>NC_142871.1:36252500-37502500 GCF_051225735.1 Oryctolagus cuniculus
CACAATAATTGTACATGTATGTGATAAAGTATTTTTCAACCATAATATGTTATTAAGTTTAAATAAGTATAATTTTAAAAAATATTAATTTGGTGTATATGAGTAATCCATTTTTTAAGTGAATTTGTAAAAATGTTTGTTATTTCCTTGTACAGAGGTCTAATGGCAGAATACTTTACTTTCAATCAGTCAACACTTAAGGTAGTTTTAATGAACATGTGGTTTCATTTGTACACTGCTAACACTCATGATTATGGTTACAGGTGGCCTGTGCTGGGAATTATTTTTACAGTCATGGTAATATTTACCTTCTCTATTTAGCTGGCTCACTGATAGCTTCCTGATGATGATTTAGAATGAAAGCTATATTTCTCAATAACATGCTAGTGACTTGTTTCAGAAAGATTTATTATCAGCTTATCCTTCTCAGATCTTAATATTTGCGTCATTCTGTATATTAACTGTGAGTTGTAATAGCATAGCAACAAACTGCAGCTGGCTGCAGGTGTATAGGAGAAAGGTGCAGAGTGCCCCATCCCAAATGTGTTTCTGCTGCTGGCTCATCCACTGGCTATGGTCACTGCTTACTCTTACCTAACAAGGTAGGTTTGACTACACTGAATAACCACATGAAATCCTACAGATTTACCTGGAGGCCTGGCATAGTATTCAAGGATAATAATGATGGTAAAGAGACTTATCAATGGTTTGATATTTATTCATACATTAACATTTAGGATTACTTAGTGTGAATGTTAAGGTTCCTATAATTTGGTTACTTACCACTTTAGTAGGAGATGCTTAAAAAAAGTTAGAAAGCTTTATGGGTGCTTTTTAAAAATATTTATTTCTTATTAAGAGTTCATCTATAGAATACTAGAAAATTTGGAATGTTGAAATTTTTCCTTAATCTCTTCCTTTGTAAATTAAGGAGACTTTATGTTATATATACTCGTTGGTTGAAATGTAAAATAAAGGGGCTTCATAGAGGTTTTAAATAAAAATGTATCTTATTGTTACTATATACTAAAGGACTAAAATGGTATTTGCACAAGTATTATTTAGTGAGAAAAATGCTGGCACATTCCTAAAATGAGTTCACACTTCTGATCAGGTCACAGGGCTGCCAGATCATGGTATTGATACTGGGAATATTTCTTATGCCACTGCCCTTTTATATATGAGAAATCTTCAAAAAATTTATGGAAAATCCCTATTATGAATGTATTATGCAAGAATTAAAATTTTCTTCCTGTATCAAAATAAATTTTATCTTTTAAAAACTGTATGAGGGGCTGGTGCTGTGGCATAGTAGGCTTAGCCTCTGCCTGCTGCACAAATATCCCATATGGGCACTGGTTCATGTCACAGCTGCTCCTCTTCTGATCCACCTCTCTGCTAATGGCCTGAGAAAGCAGTGGAAGATGCCCAAATGCTTGCAAGGGATTGGAAGTGAGAAAGGAGGGAGGAACAATGATCTGGAATGACAAAGGGTACAAGAAGACACTTGCCATTCCTCCAGGTAATACCGTATGAAAGAGTGTATGGGAAGTATAGAAGACAGCAGCCACCAGAGGTGAAGCTGCAGAGGATGAGGTATCCTAGGGGAGAGAGTTTCAGTGAGAACCAAGAGGGGAAAGCATTTAAAGATGAGAATTCTAGAAGGTAGAATGATGACCATGGGTTCCAGGGTGCACACTTGGAAGAACTTTGTAATAGAAGAGTGGGAAATAAGTTCAATTAAGAGCAGGATGGGTTTGAAAGTCTAACCGGTTAGAGATGGGTCATGGAACCAGTGGCAAAAGGGATGAAGGGTTTAGTGTTGATGACCTTCTGTCGGGAAGTTGGATCACTTTATAAATGAGCTTCTGTCCTGCTACACAGATCTATTTCAAATAATTTATACCAACATACTTTTAATTCATATGTAATTTTAAACATTTGATGATTAGATTATTTTCACAGACCTGTTGGCTTTGCTAGGTAATCAAACAGAAATTTATTAACTTTTGTGGGGAGCAACTCGGACTAGACTAAGTTACTGGAATTAAGACTTATTCTATGCATCTGCTTTCCCACAATATGGCGCTGAGAAGGGAAACAGCTTCTACACAGCTGCCTCCAGTTCAACCAATAAACTGTGGGACCTGCTCCTGATTGGAGGAGAGCAGTGTACTCGGCATGTGGGTAGCAGAGTTGGGATTGGTGGAAGAGGAGTATAAAGGAGGAGAGAGATGGCATGCACCAGGAACATCTAAAGGGAACATCTACCTGAAGAAACACCTGTGCAGCCCCCGAGAGAGCCGGCCGGCGGTGTGCCGCTCCCCCGCGGAAGTGGGGAAAGTGGCAGGGGGAACCGCCCTTCCACGGAGGTGGAAGGGACGGTAGCCAACCCAGGAAGAACCAGCAGCAAACCCGGGGAGGGCCGAGCAGACGAAAGAACAACGCAGGGTCCTGTGTCGTTCCTCCACGAAGACGGGGAGCGACATAATGGTGCCGTGACTCGGATATGAAGCCTAGGCAGGGCTTAGTGTCGTTCCTCCATGAAGAGGGGGAGCGACAACTTTCTCTATTACTATTTCTCTTCAACCCAATGATTTGTATATAAGGCTAATAATCATGCCTATTTAGTTCAAATCCTTAAAATGGGGAGGAAAAAACCCAAAAACACCACACACTATTTTGCCAGGTCCTTACATAAGCATTCAACTCTTAATATCATCATAAAGCACTTATTTAAATAACTAAAACTATTTAAAAATAAATGATAGCACTAAAATACATATCTACACAGTAGTGTTCAATATTCCTTAACCTGAGCAAATTATTCTAGCAAAGTGGCATTAGTATTGTCAATATTTTTACTTTTCTTAAAAAGATTTAATTATATATTTGAAAATCAGAGTTACAGAGAGAGAGGGAGAGAGAGAGAGAGAGAATCTTCCATCCACTGGTTCACTATCCATATGGCAGCAATGGCCAAGGCTGGGCCAGGTTGAAGCCAAGGAGCCAGGAGCTTCATCCAGATCTCCACATGGGTGCAGGGGCCCAAGCACTTCGGCCATCTTTTCCTGTTTTCTCAGGCCATTTACAGAGAACTGGACCAGAAGTCAAGCAGCCAGGACACAAACTGGCAACCATGTGGGATGCTGGTGTTGTACTCAGAGCTTTGCCCACTATGCTGCATTGCTGGTCTCTCAGCATATTTTTGATAAGTGATTTATTTGAGAGAATAAGAGAGAGAGAGAGAGAGCTCCTACCCACTGACTCACTCCCCAAATGCCCATTATAGTTGGGCCTGGGCCAGAATTGAAGCAAGGAGCCAGGAACTCAATCCGGACCCCTCCATCCCCGCCCTTCACATACACTCAAGGGTGGCAGAGATACAATTACATGACCTGTCACACGGTCAGTCACTGCTGCTGCCTGAGGTCTGCAATGGCAGGAAGCTGGAGTCAGGCACCAGAGTGGAGAATCACAAGTAGGCGCTCTCATGTGGTGTGCAGGCTTCTTAACTGCTAGGCTAAATGCCCACTCCCATAGCAACAATTTTAACACACTGTGATTAAGGCTCCATTTCTCTGAAACCAATATGCATAAATATGAGTTTACAGAAGGCTTTGAGTCATTTTGGTTCTTATTTTGAGATTGATTGAACATTTTACATCCACAAAAGAATAAGGCATATGAAGTTGTGAAATGACTTTCATCTGTGAATTTCTTCTCCTAACATTAGGTGATTGATTTTGTTTTATTTCTACCCATTACTTCTTTTTGGATCCTAGTTTTTACTCAGAGTACTAATATTACATCAAGTAGGAATATTTGACAGTCACTGATTAGCAAACACTTCTTTTTATTATTATTATTATTATTTTTTTGGCAGGCAGAGTGAACAGTGAGAGAGAGAGAAACAGAGAAAAAGGTCTTCCTTTTCCGTTGGTTCACCCTCCAATGGCCGCCGCAGCCAGCACGCTGCTGCTGGCGCATCGCGCTGATCCGAAGCCAGGAGCCAGGTGCTTATGCTGGTCTCCCATGTGGGTGCAGGGCCCAAGGACTTGGGCCATCCTCCACTGCACTCCTGGGCCACAGCAGAGCGCTGGCCTGGAAGAGGGGCAACCGGGAAGAATGTGGCACCCTGACCGGGACTAGAACCCCGGGTGCCAGCGCCGCAAGGCGCAGGATTAGCTTATTGAGCCAAGGTGCCAGCCGCAAACACTTCTAAACAGTGATTTTGTATGTTGCTTGAGTCCTTTCATATGTAAACAGTGTAAGTTAAAAGAAAGAAAAAGGGGAAATAGTAAGGAAGAAAGTCTAAGTAGATTTATAAACTTAATGAAGCAGATTAGTTCAATGCAGACTTAAAATCTTATAGTAAAATACCCATAACTGTAAAAAAAAGTGAAATTTTAACTATAGTTTGAATATTGCTTTGTTCTACTAACCTAATATAACATTACCTTATTGTTTGATCTGTTCTGGAATAGGTCTGTATGTATATTGAAATAAATCATGAAGATTTAATGGTATGAATATGTTTCTTCTCAGGGATAGAAGATGGAAGGGTATTGGGGGAGAGGTGGCTCAAATCTACTAAAATATACATTTTATTACTTAAAGATTTTATTCTTTCCATTCTAGTTGGAGTAAATTTAGATTTCTGAATGTTTTAAATCTATACCATATGCACAGAAGGGAGGCAAAGAGAAATAAATGAAGGTTGACTCCTGGAATTCTAAGAATTGTCAATTTCTAGCACTTTTATAACATAGAGATTTTATAACATAGAGATATATATACACAGATATATGAATAAATACATATATACATATATATGAATATATACATATATGAGAATAATAGAGCAATGGAACAGGATTATACACTACACATAACTACAAATTATAACATTTAACTCAGAATTGTGTAATTGTATTAGAAAAAACAAGTCAATTTCAAACTGAGTCCAGTTTGAAAACTGAGAAGAGCGGTGTGGCAGAAGGTGCCATCTCTGTTTTTTTTTTTTTTTTTTTTTTTTTTTTGGACAGGCAGAGTGGACAGTGAGAGAGAGAGACAGAGAGAAAGGTCTTCCTTTGCCGTTGGTTCACCCTCCAATGGCCGCCGCGGTCGGCGCGCTGCGGCCGGCGCACCACGCTGATCCGATGGCAGGAGCCAGGAGCCAGGTGCTTTTCCTGGTCTCCCATGGGGTGCAGGGCCCAAGCACCTGGGCCATCCTCCACTGCACTCCCTGGCCACAGCAGAGGGCTGGCCTGGAAGAGGGGCAACCGGGACAGAATCCGGCGCCCCGACCGGGACTAGAACCCGGTGTGCCGGCGCCGCTAGGCGGAGGATTAGCCTAGTGAGCCGCGGCGCCGGCCCTGCCATCTCTGTTTTAACAAGATTTTCTTTTCACCTATTTTATGAATTAAGATTTCATGAAAATAAATTTTTTTTTTGATTTTTTTTTGACAGGCAGAGTTAGACAGAGAGAGAGAGACAGAGAGAAAGTTCTTCCTTTCTGTTGGTTCACCCCCAAAATGGCCCCTACGGCTGGCGTGCTGCGCCTATCCGAAGCCAGGAGCCAAGTGCTTCCTCCTGGTCTCCATGCAGGTGTAGGGCCCAAGCACTTGGGCCATCCATCCTCCACTGCACTCCCGGGCCACAGCAGAGAGCTGGCCTGGAAGAGGAGCAACCGGGACAGATCCGGCGTCCCAATTGGGACTAGATCCTGGTGTGCCGGCACTGTAGGCAGAGCATTAGCCAAGTGAGCTGCGATGCCGGTCCATGAAAATAAATTTTAATGGGTTTCAGAGTTTAAAAAGAGAAGTGTCTTTTCATGGCTACAGCCCATGCCCAAGCTTAGCTCCCTGGGTTCACATCTCAGTCCTCTTTCCTTTGTCCCACATCACTTTGGTCCACATATAAAAAAAATCTTAGCAACTGGGACCACAGTATTGTTTCACTACTAGCTTTCTTTATTTAAAACTTCATAAATTCTTATATGACCATACAAAGATTAGAGTTTTTTAATTGATCTTGGGTTGGTTCTTTTTGAGCAAAAAAACAAAAAACAAAAAAATACAAAACTGGACTTGCAAAACAAAAGGCAAAAAACAAAGTCTCTCTTCCCCCCAAAAAAGGAAATAGTTGAGACCTCACATCACATTCCAGTTTTAATGGTTTTATAAACCAATGGTTTTTATTTAAAGATTTATTTATTTATTTGAAAGCCAGAGTTACATATAGAGAGAAGGGCAGAGGAAGAGAGAGAGAGAGAAGGAAAGAGAGAGAGAGAGGTTTTCCATCTGCTGGTTCACTCCTCTATGGGCTGCAACAGCCAGAGCTGCGCCGTTCCAAAGCCAGGAGCCAGGAGCTTCTTCCGGGTCTCCCACAGGGGTGCAGGGGCCCAAGGACTTGGGCCATCTTCTACTGCTTTCCCAGGCCATAGCAGAGAGCTGGTTTGGAAGTGGAGCAGCCAAGTCTTGAACCAACGCCCATATGGGATGCCGGCACTGAAAGCAGTGGCTTAACCTGCTATGCCACAGCGCTGGCCCCAAAACCAGTGGTTTTTATAAGCCTCAATTTCTTGCCAGTGGGCTAAGACTAATAACACATGTACTGTTTTCTTTACAAGGATTGATGTTCATATTGTAGATGTCAAATAAAATGTTAGATAAAGTAAGGCATGAAATAGATGTGGAAGTGCTTTGCAAACTGGAAATAAAATTATGTAAGCTTCTTTTCATTATAATCAATTATAAAATAACAAATACCTTATGTAAAGTATGACCCTGTAAAAAAAATCACTAGTGGTGGGTATTAATTCTATACAAGGAGCACATTTAAAACATCAGTCTGTTTTTTTTTTTTTTTTCAAATTAACCTGTTTTAATTCTGAATTTGCTGGTAATTTCAGACTACTCTTTAGAATGTAAGCCTCCTTACTAGACTCAGGCTTCCTAGGGATCAAGCTGTTTCCATAGATTAAGCATGTGTTAATAAAAGTCGTTATTTGACCTTGACCTACGAAAGTAGCCGTTTCATATAGTTGAACCGAACAATTCAGTTTTGTACTTATAGCAGAATGCCCAGCTCCAAATAGAAGTTCAAAAAATTGTTGAATTTAATTATTGAGCTGAACTTGGAAACAAAGCTCCTTCTAGGCTCGCTGTTCATCAACAAGAAGTATTAGGCAAATGTGTTTCAAGTAACAGAATCAAATTGCCAATGATTTACTTTTTTTTTTCAACCCAGGTTTCTAGGATAGAAATGTGTAAATCAAAGGAGAAGGAATCCTGACCAGAAGATTATGAATTCAGGTGAAAGTTCACTCAACACACAAAGGGAAAAATAAGCTGATGGACACCCTCAGAAATGATGCCCTTTTGTCACAGTATCATTAATATCTCCTGTGTGAAGAGCAGCTGGTCGAATGACATGCGTGCATCCCTGTACAGCTTAATGGTGCTGATAATTCTGACCACACTAGTTGGTAATCTGATAGTTATCATTTCCGTGTCACACTTCAAGCAACTTCATACCCCAACCAACTGGCTTATTCATTCCATGGCCACTGTGGACTTTCTGCTGGGATGCCTGGTCATGCCTTACAGCATGGTGAGATCTGTTGAACACTGCTGGTACTTTGGAGACATCTTCTGTAAAATTCACACCAGCACTGACATTATGCTGAGCTCGGCATCCATCTTCCACCTGTCCTTCATTTCCATTGACCGTTACTGTGCTGTGTGTGACCCATTAAGATACAAGGTCAGGATCAATGTCTTGGTTATTTTTGTAATGATTTTCATCAGTTGGAGTGTCCCTGCTATTTTTGCATTTGCAATGATCTTTCTGGAGCTAAATTTCAAAGGGGTTGAGGAAACATATTACAAACATGTTCACTGTATAGGTGGTTGCTCAGTCTTCTTCAGCAAAATAGCTGGGATCTTGGCCTTTATGACTTCTTTTTATATACCTGGGTCTATTATGTTGTGTGTCTATTACAAGATATATTTTATAGCTAAGGGGCAGGCAAGATCAATTATCAATTCAAATCAGGATCTTCAAATTGGATTGGAGGGCAAAAATGGAATTTCACAAAGCAAAGAAAGGAAAGCTGCAAAAACATTAGGGGTTGTGATGGGAGTTTTCCTAATGTGTTGGTGCCCTTTCTTTGTCTGTACAGTCGTGGATCCTTTTCTGGACTACACTATTCCACCCACTTTGAATGATGCATTGATTTGGTTTGGCTATTTGAACTCTACTTTTAACCCAATGGTTTATGCATTTTTCTATCCCTGGTTCAGAACTGCATTGAAGATGATTCTATTTGGTAAAATTTTCAAAAAGGACTCATCTAGGTGTAAGCTATTTTTAGAATCAAATACATAGAATGTTATGATCCATAGAATTATTCACGGATTTTGAAATCTATGCATATGAGTGGTATTTAAAGAATTCATGCAATATGTACATTATGAAAAAACTGCACAATTTCATAATGTTTTGCCCCTAAATAAATTTATCTTTTAATCTCATCCCACAAACATTTCTTTCTTTCTTTTTTTAAGATTTATTTATTTATTTATTTGAAAGGCACAGTTACAGAAAGAGAGTGAGAGAGTCCATTCACTGATTCACTCGCCAAAAAGCCTACAACAGCTAGAAGGCCAAAGCTAGAATCCAAAACTCAATCCATCTTTCCCACCTGGGTGGCAGGATCCTAACCAGCCCGCCATGATCTGCGTTAGCAGGAAGCTGCAGTCACTAGCCAGAGCTAAGAGTGGATCCCAGGCACAGGGGGACACAATTGACTTAACCACTAGGCCAAATACTCACCATTCTCACAAATATTTTGAAGTACTCTCATACACATTGAAGCTTTACAAAACTGGCATTTAAGGACCCACATTCTAAAGAACTTTTCCTGTTCTTAGATGAATGCCATGAATTGAACAGTGGTTCTTTGCTCAGCTGTTCAGTGGTTGAAACCATAGACTGCATTTGGGGATTCAAATTTGAGTGATTTTTGTCATATGTGTATAGATGTCTTTATCATATAGGTACAGTCAGACCTCTGTATCTGTAGGACCATATCTGCAGATTCAGACAAACACAGACTGAAAGTACTTGGGAAAACATGGTGTATCTGTATTGCACAAGTACAGATTTGTTTTTCTTGTCATTATTCCTAGCAATATAGTATAACAACTATTTATATAACATCTACAATGTATTAGATATTATATCTAATCTAGCGATGATTTAAAATATATGGGAAGATGTGCACAGGCTATATGTGAATACTTGTACTATGCTACCTTATGTAACAGATTTGAGCATCTATATAATTTGGTATTGGGTGTATGTGTGGGAGTGTTCATGGAATCAATCCCCCAAAGATACCAATGGTCAACTGTATGTGTGCCTTTTTGTAAAATCAACTCAAATTTCACATTAAAGATTATTATTAAATACTGTATTATTAAAACATGTATATATTCTAAAAGTATCTCGATCTTCAGCTTTTTAAAATAGATTTTCCAATTCTCATACTAGTAAAAAATTAAAATATTGTATAAAAATAAAACTAAATTTAAAAATATTTTATATCTCACTTCCTAAAATTATGCCATTTAAAATTCTTAGAAAATGGTACTTAGAATGGTACTTAGAAAAGTACCATTTTCTAGTGGCTATACACTAATATTTGGCATGGATGTACAAATAGTATTTAGAACATTTACCTGTTGTCTATCATTTTAGGTGTTTCTAATTTCATTTTTTAAGTAACAGAAATTAAATTAAGTTTTCAGTTGTTGACTGCTGCTGAGGCCACAAAAATGTCTGGACTGACTTCACACATTTTAAGGTTATACTTTGAGTGGCAGTGTAATCATAGGTGCTTTAGAATAAACAAGTTTACACTGCTGGACTCCATGGTACACAGAAAGGGAAAGGGAGGTAGTCATCCATCAGAAGTAAACTTAAGGGATATAATGTGTTGTCCAATGTGAATTAATGCTATAACTAGTACTGAAACAGTATTTTGCACTTTATGTTCTGTGTGGGTGCAAATTGATGAAATCTTTACTTAATATATACTAAATTGATCTTCTGTATATAAAGATAATTGAAAATGAATTTTGATGTGATGGAATGGAGAGGGAGCAGGAGATGGGAGGGGTGCGGGTGGGAGGGAAGTTGGGAAGTTATGGGGGGGGGAGCCATTGTAATCCATAAACCTTACTTTGGAAATTTATTTTTACTAAATAAAAGTTTAAAAAGAAAGGAATTTGGGGGGATTCCCTCCCTTTCAATTGCTTTAAATAGCTTGAGAAGAATTGGAATTAGTTCCTCTTTAAATGTCTGGTAGAATTAGGCAGTGAAGTTTTCCAGTCCTGGGCTTTTCTTTGTTGGGAGGGCCTTTATTATTGATTCAATCTCCATCTTGATTATTGGTCTGTTTAGGTTTTCTATGTTTACATGGCTCAATTTTGGTAGATTGTATGTGTCTAGCAATCTATCCACTTATTCTAGGTTCTTCAGTTTGTTGGTATACAGCTCTTTATAGTAATTCCTGATGATTCTTTTTATTTTTGTGGTATCTGTTGTTACATTTCCTTTTTCATCTCTGATTTTATTGATTCGGGTTTTCTCCTTCTTTTTTTTTCAGCTAGTTGGGCTAGTGGTGTGTCAATTTTGTTTATTTTTCCAAAAAACCAGGTCTTCATTTAACTGATCTTTTATATTTTTTGTTTCAGTTTTGTTTATTTTTTCTCCAATTATTTCTTTCCT
Source organism: Oryctolagus cuniculus (assembly GCF_051225735.1). NCBI lineage: Eukaryota > Metazoa > Chordata > Mammalia > Lagomorpha > Leporidae > Oryctolagus > Oryctolagus cuniculus. The sequence continues at coordinate 36,263,301 of NC_142871.1, forward strand.
TCTACTAATTTTGGGTTTCGATTGTTGTTTTTTCTAGGCCCTTTCCAATTTTTCCATGTAGGTGCTGATTGCTATAAACTTCCCTCTTAACACTACTTTTGCTGTATCCTATAATTTCTGATATGATGTATTATCATCTTCATTTGTTTCCAGAAAATTTTAAATTTCTCCCTTGATTTCTTCTATGACACACTGTTCATTCAGGAACATGCTATTCATTCTCCATGTTTTTGCCTATGATATAGAGATTTTTGAGTTGTTGATTTCTAGCTTCATTCCATTGTGGTCAGGGAATATGCATGGTATGATTTCAATTTCTTTGAATTTGCTGAGAATTGTTTTATGGCCTAGTATGTGGTCTATTATAGAGAAAGTTCCATTCACTGCTGAGAAGATTGAGTATTCTGCTACTGTGGGGTGAAAAGTTCTGTAGATATCAGTTAGGTCCATTTGGTCCATAGTGTTGATTAACTCTGCCATTCACAAGGCAAAGAGATGGTGTCCCAGGCCAGGGAAGCAGTGCCATCCCATATGAACGATAGGTTTCTGAGTCTGGACTCACCACCTATGTGCTGCACAGGGACAGAACAGAATGGAGTGATATTGATCCATTCCACAGTTCTCCCTAGCTAATTGTCTTTCTTGTGGACATCTATGAAGACATGCTAGAAAACTAATGTGACTATAAGGATTACATTCTTAATAAAGCATTAGAGTTATGTGAAATTCTAAAAAAAGACACTATAAGAAAAGCATATTGGAGATATAGTGGAAGATCTCTTCAGAGCAAACACAGCATGGAAAGTGATATCTCAAAAACTGTGCAGCAATGACATCATCCTGAAGAACGTGATGGAGTATTTTTATATATTAAGGGACTCTAATGCAAGATCATTCCCTTTCCTATGGTGTGAAATATGCACTGCACAGGTATTGCTTTTTAGCAAGAACTAAACATGATGTTTCTGCGGTGCTACTGCTATCTGATTAGCTCTGAGTAATACAGTTATTTTAAAACTAAGTCATTGGAGGGGAGGGGAAAGGAAAAGGTTCCATCAAGAAACTTTTGTAGTTTTATCAGAAGTTAGCCTAATTGCTTAGCATTAGCTCTTGCCCAGTTGGTATGTACTTAAGGATTCTTAGCAGTCGTGACTGCAGGTAACTTGTATATAATGGATGTGAAAGAACAGATTGTGATTCCGTAAGCAGGGAATATGATTGTTAAATCGGAGGTGCTCTGCCACACTCACAGTTATCTTGCTCTCACTGTAACCGCCTAATGCCAAAATAATGATTTCATAATAAAATTGTAGATGTATCTAAAAGCACTACCATAGAATTTTAATTTTTAATAACACTTAACTGTATAAAAGGGACATTGTCTTGGCTTATGAATGCTATAGAGGAAGAAAATAATACCATCAAATTAGAAACCAGAAGCATGGTGTTAAATGTTAAAGGAATGTTAAATTTTAAAATGTGAGTTGCAAAAGGCTTCCATAGCCTTGGCAACTGATGACAAAAGCCTAGGGTGATTACTGATGCCATAAACAAGAGTGTCAATTTGTTAAGTCAACAACAGGAGTCACTGTGCACTTACTCCTCATGTAGGATCTCTGTCCTCAATGTGCTGTACATTCTGATTTAATGCTATAACTAGTACTCAAACAGTATTTTTCACTTTGTGTTTCTATGTGGGTGCAAACTGTTGAAATCTTTACTTAATATATGCTAAACTGATCTTCTGTATATAAAGAGAATTGAAAATGAATCTTGATGTGAATGGAATGGGAGAGGAAGCGGGAGAGGGGAGGGTTGCGGGTGGGAGGGAAGTTATGTGTGGGGGAAGCCATTGTAATCCATAAGCTGTACTTTGGAAATTTATATTCATTAAATAAAAGTTAAAAAAAAGAAAGCAAAAAAAAATGTGAGTTGGTCAGCTCTTGACAGCAAGCATCGAAAGCCACTTAAGATAGTTTAAACTCAATAGGTTTATTCATATATAGAGATATCTCTAGCCTAATCTTCCAGAAGTTCACCCCAAAACCATACTACAGAGCCAGCCATCTGTCAGGAAACTGTCGTGAGGAACGGGGAAGTCGCTGCCTGGCTGCCAGCTCCAGGACTGTGCCATCCGGTTCACAGTCCACGCAGGCACATCTGCTCCCCTTCCCATGGGCACAGTAAAACTCATAACTGCAAAGGAACCAGAGACATATAATTGATAACTTTCCAGACTCCACAAATTGAAGAGGCAGCTAGAGAGGAGCAGGGGTGTAGAGCAAGCAAGAGTGTTCCTACACTCCATCAAACCTCACTCTATCACCATAAAGTTGAATAGTCATCTTTTCTCAAAATAAACATAGAAAATAATAATGTAATGCTTTCTAGAGAAAATGAAGTTGCTTCTTTGAATATTTTAGTTGTTAGTTTTTGTTGGCTTTTTGATTCCACAGATCTCTAGTATGATATTTGAAATTGCCATAAAGAGTCTTCCTTATGTAGACAATTCCAGTGGTGCCATAGGAACAAAAACTGTTCATGGAAGTTGTCATAAGATAGACCTCAGAAACTATCAGTCCTAATCCAAAATTGATTGGATTCAGGGCTGCTGCCTCTACAAGGCTTATAAAGCCCGTTGAATAAAAAACATAATGCAGTTCATTAATTTACGGTGAGAAGTATAGCTATGAAGCAGTCTAAGTGGTTGCATCACCCTAGGCACTTAGCATTTTGTCTCTGATATTTAACTGTGTGGCAGTTCATTAATCCAAAGGTTGTGCATTGACCACTGAAATAGGGAAGGAAACTTCATGATTTACATGTATAATGACTCTAGGCTGTCACAGTCCCAATGAGGGACATCTCATCCAGGCAACTGGATCCTTACACTGGACAGCACACTGCTCTAGTCAGACTTACAGTACTCAAAAATGTGGTCTGCAAAGGGTTTGCTCATCTAAAACTAAGAATATCTTTGCCTCATAACACTATCACTGTGTTGCTGCTTGCACTGTTGTTGCAAAATCAGTAGTGGATAAAACTGCTACCAAAGCACAGATCAAGGCAAGTAGCATTTAGTAGTCCTTGTTGTTTTTTTTTTTTTATAATATTAACTTAGTAATTACATAGTTTGTTCACAGTGTCCAACCTGCCTTTCAATACTTTAATATTTCTAAATGGCAGGATGTATAAGCACTTCTTTGTGGTTGTCTTGAGTAAGCTATGGGCTCAATGGCTATTTTTTTTAATGGAACACCATTTCTTACTTGAGCAAAGAGCTGGTACTTGTGTTATCCACAATTGAATGGGTGACATCTATTTTCTGCAAAAGGAAGTCTTTGTCACTTCAAGGAAAACAACTGAATGTTTGTTGCCAATGATAAAATTTGAGCTTTGAAGTGAGAATCTTAATCTACCATGGTGAGCATGAAAGCTTCTTAATACCTAAACAGATTTTTCTAATGAAACCAATGGTGATATTAACAAATCCCATTTTTGATACTATATAATAAATGTGTTAAAGATTGGGAGGTCTGTGAAGCTGAATGCATAATGTTAAGATGAGGATAGATAAGTGATCCCATTCAAAATGTAAGATGTAACAGAGTAGAGAAAATGAATTGATAATATCGTAGAGTCCATATTGCAACTAACCTCTGAAAAATACTACTTGTCAAATCCACACTTTTCTGGAAGGCTGTAAAGATATTCCCTCTCCAGCTGTTTGAATATCTGTGCGAGCTCAGCTTTTCTTCATATACTTTCATCAAAACACCAAATTAAATGTAGAGGTGGATATGAGAATCTAGAAATGAAGTATTAAGTTAGACCAAAGATATTTGCAAAAATGAAAAACAATACCATTTTCTATTTACAGATGCATTTTCATAAAAGATTATTTCTGGGTGCTGGCCCTGTGGTGTAGCATGTAAACCTGCAGGTGCCAGTACCCCATATGGGAGCCAGTACAAGTGCTGGCTGCCCCTTTTCCCATGCAGCTCTCTGTTCTGGCCTGGGAAAGCAGTAGAAGATGGCCCAAGTGCTTGGACCCCTGCACCTGCATGGGATACCCAGAAGGAGCTCCTGGCTCTTGATTTCAGATCTGCCCAGCTCCAGCCACTGAGGCCATTTTGGGGAGTGAACCAGTGGATAGAAGACCTTTCACTCTGTTTCTCCCTCTCTCTCTGTCTGTAACTCTATTTCTTAAATAAATAAATAAATAAATAAATCTTCAAGAAAAGATTCTTTTTGTTAACATGTAATGGGCTTATTGCTTTATTAATCAAAATTTAAAAAATTCAAATTTAAAAAAATAAAAAAATTCAAATTTCAAAAAATAAAGGTATTTCTGAAAAGTTAGATATATTAACGTCAGATTCTCAAATTAATGGTACTTAGGTAGTTTAATTTACAGATTTCCACACCCTCCCAGTGAGAGGATTAGTGATGACTATGTTGAATTTTACAGGACATTCTACACAAAATTAAAAAAAAAAAAAAGTAGTGATTTTTTTATACTAGAAAACTTGTTCTATTTAATTGACTTTATTTATTTATTTATTTTTTGACAGGTGGAGTTAGACAGTGAGAGAGAGGGAGAGACAGAGAGAAAGGTCTTCCCCACAAATGGCCGCTACGGCCACCTGCGCTAATCTGAAACCAGGAGCCAGGTGCCTCCTCCCGGTCTCCCATGCTGGTGCAGGGCCCAAGGACTTGGGCCATCCTCCACTGCCTTCCCGGGCAATAGCAGAGAGCTGGACTGGAAGAGGAGCAACCGGGACAGAATCCGACTCCCGACCGGGACTAGAACCCTGGGGTGCTGAAGCCACAGGCAGAGGATTGGCCTAGTGAGCCGTGGCACCTGCCAAATTGACTGTCTTTTGTTCAAGATTATGCCCTGGCTAAATTTCCAGGCATAAGAGATTCTTTTCTTTTGAAACCTGGCGGAGAAAGACAAATATTACATGTTCTTAACCAATTGTGGAAGCTATCAAAGTTGATTTCATAGAAAGAGAGTAGAATAGAGGCCACTGTAGGAAGGAGGGACATTTGAAAATAACTACAGCAGAAGAGTTTGAAGTTCTCCAGCAGATAACTGATACTATGTGAAGAGAGAGAAATGCCAGTTATGATGTGGTTATTACAGATGGTACACATGTATTGAACTATAGTACTGTACCCCATGAATAAGTGCAAATAATACATGAGAATGTTGGTTTCAAAGTGTAAAAGATATTTTTAAAATGAAGCTATTTTTAAAATTGTTTATTTGATAAACCTGTACTTGGCTGCTTATTTGGGAAATCTCAAAATATAATAAACTAGATTATTAGCAATCTTAGTGGCCGAAAAGGTATTTTTGGCAACAAGGTCTTTGGGTAGACTTGAAACATGCCACCTAGATCTTGAAGGAAGTAGAGCCATAAAGACTTCTAATAATGCAGAGTCACCATCCAATGGAAATAGATGGCAAAGACAGTAGCCAAACATAAGCAAAGTAATTCTTGCTACTAAGAACAAAGGCCTCATTCTGTATTATTTCCCTTTTCAACAGAGGAGCTCAATTTATTTGATGTAAACAATTTACTATTCAGTCTAAAATGTGAAGTCATTAAGGGAGAAACAAGGTAAGTGTTTAATAAAGAGCTTTCGTGTTGCAGACAACTAGTGCTAAGAGGTGATGTTAGCTGAATGATTTTCCTGAAACTTCTGAAATGTTCCATCTGCTCATGGCAGTCCTGTAAACATATCTACTATAAAGAAGAAGATAGACTAAGGCATAAGCAATGTTCTGCTTCTCTTGCATCAGTTAAAGTTTTCTTTTTCAGATTTTACATGTGGCCTTTGCTTAATAGTCTGAGAATTCCCCAAGCATCTGGATCTTCAGAAAAAGTTTTGTGATAAATGTTTTCCTTTCTCCACTAAACACAGCGGCTTCCCCAGTGACTCAGAGTGTGAAACTATTTCCCATTATGATTAAGGTCAAACAGCAGATGTGTTAATGATGCCCTCTGGTCTCTATTTTCTCGGAAGTTTGGCAAATGAGAACAAGGTGAGGGAAATGCACCTGCACTAGGGACAAGTTAAACAAATTAAAGCTTTAAAATGTCAAACCGTAAAAAAAATTCAGTGGGCATCAGTAAGTAGCCAATCAACACATTTAATTACTGCTATTAGCAATTCACTCAAGACTTTGCTTTTAACAAACAGAAATGTTTGCCAGCAGTGATATAATGTGATTTAAATATGCCAATGACTATTTTTATGACTTAAAGTCTTTATCTTGTCTGTGTGTTCTAAGCACAGAAAATGATATAAAGGCAAGTAAGAAATTATTTAAAAGATAAGGATCTCATTAAAAATAAGAGTGGGAATAACAGAGGGAGAAAGAAGTTTGTGACTGGAAAGCTGTATAGTTCTACATACAATCCTACAGACTTACTTTTAGGGGTACAGTTTAAAAACTTGCCATGGACTCCAAATCCCATTAGGCTGGGTGGTAAAAGTACCATCTTAAGTGTTAAAGTGACCATATTAAGTGTTAAAGTGAACATATAGACAGGATTAAGTGTTAAATTGACCATATAAATAGGATCAGTGTCAGGTATTAAAAATAGATAGAATTAAAAAGGAGAAAATGTTCCAACATTGGAAGCAGTCCACACAGCAGACTCATAGAATGACAATCATTATAAGTAGCACTCTGACTGCAGAATCAGCCCTTAAGAATCCTGGTCTGGCTGCAAAGCCCATGAGAGCATTTCAGGCATGGATAGCCAAGACACTGTGGCAAAAAATTTCCTACATGAAGGACCTCTGTGAGAGAGACCCCAGTGGAAAGAAGTAGCCATTGAAGAAGGATGTGCTTTTCTCTGAAGGGAGGAGAGAACTTCCACTTTGCTTATGGCCTTGTCTAAATACTGACAGAGTTTTTGGATTCAAAAGGCTTCCATAGCCTATGCAGTGCATGTCAAGAGCCTCAGGTGACTGACATCATACATAAGAGTGTTAATTGTTAAATTAACAGGGCCTGGTGCCGTGGCTCACTTGGCTAATTCTCTGCCTGCAGTGCCAGAATCCCATAAGGGTGCTGGATTCTAGTCATGGTTGCTCCTCTTCCAGTCCAGCTCTCTGCTGTGGCCTGGGAAGGCAGTGGAGGGTGGTCCAAGTGCTTGGGTGCCTGCACCCACGTGGGAGACCAGGAAGAAGCACCTGGCTCCTGGCTTCGGATCGGCGTAGCTCCGGCCGTAGCAGCCATTTGGCGGGTGAACGAACGGAAGGAAGACCTTTCTCTCTGTTGCTCCCTCTCACTGTCAGTAACTCTACCTGTCAAATAAATAAATAAACAAACTTAAAAAAATTGTTAAATTAACAAAAGGAGTCACTGTGCACTAACTCCCCATGCAGGACCTCTGTCCTCAATGAGTGGTATTATGAGAGTTAACTCTAAAACTTGTTCTCAAACAGTATTTGTGTGTGTGTGTGTGTGTGTGCAAATTGTTGAGTTTGTCTTCTGTGTACAAAGTTAATTGAAAATGAATCTTAATGGAGAATTTTTACTGGAAGGGAGAGGGAAGAGGAGGAGGGGTGGGAGTGTAGGTGGGAGGGTGAGTATGGTGGGAAGAATCACTATATTCCTAAAGTTGTATTTATGAAATTTGTATTCATTAAATAAAAGATTTCTTTGGGAAAAAATTAAAAATAAATACATTAGACTCTGAAAAGAAAGAATAAGAAAAAAATACAGATCAACAATTGATTTTCTTCTACATCGTTTAAGTTACGAGGACTAATGAAATACTAGAAAACAAAATGCAGACCATAATACCAACTTGTTTTACTGTATGCTACATTGGACTATGTACGGTTAGATTGCAGGCTAGTTCTACATAAAATAAGTGAAGTGAAAAGTGGTAGCCATTACCTAGGTAATGTATTCTTCTAAATTCTGTTAATCAGTTCCATTGCCATCAATAAATATGACTGCAAATACAGCAAACCAGTGTCATTTTTTGTGATATGCCCCAGAAACATATTTTCCCAAGTTTGTATTCAATTACTAGTGATTATTAGCTGTTTAATAACGTCCAATTGCAGAAAGCAACTTACTTCTTTAATTTTAGTTTTCTCATTCATAAAATGGGTAATACACAACTTTCAGGGTTCTTGTGAAGACATTCATTCATATAATTTTTAAAAAGATTTTATTTTACTTATTTGAAAGTCAGAGTCACAGAGAGAGAGAAAGGGAGACAGAGAGATCTTCCTTCTGCCAGTTCACTCCCTAAATGACCACAATGGCCAGGGCTGATCTAGGCAAAGCCAGGAGCCAGAAGCTTTGTCTGGGTCTCCCACCTGGGTCCAGGGGCCCAATCACTTGTGCCATGCTCTGCTGTTTTCCCAGGCACATTAGCAGGGAGCTGTATTAGAATCAAAGCTCAGCATTGCAGGTGGTGGCTTAATTCACTGTGTCACAACACTGGCCCCAGACATAAAAAGTTTTTATTGGAGATTTTTTTATGCCAGTCACTGTGTTAGCTATATATAAGGATACAGAAGTAAGAGCAAGATGTTTTCCAACTCTCTGGCATTTTTCTAGGTATTAAATAGGATTTTTCTGAAAATGCAATAGTATATTTATCAAGTGTTTGAATAATTTACAGTATGTAGTTTATACTACATGGTCAATAAATTTGATTTATTATTATTATTAAATATCTGTTTTTCTTTTGTCAACCTAGTTCGTAGTTGCAAAGACAGAATTTAAAACTCAAGGGTATGTTCTTCCCTAGCAGTTAAGATACTTGTGTACTGTATTGGAAGGCCTACATTTGATACATGGCTCCAGCTTTCTGCTAATGCAGACCCTAGGAGGCAGTGGTGATGGCTCACATGGGTTTCCATTACTGATGTGGGAGACCTGGACTGAATTTTGGGGCTTTATCTTCAACCCTAAGAACTTCCATTGTTGGCATTTGGGGTTTGAACCAGACGATGGAAGTTCTCTGTCTCTTTCTTTGTTACTCTCTCTTGGTCATCCTGGCTCAGCCCTGGCTGTCACAGAAATTTGAGCCCAACAGATAGAATATATCTGCCTATTTGTCTACCTGCATTTCAAATAAAAAGTGAAAATAAATAAATTGAAATAAAAAGTAATAATACATTCTTGTGTTACTTAATGAGAGGATTCTGAGAGATATACCATTAGGTGACTTGTCACACATCAAAGATTGTACTTATGCAAAGATGACTACAATGTCACTAAGCAATATATTTTGTGAGATCACAGTCATAGGTGCAGTCTGCCATTGACTAAAATGTCATTACATGGTGTATGACTGTATATAACTCACTGTCAGTTTTGAGCTCAAATCACGGTATACATGTCACTCTTTCTGTCTAATGGATACAGCAAACTTGAAGGTCATTGTTGTGCTCATACTTCCAATGCCTTCTCCCAGTTTATCTTTTTGTCTGTTCAACTCATATAAAACATACTCTTGTTTATGCTTTCTTGTTGGCTTCTCCTTTTCAGCAAGCAACCACAAGTTCTTCATATAAAAATCACCCCATAACAGCCTTCACAATTATGCCTGTTGGAAGTCTGGGATTCATTCTTGACTCCTCCTTCTCTTATTTCCCATACCCACTCCAGAATGAGCAACACATCTCAATTCCAGTCTTAACATTCTCTCACATGGCCTCTGGATAAATCTCTAAATCTCATAATTGGAACGCTTAACTTCAGTTAATAAAAATATATTACTTCGGGGCTGGTGCTGTAGCACAGCAGATTAAAACCCTGGCCTGAAACGCCAGCATCCCATATGCATGCTGGTTCTAGTCCCGGCTACTCCTCTTCCGATCCAGCTCTCTGCTATGGCCTGGGAAAGCAGTAGAAGATGGCCCAAGTCTTTGGGCCCCTGCACCCATGTGAGAGACCCAGAAGAAGCTCTTGGGTCCTGGCTTCGGATTGGTGCAGCTCCGGCCATTGAGGCCATCTGGGGAGTAAACCAGCGGATGGAAGACCTCTCTCTCTGTCTCTACCTCCCTCTGTAACTCTGTCTTTCAAATGAATAAAATAAATCTTTAAAAAACATATATTACTTCATGTAGCTATCATTTTTGTAGTGAAAAAATTTAGCACACTCCTTTTGTTTTTCAAGGGAACAATACAATATTAATAACTATAGTCACCAGGTTGTACTAAAGATCTCTGAAACATATTCTTCCTAACCGTAATTATGCATTCTTTGGTCAACATCCTCTGAACCCTGTTCCTCTATAATCATCCCACCATTTTACTATATTCTGTAATGTCAACTGTTTTAGATTCTATATATAAGTGAGGTCATGTATTTTTTGCAAATAAGATTTCCTTCCTTTTGTAGCCAAACAGTATTCTGTTGTGTATATTACCACATTCTCTTTGTTCATTCATTCATCTATTAAAGTATACCTAGGTTGATTACATATCTTGGTTATTGTGAATAGAGCTATAATAAAGATGGGATTACAGATACCTCTGACATGCTGATTTCCTTTCCTTTGGTTATATACAGACTAGTAAGATTGCTGGATCATATGACAGTTCTATTTTTAATTTTTGAAAATATTTATTTTGTTTGAAAGATAAAAAGAAACAGAGAGAGGGAGGGAGGGAGATGGAGAAGGAGGGGAGGGGAGAGAGAGTGAGAGACAGAGGCAGAGAGAGAGAATCATTCATCCATTCATTAAATCTCCAATAGTTCTTAACAGCTGTGATTTGGATACAGCCAAATCCAGGAGCCATGAACTAAATTAAAGTCTCCTTCATTTGTGGAAGGGATTCAAGTATTTGTATCATTGTTTACTGCCTCCCTGGATGAGCATTAGCAAAAAGCTGGAATAGGGAATAAAGCTGGGACTTAACTCAGAAGCTCCAATATAAGTTGTGGGCATTCCAAGTGGCATCTTAACCACTGCACCAAAATCAGCTTCTCATAAAAGAGGGCTCATAAATAATAGATTGGAAGACCAACCAAAGGCAAACCATGATGGGTAAAGTATAAAAATAGATCCTCACAGGATCCTTAGAAGAATTTTCAGGAGGAGATTCATGTTTAATAAGAACAGTGCCTCTGTAGTTTTTGCGGAGTTGAAAAGTGTCTCTGGAATCTGGGTAAAAACCCACAAGACAACAGCGAATATTTTAATAGAAGAATAATGAATGAGAAATGAAGTTTTGTCAGAAGAGAGAGGGTGAAGAGAAAGAGCTAATTTAATCCATTCAGAGTGAAACTTACATGTTGTAGAATTAGGGAGAGAGATAGTAAAGCAGTTGTCCCCGATATCAGCACCCAATTCTACAAGGTCAAATAGATTTAGACCCACTGTTAATACCTCAGAGATAGAATTACTATGAGCATTTGATGTGAACATTACATAAGGAGTCAAATGGTACATTTGTCACCCCATGATTCTAGGGGAGACTTCCTGAAGTTTCGTAGGAATTTAGTGATTTGTTACAAAAAGAAAAGATTACTGCTGGTTGACAGATTTATCCACAAATAGAAGAAGAAGGAGTGAAAGGATATTTAACAGATAGAGTGTGGTAAATAGAAACAGGATTAATCAATTTTTCACATTAGGTGGGGGCCATCACTGTGGTGTAGCAGGTAAAGCCACCACCTGTAGTGCTGGCATTCCATATGGGCACCAGTGCTGGAATTCCTTATGGGTGCCAGTTCGAGTCCCGGATGCTCCACTTCCAAGTCAGCTCTCTGCTATGGCTTGGGAAAGCAGTAGAAGATGGCCCAAGTCCTTGGGCCCCTGCACCCATGTGGGAGACCCTGAAGAAGCTCCTGGCTCCTGGCTTTAGATCGGCCATTGCGGCCATCTGGGGAGTGAACCCCCTGATGGAAGACTTCTCTCTCTGCATCTCCTTCTCTTTCTGTGTAACTCTGACTTTCAAATAAATAAATAAATAAATATTTTTAAAAATTTTCAAGTTAGGAAGAATATGTTTTATTAAAATAAGAAAATAGGCAGCACAGTCTGATAGCAGAAATACCAGAAGCTGCAAGTGAAGCTATAAATCTAACCTGATAGGATAAAAGATTACATAATAGCTATGGTTTTACAATTATAACAAGAGGTCCAGTTGTCTTTTTTTTAAACAATTAGCTTTTATTTATTTGAAAGAGAGAGAGAGAGAGAGAGAGGTCTTCCATCCCCTGGTTTACTCCCCAAATGATCGCAATGGCTGGGGCTGGACTGATCCAAAGCCAGGAACTTCTTTCAAGTCTCTCACATGGGTACAGGTTCCCAAGGACTTGAGCTGTCTTCCACTACTTTCCCTGGTGCATTAGCAGGGAGCTGAATCGGAAGTGGAGCATCTGGATCTGGAACCAGTGACCATATGGGATGCCAGCATCATAGGCAAAGGCTTAATCTACCCCCAGTGCCAGCCCCAGATTCAGTTGTCTTGATGTAACAGAAATTAAAAGATAATTATTCTTAATAATTACCACAATTATGGGTGCATAGTTGCAAGGCAAGAGTATCCAGCATATAAGCTTTAATTGGCTGATTTTCTCTTTCCTGAAAGAGCCCTATGGAATATGTAGGACCACCTTGATAAAAACTTTTACTGCAAGCTGTGATTTTGCTGTCATTATAAACAGAGGAACAAGGTACTACTTGAGCAGTAGGAAGAGTATTAGAGGAGCATACACACTAGGGATCTATAGAAACAGTATCATGCCATGACAGAAGATTTTTATCAAGGTTCAGAGGAGCCTAAAGCATCCTAATGATAATCTTTTGAGAGAGTTAAATGAGCATGAATAATTAATAAAGACAAAAATCCCATTCTGTCTACCGAGTTATGACAGAGAAAATTATATAGGCGTATCAACCTTGGGAAATTCTTTTCCCATATGAGAATGCTTTCAGAATAGGTGGGTAATAGGCTAAATATTTATGATGGGCATATAGCAATAGTAGTGTCATGAATGTTCATTTTACCAAAATTAAACACGTTAGGGAATCCTGTAACTTGAAGAGTTCATTTAGTTGGAGAAAGCTGCCTCACATTTTACTGAGTGCCAATGGCAGCTGTCCAAGAATGAGCAAGAATGTGAATCTGCTTTTTCTTTTTTTTTTAAAGATTTATTTATTTTTTTACTTGAGAGACAGAATTACACAGAGAGAGGAGAGGCAGAGAGAGTGAGAGAGAGAGAGGTCTTACATTCACTCCCCAGATGGCCGCAATGGCCGGAAGTGCGTCCATCCGAAGCCAGGAGCCAGAAGCTTCTTCCAGGTACCCCATGTGGATGCAGGGGCCCAAGGACTTGGGCCATTGTCTAGTGCTATCCCAGGCCATAGCAGAGAACTGGATCAGAAGTGGAGCAGCCAGGTGTTGAACCGGCACCCATATGGGATGCCGGTGCTTCAGGCCAGGGCATTAACCTGCTGCGCCACAGCACCAGCCCCTCTTTTTCTTTTCAATTCTTTTCATTTATTTTCTTTTCTTTTCTTAGATTTGTTCATTTATTTGAAAGAGTTAAAGAGAGGCAGAGAGAGACAGAGAGAGAGAGAAAGAGGTCTTCCATCTGCTGGTTCATTCCTGAAATGGCCACAAAGGCAGGAGATGGGCCCATATTCGGAGCCAGGAGCCAAGAGCTTCTTCTGGGTCTCCTATGTGGGTACAGGGGCCCAAGGACTTGGGCCATCTTCTGCGACTTTCCCAGGCACATTAGCAGGGAGCTGGATCACAAGTGGAGCAGCTGGGACTTGAACCAGAGCCATATGGGATGCTGGCACTGCAGGCGGTGGCTTTACCAGCTACACCACAGCTCCATCCCCGAATCTGCTTTTTCAAAAATATTAATTTACTTACCTGAAAGGTAGATTAACAGAAAAGACAGACAGACGGAAGGAAAGAAAGAATGAAAGAGAGAGAGACAGAGAGAGACACAGAGAGACAGAGAGAGACAGGGAGAAGAAGAAGAAGAAGAGGAGGAGGAGGAGGAAGGAGAAAGAGAAAGAAAGAAAGAAAGAAAGAAAGAAAGAAAGAAAGAAAGAAAGAAAGAAAGAAAGAAAGAGGAAGGAAGGAAGGAAGGAAGGAAGGAAGGAAGGAAGGAAGGAAGGAAGGAAGAAAGAAAGAAAGAAAGAAAGAAAGAAAGAAAGAAAGAAAGAAAGAAAGAAAGAAAGAAAGGTAGAGGCAGAGAGAGAGAGAGATCTTCTGTCCGCTGGTTCATTTCTCAGATAGCTGCAGTGTCTGAGCCAAGTCCAAGCCATGAGCCTGGAATCATGTCTGGGTCTCCCATGTGAGTGCAGGGGCCCAAGCACTTGGCCCATCTTTTGCTGCCTTCCCTTGTGCATTAGAAAGGAGCTGGATCAGAAGTGGAACATTTGGGATGCTAACTGGTGCTCTGATATAGGATGCCAGAGTCACAAGCGGCAGCTTAATCCACAACATCGGCCTCCAAAATGCAAATTTGAATTTGACCTTCCTGCGAAGAATTTTTCATGACCAACAAAGCAGCATATAACTCAGACTTCTGGACATGCCTTATTCTTTAGGGTACAGTCATCCAGGGGCTAAAGAGTGGCAGCTTTTCAAGACAGTGTACCAGCGATCATAAAGACTAATCTGCCCAGAAACTGGGCATTAGTTACTTTGCACAACCAGGTGGAGCCACGTTTGTCAATATTATGGCCATGGATAGATTATTATATGGCAATACAGTGAATGAACTGTAGGCACAGATAGTATAAACTAGTATGGAAAAATAAGAGCCATATGAATTCCAAAAGATGACAAAAAGCATGATACCAGTTTTACAAACAGTTATAAAACCAAACAAAACAATATTTTGATTTGGCTATGCAAATGTACAAATGTAACTACTACATGAATGCAGAAAAACACAGTGATAGAGCAATGAAGAAACAAAGAAGTTGACTATAGACGTTTGGGGTCATCTAACCTTTACTGGTCCATAAGACCTACATGGCCAAACTAATTTACAAGAGAAATAATGTTTCAAAAGCTAATTTTTTTCTTTATGAACTACCAATATCATGCATAGAAAGAGAGAACTATAAAGCAGAAAGAGCATGACATTCATTTGTGCTGGTGTGAACCTGGAGAAGTAGTGTGGAGACAGGAACAACCAGCCAAATCATAAGGACTTGGAGGCATCCATGATTGCAGTTTGTAATGTCCATATGAAATGATCTTGCCAAAGATAAACTATTTCATCATTTCTTGTAAATAATACTTACCTCAAGTTTATAAAATTTCTCTAATTACTGAGTTGCATCAAACAAAAAACCCAAATATTTAAGTTCTAACCTTTCCCTACTGCTTGTTTCCCACGCACATGCATAATAGAAATGCTTAAGTGATTCTTTGTAATACCAAAAATGTTTGTCCAAATTGACTTTCCATCTATCTCTCCCAGAAGAGACATAGTTGCTGGTGACTTCTGAGTATTGTCTTTTGCTAACTATGAAAAATAAGTTTGATTCTACATTCTTGGGGAACAAGATTATATAGTTAAAATATTTATAGTTAAAATATTTCCTTTCTTTTTTTAAAGAAAAGACTTATTTACTTGAAATAATGCAACAGAGAGAGAGAGTGAGAGAGCAAGATTCCATCCACTGGTCCACTCCCCAGATGGCCACAGCCGGCAGGGCTGATTCAGGCCAAAACTAGGAGCCCAGAATTCCATCCATCATCTCTCACATAGGTGGTAGAAGCACAAATACCTGGGCCATCAGCTACTGCCTCCCAGGTGCATTAGCAGGAAGCAGGATCAGACGCAGCGGCGGGCTTTGATCCCAGGCACTCTGATATGGGATTTGAGCATCACAAATAGCAGTGTAACTTACTGTACTACAGTGCCTATCCCAGTAAAGCTTTCTTTAAAAATCCTTTCATATATATTTTCTCATTATGCCATAATATAAATATGAATATGCTCTGTAATGAAAAGAGATTTTTGTCCTTTTTTTTCTTCAATAAAAGCTTCTGAGAGAGAAAAAAGAGCTAGGACCCAACTACAAACCACTCAGAATGGAATTAAAAGCCAAGTTTATTTTGGTGCCCCCAAAATGGGAATTCACATGTAGTTTTTTCATAATAAGCATTTCCATGAAATTTTTCAAACCTCTTATACTTTGGGGGGCCCATTGCAAAATGAAAATGCATAGTACTTTGTTAGAAAATTATCAAGAATTTAAGGAGGGCAGCTGCAGGGCATGAAAGCAGGCGTGAGTCACTCAAAGATCCCCTTTGTGACTGCACACATTGCTTGCCTATGCATTTGCTTTATGGGAGGATCATCAACAAAGGAGACTTAGAAACTTTTTGGTAATAGAGTATAGTACTCTGCTTAGTCCTAGACCCTGCTGAGTGAGACCATATGGAGTAGCTATAGCTAACATTTTAATGCAAGCAGGACCCTGATATCTTCCAACAACCAGTGTTAAATTTCATCTACATCTACAGCCTCTGGCCTCACAAAGCAGTCTCCTCAGGGCAAACTGAACTTCACATCACAAAAGAACCCACACAAATGTAGAAACTTAAACAGATGAGCAGATTTAAACCAGTAACATCTGAGATTTTATATGAACACATGAGATATTTAAAGAGATAATAATTATGTCCAATTTATCTAGTGTTGAAAGAGTTGATGATATGTATTTTTAATCACATTTATGCAAAGGGGAAAAAGAAGAAAAATCATTGGGCAATAAAATTCAGGGACTGAAATTTGAGCTAAAACATGGACTTTGACATTTCCTGGTCTTCTGATGTAATGAGGGACACATCTATTTTGCTCCTTGATCAACTGATTGAATCCAAGTGTGGCTTGGGTCAAGGTCTGTAGGGCTGTCCATAACTCAGTGGTTCAGATTTCCTCTTCTAACCTTTGTGTAGCAGTGTGTTTTGGGTCCTCAGTGCTTCAGGTGTTGACAAATTAGGCAGGCAGACTCTTGATGGGATGCAAGAGTGGTCTAGGCTCATTCAAGCTGTTAATCTTTAGATTGGCAAAGTGTTTTGTGTGTGTTTGTGTGTGTGTGTTGTATTGTTTCATTCACTGATCTAATCCCCTTGAGACTAATTAAGTTTCAGAACAACACAATTGACCCAGTTCAGGTTTTCTAGTTCTATATAAACACTAAGGGTAGATAAAAAAGAAAGGAATTCCTTCCATAAGGAGTTAACAATGGCATCTTCTGCTGTGCAACAGGTATGTAGAAAAGGGATTATGGAGGGAAGATCTGTGTTTTGTCACCCTTAAGGTTTTATGAGAAATGTATTATCACTGAATCAGGCAGTATCATGGCTTGTACATTGACTGATTCTTCCTTTTTGCATTTTGATCAAGTGTAGAGAGTATATGTAGGAATGTGGAAAATTGTAGAAGGTGCAAGACAATAAGAATTTATAACAAAAGTCAGATCCATTTTTAAAAAATAAAATGTAATTGTTTTTGTTCAAAGATTTTATTTGTTTATTTGAGAGCTATAGTTACAGACAGTGAGAGACAAAAAGGCCTTCGATCTGTTGGTTCACTCCCCAGATTGCCTCAAAGGCCAGGCTGAACCAGTCAGAAGCCAGGAGCCAGGACTTCCTCTGAGTCTCCCACGTGCATACAAGAGTCCAAGTGCTTTGGCCATCTTCTACTGCTTTCCCAGGTCATAACAGAGAGCTGGATTGGAAGAGGAGTAGACTAGAACTGGCATCCATGTGGGATGTGGTCGCTGCAGGCAGAGGATTAACCCACTGTGCCACAGCGCCAGTCCCCAGATCCATTTTCAAATGTACAAAGGATAAACTGCTGCCTTTTGGTGGTACAACATAGTTCCTATGAAGAACATCTAGAATCCTGGAAAGGCTTATCTCTTCATAAGCAGTGAGTGGAGTAAATTATTTATCACAGATACTGAGAGTTAAGGCAATTATCTGGCTTTTTACATAAAATATTATTCATTTACTTTCATAGGGAAAATAATTTCTGGCTAAATATATTCTTTCTTTTTTTAAAGATTTATTTATTTATTTGAAAGAGTTACACAGAGAGAGGAGAGGCAGAGAGAGAGGTCTTCCATCCACTGATTCACTCCCCAAATGGCTGCAACAGCCAGAGCTGTGCCGATCCAAAGCCAGGAGCTTCCTCTGGGTCTCCCACACAGGTGCAGGGGCCCAAGGACTTGGGCCATCTTGTACTGCTTTCCCAGGCCGTAGCAGAGAGCCGGATGGGAAGAGGAGCAGCTGGGACTAGAACGGGCTCCCATATGGGATGCCGGCACTTCAGGCCAGGGCGTTAACCTGCTGTGCCACATTGCTGGCCCCTAAATGTATTCTTGAACGTAACACTTATTTTCAAAAAGAAAGGAGGGAGAAAAGGAAGGAAGGAGAGAGGGAAAGGGAAAGAGGGAGGGAAGGAGGGAGGAGGGAAGGAGGGAAAGGAGAGATGAAGTAATAAGGACAGGCAAAGGAAAGCAGTTTCTGATAATGGTTGCTATTCATCAGGCATGTGCTAAGGTTGTTCTTATGTATTATTTAATGTGTTAAGATTCATTAACATTAAATATTTGATAGAAATGAAACAAATAGAAGAAAGAAATAATTTGGATAAGGACAAGATAATTAAAGAAAAGCAGAAAGGTTGATTAGCAGGAAGGACATAGTGAAATTCCTTAAAAGTCTTAAGAGGTGTTTGCCATGGCAGATAATTTAATAAAGGGAGCAAATCAAATTTGATGATAAGTTAACAAGAAATGAGATCACATTAGAAAAAAATCAGAAAAGTATCTATTATTATAGTCATCATCCTGTATTTCAAGCACTTTCTTTAACACTTTTATTTTAACAACTTAGTAAAATAAAGTTTAAATGTGATATTTATTTATAAGCTGAATGGGCAAGGAATTCATTGTGTTCTAAATCCTAGATTTTTGTGTCTAAGCTACTAACAGAAACATAACAGTAGTCGAGAAAAGGTCAGGCTTTCCACCCAATACTGTTAGAATCCATGCTTATACTAACAGTATAAAAAATGGAAAAAATGAACCCTGAAGAATAAAACCTTGAAAATATTGTTTTTGCATTTAGCTTTCCATAGATGATCTATCTGAAAGATGCAAAAGTTATGATTACTGAAAGGTTTAACTGATTAGAGATGTGACATACAACAACTATGCCAAATATACCATAAAGAATGGTGACGCTTAAATGGAATTAAAGTGTTATTTCATGAGCTCATCAAATAGTCATCTGGCATGCCCCTCCCTGTTCTATAGCAGGTAAGTTAACTTAGGCATCATGTTACATGTTTCCTGAACTTTATTCTAGTATTTAGACCTGACAGCTAATTAAAATCTCTGAACACTAAAAGGGAAAGGGGTCAAAATACCCTATCATTGGAGCCTTAGAAGACTTGACCATGAGTTTTACAACAGTGGGATTGGAGAATGATGAATAGTATTGGAGCTGCTAAATCAGGAGCTCTAAGAAATTTGGGATTGGTCTTTAAACATCCTGCTCTAATGCAGTTGCCTCATTGCCTTCAGCACAAAACTTTTCTGTGTGCATACGTGTATATCTATGCAACACTCATGAAAATGCAATAATTCATTTCTCTACTTTCTAACAGGTAAAGTGATTTAAAAATAAAACAGCACAATTTTCTATGAGTTTCTTGTGCTTTTCAATGAGCGCATGGAAGATAACTAGAATCTTACTTTCTTTATGTAGTGTGAGCACTGTATTTTCTCCCAGGGTTTAAAAGTTTAAATTGTCATCAGGTAGCCAACAGAGAGTGGTTAGTAGCCAAAAAACATGGCACCAAGAGGGAGGAACCCTTACCTTTGCTGTCTCAAAGTTTTCCTATAATAATATTAGCAGAAACAGGAGTGAAAGGCTATGCACATATTTGAAACTCCTGTTATAGCTACCAAAAATGAATAGAATTCAAGAATTGGTTGCATATATTTTTAGAAATTTTTGGATAATTTTTTGATAAAGCTATCCTTCAGGAATAATTCTGTTATTCTGTAAATAGTAGTTCATGTGTTCAAGGACAGAAATCTCTGTGGGCACTTGGTAGTATTCCTATTTGGTGGCATGAAACCACCCAGGTCACAAATGCAAAGATGGCTCCTGCCTGTGTTTAGTTCCATTGCTAAAATGTATCCTGTCACCCAGACCATTAGTGCTCAAAAGGTTGGAATGGGCCCCCAGAGTTGGATGTATAAGAAGGATAGAATTGTCTTGGAGTCATCACTTTGAATAAATTGGAGAAAGCTTTTTAAAATTATTATTTATTGACATTTGATTTGCAATACAATGACAGAAAGAGAGTTAGAGAGAGATCTTCCATCTGGTATTCCACTTCCCACATGCTTGCAAGAGCCAGCACTGGACAAGGCTGAAGCCAGGAGCCAGGAACTCAATCTTGTGGGTAGCAGGTAGCACCCTTGCAGGGTGCCCATTAGCAAGAAGCTGAATTGGAAGCAAAGGAACTGAGACTTGAATCAAGCACTCTTCTGATATGGGATGCAGCTTTTCAACCCGCCCCATGGAGAAAGCTTTTAATTTCAAATCTGTATTCACTCTCCTGGAAATAACCAAATTGCTTTCGTTTTTTAAATATTCACTACCTAAATTTAAGAACAAAGTGGGTAATTTCCTTTTACTACTGGTTAGAAACATTGGCTTGTGTAACAGCTCTGCTGCTAGAAGCCCTTTCTCCCATACCCTACGTCCCCTCAGCCTGGTGTTTTTTTCTGTTGTGTCTCAGAGATTTCTGAGAACTACTATTAGGTTTTAGAATATTTACAACCCTGGGTCTCTTGTACATTCTCCCTGCGTTTTTTTTTTTTTTCCCCTCTTCGGTTCAAATCCTATTCACCCTCTGATACCACATACTTGTTGGAACATTCCTGTCCAGAGTAGCCTGAAATTATCTTGTCCATTTTTTGATCTTTGGCTGTACATTTTGCTAAGACCTTTCTTGGGGCAATTAACCACTACTGAGCTGCAGAACCACTGAGGTTTATAAGTGGTGATGTTTTATAGAATTTGTAGCCAAAGATTGTGTTCATGCTTTCTTGTTCATTTAAATGTGCTTTGTATATTTTCAAAATTCAATAAATATTTCTTGCACAATTTGTCATAAAGCTCTTAAATCACAGAAGTTGAAAAATTTTGGTTCATCTCTCGGTAACTGGTCAGATCTGACATGAATTCATTGAAGGCCAAAGACTTTTGTACAATATTATACTTTGCATTTGAGTAGTACTTTTTTAATTAAAAAATCTATTTATTTATTTATTTGAATGACAGTGTGATAGAGAAAAAGGGAGAAGTCTTCCATCTGCTAGTTCACTCCCCAAATAGCTAAAGCAGCCAGGGATAGGCCAGGATGAATCAGGAGCCCAGAACTCCATTCAGGTCTCCCACACAGGGGGAAGGGGCCCAACTGCTTGGACCATCATCTGCTGCTTTCTTCAGCACATTAGCTAGAAATTCTGGAATCAGAGTATCTAGGACTCCAACCAGTACTCAGATAGGGGATGCTGGTATCACAGTGGTGGCTTAACCTATTGTGGCACACAAGTTCCAGATAGTATTTTTTTTAAAATATTTTTTAAACTTTTATTTAGTAAATATAAATTTCCAAAGTACAGTTTATGGATTACAATGGCTTTTTCCCCACCATAACTTCCTTCCCACCTGCACCCCTCCTATCTCCCACTCCCTCTCCCATTCCATTCACATCAAGATTCATTTTCAATTATCTTTTTATGCAGAAGATCAATTTAGTATATATTAAGTAAAGATTTCATCAGTTTGCATCCACACAGAACATAAAGTGTAAAATACCGTTTCAGTACTAGTTATAGCATTAATTCACATTGAACAACACATTAAGGACAGAGATCCTACATGAGGAGTAAGTACACAGTGACTCCTGTTGTTGACTTAACAAATTGACAGTCTTGTTTATGGCGTCAGTAATCTCCCTATGCTCCAGTCATGAGTTGCCAAGGCTATGGAAGCCTTTTGAGTTTGCCAACTTTGATCTTATTTAGACAAGGTCGTAGTCAAAGTGGAAGTTCTCTCCTCCCTTCAGAGAAATGTACCTCCTTCTTTGAAGACCTGTTCTTTCCACTGGGATCTCACTCACAGAGATCTTTCATTTAGGTCCTTTTTTTTTTTTTTTTTTTTTTTTTTTGCCAGAGTGTCTTGGCTTTCCATGCCTAACATACTCTCATGGGCTTTTCAGCCAGATCCAAATGCCTTAAGGGCTGATTCTGAGGCCAGAGTGCTGTTTAGGACATCCGCCATTCTATGAGTCTACTGTGTATCCTGCTTCCCATGTTGGTTCGTTCTCGAGTGAGCCAGCTGATGGAAGATGTTTCTTTCTGTGTGTGTCTCCAACTTTTTCTCTGTAACTCTTTCAAATAAGAAAATCTTTAAAAAATACATAGAATAAAATTATTCTAACTCACGAACATGTTACATTCCAAATATACATGTAAATGATAATATGTGAATTTCTATATGCAAAATGATCCTACTGAGCTAACACAAGGTGGGTATGCAGTTGTTGCTTTTCATGCAATGGAGAGGTCTTGCCTTTCCGAAGACCTCTAACTGTTTGCTTAGAGCTCTATGTGCTACACACCTGGACTTGACCAGGCTCTGCTTGTGCTCTGTTGTGCAGCACAGGCTCTGGGTGACACACAGGGAAGGCATCCTTGCTCCTTACAAAGAAGTGAAGGTAGTCTAGCTTAGGAATTGGGTCTCCTATGGTTTGGCTTCTCTGGCTGCTGCAACTTTTGTCAAGGCTGAAGAGGATGACTGCAAGACAACCAGGGGGTCCTTAAATGATTCTTCTCTATTAAAATGAACTTAGGATGAAAATAATAGAAAACATAAATGAAACTTTTAAAATAATAACCTCCTGGCCCCAAAGCCAAGACTGTAATCAAATACCATCTGATTATGCATTCTAAGCTCATTTGAGGTGGAAGCCCATGTATTGTCTCATAGATACCTATTCTTCCTACGCAGATAAAGAGGATCGATTACAGACACTTCAATAATAAGCTGCTTTTCTTCTCCACCTCTTCTCCTATTCTCTTCTTTCTCCTCCCTCTATGCTCTCATTTGCTAAATTTTAGACCCTGGAATAATAAATTAAGATTATATTAAATGTTGGTGGTATAATTCAAGTAAAATATTAAGTATGGTTATTTATACTCACTAATAGAATTCTATGAAATCAAAAAGTTAACATAAATAAATGGGAGAGATGATAAGCAATATTCCAGCATAATTATCTTCTATGAGTCTTCTTTCTTTCTTGAGATTTCATATGAAAGCATAGAAAAACAAGAGGATGGATTCTACCAGGTAATGAGGAATCCTTAAATGATTTTACAAAGCACAATATTTTGTCTACTTCCTGACAACATTCCATGTGTTCTTGCTTCTCTGAAGGGAACGTTCAATTGCTCTCATTATGGAAATGGATCTTGCCCAGAAAATGAGAGAGCGCTGGCTGTCCGAGCTGCCATGTACGCATTTATGGCAGGGGCCATAGTCATCACAGTATTTGGTAATCTTGCCATGATTGTTTCCATTTTCTACTTCAAGCAGCTTCACACTCCAACCAACTTCCTCATCCTCTCCATGGCAGTCACCGACTTCCTCCTGGGACTCATCATCATGCCATACAGTATGGTCAGATCAGTGGAGAACTGCTGGTATTTCGGCCTTGCATTCTGCAAGATTCATTATAGTTTTGACTTGATGCTTAGCATAACATCCATTTTCCATCTTTGCTCAGTGGCCATTGATAGATTTTATGCTATCTGTTACCCTTTAAGATATTCCACCAAAATGACGATCCCAGTGATTAAACGGTTGGTTTTTCTCTGCTGGTCAGTCCCTGGAGCCTTTGCATTTGGCGTGGTTTTCTCGGAAGCCTATGCAGATGGAATAGAAGGCTATGATACTTTGGTTGCTTGTTCCAGCTCCTGCCCAGTGACGTTCAACAAGCTCTGGGGGACCACCTTGTTTATGGCAGGTTTCTTCACTCCTGGGTCTGTGATGGTGGGGATTTATGGCAAAATTTTTGCTGTATCCAGAAAACATGCTCTTGCAATTAACAACACATCAGAAAACCAAAATACTCAAATGAAGAAAGACACAAAAGCAGCCAAAACTTTAGGAATAGTGATGGGCGTTTTTTTATTATGTTGGTTTCCCTGTTTCTTCACGATTTTGTTGGATCCCTTTTTGAACTTCTCAACCCCTGCAGTTTTATTTGATGCCTTGACATGGTTTGGCTATTTTAACTCCACATGTAATCCCTTAATATACGGTTTCTTTTATCCCTGGTTTCGCAGAGCACTTAAATACATTTTGCTAGGTAAAATTTTCAGCTCACATTTCCAGAATACTGATTTGTTTACTCAGAAAGAAACTGAATAGACTTTTTTATGTATGAGTGAATTGAATAAAAAGGACTCAATGTAGAAGAATTAACTTATTAATGTGTGTGTGTGTGTGAGAGAGAGAGAGAGAGAGGAGAGCAAGAATTCTTGTGAGTGTGTATGTGTGTATGTTATTTTGGCTAATATAGAAGCCTCTTGGATCCTAAGACTTGAGTAAAAAAATAAATCTTTCTTTTTGCACCAAAGCTCCCTTCAATTCTTTTCAGAATATCCTTTGTATGTTCATAACTTCCAAGTAAAGAAAATAGAAAGAGACATTAGATAAGTAAAGGGAAGATGGGGAAAAGGCAGGAATGGAAGAAGGCAAATGCACAGAAACTTAAAACAATGCATAAGTGATCAGAGCACAACACAAGCTGAACTTGAGGATTGCTTGCTTGTCCCTATTACTCCTGCTAGGTACTGTGTATGGTATTTCTGCTTAATGTTTGTACCTCACATCTGATCAGGTATATTTTGAAGCATCAACAACTAAAAACTATTGGTAATTAAATAGGGAAATAACAATTTGGAAAAACCCTGTTGTTCTATCAGGAAGAAAATTAGTTTATTAGCTAAGAGTTAACACTTTATTGAGTTTTACTGTTGCAAAATTAAAAGTTTTTTAAGTAAAAGACCAAATGGAAAACTGTATAACATTGTCTTGATTCGAAGCAAATTTCCATTAATAAATCATTTCAGACATAGCAGTTGGTAATTTTCTATTTTACCAGCAGCAGAATTCTGTTCAATGCCTTCCTTCAGCTCATCCCTGGACTGATTTGCTATTTGGTGTGCTGATGTTTAATAAATGTAATGTATTTACCAAAAATAGCTGTATTTTGAATCCATCATTCCTTATTGCTTGATACCTATACATATGTTTTTAATATTAAAGTATTTCAAAGGGAGAGCCAAGAAGAGAATTAATATTTATGTGGGGTAGTACCCCTGGGTACTAGAAATTTTATATTTGTTGCTTAGTATATTTTTAACTGTAACATCTGTTGGGATTTCACCAACAGATGACAGGCTAGAACCAATGATGTATTGTTAAATAGATAACATTTTCTATAGGGAAAAACTCTTAAAACCCTGACTTGTAAATTTGATTATTTATGTGGTTTAAAAATCTCTCTTTATAACTGATTTTAAGCTACAAATGTAAGGTCAACTGCCTTGCAAAAATTCTGAAAAATGAATTGCAATTTAACATGAGTAGTTTCAATATACTAATAACATTTATGAGAAACAAGTTAAGATAGAAAATAAATAATATCAAAATACACCACTTGAATTGTATTATCTTATGAAGTTTTAATTTCAGATATAGATATATATGTTTATGTATGTGTTTTCATTTATTTATTTACTTAGCAGTAAGCATGATAGCAAATTGTAATTAGGAGAAAAAAGGAAGAGAGGACACTTGACAGAGCAGGTGGACATCTCACTGAAGAACTGACTGTCCCATCTTCATTAAGAATGGAGATTTGATAGATGTTGGGTGGGACTCTCTTTCTCCTCCCCCTACACTCTCCTGGAGTCTTGTTGGTGGAGGGCTTTCTGGGTGTGGAATGTCTCCCAGAACTTCATAATAGCCCCCTTGATGAAGGGCAGATGAGATTCACCTACGCTGCCCCAAGGGAGAAGGCTGAGACCCGCTCACCCAGGTTATTGAACAATGGAAAGGCTTTTGATACACAAATGCTGGCTTGCTTCTTAGGCTTGCTTCCTTCTTCCATCACACAGAAATCCTCATTTTTCTCCTCCCCTCACATACACACAGGCTGATATCTACTTAGCTACCTTAACATTTCCTCCAGCAAAAGAAGTAACCCATAAGCTTATGTGTGTAACATGGCTCAGGGTCCATCTTCTGTGTTTTCTTCAAAGCTGACATATGGGCATAGAACTGCTGATGGGTGTTCTTTGCTATGTGTCCTCTGGTGCAGTCCAGAGCACTGGCCATACCATCAGGAGAGATAGGCTGGAAGCCCTGCCTCATGTCCATTTGGGGCTGGACAGCTTGTATTCAGTCAGGGACAAAATAGACGAGAGCGTTTAAGACACATGGTCCAAAGAGAAATAGAAAGAATAAGAAGCTATGGGGCTGAGTAGGGGCAGTAACCAAGATTTCCATGACCAGATGTTTAGCCAAAAATCCCAGCCATGTTCCTAGTCCTGGAATTGTCTGGTCTTACCCAAGAAATGCTGAACATAATTTTGTACCTGTGCAGTTTGATTGACTCCCCCCCAAAAAAATATTTTTAGAGCATAACACAGATGCCCCTTAGGCAACAGTTAGAATCTCTAATTTCAGCCTGCTTTAAAGGATTGGGTTTAATAACCCCAGCATGGAGGCCCCAGTCATGGCAGCCTTTCACTGCATGAAGGCTCTATTTTGTTTTCTCAAAAAGGAGTGGGCCCTGCTCTGACTTGTTCTTGAGAGCCTGATACAGAGCTTGCTATAGAAACTTTGCTATTGATCTATACCTAGGGATCCATCGCCTCCTTGTTGGAGCTGTATTAAGGTTGTAGAAACAGGAATCCACTGAGTGTACATTGTATTCTGTCTGGCAGCCAGTTTCTGTTTCCCACAGGTGAGGATGAACCCTGCATATTTTACTTCCTGATAGGCCAGTAGTGCTTTTTCTTGGATACGCAGTAGCCATGATCTGCTAGGAAGTTAAGAGTACTAGTTAAATGTCCAAAATTGGAGTAACAGGTGGGAAACAGACTAGCATGCCATCCACGTTTTAAATCGTCTCTTCATCCCCACTCAAGGGATTGGTCCCTGAGATGCTCCATAAAGGGCTTGTCCAAATAGGTGGGAGCTGTTTGTAAATCTTGTCCAGCTGGTTAGCAACCTGTTGCTAACCCATTTAAAGGCAAATAAGTACAGTCAGAAAGGGTCTTTCATCTCAGTAGCAATCAGGTGAGCATTAAGGCCTGGCCAGTTATGTGTGAGGCCTAAACCTATCTACTTCTTCATAAGAACTACTAGGAGAAACATACCAGGGAAGTGTGAACCTGCTTATGGAAAGTATCCCACTGGTGCCCATTACTTGGCTGGACTGGGAGGAGGGCTGGCCTGTAAAGGAGGTTAGTGCAGACTGGGCAGGGTTTTTCTTTTTCTTTTCTTTTTTTAATAAATGAACTGTTTTTTCTTGAAATATTTTTCAGTTCTTCACTTATATCAATGAAAAAAATTAATGTTTACATAATTGTCTACACATTTGCTTTTCTTAGCTCACTACACAGATTAAAATTAAACAGTAACCACTCAGCAGTCAACTTAAGTATTAATGTTGCCCGAATATAGCTGCCTGAAGATGGGCCTGCTCATGCTGTCAGACTTCTGTGCCTCTCATCCTCGCTGGTCTGCTGACAAGTTGGTCCCTCCCTACTGGCTGCAAGGGTAGAATGGAATCATGGACTTTCTTTGAACTAGCGAAAGAGACTGCAAGAACAAAATAAGAAAGAGAACAATCCATTTAGAAGAAGAGTAACTAAAGTTAGGTGTAGTTATGAGAGATCATCTGGTAGATTGAGTCTATTTGGTAATTTTTTTTCCTAACAAAATGATGATGTTTATGCCATCTTGGTATTTACATACATGCACACACACACACACACACACAGTTTTTCTGCTTCAGTCTTTCTTTATTTTAAAAGATTCACTTGGTTAATCCTCTGCCTGCGGCACTAGCATCCCATATGGGTGCCGGTTCTAGTCCCAGTTAGTCCTCTTCCAGTCCAGCTCTCTGCTGTGGCCCGGGAGGGCAGTGGAGGATGACCCAAGTGCTTGGGCCCCTGTACCTGCATAGGAGACCAAGAAGAAGCACCTGGCTCCTGGCTTCGGATCAGCACAGCCATAGTGGCCATTTGGGGAGTGAACCAATGGAAGGAAGACCTTTCTGTCTCTCTCTGTCACTGTCTATAACTCTACCTGTCAAATAAATTAAGATAAAATAGAAATAAAATAAAATAAAATAAAAAGACTCACCACTAAAAATTGGATAAAGGAGATTTTAGTGTTAGCTTTATTGTAAGGTAGAATTATTTTTAATTAGTATCTATTGAATTCACTTTCCATTTCATTAATATGTGATGTTAGAAAACCAAACCAGAGGCCGGCACTGTGGCAGAGTGGGTTATGAGCACTGGTTCTAGTCCCGGCTGCCCCTCTTCCAATCCCACTTTCTGCTATGGCCCGGGAAAGCAGCAGAAGTCAAATAAATTAAGATAAAATAGAAATAAAATAAAATAAAATAAAAAGACTCACCACTAAAAATTGGATAAAGGAGATTTTAGTGTTAGCTTTATTGTAAGGTAGAATTATTTTTAATTAGTATCTATTGAATTCACTTTCCATTTCATTAATATGTGATGTTAGAAAACCAAACCAGAGGCTGGCACTGTGGCAGAGTGGGTTATGAGCACTGGTTCTAGTCCCGGCTGCCCCTCTTCCAATCCCACTTTCTGCTATGGCCCGGGAAAGCAGCAGAAGTCAAATAAATTAAGATAAAATAGAAATAAAATAAAATAAAATAAAAAGACTCACCACTAAAAATTGGATAAAGGAGATTTTAGTGTTAGCTTTATTGTAAGGTAGAATTATTTTTAATTAGTATCTATTGAATTCACTTTCCATTTCATTAATATGTGATGTTAGAAAACCAAACCAGAGGCCGGCACTGTGGCAGAGTGGGTTATGAGCACTGGTTCTAGTCCCGGCTGCCCCTCTTCCAATCCCACTTTCTGCTATGGCCCAGGAAAGCAGCAGAAGATGGCCCAAGTGCTTGGGCCCCTGCATCCGCATGGGAGACCAGAAAGAAGCACCTAGCTCCTGGCTTCAGATCAACACAGCTCTGGCCATTGTAGCCATCTGGGGAGTAAACCAGTGGAAGGAAGACCTTTCTCTCTCTCTCCCTCTGTCTGTAACTCTACCTCTCAAATAAATAAATAAAATCTTTTTTTTAAAAAAAAAGAAAACCAAGCCAAACATCTTCGTGGAAGGTTGCCCATTGCTCTTTATTGGAAAGGTGTTCGTGACTTTTTTCACAGAATGATGACGTTTGTGATGGTGCTTTGCATTTATGCTGATGCTTACAAATGAAATAAAAACTTGGGGTCCCCCGAGGGCCATAGGATTCTTATGATGCTGCTTCTGTCTGTGAAGCATCATTTAAATCAGTTTTCAATAATGTTCTGCTCAGTTTATCCCCTTTCACGGAAACAAATGCTTTACTCCAGATGTTCTTCCTGAACTTTTCCTTTGGAAAACGTGCTCTGTGCTCTGTACTGGTGAAGGAAATAGAGTGGCCCAGCCTCCTGTATACTTACTGCCTTTCGCCACTTTTACTGCTTTCATCTCCCTGGTTAGTACTCTTCCTCCACACCCAGAAGGCTAAGGGAAGTTACAGGTGAGAAAACTGAGCTGGGAGAACGAGTGACTTAACCTGGATTTCACAACTAATTTTAGAAACAGCACTAGAACCCTGCTCTCTTGACTTCTTATTCACTGTTGCTTAGTCAACTTGTTTTTCCAAGATTTGTGACACTTTAATTGACTATTTTCCTTTCTTTTTCTTGTTCTCTATTCCATCAAAGGTTTTTCTCAAACAGGCACAGGTCATTGAAGCAAAAATAAATACTTCCCTCTTGCTCCATGTTTTCTCATTCAAAGTGCAAACAGAAATCTTCTATGATTCAGACAATCATTTATGTCCTGGATATTAGCCAACATTTAATTCAACTTACTTATGTCTATGTGTTTTTAATACACAGAAGTTTTGGTACTTTGTCTTTCCATAATGAAGCTCCAAGTGCCATAAAGTCAAACATAAAATTATTGCCCTTCATTAATAAAAAAATAAGGAAACTGAAAACTCTCTGGAGGCATTAAAAAAAGTGACTATTTTAATATCCTCTGGGAAAGCTAAAAGAGCAATTCCACTGAGTCTCTGGAGTGAGTGTGTCTCTTTGGAGTTCCCTGATCTGAATTCTCTGCTCCAGGTCTTTTGAGAGCAGAGACAACTTTATATGAATCAGATGTTTTAAACCTTTACACTCAACTTCCCAGAATTACCTCCCAACCAGCAGTGGAGACTCAGAGATTGATGGCTAACTTTCCAGGAGGAAAAAGGTACTGGGTCAATAAAAAGAACTGGAAACACACTATCCCTTTACACAACGTATTTTCTTATAAAATACAATTTATTTTCTATTTAAGACAATTAAACAGTGATAATTAAATTTTATAGAAAATGAGAATTTGTTAAAAATAGATTGTAATAGAGAAGATAGGTTTTTTTTTCTGACTAAAAAAATTATGATGATATTCCATTGAAAGGAAGGTCTTAAATTTCCCATTAGAATTTGCTTGGTGGTTTGCAAGTTGCTAGAGAATGACATATTAAAGATGGTTTTACAAAGTACAAGAACTATGCAAGAGATGACTCAGTAAATGTAAAGAACTTACATATTTCAATAATGCTAAAATGCTATTTTTATTTTGGTATTACATTTTAATAACAAAAATTCTTGTTACAGTCTCCAGAAATCACTACCATATACTGCATATTTTATTTTTATTATTTTCCATTGGCAAGCAGCATTTACTTAGGATAGTCTGCTATTTTTTCTTCCTCAAAATGGTTCTCTCATTTCATATGCAGTGTGCTCAAACTAAATATACACTTACTGTATTGTTTAGAACAATCCTTCTCAAAGCAACGGATTTGTACAGATAACATAAGCATCTCACTAAGTGCATATTTTGGAATAGGTCTGAGATATTTTGTTTCTAAAACTGCTTCTTGTAGTTGGCAATGTGGCTGGTCCAGAGTGCATATTTTGAGGGCAAGGACTAGAAGGGAGAACTTCTATGCCACTAAAGCCGTAGATTTCTTGCTAACCAAATAAATCAGAAATGAATTATTGTACATTATTAGACATGGCAGGGGAATGTAAGATAAAAGGGGATGAGAAACTGTTCTGCAGAATAAAATTTTGTTAACATTTTATTTGAGGTTCTTTTCTAGTTTTGAAAGATGAATCTTGTGTAAATAAGTGTATGTAATGAAAGATTTGTTCTCCTGTTGAAACACCTCAGAGATCTCCCCAATCCTTAATAAAATGGAATACGTACTTGTACACAGTGACTGTGAGTTTGTTTCAGTGTCTTGGCTGTGATCATTAAGATCAGATGGGCAACTGAGGCATGAGAGTCTCCAGGGTAAGCGTATACTTTACCTGTATAGGTATTGATGGACTTATGGATATAAGTGTATGAGTTTAATTGTAAGGCACTGTTCTTCGATACAATATTTCCTTTTAGTGTTGAGAATGTATAAGTTTCAATTGAAAGGCCATCCTCAATTCCCTTGAGTGGTAGGTGAGACTAAAAAAAAGCCACTATAATCCCATCCCAACACGACCACAGGGTCGACCTCCCATGTGCACTGAGCTGAACCACTCAGCAGCTCGGTTTCCTTCTGCTAAGACCCTCACATCCCTGTCCAGTCTCAGCACCTTTTGTTCCTTTCTCACCTAGAAGAGCATAAAAGGTATCTACATAAAATCTCTCAACTCTGCCTATTTAATTGTTATTCTAGGAGGAATAATTTTATAGCAATATCAGAAAAAATTTCATCTCAGAGGATATTTTCATGAAGTGTGTTTCTGGAACTAGTCCATTGATCTATATGAAGTCTCATATTGGAACAATGCAGACTTTTCTTATTTTTTAAAATATTTTTATTTATTTATTTGAGAGGTAGAGTTATGGACAGTGAGAGGAAGAGAGAGAGAGAGAGAGAGGTCTTCTGTTGGTTCACTCCCCAGATGGCCGCAACGGCTGGAGCTGCTCCGATACGAAGTCAGGAGCCAGGTACTTCTTCCTGGTCTCCCACATGGGTGCAGGGGCCAAAGGACTTAGGCCATCTTCTACCACTTTCCCAGGCCATAGCAGAGAGCTGGATTAGAAGAGGAGCAGCGGGACTAGAACTGGCACCCATATGGGATGCCGGCACCGCAGGCAGAGGATTAACCTACTGCGTCATGGCGCTGGCCCCCAATGCAAACTTTTTAGGAGCACCATAACTTACCATTATTTACATATTTATTCATTCAAACATCTACTGCTCCCCACAACAACTTGAGTCCTGAGAATCCATGAGGGAACAAAATAGACAAGTTTCCTGTCTCCTGATAGTGCATGGCAGGAGTGATAAGATGTAGCTGTTTTTATGAAGTTTATTTTGGGGGATAATAGCAAGAAAAGACAAGATGTGAGTCAGTGTATTCTACACAGGTACTACACTGAAGAGGATTTTATGGAGTGCTGTTAGTTTTATGTTAAAATGCTACCCCAGCTAGATGCAGAACCTTTCCTCTGTGAAAACCAAAATGCACAGTGAGGCAGAAAGGAGTGCAGAGGTCTTTATCATGGAGAGAAGCGCCCTAACATTGATCAGATGTGCCCCAGGATAGAAAGGACCATTCCATGAGCCTCTGTGCTGCGTCACAAACTTTATTCCATCTCTTTCTCATCATGTTTCTGTGCTCTTGTCTCCTCTCTGTTCGCAAGAACATGATTTAGAATGCATAGGCTTTGGGCTACCGATGATTCACAGGTTTTAGATCTGGAAGTGCACATGAGGCTCATCCAGCCGTCACCCCTCATATTACTGAGAGCTCACAACTAGCTATTGGCAGAATTTGGATTAAGAGAACTCCTAGTTGAGGACCTTGGGAGTGAGTGAAGTAAATCCTTAACCCAGAGCAAACTGGCAGTTCTGTGGAACAGGCAACTCAAAACGGGCCTTCCTGAGACTTCTACAGAGAAACCTCCTCTGACTGTTCTAGCAGACACCACACAGGCTCTTTGGTCACAGCAAGGTTCCCCTCCCTTCCTCCATCAGGAAGAATGGCAGGCTCAAGAGAAATCATGGGGCTTGTTACATCTTGAGACCAAGAAGTGGCTTTTTCTTGCTGTTTAATAGGATTCTCAAGGAAAAAATGCATTGACTGTCTAAATAGATGAACTTTCTAAATGTCCACTACATTTGCATGTCTGTAGCTTGGGGGAATCCGACACAGGCCAGAGAGTCTCCCACATCTCATTCACTCGAGACTGGGCTTGCCTCTGTGTAGTCCAGTAAGTAGATTTGATGCTTTTATTAGAGGCACCATGTCAAGCTTCTCTAAGAGCTAACCAGTGGGTGGTTTTTAGGAACATCTGTGTCCAAAACTGAGTAGTAAATCAAGTGCAAGAAAACTATTGACCTTGGATTTATGTAATTTGTTCACCTTTCTTAGTCCTCTGTGATAAACAGGAGTCATGTGAGATTTGAGTGAGTGGTCTATGAGCATGAAATTTCAACTCCTTTTATATCACTCGTAGATGGAACACATGCCAGGATCCACTAACCAGAATCTCAGATAAACTATAATACTTAAGAAAAACAGAGGAGAGGAGAAGAAGGGGCAGAATACAGAGATGCTGGAGATGCTGTGAGGCACTGATACGCGTACAGGTTTCACCCATATGTAGAGTGCTTTCAACAGCTATGTTAAAAGCCAAGCGTTATCATACTGTGTATTTCAACAGTGATATGCCATTTATAACTCTTAAAACATTCCCAATCTTTACCAGTGAAGAATTCAAATTATTGAAAGAAAAGCTTTCTGATTTCACTTAACATTTATATGTTTTAAGTATTTTTATGGTGAAAGAAATAATATTTTATTGTAGCACAAATAGGCTTCTGGAAAAGTGAAACTTGAAAATCTTCCAATGCATTACCAGGGACAGAGCAGTCAGTTGATAAACATGTTGAATGAATGAGTGGATAGAATGAAATGAAATTACATAACAGAGAAGAATAAGCTGCTGAAAACTTCCCTTCTTCTATGTAGCAAAAAGAAAATCTTAGGAGCAAGCACAGTTGATATATTTTGACACATTTAAATGCAAGTAATTACAATTGAAGTGAATTAATAATGGATGACTTTGATCTTTTTTGTACTATTAGGAGCTGAAATTTACCAGAATCCCTCAGAGAAGAAATATTGATTCATTATCCTGGAAAGAATTTGAAGTGAGAAAACACCATGGATCTAACTTATATTCCTGGAGACATAGCCAGTTGTTCAAAATTTGGAAATAAATCCTGTCCTCCCACTAACCGCCATTTTCATGTCCGAGTGATGATGTACTTGTTCATGACTGGAGCCATGGTTATCACTATCTTTGGAAACTTGGTTATAATAATTTCCATATCGCATTTCAAACAGCTTCACTCTCCCACAAACTTTCTGATCCTCTCCATGGCTACCACAGATTTTCTGCTAGGGTTTGTCATTATGCCATACAGCATGGTACGATCCGTGGAGAGCTGCTGGTATTTTGGGGATGGCTTTTGTAAATTCCATGCAAGCTTTGACATGATGCTAAGTCTGACCTCTATTTTCCACCTCTGTTCCATCGCTGTTGATCGCTTTTATGCTGTGTGTTACCCCCTGCACTATGCGACCACAATGACACCCTCCATGGTCAAGCGACTGCTGGCCTTTTGCTGGTCAGCCCCAGCTCTCTTTTCTTTCAGCTTAGTTTTATCTGAGGCCAATGTTTCTGGTATGCAGAGCTATGAGATTCTTGTGGCTTGCTTTAATTTCTGTGCCCTTACATTCAACAAATTTTGGGGGACAATCTTGTTTACTACATGCTTCTTTACTCCTGGTTCACTCATGGTTGGTATTTATGGCAAGATCTTTATTGTTTCCAAAAGACATGCTCGAGTCATCAGCAATATGCCTGAAAATACAAAGGGGGAAGTGAAGAAAAATTTATCAAAGAAAAAGGATAGGAAAGCAGCAAAGACTCTGGGCATAGTAATGGGAGTGTTTCTAGCTTGCTGGTTGCCTTGTTTTCTTGCTGTTTTGATTGACCCGTATTTAGACTACTCCACTCCCATAGTAGTACTTGACCTTTTAGTGTGGCTTGGGTACTTCAACTCTACTTGCAATCCTCTCATCCATGGCTTTTTTTATCCATGGTTTCAGAAAGCACTCATCTACATAGTAACAGGAAAAATATTTAGTTCCCATTCAGAAAATGTGAATCTGTTTGCTGAAGCACATTAATGAAAAAGTATTACGAAAGTGAATAAAAGGACACAGGTGTTTGGCACAACAGTTGAGATGTAGTTGGGATGCATGAATCCCATGTGGAAGTCCTGGGTTCAGGTCCACTGCTGAGTTTGGCATCCTGGTAATGTGATCCTGGGATGTAGCAGGTGATGCCTCCCTGTCACCCACATGGGAGACCTTATTTGAATTTTGAGCTCCTGGTTTTTAGCTGTCCTGCCTTGGTTGTTCTGAGCATCTGGAGTGTGAACCAGAGGATGGAAGATATCTCTCTTTCTCTTCCCTTTTCAAATGAGTAAAAATAAATATTTTTTGAAGTAGATAAAAGGAGACTGTTGTTATTCTTATCTATAGCCCATACCTTACATTCCCAGATAATATTAGTATTCCATTTTTTTTTAATTTTTTTTTTTATTTTTTGACAGGCAGAGTGGACAGTGAGAGAGAGAGACAGAGAGAAAGGTCTTCCTTTGCCGTTGGTTCACCCTCCAATGGCCGCCGCTGCAGCCGGCGCACCGCGCTGATCCGATGGCAGGAGCCAGGATCCAGGTGCTTTTCCTGGTCTCCCATGGGGTGCAGGGCCCAAGCACTTGGGCCATCCTCCACTGCACTCCCTGGCCATAGCAGAGAGCTGGCCTGGAAGAGGGGCAACCGGGACAGAATCCGGCGCCCCGACCGGGACTAGAACCCGGTGTGCCGGCGCCGCAAGGTGGAGGATTAGCCTATTGAGCCACGGCGCCGGCTCAGTATTCCATTATTAAATGCCAGTAATCTTTAAGTGTTCTGTAACTCATACAAGGCACTCTTTTTAAGGTTTTTTTTTTTTTTTTTTAAACTTTGTTTTAGTTTTTTTTTTTTTTTTTAAACTTTTATTTAATGCATATAATTTTCCAAAGTACGACTTATGGATTACAATGGCTTCCCCCCCATACCGTCCCTCCCACCCACAACCCTCCCCTTTCCCACTCCCTCTACCCTTCCATTCACATCATGATTCATTTTCAATTATCTTAATATACAGAAGATCAGCTTAGTATACATTAAGTATGGATTTCAACAGTTTGCTCCCACACAGAAACATAAAGTGAAAAATAATAGATGATTTTTTTAAATGATGATGAAATCAGAGCAGACCTATTGTCATGTTTAATCCCAGTGAGAGTCAAGTTGGGAATTGATAATTTCTTTTTTTTTTTCTTTTCTTTTTTTTTTTTTTTACAGAGGATCAGTTTAGTATGCATTAAGTAAGGATTTCAACAGTTTGCACCCCCATAGAAACACAAAGTGAAATATATTGTTTGAGTACTCGTTATAGCATTAAATCTCAATGTACAGCACATTAAGGATAGAGATCCTACATGAGGAGTAAGTGCACAGTGACTCCTGTTGTTGACTTTACCAATTGACACTCCTGTCTATGGCATCAGTAATCTCCCTATGCTCCAGTCATGAGTTTCCAAGGCTATGGAAGCCCTCTGAGTTCTCCGACTCTTATCTTGTTTAGACAAGGTCATAGTCAAAGTGGAGGTTCTCTCCTCCCTTCAGAGAAAGGTACCTCCTTCTTTGATGACCTGTTCTTTCCACTGGGATCTCACTCGCAGAGATCTTTTGCCAGAGTGTCTTGGCTTTCCATGCCTGAAATACTCTCATGAGCTTTTCAGCCAGCTCCGAATGCCTTTAGGGCTGATTCTGAGGCCAGAGTGCTATTTAGGACATCTGCCATTCTATGAGTCTGCTGAGTATCTCACTTCCCATGTTGGATCACTCTCCCCTTTATTTACTCCATCGGTTAGCGTTAGCAGGTACTAGACTTGTCTATGTGTTCCCTTTGACTCCCAGTCCCTTCACCATGACCAACTGTGAACTGAAACTGATCACCTGGAACAGTGAGATGGCATTGGTACATGCCACCTCGATGGGATTGAATTGGAATCCCCTGGTATGCTTCCAACTCCACCACTTGGGGCAAGTCAGCCTGAGCATGTCCCAAATTATACATCTCTTCCCTCTCCCATTCCCACCACCATGTTCAACAGGGATCACATTTCAGTTAATTTTCAACACTTAAGAATAACTGTGCATCAATTACAGATCTAAACCAGTCATATTAAGTAGAACAGATCAAAAAAAACTACTAAGAGGGATAATGTATTAAGTTGTTCATTAACAGTCAGGGCTATGCTGATCAAGCCACCATTTCCCATAGTGTCCACCTCACTCCAACAGGTTTCCCTCTTGGTGTTCAGTCAGTCGTCACCGATCAGGGAGAACATATGGTATTTGTCCCTTTGGGACTGGCTTATTTCACTCAGCATGATGTGTTCCAGATTCCTCCATTTTGTTGCAAATGACTGGATTTCGTTGTTTCTTACTGCGGTATAGTATTCTAAAGAGTACATATCCCATAATTTCTTTATCCAGTCTATCGTTGATGGGCATTTAGGTTGGTTCCAGGTCTTAGCTATTGTGAATTGAGCTGCAATAAACATTAGGGTGCAGACCGCTTTTTTGTTTGCCAATTTAAATTCCTTTGGGTAAATTCCAAGGAGTGGGATGGCTGGGTCGAACGGTAGGGTTATCTTCAGGTTTCTGAGGAATCTCCAGACTGACTTCCATAGTGGCTTGACCAGCTTGCATTCCCACCAACAGTGGGTTAGTGTCCCTTTTTCCCCACTTCCTCGCCAGCATCTGTTGTTGGTAGATTTCTGTATGTGAGCCATTCTAACCGGGGTGAGGTGAAACCTCATTGTGGTTTTGATTTGCATTTCCCTGATTGCTAATGACCTTGAACATTTTTTCATGTGCCTGTTGGCCATTTGG
The DNA here is from genome assembly GCF_051225735.1 of Oryctolagus cuniculus. NCBI lineage: Eukaryota > Metazoa > Chordata > Mammalia > Lagomorpha > Leporidae > Oryctolagus > Oryctolagus cuniculus. The sequence goes on from NC_142871.1 coordinate 36,301,794, forward strand.
ATTTCCTCTTTTGAAAAATGTCTATTGAGGTCCTTGGCCCATCTCTTAAGTGGGTTGTTGGTTTTGTTTTTGTGGAGTTTCTTGATCTCTTTGTAGATTCTGGTTATTAACCCTTTATCTGTTGCATAGTTTGCAAATATTTTTTCCCATTCTGTCGGTTGTCTCTTCACTCTCCTGACTGTTTCTTTTGCAGCACAGAAACTGCAAAATGACATTTAAAAAGAGTTAATAAGTACATTATAGGAAATTGAAAAACACAAGAAGCAAAGAACAGATTCTTCCACAATTGTAAGTTGTTTAGTTCAACACGGCATTTTAGGTCCTATATGTGCATACCCAACATCCAATTTTACATGACAAAGTTGATACAGAATGTATCACGTGTTTTCACACATTGTGAATATTTACCAGTTCAAGATCCCAAAGCTGTATGAGTATTTTGATAACCAAGGATATACTACACCCACTCAACCTATTAAGAAAAAAATGTAATTTGAAATGCTTAGGAACAAAAATTTCATAAAAGACAAAAATGCAACAGGCCTCTAGACAAAGGTTCTGGCAATTAAAATACTGTATCCCCTTAATGCTAGATTAAAATGGGGGCATAAAGCAACAGTGCATTTGAAGTAAAATGTTTCTAAAGGAATTCACTGTAATATGTGTACTCTCAAAATATCAGCAAAAGATTTATTTCCATAGAATTTCTTAATGTACTAGTTTAGTGCAGCCAAAAGAAATATACAATATATCAATAGCTATCATCCAAATGTAAACACAGGGACAGGCATTGTGGTGTAGAGAGTAAAGCATCCCATATAGGCAACAGTTCAAGTCCTAGTTTCTCTGCTTGTGATCCAGCTCCCTATTAATGGCCTGGTAAAACAGTGGAAGATGGCCCAAATGATAGGGCCCCTGCCATCATGTGGGAGACCTGAGAGAATTGCCTGGCTTCTGGCTTTGGCTTGGCCCAGCCCTGGAGATTGCAACCACTTGAGGAGTGAACCTGTGGATGGAATATCTGTATTTCTCTGTCTTTCCCTCTCTCTGTAACTGTGACTTTCAAATAAATCAATAGATATTTTTAAAAATGTAAATATGAATACATCTGCATTCACCTCTCCTTTTAAACTTCCTCTTCCCCCTCTGCTGTCAACCCAATCAATAAGTTCTTTTAGACACTGCTCAGAAGCGGTTAAACAATTCTTTGACCAATCAATGCATCCATCATTTATTACTTGTTACTCTATATCCATTGCACACTTAACTGTTGGGAGGGGCAGGGAAAGAAGCATCAAACATAGTTTGGGATTGGTTGTCCTAGACTTAGACACATGAGACCATTAAAGACCAATATAAGAATAAAGAAAATAAAGTGCTCAGGGTTTTTGTTCCTATCTGATTCCACTCTAAGAATTCGGGACAGGAGAAGATCCTTAACACCATTTTGAGCTTTCCCTAATAAAGTTCTATCTGAATTTCATAATTCCTCTTAAACACCTTAAATGATTTCAATGTTAGAACTTTGTTTTTCTTCCAGTTTTCGGGTAACCTTCTCCCACCCACTCTTGTACAGAAGGCTGACCTGTACCAACCAGATTAAAGAGCTCTTTTGCCAGAGGTTCCTGGTGGCGTTTTGCTAGTGGGAAGTACCTCCAGGTGACCAGCAGATGGAAGAAGGGTGAAACCAGGGTGTTTATCCCAGGCAGCCTTTCTGCCTAATTTCTCAGGGCTGGCTGTCCTCCTCCAGAACAGATCATCTGGAGTCCCCCCTCCATACAGCCATCCCCTTGGAGTTCCCGGCTGCTCCCTTCCCTGCACCTCTGCTTTGGCAAGAGTGGTGGTTCCCTGTTACCACTGCACCAGGAAACGATGCTGTTTCTTGCAGGTTTTCTTAAGCCTGCTTCCCACACACTGCCTTGTAAATAGTCCCCTTATTAAACTTCTCCCATTCACCCCAGTTGGTTGTGCCACGTGTTTCCTTGTTGCACACCTGCTGAATGCAGCTTTCCAAGTTTGGAAATTCCTCCCAAAGGCATCAGATTCTGTATTAGTCTGACGTAGCCTCTTGGCTACATTGCTCTGAAGGAATCGCTGTGCTCCAGATTAGTAGTTCATTGTGTTTGCTCTATTCTTAGTGGCTGCTCCTCTCCCTCCTTCACTTGGGAAACTTTGCATTTTTAGAATCAGTCTGTTTGCTTGAGATTCTGGTGTTCTTGAGCATAGAAGAGATACTTTGAGGTAACACTGCTTTTTAGAATTAATCTAAAAAACAGTATTGAAAAATCTAGCTCTTCTTTAAAATGTGATTTTTAACTTTATACCTTATAGACTTTATTTTATAACTTGTAAATAAAATATTCTATTTATTCATTAGCAACTTTTAAGGAACATTGCAGATTAATTAATTCCCTTAATATTTTATTCGGGAAGTTATGGGCAGGGAAGCCATTGTAATCCATAAGCTGTACTTTGGAAATTTATATTCATTAAATAAAAGTTAAAAAAATATTTTATTTGTACTCATCAAATTAAAGGGTTTGAGTTTCCATTTTGATAACTTGATTGTTGAACTATACATAAAACCTTCCCCAGTACCTAAAATAATTCATAAATTTAATAGCATATAAATAAGGTGAATTTTAAGATTTTTTAAAACTATAACATTATTAATTTAGCAAATTTCTTTAATTCCTTTCAAATTAAAAATCCTGGTGAAATCAATTATTTGCTTAACTTTCTAAGTAGAAATGATAATATTATAAATAATTTAGCATGTAAAATTTCCTTAAATATCACAAACTAAAAATGACAATGATGCAAATAATCTCTACACTGAACACAAAGTATATTAATAATATAGGTTTTATTTACTTTGCCCTTTTTATTTTAAATAAATGCAGGACATTTTAGTGATCATATGCACACAATCTTTTCCTTGACACATAGATATCCTTGGATTTTTTACTTGAAGAAAACTTGTTTTGACTGACTACAATCTGTGGGTTAGAGTACTAATTTTCCATCATCAGATTTGTCCCTGAAGGTTGCTTTTCTGTGTTCACCTCACAATTTTTCTGTCTACTCTTGTTGCTGACTGGACCAGGGCCCTGTTTCTCACTGAAATGATACCAGAAACATCTCAATGATGTGGCCAGCTTAAAGCTTTGAAACTTTCATTTACCTACTCTCTGCTCCTCAACCTAGCCTTTATGATAGTAAAGCACAACTTTTTTTTTTTAACTTTTATTTAATAAATATAAATCTCCAAAGTACAACCTTTGGATTATAGTGGCTTTTTTCCCCCATAATCTCCCTCCCACCCACAACCATCCCATCTCCCACTCTCTCTCCCATCCCATTCACATCAAGATTCATTTTCAATTATCTTTATATACAGAAGATCAATTCAGTATATACTAAGTAAAGATTTCAACAGTTTGCACCCACACAGAAACACAAAGTCTAAAGTACTGTTTGAGTACTAGTTATACTGTTAATTCACATAGTACAACACCTTAAGGACAGAGATCCTACATGGGGAGTAAGTGTACAGTGACTCCTGTTGTTAATTTAACAATTGACATTTTTATTTATGACATCAGTAATCACCCGAGGCTCTTATCATGAGCTGCCATTCCTTTCTGATCAGGATTTACCTTCCTGGTGTCATCTTTTCTCTTATTTTTTCCTTCAAATGCTACAGTTCTTAGAATGCCAGAATATTCTATATTTTTCTTGTGCTTTGTTGTTTCTATGCCTAAGTCACAACCTTCACAGGAGACACCTGAATGGAGTTCCAGGTTCCTGGCTTCAGCCTGGTCCAGTCATGGCCCTTGCAGTCATTTAGGAAGTGAATCATTCAAATAAATAAGGCAAAATTTTTTTAAACAATGTAGCAATGTAGCAGCAGGCAACATTATTTTTATGAAGAAACTCTCAGAGAATGTAATACAGCTAGTTTTTATAATTGATTTATATATGAATCACTTGATTCTATTTTAATAAATACTTAAGCTTATATGTTCTCTAAATAATTATTTTAAGGCAGCAATTTTGCTATGTTGATGGATGGCAAAATTATCAGTGCAAACTACTGACACAACGAAGCTGAACGTATGGGACGATGGCATACTCAGAGGAGGCATACACCTTCTCTGGTGCTCAGGAAACAGAGTGAGGGACATTTTTCATCTGCTTGTGTTGACACAAGTTTCCTTATGCTTTTGGTTTGGGCTATGAGTTTATGTGGAAAGCTATGGACTTAAAGAAGGCAAGAATATCACTGACTTGCCAATGGCCTCAGAAGGCAACGATATCGATTGGCACTTTGCCCCAACAATTAAAGGATTTGCTCTTTGGAAACATTATCTAGGATTTGGAAATAATGCTAGATAACTTGTGAGCATTCGTTGGATTTGAACTAAATTTTCTCCTTCAAGTCTCCCTCCCCTCCTTCCTCTCTTCTTTTCTTCCTTCTTTGTTTGCTTTGTTCTTTCCCACCTTTGTCTTTGTCCCAGGTTAATGCAGATTCTCTCTCTGAGGTCATAGCAACCATGGCACAAAACTGAATCACCAGCTTGGAGCCAATTCTCTGGTGAACTCCTGTAATCTCTTTGCTGGCAGCACTCTGGGAGTCTGAAAGGACACAACGCTCAAAAGCAGGACACAGGATAATGCAGCCTCAAGAGGTATATTTTGTGCATAAATACTGATGGCAGCACAACCGTCCAGCAGCTGCCCTACAAGAGAATGGACCTGTGGGCCAATGGGCAAACTGGGCATGAGGAGCACAAGGGAGCACGCTGCTCTTATCCTGGTAAGAACTTTGGCACAGCAGATAGTTGACCTTTCAGTGATCTTAACTCCATTCCACCTGCTTAGCCCAACAAATTCCGGCAAACCAAAGGAGAATACATTCGGCAAGGGGGGAAAAATATCAGATTACTGTTTTTCCTTGGTTTGCTGACTTTATTTGTAAGTTGTGGGGAGCCATATCTAAAATACTGATCTACAGAAGTAAAACTGGAGCATTTTAAAAAAATCACTAGGGTCTTAAAGATAGAAAGTCTCACAGTAGATTTTTATTAAATCTAATTCACGATTATCTCCCTTACCGAAGAAACTATTATATAGATGAAGAGCATCAAAATAAGATAAAGGTTGTTATTTTTGCAGTGATAGTCCCAGGAATGGAGTGTTTGAGCTGTGTTAACTAGTGATAGCAGAAAAGGCATGCCTGACAAAGGAGATGTTGTATGTCCTATCCCACTTTTTCTCTGCTTATTTATAATCCCATATTGAGCTGTTCATTACTTTTCTCTTTTTAGTTGGTGGGAACAAATAGATACTAACACTTTCTCAAAATATTTATTTATTCATTTCAAAGTCAGAGTTACAGAAAGGGAGACACACCTACACACACACACACACACACAGAAAGAGAGAGAGAGAAATCTTGCATCCACTGGCTTACTCCTTAGATGGCCTGGGGCTGGGCCAGGCCAAAGCCAGGAACTCAATCCAAGACTCTTACAAGGCTGGCAAGAGCTGAACATTTGAGATATCACTGTTGCCTTCCAGGGTCTGCACTAGCATGAGTTGGAGTCGGGAGCCAGGGCTCAGTATATAATATAGCCATTCTGGTATGGAAGGTGAGTCTACCCAGGAACTTAATCATTAAGCCAAACACCTGTCTTAAGACATTATTATCTTTGATATTGCCTTAAAAATTTATTCATACGTTCATTTTTAAAATAAATGTGTGTTGCTTTTTCTATCTTCCTGTTTTAATACTTAAATGTTTAACTATTCCCCTAGTGTATACAATGCCAAGAACATGAGAGAATACTGTTAATCTATAGAAGTTAGTTGCTTTATATTATGTTTTTAAAAAGTATCTCATTTTACAAATCCACAAAGTTCAAATATATCAATTCTTTCAGGGATTAAGCTTCAAAAATGAAATTTTGAAATTCAAAAACCATGCAATGAAGTATTGAAGAGTGTGCTATTTTATATGAGGAATGATATTTTTATGGATGTATAGTGGAACATGTTAAATACTTTTATGGTAATTGTTATGCAGCTTTAAAGGTAATTTGTTTAGAAATTAAAACCAATTACAAACGTTTTTAAGAATGACAAAAGTAAAGAAGTTGAAGTAGATTAATATTAATTTACTAAATGAGGTAATTAAGTGTTTAAGATTTTTGTTATTTTCAGCCTCTTGGAGCTTAAGAACCAAAGTGAGTAGTAAACAGTTGTGCTGTATGTTCTGTTTAACAGTCTGCACTTTATATAGGAACTGAGTAAGTCTTGGTCCTTCCTACATTTTACGTTCAAATGATTTGTTTCTCATTTTCAACTTAATTTCATCATATTTTGTTGGCACAATGAACAAATATAAAAGAGAAATGATAATGTGAGAAATTAAATCATTGTATCTGGAGCAAATGAAATGTGCAATAATGTTAATATTTTAAATAAGACAGAGATATTGTAAAAAATTACTGAGCTATTGTAGAAAATGGTAGAAACACCTATTTTTAAAAGTGTTTATATTCTCATTAACGTTTGTTTCAAGTAAGGTGAGAATGTGCTCCTGGGTTAGTTTTCCCAATGACTAGTGAGTTGTGGTTTATTTTCAGGCCAAAGTCCACTTCAGAGATCTGGTCTTGGATCTCACAAATGTTTGCTGATGGTCATCAGAAATGCACATTGAGCCTGGGCCCTGGAAATACAAAGCAAACCAATGGGTGAGTCAGCTGGATTATTTTTGCATTATGACAATATAAATGATACAGATGACAGATTAAACACTGAGCACTCTGACTTGTAAAATTTGTTAACAAAGTAAGATTTGAAATCTGGCCAAGAGGACTCAGTCTGAATTTGAATTTGTGAGTACAGCTTCCACACCAAAGGACAATAACCATGAGATTTACAAAATCTAGGAACTGAGTGTTTTTCCTTGTTTTTGAGCTTATTCTTGTGTAACATTGTAATCTTTATCATAATTTTAGTTTGCCATTAATATTGCTCTAAATTCTAAAATCTATGTCCTTCACATTGTTGTGAAAGTGTTTCCTTAGCTTAAACAGTATGGAATAAATGACATGATCAAAAGCTTTGCAAGTGTCCCAAAAACTTATTTTTTTTAAAAAAGTAGCATAATCTTCATATCATAATTATTCTTTAAATTAAATATTAAAAGAGAGCCCACAGTTCTTGAAATTATTAAAGGGTTTTTATTCAGAAAAGTTTTTAATATAAGTAGGACAGGAAAAATTCTTGGTCTGCCTATGGATTTGGAATCTTGCATAAAGGCAAGGTAAATGTTACAGCATGCACCCACATGTGTTGCCTGGATGCTGGGTGACTGAAAATCAATTCTGTTTGATTTAGCTCCTTCCCATTCAAGGGACAGTCTTTGGACAAACAGTGATGACATCTCCTGAGAGCTGGTGAGAAAGGCAAACTCTCAGCCACCCCAACATCTAATTCTGGGTTTTGTAAAGATCCCCAGGTGGTTGATACACACATAAAGGTTTGGGAAACCCTGATCCTGGTCAGTAGGAGGCTCAAGCTTGGCTTGAAATTGCAGAGCAGTGTGGCCTCTGTAAAACCTATGCCTGCCAACAATTCTTATTGTTTATTTTTTCATTCTTTTACAGAAAGAAGAGGAACACAGGCTTTAAAAAAAAAACTCATAATATTCACAGGGCAAAGAAAATGAATTCACCAAACCTTTGGAACCAACCACCAGAACTCCAATTTTGTTTTTCTTTGGTTAACAATTCGTGCCCTAAAAATGTGAGGCCCATGCTGACTGCCTGCACCATGTATGTGGTCATGATTGGTGCTATAGTAATGACCATGCTGGGAAATATGGTTGTGATAATTTCCATTGCTCACTTCAAGCAGCTCCACTCCCCAACCAACTTCCTGATTCTCTCCATGGCCATCACTGATTTTTTGCTGAGCTGTGTGGTCATGCCCTTCAGTATGATCAGGTCCATTGAGTCCTGCTGGTACTTTGGAGATCTCTTTTGCAAAATCCACAGTTGCTGTGACATCATGCTCTGCACCACCTCCATTTTCCACCTCTGCTTCATCTCAGTGGACCGTCACTACGCTGTTTGTGACCCTTTGCATTATGTCACCAAAATTACCTTCCCCGTCATTGAGTTCTTTCTGCTCATCAGCTGGTCCATTCCCATCTTGTTTGCCTTTGGCCTGGTATTCTCAGAATTAAACCTAATTGGTGCAGAAGATTTTGTTTCAGCCATTGACTGTACAGGTTTGTGTGTGTTGATCTTCAATAAGGTCTGGGGGGTGCTGGCCTCCTTTATAGCTTTCTTTCTCCCTGGGACAGTCATGGTAGGGATTTACATACATATTTTCACAGTAGCCAGGAAACATGCTAAGCAGATTGGCACGAGTCCTAGGACAAAACTGGCTGGGTCAAAAATCAAAGTGAAGGCATCATCCAAAAACGAAAGCAAAGCCACCAAGACGTTAAGCATAGTCATGGGAGTGTTTGTTTTGTGCTGGCTGCCCTTTTTTGTCTTGACGATCACAGATCCTTTCATTAATTTTACAACCCCTGAAGGTTTGTACAATGTCTTCCTGTGGCTGGGTTATTTCAATTCCACTTTCAATCCCATTATATATGGCATGTTTTATCCTTGGTTTCGCAAGGCACTGAAGATGATTGTCACAGGAATGATCTTCCGCCCTGACTCTTCTACCCTAAGCCTGTTTCCTGTACATGCTTAGGCAGTGCTTCCCATTCACCAAGATTGTTCCCTAGTAGGAGATATTGACTGCTTTTCTCTTCAGACACTGGGACATGACTTGTCCAATTGGAGTAATGGAGTCTGAAGTAGGAACAATACATCTAGCTTTTCAGCTATACAAAAACTATCCAGCTGGTTCATTCTTCAACTTTTGGGAAGGACACTTGAAATAAAAAACAAGTCTTTCTCAGAGGATATTGATTCTAAACATATAAAATTGGAGATTTAGAATTTCATTCCTTTGGCTTAAATCAAATAGGGATTTTCTGACTAAAATTTATAAATTGTGTAGCTTGTTTTCACAGTCACATGTAACTGAGGTTATATAAATCTTTCCTGAGGTTACTATTGCTTATTATGGGAGGGGGAGAAAGTTTGAGTGTATTGGAAATCCAAGTTATGAAGCATGTGACAGAGAAGGAAAGAACAGAGCAGACAGTTGTAGTTACTTCCAGTAATATAGATTCTGACTTAAACCTCTTTTCAGAAAGAACTGATGTGAGTGTTTCAATAATTTGGTCAAATTAGACTGTCCTGTTGAGTAATAAGAACAGATAAAAAGTCCAGGAAAATATTCTTCCTATATGCTTTTTATATATGTATACATGTAGTCTGGAAATGTGTTTTGATATGTACATGCATACATGTTTGCATATAGTAATTATTCACCAAGATTGATCTTCATTCACAAAATTGAAGTTCTTCCTCTTCCTTGCCTCCACCAAGCATTCGAAAAACTATCTATTGCCTCAATGAATATATTTTCTCTGAGTCTATTTTGTCTTTCTCTCTCCTATATCATAAGCTTATTTCAACAAATTTTGTCCCTTATGATCTTTTTGTAAAATGTTTCATACCATCTCTCTGGTACTTCTTAACCAGGAGCTGCTTTGTCCTTTGAGGACATTTGAGAATGTCTTAGCAAATCTTTGATGTTCACCACTGGAGACAGAAAGCTACTTACATATAGGGGTAGAGGCCAGGGATGCTTTTAAGCATCCTATAATGCACAGGATAATCCCATGCAATGAAAAATTATTTGACTCAAAATTTCAGTACTGTCATGATTGAGAAATTCTCTTGTGATCTTGTCTTACAACTTCAATTATCACCTCCATATATAGTTCTCTTTTATAATTTATATTCAGTCCGATTATTTCCTCCAGATTCAAGTCCTCATTGTGACCATCCATGAGGTATCTTTTTGGATGTTCCACCAACATCTTAAACTCAACATATCCAAGTTCTTCCTTTTATGCCTACATCACCACTCCCAGACCTATATATACTGATGCCTGATTTGCATGTGTTAGCTGTATACAGAAGTGCTGGTTTCTCAATCTAGACCAGAAGCTTCTTGTGTGAGAGACTGTGTTGTAATATTCATATTTATATCCATTTGGCTTGGTACTTTCTCATAAAAATCTCTAAATACATCCACTGAATACTTGAAACATAAAACTTTGAGGAAAATAGGAGAAAATGTTTCAAATTTAAAGAAATAAATAGCAATTAGAAAACAAAGCAAGGTAGAAAACTGGTGGCTGTTTCTATTGGAAGGGAAGATGGAGAAGATAGCCTATTTGTAAAGAAGAAATTAAAATGGATTTAATTCCTATTCTCATAAGCTCTTGGTCACATGTGCTAGGGAACTTGGGGACAATGCCAGCAGAAGCACATAGTAGAAAATGATTCATAGGGCCAGCGCTGTGGCTCAGTGGGTTAACGCCCTGGCCTGAAGCACCGGCATCCCATATGAGTGCCTGTTCAAGACCCGGCTGCTCCTCTCCCAATCCAGCTCTCTGCTAAGGCCTGGGAAAGCAGTGATGGATCACCTTAGTCTTTGGGCTCATGCACCCACGTGTGAGGCCCGGAGAAGGCTCCTGGCTCCTGACTTCAGATCGGCACAGCTCCAGTTATTGCAGCCAATGGGGAGTGAAACATTGGATGGAAGACCTCTCTCTCTCTCTGCCTCTCCTCTCTCTGTGTAACTCTTTCAAATAAATAAATATATCTTAAAATAAAATAAAATGATTCATTAACTCAGAAGCATTTTCAGCACTCAACGTGAAGCATTTGCAACATCCAATACACATCTTTACGTGGATGTAGAATGACTATAGAAATGAAGTCTTTTTTTTTCCCTTTCCTAATGTCTCAATAATTTGGGTGCTTTATGGCAAAGTTTGATCATGTAGAAATGTTACTGATCATCTTATAAATTAAAAGATTCTTTGAGAAATTTCTTAAAAGGAGATATTAGCTAGAAGTTCATTTGCAACCCAATAGAACATACTCACAACCTTAGAATCTTTTTATATGTGTTGGGAGCAATTTGTTCATCAACTTCTGCTTGTTATTGCAGGAGTAAAGTAGCTTTTCATAATAATAACTTTAACATGCTGATGAATTACAAAGAAAAAATGTTAACCATAAGTTTAATGTGCAGTGTATTTTATTGCTTATTAATTCTTGCAGTAATATCCGGATACTTGCTTAACAAAACTCTCCTTCCATCCTCTAACCTGGCCAAAAGACATCATATTCCACATATAACACCTTCATCATAAAATTTCTAATATTTGTGTTCATAAATCATTAATGATTTATGGACATTTTTGCTCTTTTGACTCTACCCTTTCGCCTTTTGTGGGTATGTGTGTGTGTTTGTACGGAAATTACTACTTATCCCAAATCACTTTTTTTTTAACTTTTATTTAATGAATATAAATTTCCAAAGTACGATTTATGGATTACAATGGCTTCCCCCACATACCGTCCCTCCCACCCACTACCCTCCCCTTTCCCACTCCCTCTCCCCTTCCATTCACATCAAGATTCATTTTCGATTATCTTAATATACAGAAGATCAGCTTAGTATACATTAAGTAAGGATTTCAACAGTTTGCTCCCACACAGAAACATAAAGTGAAAAATAATAGATGATTTTTTTTAAATGAAGATGAAATCAGATCAGACCTATTGTCATGTTTAATCCCAGTGAGAGTCAAGTTGGGAGTTGATAATTTCTTTTTTTTTTTTTTTTTTTTTTTTTTTTTTGCAGAGGATCAGTTTAGTATACATTAAGTAAAGATTTCAACAGTTTGCACCCCCATAGAAACACAAAGTGAAATATATTGTTTGAGTACTCGTTATAGCATTAAATCTCAATGCACAGCACATTAAGGACAGAGATCCTACATGAGGAGTAAGTGCACAGTGACTCCTGTTGTTGACTTTACCAATTGACACTCCTGTCTATGGCATCAGTAATCTCCCTATGCTCCAGTCATGAGTTTCCAAGGCTATGGAAGCCCTCTGAGTTCTCCGATTCTTATCTTGTTTAGACAAGGTCATAGTCAAAGTGGAGGTTCTCTCCTCCCTTCAGAGAAAGGTACCTCCTTCTTTGAAGACCTGTTCTTTCCACTGGGATCTCACTCACAGAGATCTTTTGCCAGAGTATCTTGGCTTTCCATGCCTGAAATACTCTCATGGGATTTTCAGCCAGATCCAAATGCCTTTAGGGCTGATTCTGAGGCCAGAGTGCTATTTAGGACATCTGCCATTCTATGAGTCTGCTGAGTATCTCACTTCCCATGTTGGATCACTCTCCCTTTTATTTATTCCATCGGTTAGTGTTAGCAGGTACTAGACTTGTTTATGTGCTCCCTTTGACTCTTAGTCAATTGACTAACTGAAATTGATCACTTGGAATAGTGAGATGGCATTGGTACATGCCACCTTGATGGGATTGAATTGGAATCCCCTGGTATGTTTTTAACTCTACCATTTGGGGCAAGTCAGCTTGAGCATGTCCCAAATTATACATCTCTTCCCTCTCTTATTCCCACTCTTATGTTTAACAGGGATCACATTTCCGTTAATTTTTAACACTTAAGAATAAATGTGTATTAATTACAGAATTAAACCAGTCATATTAAGTAGAACAGACAAAAAAACTACTAAGAGGGATAATGTATTAAGTTGTTCATTAACAGTCAGGGCTATGCTGATCAAGTCACCGTTTCCCATAGTGTCCATTTCACTTCAGGAGGTTTCCTTTTTGGTGTTCAGTCAGTTGTCACCGATCAGGGAGAACATATGGTATTTGTCCCTTTGGGACTGGCTTACTTCACTCAGCATGATGTGTTCCAGATTCCTCCATTTTGTTGCAAATGACTGGATTTCGTTGTTTCTTACTGCGGTATAGTATTCTAAAGAGTACATATCCCATAATTTCTTTATCCAGTCTACCGTTGATGGGCACCAAATCACTTTTAACAACATCTCTGTTGTTAGTTCCTAGTACTTTCTTGATGTATATGTTCTGTTGAATATGTGTAGATTCCCAAGGCCAGTATTTTTGATAATTTGAATATAACATTTTATGTCCTGGGATATTTCATTAAATTATTATTATCACAGAACAGTAAATTACTGTTATTGCATAATAGTATTTGAGTCAAAAATTATATTTTGAGATACTTAGCAGAGCACTGTGTCTTCTCTTCTTGTGGCAGTAATTTAATCACTTCGGATAGTTCCTCTATACCTAAGCCTGAAGGCAACATTTGGAGGCTAAAGTCCCCCTTCTTTTTGAAGAGACAAAGGAATAGGAGGAGTTCCTCAGGCTTCAAGCTTAATTATCTCTTTTCCAGGACTTGATGAGGCAATAGACAGCCTTATGGAGGCAGCAGCATTTTACAGTTTTCTTTCCATGATAAGTCTCCCTGCTTTTTTGGCAATTCAACAAGGATGTTTGTACTGCTTAATGCAAGGGACTGAATAGGAGGGGCATCCATTTAGTCAATACACATTCAGATTTAGCTTTTAATTCTATCTATTATTAGTACTAGACATTTGATCTTATTTATATGATCCCTTTAACATTTTATCCTATTTATATGAACACTTTAACAATTAAGATAGCATTTTTACCAACCAGCTTAATGGGATTTGGAGTCCATGACAAGTTTTTAAACTGCACCCTTAGAAGTAAGTCTGTAGGATGAATGCAGAGCTATACAGCTTTATGGTTACAAAATTCCTCCTCCCTGTCTTATTCCCAGTTTTATTTTTTACTGAAATTTATTTTCGAAATTTACTTTACACACATATGATTAACTCTACTTTAAATAATGAGTTCAAACGAATAGTATGAAGAAAAAAAAAAGACAAAAATCAAGGAAAACGAAATTGTTCTTCAACAGCTGGACTAGATGTATTAATTCAAGCTCTACTTGCCTACTTCATTTACTACATGCCAAGGACTGTTTATAGCATTTTATAAATTTTAGCTCTTTAATTTTTACAGCAAACTTGTGATGAATTGTGTGATATTCAATTAATGCAAAGAAAACTGGACACAGAGGGAATAGGTAATCTCTGATAAAAAGATCAGACAACTAGCAACTTTCTATAAAATTCTACATTTCCAAACACAATCGTGATACATAGTGTACTTAATTAAATTTTATATAATCTATTCCAGAGCAAAATATCTGGTGGGAGTTTCCTCCTGCAGCCTTCATTCAACCTTTAAGACATTTTTATGTAGTATTCATAAGATTTTTAGTCAATTCAACATGGAGTCATAGGATTCCCTAGCTGATTATATGAGATTTATGTCTTTTAAGCTAAGGAGTTACTCACAGGTTAGTGCAGAATGCTTCCTCAGTGTGATTAAGTTCTGGTGTTGGAACCATGTTTCCACAAACATGGAGTTGACAAAAGGCCACTTGTACAGAAGTTATCAGACTATGGGGAGCTTTGGAAAGCACTAGGCTTAGTCAGAGCTCTGAGGTGAAAAACAGAGTGCATACCAACCTCCCTCCTTCTTTTGATTCTGTCTCAACTACTTGGACAGGCACCTCTGATTAATGTAACCTGTTACCACCTTTAGAATTCTGTCATTTGCACAACAGCTTTGATTTATATTGTGAAAGGATTTCTCCAGCCCATAAAGAGACACCCAGCTCCTAGGAGACCAAGAAACAGAGAAAACAGAGTATGATTCAACAAGCCGTTTTCCCTAGTAGTGTCCCTACGAAGTAGAGACATATGGATAAAATTGCATGGACCAATGGGGAAACAAAAGGGAGCTGACCTGATGGCACAGAAAATGATAAAACAGGATTTTATTCTGCCTCCAGATGAACCATTTCATCTAATTCAATTTCTTTAACTCTCACAAAACATAGAAGTTAAAAAAAACATAATGATAAATACCATGTGAGGGTCACAAAGCTCCCCCTTACAAGTCAAAGGGCTCATGTTGATTTATTCTCAACTATTTCTCATGTTGAAAGAAATGGACAGAAACTATACTAAAGCAACAGGATATGTAGAACTCACTATCAGTGAAATTAAGTAAAAGAATATATATTACATAATATATATTCTTTTACTTAATTTAGTAATTCTTAATTAAGAATATCCTCAGGAGTAGCTTAGAACTCAGGAGTGAAAGAAAGGAAATATCTGAATCTAGTTCTTTTCATTTCATCTCTAGTTGTCATGGTAAATGATCCTGTATTGAGAAGGAAACCTAAACCATTGAGACTTGTGATTAGTCCAAACTAGGTCCCTTGGTACCCTTTCACTGCTCATTTGTATCATGCCACATGGATGAAAGTTTTTATTGGGAGTATAAAAACATTAACTGATCGCACACCTGTCATCTTTACAGATAGGAGAGGATTCTACATTCCTCACATCCTCCGGCTGCAACAAAGACTTCCTCCCATGAAGCAATTCTGATTCTTACCTGTGTAAGTAGCTTAGAAACCCTGAACTCAATTTATTATAACTTGTTTAATAGTTCACAGCCTAGCATTATAATAAATAAACTTATTTTTCATGTCAGATAATTATCTCAAGGTATGTAATCACTGGATGCTAACTTTAGAAAATGTGCAGCACACAAAACTAAAAAAAGGACAGCTTCTTATCCTTTTAATTATGTGTGTGCTGCTGCAAAGTGTGAATGTATAGTTAAAAACCATAATCTACTTATTTTATTGTCAATTTATTTAATTCTTGAAGCAAGGAGTAGAGGTTACTCCTTCCATAAGAAACGATTCATTTAACAAGAATTAATTGATTACTTCATTCAGACTCACAATTTTAAATCACATTTAACGTTTGACAAATGCCTCATTAACATGAAACAGGCACCATTTTCATATTTTGTCTGCAGCTACAACATTGTCAGCCTTTTTTTTCTTTTTTGAGGAAACATTTGGCTTACATTCTTTTTCCTTCCTTAATGAGACTGTCTAGATTACGAAGTGCCTAACCAGACAAACCAAGGATAAAATTCTATACTTTATTTGGTTTTTCAGGGCACATTTAATTCAGTAGCTAGGGAAATTGTACCAGGTTTAAGTTGCCCTTCAGTTTCCTTTTCTTTCTCTCACTTTCTCACTGTTTAGCAAAGACATTTCTGTTCACTGGGGATCGTGGCCACTTCTCAGAGAGAGGAAGAGTAACAGCAATAAATGAGAGCTGTCCTCATCCAAGGTGCTGAGGAGCACCCTGCTGCATTTTGCTACCAGGTAAATGGGTCTTGCCCCAGGACAGTCCATCCCCTGGGTATCCAACTGGCTATCTACCTGGCCTGTGCAATAGGCGTGCTGATTATAGTCCTAGGGAATTTGTTTGTGGTATTTTCTGTGTCCTACTTTAAAGCCCTTCACACTCCCACCAACTTCTTGCTGCTTTCCCTGGCTCTGGCTGACATGTTGCTGGGCCTACTTGTATTGCCACTCAGCACCATCCGCTCCGTGGAGAGCTGCTGGTTCTTTGGGGACTTCCTCTGCCACCTGCACACTTACCTGGACACCGTCTTCTGCCTCACCTCCATCTTCCATCTCTGTTTCATCTCCATTGACCGCCACTGTGCCATCTGTGACCCTCTGCTCTATCCCTCCAAGTTCACCATCAGAGCAACACTCAGGTACATCCTAGCAGGGTGGGGGGTGCCAGCAGCTTACACTGCCTTCTTCCTCTACACAGATGTAATAAAGATGGGATTCAGCCAGTGGCTCAAAGAGATGCCGTGTGTGGGCAGTTGCCAGCTGCTATTCAATAAGTTTTGGGGCTGGTTGAACTTCCCTGTTTTCTTCTTCCCCTGTCTGATCATGATCAGCTTGTATGTGAAGATCTTTGTGGTTGCTACCAGGCAGGCTCAGCAGCTAAGAACTTTAAGCAAGAGCTTGTCTGGGGTTGCCAAGAATGAGAGAAAGGCTGCCAAGACCCTGGTCATTGCTGTGGGCATATACCTCTTGTGCTGGCTCCCTTTTACTGTGGATACGATGGTCGACAGCCTCCTTAACTTTATCACACCACCACTGGTCTTTGACATATTTATCTGGTTTGCTTACTTCAATTCAGCCTGCAACCCCATCATCTATGTCTTTTCTTACCGATGGTTCAGGAAGGCACTGAAACTCATCCTGAGTCGGGAAATCTTCTCACCACGGACATCCACTGTTGATCTATACCAAGAATGACTCTTCCTTCTACTTAATGTATGCAAGGGATGGATGTTCCTGTGGACATAGGTTTGTGGTCTCATAAGATTGTGGAAAGACTTAAAGGGCAGTGCTTTTAAGTGGAGGAGAAAGACAAGTTCTTAAGTTGGAAAGAGATAAAGCACTCCCCTTATTCAATGCTTTCATAGTAGGTATAGGAACAGTGTGAAGTCATATTTTAAATATTCATTGGATATCAAAACACTTTATAAGCATTTAGCTCCTTGTTCATTGCTTATTTTACAACAACTAACCAGATCTGGATTTCTGATTTCTTGTCTTGACTGTGCCACACAAGGCAGCAGCCACTTTTCATAATTTTTTTGACAGGTAGAGTTATAGACAGTGAGAGAGAGAAAGAGAGAGAGTTCTTCCTTCCGTTGGTTCATTCCCCAATTGGTTGCTATGGCCGGTGCTGCCCCTATCCGAAGCCAGGAGCCAGGTGCTTCTTCTTGGTCTTCCATGCAGGTGCAGGGGCCCAAGCACTTGGGCCATCCTCCACTGCCCTCCTGGGCCACAGCAGAGAGCTGCCCTGGAAGAGGAGCAACTGGAACTAGAATCCGGTGCCCATATGGGATGCTGGAGCCACAGGAGGAGGATTAACCAAGTGAGCCATGGTGCTGGCCCTTCCTCTCAAAGTTTTAGTACACAAACAAGATCTAATATAGTTTCAGGTATAACAGCAGGTGATTTTCTTTGGAAAAACAAGTACCTGTGCTACATACTTGATCAGAATTGAAACAAGTGTTTCTTGTATCAGCTATGACTAGTAAAGTTGCTAAAACCTTTTATGTACATCCTGCTTCTGTCTTCTCCATGAATATTTTCCTAAAGATCTCTAATCACCCTACTTTAATGTTTCTTATATAATTTTTTAAATATTTAGAGATTAACTTAAAAGGTAGAGAGAGAGTGAGCGCAGGAGCGTGGGAGGGAGAATCAGAGATCTTCCCTTCACTGGTTCACTTTCCAAATGGTCACACAGCCAGGGCTGGTATAGGCCAAAGCCAGGAGCCTGGATCTCTATCTCAGTCTCCCACATAGATTGCAGGGTCCCAAATACTTCCTCTTGCTGTTGCTCAACCAAATTAGTAAGGAACTGAATCAAAAGCAAAGCAGAATGGACTATAACAGACACTCTGATATAGGATGGCAGCATTCACCCACTGAACCACAATGCAGCCCCCAACTTACAGAATTTTTAAGAATTACTAATGGCTTATTTGGAAAAACTTTTCATATATTAGTTTGAAATCTCTGGAATTCAAATACATAAATAGATGCAGATACAGATATACCAATATCAATAAGTAAAAGACAATGAATGAGTGAGTATGTTCTAAAAATAGTTCATATGTCAACATTCATTATTAGCCATTAAACAGTAATAATGTTTTATAAAGTCAGTAATAATGTTTAAAAGTGCAAGTCTTATCAGTGGGTTTGTTCCATTGCTTATAGTAGTAAATATAAATACAGACAGATGGAAAGATAACCTCTATTTTGTAAAATTTTTCTATGTATTTTTAATCTTTTTCTTTGAAAGAAATTACTCTTTCTTTTTTGATATGTATTAAGAATTATTATTATTTGGCAGATAAATTATAAATTGGAATGTATGTTAGCATATATAATTTTGAAACATTAGAAAGCTTGAAACACTCTTAGATATAATAACTATAATTTACAATGCATATTTAGGCATTAATTTAAAATTCACATTTAAATAAAATCTTTTACTTTCTAATTCACTGGTCATGGCAGTCCCCATCTTGGAAGTAAGCATCCCCCATTGCCTCTCAAAGTGGCAATTTGTATTAATTACTTTCACAGAAGCAGAAAGTGGCTGTATATCTTGTACCTCTCTTGTTTTCTGTTGGATGGAGAGGGATGCCTTAGACAGAAGGGGGCTCAATCTGGAAGGAATCAAAGGGGAGGAGCTAACATTTGTTGAGACCTATAATGTTCTGAATCTCGCTTAATGCCGGTAAACCCTGTGAAATGGATGTTACCAACTTTGTGCTAGAGACTCAGTAATTTACCTTGTATCCTTACTTAAAAGCTCTTAACATATTCATTGTGTCCCTGAGATATTAGAGGAAAAATGGTTTATTATTATCACTAATAAACCTGTGAATAGGACTAGCATGAAAAACGAGACAGGAACGCTGGCACTGTGGTACAATGGGTTAAGATACTGCTTGCAATGCTGGCATCTCCCATCACAGCACAGGTTTGAGCCCTGGTGCTCTGCTTCCAGTCCAGCTCCCTGCTAATGCACCTGGGAAGGTAGCAGAACATGGCCTTTGCCACCCACATGGGAGACCTTGATGGAGTTACCAGATCCTTTTATTTTCACCTGGCCCAGCCCTGGCTGTTGCAACTTTTTAGGGAGGGAACCAGCAGATGGAAACTCTCGCTCTCTCTCTCTCTCTCGCTCTCTCTCTCCCTCCCTCTCATCCTTGCTCTACCTTTTAAAAAAATCATTGAAAAACAAACCGAATTAAATAAACATCAAGATTTATAATATATTCCTATGTCTGTTTCTTTCTGAAATCATCAAACTTGATCTGTTGGGAGGTGCAATGAGGCTATAGTAAATCTAAAGTGGTGATAAGCATAAAAGAAATTACAAAATTTCTGCAACAACTACACTGTGATATGAAAACATTGCAGTAGGATCTAATGACTTTCCAAATCAAACTTATGTTTGAATCTCTGCTCCACCGTTTGCTGTCTGTACAATCTGGATCAAATTAGGACCTTTCTTCAATTTGAATTGATTTTTATGGGTGAAATGATGGCAGAGAAAAGATAACCTCGGTTCTTTGTCTCACATGGAAGAAGAATTTTCAAGCGGACAAGACAGAGAGAAAGCATTTCAAAGTATTTAAGAGCAAGATTTATTAGAGTCAGAGACCTCCAGCCTGAGTGGCATAGAGTGGAGCTCCAAGAGAGGCAAAACCTGAAGGGGCTGGTGGTAGTGGGGTTTTTAAGCACCATTTTGGAGGAAACAAACTTGAAAATCAGATTGACAACCAGATTGACAACATTTGGGGAACAGCAGTCAAGACAGAGTTCCAGCAAGTGGCCTCTCAAGGGGGACACAACGCCAGCTTGCAGAAACTGCTTCCATCTGAGGTTTCACGTGCATGACCATCTAGAATTCCACTGTTTCAAGTTGGGGAAAACAAATCCAACAAGCAGATTCAACTCACAGGGTCTCAAACAAAGGACAGAGTCATTACTAGAGGACATAAGAAAGGTACTGTCTAAACTATGAGGAAATTTTCTCATTGAGAGGCAAATAGAAACTGACAGGAGGGTCTTGATATAATCAGGTGGGCTTGAAGGCCTGGGCAGACCTACCTGTCTCTTCACATGCAGTGCTGGAAGAAGCAAACAAGGGAGGTGTGAAACTCCTTAAGGATAGCACCTTGTTGACTCCCATCACCTAGCTGGCCTGGGAGGAGAGCTGGCCTCAATAGAAGGCAGTTGGCATCTTTTGAAGGAAGTTTACAGTTCTGCCTGCAATGTTACTTATCCTACCTGGCCACTTGTATATTATGTTATACGTGTGTACATATTGTATGTCTGCACTGGAAAATTTATTAAAGCTCTGTTTTATTTGGCTTATAGATAAGATTGTTAAATTAGCCAAAGATACTTTTTTTGGTTCACATGACCTAAGTAAATCTCTGCATCAGACGTTTTAAATTTGTTGGTAGAGAGAAACTAAAAATGTTTGAGTCATTGACATGTTTGTGCTTGGGTTTGATGGTCAAACAAGTTACACTGTGTTAGATATTTTAGAGATCTTTCCAAATGCATGTACTCTTGTCTTGGAATTTATAGAAGGCATTGGACTTTTAATAAATGGTTTTGTAAGTTGCTATTTAAGTTAAAATTGCTTGCTAAGTTTTTATTTGCTATTAAGTTATTGACAGCAAGTGATCTGGGAAACTTTACTTGTTCTCTCATTTCTCTATTCTCTTCAAGATGGGAATCTAACTCTATTCTGAAGGACTTTCCAGGATGCAGAGTTTGGTCATTAGACCTTATAAAATGGATGGCTAAAAAATGAATGTTTGAGTCTTACAAATAAATGAATGTCAATAAATATTTTAAAAAGAGGAGTCATTTGAATTGATGTTTAAATACAGTTATTTCCCAATATGTAGAAAAGTAGAGAAATACATTGTAAACTGAAGTAGTGCATAAAAAAAAACTATTAAAAAAAAGAAGTTATCTCTACTGAACTTAAATCTTTACAAACAGGTGTCATTCAGATAAATTAAAATGCTCTCCTTATTCACACAGTCATCAAAAAGAAACCTGAGGTTTAAAGCACTTTTTAAAAATATGAATATATTTTTATTAGGATGCTCACAAGGATGAATGACACATTAGCAGTCTCATGTGATAATGAATCCATGTGACCCATTGTGGTAGGAGACAGAATACAAGCCCTCAGATGTGGTGCCAAGTGTCCACTGAAGATTGCCCTCTTTACTGGAGAGAAAATGCTTCCCTGGATTCTACCAGTTGCACTGTGGCTCCCAGCCAGGTCTCTATGATTTTCCCAGAATCTTTTATTCCAGCATCTTTGCCCTTGCCACCCTCAAATCCTTCAAGACTTTGATCAACTGCCTTGTCTCATTCACCCAGTTGCCCATGGAATCCCATTCAAACCCCAGGCACTGTGGAGGTTGAGTTGAGAACTCAATGTCACATTAAAAGCAAACAGCAGGGATACATTAGTACATAGTGCTTGGACATAAGTCTAACTACCTCAGAGAATGTGTGCTTCCTCCCTAATCAGTACACAGTTCCCAGGAGAGCAAAGGAAACCCCTTGCTCATTTTCACATGTATGCAATGATTATGTAGGCCAGGCAAAAGGGCCAGTGTTCACTCCCATGATACCCTGCACACAGTAGAAAGTCAAAGGATAAAAGTTGGAACCAGGTCTCTGTCTTAGCTCAGTCAAGTTTCTCCTGCTCTTCCTGCCTGCGAATGCTGCCTCTACCTGTTTGGGGCGTTACTTTATTATTCACAAGGGAGGATAAAGAGATGGCAAAAAGAAAGGGTGGAACCTGAGATGGAGAGAAAAACAAAATCAAAATACAAAAATCCAGAGATCAGATTCAATACTACAAAATTCTATAACAGAAAGCAGCTGAAAATACTACACTCTAACATAGACTTTATGATACACAACCTCAGACTTCAGCAGGAGCAGTCAGTGTGGAGGGCGTGGCAGAGGTCACAGGTTTATACTTGGAGTTTTTCAATGGTTGGCTGAAAGGCCTGGATCTGCTGCTTCAGTTGTGAACTCTCTTTGATGGTGACGAAATGGGCATTGACAGGCCCAGAGACCCCATAGGCCCTCCCCAGGGCCTGCTTGGAGTACACAAACCCATAGGGCACATTCTTGTCTTCAGAAAGCAGGCGAAGCTGCAAGATGATTGCCAGGGGATTAGCATCTGCAGCCATCACAATGACCTCAGAAGTGTCTCTGTTGAGGGTCTTGATGGCCTCACTGAACCCTTTCCAAAACTGCTTGTAGTTACACGACTGCTGAACAAGGCCCAGTAGCTTCTTGGTAAAGTGGGCATCTGCAAGGAGATGGGTGTGTGTATTTACATCAGGCTGTTATGGCTGAGGTTCCATGGGCTCACCACTTAAGAAGCAACACTTTCGCCATTATATAGCATCTGTCTGCCTTCCAGGAAACTGCCTGCCTCTTTTCCATGAGTAGAATTTGAAGAACTCACCTCAGCTGTGTTTGGTTGGACACTGCCATCGTTTGCAGAAATGAATGATGTAATATACTGGGGACAATGCAGATGATGTGTTTTTGCTCGCATTGTTATGTTTATTTCTTGTCAGAGTTGGTCATTAGTTGAAGCATTGAATATGGATTTTATTCAGTAACTATTGAAGTAGGGACAGCAGCTGATCTCCATTCTGATGTGCACCAAGATGATTGGGGTTTGTGCTTTTTTTTTTTTAAATTTTTGTTTCAATTGAAAGAGAGAGAGGGAGGAAGAGAGTGAACACATGAATATCTTCTGCTCCACCTCCCAAATACCTTCTTGGCCAGATCAAACCCAGGAACCAGGAACTCGATAAAGATCTCCTCTACAGGAGTCAGGAATGCAACCACTGAGTCCTTACCTGCTCCCTCTCAGGACTGCATTAGCAGAAGCTGACTCAAGATACAGAGGCAGGGCTGAAACCCAGGTATTCCAATATGGGATGCAGACACCCCAACCAGAGTCCTAACCTCTAGGTCAAACACCTGCCACCTCACATGTTTTGTGTGTGTTGTGGTAGCTAAAATTAATCACAATACTCCCTGCCGCACCTTCCCTGGCTCTTCATGGTGACTTGGATCTGATCATCTGATGGAGGATGACCCTACTGGTGAGAATTTAATTACTCTTGATTAGGCTTTTATTAGGTTTTAGTCAATGAATTTTTGCTGACTATCTAGAAATTACAGCTAGTCTTTGAATGACCGGGCCATTACCAGTGTTTGAGACTCTGTCCCTGGTGCTGACTCCATGTGCACTGTGGCAAGAAGTCCCAAGATCAGACTGCCTGACTGTGCTTATCATCACAAATATTCACGCACACCTGGAACCTCTGTTGAAGTGGTTGAGTCTCATTCCTTCCCTTCTCCTGCACTGTTAAAATATGTGCCACATAGCACATATCTAATAAGTGGTCATTGGCTGGAAAAAGGTGAATAATATGAAGGGAAAATTTTAAGGAAAAGATGGCAGAGAGGTCATTGAGAAGACCTTGATTATTTTCTCTGTGTTTTTTCCCTCAGTTCACTGTCTTATGGTTTGTAGAGTAAACCCTGTGGGAGGATTTGGTAATAAGTTTTATTTTTACTTGTTAGATTGCATTTTGCAGATTACTTCAAGGGGCAGGAACCCAATAACAATGTCCTCCTTCCTCCATAGTGCACGGCCTTCCCTCCATTAACAACACTGAAGTCCTCTCTTCCTGGATCTTCCTTCTCCTTGATACAGAAGTCTGTGTAATTCAGATGGAATTCAGAAACCAATTTGGAATCACTAAAGAAATATCAAATATCGGGCAAATCATAACACCCTTGACTCTAACAAACGAGGCATCAAACCAAAGCCTGCAACTATCTCTTTGGAATCTAGAATTACTTATGTAAAATAAATTCCAATGTGTTTAAACATTTTTCTACCAAATTCAGATGCTGAGAGATAACACAGTGGAAAACCCACTTGCTAAAGCTGCTTGTGGAAGGGCAACAGAGGGCAAAGGACTTTCCCCTCACTGACCACATGTTACAAATCATTTAATTTATATATTAAAATTAAAACCAAACAAGTCATCTACTGTGCCACTCCCCAAATTCCACACTGGATGGGACAGGACCAGGTTGAAGGCAGGTGCCCAGAACTCCATCTTGGTCTTCCACATGGATGTCACACACCAGTTCTTGGGGCATCTTTCCACTGTTTTCTCCCCCCCCCACCTTTTTTTTTTTTTGACAGGCATAGTTAGACAGTGAGAGAGAGAGAGAGACAGAGAGAAAGGTCTTCCTTCCATTGGTTCACTTCCAAATGGCCGCTACAGCTGGTGCGCAGCCCTGATCCGAAGCCAGGAGCCAGGTGCTTCCTCCTGGTCTCCCATGCGGGTGCAGGGTCCAAGCACTTGGGCCATCCTCCACTGCCTTCTCGGGCCACAGCAGAGAGCTGAGCTGGAAGAGGAGCAACCGGGACAGAACCGGCACCCCAACCGGGACTAGAACCCGAGGTGCTGGTGCCGCAGGTGGAGGATTAGCCTACTGAGCCATGGTGCCAGCCTTCCACTGCTTTCTCACATGCATTATCAGGGAGTCACATCAGAAATGGAGTAGCTAGAACTCAAATTGGCACTGTACTATGAGATGGCAGTTTCACCTGCTGTACCACAATACTGGCCCCCCACTTCCACTCTTTAGAAGTATAAATTCAACTGAGTAAATAAAAAATGAAAAACCAAAAAGATCTATATAAAATGAAGAATTAATTTGATATGTACTAAGTTGTTGATGTTAACCAATATTCCCTAAATGGTTCCTTGGAATGCTATTTGACCAAATATTCCAAAGAGGTCTCCATGGTTAAATAAAGTTCTAAGATGAATACTTAAAGTTGGACAAGTTATTGTTAAAACAGGACTTCTCTGAGTCTTTACTATGACAATGTGCAATGCTGTTCTCCAAGAGCAGGTTATAGAATCACCCATTCTGAATTATCATTGGTGCAGAAATTTTTTTCCTAGGTCATTTTATATGATGATTATTTTATAAAATCTCATTGAGGTAATGTTGGCTTAGAAGACAAAACAATTATGGAGTCAAATCCTAAGCAGAGAGATGAAAATAACACTGTCCCCAAATATGGAGATGATTCTCTGGAAGAGACAGGAAAAGGCAGCAGTGAAAATGTTTGGATGATAACCTTACGGAGGTTTGAAGGGGTAACTACTCCTGTGGTTGTTTCATTGTTTTCTCTTCATATTCCCTGAACAATCCATACACATTCTGATTATTTGCTTATTATATTTTCTCAGCATGAAAAATCCATTCCAATTTTTCACTCCTACAAAAACTTCTTTTGTAACTTAAGGTCCAAACAAAGGATAAAGATTCCATCAAGCAGAAATTGTGTACCTTATCTGCTTACAGAATCTTTTTATTTTAGAACAGTTTTAGATTTGCAGAAAAGTTGTAAAGATAATACAGAGTTCTATATAACTCACAACCAATTTCTCCTATTATTAATATCTTAAATTAGTAATGGTACATTTATTACAATTAATGAACCAATATCAAAACATTATAGATTATTAATGAATCATTAAAAAATCCATCAGTTCTTCAGATTTCCTCATTTTCTCTACTGAATTTTTTTTCTTTCCCAATACCCCATTTAGGACACCATATTACCTTTGCTTATCATTTCTTTTCATGGTCTTCTGGACATGATGGTTTCTCATATTGTCCTTATTTATGATGACCCAGACATATTTTTCTTTAGTGTTATCAGTAGTTATTATTACTTATTTGAAAGGCAAACAAACAAAAACATATGAGAGAGAGAGCAAAAGAGAGGGAGATTACGACCCTTTATTCATTCCCCAAATATCTACAACAGCTATGGCTTGGCCAAGCCAAAGTCAAGAGCCTGGTATTCTATCCATGTGTCCCACATGAATGGCAGAGACCTGAATACATGAGTCATTACTTGCTGCCTCCCAGGGTGCACATTAATAGTGGGCTGGATCAGAAGCAAAGCCTGGACTCAAACCCAGGCCTCCACTATGTGGTGCAGGTGTCCCAGGCAGCATCTCTGCGCCAAATGCTTTCACCAACCTTGGTATTTTTGAAGAGTACTAGTCAGATATGTTGCAGCATATTACACAATGAGAATTTATCTGATATTTTTCTCATGATTATACTGGGGTTATGGATTTGGGAAAGGATGACTATAGACGTAAAAACTCATTACCATCATATAACATTAAGGACATATGCCATCAAAATAACCTGTCACTATTGATGATAATCTCCTGGTTGACCTAATGTTTGTCATTTTAAACATTTTCCACATTAAGGAATATTGCTTCTTGGCAGAGTCACAACCTATTAAAAGCAAAGATATGATGTTGTTTCCTGCGTGCACTTCATTCGGCACTAATTTCGACCCAGTTTAGGCATGAAGCTTACAATTGGTAAATGAAAGCAAATAGATAAATACCTGAATGCTTGTTATTGATGTATATTCTACATGACTCATAAACCTTGAACAGTCTCTGTTGTAATTAAGTTTTATTATAGAAAAAGAAAACTAGAGACTGCACTTGAAAGATATTCTCCCTGGAGCTGGTGCTGTGGCATAGTAGGCTAAGCCTCCACCTGCAGTGCCAGTATTGTGTATGGGTGCCAGTTCATGTCCCAGTCACTCCTCTTCTGATCCAGCTCTTTGCTAATGGCTTGGGAAGGCAGTGGAAGATGGCCCAAGCGCTTGGGCCCATGCAAGAGCTCCTGGCTCCTGGCTTCAGATCGCCCCAGTTATGGCTATTTCAGCCATTTGGGGAGTGAACCAGAGGATAAAGGACCTTTCTCTGTTTCTCACTCTTCCTCATAAATAAATAAATAAATATTAAAAAAAAAGAAAAACATTCTCCCTAAATGGAACAAGTAGCGATCAATGTGTGTGGACAGAATAGTGTAGCATCGGGTGCTATCCGGACCAACTCTTGACGCAGTTTTCTGTAATAGCAAGAACAGCCACATCAGCCATTTAACATCATTCTAGGAGGTAAAGTGGCTCCTGCTTTGACTTGGGAGATGAAATATTAACTAGGGGGACACTAACATGTTTGGCAAATCCAACAGTCTGGTCAAGATAAAATCTACTTTGGCAAATTGCTCCCACACACTTTGAGATCTCTCCCAAGACTGAATAGATTAAACTGTTCTCAAGAGGCTCCCTTGGTAAAAGAAGCAAAGCAAAAGAAAGTAACAATCTGGGAGAAAATAGAAAGCTTTTGTAAGGAAAGGAGAAAAGGAAATGAAAGAAGAATAGTTATTTTTGGAGTACATAACAGAACAAAGAGAAGGATGAGAAAATGAAAAGGGGGTGTGTTTGCTGGAGTGGAGTGTGCTGAGCTCTGGCGCAGTGAATATAATTTATGTTGATTAGTCAGGCCGAAGATTTGGGAAGAAGTGACAGCGAGGTGCATATCCTTTTTTTTAAATCTTATTTATTTATTTGAGGGGTGGAGTTATAGACAGTGAGAGGGAGAGACAGAGAAAAAGATCTTCCATCCACTGGTTCATTCCCCAAATGGCCACAATGGTCAGAGCTGAGCCAACCTGAAGCCAGGAGCCAGGGGCTTCTGGGTCTCCTACATGGGTACAGGGACCCAAGGACCTGGGCCCAACTTCCACTGCTTTCCCAGGCCATACATAGCAGAGGGCTAGATGAGAAGAGGAGTAGCCTAAACTAGAACTGGTGCCTATATGAGATGCCAGTGCTGCAGGTGGAGGATTAAGCTACTGCACCAAAACGGTGGCCCCAAGGTGCATATCTTAACAAGACTGGAAAGCAGTGATTTGTTCTATCTAATTTGAAGACTGTTATGTTACTCTTTGTTATCAGTCTTACTTGAGTTTTTAAAATGCATTTCATTTAGAAATTTTACACATATCTTCAACTTCCTCGTTCCAATTGTTTACATTTGTTCAGAGAACAAATTCATGGTTGCTGAACTGTTCTTTAAAACCTGACCACTGACAATAACTTTTATAGCTTTCTTAAACCATGGATAAAATAAAGCATAAATCAAAGGGTTCATGGCTGAATTATAATAAGCACACCAAACACAAATCTCATAAATATAGGCTGGGGTTATGAAGCCCATGTAGGCATCAATTAATGAATCAATGCTATATGGTAACCATGAAATCATAAATGCTATCACCGTGATGCCCAGGATTTTAGCTGCTTTTCTCTCTCGTTTGGCCACTCTGGCTTTGTAACTTTCTGAAGATGATTGTGCTTTGCTACCAATGTTTTCAATCTTTTGAGCCTGCTGTCTAGCCACCAGAAAAATATTACCATAGAGAATTATCATCACTAAGGTAGGTACAAAGAAGGACAGAAAATCTATCAACACCCAGTTTTGATTTACAACTGTCTGACAACCTCCTATACAGTTAACAGCACTGGATAATTCCTCCAGTCCATCGTCATAGGCACCTGTGTAGAACACAGCTCCGCTGTACACCAGGGGCAGGATCCAGGAGATGCCAATGCAAATTCCGGACACAGACACAGTGAACTTGGTGGGATAGACCAAAGGGTCAGTGACAGCAATGTACCTGTCGATGGAGATGAAGCACAAGTGGAAGAGAGAAGAGTAGCAAAAAGCCACATCACAGCACGTGTGCAAAGTGCAGAAACTTCTCCCAAAATACCAGCAGCTCTCCACGGACCTGACCATGCTGAAGGGCATCACAGTCGCACCCACCAGGAAGTCAGCACCGGCCAGGGAGGCGATAAGGAAATTGGTGGGAGAGTGCAGCTGCCGGAAGTGGAGGATTGAGATCATCACCAGGAGGTTCCCAAAGATGGCCAGCACAACCCCAAAGCCAAACACTGTGTAGAGGAGCACCCGGGGAGCCGGCGAGTAGGGCATCTTCACGCAGGACCCGTTCACGTTGTAGCAGAGCTGCCCAGCAGCTGGTGGGGACCAGTTGCCGCTCATGCTGCTACTGTTTATGTTTGAAGTTTTGTCCTTTTTGATTCTCAATGTATGATTCTAATTTTCAATACTCCTGGGTGGAAGGTTCCCATAAATCCATCAGGATACCCCAAGAAATTATCAGACTCTATCTGTAGCACAAATCAAAATGTTTTCTGTAACAAAATAAAATCCAACAAATTTTATATTACACAATTGTACTTGGGATATATTTCAACTCACCAATGACTTATTTCCTTTAATTTGATAAATTTTCCTTTTAGTCATCAATATCTTTTTAATCCTATTAGTTTTATGTGTATGCTGTCCATCCTGCATTGCCACCACCCAAAGCATGTTGTGATTCCAACTAAATAAATGTCATCAATGGGAAAAATAATCCCATCATGGAATCCCTATAGTGCAAAGTGTGAACTAGTAAGATTATTTTCAGCAGTGATTATTAAGCAAAATATTCTACCAGACACGTCTCCACTCTAGATTGCATTCTATTGTCATCATTTATTTTAGGCCAAAAGTTTCTCTTTTCTTAGTAAATAAATTGATCCATTTCTGTGTTCCCAATCGTGATTTACCTGCCTCAGTGGTTTTATTTATTACAAAGATATGAGGGCACTCCAAAAGTTCATGGGAATTTTTAAAAAATAAGTTTGGGACAGGTGTTTTGCATAGTGTTTAAAAGGCCACTTGGAATACCTGCATCTCATATCACAGTGCCTGGGTTCAAGTCCTGACTACTCTCCTGATTTCACCTTTCTGATATTAAACACTCTGGGAAGTAGCAGGTGATGGTTCAAGTAGTTGGGTCCCTGCCACCTACGCGGGAGACCCAGATTCAGTTCCTGCTTCACTATGTTCCAGCGGGGGCTGCTGAGGGCATTTAACTGGTAAGCGAGTAGATGAGTGATCTCTTCTTTTTTTTAAGATTTATTTATTTGAAAGAGTTATACCGAGAGAGGAGAGGCACAGAGAGAGAGAGAGAGAGAGAGAGGTCTACCATCCGATGGTTCATTCCCCAATTGGCCACAATGGCCAGAGTTGTGCTGATCTAAAGCCAGGAGCCAGGAGCCAGGAGCTTCTTCTGGGTCCCCCACGCATTGGCAGGTGCCCAAGGACTTGGGCCATCTTCCACTGCTTTCCCAGGCCATAGCAGAGAGCTGGATAGAAAGTGAAACAGCCGGGTCTTGAACTGGCGCCCATATGGGATGCCAGTGCTTCAGGTCAGGGCGTTAACCTGCTGCACCACTGTGTCAGACCCATCTCTCTGTTTCTTTTTTATGTATATTCATGCGTGTGTGTGCATACATACCTTTCAAATAAATAAATACATAAAATTAATTAATTGAAACAAAGATAAGTTTATTTTGGTGTCAAAAACTTTTTGTTAAGATTTATTTTATTTATTTGAAAGGCAGAGTTACATAGAGAGAAAGAGAGAGAGCTAGACGCAAAGAGAGATCCTCCATTTTCTGGTACACTCCCCCAGTGGCCTCAATGGCTGGGGCTAAGCCAAGTCAAAACCAGTGGCCAGGAGCTTCATCCACGTCTCCCACGTGGGTGCAGGGGCCCAAGCACTTGGATCATCTTCTGATGCTTGATGCTTTCCTAGGCACAATAGCAGGGGACTGGATCAAAAGTTGGGCAGCTGGGATGCTGCAGGCGGGGGCTTAACCTGCTGTGCCGCAGTGGGGCCTCCCACCAAAAACTTTTAAAATTCACACAGTTTTTTCATAAAACACATGTTTATGAACTTTTTGTAGACCTTTCATATGTATGGATTTAAAAATTTTTCACCAAAATAAATTTCTTTTACTTCCATTTTTTTCATGAACTTTAAAAATGTACTTCTTTGTTCATCTGAGAATCTGAGCAAACACAAAGAGAGCTTCTGTTGGCTGCTTTGCCTTTTTTTTTTTTTTTTGACAGGCAGAGTGGACAGTGAGAGAGAGAGACAGAGAGAAAGGTCTTCCTTTGCCGTTGGTTCACCCTCCAATGGCCACCGTGGCCAGCGTGCTGCGGCCGGCGCACCACGCTGATCCGATGGCAGGAGCCAGGTACTTATCCTGGTCTCCCATGGGGTGCAGGGCCCAAGCACTTGGGCCATCCTCCACTGCACTCCCGGGCCACAGCAGGGAGCTGGCCTGGAAGAGGGGCAACCAGGACAGAATCCGGCACCCTGACCGGGACTAGAACCCGGTGTGCTGGCGCCGCAAGGCGGAGGATTAGCCTAGTGAGCCGTGGTGCCAGCCGCTTTGCCTTTTTTTAAGATTTATTTTATTTATTTGAAAGACAGAGTTAGAGAGGTAGAGGGAGAGGGAGAGAGAGAGAGAGAGAGAGAGTGAGAGATCTTCCAACCTCTGGTTCACTCCCCCAAATGACTGCAACGGCCAGAACTGAGCTGATCTGAAGCCAGGAACCAAGAGCCTCTTCTGGGTCTCCCACATAGGTGTAGGGGCCCAAGCACTTGGGCCACTTGTTACTGCCTTCCCAGGCCACAGAAGAGAGTTAGATTGAAAGTGGAACAGCTGGGACCTGAATCAGCGCCCATATAGGATGCAGGGCTTTAACCAGCTGTGCCACAGCACTGGCCCCTGGTTTACTCCTGAAATGCCTGCAATAAGCAGGACTGGGCCAGGCTGAAGCCAAGATCTAGGAACTCAGTACAGGTCTCCCACATCAGTGGTAGGAACCCAACTGCTGAGCCATTACCTGCTACTTCCCAAGGTGTGCATTAGTAGGAACCTGGAATTGAGAGTGGATCTGGGACTTGACCTAGGCATTCCTATATGGGATGAGGGTGTCCTCAGTAACATCTTAATTTCTGTTCCAAATGCAGCCCTTTCCATTGACATTTTGTCATCTGGTTCGATAGGTTACAAACTGTGAGAATCAACTTCACTCTTTCTGTCTTGTAATAGACCATTTTTGCATCAGCACTGGCTACCAAATAGCAGAAAATACTAACATAGTGATGGCAACTTGATATTGATGAAAATGTTACAAAAAGCATTAAAAATTTTTCATCTGCTCGTTATTTCTAAGTAGCTGGTAGAAAGACATTATTCCTCCTCTCAAGACACTGTCACTGGAATACATGCACTTTGACTCTCCATCCATGTGACAAATGGACAGTGAGTCCTCTGGCTACACATTTGTTTGTGTGTGGCTCCTCATGATTGCCTTTTCTATGTCCAATGCTTAAGAAAGGTCAGAAAATGAAGTGACAGCAGAAAGCTGGAATCGAGCTAGATTCCCTGGTGACTTGCCCACACCTGGGGGTGCTAGAACAACGCAGAATAAGAGAACATTATTTAGTTTTCCAAGGAAAGAGCACAAGACTCTTCCTAGTGCAAAACTGGCTTTACAATATCTGTGAACTTACCCTTCAAGTTATAAAGAATGATGAGCATTATTATTAATCCACCTGGTTACCCAGTTCCTTGTCAATAGAAGTAATGCTCCTAACCAAATATTCTTTCAGATTTCTTCTAACTTTTCTCAGTGTCCGATTTTGTGAAATGATGTCGACTACTTGAATAGACAAAATCCTGAGCCAAGTTTTTTCAACTTAAGCACTACTGACATTTGAGTTCTGGTAACTCTTTGATATAGGAAGGCATCTGTTCATTGTATGGTATCTGGGTGCATTCCTGCTGTTAGATGCCAATAAAATCAGTTGTGACAACCAAACACATCTCCAGACATGGCCAAATGTCCTCTGGGGACAAACCTCAATCCTCCTTTACCTGCTTTGAGTTCTTCTAGGTAACTGCTGCTCCTCCGCACGCAGAGGAGCCACACCGGACCGGACGCTTGTTGTTCCCTTTTTTACAAGTCCTTTCTATAGTAAAGTAAGAATAAGTAAACAGCAAACTCCCAAAGCAAGAATGAGTAGAGAGAAATGAGAAAGAACGAAGTAACGAACTTCCCCGCGAACTCTCGAACGCACTCTCCAACCAACCCACACCACCATGCCGTCTCTCTCCTCCTATATAGTCCTCTCCACCAATCCGTGCTCTGCTACCCACACGCCGAGCGCGCCGCTCTCCTCCAATCAGGAGCAGCTCCTGCAGCTTGTCAAGTTGGTGAGAGGCAGCTGGGTAGAAGCTGTTTGCTCCTCTCCCAGCACCATATTGTGGGAGAGCAGATGCATAGAATAAGTCTTAATTCCAGTAACAGTATAGTCCGAGTTGCTCCCCACAGGTAACAAAAATTATTATGTGATAATTTTTATCCATTTTGAGTAGAGAAACAACTTTACATCACCCTCCATCATTTTTAGGTTTAGTCATTGATATTTCATTTTTAGGTTTAGTCATTGATTATTTCATTTATTTAAAAGATACTTATTGAATGACAGTAACTGGGTATAAAGTTATGAACAAAACAGATATGATCTCTATCCTTATGGAGCTTGTAATCTTAAGAGAGAAATGATTCTTTTTTAAACAAAAGTTTTACAGGGCCAGCATTGTAGTGCAGCAGGTTAAACCACTGCATGAGACACCAGTATCCTATGTCAGAATGTGGGTTCGAATCCCATCTTCTCTGTTTCTGATCCAGCTTCTTGCTAATGCACCTAGGAAGGTAGTGAATGATGGTCCAAGTGCTTCTGGTTTTGAAAGAAGCGGCTGTGAGCCACCATAAAAGTAGCCTTAATAAAAAAAAAAAATGGGGCTCCTGAGACAAACAGTTCCAGAGACGGCCTTGGGAAATGGGGAGTAAACCGGTTCACAGAGAAAGCAGTTAGCTACTAACCAGAGATACGGGCAACAGAACATCCTGCTATGTAGATAAGCCCCCTCCCCTGTGCTTGTTCAAGCTTAACAAAAACAAAACCCGCGAGGCATGTAGGGCACGTAGCCACCCCTTTCTGCTCTTCAATGACCCCCTCCCCTTATCCAAGCTTCCGTTTCTCCTCCTCCTCGACGACCTCCTCCCCTTGTAGTTGCCCAATAAACTTACACCACCCTATGGTATGTTAATTTTGTGGTTTTGCCCCTTAAAAGCTGTGTGAGATAGCTGCTCGGGGCTCCTCTCGCTTACTTGCTGCTTGCAGCAGTAGAGGGCCCATTTGCGCAAATGAAATAAAATTACCTCCTGTTCTATTGCATCGTCTGGTCTGGAGTCTGTGTTTCTGGGGTCGTCACAAGAGGACACCGCTTTTGGGGTCCTACAGTTTCAGGATGGCCTAGCCCTGGCTGTTGCAGGCATTTGGAGAGTGAGCCAGCAGAAGATCCATCTTTCTCTCTCTCTCCCTCTCTGTGTGTGTGTATGTATATATGTGTGTGTGTGTGTGTGTGTGTGTGTGTATACATATGTGCCTCTCAAATAAACAAACAACTCTGAAATATTTTTTGCTTATCTGTTTGAGAGACAGAGAGGAAAAAAAAAAGAAAAAAAGAGGGAGAGAAACACAGAGGGCTATCTCCCATTGACTAGTTCACTTTCCAAAGGTGCATAACAACCTGGGTTGAGCTGAAGCCAGGAACCAAGAATTCAATCCAGGTATCCCACTTTAATGGCAGGAATCCAATGACTTAAGTCATCACCACCCGCTCCCAGTGTCCACGATAGAACAAAATTGCAAAGTGGAGTTGAATCCAGGTGCTCTGATGTGGTGTGTGGGTATTCTAACTGGTTTCTTAATCACTAGGCCAAATGCCTACCTCCAGGAAACAATTTTTAAACAATTAAATAGAGAGATTGATACATTCACACTAATGCTAATAAGTACTGCAAAGGTGAGAGACAAAGCTTGTGTGAATACAATTTCAGGCAGATTCCGACAAAAGAGCCCCTAAAAGTAGAGTTAGATGAACATGTTGTATCAATAGTTGCGGCATTTTTATTATTCTACCTTTTAAGGTATACCATCTACATTTATTAGGGGGATCTAGGTTAATTTACACTTTCATATTTGTGCTTTGTCATAAATAAAGTCCAAGGTTAGATGTAATGTTAATTAGAAGTGCTTTCCAAGGCTTTTAAAACCTTTGCACATAAGTGACTCTTCCGCTCTTCCTCGTATGGCCATCTCCAGTAAATGGATTTGTGTCAGTTATGATCAAAATTTGGCATAAGCTGTGTTTCCAGGGGTTTCTGACTTTCGTTTGCAGGACAGAGTTTGGAGACAAAGTTTTGGTTATCTTGCATCAGCCAAAGTTTTCAGTCTCAGGTCTACACTTCACGCTAATTTGTAAGTTGTGGACTCTTAAAGGTCATTCTAAATTAAATCCACTAAGTAAATCACCTCCCCAGTGACTGAGAGTGTGAAACATTTCTTGTTATGGCCAAGGAAAAAACAGATGTGATAATGATGCCCCATGACCATTGCAGTACCCATGCTCAGAAGTTTGTTAATGAGAGGAAAGGGACAGAACTGTTTTGTATCCTTGTCTCTTTGGATTAGAAGGTAGAGCAACCAAGCACACAGCAGAGTCAAAGTGTTAAACTGTAAATGAAGAGCTGTGGGCATTGATTATTTGCAATCAATTTATCTAGGTAATGGTCTGAGCAATTCTTAAAGTTAGTTTACAATGGAGTGAGTGCTCAACTTGTCTCTTTATATAACCCATTTGTGTTTGAAAAGATTATCTTAATCATACACATTAACTGTTTATGGAATATTTGAGTAGAGTGAGAAACAATAAGAAATTATTTTTGATGCAATGACAGCTTTCAAGTGTGGTCTAGCACATCTTCCTTCTTTCATCCCTTAGTTGCATCTAAGCAGGACTCATACTTGCCTACTCAAAGTGTTAAAAATTTCAGTTTTAGGAAACTCCACTTTAAAACTTTTCTCCGTAAATACCGGAGTGCTCCTGAGCTCCCTGCCCAGAGTAAAGAGCTATAATCTCAAAACGTTTCCTTTTTAAGGAAGGATAATATTTATTTTAATTCCACATCCACTATACATTTCTGTTTCTATTTCATAAAGAGAAAGAGAGAGTAGAAACAAAGGAACAAAATAATTTGATTTCTTTGTAAGTTCTACTTGGTGATCATGACTTATGTATATTGAGCTGCGGAATTATGGCTGTCTCATGCAATGCAAGCCTGAATTCTGCAGATATCTCTGCAGGAGACATCCCCATTCCCCCAGTTTACCAGAGGCTCAAGCTTTCTCTGATTTGGACACTTTCTCCTCAACTTCTATGTCACAGACAGTTGATGCATCCTTAAATGGGGGCACCTTCATGAAAGGCCAAGCCTGACTACCTTCCACATGTTCTCCAAGACACATGAACCTCATGTACCTTTACCATTTGAGTAAGTGACATGTTGTCTTCAAGTGCCACCAGCCCATTTCCCCTCCCACCAATCTCTCCAATTCTACCTTTTCTCTCTCAAAATGGACAGAGGGCAGGTCAGCAAAACTATTAAATAAGGAAACATGAACAGGGGCCAGGGTAGTGGCATAGTGGGTGTGCTAGTCCGTGTCCTCGCTGTTCCACTTCTGACCCAGCTCCCTGCTAGTGGACTGGAAAAGGCAGCAGAAGGTGACCCAAGTATTTAGGTTACTGCCACCCATGTGGAGACCTGAATGAATCTCTTGGCTCCTGGTTTCAGCCTGATCCAGCACTGCCATTGTGGCCATTTGGGGAGTGAACTAGTGATAGAAGACTTTTCCTCTTTCACTCCCTCTCTTCTCTCTGTAACTCTGACTTGCAAATAAATAAAATACATCTTTAGAAAAAATTTGAAATCCATACATAGAAGGGTTTTCAAAATGTTCATAGAAAGTGCATATTACAGAAAGAGCTATGCCAGGATTCCAAATTTTTGGTACCTACAATGAACTGATCTTTTAATTTCCCAATTACCATTAACTTTTTGAAGCATCCTCATACATTTGTGTAGTCGTCACATTGAAAGCATTGCCCTTCAATCTACAACACTATTAACATGATAAAACGTGACAAAAACTTTTTTCCCATGACCAATATTCTCCTTATTCTATATCTTCACTACCATGTAGACTGAGTGAAACTAAATAAGAAAAAGAGGGCAGAAGGAAGAGTGAACACTCATACTATGTCCCTCTCTACTTTAGGGCTCTAAGTCCTGGGCTTGGGTTACATTGTGGTACAAAAGCAGAGGCTGATTTTTAATCTGAACTAGGATGAACTTTTGAATGGGAATTTAAATCCAGAAATGGCTATGACATCTGCCCAGATTGTTGCAGAAATGGAGAAGGGAGTGTCAGTGGAGCAAGTTTACATGCAACAGTAGATGAACTGGTAAATAAGCAAGTTTGTGATGCACCACATTAAGCGTATTCCATAACTAATGATATTCTCATGCTCAATGAGTGATACTTCCTAATTTGGCAGAGGGAATAAGGACTAGAGTCCCCTTCCTTATGCTTTTCCTGAATATCGGGAAACATTTACAGCCACTGTACTATCCATGTTCAGGTATCAGTCATTCCTTAGAATAATAATTAATAATCAACTATATAATAGTACAGTAGTTCTGAATTAACATTTTAAAGATTGGCTTATTTAATTGTAATGCAGGGTTACAGAGAAGCAAAGACAGAGAGACAGAGACAAAGATCTTCCATCTGCTCGTTCACTCCCCAAATGGTCATAACAGCTAGGGCTGTGCCAATCCAAAGCCAGGAGCCAGGATCCAGGAGCTTCTTCCAGGGTTCCCTCATGATGCAGGGGCCCAGGGACTTGGGCCATCTTCTACTGCTTTCCCAGGCCATAGCAGAGAGCTGGATGGGAAGTTGAGCAGCCGGATCTTGAAGTGGTGCCTATATGGGATGTCACCACTGCAGGCAGTGACTTTACCACAATACCACAGTTCCAGCCCCCTGAATTAATTTTAAATTTTCTCTTACTATGCTTAAGTGATCAGAAATAAATTTGCTGTTGATTAAGTCTTTTTCAAAGTGTGACCAAGTGATTTTGGATTCAGTATTCAGATTTCAAATTCAAACACTAAATGATCGTATGGCAAGACGGACACAATGGTGAGTCACAAAGGATGATATTCTAAGAGGCAGAATAAGCACCTGGGATGCTTTCCTTTACTGTGCATTGGTCTTTCAGTTTGGGGATGTTAAAGAGGTTTGGAGATATGCAGGGAGGAGGCAAGGGAAAGTATCAGGGCCTGCAGGAGGACTAAGGGCCATAGATATTTACCATACTCTAAATACTGATTTAAGAACATCAACATTATAACCATTGGAATAGCTGAATTGGCATATGCCTTGTGAAGACCTGCCCTGTGAAGATAACTGAACACATAGCTTTATTTTCCTTACTCCTGAAATCCCACTGAAATGCCCCCAAAAGTATATCTGAAAGAATGTAAGGATGGGATCAAATGGATTAAAATGCCAGGGTAGGGCCGGCACCACGGCTCACTAGGCTAATCCTCCGCATGCGGTGCTGGCACTGCAGGGTTTTAGTCCCGGTTGGGGCGCCAGATTCTGTCTTGGTTGCTCCTCTTCCAGTCCAGCTCTCTGCTGTGGCCCGGGAGTGCAGAGGATGGCCCAGGTCCTTGGGCCCTGCACCCTATGGGAGACCAGGAGGAAGCACCTGGCTCCTGGCTTTGGATCGACGCAGCGCGCCGGCTGCAACACACCTGCTGTAGTGGCCACTTGGGGGGTGAACCAATGGAAAAAGGAAGACCCTTCTCTCTTCTCTCTCTCTCTCACTAACTCTGCCTGTCAAAAAAAAAAAAATGCCAGGGTAGACTGGGCAGGCATTTGGCACAGGAGGTGAGATGTCATTTGGGACATCCACATTACATATTAGAGACTCTGGGTTCGAGTCTTAACTAGCTTCTGATTCCAGTTTCCTGCTAATGCAGAACCTGGAAGGAAGCAGTGGTGGCTCAACTAGATGAGTTCCTATCATCCATGTAGGAGAGTTGTAGTAAATTCCTAGCTCATGGCTCCGTCCTCACCAAGTCCAACTGTTACAGGCATTTGAGGAGTAGACCAGTAAATGGGGCTCTATATGTCTGTCTGTCTCCTTGTCTTCTTCTCTGTCTTCGACTCTCTCTTTATCTCTCAAAAATTTGTAAAAAAATGAACACAATATTATTGGCTTCAAATTTCTTTCTCATAATTATGCTAGATCCTAGAAGGCAATGGAGAACTGATTCTAAAATTAAGGTAAATTTCTTTTTCAATCAGAATGCTAATTCTAGTTAAAATTATAATTATAATTAAAATTCTATAATTCTATAAAAGCATTCAAAGATAATTGAGAACTAAGTATAGATGTTACACAGTAGGCAACAGATTGCCATAAGTCTATAAAAGTAGCCAAGCCACATCCAAGAAAGGTTGAGTCGAATCAAAGCTTAGAAAGCAGAGTGTACCAGCCAGAAGTTGGAATAGATAATGTTCAATATGCAGACTCTCACTGAAAGGCCCAATTCTGGCCCTGCAGTCAGACACCTCAGAAGCATGGCCACTTCCCTACATGTATTCACAAGATTTGCTCAGTTACTTAAGCCATGTCTTGTACTTTAAAATTATGCTTTGGATTATAACATTCTACAAGTCTACTTTAGTTTCAATGCTTTCTGAATCTACCATCACAGTTTAAAGTCTGGTAGGAGAGGCAAATATATAACATTGGGAAAATATAACATTCTTGCTTTGAAAATTTTTCCATCCCTGGAGTTCAAAAACCAATGTCACATAATTAGAAAGAGAGTGTCTTTCTAGAGGACAATTCGAAGAGAACTCATTTCTGTGAATGCTCACATTCATATGCCACAAAATGAATATGTTCAGGTTCACACAAAAAAAACCATCTTTTAATTCCATTTTACATGAATTTTTGAAATGTTCTCATAAAATTTCAGTTTTGGTAAATATCTTGTTACACAAAGAATGATCCATACCAAACCATATTTACTTACCAAGACTGTATACATTCTTAAAAGCACTCATTAAAGAAATTATATTTAAAGAAAATACAAAATTATTCATTCAGAAAACATTTATGTACTATCCATTTTGTTCCATGTACGGTAGGAGTTTCATGCTGATGACATAAAGATGAACAAGAGGGGACATTCTCCTGAGAAATGTATTTTTGGAAAGTGCAGCTGCTTAAAATGAAGAATTGAAATCATCACCAATCACTGATAAATATAAGAGTGGGATGGCCGGCGCCGCGGCTCACTAGGCTAATCCTCCGCCTAGCGGCGCCGGCACACCGGGTTCTAGTCCCGGTCGGGGCGCCGGATTCTGTCCCGGTTGCCCCTCTTCCAGGCCAGCTCTCTGCTGTGGCCCGGGAGTGCAGTGGAGGATGGCCCAAGTGCTTGGGCCCTGCACCCCATGGGAGACCAGGAAAAGCACCTGGCTCCCGGCTCCTGCCATCGGATCAGCGTGGTGCGCCGGCCGCAGGGCGCCGGCCACGGCGGCCATTGGAGGGTGAACCAACGGCAAAGGAAGACCTTTCTCTCTGTCTCTCTCTCTCTCTCACTGTCCACTCTGCCTGTCAAAAAAAAAAAAAAAAAAAAAGAGTGGGAATAAGAGAGGGAAGAGATGTGCAATTCGGGACATGCTCAAGCTGACTTACCTCAAACGGTAGAGTTAGAAACATACCAATGGATTCCAATTCAATCCCATCAAGGTGGCATGTACCAATGCCATCTCATTAGTTCCAGTGATCAATTTCTGTTCACAATTGATCATAATGATAGGACTAAGAACCAAAGGGATCACATAAACAAGAATAGTGTCTGCAAATACTAGCTGATAGAATCAAAAAGGGAGAGAATGATCCAACATGGGAAGTGAGATACACAGCAGACCCATAGAATGGCAGATGTCCTAAACAGCACTCTGGCCTCAGAATCAGCCCTTAAGGCATGCGGATCTGGCTGAAAAGCCCATGAGAATATTTCAGGCATGGAAAGCCAAGACACTCTGAAAAAAAAAAAAAACCCTAAATGAAAGATCTCTGCGAGTGAGATCTCAGTGGAAAGAACAAGTCATCAAAGAAGGAGGTACCTTTCTCTGAAGGGAGGAGAGAACTTCCACTTTGACCATGGCCTTGTCTAAATATGATCAGAGTCGGTGAATTCAGGGGGCTTCCATAGCCTTGGCAGCTCATGACAAGAGCCTAGGGTGATTACTGACGCCATAAACAAGAGTGTCAATTTGTAAAGTCAACAACAGGAGTCACTGTGCACTTATTCCTCATGTAGGATCTCTGTCCTTAGTGTGCTGTACATTGTGATTTAATGCTATAACTAGTACTCAAACAGTATTTTTCACTTTATGTTTCTGTGTGGGAGCAAACTGTTCAAATCTTTACTTCATGTATGCTAAACTGATCTTCTGTATATAAAGAGAATTGAAAATGAATCTTGATGTGAATGGAAGGGGAGAGGGAGTGGGAAAGGGGAGGGTTGTGGGTGGGAGGGACGTTATGGGGGGGAAGCCATTGTAATCCATAAGCTGTACTTTGGAAATTTATATTCATTAAATAAAAGTTTAAAAAAAAGATAAAAAAAAAAAAAGAAATCATCACCAGAAGATTTACTAATGTTGCCAGCACAATCCTTAAGCTTAACATTGTGTACAGAAGCAGGTGGTGGCTGGGGAGTAAGTGGTTTTGACACAGGGGCCATTCAACTTCTCATAGCACAGTTGTACAGTCCTGGAAGGGGTCAGATCACCACCCAGCATTCTCCGTTTGGATGCCTGATAAGATTGCCATTCTCTATGGCAAACATGTCATTGCAGTTTTCAAAAGTCCCTTAAAACCGCATATAAATATGTCAATAATTACCAGTACATTCAGCTCCCTTCTCTTTTTATGTGCACAACATTATTTGCATGTTTAGGAAATGATTCATTATTCCTTTGCTAATACAAAAGCAATCAGTTTTCATCATACCATAAAATACTGATGATTTCAATAGAAAACAGTTGTTTGATTGCTTAGTTCCTCATATCAGAGACAGTGTTTGTGTTCCAAGAGCAATGGTTTGTTAAGTGATTCAGGTTTGAAGGTCACCTTTTATTAGCGTTGTTCCCCTGACTTAACAAAGATAAGATAATGCCTAAAATACTGTTTCCCCTCAGAAAAGTAGCTCAGTAATTCCAAATACGCAAAACCTTTAAGACTGAATCTCCATAGTGCATGAAGGTCAGACAGGTAAAAAACTTTTAAATAGCTGTTATGTTTATGTCAAAAACAAACTATGTTAGCTGGTGACATTTTATCTTTTATGAAATACAGATGATACCTGTCCATCCACACTGCTTTTTAGAATTTGAAAGCCATCATGTTTGTCCTTATCAATTGTTGGAGATTGTCTTTTCATTTTTGTGAAAACTGTTTATTATTGGTTTCTGAGTGGCTGTCATTAAAACTCTTTTAAATAAGTATATCACTGAGCATTGATTTGTGTTAAAAATGTAAAGCACAGAATCATATATCAATACCTAGATTGTTGCAGGTTTAGTTTTAATGATTTTAATTTGGAAAAGTGAGGGAGGAAAGCACAAGGTGTTTTGCTCATGGAAATTCATAAGGAAAGAGCAAATGCAAACAAAAAGGAGTTCCTTCTAAGATTTGTTTGTTTGTTTTTAATGAGAACTACTGAAAAGACACCAAAGAAATGAAATGTTAGAATCTTCAGAATGAGAGCTTCCAACAAATGGTATTTTACCTCTGACCAATTTCCTTTTCCTCTTAGAACTCTAGAATACAAATTATCTTAGACTTCGAAAAAATTTTTCCGATGAATGACTTCTAAATGTTTTTTAAAACAGATTTTATATTGAAGTATAGCTTATATTTGAAAATTTTTCCCTTTTTGAAACATATATGAGAATATTTAAAATAGCTTTAACTTTTGATGATGCAAATGAGCATCCTTATTCTCTGTAGTATAGACAACACAACATACTATTACTTTTAATGATTTTCAACTATACAGAACAAAAACACGTTTTAAATAATATCTATTGGACTACAAAGGGAATGAACATATTTTCAGACTCATAGCTGCAGTGTGGTAAGTTTTGCCTTCAGTTGTGAATTGTTCACTTTACAATTGGAGAGATTTTCTTTTAGATATTCAAGAGTTTTTATTTATTGGTATTTTTATTGTTTAAGTTTAGGAGGGACAACATGATGTTTTGATAAGCATATCCATAGTTCAATGATAACTATACGTCAGTAATTTAACATCCATTATCTTCCTTAGTTATCTTTTTTTGGGGTGTGTTCAGAACACCTAAAATATTTTTATATTTTTAATAATATTAATACTTTGATACTGCAAATATTCACTTACATATTAGTGTTTTAAATTCTGTGATACTTTATACACACTAAAATCCAACACAGATTTCTAAAGCAGATTGTAAACAAAGCTAATGTTGAATATCTGTTGGATAAAGAAAAATTCTAGGTATCATGTTAGTTTGAATTAATCCTTTCAATTAATTAAAGAAATACAAATCAGGAACCAGGAAGGATCCAAATATAAGTTAGTCTTATTTATTTACAGTGTTTAAATTCTTCAAATGATTGTCAGTAATCCCAGCAATAGGTTTAATACGTAGTCAATTTTCTAAATCTCCTAATCCTAATACTTTGTTTCTTCATATATACTAGTACTGAGCCCATTCCCACTCCCAAATCTCTGATTAGATGGAGTCACATGTTTTCCTGCCTTGGACCTGGCATCATTGACTGTTTCCTTTCCCTAATTACAAGGCTCAGTTTGGCTTCTGGCTCATTTGTTTCTCTTCCATGCTCTGTTCCTCGTCATCCTGGTAATCTTCTACATCCAGCACCTATGCTCAATGGCCAAAGCCTCTGCACCACATTTGTCCCTTCTTGTCCACGGAGAAAAAAGTCAAACGGGAAAGATTTCCCTTTTTAATTTCCCAAATAATGCTGTCTGCAAGCACTGTAACTGGGAAACACATTAAAAATGAGAAGGTTCTTTGTTGAGAACAGAAGTAGACAAAGGGCAAGGTTGATTCCACAAGCCTAATGCATTGAAAGCCTAGTGAAGACTGATGAAACTTGCAAGTCCCGCATTTCCAATATCATGTATCCTGAAGACCACTGATAACTTCTGCCTTTCTGACTACTGATGTTCCATGCTATTAGCTCACCATTACCCT
Organism: Oryctolagus cuniculus; assembly: GCF_051225735.1. Classification (NCBI taxonomy): domain Eukaryota; kingdom Metazoa; phylum Chordata; class Mammalia; order Lagomorpha; family Leporidae; genus Oryctolagus; species Oryctolagus cuniculus. Next base: position 36,346,570 of record NC_142871.1, read on the forward strand.
TCTGTTCACAGTCTTTTTTGAACCTTGTCAATACAGTTTTTACTAGGTTATTCATTCAGCTTACTCCTTGTATCAGGAGTTGTCAGTGTCTCACACACACCCTCTCGCTCTTACTGCACCAGTGCACACTGGCTTCATTTCCAACTGTCAGCATCTCAATTTTTTTCTGCTTGAGGTCTTTCTCTTTCCTCTAGAGCTGATTTTACAATTCACAATGTAGGTGGTTAGATCTGCAGAGTTGATAATTCTTGGCAGCTGCCCTTAAAGAATGAATGACAGGAGTTGTGTAAATCCTCTAGCTCCATTACCAAGTAGGCAGGGTGACTGTAAGGTGAGCACTTTGCTGGTTGCCAGTTTCCCCTGTAGGATTAACTCCTATCACCCCACAGTGGTAGAACTTATCTCTGGCTGCTTCTACATCCATGTCTCCATTTCCCACACCCATGCACTTCCTAAATAAATTTCATTCACTGGGATTTTTATCTTGGTGTCAGCTTTTGGGGAACCTGCACTAAGTCATTCTATTTCCTTCCCTCCTGGTTGATTGACTTTGTCTTAACAAAATTCTTTAATCAACAAAATCTCATCCATAATATATTCTTTTAATTTCCTGAACAATGTCTTTCACAGAGTATATATTTCTTTTAAATTTAATTTATTTTATTAAACTAATTATTTAAATTATTAAATTAAATTTATTTATCTATTTAAATGAGAAGTAGAGAGAGAAAGAGATGGAGTGCTACCATCCAGTGGTTCATTTCCTCAAATGCCCACAACAACCTGGGACTATGGCCAAAGCTGGGAACCAGGAACTCAACCCAGGTCTTCCACTTAGTTGTCAGGGACCCAACCACTTGTACCAATACTGCTACCTCCCAGGGTCTGCATCAGCAGGAAGCATGAATCGGGACCAGAGCTCAGTCTCAAACCCAGGAATTCTGCTAACAGGATACGAGCATCCCAAGTGACATCCTAACTGCCAAAACAAATGCTTGTTCATATTCATATTATTCTATTTTATTTCTCTAACTTTGGTATGAGAGTCCAAAATGTGAACAAGTCAGAACAAGAATATGTTGGTTGCTAAGAGAGATACATATACAAGTAGATACTGCAATGATAAAAATGACATAACATAGTAATTACTGTTATCAAAGTATGCATGGAAAAACTTGGCAATGAGGTAACATTAGAGTTGGTCTAGTCAGTTCAGGAGACACACTGAAGGTAAAAACAGAGAATAGATACCCAGAAAGTGAGGAAAGTGTGTGCCAAGTTCTTGGAGATGACAAGATGTAGAGCATCATTCAGATGGACAAGGAGTATTGAATTCCTGCAGGACAAGCACTACGTAGAGAGCAGGGTGAGGGAGGAGCAGTATACACAGGGTTAAGATTGATCATACCCACTTTTATCATGGCAAGCAGTTTGGATTTCTGCAGAGGGAGGTGTGTGGGAGTGAAGAGGACAAATATACATTTGGTGACAAGTATAAATCTCAGCTACCAAGCCCCATATTTACTATAACCATAATTTCTCTTTTTGAAATCGCTTAAATTTGCTTTTGGGCTTGCATCCACTGGGTCAAGTAATAAATCTCAGTAAGCCTAGCATTTACACTTTTTTTTCTCATGGTGGCAATCCAACTTCAGGGTGCTTGGGCTTCGTATCAGTAGCTGTGAGTGTTCTTTGTGGGGTCTCTGGAGAAATACATTCCCCCAGCTGGAAGAAGCAGATTCAGCACCATTCCCCTCCCAGGAAGGAAGTACTCCTTCCAACCTTGGTCTGAATTGAAGTCTCCGGGGCCAATGTATGTGCTTCGGGCACAGGTCTCTGCTCCTATAGCTGGTACTGATGTGCTGAACTCACCTTTCTCTCTATTGCTTGGGAATGATTAAGTTTTTAAAGAGATGTCAAATCAAAGAACAGAGATGTTAAAAATATCTTTCCATGTTCCTTCTCTTACCAAGTCTTTTTCTTCCAGTGACACTAAATGACTCATTTTGCTCTTGTTTGCTTCTTTAACTTCACTTGCTAGTCTCCCAGTATTTGCACATGTAATAAAACCAGTGCATAGAGCACTTCCAAACACACACCTTCACAGTCTTGCTATTTCTGAAATCATCTATGGCTTCCAGATCTCAGTCAGCACTCCTACAGGATCCCTGTCATACTCCTATTTTTGGATTTTCAGTCTGTAGTTCAGATATTTACAATATGAAGCATCTGAGAAAACATCAGATAACTCCCACTTCATGTTAGGATGGCTTAGGATACAAACCAGGAAGACTTGAGGTGCTCTAAACTTCACTTTCTATAAAAGCCTTCCTATCTAGTATCTCTTGGTGAGCTTGCAAACTCTTGTTTCTAGAACTCTTTAGGACTTCGTTTTATCACATTTACGAACACTTGAATTAATTTTGTATCTCATGTATTTATTACCCTTTTTAATTTTTTCTTTGTAAAATTGCCTACTTACTTCTGTAGTGGATTAAGAAGATGACTTTATAGTTAATGAACTATCTTTTAATAGCTGGCCAGTTATAATAAGCTTTATTGCTCTCCTAAACCAAGGATAAAATAAAGCATAAATCAAAGGATTTAGAGCAGAACTATAATAACCAAACCAGCAAAATATCTCATAGACATAGGAGGGTGTTATAAAACCCCAAAAGGAATCAACTAATAAATCAATTATATATGGTAGCCATGACACCAAGAATGCTACCACTGTGATACCAAGGGTTTTAGCTGCTTTTCTCTCTCTCTTAGCCACCCTGACTTTGTAAGCCCCTGATATTAATTGTGCTTGGCTGCTACTATTTTCAATTTTTTTAGCCTGCTGTTTAGCTACCAGAAAAATATTACTGTACAGAACTATCATTGTAGAAGTAGGTGTGAAAAATAATAGAAAATATGTCAAACTCCACAATTGATTTATGACAGGCTGACAACCTCCTACACAGTTGATAGCACTGGATAAGTCCTCCAGTCCATCGTCATGGGCACCTGTGTAGAACACAGCTCCGCTGTACACCAGGGGCAGGATCCAGGAGATGCCAATGCAAATTCCGGACACAGACATAGTGAACTTGGTGGGATAGACCAAAGGGTCAGTGACAGCAATGTACCTGTCGATGGAGATGAAGCACAAGTGGAAGAGAGAAGAGTAGCAAAAAGCCACATCACAGCACGTGTGCAAAGTGCAGAAACTTCTCCCAAAATACCAGCAGCTCTCCACGGACCTGACCATGCTGAAGGGCATCACAGTTGCACCCACCAGGAAGTCAGCACCGGCCAGGGAGGCGATGAGGAAATTGGTGGGAGAGTGCAGCTGCCGGAAGTGGAGGATTGAGATCATCACCAGGAGGTTCCCAAAGATGGCCAGCACAGCCCCAAAGCCAAACACTGTGTAGAGGAGCACCCGGGGAGCCGGCGAGTAGGGCATCTTCACGCAGGACCCGTTCACGTTGTCGTAGCAGAGCTGCCCAGCAGCTGGCAGGGACCAGTTGCTGCTCATGCTAATGCTGTACACAGCATATAGGCACATGCAGAGAGAAGTTCTGCCCTTCTGCCATTCACATGAAGCACTTTTATGTTTCCTGAAAGGCAAGAAAAGAGTCTTTAAACTCAATACCCGTGATGTGGTTACCAAATATTACCTCCATGCCCTGCCACATACCCATATCCATTTTCATCTTTGAATCTACAAAATAATCATGCATTCAGCTTAACTCCCCATAAATATTAAGTATTATTAATTACCATTATTATTATATTTCAGAATATGGTTGGAAAATAATTTTAAGTCCAATAAGAATTCAACTTCAGGCAAATCTGCTGCAAACTTCTTACTAATCACAAAAGGTTTCTTAACTTGCAGTTTATCATCTTTCATTTCCTGGCCTGGATGCCTGGGATAGTCCTCTTTTTCAGTTACTGATATGTGATGTGATTTGTTATTTATATGTCACCTTATGTAACTCCCCATCCCCAAGGCTGTCTGAGGAGTTTATGACAAAACCCCAGCCAAATCCTATATCTCAAAAACACCTAAGATGGAGTCCCTGTAGTGCAAGGTGTGACTAGAAAGAAGGAACTTCTAGGTAATTGAAAATGAAACTTGATGAAGGGCGGGATGGGAGAGGGAGTGGGAGAGGGGAGGGCCACAGGAGGAGGGAGGTTGGGCGGGAGAAGCCACAACAATACAAAAGTTGCACTTTGTAAATTCACATTTATTAAATAAAAAAAAACTATATAACAAACAAAAAAAGAAAGAAAAAGAAAAGAAAAAAAAGAACTTAATACTTTACCCTTTTAATAATTTTTTATGTTCTACTTAAAACTATTGGTTGAACTCTGTAATTAATACACAATTACTCTTAGGTGTTTAATCAATGCTATAACTAGTACTCAAATAGTATTTTACACTTTGTGTTTCTGTGTGGGTGCAAACTGTGGAAATCTTTACTTAATATATGCTAAATTGATCTTCTGTATATAAAGATAATTGAAAATTAATCTTGATGTAAATGGAAGGGGAGAGGGAGTGGGAGAGGGGAGTGCTGTGGGTGGGAGGGAAGTTATGGGGGGGGAGCTATTGTAATTCATAAGCTATACTTTGGAAATTTATGTTCATTAAATAAAATAAAATGAAAAAAGAAGGAACTTCTAGCTAATAATTACCACTTGAAATTTAACGCTGCTGATACAACATCACTGGACTCCATGTCAAGAATGGAAGCTTGCTTTAGCATTAGAAAACCAGCTAATGTCATTTGCCATTTTAACAAATTAAGATTGAAATTTTATGATCATCTGATGAAATGCAGAAAAAGTATTTGATTAAATTCAAAATTATTCATTACTAGGAAGAAAAATTCTTTGCCAACTGAATCTCTAGGTCTCTACAAAAGGGCATACCATATGTAAAATAATCAAAAAAGTGAAAGTTGACAACATTCCTTTTTTGTAATGTTTATTTATTTGAAAGGCAGAATGACACAGAGAGAGAAATAGAGAGAGAGAGATCATGCATCTGCTAGTTCACTCCTCAAATGCTCACAACAGCTGGGGCTAGATCAGGACAAAGCCAGGAGTCAGGAACTCCACGTGGGTGACAGAGACCTAAATAGTTGAAATATCACCTGCTGTCTCCCAGGGCACACATTAGTAAAAAGCTGGATCAGAAATTGGGGCAGAACTCAAATTCAGGCACTCTGACATATCCCAAGCAGTGACTTAAACCACTGTACACAAAGACCTGTCCCTGACAACTTTCTCTTTAAGATCAGCAACAAGGCAAAAAATACTTCAGAAATTCTAAGGCTCATTGAATATAAGTCCACCTAAGATATCTGTAATTGTAATGAAGAAAATTAATCCATGTACTTATTATTCATATTTTCCATTAGGCATCTATTTCTGTCACGTTCTTGAAAAGCAAGAGCAAGAAATAACTCCTCCCTTAGGGTGTTGTCCATGTACAATACGAGACAGATCTAAAGCAATAATAACAATGCGTTGTGTTTCCAAATGAATAAGCACATGTAAAATATGTAAAACAAGAAATGGCACAGATTAACTCATGTATCTGAAGGTGCCTGAAAAGAATTCTCTTTGGGGGCAGACATTGTGCTTTGGAGGGTTAAGCCACTTCTTAGGGTGCCCCTATCCCATATCAAAGTGTATGTTTGAAGTCTGCTGCCCAGCTTCCTGCTAATGCAACCTGAGAAGCAGCAAATGATTGTTCAAGTGCAGCCATTCATGTCAGAAACCCAGATGGGGTTGCTGGCTCCTGGCTTTGGCCTGGCCCATCCCCAGATGCTGTGAGCATTTGGGAAATGAACCAGTGGGTGGAAGATCTCCACCACCACCACCACCCCCTCCTCTCACTTGTTCTATATTTCAAGTAAATGAAAAAAAAATAAAAAAGAATTCCTTGAGGAATGAGTTTAAACCAACTTTAGAAGGAATGAAGAAAGAGGTATTGAGTTCCAACATGATGTACAAATTTTTGCATTCTATTAATCATTTTCGATTTTATCCTGTGATTACAGATGGGAGTAGAGAAAGATCCTGAATAGCAAGTAAAAATCTCAACTACCACATACTTAGGTCAGCTCTTGTGTAATTTGCTCTGTATTAATCTTGTGAACCCTGTCGTATAAGAGACAATGATTTAAGCTCAGTGAATTTGAGCATCCCACTCTTTTCTCCTAGGATTGTAGCTAAGCTCCAGGATTCTTTTAGTGTGTCTCACTTCCATTGGAGCAGATTTGGGTTGTCTTTGTAGGTTTTGTCTAGGGTAAAATAGCCATCTTCCTCAAAAGAGAGAAAAGGAGGTTCCATGTCCCTAAACTAAAACAAGATGTTTCACAACATCCCCTCCAGGCCTTGGAAGTGTTGTGGATGCAGCAATGTCATTTGCATGTGCTCCAGATAACCTGAAAGTAGTCTTATTGGCATGGTTATTTTGTATTTCAAAGTCAGTGTATCATAATCTACCTTTCCTCTAGGAAAGTGTTCCACTTTTTAAAAATCCAAGAGACTAATTGCAGGCTCATAATCTTGCTTCCAAGTCCCTTCATTTTCAGTGTCTTCAGCTGGGTCTCAAAGGTTTTACTCTATCAAAGTTTTCTCTCTAATTTAATCTCCCACTGCATCTCCCTCTTGCCCTCCAGCTTTCTGCTGCTTATTCTGTGCTTGCTCAGGAGTTGTCCAAGATGGTTAAAGATATTTGTATTCCTGTAACAGTGCATGAGAGTTCACTTTTCTCTGCATCTTCATTAGAATTTGTAGGGTTTTTTTCTGTCATTTTTAGTAGCCATTCTAACTAGAGTAAGATGATATCTCACTGTGGTTTTGAGCTACATTTCCACAATATTGAGCATTTCTTAAAAAAATGTGTATATTTTTTAATTTCCTTCTCTTGCCTTATTGCTCTGGATAAAAGTTCCAGTAACATAGAAAATAAGAGCAGTTAGATTGGACCTTCTTGGCAGATTTTCAGTCTTAGAAAAAATGCTTTCAGCTTTAGCCTCTTTAATATGATGTTGACTGTGGGTTTGTCACACAAAATCTTTATTATGTTAAAGTATGTTACTTCTATTCCTAATTCATTCAAAGTTCTTATCATAAGTGAATGTTGAATTTTATTGCATGTTTTATTTGCTTCTTTTTTTTTTCATTCATATAATATCCATTTATTGTATAAGTGAAATGAGCACATACTATGTTTCAGGACCTGTCACAAATAATGTCACAAACAATTTTAAAAAGAAGTAAAGAAAATCGTTAAAGAAGCTTAGACTTTTCTCCAGTTACAGGCAAATATTTCATAACTAAGAATATACTTTGCTATATTATATTGTGAAGTACTGTACTATATACTGTATACTGAAGTACTGTGACTGTGATTGTAATATACTGTGAAGTACTGTGACTGTGTAAGTTATTTAGTTGTTTCTGGGCTTCTTTTTTTTTTTCAGACCTATTGTCATGTTTAATCCCAGCAAGAGTCAAGTTGGGAATTGATAATTTCTTCTTTTTTTTTTTAACAGAAGATCAGTTTAGTATACATTAAGTAAAGATTTCAACAGTTTGCACCCTCATAGAAACACAAAGTGAGATATACTGTTTGAGTACTCGTTATAGCATTAAGCCTCAATGTACAGCACATTAAGGACAGAGATTCTACATGAGGAGTAAGTGCACAGTGACTCCTGTTGTTGACTTTACAAATTGACACTCCTGTTTATGGCATCAGTAATCTCCCTATGCACCAGTCATGAGTTTCCAAGGCTATGGAAGCCCCTTGAGTTCTCCGACTCTTATCTTGTTTAGACAAGGTCATAGTCAAAGTGGAGGTTCTCTCCTCCCTTCAGAGAAAGGTACCTCCTTCTTTGAAGACCTGTTCTTTCCACTTGGATCTCACTCACAGAGATCTTTCATTTAGGTGTTTTTTTTTGTTTGTTTGTTTGTTTGGGTTTTTTTTTTTTGTTTTTTTTTTTTTTTGCCAGAGTGTCTTGGCTTTCCATGCCTGAAATACTCTCATGGGCTTTTCAGCCAGATCCGAGTGCCTTTAGGGCTGATTCTGAGGCCAGAGTGCTGTTTAGGACATCCGCCACTCTATGAGTCTGCTGAGTATCTCGCTTCCCATGTTGGATCACTCTCCCCTTTATTTATTCTATCGGTTAGTATTAGCAGGTACTAGACATGTTTATGTGCTCCCTTTGACTCTTAGTCCTTTCATTATGATCAATTGTGAACTGAAATTGATCACTTGGACTGGTGAGATGGCATTGGTACATGCCACCTTGATGGGATTAAATTGGAGTCCCCTGATATGTTTCTAACTCTACCATTTGGGGCAAGTCAGCTTGAGCATGTCCCTAATTGTACATCTCTTCCCTCTCTTATCCCCACTCTTATGTTTAACAGGGATCACATTTCAGTTAATTTTTAACACTTAAGAATAACTGTGTATTAATTACAGAATTAAACCAGTCATATTTATTCGCTTCTGTTGAGATGATCAAGTGATTTTTATTCATTCTATCAATATGCATTATGCTTATTGATTTGCATATGTTGAACCATCCCTGCATCCCACTTGGTTATAGTGAATGACTTTTTGATGTGTTATTGGACTTAATGCCAGTGTTTTGTTGAGAATCTTTGCTAGTATGTTCATTAGGGATACTATTTTGGTGGATCTTTGACTAGTTTTGAAGGATGAGTTTGGAAGGATTTCCTACCTTGAAATTTTTTGGAATTATTTGAAGGAATTAGTGTTAGTCCTTTCTTATAATTTTGATGAAATTCAGTATTGTAGCCACCTAGCCCTGGGCTTTTCTTTGTTGTGAGACTTTCATTACTGATTGAATTTAATTATTCCTATTATTATGAGTCTGTTTTGGTTTTCTGTGTCTTCATGTCTTCATGATTTAATTTTACAAAGTTATATGTGTCTAGAAATTTTTTCTAGATTTTCTAGTGTAACAATATATTGTTGTTCATAAGAGTCTCTAATGATACATTAGATTTCTGTAGTATCAGTTGTAATATCTCCTTTTTCATCTCTAATTTTATTTACTTGGGTCTTCTCTCTTTTTTCCTTGACTACTAAACCTAATAGTTTACCAATTTTATTTATCTTTTCAAAAAATGATCTCTTCAATGATATTTTGTGGGGTTTTTTGGTCTTATTTTTTTCATTTTTTTCTGCTCTTATCTTTGTTATTTCTTTCCATCTACTAACTTTGAGTTTGACCTGTGTTTGCTTTTCCAGGTCCTCAAAATACATGATTAACTTGGTTTTATTAACCAAGAAACCTTTTATTTAAATTATACATACTCATGCATTTCATAAGTACAACTTTGGAACATAGTGATTCTTCCTACCCTATCACCCTCTCACCCACACTCTCACACTTCTTACTCTTCCCTCTCCTATTTCCAGTCTTAGTTTTTACTGATTTATCTTTCCAATTAACTTTATACATAAGATTAACTCTATGCTAAGTAAAGAGTTCAACAAACAGTGTGAAAAAAAAACAAAACTGTTCCTCAATAGTCAAACAAGGGCTGTTCAAAGTCATCATATCTCAAATTGTCAATTCCATTTCTATAGACTACCTTTTAGATGCTCTATTGGTTAACATAGGTCAGGGAGAACATATTGTATTTGTCCTTTTGGGACCAATTTATTTCACCAAGTATAATGTTTTCCGATTGCATCCATTTTGTTGCAAATGACAGGATTTCATTTTTTTTAGTGCTATGTAGTATTTGTGGCATACATATGCTATAATTTCTTTATCTAGTCTCCAGTTGATGGGCATTTGGGTTGATTCCATATCATAGCTAATGTGAATTGAGCTGCAATAAACATGGGGGTACAGGTAATTCTTTCATATGCTGATTTTATTTACCTTGGGTGAATTCCCAGGGGTGGGATGGCAGGGTCATAGTGTAGGACTATATTCAGATTTCTGAGGTATCTCCATACTGTTTTCCACAGTGAGTGTACCAGTTTACATTCCCACCAACAATATACCTTTATTTCACATACTGCCAGCATTTGTTGCTTCTTGATTTCTGTATGCAAGCCAGTCTAAAGCAGGGTAGAGTAGGATGGGGTGAGGTGAAACCTCATTGTGGTTTAGATTATCATTTCCCTGATGGCTAGTGATACTGAACATTTGTTCATGTGTCTGTTGACCATTTGGATTTCCTCTTTTGAAAAATGCCTGTTTAATTCATTTGGCAATTTCTTAACTGCATTGTTTGTTTTACTGTTATTGAGTTTCTTGAACTTCTTATAGATTCTGGATATTAATCCTTTATCAGTTGCATAGTTTGAGAAATAATTTCTCCCATTATATTGGTTGTCTCTTCACTTTCCTATTTCTTTTGCAGTACAAACTTCTCAATTATGTATAATCCCATTTGTCAATTTTGGCTTTTATTGGTGGTGCCTTTGGGAACTTTCCCAAAAAGTCTTTGTCTATACCAATGGCTTGCAGGGTTTCCGCAACATTTTAGAATAATTTGATGGTATTAGATCATAGATTTAGGTCTTAGATCCATTTTCAGTGGATTTTTGTTTAAGATGTGAGGAATGGGTCTTGTTTCATACTTCTGCAGGTGCAGATCCAATTTTCCCAGCACCATTTGTAGCAGAGACTGTCTTTGCTCCAGGGATTGATTTTAGTGCCTTTTTCAATGATAAGTTGATTGTAGATGCATAGGTTGACTTCCAAAGTTTTTCAACCAGTACCAGGCTGTTTTGATTATAACTGCCCGTAGGATGTCTTAAAAATCTGGTATTGTGATGATTCAGGCTTGGTTTTGTTGTATAAGATTGCTTAAGCTATTTGGGGTTTTCTGTGTTACCATATGAATTTCAGCATCATTTTTTTCTATATCTGGCAATAATATACTTGGTATTTTGATTGGTATTGCATTGAATCTGTAAATTGCTTATGGTAGTATAAACATCTTAATGATATTGATTCTTCTAATCCATGAACATGGAAGATTTTTCCATTTTTTTGTGTCTTCTATTTTTTAATATTTTTAAATTCTCATCATAGTGATCTTTGATGTTCTTAGTTAAATTTATTCCAAGGTATTTAATTTTTTTTGCAGTTATTGTGAATAGGATTGAGCTTAGAAGTTCTTTCTCAGCCGTGGCATTGTCTGTGTATACAAAGGCTGTTGATTTTTGTGTATTGACTTTAAATCCTCCTATTTTACCAAACTCTTCTGAGTTCCAACAATCTCTTAGTGGAATATTTTGGCTCCCCTAAATATAAAATCACATCATCAGCAAGTGATATTAATTTGACTTCCTCCTTCCCAATTTGTATCCCTTTCATTTCTTTTTCTTTCTTAAAGGCTCTGGCTAAATCTTTCAGGACTATATTGAATAGCATTGGTGAGAATGGGCATCCTTGTCTGGTTTCAGATCTTAGTGGGAATGCTTTCAACTTTTCCCCATTCGATAGGAAATTGACCATGGATTTGCCATAAATTGCTTTGATTGTGTCATGGAATGTTCCTTCTATACCCAATTTGCTTAATGTTTTCATCATGAAAAAATGTTGTGTTTTATCAAATGCTCTCTCTTTTTCTATTGAGATAATCGTATGTTTTTGTTCTTCAGTTTGTTAATGTGGTCTATCACATTGATTTGAGTATTTTGAGCCCTCCCTGCATACCTGAGGTAAATCCCACTTCATCTGGATGAATGATCTTTCTGATGTGTTGTTGGAAGTGACTGGCTAGTATTTTTTTTTTGAAATTCTTGCTATGTCCATGAGGGAAATTGGTCTGTAGTTCTCTATGTTGTATCTTTTTCAGGTTTAGGAATTAAGATGATGCTGGCTTCATAGAAGGAGTTTGGGAGGATTACCTCTCTTTCAATTATTTTGAATAGCTTGAGAATAATTGGAGTTAGTTCTTCTACAGATGTCTCATAGAATTCAGCAGTGAACTGTCCAGTCCTGGGCTTTTCTTTGTTGGGAGGATTTTTTTTTTAATTTTCTTTTTTTAAAAACTTTTATTTAGTAAATATAAATTTCCAAAGTACATTTTATGGATTACAATGGCTTTCCTCCTCCCATAACTCCCCCCACACTCGCAACCCTCCCATCTCCCACTCCATCTCCTATCCCATTCACATCAAGATTCATTTTCAATTATCTTTATATACAGAAGATCGATTCAGTATATATTAAGTAAAGATTTCATCAGTTTGCACCCACACAGAAACACAGAGTGTAAAATACTGTTTGAGTACTAGTTATACATTAATTCACATTGGACAACACATTAAGGACAGAGATCCCACATGAGGAGTAAGTACACAGTGACTCCTGTTGTTGACTTAACAATTTGACACTCTTGTTTATGGGGTCAGTAATCTCCCTAGGCTCTAGTCATGAGTTGCCAAGGCTATGGAAGCCTTTTGAGTTCACTGACTTTGATCTTATTCCGACAGGGTCATAGTCAAAGTGGAAGTTCTCTCCTCCCTTTAGAGAAAGGTACCTTGTTGGGAGGATTTTTTATCAGTGATTCACCTTCTGTCTGAGTTACTTCTCTGTTTAGGTTTTCTGTGTTTTCATGGCTCAATTTAGGTAGGGCATATGCATCCAGAATTTATCCATTTCTTCTGGGTTTCCTGATTTGTTGGCATACATCTCTTGGTAGTAATTCCTGCTTTTTTTTATGTCTGTGGTATCTGCTGTTACAGTTCCTTTTTTATCTCTACTTTTATTGATTTGTATCTTCTCTCTCTTTTATTGGTTAGTTGGGCCATGGTGTGTCCATTTTGTTTATTATTTTCAAAAAACCAGCTCTTTGTTTTGCTTACTTACTTACTTACTTATTTATTTATTGGGTTTCAATTTTGTTTAATTCTTCTCTAATTTTAATTATTTCTTTTCTCCTACCAATTTTGGGTTTGATTTGCTGCTGTTTTTCTAGGTCTTTGAGCTACATTGATAGTTCACTTATTTGGTGCCGTTCCAATTTCTTGCTGTAAGCACCAAATGCTATAAACTTTCCTCTTAACACTTTTTACTGTATCCCATAAGTTTTGACATGTTTTATTTTCATCTTCATTTGTTTTGAGATATTTTTTAACTTATTTTTTTATTTCTTCTATGACCACTGCTCATCCAGTAGCATATTGTTCATTCTCCGTGTTTGGACATGATCTAGAGATTCTTAAGTTGTTGATTTCCAGCTCCATTCCATTGTGGTCAGAGAAGATGCATGGTATGATTTTGATTTTTTTTTTGAATTTGCTGAGACTTGCTTTATTGCCTAGCATGTGGTCTATCATAGAGAAAGTCCCATGCATTAGTGAGAAGATTATATATTCTGCAACTGTAGTATAAAAAGTTTTGTAGATATCCATTAGGTCCCTTTGGTCTATAGTGTCAATTAACTCTGTTGTTTCCTAGCTAATTTTCTGTCTGGTTGATCTGTTCATTGTTGAAAGTGGGGGTACTGAAGTCCCCCATTACTATTGTATAGGAGTCCATATCTCTCTTTAGATGTTTATGTTAGTCACATCTTCCTATTGAATTGCTTCCATATTCATTACACGGTGGTCTTTGTCTCTTTTAACACTCTTTGTGTTAAAGTCTATTTTGTCTGATATTGAGATGGCTGCACCAATTCTTTTTTGGCTTCTGTTAGCATAGAATATCTTTGTCCATCTTTTCACTTTCAGACTGCATGTATTATTGTTGGAAAGATGTGCTTCTTCTAGGTAGTAAATAGATGAGTCTTGTTTTGTAATCCATTCTTCCAGTCGGAATCATTTAACTGAAGAAATGAGATCATTTACATTCAAGTTAACTAATGATAAGTAATGATTTGGTCCTGCCTGCTTTCCATAAATATTTCTAATCTTTACTTTGGATTTCCTTTGTACTTTTACTGGGAGATTTTTGCTTTCACTTTCTTTCATAGTGATTATCATGTTTGTGTTTCTGTGTGTAGCACATCCTTAAGCATTTTTCTTACAGCTGGATGAGTAGTAACAAATTCTTTCAATTTCCGTTTGTTGTGGAAAGTCTTTATTTCATCTTTATTCATAAATCAGAGCTTTGCAGGGTACGGTATTCTAGATGACAATTTTTTTCTCTCAAGACTTGGACTATATCTTGCCAATTCCTTCTATTGGAGACTGAACATAATCTGATGTTTCTCTCATACATGTTTTAGAATCTTTCTTTATAAGCATTACTGTGGAAAGTTTGACTACAATGTGTCATGGTGAAGATCTTTTTTTGTCATGTCTATGAGGAGTTCTATGTATGCTTTCTGTACTTGAATTTCTCTTTCTCCAAATCAGTGAAGCCTTTTATAATTATATCACTTAAAAAGACTTTTAAAATAAATTCATTTATGTATTTGAAAGTCAGAGCTACACACAGAGAGAAGCAGGATGGGGGAGTCTTCCATCTGATGGTTCACTCCCCAAATGGCTACAATGGTCGGAGCTGTGCTGACCCAAAGCCAGGTGCCAGGAGCTTCTTCCAGGTCTCCCATATGGGTGCAGGGGCCCAAGGAGTTGGGCCATCTTCTTCTGCTTTCCCAGGCCATAGTGGAGAGCTGGATCAGAAGTAGAGCATCCGGGTCTCAGATCGGCACCCATATGGGATACGGGCACTTCAGGCCTGGGCATTAATCCACTGTGCCTCAGCACTTGCCCCTAAAAAGACTTCTAACCATTCTCTCTTTCCATTCCGTCAGGAACTCCTAAGATCTGTATGTTGGGTCATTTGATAGTATCATATAAATCTCCAACACTGTTTTTTAGCTTTCTAATTATTTCTTTTTCTCCTCCTTCACCTCCTCCTCTCCTCCTCCTCCTCCTCCTCCTCCTCCTCCTCCTCCTCTTTCTTCTTGTTTTGTCTGACTGTAAATTTTCAGGGGATTTGTCTTCTAACTCAGATGTTCTTTCTTCTGCTTCACCAAGTCTGTTGTTGAAGCTTTCCATCATATTTTTTATTTGATCTATTGAATTCTTCATTTCTAATATTTCATTTTGATTTCTCTTTAAAATCTAAATTTCATTGGAAAAATTTTCATTCATGTCACATGCAGATTTCTTTAATTTGTGGATTTGCTTCTGATTACTTTTAAGTAATCCTACAATCAAATTTTTGAATTCTATTTCTGGCATTGCTTCAATCTCTTCATCTTCATACTCCAGTACTGAAGTGCTGTTGTGTTCCTTTGGGGTATCATGTTGTCTTCCTTATTCTTATTTCTTGAATTTCTGCATGTATTCTTAAGCACTTGTGAAGATACTTGTTGGATGGTTTTTCCATGTGATGGCTTTTTTCTTTTAACTGTGCTTCTGTGGATTAGCGGAGTGTCTGCTCTTTCAGTGAATACTCAGAAGCATGTGTTGGGTGTGGCCAGGAAGTCATGTTCAGTGCTCCAGGGTAAGAAGAGTGTCCAACATAACACCCAAGTTGGGTGTGGTAATTTTTTTTATCTTAGGGGAGGTTTTGATCAGCTCTGTTGGCATAGTCTCATGCTCAACTCCTATCCTCCAAGGAGAGCAATGTCCAGGTGCTAGCCCCTGTGGGTGCAATATTCATCCGTACTATCACAAGAACCACACAAAGGATACATGTAATCCTCATTGAGAGCATGTATCCCACAGCAATGACTCTCATCTGGAAATCAGGTAGCCCTGGATGTGTGGAGCTGTACATAGTGACTGCTCAGAAATACAGCACACCCTGTGCATTCCAATGTAGGCACAGTGTTTTCATAGTCCATCCCAGCATACAAGGTTCTCACAGTTGTGAGTACCCAGCTCCCTTTCAATTCTCCCAGCCAGTCTCAGATGTCTCCTCTCAACTGCTTGCTGGGCTCAGGGACACAAGATGGTGCAGCTGTCACATATGTCCAAGATGGCACCAACCCTCTCTTGGCTAGTTTCAGGATGCTAGTGCCAGGATGTTGGGGTGTCCACTTTTTTTTCCTCTGGGTTGGTGGGTACACTGTCCCCCAGTGGGCTCTAAGACAGACTCAGGCCAGGCTCTTCTCATAACTTTATCACCAGTGGCTTAGGCTGCTGCAGTCTGGTTTCACCTTACCCTCCAAAGCTATTGCTGAGGCTCTTGGTTGCTGGGATCTTGAGTTGTGTGTATCCACACTCTCTGTCCCTCTAATTTGTGTGGAGTTTCCTCTGCAGTTTTCTCCCTAGATTTTCCCTGAGATTGTATTCTCTCCGTTTTTCTTTTTTTTTTTTTTTTTAACTATCTTCCCTTTAGACTAGAGCAGTAAGCTTCCTCCCTATTCTGCCATCTTGGAATCTCCCCTCATTAACTTGTTTATTTGAGTTTTTAAAATATGTATGCATATTATAAATATCTGTGGTGGAATGAGAAGGCCATGCCAAGGTGGCCACTGGCAAGCAAGCGTCAGTTACTCAGGAATGGCTTTGAAACCCACCTGGCAACAGAGCCTGCCTGGCAACAGGCTGTGATTGGATGGCTTTGGAAACTGCCTGGCAACAGGCTGTGATTGGATGGCTTTGGAAACTGCCTGGCAACAGGCTGTGATTGGTTGGGGCATAGACCGCCCCTTGACCAGATTGGCTGGTCTTGGCTATATAAGATGTTGTACCAACTGAAATAAATGAGTCTGCGGGCTGCTTGTCTCAAGCCTGCTTTCACCCGACTCCAGGGGTCTGTGTGGTGACTCTGCGCCTCTTGCCCCCACCATGCTGCTCCTCTCAGAAACGAATCCACTGCAACATTGTTGAGAAATCAACACCATCAAACATCTCCATCAGTATTGTTTTTGCTGCATCCTGTAAGTTTTGATCTAATGTATTTCTTCTTTTTTTTTAATTTACAGCACTGAGTTTCAAGTATCTTGTTTTATTTTTTTTTAATTTTTTTTTATTTGACAGAGTTAGACAGTGAGAGAGAGAGACAGAGAGAAAGGTCTTCCCTCCATTGGTTCACCACCCAAATGGCCACCATGGCCAGAACTACGCTGATCTGAAGTCAGGAGCCAGGTGCTTCCTCCTGGTCTCCCATGCGGGTGCAGGCACCCAAGCACTTGGGCCATCCTCCACTGCCTTCCCGGGCCACAGCAGAGAGCTGGACTGGAAGAGGAACAACCGGGACTAGACCCCCAGGCCCATATGGGATTCTGGCGCCACAGGCACAGGATTAGCCAAATGAGCCACAGCACCAACCCTGATATAATGTATTTCTATTTTTATTTGTTTCAAGATATATTTAGACTTCTCTTTAGATTTTATCAAAGACACATTGCTCATTCAGAAGCATATTATTCCTAGTCCACATATTTGGATAATTCTGAATAATTTTTTGTTGTTGATTTCTAGTTTTGATACACAACCATCAGAAAAAAATATATGATATGATTTTGCATTTTTTAAATTTGTTTTGTGACATATTATATGGTCTATCATGTAGAATCTTCCATTCCTAATTAGAATAATGAATATCTTTTTAAGTTTTTATTTAATGAATGAATTTTTTATAGATACAACTTTAGGAATATAGTGTTTCTTTCCCCCATACTCACACTCTCCCCCACAAGTCCCATCCCACCTCCCTCTCCCTCTCCCACCTCCTTCTTCATAATGGTTCACTTTTAGTTTGATTTTATATACAGAGGACCAGCTCCATATTTAGCATTGATTTCAATAATTTGCACCCATGCACACACACAACATATAGAGTACAGTTTGGGAACAAAATTTGCAGTTGATTCTCATAGTACAACTCATTAGGGATGGAAGTCCTACATGGGCAGTAAGTGCACAGTGACTTCTATTGTTCTGTTAACAATTAACACTCTTATTTATGACATCAGTGATCACCCAAGGCTCTTGCCATGGGATGCCAAAGCTATGGAAGCCTTTTGTGACCATAGACCCTATCAGTATTTGGACACGGCCATAAGCAAAGTGGATGTTCTCTCCTCTCTTCAGAGAAGAGTATGTCCTTCTTTGACAACCCTTTCTTTCCAGTGAGGTCTCACAGAGATCCTCCATGTAGGATATTTTTTGCCACAGAGTCTTGGCTTTCCATGCCTGAAATTCTCTCACAGGCCTTTCAGCCAGACCAGGAAGCCATAAGGGTTGATGCTGAGGTCAGAGTGTTATTTACAGCTAATGTCATTCTAGGAGTCTGCTGTGTGGACTGCTTCCCATATTGGACTTTCCTTCCTTTTTAATTCTATTATTTTTACTGGGCACTTGATGTTATTTATATGACCACTTTTATATTTAAACCAAGCTATATGTTGACTTTAACATTTAATATGATCATTTTAACAGTTAAGATGGCATTTATACCACCAATTTTTATGGGTTTGGAGCCCCATGACAAGTTCTTGGGCTGTACCCTTAGAGATAAGTCTATATGACTGCATGCAGAACTATACTACTTCACAGTTATAGACTACCTCCTCCATCTCTTATTCCCACTCTTAGAATAATGAATATCTTGCAACTGTTGGTTGAAATGTTCTATAAATATCTGTGAGTTCCATTTTATCAATAATATAATTTAACTCTAATGAGCCTTTGTTGATTTCATATCTGAATGATCTGTCTACTGATGAAAGTAGAGTATTGAAGTCCCCACTATTATTGTGTTGGAACTTATCTTGCCCTTTATAACAAATAATGTCTGTTTTACAAAATTGAGTGTCCTGGCATTATGTGCAAATACAATTATAGTCATTATATCTTCTCGCTGAATAGACTCCTTGGTCAGTGTATAATGACATTATCTTTTTTTCGATTATCATCTTAAAGTTTATTTTGTCTTATAAAAGTATTACTATTCTTGCTTGCTTTTGGTTTCCATTTACAAACAATACCCTTTATAATCATTTCCCTTTCAGTCTAAATATGTATTTACTTGTGAAGTTATTTTCTCGTAGGTTGCATGCCATTAGGTCTTTTTTTAATCCATTCAGTCAGTCTATCTTTTACTTGGGGAATTTAGTCCTGGTACCTTCAAGGTTATTACTGATAAGCACTGAGTGAGTCTTATGACTTTATAATTTTCCCTGTTCATTTTATTTTCAATAACCTTTGTTATTTTTCTAATAGACTTCTAATTTTCACACATTTTTATGATGGTTGCGATCTTTCCTTCCCTGCTGTATGTAGGACTCCCTTGAGTGATGAATTATGTGTGTTTTTTCTTGTCTTAGAAAATCTTTATTTCTCCTTCATTTATGAAGGAGAGCTTCGCTGAATAAAATATTCTTGGTTGGTAGTTTTATTTTTTCTTGCAGAATTCAGAAATGTCCTTCTATTCCCTCCTATTCTATGCTGAGAAATTTGTTATTAGTCTAAAGAGGGCTCCCCTTAGCATGACTTGACATGGTTACATAGATTTTAGAATTGTGTTATACTTTTGACTATAATGTGATCTTTTCCGATAATGTCTATGTGTGCCTATGTTTTCCAAGATTGTGGAAGTTTTCAACTATTACTTCCTTGAATAGGTTTTCCACATATGGCATTACTCCTCTCTTCTCTTTTAGGAAGCTCAGCTGTTCAAAGGTGTAATAATTTAATACTGTTTTGGAGGTCTCAGAATCTGTTTCAATTTTTTAATGTATTTTTAGCTTTTTTTGTCTAAGATACTTCAAAGGACCTGTCTTCATCTTCAGATACTGTTTGTTCTGCTTTGTGTAGTCTGTTGTGGAGACTATTAACTTTTTCTTTTTTATCACTTTTAATGAGTGGTTTTGTGGCTCCAAAGTCTTGTCTTGAAGATGTCTTCTTGGGTGTTGATTTTGTAGGTTGTTTTGGCTTAGTTCTAGTTAGACGGTGCACTACAGTACTCCTATATCTTCTTCCATGCCAATGACAGTAGTGGCACAGAGTACACTTCTTAGTATCACCATGGCAAGTGGGTCTCAGTGGCAGACCATGGCATATGATCTGAGGTTGTAAAGGTTCTTCCTTCACTCTGCTATGGTTGGAGTCACGGGAGCACAAAAGTGGAGTTCTAAAGGAGCTATTTGAATCTATATTGTGGCAGGAGCATGGACAGGGTCATAGTAATGCCTCTCCAAAGTCTGATAGGGGTTCATGGGTCCCCATGGTGCCAGCACTAGGTTTCTATACAATGTTTCATTACCCACATTATTTTTCTTCTTCCAAATAATTACTCTGTCTTCTTCCAAGTAATTACTTCTTCCAAGTAATTGTGTTGTCTGCAGTTATGAGAGGAATAGAGTGACCAATCCTGTGGACATCTCCAGTGCAATGCTAGATAATATACAGATTCCACAGACTAACAAGACCCTCTTTTCACCAGGCTTCCTGCTGCTGAGGAGAAATTGCAGCATGAGGCCATGGCAACCAAGCACAGGTGATGCTGACAAGAATAAATCCCACTGACTCTGGCCATTGGTGTCTACTTGGGATTAGGACAGATTCAGAGGCTCAACCCACAGTCACTAGCCTGAGAATTGAGACCATTAGTATCTGCCCAGTGATGGATTTACCAGTTTCAAAATGCAGTCCTGTGCTCCCTTTGTTATCCCTTCCCCCAGTGACTTGATTGTTACTCCTTGCTATTTGCTGAAGGTTGGAGGAGGGCTGGTGAAGCCAGTGCCTTAGTTGCCCAAGCTGACACTAAGCTAGATTACATTTGTGTCTCCTTGCCACAGGGCTCTCTGTAGTCTTGGGACTACACTCCAGGTTTGTATGAGGTTGGTGGTGACATGGGTCAAAATAAATCCATCCCTCTACAGTGTCTATTGCGTAGTGAATCTAAAGGCCGAGTGTGTTAACACTGGCATGGGCCTAGAGGTCTTTATGCTTTATCTAGTGCTGGATCTCACTTCATCAGACCCAGCACTGAGCTTCGAATCAAAGACATAAGCTCATTTTCCCACTTAACTCCCCCACAACTAGAGTTCTGCTTGTTTGTCTAACAGAAGTTGCAGGAGGTTTGGTGGAGGTAATCTCTTGGCTGCCTGACCGAGGAGAGTCACAAAAGCTCACTTTGTAGGCTCTGGTCAAGGGGTAGGGACAATGAATTTCTTCTCAGTTGTAGGATTTCACCATAGCAGAACTGGTGCTGTTTCAAGTCTGTGGTCCAGAGTTAATTCACTCTTTTGCTGCAAAGTGGAAGACCTCTTTCTCCATGCTGCTGTACTTGAGGCAAGGGAAGAGTAAAGTGGGCAACTCTGTCCTAGGAAGAATGCCTTCTTCAATGCATATTTGTTGTTGTTGTACTAAAATCAGGCACTGTGGTCTCTTTTTGGGTTTCTTAGCTCTTGGGAAATTGCCTTGGTATATATACCACTATTCAGATTGGTGTCTCCCATCTTTCTTGTTAGAACTTAAAACCTAGTAGTTTCCCACTAATCCAACAAAGTTGTCAATAGCTCTGCCTATCTCTTCATCCTCCCAGAACTTCTTATGGAATTCACTAACATTTGCTGAAAAAAGTTGTCCTAAATTTTGGAGTCATATCTTTGAATTTCCTTTATTCTGGACCTTGGATAACTCCTGGCTCTTGTCTTAGCTCTAACATTTATGAAAACTGTAAAGCACTTTTCCCAGATTCTCTAGAATTAGTCTATGTAAGTTATTCTTTTTAAAAAATTATTTTATTTATTTACTTGAGAGGTAGAATTACAGACAGAGGGAAAGACAGAGAGAAAGGTCTTCTATCCACTGGTTCACTCCCCAAATGGCCACAATGGCTGGAGTTGGGTCAATCTGAAGCCAGGAACCAGGAGCTTACTCCAGGTCTCCCAGGCAGGTGAATGGGAACAACTCTTGGGCCATCTTCCACTACCTTCCCAGGCCATAGCAGAGAGCTGGACTGGAAAAGGAGCAGTCAGGTCTAGAATTAGAGCACATACAGGATGCTGGCACCGCAGAGAGAGGCCCAGTCAACTACACCACAGCACAAGCCCCCTCTGTAAGCTATTCTGTCATTACTGGAAGTAGATATCCACATGTGGATTTTTTAAATTAATTAATTTATTTGAAAGGCAGACAGAGAGAGAGAGCTCTTCAACCTACTAGTTCATTCTCAAAATGTCCATCTGCAACAGTTAAGGCTGGTCCTTGCTAAAGCCAGAAGCCTGGAACTCAATCTGGATCTCCCACATGGGTGATAAGGGCCCAAATACTTGGATTATTTTCCTCTGCCATCCTAGGCACATTAGCAGGAAAGTTATCTTAGAAGCAGAATAGCTGGTAGTCAAACAGCCACTCTGATATGGGATGCTGAAGTCACAGGAGTTGGCTTAACCTGCTGTACCACAACACCAGCCCTACACATGTGCATTTTAAATAAATAAATTAAATTAATGTGTTAGGCAATGTATGTAATATAACCCAAAGTCAGAGTACATTTATCTTAGGCAAACTAAGTAATCACAGAAAATGTATATCTGTAATCTGTCTCTATCAGGGAAACACCTGTGGGTGTCTGAAATTAGTCCTCAAATGCAACAGAGCAGACTTAGTTATTTTCAGGTATGTCATCCATCTTCAAATATTGATTAACTCCTAATTCTTAATTTCTACCTTTCTCTCATCATCATCCATTTATGTTAACAGGTACTTATAAAACAATGATTATACAATGTAACAATATAGGACTATATTGCCTTTATCTGGACCCTCAAAAGAATGCTTCTAATGTTTACCCTTTAAGTATGAGAATACTTCAAAAAGGTTATGGAAAATAAATTGAAAGATAAATTTAGTTTTGTGCAAAAACATCTTGAAATCCACGTGTGTAAGAGGTCTTCAAAATATTTATGAAAGTGCATATTATGAAAAAACTACATATGGATAGTTCACAATATTTTTGCACCCACATAAACATCATTTAATTCCATTTTCCACAAACTTTTTGAAGTTATTTTGTACGTGATGAATTTTGATGATAATGTTCTCCCTGATCTGTGATAAATAATAGAACACCTAAAAGGCAATCTGCAAAACTGAAGTTGACATTTTGAGAAGCTCTGGCTCCACTCCTCAAATATTCACAACAGCCAGAGCTGGGCCAGGCCAAAGCCAAGAGTCAGGAGCTCCTCCCAGCTTTCCTACTTGAGTGGTAAGGAACCAAATGCTTGGGCCAGCATCTCCAGCTTTTTCGCAAGTGCGTTATTAGGAAGTGCATTTCTCAGGTGTATTGAAAGTATTCAACTGGCACTCTGATATGTATAGGAGTGTCCCAAGTGGCAAATTAACCCACTGTGCCACAGCACCCAACTCAGGGAGGTTATTGAGTGGTACCACAAACACATTATCATATTAAGTGATACTTGAGAAAGACTGTACTGAAGGATATGGAGACCTGTAACTGCCTCCCTTTTCTTTCTTTTGTGTTTGAATTTATTCTCTGCATTTTCAAAAGAAATGTCATGTTTAGAATTATATTAGTGATTTGGGCATTATCTATAATTTAATTTAACTACAGTGTAATTCTACTGAACATTTTTTGACTGGGAATATTATCCAACTCTTTTTTATCTTTTTAAAAAAGTATATGTTTATTTGAAAGTCAGAGTTCTACAGAGAGAGGGAAAAATCACAGAGGTCTTCCAACCATTGGTTCACTCCTCTGTAGGCACCAATGGCCTAGGTTGGGCTGAGCTGTAGGCAGGAACCTGGAGCTTCATCCAGGTCTCCCATAAGAGTAGCAGGGATCCAAACACTTGGGCCATTTTCTACTGCTTGTCTCTGGTTATTAGTAGGGAGCTGGGATTAGAAGTAGAGCAACCAGGACATGAACCAGCTCCCTTGATCAGAAGTAAAGCAACCAGGACATGAACCAGCTCCCACATGGAGCCACAGGCAGTGACTTTCCCAGATATGCCACAGTGCCAGTCCCCCAACTCTTTTTAAAGTATCTATTTTTCTTTATTCAAAGGCATAGTGATAGATATAGAGTGAGAGGTAGAGAAAGAGAAAGAGATCTTCCATCCACTGATTCACTATCCAAATGGTTACAGCAGCCAGCTCAAGACCAAGCCGAAGCCAGTAAGTCCATCTGGGTTCCCATGTGGGTACAGGGGACCAAACACTTGGGCCATCTTCCACTGCTTTCTCAGGTGCATTAATAAGGAGCTGGATTGGAAGCTCAACAGCCCAGACTCCAACTAACACTTGAATATGGGATGTTATTGTTACAAGCAGTGGCTTAACCTTCTGCACCACAATCTAGGTCCTACCCAACTCTCACTTATTTTTTTCTGTTTGCCCTCTATACTATAAAAATAAAACACATGGTGTTTTAAAGATAGGATGATTTTTTGATGATAGTTAAATGATATGCAACTTTATTGATTGCTATCAAGCTACTAATCCACTCATTGCCTTCTTTTTTTTTTTTATTTTTTTGACAGGCAGAGTAGACAGTGAGAGAGAGAGAGACAGAGAGAAAAGTCTTCCTTTGCTGTTGGTTCACCCTCCAATGGCCGCCACGGCTGGTGTGCTGGGGCCGGCGCACCGCGCTGATCTGATGGCAGGAGCCAGGTACTTATCCTGGTCTCCCATGGGGTGCAGGTCCCAAGCACTTGGGCCATCCTCCACTGTACTCCCTGGCCACAGCAGAGAGCTGGCCTGGAAGAGGGGCAACCGGGACAGAATCTGGCGCCCGACCAGGACTAGAACCCGGTGTGCCGGCGCTGCAAGGCGGAGGATTAGCCTAGTGAGCCGCGGCACCGGCCCCACTCATTGCCTTCTAATTTGTAAAATCCAATTCTCCATTTACATTAATTCAACTTTCAAAAAACAAAACATTTTTAGGATTCTTGTCTATCTTCCAACGTAGTTGAAGACTCATCAAAGGGTCTTACTATGGAGCTGGCATACAGAGCGGCTATTAATATCCCTATTGGGATTGTACATTGCATATCAGAGTGCCTGGGTTCAAGTCTCAGCTCCATTTTGCATTCCAACTTCCTGCTAATGTGCACCCTGGGAAGCAGCAGATGAAAACTCAGATACCTAGGTCTCTGCTACCCATGTCAGAGACTTGGATTGAGTTCTGAGCTCCTGGATTCAGCTTGGCCTGGTCCTGGCTGTTAAGTAGGAAATGAGTGGGAAATATCTCCTTTTCTCTATCTGTCTAGATAAATAAAAACTAATGAGTTAACTTAAAAATTATGATCTCCTTTTAAAAAAGAAAAAAAAATCCTTTCTAATAAGAAAAATAAAGATGTTTTTTGAATACTTTCAATACCTCAGGGCCATGGGACCTATGCCAGTGAAAAGATAATGTTACAGGAATGACCAGCTTTGTAGTGGTAATTGATCCTATGCTCACAGGAATTAGTTTGCTTAACATTTTGGGTCCTCAATAATATAGTTTAAAATAGGTTGTCCGTATTATCATCAAAATTATTTTCCTGGCAAAAAACATTATATGTGTTATATTTTATAACATTAACCATTCCTGACACAGGAACATAACACACCATTATGCTCAAAATTGTTTGAAAGTAATTAAAATCTTCATTGGAATCAAATGAGAAAAAAATATATTTTTTTCAATAACCTAGTGACTCCACAAATAAACACAAGAAAAAAGAAAAGGAAAAAAGCGATTTAAACAATACTACACCACATTTCAGTTTCTTTTTACAAAATACTTCAGATATGCATTTCCAAATGCCATTTCTATTTTTTTACTTTTTCTTATTTGAAAGGCAGAGCGATACCGAGAGCAAGATAGAGATCTCCCATCCAGGGTTCACTCCCTCAAATGCCTGAAATAGCCAGGGCTTGGTGAGGCTGGAGACAGGGGCAAATCTGATTTTCCACAAGAGTCACAGGGATGCAAGTTATTAGAACCATCATCTGCTGCCTGCCCAGGTGTACTTCAGAAACAGCACTGAGAATCAAACCCAGGCATTACGATAAGGGATGCAGATGTCCTAAGCAGCCTTTTAATGACTGTGCCAAACACTTGCCCTCCAATTGACATTATTTAATCAAAAATATTTTAGCATGCATTGTTTATACTCTTTTTAATGCATGTTTTTTGCAATATTACCATAGGATTTTTGACTCCACAATTTTCTGAAAAAATGAAATATATGCTATTTTAGGTGAGAAAACCTGTTGGGAAAAGTTGCAAAAGTGAATTGCACACTATTTCCAGGTGGTGAAAGTTAGTATACAAGTAACAACTGCTAGTAATAATTGTCAAATGCTTTATAGAGTTTCCATTTCCTAATGATCACTGTGCCACGTATTTTGTGGTAGATTTTTCCACTTGTAAAATTTGGGGCAATGTCTACAATTCCTACCTGTCCCCAAGACAGAATTAATCGTCTCACCAAATTCTGAGTGAACAGTCCAAATTTTTTATAGCCTTTAAGCAGAAAAGGTTTATCTCCTGCCCCTAAAACTTCTGGGAGTGAAAACATTTTAGGAAAGTGGAAGAGTAGCCAATGAAGAGCAGCAAATAAACAGATTCTGGAGAAGCACCATCATGTGTGGAATATCTAATTGAAACTGCTGCCAGAAACCGAATTGTGCCACTCAAAGCTGATATTCTGAAGTCCTAACTCCCAATACTGCAATATTCAAAGAGATAGTTAAGTTAAAATGAAGAATTTATGGGGGGCTCTACTCCAAGATAACTTGTATTCTATAAAAACATGCGGTCAGGACACAAATGCAAGAAGAAAGAAACTAGAGCACACAGAAAGGAGACAGTAATGTGCAAGGTGAGGAGGGACTCTCTCAGAGGAGAGCGCTTGAGCTTAGGGCTTCTTAGCCTATGGAATTGTGGGACAGTGAGTTTCTATCATTTAAGCTCCCCAGTGTGTGTGAATACGTTATGGCCACCCTAGATTATTAACACAGTGTAATAAATGATACATTTAACTTCACTTGAAGATAAATGAGTTGCACTTAAGAGAAAAGGGAATTTAAGATTTCATAATCAGAGATGAGATTGAAATAACCAATTGGAAAAAATTAGTGCACATGGCAAGGAGGTAAACAGAATGTTGAGACAGGGACAAGTATAAACCAATTGATCATTTATTATGTAGTACAGTAAGTATCTGTACAATGTTTTACTCTTCACAATGCTTTGAAAAATATATTTTTCAAATTTAGAAAGAATTATTCATTTATTCTGTTTTATTTCAACATAAGATCACAATTTTAAAAATATCATTAATTTTCAATTTAATGCTTATACTTAATCTGAAAACAAACTAAGGGTGGATGAACTATTTTGAAAAACTTTCCCACTTAAAATAAGTTTTAAGGCTTTCCTAAACCAAGGGTAAAATAAAGCATAAATTACAGGATTCATGGCTGAGTTGTAATAAGCACACCAACAGCAGATCTCATAAATATAGGCAGGGGTTATAAAGCCCATAAAAGCATCAACTAATGTTTCAATTGTATATGGTAACCATGACATCATAAATGCTATCACCGTGACCCCCAGGGTTTTAGCTGCTTTTCTCTCTCTCCTGGCCACTCTGGCTTTGTAACTCTCTGAGGATGAGTCTGCTTTGCTACTAGTAGATTCAATTTTTATTGCTTGTTGCTTAGCTACAAGAAAAATCTTACTGTAAAGAATTATCATAACAAGGGTCGGTATGAAGAACAACAGGCAATCTATCAAAACCCAGTCTTGGTTCACAGCAATTTGACAGCCCCCTATACAGTTAAGAGCAGTTACTAAGCTTTCCATCCCATCATCATTGAGACCTGTGGCAAACACGGCCCAGCTGTACACCAGGGGCAGGATCCAGGAGATGCTGATGCAAATTCCTGACACAGACATAGTGAACTTGGCGGGATAGACCAGAGGGTCAGTGACAGCAATGTACCTGTCGATGGAGATGAAGCACAAGTGGAAGAGAGAAGAGTAGCAAAAAGCCGCATCACAGCAACTGTGAAAAGTACAAAACTTGCTTCCAAAATACCAGCAGCTCTCCACGGACCTGACCATGCTGAAGGGCATCACAGTCACACCGACCAGGAAGTTGGCACCGGCCAGGGAGGCGATGAGGAAGTTGGTGGGAGCGTGCAACTGCTTGAAATGAAGAACTGAAGTCATCACCAGGAGGTTTCCAAACACAGCCATCAGGGACCCAAAGCCAAACACTGTGTACAGGAGCACCCGGGACCCCGGCGAGTAGGGAGTTTTGATGCAAGATCCATTCACATTCTCAAAGCAAAGCTGCGCTGCAGGCTTTGTGAAATTGCTGAGCATGGTTCTGCTTCTTAGATGCTTGCTGTGCGTCTGCTTCCTTCGTGGTGGACAATCATAGCCTTGAGTTCTGAAAATTTTAAAAAATTCAAACTTCATATCTTAGCCTCAGCTTTTATATATTGCCTGTAACTTTTTCCATTGTGGTTACAAAGTAAAATGAAATGAAATTTTAAAATGTAGCACTCATTGTCTCTGTCTTTAATCATGTATTTCTGTGATTATGTCCTAAACACACAGTCAACCCCCTACCAAATATACTATAAATTTGTTCAGCCCCAAATCATATTATCTGAATCGAAAGAATTTTAATTTCAATACCTATTTTTCTGCTTCTGTGAGGTCCTCCTTGCAAAAGATAATCAGAAATAAAATAACTATATCTTTTAAAAATTACCTTTTAATAGACTTCCACCCCCTAGGATGTTTTAAGGAGCCAGCCAATCAACTTCACTCACTATGGTTTCCTAACAAGGAGTCCCTACAGTGCAAGGTGTGAATCACTGAAGGGAACTTGTTTCTGGTCATTATCATTCATAAGTTCTTTACAAAACACATTTCTCTACTCTCTACTAATATGTAAAATCACCTAATTTTTATAACTAGAACATTTTTTAAGCTCCACTGTCTCAAAATATCCTAGTACATAATCCAAAAGTTGTACTTTGGAAATTTATATTTATTTAATGTAAGTTAAAAAAATAACAAAAAAACACAAAATATCCTAGCACAGTATTTGCAACTAACATTGCCTAGTCTCAATTGGCAAGACTGCCTACATAATTTGTAAGAGCCTGGGCAGCATAAAAATACAGGTACCCCTTTTAAAATATATATGGAGGGGCTGACGCTGTGAGTAGAAGGTTAAGCCTCCATCTGCAGTGCCGGCATCCCATATGGGTGCCGGTTCAAGTCCTGGCTGCTCTACCTCCAATCTAGCTCCCTGCTAATGCATGTGGGAAAGCAGCAGAAGGTGACCAAAGTCCTTGTGCCCCTGAAATCCCTGAAACGTGGTAGACCCAGAAGGAGCTCCTGGCTCCTGGTTTCAGGCTGGCTGGCACAGCGGAGTGAACCAGTGAATGAAGACATCATTTTCTCTCTCTTGCTCTCGCTCTCGCTCTTGCTCTCACTCTCGCTGTCACTCACTCCTTCTATCTCTGCCTTTCAAACAAATAAATCTTTCAAAAGAAAAATATCAAAATGACAGATTTTATAAATATGTATGTATATATATATATATGTATATATATGGGGAAAATGTCATTAAGGTACTATTTGTGTCACAAGAATGTATTCCCTGCCCAGAAGCAGTATGCACAAGGTCCACACAATGCCAGGTTCCCCCTCCTGGAAGTTACTGAACCACTGTACTGTGGTTGCATCGTGATCTTGGACTTTCAGAACCACAAACCTAATAAACACCTTTTCTTTGTAAATAACCCAATCTTTGGGATTCATTCATACCAACAGAAGACGGACTAAGACAATGGAAGTTAGAACAGACAAGTCCAACCAAGTGGTTGATATTTCTTTTCAAATCTTTTCCTGAAAGGCAGATTCCTCAAGAGCTGGTGATTGAGCCGAAGCTAGAAATCAGACTAGCTTCTGCCACCCTGTCCAGATCAAGTGTCAGGGGACTTCACTTCTATAAACACCTGTCAAGTGGTCAAATAATGACATCTAGAAGTTTCAAGAAATACAACTTTGCAACATCACTTTTGAAGAGTGGGAGACAGGAGTAAGATGGTAGCCAGTGCACAGATATTATTTTGTGGGTGGACAATGTGGTACAGTGGGTTAATCCTCCACCTGCGGTGCCGGCATCCCATATGAACAGTCAGTTCTAATCCCAGCTACTCCTCTTCCAATCCAGCTCTCTGCTATGGCTTGGGAAAGCAGTGGAAGATGGCCCAAGCACTTGTGCCACTACAACCACATGAGAGGCCTGGAGGAAGCTCCTGGCTTCGGATCAGCCCAGCTCCGGCCACTGTGGCCATTTGGGGAGTGAACAAGCTGATGGAAGACCTTTCTCTCTGTTTCTCCCTTTTATTTTCTGTAAATATACTTCTCAAATAAATAAATAATTTTTTTTTAAAAAGGTACTATTGTTGTACAACCTATCTGTAGACTCCCACATAGCCAGTGTCTGGGTTCTTTGTGCCTTACAAAACACAGTAATTCTCAGACCTAAGATTTCCCTTTAAGATTTTTTCACATCTCTCCTGAAGTTTCCAAATTTGGTTATTATTTCATTGAACCTGATTTTCAAAGTTACATTAAAAACTGTCAAAAATACCTAATTAGTTATTTTACTAATAATGTGAGATTCTCATTTCTCAAATTGTACATTGTTTCTGCTGCTTATCACAAGATTTTTTTTGTCTACTTTACATTCCTGGTTATTTTTTACTATGTTTGAGACATTCTACTTGAAAAATTAATGTAATGGTTTGAGGACTGATGTTATATGTCCTTTCTCCAGAGAAAATTTGCCTTCATTTCTGGTATACAACTAGACTATTGAGCAATCTTGGATTACTCTAATCTCTACTATCGAAATCGTGAAAAGTAAAGGTTGAATTATTTACCCTTGGCCATAGAAAATAGTGATTTTCCAATCTTATGCCAAAACATTGGTGATGGATGTGACCTGGCTCATCTTTTTTTTTTCTTTTTATTGTGAGAAATTCAACTTATGTTGAATTGTGTTGGAAAGTAACCTGTGAGATTATTCATTTTAAAAAATCAATTAGCAGCTGGCACCGCAGCTCACTAGGCTAATCCTCTGCCTTCAGCACTGGCACCCCAGGTTCTAGTCCTGGTTGGGACGCTGGGTTCTGTACCAGTTGCTCCTTTTCCAGCCCAGCTCTCTGCTGTGGCCCGGGAAGGCAGTGGAGGATGGCCCAAGTGCTTGGGACCTGCACCCGCATAGGAGACCGGGAGGAAGCACCTGACTCCTGGCTTCGGATTGGCGCAGCGTGTCTGCAGTAGCGGCCATTTGGGGGGGGTGAACCAACAGAAGGAAGATCTTTCTCTCTGTCTCTATCTTTCACTGTCTAACTCTGCCTGTCAAAATAATTTTTTTAAAAATCAATTAGCTATTTTTTTAAGAAAAAGAATAAAATATTCTTTGGGAATGTAGACAGTGAGAGAGAGAGAGAAGGTAGAGAGAGAAGGGTCTTCTATCCACTGGTTCTCTCCACAAAAGTCTGCGGCAGTCAGGACTAGACCAGATGGAGGCCAGGAGGCAACAAATAGATCTATCCATTAATCATCAGTTGCTCCCAGTGTATATATTATTAGGAAGTTGGGATTGGAATTGTAGCCCAGATTTAAGCCTAAGACTCCAACATGAGATATCAGCATCTCAAGCAGTATCTTCACCACTGTGCCAAATGCAAACCTCTTCAACTCTCTTAAAGTTCCCTTTTGCTATGCTTTTTCCTTTGTTTCTCAGATTGCTTTACGTTATTTCAACACATGTTTAGTGTTGCAACACATGTATATAGCGTAATCTGCTCAAATAATACAATTAACATTTGCATATCTTAGTTTTTTAAAAATAATTGGAACTTACAAACTCTTTTCTCTAGTTCTTTTTATAGTTTAGAATGTTATTGTGAACTATAGTCCCCCTGCTGTGCTATAGAACACTGGGAACTGTCATTTTTATCTAACATGTTTGATACCTGTTATTGAACATCCTTCAATAGCCCCTCTGTGTAATCTTCTCAATTTCTTACCATTGTTCTAAGTTCCAACTGAATTTTTTAATGTTCCATACATTAGAAAGAACGTGCAATATTTGTGTCTCTATGTCTGGCCTGTTTTATTGAACACAATGTCTTATGGGTTCATACATTTTGCTGCAAATATAAAATATAATCCTTTTTATGGATGAGTAATATCCAATTACATGCAAACATATATATATTTCTTTATCTATTTATACACTGACAGACAACTAGGTGGATTCCACATGTTTGTTATTGTGAATGGTATTGCAGTGAACATGGGTATGCAGATATCTCTTTGATAGTGTAATTTCTTTTTTTTATTTGATCTCCCAATTATTTATTTTTTAACTTTTATTTAATAAATATAAATTTCCAAAGTACAACTTTTGGATTATAGCAGCTTTTTTCTCCCATAATCTCCCTCCCACCCTCAACCATCCCATCTCCCACTCCCTCTCCCATCCCATTCACATCAAGATTCATTTTCCATTATCTTTATATACAGAAGATCAATTTGGTATTTACTAAGTAAAGATTTCAACAGTTTGCACCCACACAGAAAAACAAAGTATAAAGTACTGTTTGAGTACTAGTTATAGCATTAATTCACATAGTACAACACATTAAGGACAGAGATCCCACATGAGGAGTAAGTGCACAGTGACTCCTGTTGCAGATTTAACAATTGACACTCTTATTTATGACGTCAGTAATCACCCGAGGCTCTTGTCATGAGCTGCTAAGGCTATGGAAGCCTCTTGAGTTCGCCAACTCCGATCTTATTTGGACAAGGCCATAGTCAAAGTGGAAGTTCTCTCCTCCCTTCAGAGAAAGGTATCTCCTTCTTTGATGACCCATACTTTCCACTGGGATCTCACTCACAAAGATCTTTCATTTAGGTTTGGTTTGGTGTTTTGTTGTTGTTGTTTTTTGGTTTTGTTTTTTTTTTTTTTTTTTTTTTTTTTTTTTTTTTTTTTTGCCACAGTGTCTTGGCTTTCCATGCCTGAAATACTCTCATGGGCTTTTTAGCCAGATCCAAATGCCTTAAGGTCTCATTCTGAGGCCAGAGTGCTGTTTAAGACATCTGCCATTCTATGAGTCTGCTATGTATCTTTTTTTTTTTTTTTTTTTTTGACAGGCAGAGTGGATAGTGAGAGAGAGAGACAGAGAGAAAGGTCTTCCTTTGCAGTTGGTTCACCCTCCAGTGGCCACCACGGCTGGCACGCTGCAGCCGGCGCACTGTGCTGATCCAAAGCCAGGAGCCAGGTGCTTCTCCTGGTCTCCCATGGGGTGCAGGGTCCAAGCACTTGGGCCATCCTCCACTGAACTCCCGGGCCACAGCAGAGAGCTGGCCTGGAAGAGGGGCAACCGGGACAGAATCCGGCGCCCTGACCGGGACTAGAACCCGGTGTGCCGGCGCCGCTAGGTGGAGGATTAGCCTAGTGAGCCGCGGTGCCGGTCTCTGCTATGTATCTTGATAGGGTAATTTCAGTTCCCTTAGATACATACCCAGAAGTGGGATAGCTGTGTCGTATTGTAGATCTATTCTGAGTTTTCTGAGGAAAATGCACACAGTTCTCCATGAAAACTAAACTAGTTTGTATCCCTGCAACAGTATGTAAGGATTTCCTTTTCTCTGCATCTTTACGAGCATTGGTTAGCTCTTTTGTCTTTTGTAATAGCCATTCTAACTAGAGTGAGATGATATCTCCCTATGGTTTTGAGCTTCCTTTCCATAGTGGCTAGCAATATTGAGCATTTTTGCATGTTTGTCTGCTTTTTATTTTTTTCTCTTGCCTGACTGCTCTGGCTAAATCTTCCAGTACTGCAGTGAATAAGAGCAGTTAGAGTGGATATCCTGGACAGGTTTCTGATTTTAGAAGAAACGCTTTCAGCGTTTCCATGTTCAACATGATATTGAATGTGTGTTTGTCATACATAGCCTTTACTGTGTCAAAGTATGTTTCCTCTACTCCTAATTTATTCAGGGTTCTTATCATCAATGAATTTTGAATTTTATTGAATGTTTTATCTGAACCTAATAGTGACTGTATGTAAGATTTTTATCCTCTATGCCGTTGAAGTGATGTACTATGTTACTGATTTTTGTTGAACAATTCCTGTATGCCTGGGATAAATCCCACTTAGAGTGAATGACTTTTTGTGTGTGTTTTTGGACTTAATTTGCTAGTATTTTTTTGGAGAATCTTTGCTTTTGTATTCACTAGGGATGTTGATTAGAGTTTTCTTTTTCTTTTCTTTTCTTTTTTTTTTTTTTTTTTTTAGATCCTTGTTTGATTTTTAACAATTGATTTTGGAAGTTTCCCAGTTGCTAATTTTTGGGGATAGTATGAGAAAAGTTGGTGTTAGTTCTTCTTTGTAAATCTGGGGAAATTAGTAACGTAGTCAATCAGCACTGGGCTTTTCTCTGTTGGAAAGACTTTTATTTTATTAATTATTCAGTTGAATTATTGGTTATTGATCTGTTCAGGTTTTCTATGTCTTCACAGTTCAGTTTTAGAAAGTTGTATGTGTCCAGAAATGTTCATTTCTTCTAGGCTTTCCAATTTAGTGGTATATTGTTCACAAATGTCCCTAATAATGCATTGTATTTCTGTAGTATTAGTTGCAATAGCTCCTTTTTCATCTCTAATTTTATGTATTTGAGTCTTCTCTCCTTTTTTCTTGGTTAGACTAACTAAAAGTTTATCCATTTCATTTATCTTTTCAAAGAACCAACTCTTCATATCAATGGTGTTCTGTTTTGGGGGGGTCATTATTTCATTTATTTCTACTCTGATGTTTGTTATTTCTATCCTTCTACTAACTTTGAGTTTGGCTTGTTGTTGCTTTTCTAGTCCCTGGAAAGGCATCTTTAAATTATTTGAGATTTTTCTTTATACCCACACATACACACACACACACACATGCACATGTATATATATATATATATATAATATGCTTATTACTTTACACATCTAGTCAAAACTGCTTTTGCTGTATCCCATAAGTTTAAATTTTGATATGTTGTATTTCTATTTTCATTTGTGTCAAGAAATACTTTTCTTTTAATTTTGTCAAAGACTCATGGCTTATTTAGAAGCATATTGTTTACTCTCCACGTGTTTGGATAACTCCCTATATTTCTTTCATTGTTGATTTCTAGTTCTACTATACCACAGTCAAAAAATAACATATAATATGATTTTGAGTTTTTTGAAATTTTTGAGAGTTGTGGCCTATTGCATGGTCTATCCTAGAGAATGTTCCAGTTTCTAATCCAAAGAATGTATATCCTGCAGCTGTTGGCTGAAATGTCCTATAAATATCTGATGGATCCATTTACTTAATGGTGTAATTTAACTGATGAGTCTTTGTTGTTTTTTGTCTGGATAATCTGTCCATTGATGAAAGTGGGTGGTTCCCATAATTATTGTGTTGGAGTTTATCTTGTCCTTTAGAACAAATAATGTCTGTTTTAAAAGAAGGGAGTGTTCTGGCGTTTGGTGCACATATATTTATAATTACTACATCTTTTTGCTTAATAAATTCCTTGATCATTATATGAAGACTTTGCCCTTTTTTCAATTATTGTCTTGAAGTCTATTTTCTTTTATATAAGTATTGCTACTCTTGCTTGCTTTTGGTTTCCATTTGCATACAATATCCTTTACAATCATTTCACTTTCAGACTAGACTTGTTTCACTGGTGAAATTATTTTCTTGCAGACAGCATATCATTAGGTCTTTTTGCTTATTCATTCAGTCAGTCTATCATTTACATGGAGAATTTAGTCCAAGTACAATCAAGCTTGTTACTGATAAGTAACGACTTTTGTCATTTAAAATTTTTTCCTATTATTCTAAATATCTTTTTGCTATTTTTCTCATATATTTTGAACTTTCACAAGTTTCCATAATGCCTCTCCTTCTGTATGAAGGACTCCCTTAAGCATCTTTTGTAAACTTGATCTGGTGGTGGTGATGAATTGTATGTTCTTTCTTCCCCTGGAAAATCTTTATTTCTCCTTCATTTATGAAGTAGAGTTTTGCTGAGTATGATATCCTTGGTTAGCAATGCTCTTTTTCTTGCAGTACTCAGAATATGTCCTTCCATTCCTTCCTAGTCTTTAAGGTTCCTGTTGAGAAATTTACTCTTAGTTTAGTGACTTAACATATTTATATAGATTTTAGAATTGTCTATGTTGCACTTTTGAGAGTTTTATTATGAAGTGATCTTTTCTGAATGTATCTATTAGGACATATCTTTTTCAGGATTGGGAAGTTGGGGCCGGTGTTGTGGCATAACTGATTAAATAGATAAAATATATTTTAAAAACAAAAAGATTGGGGAAGTTTTCAGCTATTAATTAGTTATGTAAGTTTTATATATATATGTACATACATATATATATATATATCTTTACTCCTTAATTCTTCTATAGAAACATCCACTCTTCAAATATTTATTAATTTAGTAGTGTTTCAAAGGTCTCAGAATCTGTTTTAATTCTTTTATATATTTTACCTTGTTTTTTTATGTGACCAAGATATTTAAATACTTGCATCCATGTTCAGACATTTTTTATAAAGATTTTTATTTATTTATTTGAGAGGAAGAGTTACAAGCAGTGAGAGGGAGAAATAGAGAGAAAGGTCTTCCAACAACTGGTTCACTCCCCAGCTAGAGCTGAGCCAATCCAAAGCTAGGAGCCAGGAACTTCCTCTAGGTCTCCAAAGTGGGTTCAGGGGCCCAAGTGCTTGGGCCATCTTCTACTGCTTTCCCAGACAATAGCAGAGAGCTGTATCAGAAAGGAACAGCTGGGACTAGAACCGGTGCCCATATGGGATGCCAGTGCCACAGGCAGGGGATTAACCTACTGCACCACAGCACTGGCCCCTCGGATATATTCTTTCTACTATTTGATAGTTGTGAAGACTCTTAATTTTTTTGTCTGACAGTTTTTTGTTTCCAAGATTTCTGTATTTTTTTGAAGATTTCTATCTCCTTGCTGAATTTCTTATTTATATCACACATTGTATTCTTGACATCATTCAACCATGTGTCTTTATTCTCTTTTATCTCCTTGAACATTCTTGTAATTATTTTTTCAAATTCTTGTTCAGCTATTTCATCATCATCACTTTCTTTGAAATCTGGTAAAACATTATTATGTTATCTGAGGGCATGACACTGCCTGCTTTTTCATACTTCCTGTAATCGCACATTGGTTTGTATTCATCTGGCATATTATTTGTTTCTGTATCTTTTAATAAGTGGTTTTGTAGCCTAAAAGTTTTACCCTCAAGATGTGTTTTCAAGTATTGATTTTGTAGGTTATTTTGGCTTTAGTCCAATTAGATGCTGCAGTGTAATCTCCCAAATCTTCTTCCATGGTAGTGGCAGTAGTGTCAGTGAATTCCTCTTAGTATCAGCATGGGCAAATGGGTCTCAGCGGCAATTCAAGGCATGTTGTCTGAGGTTCTTGGGGTGCTTCCCTCAGTCTGCATAGTTGGGGTCATGGGAGCACCAAGCTGCAGTTTTAAAGGAGTCACTTGAATCTGTGTGTTGCAGGAGCATGGCCAAGGTTATAGTAGTTCCTCTCCAAAGTCAGATAGAGGTTCATGGGTCCCCACGGGGCAGGCACCAGGTTTCTATGCAATATTTTGTCACCTACCTACTTTTCTTCTCCCAGGCAATTACTCTCTCCATATTATGCGGTCTAGGGTTATGGGAGCTATGGAGTGACCGATCTTGTGTTCATCTCAACAGCAATGCTAGATCATATCCAGAGACCAGAGCCTGCCAAGACTGGGGAAACACAAGGGACCAGCATCTACTTCTTTC
This sequence comes from Oryctolagus cuniculus, assembly GCF_051225735.1. NCBI lineage: Eukaryota > Metazoa > Chordata > Mammalia > Lagomorpha > Leporidae > Oryctolagus > Oryctolagus cuniculus. The sequence continues at coordinate 36,384,429 of NC_142871.1, forward strand.
CAGACTTCTTGCTGCAGTGATGGACTTATGTTCCAAGGCCACAGCAACCACAGCACAGGGGATGCTGGCCAAAAGATAAATCCAATGGACTGGGCCACTAGTCTTCACTTGGGACTGGGGCAGATCCAGATGTTCATCCAGAGTCACTGGCCTGGGCACAAGGACCATTAATATCTTCTAGTGATGGATTTACCAGCTTCAAGATATAGCCTGTGCTCACTTAAGTGCTCCACTCCCCAGTAGCTGGAGTCTTGTTATTTACTATCTGCCCAGGATTGGAGAAGGCATGATGATGCAGTCCCTTTGTTGCCCAGGCTGACCTGGGCATAGGGGACACGATCTAATTGTGGTCTCAGCTCAGCAGACCCAGCCCTGAGCTTTAAGTCCAAGACCTAAGCTCATGTTTTACCAAACTACCAGAAGTCAGAAACCTGCTTCTCTGTCCAACTGAGGATTGGGAAGGTCTGATGGAGGTAATCCCTTGGTTGCCTGACTAAGGAAGGTCTCAAAAGTTCACTCTATAAGTTCTAGTCCAGGGGCAGTGATGGGAGGTTCTTTCCAGGTGTAAATAGCAGGCCTCATGCTGAGTTTCAAGTCTAAAGTTCAGATTTATTCCCTCTTTCTCTCCCAAGCAGAATATCTCTTTCTCTCTGCTATATGACTTAGAGTGAGGGAGGAGTGATGTGGGCAACTCTTTCCTAGGACGAATGCCTTCTTCAATGCATATTTACTATTAATGTTGTACTAAAAACAGGTACTGTAGTCTCCCACTGGCTTCCTTAAGTCTTGGTTGGGGGGTGGCTGGCTGCAAGCATTGCTGTTTGATTTTGTGTCTCTTATCTTTCTTGTTAGAATTTAAAACCTAATACTTTCCCATTAATCCAACAAAGTTGTTAAAAAGTCTGCTTATCTTGGCCTGTGCCATGGATCACTAGGCTAATCCTCCACCTGCGGTGCCGGCACCCCAGGTTCTAGTCCTGGTCAGGGTACTGGATTCTGTCCTAGTTGCTCCTCTTCCATGTCAGCTCTCTGCTGTGGCCCAGGAAGGCAGTGGAGTATGGCCCAAGTGTATGGGCCCTGCACCCACATGGGAGACCAGGAGGAAGCACCTGCTCCTGGCTCCGGCCATAGCAGCCATTTTGGGGGGTGAACCAACAGAAGGAAGACCTTTCTCTCTGTCTCTCACTAACTCCGTCTGTCAAAAAAAAAAAAAAAGTCTGCTTATATCTTCATCAAAACCTCTTTCTACAAAGTGGGCAATTGCAGCACTCTTAGTATCCCTATTAGGATGTCTGTGACCCATATAAGAGCTCCTGGACTAGAGTCCCAGCCCCACTTCACATTCCAGCTTCTCGCTAATGTGCACTCTGGAAAGCAGGAGATGATGGCTCAAATACTTTGGTCCCTGCTAACCATGTCTGAGATTTGAATTGAGTTCTGAGCTCCTGGTTTCAGCCTAGCCCTGTCCTTTGTTGGGGGGAGGGGAGGAAGTGAGTTAACAGATGGAAAGTTTCTGTTTCTTTTCTTTCTTTTAAAAACTTGCCATGGAGCCCCTAATCACCTTAAGCTTGGTGGTAAAAATAGCATTTTAAGTGTTAAAGTGATAATATGAATAGGATTAAGTGTTAAAGTGATCATTAAGTGTTAAAGTGATAGGATTGTTAAAGTGATAGGATTGTTTGGTAATAATAATAGACAGAATTAGAAAGGAGTGAATGCTCCAACATAGGAAGCAGTCCATGCAGCAGACTCATAGAATGACAATTGCTTTAAGTAGCACTCTGACCTTAAAATCATCCCTTAAGGCATTCTGGTCTGGCTGAAAAGCCCATGAGAGCATGTGGCAAAAAGAGTCCTACCTGAAGGGCCTCTGTGGGTGAGACCCCAGTGGAAAGAACTGGTCATCAAAGAAGGAGGTACTTTTCTCTGAAGGGAAGTGAGAACTTCCACTTTGCTTATGACCTTGTCTAAATACGGAAGGAGTTTGTGGATTCAAAAGGCTTCCATAGCCTAGTTAGCTCATGTCAAGATCCTGGGGTGATCAATGACATCATACCTAAGAGTGTTAATTGTTAAATTAACAAGAGGTGTCACTGTGCAGTAACTTCACATGCAGGACCTTAGTCCTCAAAGAATTGTACTAATAATAAAACTTGTTCTCAAAAATTTACTTCATTTTAGTGTATTAAGTGAAAGATATTCTTATGTCCCATGAGTTATAGTTAGTCTAAGTGCTCACAAAAGATGTGTCATTCTTGAGTTATTCTTTAAAGTTAATTAAGTTCCCCCCCTAAAAAAAAAAGAATGCATAAAGAAAAAAAGTGAAATTTTTAGGTAGGAAGTCAGTTATGAGCTTATGTGTGTGTGACATGAAAGCCTAGAGAGAAGACATCTATGTCCAGCATATGCTACATCTCAAGGTCATCCCGATGGTGTTTCAGAGGCAGCCCGGTATTCACATCCTGCCCTGCCCTGCCCCCTTCCACCTGATAACCTGCCAGGTGAGGGGGTCCCCATCCCTTCTGCCTGACAAATCTTCCACAATCTCCCAGGTGCAGCATCTCAAACACTCTGCTCCCTTCCTCCTGTCTGATAACCTTTGCATCCATAAAGTCCTTTGTTTCAGACCTTCAAGAGAGAAGTTTTTCTATTTACATCCAAAAAGCCCTTTGTTCCAAGAGAAGCAGAGGTGGGGAAGCAAGACCCATTTCCTTAACCCTCCCCCACCCCCCACCCCCACCTCAACCAGACTGTGCGCTCAGCCTTCTGCCTCTCTGCTGAGCCGCTTGCCTGGTCTGGCCAGGTGTAATCTCTGCACTCTCTCTCAGGTCCTGTCTGGAGAGGTGCCCATCCTTTCTTGTGGATGTCCCTACCCTAATAAACTTTGCTACTTTTATTTTCCACTTCTCTGTCTCACGCCTGAATTCTTTCTTGCGTGAAGACAAGAACCCTGCGATTTCTCCAGTTACAAAATTAACTTGGAGATGCAACAACTTTGAACAGCCCTTGTCTCAACTGTTGAGGAACAGTTATTTTTTTTTCATACAATTTGTTGAACTCTTTATTTGGTATAGAGTTAATCTTCTGTGTATAAAGTTAATTCAAAATAGATGTTAGTTAAAAATAAGACTGGGAATAGGAGCAGGAGGAGGAAGAGTGATGGGAGTGTGAGTGAATCACTATGTTCCTAAGATTATATTTATGAAATGCATGAAGTTTATATTCCTTAAATAAAAGTTTTCTTTGGGAAAAAATAAAATAAAATTTTAAAAAACTAATGAATTAATTTTAAAATTGTAACCTCTTTTTTAAAGAAAAATAATTCCTTTCTACTAAAAAAAGAAAAAGACTTTTGAGTTCTTTTAATCTCTCAAGGTCATGGGACCTGTTCAAGTGAAAAGATAATGTCACAAGATTGGCCAGCTTTTTAGTGATAATTGGTCCTCTGCTCACAATAATTCTATCTTGACTATTTTTTAGTTCAATTAGCTTAATTTTAAATAGGTTGTTTACATTAATCTTAAAATAAATTTCCTTTCAGTAAATACTGTAAATAACACCTTTTTATCCTTAATTATTCCTGGTACAGGTACATACACATCATTATACTTACTATTGTTTGAAATTAGCATCCTAATTGGAAATCATTAATTAAAAAATATTGTAATTTTAATGCATAACTCCACAAATAGACATAAGAAAAAAGAAAAACAAATATTTATACAACATTCCTCCACCACAGTTTAGTTCCATTGTACAAAATTCCCAAGACACCAATTCCAAAATGTTATTTAAAGTATTTTATTTCAACTTATTTATTTGAAAGACAGAGAGAAAGACAGAAAGGCAGAAAGAGAACTCCCATCCCAAGATTCACTTCCCAAATGCCCACAAACCAGGACAGGATCAGGATGAGGTAAGGAGCTGTGAATTCACTCTGATTTCCCTACAAGGTGGCAGTGACCCGAGAACTTGAACCATCGCCTGCTGCTTCCCTAGATGCACATTACTAGTATACTAGACTTGGAAGCAGAGCTGAGACTTGAACCAAGGCACCACAATATGGGATGTAGACATCTCAAGCAGCATCCTAACAACTGTCAAACAACAACCCCCAAAATGACATTTATTGAATCAACAATGTTCAGAGAACAGAATATAAAATTATACAATGCATCATTTATACTCTTTAATAGGTGGTTTTTACATTATTATAGCATTTTTGGCCCAAAAAATCTTCTTGGAAAATGAAACATGCACTATTTTTAGGCGAGAAAAACTGTTGAGAAAAGTTGGAGAAATGAAGCATATACTATTTCTAAGTGACTAAAGTTGGTGTAGAAATGACAACTGGTAGTGATGACTGCTAACTCTTTCATACTTTCCATTTGTGAATGATAATTGTACCAGCTTTTTTTTTTAAGATTTATTCATTTATTTGAAAGGCAGAGTTACAGAGAGGGAATAACACACACAGGATGTGTCCATCTACTGGTGCACTCCTCAAATGGCTTCAATGGCCAGTGCTGGGCCAGGCCCAAGCCAGGAAGCAGGAACTTCATCTGGGTCTCCCATGTGGCTGCTTTCCTAGGTGAATTAGCAGGGAGCTGGATTGGAATGGAGCAACCAGAACTTGAACCTGTGCCCATATAGGATGCTGGTGCTGCAAGGCAGTGGTTTAGCAAGCTGTGAGAGCACTGGCCCCAAGCCAGCTTTTGTGGTAGATTTTTCCACTTGCAAAATTTGGGGTCAATGTCTGAAGTTCCTGCCTATTCTCAAAACTGAATTAATTGTCTCACAATATTCTGAGTGAACATCCCAAGCCTGTTTTATAGCCAGTAACTAGAAAAAGCTTACCTCCTAGCCTCAAAACTCCTGGCACAAAAACATTTAAGACACAGGAAAGCAGTAAATAAGCAAATACCTGGGATGCATCATCACGCATGGAATGTCTCTGCCAGGGACCACACAAAACTGATATTCTGAAGTCATAACCCATGATATATTTAGGGTGGGCCCTACTCCAAGATAACCTGTGTGCTTACAAAAGAAGATGTCGGGTCACAGACACAGGGAGGAAGAACCTGTCAGCACACAGAAAGAAAACAGCTACCTGCAAGCCCAGAAGAGACTCTCAGAATAAACCACTCTGAAGGTACCTTGATCTTAGGCATCTTAGCCTCTGGAATTGTGAACAGTGAATTTATGTCGTATGAGATCCGAGAGTGGGGGGACTTTATAATAGGCGCTCTTGCAAACTGAGAGAGTGTAAAAAGAGACGAATGTATCTTCACCTGAAGACAAATGAGAGTTGAGCATATAAGAGAAGGCATTCAAGATTCCATGACCAAAAAGTTAGAATTAAGCAAAATGGAAGAAACAAGTACACATGGAAAAGGAAATACAGAAAACATTGAGAAAAGGGACACATGTGAACCAATGGATCATTTATTATTTAGTGTAGCAAGTATTTCTACAAAGTTTTAATCTTCATATTACTTTTTCATTGGCTAGCTTTGAAAAGTACTGTATTTCCCCATATTGAAAGTGTTTACTCATTTTTCCATCTTATTTTAACATAAAATCACAATTTTGAAAATATCATTAATTTTCAATTTAATGCTTATACTTAATCTGAAAACAAACTAAGGGTGGATGAACTATTTTGAAAAACTTTCCCACTTAAAATAAGTTTTAAGGCTTTCCTAAACCAAGGGTAAAATAAAGCATAAATTACAGGATTCATGGCTGAGTTGTAATAAGCACACCAACAGCAGATCTCATAAATATAGGCAGGGGTTATAAAGCCCATAAAAGCATCAACTAATGTTTCAATCGTATATGGTAACCATGACATCATAAATGCTATCACCGTGACCCCCAGGGTTTTAGCTGCTTTTCTCTCTCTCCTGGCCACTCTGGCTTTGTAACTCTCTGAGGATGAGTCTGCTTTGCTACTAGTAGATTCAATTTTTATTGCTTGTTGCTTAGCTACAAGAAAAATCTTACTATAAAGAATTATCATAACAAGGGTCGGCATGAAGAACAACAGGCAATCTATCAAAACCCAGTCTTGGTTCACAGCAATTTGACAGCCCCCTATACAGTTAAGAGCAGTTACTAAGCTTTCCATCCCATCATCATTGAGACCTGTGGCAAACACGGCCCAGCTGTACACCAGGGGCAGGATCCAGGAGATGCCAATGCAAATTCCTGACACAGACACGGTGAACTTGGCGGGATAGACCAGAGGGTCAGTGACAGCAATGTACCTGTCGATGGAGATGAAGCACAAGTGGAAGAGAGAAGAGTAGCAAAAAGCCGCATCACAGCAACTGTGAAAAGTACAAAACTTGTTTCCAAAATACCAGCAGCTCTCCACGGACCTGACCATGCTGAAGGGCATCACAGTCACACCCACCAGGAAGTCAGCACCGGCCAGGGAGGCGATGAGGAAGTTGGTGGGAGCGTGCAGCTGCTTGAAATGAAGAACTGAAGTCATCACCAGGAGGTTTCCAAACACAGCCATCAGGGACCCAAAGCCAAACACTGTGTACAGGAGCACCCGGGACCCCGGCGAGTAGGGAGTTTTGATGCAAGATCCGTTCACATTCTCAAAGCAAAGCTGCGCTGCAGGCTTTGTGAAATTGCTGAGCATGGTTCTGCTTCTTAGATGCTTGCTGTGCGTCTGCTTCCTTCGTGGTGGACAATCATAGCCTTGAGTTCTGAAAATTTAAAAAAATTCAAACTTCATATCTTAGCCACAGCTTTTATATATTGCCTGTAACTTTTTCCATTGTAGTTACAAAGTAAAATGAAATGAAATTTTAAAATGCAGCACTCATTGTCTCTGTCTTTAATCATGTATTTCTGTGATTATGTCCTAAATACATAGGCAACCCCCTACCAAATATACAATAAATTTGTTCAGCCCCAAATCATATTATCTGAATTGAAAGAATTTTAATTTCAATACCTATTTTTCTGCTTCTGTGAAGGTCTTCCTTGCAAAAGAAAACCACAAATAATGTAATTATATGTTTAAAAAAATCACCTTTTATTGGCTTCCACTTCCTAGAATGTTATAGGGAACCAGCCAATCAACTTCACTCACTATGGTTTCCTAACAAGGAGTCCCTATGGTGTAAGGTGTGAATCACAAAAGGAAACTTACTTCTAATCATTATAATTCATAAGTTCTTCTACAAAACATGTTTCTCTATTCTGTGCTACTTTGTAAAATCACATGATTTTTATAATGAGAACATTTTTTTAAAATTTGACTATCTGAATAGTCTAGCCCACTATTTGACACTAATGTTGCCTAAAATCTACTTGCAATACTGCATACAAAATTTGTAAGATCCAGTGCAAAATAATAATACAAGGAACCTTGTTAAGAAATATGAAACTAATTTTCATTAAAGTAGTAATGCGTGTCACATGTGTTTATGTCTACTTTGAGTCTCAGCACGCACACTGCCCACCAATTACCAGTTTCTCCTTCTTGCCAGTTTCTGAACCACTATGATATGGCTTGTATCACAATCTTTGACTTTCAAAACCATAAACCTAATAAACTCTTTTTCATTATAAATAACCCAATCTTTGGGATTCGTTTATACCAACAGAAGATGGATAAGATAATGAAGTATTTTAAGAGGGCAACATTGTGGCACATCAGGATAAGCTGCTGCCTGCAGTGCCAGCATCAGTGTGAGCGCTGGTTCTAGCCCCAACTGCTCCACATCTTTTTTAAAAAAATTTTTACAGATTTTATTTATTTATTTGAAAGGTAGAGTTACAGACAGTAAGAGGGAGAGACAGAGAGAAAGGGCTTCCTTCTGTTGGTTCACCCCCAAAATGGCCACAACAGCTGGAGCTACGCCGATCTGAAGCCAGGAGCTTCTTCCTGGTCTTCCACGCAGGTGCAGGGGCCCAAGGACTTGGGCCCTCCTCTACTGCTTCCTCAGGCCATAGCAGCTTTCTGCTGGGACTAGAACCGGCGCCTATAAGGGATGCTGGTGCCAGAGGCGGAGGATTAACCTACTGCACCACAGTGCCAGCTCCTCCACTTCTAATTCAGTTCCCTATTATTGGGTCTAGGAAGGCTGTGGAGTGTGACACATGTGTTTGAGTTCCTGCCACCTATGTGCACATGCCTCTAAAACTAGCGGCTTTCTCCTTCTGGGAAATAATCCATCCACACCTGAGTTTGGGTCTACAGTCCCCAATCATTTCACTTCATTGCATGTTGTTACCCATCAATCTTACAACATGGTAACTGGAGGTATAAGACATCTGTGAAAATGATAAAAACTTTACATTATATAATGATTATATTTACCCAAAATAGGCTCAACTTTCTCCTCAACATGACTAGACTTACGACAACTCTGACTTCTCTTTTCTTAGAGCCCTGACTTTAGAAAAACTGTAGTTGTAAATTCTTTCTTTGTTCCTTTCAGATATAAATGTTTTTAAAAGCTTTCTGCCAGTTTTATAACCTGGATCAGTCTTTCTGAAGGACCTAGAAGCCAACCCTCTTAAATTTAATCATCCAGGAAGCTATCTCCCTATCTTCCAGTTTCTATAGGAAGGTAAGATCCTAACTTCTGAGGATGCTTTTCTCCATGTTAAAAGACTAGCTTCTGTCATGAAAATATGAGAAAGTTTACTTTAACTTCCTGTAAGACCAGTTAACAAATGCGGATGGCCTGGAATTACCTACTCTTCAGCTCTTAAAACCTCTTGAGCTCTTTGTTTCAGTACAGCTCAGCTCAAACTGAGTTCTGGCCTCTCTCCCCTGTTATGATAGTCTTGAATAAAGTCTTTCTTGTCTTTAACTTTTGTAATACTTTGTTGTTTTTTTCTTTTAAAGATTTATTTATTTATTTGAAAGGAAAAGCTATAGGGAGGCAAAGGCAGAGAAAAGAGAGAGAGAGAGAGAGAGAGAGAGAGAGAGAGTCTTCCATCCGCTGCTTCATTCCCAAATGGCCACAATGGCTGGAGATGGGCCAATCTGAAGCCAGAAGCCAGGAGCTTCCTCCAGGTTTCTCGTGCAGGTGCAGGGGCCCAAGGACTTGGGCTATCTTCCATTGTTTCCCTAGGCCACAGTAGAGAGCTGGATTGGAAGTGGAGCAACTGGGACTTGAACCAGAACCTACAAGGGATGCCAGTGCTACAGGCAGCAGCCTTACATGCTACACTACAGAGCCAGCCCCCAAGATTTTGATTTTGACACAAAAAGATAGTATAAGCCGGCGCCGTGGCTCAATAGGCTAATCCTCCACCTTGCGGCGCCGGCACACCGGGTTCTAGTCCCGGTCAGGGCGCCGGATTCTGTCCCGGTTGCCCCTCTTCCAGGCCAGCTCTCTGCTGTGGCCTGGGAGTGCAGTGGAGGATGACCCAAGTGCCTGGGCCCTGCACCCCGTGGGAGACCAGGAGAAGCACCTGGCTCCTGGCTCCTGCCATCGGATCAGCGCGGTGCGCCGGCTGCAGCGGCGGCCATTGGAGGGTGAACCAACGGCAAAGGAAGACCTTTCTCTCTCTGTCTCTCTCTCTCACTGTCCACTCTGCCTGTCAAAAATTAAAAAAAAAAAAAAGATAGTATAGTATTCATTAGGTAGCCATTTCATGTAGCTGTCACTACATTTAACATTGAGCACTTACTTCTCACACACGTGACCTGAAGCTGAGTTGGCTCTACTTAAGGCTGTGGTTACTGGGGAAGGGAAGAAGAGAACTCAAGTAACAATGCAACCCTTTGAGTGTTCTATTTTTTTAAAATATTTATTTATTTGAAAATCAGAGTTACACAGAGAGAGGAGAGGCAGAGAGAAAGAGAGGTCTTCCATCTGCTGGATCATGCCCCAATTGGCCACAACAGCTGGAGCTGTGCCCATCCGAAGCCAGAAGCTTCTTCCTGGTCTCCCAGGTGGGTGCAGGGACCCAAGGACTTCAGCTGTCTTCTATTGCTTTCTCAGGTCATAGCAGAGAGCTGGATCAGAAATGGAGCATCTGTGACTTGAGCTGGCACCCATATGGGATGCCGGCTCTGCAGAAGTGGCTTTACCCATTACGTCACAACGCCGGCCCCAAGCATCCTATTTTATGTCCTTATATTCATAAAATTTTTGTTACTATAACAAAATCCTTGAGATAAGCTACATATAAAGAATAGAGTCTCATGGTTCTGGAGTTTCACAGTCCATGGGTCATGTCCAGTTGGTTTCTACCTCAGATCGGGGCAGCTGATGCTAATGGAAGAATACCTATGGAGCTTGGATCATATGGTGGGCCAAGGAGAAGAGTGGCGGTCTGAGAATAAAAAATTTTATAACCAATACTTTGAGAATTACTTTCTGAGGGTTCACCATGGATGATCTAAGGACCTCTTTATAGGCCCACAACATCAACCTCTTAGTACCATGGTCACAGGACTTTGAGGTTTAAATAAATTCCTATATGACTTCAAGGGCCAAGTTGTGTACAAACCTGAACAGTCACATTGATTCTTCCATTGATGGTACTGTGCTGAATGAGCAGAGTAACTAACTGACATTTTGCAAACTGAAGTCCTTGGTAAGATATGTGTTTCCTAGGAGTTTTCAGATAAGCCCTCTGTAGGTGTGGGGCCCTTCACTTTATCAATTAGGGATATCCAATCTAAAATGAAACAAATGACATAATTTTGTATCTCTTGTACTGAAGAAGGAAACACGGTGTTTGGTAGAACTCTTCAGGATCTGATGGCGACACATTCGCACTTCATAATACCACACTGGTCCATGCACTGGGTGATAAAAAATTCTTCCAGTTTTGTGTGGCCCTGAATGAGAAGACTGCAGTGGGTCTGGGGTACAGGATAAATGCCACATAGTGTAGTGATTTTGTAATGAATAAATTTGTAGTGGAAGAAGATCTAGTGTAGATTTTATAGGTGGCTCCACTGGGAGAAACACAAGGCAGTCCTTTGGGGTTCTGGAGTAAGATTGTGCTATTTGAGGTTAAGACAACTCTTGAAAGATGGCTGTGGTATGGTACTGAGCCCAGATAGTGATAGGATACTAGACTGTGTAACATCAACTGATCATGTACCTGAAACTACTTATTATTATGAGTTTGTTATTACGAGTTAAGTCTCATTGAGTCCTCAGATAAAAGTGATACATCTGAGACTGAATGCTAGCCAAGCCAGGAGACACACATGACCTCCATGAACTCAGAGCCCCCTGTTACTTAGCTGCCCTATACCAGTATCCCCTCTGCCTCACACTCAAGGTAATTAGAAAGGTGGTTTTACAGAGATCCTGTCTCTGCATGTGTGTTAACCAAAGATGAATTTCAGTTACGTTATAAGCTCATTTCGTGTTGGCCTTGCACAACTTTGTAGAGGGAAAATCTTCCCAATTGGAGTGGATTTGGATTTACCTGATTGATATTAACAGAATGAGACTAGAAAATTGTCCCATCTTAATGAATCTTCCTTAAAATTCACTCATAGTATTTTATTATTTCTATAGATGATATTTTTCTTAACTTTTACAGTTTTTCTTGTATCTTCATCTGCTTCCAGCTCAGAAGGCAATCCTCCAGGAATGGTATGCTTATTGTTTATACTTTCATATAAACAATTTAATTCACTCAGCAAACATTTATTGTTTTGCAGCTCATAGTACTGGTTGGAAAGGACACAGCACAAGCAGATTGATCACAGCCTAGAACACAGGGGAGCTCCAAGGAGACAGCAGTAAGTAAGGACAGGGTATGTGGGGTAGTTTCAAGTGGATTTTTCTTGCTTCACAAATTTAACCAGGACAAAGTACACCAGGGATTTGTGTGTATTCTTATTTTTGAAAGGGTCTAGAATGGTCTACAATGCTTATCTTGGTATTTTCTTCAGTAAATGCTGAAACAGTACCTACTGGCCTTAGATGTGTATGTGTGCTGGGGACAGGGGGACAGCATGATATAAATATCTGCTCCTATGTCTTCTCTGGAAAGATAATCTATGACTCTTCATTTCTAAGACATGCTGTTGGAGGGCTGGCACTGTGGTGTAACGGGTAGAGCTGCTGCCTGCGGCACTGGCAGCCCACATAGGCAGCAGTTCAGGTCCTAGTTGCTCCACTTCTAATCCAGTTCCCATCCTCAGCAGCGGATGGTCCAGGTGCTTAGACCCCTATACCCATGTGGGAGATCCCAAGGAAGCTCCTGGCTCTCAGCTTTGGACTGGGCCAGCTCTGGCCATTGAGACCATTTCAGCAAGTAGAAGATCTGTCTCTGCCTCTCTCTCTCTCTCTCTCTCTCTCTCTCTCTGTCTTTCAAATTAAAAATAAATAAATAACAAGTGAAAAAAAAAAAAAAGGAATGCTGTTGGTTTTTCTGATTGATTCACAATGATGGTAAACATTGGCCATGAAGATAAGCATGAATCTAAATATCCCAGCTCTGGAATTTAGAGGATTCGCCTGTCCTGAGCTTGCTTCCTCATTGATAGATCTTCTTAATTACTAGTAACAAGAACAGAATATTAATTCTAAACACCCATGTGAAAGGAATGTAAAGAAGCAGTTTGTTCAAATGTCCTATTATTCTGTAGCAACAGGTAATCTTTAATCTGTGCATTTGGATTTCTGCTGTCTTTATTCTTAGGGAGACTGGAAGTGATCAGTTCTCTTCAGAAGTTTTCTTTTTAAATTTTTTGAATCAGCAAAATGGCTCTCACAACAGAACTCACAGCTCTTCCTGAGCCCTCATTTATAATTATAAAATAACATTTTTAATACTGTATACAATAGCTAAATGGTCTTTCTGGTTAACAGAATTGATGATATGACCAGAAAATCAATGTTTCAAGGGTCTGTTTTGAAAATGTCTCAAATAGAACAACCTTATAGAATCCTGTATACTGAGAACATTTAGAAAATATGAAACAAAAATATTTAGCTTATTTACTGGCTCCTTGGTCTTCAAAATTTGAATACTTAATCTGCAGATTTGTTTTACCTCATGGTCGGTACAGCATAAAATGTTAATGAGAATATTCCCTTATTATTGCCATCTTTGATGCAGATAACGCAGGACAAGAACGAAAATTTGCCTTGATTTCTGATGGGTTTGGGAGCACTCACATTTGGTTCCTAACCTATTGAGGCCCAGTAGGCCCTTCAAAGAGAAAGAGAAGGAAAGAAGATCATGAAATGGCCTTTACATTTGCATAAGGCTTTGCCATTTTCAGACTATATCTCTATGTATTTTCTCTTGATGTAAAACAACCCTGTAATATAGGCAGGAATGAGAAAAAAAAAGGCTTTCCAGAAAAAAAAAAAACCATGATATTTTCAGTGAACATTAAATTACTTGATTTATAAAGTGTAGGAATACAGGTACTTCAAGAAGTTTATGGAGCAGTGAGCATTTGGTACAGTGTTTAGTTGACACCGCTTGGGACATCCACATCCCATATCGGAGTGCTTGGCTTGAATTCTGGCTACCCAGCTTCCAGCCCTGCTTTCTGCTAATGTGCATTCTGGGAAGCAGCAGATGATGCCTAAAGTACCTGGGTCCCTGCCCAGCTGGAGTGCCGGCATCCCATATGGGCACCAGTTCAAGTCCCGGTTGTTCCACTACCAGTCTAGCGCCTTGCTATTTCACCTAGGAAAGCAGCGGAAGATGGCCCAAGTCCTTGGGCCCCTGCACCCATGTGGGAGACCCAGAAGAAACTCCTGGATCCTGGCTTCGGATTGTCTTAGCTTTGGCTGCTGTGGCCATTTGGGGAGAGAACCAGCAGATGGAAGATTCTCTTTCTCTCCTTTGCCTTTGTTGTAACTCTGCCTTTCAAATAAATAAATAAATCTTAAAAAAAAAAAAAAGATAAATCCTGGCTCTGCCTTTTATTAGCTGTGTAACCTTAGACAAATGACTTAACCTCAGGCTGATTTCCTCATCTGTGAAACAGATAATATTTCAGGGAAGTTCAATGGTGTTTGATATGTTAAAATTAATAAACACTTAAGATTACAATCTACACATAAAATCTGAAAACAGAATATTGATTACTAGAGACTTAGAAGGGTGAAGGGATAAAAAGAGTAAGATTCGAAAAAAAAAAAAGGAAACTACATGTGTTTCATGTACTGTGACAAAGGTGTTAATATGAGATGTTAATAGGGGATCTGGGGTGCGGGTTTATGGGAACTCATTATGGTACTACCTCATAATTTTTGTTTTATAAATTTAAAATTACTAATGAAATATTTTTAAGAGATAAATTTATTTTAGCTCCAAAAATCTCTTGAAATCTATGCATAGATTTTCATATTTGCATTTTCCACGAACTTTTGTGTATCTGTCTAAAGTTGAAGAATTTCTAAAAACCTGAAAAAAAATCTAAAATACTAATATCCCGTAAACAGATCTAGTTTAAAAATGCTTTGTAAAGTAAATGGGAGAAATGGGGAAAAGTAGATAAAAAAGACACAGAAAAGAAGATATGTAGGATCAACAAGTCTAGAGATCTAATGTTGGTAATAAAATTATATTGTATCAGAGATATTTGTTAAATAAGTACCCTTAGCTACTATTGTCATAAAAATAACTATATTGGACAATAGATATGTTCACTTCCTTCACACAGTAGCCATTTTACTATCTGTATGTATCCCATCATATCATGTTGTGAACCCAACATATACAATTAAATAAATAAATAATAAAAAAGAAAATATTATAAACATAATTAATATTCTGAATGTAAAATGGCATATATGTTGTCTTTAATACTGGCATCAAAATAATTTTATTTTCAAATTAATATTAATGCTTCTGCTTTTTTCAAATATAAATGCTGTGCTGAAGTGACTATTCTTTGATCTTTAAATAGGGTATGGTATACCAAAAAAAGAGTGAAAAAGCAAATCAAGGGTGTTTCAGCTGACAAAAACCAAGCATAGAATCTTTAAAAATTGTAAACACATGAGGGGTTCACGATTTCCAGTTATGCATCAATTATGACAACAGCAATAAATGAAAAAACTCTTCAATGGGAATATTCAGTTAAACTGGGAACCTAGATATTAAAGATGGTTTCTTCTGTGTTCATCCCATGTTACTGGCAGACTTTCACAGTCATGACTCTACTTGATAAAAGTGCTTTCCTCTTGACCACCCCTGAAGCAAACAATATCATTTGGTCTTTAATTTTTGATGTCTGAGAACTCTGTTTCAATATTTTTTAAAGATTTTATTTATCTGACAGGTAGAGTTGCAGAGGGAAGGAGAGAGCCAGAGAGAGAGGTCTTCCACTTCCTGATTCACTCCTCAAATGGCCGCAAAGTCCTGAGCTAAGCCAGTCTAAAGCCAGGAGCAAGAAGCTTCTTCTGGGTCTCCCATGTGCGTGCAGGGACCCAAGTACTTGGACCATCCTCTGCTGATTTCCCAGGCCATAAGCCAAGAGCTGGATAGAAAGATGAACAGCCAGGACATGAATTGGAGTCCATATTGTATGACAGTGCTGCAGGCAGAGGCTTAGCCTGCTACACCCAGTGCTGGCCCCTCCATTTCAATATTTTAAAAACTACGTGAAACTCCACACAATACAGCAGTTGTCTTTTCATGTCAAGTAACGGAAAAATGCATGAAGACAAAAGCAACTAGGTATTCAGCAATATTTGTAAATAAACATGTATTTTACTAATACCAATTAAGCGTGTATTTTAAATAATAGTACATATATGTGAGTGACAGCATTTATATGGCTACCACTTGGGGGCACAAATGAATTAAATTACCTTTTTTTTTTTTTCAAATGGACATTTTGAGATTCGATAATTGTTTACAGCTCCTGTCTCGAAAGTTGAGGATAGTGCCTTTTTTCTTCATTATTCACTATTTGTAGTATATTTAGTAGTGTAGGGTTAATCTTATGCATATAAAGCAAACTTGTAATGGATCTTGCAAAAAATAAGAGTGGGAATAGGAGAGGGAGGAGGAAGAAAAGTGGGAGTGTGGGCAGAAGGGAGGGTAGGGTAGGAAGGTATCACTATGTTCCTGAATCTGTATATATGAAATTTGTATACCTTAAATTAAAAAGAAAAGAGCCAAAAAATACTTCTTTATAATAGTTCTGCAGCTTTCCCTTGGCCAATGCAAACAATTTGCAGCCAAACATCAGCAGGATTCAGAGACCAAGCTCAGGAATTTGTTCTATTGTCAGATTTTATTTTTCAGAGTCTTGCAGAATGGAATCTACTTCCAAGCTTGGTGTGCCTTGTTCCAAATATATGTGTGGCTCTGCAGCAACTGTATACATAGATGGCAAAGGCATTCATAGCCTATTTGGATAAATAAATGAGGTGCAGAAGAGAGGAGTAGCATGGTACTAAAAATCTAGTTAGTTAGTTCTTTAGGGAAAAAATTAGGACTTTTTGATCAAAAGACTTCCTTTATGAAAGGTTACAGAAAGAGTAGAAAAACTAAACAAGAATATATTGGAAGGATATTTTCCATGTACTGTGGTAGATAAGTGCTTGAAAACATCACTGGACAGTGTTTATTTTTACAATCAGTTCATTCAAAGTTATACTTTACATAATTCAAGGGAATTGAATAGTATATGCTTTGTAAGTTCTCCTAAATTGCTTTTCTTGCCATTGGTGAGTGGCAATGTGAAGTTCACATTTGGAATCAAGAGAAGAAACACACATCTTTATGAAGACATTGCCAACTTTCCATCAAGGGGACAAAACCTTTGAGCTATTTTCTTAAGGAAAGAGACTAAGGGGACTTTACTGTGATTGTTTGAAAGGTGGTCGAGAGTTTTCCTGGAGACTATGACGTGATCCACAGTTTTTCTGCTATGAAGAATGTTATATTCCTTTCATCTTCTTTAACCTTTATATGTTTTCCTCCTAGCTATGTTCGGCACTATTTGAAAGGTATTAATGCACAAATATAAAAACAGCTCACTCTTAAGTTTTTCCTGTTTCATCCACAAAACATTTACTAAGTAATGCTTAGATAACTATTTTTACTTTATTATCTTTCCTTTGCCATTCATAAAACAATTTATCACAGATCATCTGTGAAAATCATCTACCAAAACAAAGACTCAAGGTAGTGATTCAGACTTGAAAATACAAATCATCCTGTCATTAGCTTATCCAAACTCCTGTACTGTGAAATATTCAACAAATATTTGAATTAAAATGAATTAAAACTCACACTGAGTTTAAAATGTTTATCAGATGAGAAAATTGAGGTTATTAGCAGAATTTATGTGGAGTCATCAAAAAAATCTATGATAAATGCATATTATGAAGAAAACCATATAAAGATTTAAAATATTTTGTATCAAAATAAATATCTTTTTGGCCGGCGCCGCGGCTCAGTAGGCTAATCCTCCGCCTGGCGGCGCCAGCACACCGGGTTCTAGTCCCGGTCGGGGCGCCGGATTCTGTCCTGGTTGCCCCTCTTCCAGGCCAGCTCTCTGCTGTGGCCAGGGAGTGCAGTGGAGGATGGCCCAAGTCCTTGGGCCCTGCACCCCATGGGAGACCAGGATAAGCACCTGGCTCCTGCCATCGGATCGGATCGGCGCGGTACGCCGGCCGCAGTGCGCCGGCCGCGGCGGCCATTGGAGGGTGAACCAACGGCAAAAGGAAGACCTTTCTCTCTGTCTCTCTCTCTCTCACTGTCCACTCTGCCTGTCAAAAAAAAATATCTTTTACTGCCATATTTTCATGAACTTTTTGAAGTACCCTCATATAATGCCAGTTTGAGTATTCGCTATTTTGCAACAATCATTGGTTATATTTGGATCACTCTATGCATTTGCAATGTCTAATACAGTATCTGGTACAGAATAAGAACTGTTGAGTGTTCAGCACATTGGGCTTCGGACACCATGTCCCATATCAGAGTGCCTGGGTTTGAGACTTAGCTCCACTCCCAATTACAAGTTCCTGCTAATGCATAACCTTGAGAGATAGCAGGTGATGGCTCAAGTACTTGGGCCCACCACCCACATAGGAGATTCAGATGTAGTTTCTGGCTTCTGGCTTTGGCCTAACTCAGTCTTGGCTGTTGCAACCATTTGGAGAGCAAAGGAGCAGATGGAAGATTCTCTCTTTCTCTCTCCCTCTCTTTCTCTCTCTACTCCCCCTTCTCTCTCCCTCTCTGTCACTTTCTCTTTCACTCTCTTTTAAATAAATGAAAATAAATAAACCTAAAAGTAAAAACTTAAAAGTGCAAAATGTTAACTTGTATTGATCTAATTTTTAAATTTTGATTCAAATTATTTAAAAAATCTACAAAAGCCATATTTTTGTTCACAAGCTTATTCTACAATAACAAATTACATTCTTCAAAACTATAATGTGGGGCCGGCATTGTGGCTCACTTGGTTAATCCTCCGCCTTGTGGTGCCAGCACACCGGGTTCTGTCCTGGTTGCCCCTCTTCCAGTCCAGCTCTCTGCTGTGGCCCAGGAGGGGAGTGGAGGATGGCCTAAGTACTTGGGCCCCTGCACCCACATGGGAGACCAGGAAGAAGCACCTGGTCCCTGGCTTTGGATCGGCACAGCTCCGACCATAGTGGCCATTTGGGGAGTGAACCAATGGAGGAAGACCTTTCTCTCTCTCTCTGTCTGTCTATAAATCTACCTGTCAAAAAAAAAAAAAAAAAAACCTATGATGTAATGTAAAACCATACCTGCACTAACCACATTCTTTGCAAGCATAATCTCTTAAATGGAGAGGAAGAAACTCTAGTATTTAGAAAACACACAAGCTAAAATCATCTTTCCAGATGATTTTCTTTTTCTTTTTTTAGAAAACTTTTATTTAATAAATATAAATTTTGAAAGTACAACTTTTGGAGTATAGCAGTTCTTCCCCCAATAAACACCCTCCCACCCGCAAACCATCCCATCTCCTACTCCCTCTCCCATCCCATTATTCATTAAGATTCATTTTCAATTATCAGATGACTTTCAATCACTAGAAAGTTCCACACTTCATCTCTCTATAAAACCTTTTCAGGGGCAGGTGCTATGGCATAGTGGGCTAAGCCTTGGCCTGCAGCGCTGATATCCCATATGGGCACTAGTTCGTGTCCTGGCTGCTCCTCTTCAATCCAACTCTCCGCTTATGGCCTGGGAAAGCAGTGGAACATAGCCTAAGTGCTTCAGTCCCTGCACCCACATGGAAAACCCAAAATAAGCTCCTGGCTCCTGGCTTCAGATAGGCTCAGCTCTGGCCTTGTAGCCATCTGGGGAGAGAACCAGCAAATGGAAGATCTCTCTCTCTCTGTGTCTCTCTCTCCATCTGTAACTTTTTTTATTAAAATATCCTTGTAGATTCAAAAAAGTTTCAAGAGAAAAATACTGTGTTTACAATGCAAGCAAAATATACATTAAGGGAGATTTTTTGTCCCCAGAAATCTGGTAAATTAGGCAGGAGCTTTTATTTTCTCCTTTGTGTATTTTAGACAATTGAACACTGATCTTCAGTGTGGCAGAAATGCCAAGGTTCAAATGATTTAAAGAAACAAGTAGGAATTTAAGGAAAGAAGGTAAAGGAATCAGAAAATCAGAAAAGGATACTAAATGGGAAGGATTCTACACATTTTATTCATTTATCACTAACTTCTAAAAGACAAATGCTTTAGAACGACTTGAATGTAGTACCCTCCTACTTGGGAAAAGATTATACTTGCCTCTCCAGATCCAAGTGTTTATTTTTTGCACTTGACCCTAATTCCAAGTTAGCTGTGAGATTCTTGAGTAATCTTTTTAATCTATATCTGCCTCTTCAGAGAATAAATTAGTTGTTGACAAATCACTCTTTAAGACTTTGCCAGTAATAATAAGTTTTACTGCCTTCCGAAACCATGGGTAAAAGAAAGCATATATCAAGGGGTTCATAGCTGAATTATAATAAACACACCACACTAAAATCTCATAAACATAAGGAGGAGTTATGAAATTCATGTAAGCATCGATCACTGCATCAATAATATATGGTAGCCAGGAGACCAGAAAAGCTGCCACAGCTATCCCCAATGTTTTGGCAGCCTTTCTCTCTCTTTTTGATACTCTTTCCTTGTAAGTCTCTGATGAGGACTCAGCTTGGCTGGCTGTACTCTCTATCTTCCTAGCCTGATGCTTAGCCACCAAAAATATCTTACCATACATAAACACCATGGCAACCGAGGGTACAAAGAACAGAAGAAAACAAAGAAGAACCCACTTTTGATTCAAGGGAGCCTGACAGCCTCCTACACAGGTGAGTGCGACTACTAATTCCTCAATCCCTTCTTCATTGGCTCCAGTGTAAAAGATGCAAAAGCTGTAGGTGACAGAAAAGAACCAAGAGAGAGCAATGCATATTCCTGAGACGGACGCTGTGAACTTGGTTGGGTAAGTCAGAGGATCAGTAACAGCAATGTATCTATCAACAGAGATACAGCATAAATGCAATAAAGAAGCAAAACAGAAGGAAGTATCAAAGCACGTGTGGAATTTACAATAGCTCTCTCCAAAGTACCAGCAGCTCTCCACCGACCTCACCGTGCTAAAGGGCATCACGGTGACTCCCACCAAGAAGTCAGCACAGGCCAGGGACGCGATGAGAAAGTGTGTAGGTGTGTGCAGCTGCTTGAAGAGAAGGACAGCGCTGATGACCAGCAGGTTTCCCAGAACAGCCAGCACAGCCCCCAGACCAAGGACTGCATAGAGCATTGCCCGAGGGCCTGGTGAATAAGGGGTTTTAATGCAGGATCCGTTTACATTCTCATAACAGAACTCCACAGCTGCCATCTCGGGGGTACCGTCCTCCATTGCCTTCTTTCAGCTATTTTCAAGTTCCAGTCTCAACACTTTAAAATAAGAAGCAGATGACAATTTCAAAAGTTTCTGAAAGGGAAAAAATAATTCTCTCATTACAACGCCAGTAACTTTGAGAACAATTTTTTTGCATAATATTTTCATTTTGGTCTTTCCAAAAATATTCCTAGGTTTTTAATGTATTAAGAGTGAGGATGTGTTGCAGAAAGACATTAAAATATAGTTAAATACATTACTAAATAAATGGCTAACAATGCACTAACTCTTGTATTAATATAAATGTAACATATATATAATAGAGTGTAACTTGCTAATCAAAGAAAAACCACTTTGTGTGTGTGTGTTGCCTTACCTTTCGAAAATCTCAATTGAGACTACCTGAGTTGAGAAATAATTAGGCTACCAAAAGCTGAGTTTTATGTACTAACTTATGTCCCCAGAGTAACCACTTCAGTGCTAATGACAAACTAGATTTCATTTTTTCAAGAAGGAAGAAAGACATTACATCTCCTTTAAATTATAATCTCAGAGTCCCTGGAGTCTAGAGTGTGAAGAATGAGGAAGTTTACTCAGAGTAACTTTCAGCATACTCTGATAATAGATTTCTTTCCATGTTGCTTATATTTTCAGAGTTTGTCTTTTTTACCTATTGTGTTTATTCATGGTTTGGACAAAGTCAAATGATTTGAAGAACTATTCTTATCTAATTGATACAAATATCTTCAGGATAAAAGTATTTTCCAGGCGAATAGCAAGTTGTAGGTATCTAAAATCAATGAGAATTCATTAAAATAAGTAATAGCACTTGACCTTCTAATCTTTAAAAAAAAAAAAAAAGGTAGTGTGTTTTTTTTAAAACATCCTACAGAGGTAGGCAACCACTCAGAAGACTGGCATGGTGTGTTCAAGTTATCCATGTCCTAAGGTTCAAGTAGAGATCAAGTTGCTTTCTCTTGGGTGTTGAGTCTACTCTTATACAAAGGCATATGGTCTTAAGAAGGTTTACAAGGCCTGGTATTACAGCACAGCAGGTTAAACTACTGTCTGCAATACCAGCATCCCATATCAAGTGCCAGTTTGAGTCCTGGCTACTCTGCTTCTGATCCAGCTTCTTGCTAACGCATCTGGGATGGTAGTAGAAAATGGCTTACAGAGACTAGGATGGAATTCCTGGCTTCAGCCCCTCCCAGGCCCACCTATTGTGGTCATTTGAGGAGTGAACCAGCAGATGGAAGGTTTCTCTCTATATATCTTTCTCTGTTGTTGTGCTTTTCAAACAAACACATAATTCTTTAAAAATAGAGGCTTACAGAATTCACCTAACAACTGGGGAAAAGTAATTTTTACTTCATATAATAATGAATAAGTCTCACCTTGCATTTAAATCTTAATCTTTGCACTAGGGACTAGACTCTTGTTATTACCATTTGTCCCATGCCCTAAGCCTGGGTTCTGTTGAAAGTACAAGAGCCTATAAAGAGTGATCTGCAGCTGGCACCACTGCTCGATAGGCTAATCCTCCACCTGCGGAGCCGGCACCCCAGGTTCTAGTCCCCGTCCGGGGCGCCAGATTCTGTTCCGGTTGCCCCTCTTCCAGGCCAGCTCTCTGCTATGGCCCAGGAGTGCAGTGGAGAATGGCCCAAGGACTTGGACTGTACCCGCATGGGAGACCAGGAGAAGCACCTGGCTCCTGGCTTCGGATCAGTGCAGTGCACCGGCCACAGCGCGCCAGCCGCAGTAGCCTAGCCGCTGTGGGGGGTGGGGGTGGGGGTATGAACCAACAGAAAAGGAAGACCTTTCTCTCTGTCTCTCACTGTCTACTCTGCCTGTCAAAAAAAAATAAAAGAGTTATCTGCATACCTGCATGCATATAATTTTATCTCTGTGTCTAGACTCTCAGCATAGCTAGTCTGAGTGCTGACTTCTTCGAGGATTTTACTCATATACGTTTTGGAAAGCATCAGTGATTTTACCATTCTTCCACCCAAGCTTTACCATATATTTGTTGTTTATTGCTGCTTCAATTTTCACAGAATTCATGTTGGTAAAATGAAGAGCTCTTTTCAATCTTATTTCTTATTGTCTCCAATTAGATCCTATTAAGGAATGTTTCAGCCAGTTTCACAATGGTTTATATTGTTGTAAAAAATATTGAAACCCATGCATAGTTTTTTCATCACTGGGGTTTTCCGCTAACTTTTGGAGTGCCTCTTCATATTTTCTTGGTTTTGATGGAAATGCATTTGTCAGTTAGATATAATTTAATTAAAAATACTATAAATTATTATGGCTAAAAATAAGATCCCTAAAACACTGGTGGGAAAACATGAAGGAGTTTGGGACATATTGCTCATAATTTTTCAGCATTTTCTTATACTTCATTGAAAGTATTGCCATTCTGTTTTAAGCGGCCCCCCCCCCTTAGTTTCCTGGACTCTGCTGCCCCTTTGTGGTCAATCTGTGCAACACTAAACTCATCAGACAAGTGAACTCCAAACCAAACAGGGAAGTGTCTGTATAAAAACAATCCCCACACAAACACTTTGAAAGCATGCCAGTTAGGTAACTATCTACTCTTCTGTCCAAGTTACCCACACCCTACAAAAATCACTCAAAGAAAGGTTTTTGAACTCATGTCTTTTTTTTTTTTTTCCCCAGTTGTTGAATCACAGGATGTGCTCTGTTAAGATTTTTATGTCCTTCACTTGTAAGTTTTCAAAATACGCTTTTGAAATCAAGCACCCCAAAAGATTCTAGCATCCCAAAGAGCACTTTTGGATGAACACTGATCCAGGAGAAGTAGTATGGTAATAAATGAAAGGACTAAAAACTTGGAGTTAGAAGTATCAGATGCGTTGGCGCTGCGGCTCACTAGGCTAATCCTCTGCCTTGCGGTGCCGGCACACCGGGTTCTAGTCCTGGTTGGGGCGCCGGATTCTGTCCCAGCTGCCCCTCTTCCAGGCCAGCTCTCTGCTGTGGCCAGGGAGTGCAGTGGAGGATGGCCCAAGTGCTTGGGCCCTGCAGCCCATGGGAGACCAGGATAAGTACCTGGCTCCTGCCATTGGATCAGCCTAGTGCGCCGGCCGCAGTGCGTCGGCCATGGCGGCCATTGGAGGGTGAACCAATGGCAAAAGGAAGATCTTTCTCTTTGTCTCTCTCTCTCACTGTCCACTCTGCCTGTCAAAAAAAAAAAAAAAAAAAGAAGTATCAGATGCATTGATTCTACTTAACAAACATCTGTAGCAAGTGCTGAGAATACAGATAAAATCCTGGCCTGAATAAGTTCAGAGTCTAGTGTGGGAGAGGCCAAGTAAACAATTGCAATGCTTTGAGATAAGCAGTCTGGAAAGAGAGAGGTAGAGCATACATAGGAGAAGAAAGGAGCAGTACAGGAAAGGCTTTGGGCAAGTCAGGCTAAAGACATTCACTGTGGAAAGTTCTCCAGGCAAAGAGTTTTTAAACTGAGTTAGTAAGGACAGGTGGCATTCAAGTTGCTAATTTGTGTGATCCTGCAGATATTGACAAATTTTCTGGGCTTCAATTTAACACTCACATAAGAAAAAAATAAGTCATATACAAGTCAATTCAAAGTTATTTGAGTCTTTATGATGCTTTTCACTTTTCCTTGACAGTATGTTTACAGTTTAAAGTTGTTAGAGTGCATTTGTAAGAGATAAAATAACCAGTCCCAAGATACCAAGTACTGCCAACCCAGTGCTTAATGGTCTTGTTTATATGTGTGATCCACACATCCTATGAAAAGCATTTTGCAAGTCTTCCAACTAAAAGAGAATCCTAACTGCCCATTGAATTTCACCTCATAATCATCAACCAAACAGAAATATATAATACACTTTTGTTTAGTCCTTTCATTGATCATGAAACTTCAGTTAACTTGTGGAAGGTGCAATAGGAAAATAGGATGAGCTAATGTGAACTTAGGGGAGACATATCTGTGGTGGTACAGTGAAAACAATCAGAAAACAAGGGACAGAGGGCATCTGAGAAAAAGAAGTGATTCTCCACCACCACAATCTACACATTTCAGTGATTCTTCTTCGGTGCCCAGGGACACAATGCCACCTCCTTCCTGTGGTCCTATGCAAAGCGACACCTGCATGCATGATTGGGGTTCTTATCTTGCCCATGAGTCTTGTGAAGATCAGTTAAGGCTTACTGAGCACTTAGCTGGGTACTGTAAAGCACACTTCATATTGTTAACTCATGGAATCATCACAAGTGTGTAAAATAACATTATAACCCCTACTTGACATGTGAAAACTGAGAACACACACTTTGAGCAATTTATTCAAAACCAGACTGTGAGTGGCAGAGGTAGAGTTCCAACCTGTGTCCTTGTCTTCTATCCTTACTGGAAGTGAACTGAAGGCATAGACATTTTAGCCCCTTCTTTTCATTAACCACCTCTATTCAGTGGTTTATGAAATGTGACACACACACACACACACACACACACACATACACACAGAGGTGTTAATGACTTAAAGGAAAAGAAGTTGGAAGGGGGAGTGGTTAGCAAGTGTTGAAGAGAATGTTAGCTGAGATTGTAACTAGAAATATTCTACCATCAGCGGTATATCTTCTAACTTTAGAGTTAAGGATTAGCTGATTATTGTACAAAGTGCTGCAATATTTTTATATCTATTCTTTTAAAAACTGCGCATCAGGGGTGGGCATTGTGGCATAGCACACTAAACTGCCACCTGGGATGCCTACATTCCACATCATGGTGCCTAGAATCAGTTACCACTTCCACTTTTGCTCCAGTTTCCTGCTGATGCACACCCCCGGAGGGAGCAAATGACCTACCAAGTGCTTGGGTCTCAGAGAAACTCAGATGGGGTTTCTGGCCCCTGGCTTCAGCCTCCTTCAACCCTGGAGGTGGAAGTTGTTTTTGTGTTTTTTGGGTCTTTTTTTCTGTCTCTTTCACTCCCTCCTTCTATCTCTCTCTATAACTTTCATCTCTATCTCAGTCTCTCTCTCTCTCTCTCTCTCTCTCTCTCTCTCTCTCTCCTGCTCTGCCTTTAAAATAAACTTAAAAAAGATTAACACTTTTAAATATAGAGTGTCAAAGCAATTCAATTAGTATTCAACAAATTAAAGAAAAACTTTAATCTTACCATAACAAATTGAATCTGAAATCATTCTCTCTTCAACTGCTCTGAACAGAGATTTATTTTATCTCAGGGCCGACTGACGTCCTGAGCTATGGCATTCCCACTCTCTGACTATCTACATATCTTTTATTTATTTTCACATAGGAGACAGCTCTATTTATTTTCCCTGTGTATTTTGTTAAAGCAAAAACATTGAACAGTTTAGAAGTACATAAAATAGTTACAAATTTACAGTTAGCATTCATACTCTTCAGGTGTTGCTTTTTCTATTTTTTTTTAAATTGTATCATGTCACATATCGATTTTTATCTGGATTTTTAGAAAATTTATTTATTTATTTTGAAAGAGAGAGAGCGAGAAAGAGGGAACTTCCATCTGCTGGTTCACTCTCCAAATGTCCACAACATTAGGAATGGGCCAGACTGAAGCCAAAGGCGAGGAGCTCCAGCTGTCTCTCGTGCAGGTGGTGGAGACCCAAGCACTTAGACCATCATCTGCTGCCTCCCAAGATGTGCATTAATAGGAAGCTGGATCAGAATTCAAACCCAGCTCCCTGATATGGAATATAGCATCTGAAGCTGCAGCGTAAGTATTAAATCACAACATCTGTCCTGCGGCAGAATTTTTACATTTAATATATACAGATACCTTTGGGTGACAATAACATAAATCTAGTAACAGTAGCTATGTGTCTTAGTCCATTTTCTGTTGCTAACAATGTAATGCCACAGACTGGGTAAATTATAAAATCTAAGTCTATAAAAATAAGTAAATAAAACATTTCCAACCATAAAGAATCTAAAAGCCTAGAAAATTTGGGCAGTATAAGCAGCTTTCCCTTATTTTCTCCTTAGGAAATAAATGTAAACAATATAGAAGGAAAATTAACATTGTTCTTTAAATATTGAGTCGTTCTAAAATGATAATCTTTGTCACAGAAGGAAGCACCATTATTTACTAGGATTATAAACCAATTAATTGGCTGACATTTTGCGGCTGACTGTGGATTGGCATTTGAAGAAAGAAGGCCATTTTTACCAACTGCAATTTTACAGTTTCACTTCATCCATTACCATTTTGTTTTAAACAATTTTTGTGCTTAAAAACAAGGTTCCAATGTGTTCAAGTCAAATTTTTTTCCACAGTCATATAGTTAAAAAATGACAAAATGGGTTCCGGCGCTGTGGCATAGAGAGTAAACCCACTTCCTACAGTATTGGCATCCTGTAAGAGCACCAGTTCGAGTCCCAGCTACTCCACTCCTTATCCAGCTCCTTGCTAATGCACCTAGGAAGGCAGTGGAAGGTGCCCCAAGTACTTGGACACCTGAATCCATGTGGGAGACCCGGATTAAACTCCTGGCTCCTGGCTTTGGACCAGCCCAGCTCAAGCCGTTGCGGCCATTTAAGGAGTGAACCAATAGATTAAAGATCTCTCATGCTCTCTCTCTAACTCTGCCTTTCAAATAAATAAAACTAAAATCTTAAAAAAAGTAGCAAAATAAAGTTTTAACCTAGTTTAGTCTGATTTCAAATCCTAACCTTTGCTGCCATGTAATTTATTTCTGTACTTCACTATAACTTTTAGTGTTTTGCTGACTGAAATCAAAGTTTGCTGAGTTTGATACAATTCCCATTGTTTTTCTGAAAGATATCAGTAAAAACTCTGTGATTAATTCTAAACTAATATTAGGCTGTTATAAATGCATGTAATAAACCCAAATCAACATGAATGTCTTTTTCCTGATCTCTTTTTCTTTTCCTTTCAATAAAAACTCACTCTATTAAAAAAAAAAAAGTTTTATTTTGGTGCACAGTTCTGGACCAAGGTTGAGGGTCCCAAGATAGCCTAGTACATCACATGGTATGAGACAGGGAATGTGCAAGAAATCTAGCTAAATTGGCTTTTATAGCAGACCCACTCCTGAGATAATCCATTGGCTCACTAATCCACTAATCAGATGAATAGGATAATCCATTCATTAGGGCAGAGTCCTAATCACCTCTTAAAGGTCCTACCTGTGCTCACCTTTTGATATCTAATAATGGGGATCAAACGTCAGCATGAGTTTCAGAGAAACAAATCATACTCAAACCATGACACCACACTACAAAGATAATCTAATATGCAAGGCACTATATACTTTATTTTCTAATATTTATTTATTTATTTGAAAGGCAGAGTTATACAGAAAGGAGAGGCAGAGAGAGAGAGAGAGAGAGGTCTTCCATCCACTGTTTCACTCCCTAGATGGCTGTGCCAATCCAAAGCCAGGAGCCAGGAGCTTCCACGCAGGTGCAGGGGCCCAGGGACTTGGGCCATCTTCTACTGCTTTCCCATGCAAGAACAGAGAGCTGGATCGGAAGTGGGACAGCCAGGACTTGAATAGGTGCCCATACGGGATGCCGGCACTGCAGGCGGCAGCTTTACCCACTATGACACAGCACTGGCCCTGGCACTGGCCCTGGCACTATATATATATATATATATATATATATATATATATATATATTTATATATGTTTAAGATTTATTTTATTTATTTGAAAGTCAGAGTTACACAGAGAGAGGAGAGGCAGAGAGAGAGAGACATCTTCCATCTGCTGCTTCACTCCCCAATTGGCTGCAATGACCAGAGCTGCGCCAATCCAAAGCCAGAATCCTGGAGCTTCTCCAGGTCTCCCATGCGGGTGCAGGGGCCCAAGGATTAGGCCATCTTCTACTGCTTTCCCAGGCCATAGCAGAGAGCTGGATAGGAAATGGAGCAGCCGGGTCTCGAACTGGTGCCCATATGGATGCCAGTGCTTCAAGCCAGGGTGTTAACCAGCTGTGCCTTAGCCACGGCCCCCTGCACTATATACTTTCATCTAATCATTTATCTAATCCTCCCATCAAGTCCATATGGTATAGATAGCTCTCTTTACCAGATAAGAAAACTGAGGCACAGAGACGTGAACTGCCCCAGATCACACATCTATAAGTGCTGGAGCCAGAGCTGGGACCCAGGCAGTCCAACTGGAAAGAGCACATTTTTAACCATCATGCTATGTTCTGTTATCTTCATAAATGGGCACATAATTCATTGTTGTGTATGCAAGTGTTATTCATGAATCCCATTGATTTTTTTAACTTTTATTTAGTAAATATAAATTTCCAAAGTACAGTTTATGGATTACAATGGCTTCCCCCCCATAACTTCCCTCCCACTCACACCCCTCCCATCTCCCGCTCCCTCTCCCATTCCATTCACATCAAGATTCATTTTCAATTATCTTTATATACAGAAGATCGATTTAGTATATATTAAGTAAAGATTTCATCAGTTTGCACCCATACAGAAACACAAAGTGTAAAATACTGTTTCAGTACTAGTTATAGCATTACTTCACATTGGACAACACATTAAGGACAGATCCCACATGAGGAGTAAGTACACAGTGACTCCTGTTGTTGACTTAACAATTTGACACTCTTGTTTATGGCGTCAGTAATCTCCCTAGGCTCTAGTCATGAGTTGCCAAGGCTATGGAAGGCTTTTGAGTTCGCCGACTTCGATCTTATTCTGACAGGGTCATAGTCAAAGTGGAAGTTCTCTCCTCCCTTCAGAGAAAGGTACCTCCTAGTCCAAGTGATCAATTTCAGTTCACAATTGATCACATTGATAGGTCTAAGAGTCAGAGGGATCACACAAACAAGACTAGTGTCTGCGAATACTAACTGATAGAATAAAAAAGGGAAAGAACAATCCAACATGGGAAGCGGGATACACAGCAGACTCATAGAATGGCAGATGTCCTAAACAGCACTCTGGCCTCAGAATCAGCCCTTAAGGCATTCGGATATGGCTGAAGAGCCCATGAGAGTATTTTAGGCATGGAAAGCCAAGACACTCTGGAAAAAAAAAAAACCTAAATGAAATATCTCTGCAAGTGAGATCCCAGTGGAAAGAACAGGGAATCCACTGATATTTACTATTTTCATGTGTTTGCTATTTAAAGCAATATGGTTTTGTGTCATTTCAGCACATTTGTTTATGCATTTCTGTTAGGTAGCAAGAGAGACATTCGTCTATGTATGTGAGGGGGCAGAAGGAAATGGGAATTTTTGTGCAGTGGAATGAGGGAAGAAATGGAGAAGCAAGCCTTGGAAGCCAAACACACACTTTTTATTTATGTTTTTCATTAATATGAGAATAGACTTAATGTGCTTCATACATACAATTCTAAGAATGATACTTCTCTCCTTCCCCACCCCTTCATTTCTTTTTCTTTTAATTTTGTGATAAAATAATTTAAATGTACATTATACTCAAAGGTTTAATGCACCACTAAATAAAGAGATAGATAATACAGAGAAGAGATGGAGGGGGGGAAGAGGGAGAGAGGGAGAGGGAGAGGGAGGGAGGGAGGGAGGGAGGGAGGGAGAGGGAGAGAGAGAGAGAGATCTTACATCTACTGTTCACCCCCCAAATAGTTGCAATGGCCAGGTCTGGGGTCATGCTAAACCCAGGAGCCTAGAACTCCATTTGGATCTCCCATGTGACCTCCAACTGCTTTCCCAAGCACACTAGCAGGGAGTGGGATTGGAAGTTGTGCAGCTGGGACTCGAGCCAACACCCTTGTGAAATTCCAGCATAGCAGACTGTGGCTTAACGTTCTGTGCCACAATGCACCCTCTCCCCCACCCCTACTTTTTTTTAACCCCGTGATTAGTTGATGGGCATCTAGCTTGATTTCATATCTTAGCTACTGTGAATTGAGCTGCCATAAACATGGGAGTACAGATAACTCATTACACTTATTCCATTTCCTTTGGGTATATTATCAGGAGTGGGATAGTTGGGTCGTATGTTAGATCTATTTTCAGTTTTCTGAGGAATCTGTATATTGTCTTTCATAGTGGTTGTACTGCTTACTTTCCCACCAACAGTGTATTAGGGTACTTTTTTCTCTACATCCTTTCTAGCAGTTGTAACTTTTTGATTTTTGGATGACAGCCATTCTAACTGGATTGAGGTGATACCTCATTGTGTTTTTCATTTACATTCCCCTATGACTAGTGACCTTTAGCATCTGTGTGTATGTGTGTGTGTGTGTGTGTGTGTATATGTGTGTCTGTTGACCATTTGTATTTCATCTTTTGAAAAGTGCCTGTTTGTGTCCTTCGCCCATTTCTTAACTGGATTGCTTGTTTTGCTGTTGCTGAGTTTCTTGACCTCCTTAAATATATGGATATTAATCATTTATCAGATGCATAGTTGCAAATATTTCTCCTATTCTGTTGATTGCCTCTTCACTTTGTTTAGTGTTTCCTTTGCTGTGCAAAAGCATATTAGCTTAGTGTAATCCCATTTGTCTATTTTTGCTTTTTATTGCCTGTGCTTCTGGGATTTTATCCAAGAAATCTTTGCCTATGCCAAATATCATGCCACATTTTCACCATATTTTCTTCTAGCAATTTAATGGTTTCAGGTTTAGGTTTAGATTGTTTATCCATTGTGAGCTGATTTTTGTATAAAGTATAAGGTAAGGGTCTTGTTTCATCTTTCTGCATTTTGAGATCCAATTTTCCCAACACCATTTATTCAAGACGCTGCAGACCAGTGTTTGCACATCAAAGTCTTACCCCTTGATATGAAAACCTTGTTAGGTGGGTCCTATCCACTCCATGGGGGTAGGGGTAAGGGTGGGGGTAGGGAGTCTTAGAGGAATCCTCTTTGCCATTTGCCAGGGAGCTATTAGGTCCAATTACACAGTGCTGGAAGGAATTTTAGAAGTTCCACACCAGAAAGCCCTTCCCACCCAGCATTATCTCAAAAGAGATATCCGGTCTAAAACAGATGAACTCTCAGTTCTTTCCTGAGATTTCTAGTCTCACATCTGAAATCCTTTTCTTGTCTGAAGATAAGGACCTCTGATATATCCATGACCTATAACAGTCTCAGTGTTGATTTCTGATGGTTGAGTCGATAGACTGAAGAGTCAGTCTACTACACTTAAAACTTTACAGAAAGATTGCATCAATTTACAGAGCTGCCATACTAAGAGTGTAATCCATACCCATATTCCTAATCCTTGTTAAAGCTGAGTATTATCATTGTCTCTCACATGAGTGGTTTCTGAGGTCTCATAATGCTGGATTTCACCAGATCCATGAAATTCTAGAAAACAGTGATGGTTAAAGAACCATCCCTCCCCACCAACCATGTTTTGTGGACTAGGAAAGACAAAGAATGGCCCTTCCCTACTGTTCTTACTCAGACAAGACTCATACTGTCTCTGCTTGCTTCTTTGTGACAGGGCCAGACGTAGATCCTCCAAATTTCCATTCTTGGCATCATAAAAGATTGGCTGAACTTCTGATCTCCACTGATCCATAAGAACAAAATGCTTATTAATGAAGTCTCTGCTAATCAAGTCCCTAAATTTTGGATTATTTTCAGCCAGAGCTAGAAAACAGTACACCCTTCTTAATAGCCCATGCTGAGAATTAGATGGGCCTGGGGTAAAATTTCTCTGATCTATTGTGTGTTATTTTCACTTCTGTTTATCCTGCATGCCCACACCCAATTCTTTCCATTCTTATTTTCTGTTCTCTATAGACGAGAAATACTTTTGCCTAGCCCGTGAGACCCTTGCAGATCCTTTTCAAAAAGACTTATTTTGTTTATTTGAAAGGCAAAGCAAAAGAGACAGGGAGAGACCTAGAGATAAAAAGATTGCCCATTTGTTGGTTAACTCCCAAAATGACCATTGGTGGAGCTGGGTCAGGCTGAAGCCAGGAGCTTTTAACTCCATCTGGGTCTTCCACATGGGTGATTAGGGTCCAAGCACTTGAGCCATCTTCTTTTGGTTTCTCAGTTGTTTTAGTAGGGAGCTGGATCTAAAACAAAGCAGCTGGGACTCAAACTGGTCCTCTTAACCTTCTGTGCCACAATGTTGGCCTCCATTTGCAGAGCTTATGTTAAAGGGTTCTCTATTGCAGTAGTTTCTTTCCCCGATTATGGTAAACTTTCTGATTAAGTCTTTCCTTATAAAATCCAGATATTTTTATTTGACAAAACAAAAACAACAAAACATTATGTTTTACTTTTATTTCACTTACATTTGTGGATTTTTGTTCTACTACTGTTGATCAATTCAAACTCAGACACTACAAAAGTAAAAGGACTTTATTTGGAGGGTCTTAGGAATCACAGCTTGAGAGACACAGACCCAGATAGCTCTACATCAGGAAGGCAGGAAAAGTGAGTGCTTGTGTGTTAAGGAGGAAAAGAGACTGTGGTACTGACAGAAGAAAGAGAAAAGGATGTGCAAATAGAGTGGAAACATCCATCAAACAAGTTTGATGGCCTCCAGACATGCATCCAGAGGAGCCTCTGGGCCCAGTGCAACTGTCTTAGGGTCTTGACTGTTAAAGATACTGGAGGTCAAAGGGTGGAAGTAACCAAAGTTCACATTTCAGGCAGCAGCTGGAATCCTGCATAAGCTCTTTTCTAATCCCCTTTCCGTTCCATTTTGAGATGCTCTTTCAATGTTATTTTCATTGTAATTTTCCTTCTATTTTCATCATATTCAACTGTAATTATTGGCTACTTTGATTCTTTCCTGTGCAGTTTATAAACCGCCCCAGATGTACTTAGTTCTAGGTGCCTCCATGACTGCAGTCATTTGTTCTCAGGAGACCTCAGTCAACAGAGATCTTGCCTAATTAACACTGCTGGATGTCTTTCCTGTCCCACTTTGAGTCTGAGTTTCTGTGAAGCCTCCACTGTGCGCTCCGAGAGGTAATCACAGCTCTAGCACACAGCTCCTCACCAATACAACTCACAGAGAGGCTATATTTTCTCCCCGACTGTCCATCTCCATCCAGCTCTCCCACATGGATGGCAGAGGCTCAAGTACTTAGAACATCTTCTGCTGCTTTCACAGGCACATTAGCAGGGAGCTGGATCACAAGTAGAGCAGCTGGGACTCGAACCAAAGCTCATGTGGGATGCCACCATTGCAGAAGGTGGCTTAACCTGCTGTGCTCCAACACCAGCCCTCACCTCTCATCTATCCCTATACTTGGTTCTACTTTGGATCTGACTTTGCAGAGAATCTGGATAACACAACCTGGAAGTGTAGAGCACTTAGTGTCCCCAGGGTAAATTTTGTTTCAGAAGAATTAATGAAGGAAATTCCTCTTTCTTCTCCCCTTTCCCTCATACTTCACCAAATTTTGTTCAAAGTCACAGTGGTTCTATAGGTTGGTCTGGAAGGTGTCCCAATTCACTGATCACAGTGACTAAGCCATGTTTTCTTGAAGATAAGCCATTGTGTGTTTGCTCTCCCTTCTTCCTGGTTTCCCTTCCCTTATACCTTGCTTCTGCTGCCCTAGGATTACTGTAAAGCCTTAGTGTCCTTAGATAAAAACCACAGGAGGCAATTGTTTGGCACTAAGCATTAGCACTGGGCCCCAACAGACCAGGTTAAAAATCAAAATGGTGCTAAAGTTCACTAAGCTACTTATCTAACTTCTGAGATATGAGGATTAGAAAGAAACCAACCAAATTTCCCAAACAGGCCATTTTCATTTGGCTTGACAATGAAGTTCCCTTTGCTTTACTCCTTATATAAAAGAAGCAACCTGAAATAACCAGATGGCAACCACCACTTTCTGGCTGTTCTGTCTCTGTGTCCCCTCCTTCCACAGAAAGTAACTTTAAAGGGATCAATCTGTTTTTTGGTCGTTTGTTTCTGCTTTCTTCAGTCTTTCTCTGCCTATAAAACTAAACTTCTTCTACTTAGCCCACAGGAATACTTATTCCATTTTATGGAAAGAAATGTTGTCCAATTCTAAAGATGAAAGTAAAGCCAATCGAAATGTTTACATCTAAACTGTAATTCCACCCTTCAACAGTATAAAAAACTTTGCTTTCAGCTCTATTTTTTAGGAACTTGGAGTAAGAAGTCTGTGAGTCATCTATGTTGAGCCTTTGTAATTTTTCTTTTTTTTAATAGAAAGCTTTTATTTAATAAATATAAATTTTGCAAGTATAATTTTTGAATTTTAGCAGTTGGAAGACACATTCTTTTTTTTAACTTTTATTTAGAAAATATAAATTTCCAAAGTACAACTTTTGGATTATAGTGGCTTTTTCCCCCCATAAGCACCCTCCCACCCGCAACCATCCCATCTCCCACTCCCTCTCCCATCCCATTCTTCATCAAGATTCATTTTCAATTATCTTTATGGTATCTTATGCTGGCTCCTCTAGAGGCAGATGCAGGAAAGAACAAGAGAATTTAGGAATACTCACAGGAGCAGGTGACTAAGGAAGTGGCATGCAATGACGAAATACTATGGATAGGGTCTTGGCCGACACCAGCTTCAGCTGGATCCCACGGGGGAGCTCTGGAGTGCGTGTTGCCCCACAGAAGTGGCTCCTCCATGAGTACATATGATGCTCCCATATTCAGTTGCATTTCACCTCCTATCCCACAGCCCAGAGTTCTAGCAAAGGAGACACAAGCATGGTTGGAAACAGCACTAGACATCATGAAGATGTAAGTACCTTGCACAACAGTTCCTTGAATGGTTGAAGTGCCTCTTCCTCAAGTTCCTCAATCACTTTCTAACTCTCAAGTCCAACATACAACTTTCAATTTACTTGAACTTTCTGTGACCCAAAACATCATAGCCTGTTCCTTTTTTTTTGAAATGTTTTCCTTCACTCTCTAGTTCACCTTTTTCTGGTTTATTTCTTATCTCTCCCACTCCTTTTCAGGGTTTTTCTTTTTCTGTCCCTGCTGTTTCTTCCACACAAATAGTCCATAATGCCCCACACTTAAAGTAAGTAAGCTTTTCTCTTCCCATAACTTCAACTGTAACTCTGCCCAGAACTGTAGATCACATTTTCAAATACCTGTAAGACATCAGACATCTCAAACGTAGATATTCAAGAGTCCCATAATCTTGAAAATAGCATGTCCAAAACTAACTTTCTTGTCACTTTGTTCCCTCTTCTCACCACCTCCATTCTCAAACTGCAATTGCTCTATAGCAATCTTAGCGATCAGAGAGCTACATCATGTACAGTGCAGCTTCCCACATCAGAAGATTAGGAATTACCTTGTTTACTCTACATCTCCAGTTAATTTCAAGTCTTCTTAAGTATTTCCATCTGAAGCTTCACTCCTCAAATGGCCACAACAGCCAGGGCTGGACCAGGCTGAAGCCAGGAACCTAGAATTTCATCTGGGTCTCAAACATATGTGGCAGATGCCCAAGCACTTGGGCCATCTTCCACATCTTTCCCAGGCACATCAGCAGGGATGCTGGATCAGAAGTGGAGCAGCCAGAACTTGAATAGGCACTATATGGGATGCTGACATCACAGGCAGTAGCTTAACCTCTGTGCCATACCAGCCCCCAGCAGTCTTCTTAAATATTTCTCAAGTTGGTTTTCCCATCTTCTCCAACGAATTGGTCTTAGTGTAGTCCTTCAATATCTCTGATATACAACAGCTTCCTAAGTGGTCTCTCTCATTGCCCCCAACCCCCTCCATTCTCAATGTTATTTTTCTTTCATTTCCTCTACTTCTCCAAAGTTCTCTTCATGGCATGGAATTATCCATACCTTACACCCTTGACTAAATCCTTTAATGGTTCAACTTTTATTAGGTTGCCACTCAACAGGACATAGAGGCTTTTTGTTACATGAATTCCACTTGCCTTTTCAGTCTCATTCCCACCCAATTTATCGACTATGCTTTCTGTAAATAAATTTATTCAGGCATCCTAGAAATTTACTCTTGCCTATGATGTTATGAAGCTTCATGTGTTCTTCCTTTCACCCACAATGTCCTTTCACATTTCATGTTCCAACAAACTCTCACACTTTTCAAATTCTGTTATCACTTCCTCTGCACAATAAGGCAACTCCATTTCTGGGTTTCCACCACACAATGAACAGATCTCTACCATAGCATATTTTATCTGTCCTGGGAAGGACCTCCACTCCTTAAGCTCCTTTGAAGAAAATACTATATCCTACTTACCTTGACATCTGCAGTACTTGGCACGTGGCAGGATCTCAATGAACATTTTCTGAATGAATGAAACAGTAGGAAAGATTCTAAATTCTGAATTAGGCTATCTGGACCTGTGCTGTTCATAATTTGTGATTTTCGTATTTCTTTGGGTTTCGGTTTCTTTAATCTATGAAATGAGGAAGTGGCACTAGATTTTCCACAAGGGTCTCTCCAGCTTCAGGGGCTGTCACTACTGCCTACTATTTGAGTTCAAACACATATTTTGTCTGATCAGAGAATGTTTCATAACAATTTGAGAATATCAAAAAAGAAGACTTCACATATCACACACACACACACACACACACAAATAGAATTTCCACTATATCCCGAAAAGCAGATAATTTGGCTTTATTGGCCAATATTCCCAAACATTCACAATGGTCATATCTGAATCACACTGCCTTTAGGTGAGGGTGTGCCCTCTACTTGGCCAGGAAGCCCATCTCTTTGTATTATTTCCATCTCACAGAGGTAAAGACTAGTCCTGATGTATTCAGGGATATACATGTACATGTATAACACCAAACAGCCTAGAATTTTCTAAGTAGTACTAATTCAAAACATTTTGTGCTTAGTGTTTTGTTTTGCTTTTCTAAGTTACCCTAAACTTCTCACTTAATCTTATGATCTTTTTGGAAAACAATGTTGCCTTGATAGGAGCAAAGGCCAAGCCATTGTATCTTCTAATTAGTTTAGTAAAGTATTTCTCTCACTTGAAGCAACTGATGCTTTTCAGGTAATACTTCCGATTGAATATTTATTATTGGAGCATTCTCTTCCAGTTTTAAAGTCCACGAAGATTGCTTCTTGCCTTTCAAGGATGTTCGGACTGACTTGCGTGATCAAGAAAAGCTAGTCCACTGAGAGTACCCGGGGTGTTCCCCTGTCCCTTCATTGTTCCTGCAAGGATGGCGTATCTGCGTTTGCATTTTCGAATGGAGCTGTGCATTCGGTCTACGGCGGAGTTAAAGGTTAGGAAAGGAGACAGGGAAGAGCCTAAGGCGGGGGCAGGGTGAAGGCACAAATCCAGGGGGTTGGCTTCATGGGATGAAGAAGACGAATACCCTCCATTTCCTCCTCTTTTCTTCTGTATGCAGGCTAAGGCTTCCACCATTTGTATGCCCGCCTTCAAAGAACTGCCCCCTGCAATTTTGCTGGCGCTTCCATTCCTTCGCTGTGAACCAGAGGGGGCGGGAGAGGTTCTCTGTCACTCAGTCCCTAAAGCCAATGGGTGAGGAGCTAGCCCCTCTGGCCTCGCCTTCTTCTCCGGGTTACACTGGGAGCATGCGCAGTGGGTGTTCCTGTGCCGCCGCCCATCAGCTGAGAGTTGCAGCTGGGGGCTGTGGGGCCCCGGGGTGACAGCGGCCGCTGGAGGAGGAGGAAGCCGAAGTGGTCAGGGTAAGAGAGGCGTGGGGCAGGGGGCTCTGGCTGGGCGGCCGGAGTCGCGGTGTCCCTGCAGCGTTGCCACCTGCTCTGTGCGCTTGGTCCGCCGGCCGCCGCCCTGCGCTCTGCGGCAGACTCGCGGGAGGCGAAGGGCGGGTGCTGCCCGTGCTCCCGGAGCGCCGGCCGTCCCCAAGCCCCCCGGGCCCGTCGCTGGACCTGCACTCGCGGCCGAGGTGAGGCGGCTCGGCCGGCCTCGCCAGCTCCGTCAGTCCGGCGCTTGCCGGGTGGCAGCCGCCTGGAGCCGCCCAGGGCTGCGCTCCCGAGGCTGGAGAGACCAGACAAGAGACCTCTTCCTCCTTTTAACTTACGGGTCGACAAACACATGCTTGAAACTTCTCTTCCCGAAAACAGGGGCAAATGCTTGTGGTAGACAAACCCTAGACGTGTGTTCAGCGGCCCTTTGTGTTTGGCTTTGGTGACTTTGACATGCCAACTTTCTTTTTATTACATTTTTAAGGCCTTTGAAATCACAATATTTTAAGAATTCCGAGCACCTCCAAACCCCTCTCTTTCTTTAAATTTAGACAGAATGGGTTAATAGGAACATTGCTTTTATGATCAAATGCCGTGTTTTCTCTCTCATATTTCTGACATTTGCTTGGTTCTCACAGTTGTGTATTCGTTTTTTGTACCTCCGATCACTGTATTCGACACAGTTATATATAATTTAAATCTTGCCCGGAATCTGGAAGAAAAGGAAGTAATTATGAAATGCTGTACTGTTTAGTAATGTCGGAGGTGGGTGTTCCTTCTGCTCTGAGCTGCACCTGGGCAGAGACTGGGGGAAAAAATGTTCCACTACATCTGGTGTTGTGGATCAGCCTCAGCCTTGTGACAAGTTAGAAACTGGGCTGTAGCTTGAAAGTGTCTAATGAGTATCATTCACTTCTACAAAGTTTATGTCATTTTTCCTTCAGATGTTTTACTTATGCTG
Source organism: Oryctolagus cuniculus (assembly GCF_051225735.1). Classification (NCBI taxonomy): domain Eukaryota; kingdom Metazoa; phylum Chordata; class Mammalia; order Lagomorpha; family Leporidae; genus Oryctolagus; species Oryctolagus cuniculus. Next base: position 36,423,868 of record NC_142871.1, read on the forward strand.
CAGATAACAAGTCAATTCTAATTTTAGTTATGTTCCCAAACTTCAGCCAAGTACTGGTAGTTGAAAAATAAATTATATAAAATATCTGCAGTAAGTCTGAGTGAGGCTTTCCTGTGATTCCATGTAATTTGAAAACTTAATGTGGGAAAAGTGAAAACAAAGCCCTTGGTAATGTGAACTAAAACTGAGTAGTGTAATGGCTCATCCTGTGGAGGTGGTGGCTTGAGGAATGCCTCTGTTGAGCAGGTGTAGAGATTACTAAGCCGTAGTGAGCGCTCTCACTTTCATTGAGCATCTATTGTGCACCTGGTACTGCACGTACCACAAGATGACAACGTTGGATATCTGTTGTGTTCCAAAGATGAGGATAGACATAAGCATATGCCAATTAAATAATTAGATAGTGATGAGTGTTAGGGAGCACTGAGAGAGAATGACAGAGTGGCAGGAGTGGTGAATTCTCATATCAGGCCTGGCTTTCTCTAGCATGTGATAGATAACTCCTGGGAAAAGTAGCCTGTCCCGTGCAGATCACGGGAAAGAGCATTCCAACGTTGGGAAATGGCATCAGGCACAAGACAACCATAACCTTGGGGCATCCTTTTGGGATCTGAAAGAGGCTTTGGAATCCAGTGCTTTAGAAATGGAAGTGTGAATGTACATCAGAATGCTTATGTAGAAGTGGCAAGAAAAGATAAGTTTATTTTGGTGCAAAACATTTTTGAAATTCACACATAAATTTTTTGTGATAGGTATTTTCCATGAACTTTCTGAAGACCCCTTATATATACTCTCAGGGTGGGTCCAAGTCTCTCAGAAGTAGGGTCATTTTATTCATTCGTTCTACAAATATTAATTGAGCACCTATTATGTACCTGAATTCTGAAAATCAAACAGTCCACACACATACACACACACAAGTTATTACCCCCATGACTCCGGGAACTTATGTATTGGCGCACAACGTGCAAAGAAATTCAGTATTATATGCTGGTGCTGATGATTGAGAAAGTGAAACTGACCACTTCTTTGCCCAGCCTAGATTTAAAGAACACGAGATCTATGCTTACTGGAATCTTAAAGGTTCTGCAGCATGGCCACTGGTAAGTGAGGACAGTGTTTGTCACCCAGGGTTCCATTTTGAAATTCCCTTTGTTCCTTTAGAAGCAGTCTGAGAAGACTCGTTATGAGTGCTGCGCTTTGATCTACCCTGCCCCTTTTTCTCTTTGTAGTGCCCAGACCTCGTATATCTCCACAAAGATAATTACCGAGGTGAGATCAGCATCATCCTCGCAGAACTTTCTGCAAGCATGGAAGTGGACGGTCCAGGAGCTGTCTGGGCTTTGGACACTAGCCACATACAATCTTTGAACCCTTGAGAGGTTGCTGTTATGACTCAGGGCTGAATTTTTCTTTTGACTTAATTGTAGTTTTAATAGCTTATGGAGTTTGTGACTACTCTGTTAGACAGTGCAGGTCCAGATAATGTTATGTAATTGTCAGTCTGAGGAATGAAACTAGGAATTCTAAATGGACTTTGAAAGGGATTCCATAAGAGTGCTTTAGGCAGTAGCAGCTTGAGCTAGGTCCTGAAAACAGATGTGGAAAGCAAACATTTGAAAAACTTGGCAACAATTTAACCTGTATGCGAAGTTCATAACCTTTTAGGTCAGTTTACAGTTAACTGTCTATTTGTGTGTGCCTGTTTTAGAGTAAAGTCATCCTTTTGGTCCCTTATTTCTCATATTTTACTCCAGAAGAACCAACCATTGTTGCCTTTTATATATTGCTTATTAGTAGAATAGGAGAGGAGTATGCTATTCAGTTGTATTACTGTGGCTAACTCACCTACTTATACCAAACCTATTTCCTCATCTTTAGAGTGGGTATGGCAAAACTTCTTAGAGGGCCTGCAAAAAGGTGGTAAATTTGACTTTTCTAATTGAGTGGGTTCACCTGTCTGTAATTTTGTTTTATTGGAAAGCAATATTATTTAGTGTTTTAAAAAAAGTAAACTATATAAGGTTTAGTTTCAAGTATTGACTCTTTTGCTGATCTTCAGCAAGTTAGTCTCAATTTCTTAAATCACAGTAATAATTATACTTAGTTCAAAGGTTTAATGTAAGGATTAACTGAAAAGTTGCTGGCACTGTGGTGTAGTAGGCTAAGCCTCTGCCCTGTCCCAGTATTCCATGTAGGTGCCGGTTAGTGTCCCAGCTACCCCTCTTCCATTCTAGCTCTCTGCTTATGGCCTGGGAAAGCAGTGGAGGATGGCCCATGTGCTTGGACCCCTGCACCCGTGTGGGAGACCTGGAAGAAGCTCCTGGCTCTTGGCTTTGGATCAGCCTAGCTCCAGACATTGCAGCCATTTGGGGAGTAAACCAGCAGATGATAGACCTCTCTCTCTCTCTCCCTCTCTCTGTAACTCTGCATCTCAAATAAATAAATAAATCCTAAAAAGAATTAACTGCAAAAATAAATGTAAAAGCCCTAGGCACGAGGGTCAGTATTGTGGTACAGCGGGTTAAACTACTGCCTGCAATGCCGACATCCCATATCAGTGCTGGTTCAAGTCCTGGCTGCTCCACTTCTGATTCAGCTCCCTACTGATGCACCTTGGGAAACAGCAGAACAGATGTCCCAAGTATTTGGCCCCTGCCACCCATGTGGGAGGCCTGGATGGAGTTCCAGGCTTCTGGCTTCAGCCTGGCCCAGCCCCGGTTGTTGTGGCCATTTGGGGAGTGAACCAGCAGGTGGAAGATCCCTCTGTCTCCACCTCTCTGTGTAAATCTGCCTTTCAAATATATAAAATAAATCTTTAATGAAAAGAAAGTCCTAAACATCATGATTAAGAAATAGTAAGTCTTGGGTAAATGTTAGCCATTATTATTCTTCTTTAATTTTTATTTATCTTTCTCTTCTATAATTTACAAATTGCTTTTCATTTTTTGTTTTTGTTTTTTCATTTTTATTATTTTTTATGAAAGACACAGTTACAGAGAGAGGTAGAGCCAGAGAGAGAGAAAGAGGGGTCTTTCATTCCACTTTCACTCTGCAAATGACTGCAACAGCCAGAGCTGAGCTAATCCAAAGCCAGGAGCCAAGAGCTTCTTCTGAATCTCTTATGCGGGTGCAGGGGCCCAAGGACTTGTGCCATTTTCTACTGCTTTCCCAGGCCATAGCAGAGAGCTAGATGGAAAATGGAGCAGCCGGGACTCGAACTGGCACCCATATGGAATGCCAGCGCTACAGGCTGGGGCTTTAACCCACTGTGCCACCACGCCAACCCCCACAAATTGCTTTTCATTCTTCACTCAAGACTGAGCTAGAGTGATCACCCAGGTGCCCCTTCCCTAATTTCCACACAGACCAAGAATAGCAGCCTCTTGTATAAATGAAGCCTAATTCTATCAGTAGAAAGAACATTCTCAAGGTTAGTTGCTTGAATGAAAAGAAAAGGAAGATTTGATAAATCCCTGGAGAGGCAAAAAAAGATAGCTTCTAATGAGAACAGTGAGAAGCTATCTTACTACGCTCAAATTGAGAAGACTATGATTTACTGTCTTTGGGGGTAAAGTGGGTCTCGTAAAGTGGATTTCAGGTGACTGTGATCTCTGATACCGATGAGGTTGGCGTACTCTTGGCTGATGCTGCCCTGCATATGCAAGAGCAGACTAGACCATTCCTCCCTGTAAGTTGGAAAAGCACTTGTTCCCTGATTGTGCATTATCTCCTGTTAATCGTGGCAGCAGCCCAAGTGCTAAGTGTCTTGCCCAAGGTAGAGATTTCTGGTTGTCACTTCCACTGAACAGGGAGTTGGGGAGTTCATGTAGCTTCAAAGACATGGAGACAATAGACAGAGTTTAGAATATTACTTGGAGGTATGGATATGAAACTCAATATGTGTTTAAGTTAAAATGGAACCATATGGATATAGAAGCCCCCAAGGGAGTACATTAATAAGAAACAGCATTTTCTCATTCCTTGTGTTTGTGTTGGCTCTTAGATCTAGTTGATAGAGGGAAAGGAGACAGGAAGAGGTCATTGTGCCAATAGATTATTGTCTTTATACATACAGTGGAATAAAAAGTGGCAATAAAAGGAACGAAGTACTGAAACATACTACAATGTGAATGGCCCTTGAAAACATAGTTGAGAATGAAGCCAGTCACAAAGAATACATATTGTATGCTTCTGTTAATATGGACTGTCTAGAAAAGGCCAAGCAATAAAGACACAAAGCAGATCAACAGTTTCCCAGGCTGGGGAAATTGGGGAGGAATAGGGCGTAACCACAAATGGATATGGACTTTATTTTTAGTGTAATGAAAACACTTTCAAAGTAATGTGATGATGGTTACACAACTTTGTGAATATATTTTTTAAAAAATTAAATTGTGTACTTTAAATGTGTGATGTATATGGTATGTGAATTATATCTCAGTAAAGCCTTTATTATTTTTTGCAATTGAAGAATTTAGAGATCCATTTGGTGGTTTTTAGTAGGCTTGGTATAGTGGTGGTCTCAATGAATCACCAGTTCTTGTCTTGTTCTGTGTGGGCCCCAACACTTCATATAGCTGCAGGCCCAAGTTCAAGGCTTCTTGGATGGGGGTTTAACCTTGCCCTGCTACAGCAATTCAGTTGTCTCAGTTGAGGTTTGAATTTACACTTTAATGTAATTTGTTTTGTGTCTACTTATAGGATGTGTTGAGGCCCAAAGGGCCCAGAACAGGTAAATGGGACCTATGGAGCAGTGAAAGGTAGTGGAGTACCTATGAAAGCTCCCAGGACCTGCAGGGCAGCCAGGCACATTCCACCAGGCACCAGGGTTCTGGGCATGGAACCAGCACTGTTCTGCTGGTCTCAACAGTTTCCTAACAAAAAAGCTATGGATTTCATTGTGGTCTCTTTTCCCATACCAGGGATCTCCTGTGGTTTCTTATTGCGGTATATCCAAACTCAGCCTAGTATCCAGGGCTCTTCCTCTTCACTGGCATTTGTTCTGTGTTAACAAGCATGGGTAGCTTTGGAATCAGAACCCTGGAATTGACTCCCATCTCCACCTTCGGGTGAGCTCTGCTATCTTGGACCAGTTACTTAATTTTATTCTTTTCTTTCTTTTTTTCTTTCTTTCTTTATCCATGTCTCCAGTAAAAGTTTTACTGAAATTAGAACTACTTTTAAATGTCATTATTTTAACTGACGCATAGAATAATACATACTTGTGGGGTACCACATGATGTTTAGATTTAATATGCATTGTACAATGTCCAGATCTGGGAAAATCTGTTTCCTCAAACATTTATCATTTTTTAATGGTGAAAACATTCAAAACCCTTTCTTCTTTTTTTAAGAATAATTGTACAGTAGTACACCAGAACTTAACTTATATCTAATTATAACTTAGTACCCACTAATCAACCTCTCCCCATCCTTCCTACTCACTACTCTCCCCAGCCTCTAGCAACCAACTGAGATCGACTTTTTAGATTCTTCACATGAGTGAGATCATGTAGTACTTGCTTTTCTGTGTTTGGCTTATTTTATTTATTTATTATTTATTTAAGATTTATTTATTTATTTGAAAGAGAGAGAGGGAGAGACAGAGAGTGAAAGAGGCTTCCCTTCTGCTGATTCACTCCCCAGATGGCCACAATGGCTGGGACTGTACAGGGCTAAAGTTGGGAGCCTGGAGCTTCGTCTGGGTCTCTTACATGGGTGACAGGGTCCTGAGTATTTGGGCCATTCTTTGTTTCCTTCTCAGGCATGTTAGCAGAACGCTGGATCAGAAATGGAACATTTGGGACTCAGACTAACATGCATGGGATGCCAGCATTCACAGGCAGACTTAACTCACTATGCCACGATGCTGACCCCTTGCCTTATTTTATTTATCATAATGACCTCCAGTTCCACCCATGTTATTGTAAGTGACAATATTTCATCCTTGTTTAAGTGACTGAATAATACTCCATTGTATGTATATATGTATATATATATGCATACATATATATGCATATCGTATTTTCTATATCCACTCATCAGTGAATGGACACTTAGATTGTATCCATTTTTTTAGCTGTTGTGAATGGTGCTTCAATAAACATTGGAATGCAGATGTTTCTTCAACAAACTGATTTCATTTCTCTGGATATATCCAGTAGTGGGGTTGCAGGATTGTATGGTAGTTCTCTTTTTTTAGTTTTTTTTTTTTTTTGTGGAACTTCCATACTGTTTTCCACAATGGCTGTACTAGTTTAAATTCCTACCAAAAATGTACAAGCGTTCTCCACATCTTCACCAACATTTGTGATCATTTGTCTTTTTGATAATAAGCGATCTGACTGGAGTGGGGTGATATCTCCTTTCAGTTTTGATTTGAATTTCTCTGATAATTAGTGATTTTGAACATTTTTTTCATATACCTATTGGCAACTTATAAGTCTTTCTTTGAAAAATGTCTTTTTAGACCTACTATCCAATTATTTTCCCTTTTTTTGTTGTTTTGTTATTTGAAAGGCAGAGTGGCAGAGAGAGACAGAGAAAGATCTTCCATGTACTTGCTCACCCCCCAAGTGCCCATCAATAGCCAAGGCTGGATGAGGCTAAAGCCAGGAGCCCAGGATTCAATCTGAGTCTCTGACATGGGTGGCTAGCACCTTCACGTGCTGCCACCCATCCTATGCATCACAGGAAGCTGAATCAGAAATGGATGAGCCAGAAGTCAAACCAGGCTCTCTGATGTGGGAGGCTTCTCAGTTGATGACCTAACCACTGCACCCTGTGGCTACCCCCAACTGTCCATTTTTTAATTGGGTTATTTGAAGTGTCGCCCCCACCCCATATAGTTGTTTACATTCCTGATATATTCTGACTGATTCCTTGCAAATGTATAGCTTGCACATCTTTTCTTTTGTACAGTGTGTTGTATCTTCACTCTCTTAATTGTTTCCTTTGGTAGAAGCTCTTTAGTTACATGAAATACTCTTTGTCTGATTTTGCTTTTGTTTCTTGTGCTTTTGGGGTCTGAGTCAAAAAATCCTTGCCCGTTGCTGTGTCCTGAAGTGTTTTCCCTATATTTTCATCTGTTCCTGAGTTTCAGGTTTTACATTTAGATATAAATAATTAAGCTTTATAAGCCATAGTTTTCTCAACATTGAAACAAGAATAATGCCTCCTGAGAATTAAATTAGACAGCCTGTGTGAAATACTTTTCATTTCACAAATACACAGTGAATGTTAGTCATTACTCTCTTCCCCTTCTGCATTTCCTCCGCTTGTCCCAGCCCTGGATCATCTTGTGTTTGTGTGGCTGAACACCTCTGCTTCCTTGGCAGATTTCCAACTGTGTGCACCCTTTCCTCCTGTTCTGGATGTATCCACCAATGTTGCCATGTACTTGCTTTTATTGTTCTCCAAGCCATTCATATCCAGGTATCCAAATCTTATGTTTCTGTTTCATAAATTCCTTCTCAACAAAAGTGATAGTGATATTTCTTTTTTGTCATTCTTGCCTAACATATGACTTTTTATTGGTTTATATTGCTTTGTGTTGTTTTTCATTACCAGTATTATCCTTTCTCCTTCGTGAAAAACTTGATTTGAACAGAGACTTTATCTTTTTGTTTGTTTTGTTTGCATCTCCTAAACACCTCGTTTACTGCTGGGCATGTATAGGCTCTCAGTGGAGAGTTCGCTTCCAAATTGACCACCACCGGCTTTGCAATATTCCAGTGCATAGTTGGTAAAAATGGGTGTTAAGAGTAGTTGAAATGTTTTGCTGTTCACAGTTGTATACACAAGGACGCCCCTTCACAACCTTCTTTCCAAACCCTACGTAATGGAGAGTGGAGTGGAGTGGAGTGAGTGGAGTGGAGTGGAGTGGGGTGGAGGCGAGTGGGGTGGAGTGGAGTGGAAAAGGAAGGAGCTTTGTCTTCACTCCCTGCCACAACATCTGAGCTTTGCTTTCATCGTGAGAAGCAGACTGCTGGGAAAGAAGAGTGGTTTGTTCTCCATGCTCTGTCAGGAAGGTGTGATGGGCATTTTCCAGGACATTCTCTTGCTTCTTAGGACTTGGCTCTGCTATTTTAGCTTTTCCCCTTAACATTAGATACCTGTGAGTCAGAGGTTCCTGCACTGTGTTAAATTAGGTATCATGAGCTTTCTGGGGCTTTCATAGGTCTGAAGCTGTGTTCCTTTTAAGGTCTTTAAATGCGTCTTCTGTGCTAAGGGCTGATTTAAATGTTAGAGAAAGACACATAGCATGCAGGGCTGTCTTACAGCTGTTTAGTTCAGGAGGAAATATAAGTATTAGACAAACTGATGCACAGAGAAGGGATTTAATAATTCTGCCTTGGAGAGATCAAAGAAGTTTATGAAGGGAATGTGCAATGTGGCACGTTTTAACCGTTACACTTGTTTAACATGACTCTGTCCTTTGAAGTCAAGTTTTTTTGACAGACATTAGAGTTTTGCTGGTTAATGCATGAATTTGCCATGCATTTGCCATGTTTGGTTGATCAGGTTTGTATTTATAACCTCCCGGATTGTTAATTCAGAAAATGTAAGCCTAAATCACTTTAAAAATATAGCTATTTGACTCTCTTTTATGTTCTTTAGGTGACTGCTGTGAAATCTGCACAGCCCACCAACAGCTGATGAAATTAGTGAATCAGCCATGTCTTACACTCCAGGAATCGTTGGGGACCCCGCCCAGCTGGCCCAGCGCATCTCATCCAACATCCAGAAGATCACACAGTGTTGTGAGTTGAGTTTCATGTTGACTCTGCTGTTTTTAATTCTGAACTGAATTTGCTGGAGGTTCCCAAAGGGACAGCTGTGCTTGTAGGAAGGAGGAGCATTCCTTAAGAACAGCTTTCAGAATGACTAAGGAATAATTATATTAGGCCAGGTGACATGCACTGTATTTTTCTGTACAGGCCAGAGCCAGACACATAAGGTATTATTTCACGAATGAAATAAAGATGCAAAAGGATAACATATATTAACATTTTCCTTAAAATTATCTAGTTCTAGATGAGATTATGAGACTTGTTGGCTCAATCCCATAGTTTACAACTGGAGAACACTGTTAAGAACATAAGGAACAATGTTTATTAAAAATGAAATCTGCCTAGATCATTGATCAGGTTAATTTTACAAAGGCAAATGCTTGGTATGTTATTAAGGAGCATGGAAGAACTAAGGATGGAATTTTTTAATCTATTGAGACAGCTATAATAGTAGTGATCAGAGACAGAAAATCAATAGGCTGATCCAGTGTGGCAGTTTGCTGGTAGTTATTACTCCTCAGAATATAAAAATTTTAAAAAATCATAGTAGCAGATTTGAGCTTATAGATTTTTAAAAAATTTATATTTGTCCCTAAATCATAGCTAACAGCATTCTGTAGATTCTAGTCATCTTGCTGTGTTTGACTATTTGGGGCATTTACCTGAACCCTTCAGAGTACATTAATCCTGTTGTTTTCTTCAGCTTAGTTCCCTAAGGCTGCTCTCTTTACCTGAATGCTATCACATGCTGAAATACAGAATGTTTTCAAATTACCATGCTTGGTTTCTTTATTAAATCATTAACTTCCCAATAGACTTTACACAAATATTTTAAGGGAAATGCCAGTTTGTTGAGGTAAAGGGAATAAAATTAGATTGCAGATGATTCAAAAAATGTATCACCATGTAGAGTTGTGTGAAATAACCCTTATTCTGATTTGAGGCAGTTCTTGTTTTCTTTGGCCATTCTTAGAGGAGCAAGGAAGTGAACAGTGTTGAAGTTTGCTGTCCACGGTAGACAATGTAGGCATAGGACATCAAAGGATGGTCAGAGGCACCAGCATGGACTCTCCCTAGCTCCTCTAGCTTCAGGTCTGTTCTGGTAGGAGCCACAAAAGAGCTTTTCCTTCTTATGGCTTCCATGGTACTGGTTAGAAATACTGCTGACAGGGGCAGGCATTTTGGCACGGTGGGTTAAGCTGTCTTTTGTTACCTAACATCCCGTATCAGTGCACTGGTTCAAGCCCAGGCTATTCTGCTTCCAGCCCAGCTCCCTGCTGATGTGCCTGGGAAGCTGCAGATGATGGCTCAAGTGCTCGAGTCCCTGCCATCCATGTGGGAGAGCTGGATAGATTTCCTGGCTTCTGACTTTGGTCTGGCCTACACTGGCTCTTGAGGCCATTTGGAAAGTGAACCAGCAGATGAAAGCCATCTCTCTCAGTCTCTGTCACCCTGCTTTTCAAATAAATAAATCTTTAAAAAAAAATTAGACAAGAAAAGAAATGCTGCTATTCTGCCTCAGGTGAATCTGGTTATTTGTATGGAAATGAGGGGAGCTTATAATTTAAATTTATATGTGTGGAAAATCAAGACCTTTGTAAAAGAAAGAAGGCCAAAGTTCTTCCCAAAAGTAAGACAGGCATCTTGTGCTGGAAAAGCTAGATAATGTCAGAGTGTCAGGAACTCTAGGAAAAGTATACGGAATGACTGTACTGTACCAAGATTACAGAAGTAGTAAGTGCTAGGTGGTATGGAAGTTACATGGGTTGGAGATTGTGTGTGAACTTGAACTAGAAGGAGGTAATGGTTAACTTAAATCAGGCCAACTCTGTAAGAAAGGTTAATCCAGTTGGATGAAAAATGATAAATTGGGCCAAAGATGAATATTCACGGTATGTCTGATAGCTAAGTGTATAACTACACTGTGATCCCGTGAGAACTTGGGTTGTGGGAGGATGGTGCAATAGCCCCTAAAAGTTCTAAGTGAAGAACGGAGAGGAAGACTGGGACTAAAGCATTGTTGTGTGTGGAACAGAAGCCATGCATTCTGTACAACCATAGTGGCCTCAAGTGTATGGCAGCTCCAAGTAGTCACACTCCAACTTGAGAATGAGGAAGGGCTTTTGAATAGATTGTTAAGTAGGGAAATGCCTCTCTCAGGAGGAGGTCTCTGTTGCTGAGCGACCCAAGATGATGGTCACATGCTTCTCAGATCTCTAAGAGCATTAAACATTGGAATAATGGTTCACATCAAATGGCTTTCAATGTTGACTTCAGGCAAGAAATAATTTGAGCACCTGCTACTTGCTAGGCACTGTTTGAGACAGTCAGAATCTGAAAGTAAACACAATCTATAAGGACAAGCTCTCAATGTAGTTTACAGTGTAGGAAGGAGCAACAGGTGGTTAAAACACTTCTAAGCACTATAATTTCCTAAGAGAGTGTCGTGAGAGCAGGAACCAGGGAGGCAGCCTGAATGATGTTGAGGAGAGACTGACAGTAAGAAGACACAGGGAAAGTACATTTCAGAGAGGATAATAGCTAGTAGTAAAATCCTAAAGCACTCCATAATCCAGAGCTTCAGGTATATAGAAAATATGGGAAAAAAGAGCAATTCAGTGTGGCTTCATTCAGACAAGAGTAGCAGGAGGGGAACTAAGAGAGGAGGGCAGGGAAGGGCCTCTGGGGCCTGTTGGCCATTTGAGGAGTTTAGATTTCATTCTGAGAGGGAGAGGAAATCATTGGAAGCTTTTAGGCAATAGAGAGACACAATCATATCTACACTTTGAAAAGCTTAGAAAGTGGATGACGGGGGAGGAGCAAAGTGACATTTTGGTTATTGCAGAGGTCTGCTGAGAGAGATGTTGGCTTGTACCAAAGTGATACAGGTGGGGATGGAGAGAAGGGACAGGTGTATTTTGGAGGCAGAGCCAGTAGGACTGCTGATGAAAGTGGGTGGCGTGGGAGGGAGAGTGAAGTCAAAGAAGACAGCACAGTTTTTGCATCAAGCAGGTGAATGATTGGTGGCAAGCATGTCCGTGATGGTGCAGGATCACAGGTCAGGACAAGTAGGAGAGAGTTTTATTTCAGACAAGTAGATCTTGAGATGTCTGTTAAATATCTTAAGTGGAGATATCAAACATCTAGGTTAGATGAGTTCAAGGTGGCTTTAGAATATAAGTGGCATTTAAAAGCAGAATTTAAAATAGTCATGATGACTAAGGACAATTAAAAGGGTTGGAGAAAAACAAAATGGCAGGGAGGTGGTGTTGTGGCACAATGGATAAAGCTGCCACCTGTGATGCCAGCATCCCATATAGGAGCAGGTTTGAGTCCCAGCTTCTCCACTTCTGATCCAGCTCCATGCAATGACTTGGGAAAAACAGCAGCAGGTGGCTCAAGTGCTTGGGCCCCTGCTACCGATGTGGGAAACCCAGAAAGAGCTCCTTGCTCCTGGCTTCCACCTGACCCAGTCCTGGCCCTTGCAGCCATCTGGGGAATGAACCAGCGAATAGAAGATTTTCTCTCTCTCTCTCTCTCTCTCTCTCTCTCTCATGCTCTCTCTGTCCTTCTGATTTTCAAATAAGTAAATATATCTTTTAAAAAAAACATTGGTGGGCAGGACTAGAGTATTTAAAAATGTCCAAGTTAGGAGGCAGGGAGAAAAACAACATTAAAGTCTTCCAGAAGGAGTGATAGATGGCCAGAAATAAAAAAATAAAGTTTCCAGAATGAAACTGTTGGATTCAAGAATGAGTGAAGCATCATCTGTCTAATGCTGTTGAGAGACCAAGCAAATGCAGAAGATTTGATTTGGCAAACTGATGACTTTGAAAAGAGTGTTCTCATATCCATATTCCAAATGTAGAAGGTGGAAGAACGAGTTACTCTTCTCATTTTAAAGAAACTTTCCAGAGTCCTGATTACTTCTGCTTAGGTTATTGACCACAAGGCTGCACCTACTCAGAATGCTGAAAACGTGTGTCAGCCAGACTTCAGTGTACTCATTAAAATTGGGGTTACTCTGTTTCAGAAAGAACAGATGACTGAGTATTTCATAGGCAGCTAACAGACTGTGCTGTGGAAGTAGAAGAGGGTCAAAGAAAGTGTTGGCATTTTTCCACAACAAAAGAAAGATTCTAGTGAAAATATAATTGCAAAAGAAAAGTCTTTGAAGGTGAGAGGGAATGGGAAATGGACCACTATTGAGGGATTTGCCTTTTGTTCACTGTACAGAAGCCAGGCTAAGTGTGATATGAATGGAAGCATGGTGGATCTGTGTTTAAATGGAGTACAAGAAGTCGCTGGACAGAGAATGGGAGGGAAAGTGGTTCATGGAAAGAACAGGAAATGGGTTACTTATAGTTTTGGACAATTGATAGGATGGACATGCTGGGAGGTAGAGTCAGGGGAACTGGCAGGTTGAGTACACATTTGAGATTTGGGATCATGAATTTAGTCAAACCAGGTACCACTGCATACTTTTTTCTAATTCTGAAATTCTGAGTCTAAACAAATGGAAGTTTAGATGCAGATAGAGTAAGTTACTGTTAAAAGTCTAACCTAACATCCGGGATGCATTACTGATGAGAACTGTGCAGAAATCACGTGGAAGTGAAAGGCAGAAGTGTGAAATTTCAGTTCGCCTTTTCCCCCCGTCTGGTAAGGCTAATAATATTGGGTGTGATTGAAAAAACAGTGCTTTGTACCGCATTTTGGTTCTTCTCTTCATGCTACATTTGCATCTTTTGAATTTGTGTCAGTATTTACAAAAGAAATCTAAATAGACCATGGTGTAGGTAAGGTAAATACCTTTGTGGTCAGAAGATGGATATCTGTTCAGCTGAAGCTAAAGTCTTCCTCAGTACCCCTATGGGAAAAGTTTATTTTCATACTAATTTGATCAGGTAAATAAGAACTTATAAATTATTGAGTTGACTGGTTTAGTTTATACTAAAAAAGAAAATAATAATGAAAAATGATTATTAATTATTGAAAGTACAAATAGTAAAATTGAAATTTTGTTGTCTTTACTAGTATTATATTATAGCAGTTATATTTTGCAGAGTAAGATCAGTAATACAATGTTTTTATACTGACGCCATAAACAAGAGTGAGTGTCAATTTGTTAAGTCAACAACAGGAATCACTGTGCACTTACTCCTCATATAGGATCTCTGTCCTTAATGTGTTGTTCAATGTGAATTAATGTTATAACTAATACTCAAACAGTATTTTACACTTTATGTTCTGTGTGGGTGCAAACTGATGAAATCTTTACTTAATATATACTAAATTGATCTTCTATATATAAAGATAATTGAAAATGAATCTTGATGTGAATGGAATGGGAGAGGGAGTGGGAGTTGGGAGGGTTACAGATGGGAGGGAAGTTATGGAGGGGAAAAGCCATTGTAATCCATAAGCTGTACTTTGGAAATTTATATTTACTAAATAAAAGTTAAAAAAAAAAAACAATGTTTTTAAATGTAAGCATTTTTGGTTAACTTTTTTGGTTAAAAATAATCCATAATCTTATGAATTTGCTTCACTGGGAAAGCATTTAAACTATATTATAGTAATATCATATTAAACAAAATATTTAAGTACTGTGAATGCTTATATATAATAATAATATGATAACTAAAATAATACAATTTCATTAGAATAAGTTAAATAAATATAACAAAGTATAGAGCTTTATTACTGAATCTTATGTGAATTTCTCTGTTAGCATTAATATAATTAAAAAAAATTTTTGTCCATTGGGACAGTGTCCTTTTGACTCCTTAGCAGAGTCTGCAAGACACTTGTCCCAATGACTGCCCATGGAATAAACAGTTTTCTATCATTGGCCCAACATAGCAGCAAATCTCTCTCAGCTCAGGGCTCCAGGCAGCCATCCCAGGTAGACCAAAGTTGGCACTCAAATAGAACTATGCATTACCATAGGTTTGGAAGATCCTAGTATACCTAAGAAGTCTTTACATTTAGTTCTGGAACTTTGATTTTGCATATTCATAAGTAACACTTTATTAGCAACATCTGAGAATAAAGTAGATGTCCATTTACCTCTTTTCATTCTTATCACATTTTCTTTGAGATTAGATCCTACCTGTGTTTAGTATAAGGATATGGAAGCTTTGGGCATTGAAATAACTGAGCCTAACATATAGATAAGTCAGAGTAGCACGTTTTCACAGGGCCATTCATCCTTGCCCAAACACGAACAACACAGAGCACACACAGAACTCATGTTTTTAACGAAGCTGAATAAATATGGTAAAACACATTATATAAGCAAAGTTAGGATATTTTTCAAGCTTTTAAAAATAGAAATATTTTGCACATAAATTATTAGAGTATAATTAATGAATTAGCTTCAAGAAATAGGATATTACCATTTCTCTGTAGCCCTTTGCAGGCTTATACCCCCTCAGCACTGTTCTTACGATAAACAATATCCTGACTTTTAACAACACTGATCTATTTTCCTGGTTTTTAAACTTTATGTAATGGAATTAAGTAGTGTGTTTCATATCGTGTTAGGCTTCTTTCTCTTGTGTTTATGAGACTCATCTATGTAATTGTTCATTTGTTGTCATTACTATGCATCATTCCATACTCCAACATACCATATTTTATTTATTCCATCTACTATGTGATCTTTCCATTTTCTCCTAATAGTTTTTGTTATTTACTCTTACAAACAATGCTTCAATGAACTTTCTTGTATGTTTATTTGTTGCCCATGTGAATAGCTAGGATTTGTGTTGTTAGTTCATGGGTTATCTGTACATTGAGTTTTAGTAGGTGTAGTTAAACAGTTTCCTAAAGTGATTGTCCCAGGTTATAGTCCCACTAGACAGTGTATCATAGTTCTTACTGCTCAAAATCCTTGCCAACATTTGGCATTTACATTCTGTTAAATTTATTAGCCATATTTTTGTCTCATTGTGGTTTAATTTGCAATACTCCAATTAGAATCAGATTTTTAAAAATGTAGCTAAGATAGGGAAAATCAGTGAGGCAAAGGGGAAGATTTCTCATGAGGCAAGCCATTTGTACTTATGCATCCACTTCCTGAAATCATACCCAAATAGCACAGTGAGCTTGAGTAAACTACTTAACCTTCCAGTGCATGATTTTGCTATATATACTTTTTCATGAGATGAATTATGGTCTTTTCCAAATTTAATAGACTATAATTCTAAGTAAAGTTTTAAAAAGTCCAGAAAGCTCTGCTGACATATTCAGGATTGTTCTTTTTATTATTAGGAGACCAAACTGCTCGTTTAGACCCATAATATATGCTTATAAAATCCTGTAGTAACAGGAATTCACAAGACCAGCTAGAATTCTACCAGCACTTATGTGTTATTTCTAAGTATTAGAAGATGGGACAATTGTGGACATAAAGATTTCTGATGTGAATTGTGTCACAATTAACAAAATTATTAATAAATTAAGAAATAGAAATAAGAACAGCTGATCATGAAGCATAGTTCTTGGAATAACATTTTCCCTTATTTATGTATTATAGTAAGACTTATCTCTGGTACTAATGAATATTCTGGCATTGAGTATATTGTAATGAATAATCTGAAAAGAAATGGAAAATGGCTAAAAGTTGAGTTCCTTTCTCCTAGTTTTATTCTACCCATCTCTGGTTGTTGCAGGCATTTGAGGAATGAATTAGTAGATGGGAACTCTGACTCTGACTCTGTTTCTCTACCTTCCAAATATAATAATAATAATAATAATAATAATAATAAATACTGTTGTGTTACATGTGCTTCTATGTATATTTGTATGTTTTCCAGAAAATTTGGGAAGACAGAACTTTCTAGAGAGGCAGAAAATATGAACCTAAGGGTCCAGCATTGTGTCACAGCAGTTTAAGCTGCTGCCTGAAACATCAGTATACCATATAAGCACTGGTTTGAGTGCCAGCTGCTCCACTTTCCATCCTGCTCCCTGATAATGCCTCTGGGAAAGCAGCAGAACATGGCCCAAGGGCTTGGGCCCCAACCACCTGTGTAGGAGACCCAGATGGAGTTCTGTACTCCTGGCTTCAGTCTGTCCTAGCCCCAGCTGTTTAGGCCATTTGGGGAGTGAACCAGTGGATCGACATTTTCTCTCTCTCTCTCTGTCTTACTCTCTGTCACTATTTCTCTCTTTGTCTCTCTCTAACTCTGCCTATCAAGTAAATAAAATAAATTATTAAAAAAGTATGAACTTGTGCCTGTATTGTGAATGTTAATAGGAGGTGACTGAAAAAGTACTTCTGTGACTCATTTGCTTCATGTTTTATCATTCGTCTCCTGTTGATTGGAGCTGTTAATTCAGCACAGATTTGTTTGAAATTGAGCAAATGTTCTTGGTGTTTTGGTGCTCTAATTAACTTCTCATGTTGTGTGTGTACTTGCCTTGTTTAGTAAGAAGGACCAGGATATGGCTCTTGTCTCCATAAAGTTCCTAGGACTTTGAGATGAAATATAAAGTTCCTATCAAAATGAGAGCCCTTTTGGGAATGAGTAGTGTTCTTTCAACTTGGGTCTGGTGAAGGGGACACTTGTTGCCCCTTAACAGTGGCTGCAAATAAAGGGGAACTGATATCATCAACAGCCCTATTTTTGGTGCCAGAGTAGGCTAATCTTTAAAAAGAGAGGTCCAGTCATGAGAAATTATGAATTTATTGAAACTATGTATTTTCTCAGGAATGAGAAATGTTTCCTTTTTTTCTGGGGTGGACTTTTGGTGGGAGGGGAAGGCATGTTATAGAAGAAAGTTGAAAGCTTGTCTCCCCTCTCTCTGGAACAATGTTTGATATACCTGCTCCTGATGTCACACATCTGCGAATATTTGGTTGGAGTGTGGAGAAGAACTTCAGTAGCTTTGATTTCATGGTTGCAATTTTCTTAATCCTAAGATGTTGACATAAAACAGAGATAGTTATAGAACTTAATATCCAATATTTTAGCAGAGATTGACAGCTTTTCTTCTCATCACTGACTTTTCCTGATGAACAGGAAAGCTGTTTTTGACTGCATGTGAGTGAGCTCCTTTTGTTTGTTTTATGAATGAAATCTTTAAGCTATGGCTCCAGGGTGCGTCAGAGACCTTTCTGTGTCACTGTTCCTATCTGAACCATCTCATTCCTCTGCCCTGAATGTGAACTTTCTTACTATCCCATATCCAGTCTGAGTGCCGTCCTGTTGATGCTACCTGCTACGTTCATCCATTTCTCTCCATGTCCTCTGTCACCGCCTAGGTCCAAGCCACTGCCAGTCTCTGGATGACTGCAGCCTCCTGATTGTTCTCCCTGCTTCCATTCCTGCAGACCTATGGTCTTTTCCATGTAGTAGTTTATTTGAAAGGCAGAGCAGCAGAGAAAGGGAGATAAGGAGAGAGAGCTTTCACCTGCTGTTTCACTCCCCAGATGCCCACGAAGACAGGAACCAGCAACTCCATCCAAGTCTCCTGTATGGGTGGAAGGGATCCAAGTACTTGGGCCATCATCTGCTGCCTTCCAGGTTGTATATTAATGGGGAGCTGGATCTGAAGCAGAAGTGGGACTCAATGCTAGGCACTCTGATATGGAATATGAGTGTCTCAAGAAACAGCTTAACTCACTGCACCACAACACCTGCCGCTGCTTAGTGTCTACTAAAATATTTTCTACTAACCATAAGTTCCTGAGAAAAGGTGTTTAATATGTCTCAGGTACAGAAGTATTTGTAAATAATTGTAATCATTCTTTTTTTTTTTTTTTGTGAAAGTGAGATCATACTGCATGTATTTTTGTGGTTGATTAGCTTTTTCTTCTATACTTGCTGGATAATTCCCTATTGTATACATGTGTCATACATCATTTAACCAATCTCTATTAATGAACATGGTTTCCTAAGGTTATATATTTAAGAATTGAGGAACTTAGTGATTTATGTTACTTCCCCACATTAATATTCTGAATTCTATATAGATAATATGAGATGCTGACTATATGTTAAGAATCTTTATATGTATACTTCTGTAGTACATTTATTTAAAAGTTCTTAGTTTTTTCATAATAAATAGTATCTTTGATTAGTAATTATATAACAGAGTAGCTTCTTTTTTTATTAAAATATGACCTGTGGTTAGTTGTGTAACAACCACTCACTGTACTCCGAAGCTGCTCCTCTATACATTTTAGTTGACCTGTTCCTGATGTGGGAATCAGACAGCAGGGTTTAGGCTTGCTGCATTTAGTTTTGATTTCCTGTAATGCTTTTGATCATTGTTGTCCTCATCACTTTGGTCCCTTTTTGTTATCATCTCTAATTACTGAAAAGTATTGTTCATTAAATAGTGTCCTTTGAACTTAATCCAAACTGGATTTGTTTTTCTCTCTCTCTTTTTCAAAAGATTTATTTATTTATTTGAAAGGCAGAGTTACAGAGGTAGAGGGAGCAATAGAGAGAAGGGAATGTTCCATTTGCTGATTAACTCCTCAGATGGCCATAATGGCTGGCTGGGGCTGGGCCTGTCCAAAACCAGGCACCGGGAGATTCTTCTGAGTCTCCCACATCGTTGGCAGGGGCCCAAGGACTTGGGCCATCTTCCACTGCTTTGCAGGTGCATCAGCAGTGAACTGTATTGGAAGCAGAACAGCCACGATTTGAAATGGTGCTCAGTTTAATTTTCCCAGGCTTCTTTCTTGAAATAGTGTTGGTATGATCATTCTCTGAAGATACCACCAATGCCATAACCAAGTAATGACCTTGAGAATGACCACCTAGTTCTCTGGTGGTAGTTTGATTTTCATCCCATGTAAAGTGAAAGAATTCTCACAGACATCTCCGACATCCCTGCCAGCCCCTGCACTGCTGTTTTCCTATTTGGTTGTGTGAGATCCTTCAGCTAAAATCCACCTGAGATCTGCTTGTTTGTGAGCACTCAGAGCGCTGCCTTATACGGGTCTTGTGTGCTAAGAGGGACAGAATAGCCTAAATACATCCAGTGGTTGCAGTTGTGCAGTATTGCCTACACACCCTGATTATTCAGTAATTTCTTTCTGAAAGATAAATCTACAATACTTTAAAAGATTTTTTTCTGTTTACTTACTTATTTAAAAGTCAGACAGAAAGACAGACAAATAGAGTTCCCATTCACTGTTTCAATCTTCAGATACCTGCAACAATCAGGGCTGGGCCAGGCTGAAGGCAGGGGCCAGGAACTCAATCCAGGTCTTGAACATGAGTAGCAGGAACCCAAGCACTTGAGCTGTTGTCACCTGCTGTTTCCCAGGTCTACATTAGCAGGAAGCTAGAATCAGGCACCAAGCCAGGAGTGGAACCGAGGCAATCCAGTATGGGATGCAGGTGTCCAAAGTGGTATTTCAAACGCTAGGCCAAATGCCCACCCCTCGGCTAGTGCTTTTTAACTGTCTCTAATTAACCGTTTATGCTTTGTATTCAGTAGTTTATGTCGAGAGCAGGATACATAAGGATCACTAATGTGGCTTTTTTTAAAGATTTTTTTTTAAGATTTTTAAGGCATAATGACAGAGGGAGAGACAGAGAAAGAGAGAGCTGCATCCATGTCTCCCATGTGGGTGGCAGGGACACAGGTGTTTGAGCCATCATCTGCTGCCTTCCCAGGCACATCCAGGACGCACGTCCAAAGCAGAATACCCAGGCTCCAACAAGCACTCCAGTATTGGAGGTGGGCATCTCAAGTATTGGCTTATCCCACTGCATCACAATGTCTGCCCCAACATTTGTATAACCAAGAATTGAAATAACCGATAAATAAGGCAGGAGTCCTGGTGGGCAGAATGGCATTGATACAGGAGGAAGTGTGGCATCATGAACCAAAAATGACTAACACTACACTAGGTGGCAAGGAAGGAGTCTGAGACTTCCTGTGACTTTGCACTTTCTTATGCTCCTGATCATTTCATTGTCATCTTTCAATTTTGTTTCTCTTTCTTTCCTGAGCCTCTCTAGTTTGTACCTTAGCAGTGCCTATTATCTGTTCATCTCTTCAAGGAGTTCTTTTGTGATCTTTCTTCAAAACTGCCATTGCCTCATTCAGTTGTTTCTTTGTTTTAATTTGAGTTCTCATTTTCACCTTATCCTCTCTGGAACAGCATTTGTTCCTGCCGTGGGTTAATTGTAAGGAGCTTCACGTTTCTTTCCCAGATTGGGGTACCGTCTTGCGTGGTTACTGTACCGTTTCTTTTTGCTGTGCATTGGAATGAGTTTAACTTTCCTGGCAGGAGATTTCTAGGAAAGGTCAAAGCAAGTGCCTAGTTTCTCTGCTGAAGAGCTCCTTTTGCATGGCCCGTGCTGTGGCATAATGAGTACAGACACCATCCGTAGTGCGCCTGCAGTGCCAGCGTGAGTCCCAGCTGCTCCACTCCAACCCAGCTCCTTGCTAATGCACCTGGAAAAGCAGAGGAAGATGGTTCAAGTCTTTGGGCCCGTGCACCTACGTGAGACCCAGACGAAGCTCCTTGCTCCTAGCTTCAGATGTACCCAGCTTCAATCATTTTGCTGCCATTTGGGGAGTGAACCAGCGGATGGAAAATCTCTCTCTCTGTCTCTTTTTGTCTCTGCAACTCTGCCACTCAAATAAATAAATAAATATTTGAAAAACAACAAAAAAGAGCTCCTTTTCCTCCTGATTCTGCCATGAAGGAGTGTTCCTTTTTGCCTCTGCCTCCCTGTACCTGACCTGGGAGAGCTGAGTTTCCTCCTCCATCCTGCGTTCACACCAGAATGCCACAGGCCCCCAGATGTGCCGCACTTCCTTCCAAGGCTGTTCCCTCCCTCAGAGAAAGTGGACAGCCTAGGGGCTCCTGTGTAGGTGCTGAGCCCCCCTTTTCCAACACCCTCACCTCTAGCAATATGCTTAGGTCCTTTGTGGCACATTTTTTGGGGGGGAGGGTGGGGAGAAAAACAGTTTTATTTTAGCTCCAAGTTATGGTATAAGGTTGAAAGACCGCAAGTTCTAGATGGCAGAGTCCTGAAGCTGTGCAGGACATAACATGGACTTATAAAGTGCCTCTAGGAGACAACAAGCTAGTTTGACTTTTATTGCAGACCCCCTGAGAGAACCCACTTATGTGTGTCCTCGGTCATTCTTGAGGGAGAGACCTAGTGACCCCTTAAAGGGACCTCCTTTTAATTTCTGATAATGGGAATTACATTTTCACAAGAGATTCAGATGGGATGAAGCAGGTGTCTTCCCTGGGTTGGTACTTAACAAATTCTTTCAATTTCTGTTTGCTATGGAAGATCCTTATTTCTCCTTCTTTCATAAATGAGAGTTTTGCAGGGTACAGTAATCTGGATTGACAATTTCTTTCTCTTAGGACTTGGAGTATGTCTCACAATTCTCTCCTTGTCTGTAGGATTTGTGATGAGAAATCTGAGTGAGTTTAATCAGGTTTCCTCTTAATGTAATTTGGTGTTTCTCTCAGGCACGTTTTAGGATCTTTTCTTCATGTGTTACTGAGGAGAGCTTTGCCACTATGTGTCTAGATGAGGATCTATTTTGGTCGTGTCTATTGGGAGTTCTGTGTACTTCCTTTTTTTAAACTTTTATTTAATAAATATAAATTTCCAAAGCATAACTTTTGGATTATAGTGGCTTTTCCCCCCCATAACGTCCCTCCCACCCACAACCATCCCATCTCCCACTCCCTCTCCCATCCTATTCACATCAAGATTCATTTTCAATTATCTTTATATACAGAAGATCAATTCAGTATATACTAAGTAAAGATTTCAACAGTTTGCACCCACACAGAAACAAAAAGTGTAAAGTACTGTTTGAGTACTAGTTATGCCGTTACTTCACATAGTACAGCACATTAAGGGCAGAGATCCTACATGAGGAGTAAGTGCACAGTGACTCCTGTTGTTGATTTAACAATTGACACTCTTATGACAAGAGCCTTGGGTGATTACTGATGTCACAAATAAAAGTGCCAATTGTGGCACTTTTGAAATCCATGAATATGAGAGGCTCTTCAAAAAATTCATAGAAAATGCATATTTTAGAAAAATTGCATGGATTTGTAAAAAAAAAAAAGTCGTACCAAGATGAATTAATTCTTCAATGCTTCCATGAACTATATTTTTTAAAGTTTTATTTGATTTATTTGAAAGGCAGAGTGAGAGAGATTGAAAGAGAATGAGGTCCTCCTGCTGTTGATTTCACTCCCCAATGACCATAATGAATCCAGGAAACTGAAACTCCATCTTCCTTGTAGGGGCAGGGACCCAAGAACTTTGGCCATCCTCCACTGGTTTTCTCAGGAACATTAGCCAGGAGCTAGATCAGAACCAGAGCATCTAGGACTCTAAGAGGCACTCTGATATGAGATCTGGCATCACAGACTGTGGCTAACCCCCCTGTACCACAATGCCAGCCCTCCATGAATTTTTTTGAAGTACTCTTGTAGATAATGAGCTTTCTTGGGTGTGATACCCAAGTCTGAGCATGGAATTCATTTATATTCATATGTACCTTATACACATAGGCTGAAGGTGATTTTATATGGTGTTTTTAATAATTTTGTGCATGGGGGCCGGCACCATGGCACAGTAGGTTAATCCTCTGCCTGCAGCACCGGCATCCCATATGGGCGGCGGTTCTAGTCCCAGTTGCTCCTCTTCCAGTCCAGCTCTCTGCTGTGGCCCGGGAAGGCAGTGGAGGATGGCCCAAGTGCTTGGGCCCTGCACCCACATGGGAGACCAGGAGGAAGCACCTGGCTCCTGGGTTTGGATCAGCATAGTTCCGGCCATAGCAGCCATTTAGGGGGGTGAACCAATGGAAGGAAGACCTTTCTCTCTGTCTTTCTCTCTCATTGTCTAACTCTGTCAAATAAAAAAAAAAATTTTGTGCATGAACCAAAGTTCATGATATGGAGTTTTCCAATGTGGTGTCACATCAGTGTTCAAAGTTTTGGAGTTGGGAACATTTTGGATTTTCCAATGAGGGCTGCTCAAGGTGAAGTGAATATTTGCTGGTGCCCTTTGGAGCTCTGCCTCCTCTGCCTCCCTCTGCAGTCTTCCTTGTTCTCTGCCCCACCCATACAGCTTCCCACCCAGGAGCTGCTCATTTCTGTTGCTTTTGGCTATATTTATACATTTTTGAGAATCTTTGTGTTTTAATTTTTCTCCATATCATCTGTATGGGTTTTCTTCTTCTTTTCCCTCTCTGTTCTACATGTCTTGAGGAGGGAAAAAGAGGGAAAATTCAGAAATAAGCTTCTCCCACGTTCCTATAAGAAGCAGAAATCCAGTTTCAGAGTTTTAGAAATGTCTGAGTAGTGATATCTTAGCAGTTAGAGAAATTAGGAGAGGTAAAGGTTTGGAAATCACTGCCATATAAACTGGAGGTGAGCTTGTAACCTGGCTCATCCTCAGCTATGTTGGAGAATTATTGGGCCATCCAGTGAGTGACAGGAAGGAAGCAGGTGGAGATCGCAGGCCAAACAGGGCATCGGGAGGGCTAGAATACTCGCAGGTGCAGGACTGCACCACTGCTGGTTACTTACCTGTTTGCTTCTTGCCACATCACACTCTCAAGGGGCCAAGTCCTCCACGGGGCCCTATCACTTGTTTCCAGACTGCCTCAGAGCGGATCAACAGAGCAGGTGCATGTGATGAAATGTGAGGATTACCTTTGCTAAGAGACGGCTTGTAATGGCCCCGCCATCTAGAAAGCCAAGTTCAGTGTTTACACACAGTTTTCAAATGATTTGTTTTTCTACTTTGTTTAGTTTTTGTCTTCAGACTTAGCTCTTTATTACTCTACAGTAACTTTAAAATGCTCCAAATTTTATCTTTGTTCCTTCTTTTGAAGTATCTGGAAGTAAAAACAGTGAGAAACTTGAAATTAAGTCTGTTGTAAATTTGAGATTCCTCCCGGAAGCAGGATGGGCCTGCAGGACTATGTGCCAGGAGGGAGAGCTCAGTCCCTAGTACCCTTGGTCCTGGGTTGAAGGCTCCTCCTGAGCCTCAGAATTAGAAACATCTAATTATTCTTCTCCTTCTCCTCTTCCTCCTTCTCCTCCTCCTACTCCTTACCCCCTCCTTCTTTTTATTCTTGATTTATTTGAAAGATAGAATTAGAGAGAGAGAGAGAGAAATCTTTTGTCAGCTGGTTCACTCCTCAAATGGCCACAATGGCCAGGGCTGGACCAGGCCAAAGCCAAGAGCCAGAAGCTTCATCTGGGTCTCCCACATGAGTGGCAGGGGCCCAAGCACTTGGGCCATCTTCCACTGCTTTCCCAGGTGCATTAGCAAGGAACTGGATTGGAAGTGGAGCAGCCAGTACTTGAACAGGCACACATACGAGATGCCTGTGTCGCTGGTGGTGGCTTTACCCGCTATGACACAATGCACTCTTCTGTCCCCATCTGAGCTTCTTGGTTTGAGACTTAACGATTAGAAGAACCTTCTCCATCTCCCTCCCCCACCCTTGTGATCTCTACAATCTGTAAAGCTTTTACTTGCAGAAGATAAGCATCCTGTGAAGGTCACAAGATAGAGCATGGGACACAGAACTTGTTGAAACAAGCCAATTATGAGGGTACTGCGAGAACCATATGGGAAATGCATGTTATGAAAAAATTATGCATGGATTTTTAAAAATTTTGCATGAAAATAAACTCATTTTTTCATTCCATTTTCCACAACTTTTAAAGTACACTCATATTTTACTATCATTATGGTTTTTGACAGAGTTTTTCCACTTGTGATAGGCTTTTTTGATTCTAATATACTTTTCTTGCTTTTCTGGTTCTTTGTAGTGTACTTTTCTTGGTTTTTCTTGATAAATGAAACATAGCAAATTCACTTGATTTTTTTCTCAGAGCTTTCTGTGTTGATATTTACTTATTTTTTATAAAGTCTTTTCTTTGTTTAATATTTATTTATTTGAAAGGCAGAGTGACAGAGAGGCAGAGGCAGAGAGAGAAAGAAAGAAGTCTTCCATCCACTGGTTCCCTCCTCAGGTGGCTGCAATGGCTGGAGCTGTGCTGATCCAAAGCCAGAAGCCAGGAGCTTTCTATGGGTCTCCCACTCAGGCAGGGGCCCAAGGACTTGGGCCATCTTCCACAGCTTTCCCAGGCCATAGCAGAGAGCTGTATTGGAAGTGGAGCAGCTGGGACTCGAACCAGTGCCCATATAGGATGCTGGCACTGCAGGCGGCAGCTTTACCTGCTATGCCACAGTGCCGGTCATATATTTACTTATTATTTATTTATTTATTTGAAAGAGTTACACAGAGAGAGGAGAGGCAGAAAGAGAGTGAGAGAAAGGGCTTCCATCCGCTGGTTCACGCCTCAAATGAACACAGTGGCCAGAGCTGAGTTGATCCGAAGTCAGGAGCCAAGAGCCTCTTTGGGGTCTTCCACACAGGGTGCAGAGGCCCAAGGACTTGGGCCTTCTTCTACTGCTTTCCCAGGCCACAGCAGAGAGCTGGATCGGAAGTGGAGCATCCAGAACTCAAACCAGTGCCCATATGGGATGCCAGCTCTTCAGGCCAGGGCGTTAACCTGCTGTGCTACAGCATTGGCCCCAATATTTACTTATTTTTAATAAACCACTTGATGTAAATATTTTCTAATGATATATTCTCTGTGCACCTTGTATTTTATAATGTACTTGGATTCTAACTCAATATAGAAAACTTTCTGGTAACAGCATCTGTATTCTCAGAGATCTGTGCCATTTCCAAAATATTTCTCTTATTTTAAATTTTATTTATTTGAAAGTCAGAGTTACACAGAGAGAAGAGAGGCAGAGAGAGAGAGAGAGAGAGGTCTTCCATCCATTGGTTCACCCCCCAGATGACCGCAATGGCGCAGCTGTGCCGATCCAAAGCCAGGAGCCAGGAGCTTCTTCTGGGTCTCCCACGCGGGTGCAGGGGCCCAAGGATGTGGGCCTTCTTCTACTACTATTCCAGGCCATAGCAGAGGGCTGGATCAGAAGTGGAACAGCCGGGACTCGAACCAGCGCCCATATGGGATGCCGGCGCTTTAGGCCAGGGCTTTAACCCACTGAGCCACAGCCCCAGCCCCTCCAAAATATTTCATGTATATCTTTTTTTTTAAAAAAAAATTTGTTTATTTGAAAGGCAGAATGGCAGAGAGGAAGAGACAAAGAGAGCGATACCTTCCATCTGGTAATTCACTTCCCAGGTGGTTACAATAGCCAGGGCTGAGCCAGGCTGAAGCCAGGAGCCAGGAACTTTATCTGTATGTCCCACATGAGTACCAGGGAACCAAGCACTTGGGCCATCTTCCACTGCCTTCCCAAGTGCATTAGCGGGGAGCTGCATTAGAAGCAGAGTAGCTGGGACTACAGTGGGATACCAGTGTTGCATGTGGTTGCTTAACCTGCTATGCCACAATACTGGCCTTTCATATATATCTTAATACTTCAAACCAACCTTCAACACAGGTAGAAAAATGTTTGATAAATGAGAAAAGATTTGAGTCTAAACCAAAATTTTTTAAAATATTTCATTTTCTCTAGTCCTTTTTCAATTATATCATTTACATGCAACTGTTGGATATATGTCATTGTCAAATAGTAGCTAAATTCTTTAATTATGGATTATAACTCTCTTGTGCCAATTGATTCTTATCATTGCTACAATTCTTATAATAAATCACAGATTATTAAGTTTTAGTGCTTTCCTCAAGCATGGTTCACATTAGTTAAGGTATGTTACTAAGAGTGTTCTTATTGTTCATTTCTGCTTTCCAGGAAAATAAACATAATCCACTTCATACTATTAGCTCATTCATTGACCTCTTAGCTATATCAAGTACAGCTGCTTGCCTGCATTATTCTCAGTTAAAGTTCATGACAGCTGAGAAGGTGCCTTCTCTGTACTTGACTGTTGTAACAATTAGAGCTCAGAGAAATGAGATAAAGTACCCAGTGTCAGCAGCTAAGAAGTTACATCAGTTTCCAAATCAGGGTGTCTGGGTCCAAGTTTACCTGCTGGTGTCTGTTAAATTGTACTTCATTTTCGAAGTCACCTGTCCAAGGGCTCACCAACCATAATTTTTTTTTCTGTGATTTTTTTTTTTTTTTGACAGGCAGAGTGGACAGTGAGAGACAGAGAGAAAGGTCTTCCTTTTCCGTTGGTTCACCCCACAGTTGCTGCTGTGGCCCGTGCACTGCGGCCGGTGCACCACCGCGCTGATCTGAAGCCAGAAGCCAGGTGCTTCTCCTGGTCTCCCATGCGGGTGCAGGGCCCAAACACTTGGGCCATCCTCCACTGCACTTCCGGGCCGCAGCAGAGAGCTGGACTGGAAGAGGAGCAACCGGGACAGAATCTGGCGCCCCAACCGGGACTAGAACCCAGGGTGCCTGCTCCGCAGGGGGAAGATTAGCCTACTGAGCTGCGTTATTACAACTCAGTTATTTTGGGTTGAGCAGCAGAAATGTTTTCTTCCTAAGGAGAAGATAGTCTTGCTTAGTTATGTGGAGTATGTGGAGCCAGTTACTGGAAGGTGCACTGTGTTGTAGGGACGGCCTTTGGTGCTTCTGCATCTTGGCCACTTGTTTGCCAGGCGGCATTCTCAAGAGCTCCCCACTCCCCTATGTGACATTACTTAGGCCCTGAAGCAACTTGTAACTAGGATTTTATGACAAAAGTATTCTTTTTCTTGAGAACACCACTAGATGGCAGCAGACCTTCATGGAACAGAATAGGTCCATCCATACCCGCATATCATACATAGTTCCTTCAAAAAACTATTCATTGTGAAAAAAATTCTAACATGAAAAGTTTTTTAATTTTCATGTAGCACGTATTTTTTTTCTTGAATTGGGTTTAGGCTAATTAAAATGGAATCTGACTATCCTATAAACTGGATGATGAAACGGACCATATATACTGGGCTTGAGAGAAGCTAGCAGAATTGTCATTTTTTTTCCAGATCATCATGCTCTCTCTACCTCTACCTCTCTGCCTCTACTTCTACCTCTAACTCCAGCTCTAAGATTATTTTTCTCAAGTATTTTTAACATAATAAAGCTGTGGCAAAAGACCCTGTGAGCCACTTTCCTACTATGCTTATCTTCCACAAGCAAAAGAATTTAGGAACTAGGCAGATTTTCAAGTAAAGAGACAAAGTGGTGACAATACAGCAATTGCAAAAAAATGTTTATATCCAATACAGTGGAAAGGTAACTCATTCTGTTTCCAAGTTACTGTGAGTGGCAGGTGAAAATAACCTACTGAAGACGGCAGCTACGGGATATAATCTTTTTGAAACTCACAGAAGTTTGACTCGGTGTATGTGTATGTTCGGTGGAAATTTTGTAATATTGTTAAATATTTTCTTAGATTGATTTAGTGAAGTGATGCATACTGAGCACACTCCAGTGACATCTGAGTTAACTTTGTGAATACAAAGTTAGAGTAAGTCTTCATAATACAAGGCAGGGATCAGCCAACTTTTTCTGTAAAGGGCCAGGTAGTGAATATTTTGGCTTTGCAGACCACATATGGTCTTTTGAATATTCTTTGTTTTGTTTTGCTTTGCTTTTTTTTTGTTGTTGTTAGCCTTTAAAAAAATACATTAGCCATTCTCAGCTTGAAAACCACATGAAGCCAGGTTGCAGGCTGCTGCAGACCGTTTGCTCTCCCCATTACAGGAGGTTAGTACAGTAGTATGTAAAGTGCTGTCTCTCAGTCTTGCCAGTTCATAAAGCCTAAAGAAATGGCAGCATTGGTTTCCTGATCAGTTTCTGTGGAGCAGAAGAACCCTCCTAACCCACCGTGGGCTGACACTGGGGGGTCTGCTGGAAACACCAGAGCATCTCCACCCAGCTTCGTCAAACTCCTTCTCCTGGTTTGTCCTTTGTTTGCTTTGTCAACTAACACACACACACACCCAGATTATGAAATCAGTATTTTAAAATAAACTTATCTCTTTTTTGAAGATTTACTTATTTATTTGAAAGGCAGAGTTAGAGAGAGAGAGAGACAGACAGACAATGAGAGTGAGGTCATCCATCCACTGATTCACTCCCCAAGTGACCACAACGGCCAAGCCAAAGCCAGGAGCCAGTAACTCCATTCAGGTCTCCCACACGAGTGGCAGGGACCCAAGCACTTGGGTCATCTTCACAGCTTTCTCAGGCACATTAGCAGGGAGCTGGATTGGAACTAGAGCATCCAGGCCTTGAACCGGCACCCACATGGGATGCCAGTGCTGTAGGCAGGGGCTTAACCCTCAGTTGCCATAGTACCAGCTCTTGAAATTATCTTTCAACAAGTCTTTTAGTTTGTTTTTATAGCACACTGAAAAATACCATTTTGAAAAACAAGAAATCAATGTCTTAACCCCAGCTGTTCCATAGTTACAGTTCCTCGGATGGATCAGTTATTCTTTGTGATTGTCAGCCTTTTTGTTTGTAAAATAGGATTGGACTGATGCCAACCCTATTGTAGCCTATATTATTTTTTCTAAAGTTAGTAATTTCAAGTTTTTGTTAGCATAGGCCATTTATCACCTGATCAGATGATGCCTTCAATTGTTCTGCAAGTGTAGGCCAGTGGTTAGTTTTCCTTGTGGCATTTATTAAATAATCTGATTAGTTCTTCACTTAATGTGACTTTTTTAAAGACTTTTTTAAAGACTTATTTATTTATTTGAAAGAGTTACAGAGAGAAAGGGAGAGAGAGAGAGAGAGAAAGAGAGAGAGAGAGAATCTTCCATCCACTGATTCACTCCTCAGGTGGCTGTAACAGCCAAGCCAAAGCCAGGAACCAGGAGCTTCTTCTGGGTCTCATAGGTGGCAGGGGCCCAAGCACATGGGCCATCTTCTGCTGCTTTTCCCAGGCCATTAGCAGGGAGCTGGATGAGAAGTGGAGAAGCAAGGACATGAACCAGTGCCCGTATGGGATGCCGGCATCGCAAGTGGTAGCTTAACCCATTGCACCACAATGCTGGCCCCTGTATCTTTCTTATAAAGCAGAAGCCATGAGCACTGAGATAAATACCTACCTCTATTCTACAGAAGCCCATAGCACAGCATTTTATTATCAACATACTTTTTGAAGGTAGGGGGGCAAAACTTTAATAAAGTCCTTAGAACACAGCAGTCCAATAAAATATGTTGAGGTTGAGAGGCAAGCAGCCATAAACTCAAAAGAGCAAACAAAATTTCTCCATCCTATGAAAAGAGAATGGACACCAACAACAGTTAAAAGAAATTTCTTTGAAACAAGCTGAATGACAGCAGTTGCTGTTGGCTGTGTGACTCCTCTCCAGGATTTGCACTCTTCACTTTGATGTGGAAGCACTGCTTATTATATCATCCTCAGTGAACAAAAGCTAGCCTGTATTTTGGAATATTTTATCATTCCCTTGATCCCATGAATAAATAATGACTCTAAAAAACTGCTTTTTTTAAATAAAAAGAATGAATGAATACGAGTGTTTTCTTTTTTAAAAAATTATTTTATTTATTTGAAAGAGTTACAGAGAGGGGTAGATCCAGAGAGAGAAAGAGAGAGAGAGACAGAGATAGAGAAAGGTCCTCCATCCACTGGTTCACTCCCCAAATGACCACAATGGCCAGAGCCGAGTTGATCCAAAGCCAGGAGCCAGAAGCTTCTTTGGGCTCTCCCACACCAGGTGCAGGGGCCCAAGAACTTGGGCCATCTTCTGCCTCTTTCCCAGGCCACAGCAGAGAGCTAGATCGGAAGTAGAGCATCCAGAACTAGAACTGGCGCCCATATGGGATGCCAGCACTGCAGGCTGAGGCTTTAAACCACTGCGCCACAGCACCAGCCCCAAAATAGGATTGTTTTCTCTCACTCTTGGAAATCTGAAACTTATTTCTACTGGATATTTCCATTACGAGAGGAGCTTTTTTCTTTCTTTTTTTTTTTTAAACTACAGTGGTCTGAAGACTGGACTGTGAGCTTAGTATGACTTTTAAACCCATGAGTCTTCATTTTAAATTTCTAAAACTACGGAAAAAATAATAGACTATTGAACCCATTACAGGGTTCTCCTATTGTTGACATTTTCCCACTTTTATTTGTTTTATAATTCTTGTCATCTGTGCAGTAATAATTTGAATTTATATCAGTGTCCTATAGTTTCTAGCATCCTTTGATGAATCTTTACCTGAATCAGTTACTCAGTAGATAACTGAAAACAATTTTTTCTAATTCTATTATTCCTTTCTCATTTTTTAAATAATATTTATTTATTTGCAGTTCAGTTCCCGAGAGAGAGAGCTCTTCCATCTGCTAGTTCTCTTCCCAAATGGCTCCAACTCAGGGCTAGGCTAAAGCAAAGCCAGGGGTCAGGAACTCCATCCGGGTCCAAGTATTTGAACCATCTTCTCTTGCCATTCCAGGAATATTAGCAGGGAACTGGACTGAGGCAAAGCAGCTGGGACTGGAACCAGCACTCCAATGGGATGCCAAGTTGCCAGGGGCGGCCTAACACTCTGTATCACAATATTGGCCCTTCCTTTTTCATTTATTAACTGTAATCCATTCACTTCATAATATAATATGTAATGGTTACAGTTATTCACGTTTGTGTCAATAAAGTGAACGTCTGTGTGCCACTGTGATCACATCTAGTTACTGTCTCAATGGAATCAGGAGGAAAATGATTTTCTGGATCATTAGTGTAGTTTTGCATATTAATAGTTCCGCACAATTTCTTCTTGAAAACTAACACATTTTGTTACTAATTAGAGTGAAATAAACCATTTAGTTTGTCTTTTTCCTGAGTGTTTTCTTTCTCTTCTGTCTTATTTGAGGTACCCAATAGCTTGTATTAACTTCTAAGTTGTTATTTATGTGACTCTAACATGTTAATTTACTATTTTAATAGCTGTGGAAATACAAAGGAGCCTGAATCAACTTGGAACACCTCAAGATTCTGCTGAATTGAGGCAACAGCTGTAAGTATTTAAACAACAGAGAAGGAAACCAACTTGTTGCTATCAAAATGTTGCTTTGAGAGTGTGTAGTGTTACCTTCCCTGGAGAAGACACTGGAAGGCTAACTTTCCTGCTGTTTTATCCAGACATTTAGGCAATTGTGATAAGGAAAATGTAGAACCAGTTTATAAACATACAAGTAGCTTTACAAAAAGTGGAAACTGTTAAGGGTTCAGTGGAGTAGCAGATTTATAGCTTCAGGAAATGTATCCATTCTTTGGCTGTAATGCATATTTTCTCACTTTAGGCAACAGAAGCAGCAGTATACTAACCAACTTGCCAAAGAAACTGATAAGTACATTAAAGAATTTGGATCGCTGCCTACCACTCCCAGTGAACAGGTATCAAGTTTTAAGACCCATGTTGATATGTGAAAGAAATCAAATGCGTTGTGGGATCTTTGAACTGTTAATGCTAGAGAGGAAATTAAGGGACAAAAAATTCTATTTGAGATTAGTTCACAGAACACAAAACTATATTTAATTGCTCAGGTAGTATCCTGTGGTTCAATAAAGCAAAAATTATTTCCATGCATTTGCCCTGGCCCATAATTAAGTCAGTACTCAGAAAATGCTTCCTGAATAATTGTTTCCTGGCCTTCCAGGACTGACTCCATGTAGCACACATAGTCAAGATGTGAGGTTGCTAGGGGCACGTAGTTTCTTCCTTACTTACTCAGTGCAAGTTAATCTCAAAATCCTGACCCAGTCTTTAGCGGGATGAAAACTTAAAGTGAGAAA
Source organism: Oryctolagus cuniculus (assembly GCF_051225735.1). Classification (NCBI taxonomy): domain Eukaryota; kingdom Metazoa; phylum Chordata; class Mammalia; order Lagomorpha; family Leporidae; genus Oryctolagus; species Oryctolagus cuniculus. The sequence continues at coordinate 36,457,402 of NC_142871.1, forward strand.
TCCAGCAGAATGCGCCGTCAGCCTCAAAGCAGGTAAGAGTGCGCAGAGCTTGAACATACTGTAAAAAAGTGACCTGGAGTGGTCAGGAAGGCCCTGTCATTGGAGAGTGAGTGACAGTTTCAGGATTGAGTGTGAGACAACTGTCTGAAGTTCTGTTGACCTTCAGGGCTTGATTCTAGCAGGCTCTCCCTCCTTTCCTGTAGCGTCAACGGAAAATACAGAAGGATCGCTTAGTGGCTGAATTCACGACATCACTGACAAACTTTCAGAAGGTCCAGAGGCAAGCTGCTGAAAGAGAGAAAGAGTTTGTTGCTCGCGTAAGAGCCAGTTCCAGAGTGTCTGTAAGTATTTTAAAAGGCATTGTAAAAGCGAGCCGGACAAGAGCTCCGCAGAAGTCTACCTTAGTGTGATTATACAGATAATGAGAATACCTGTCATGGAAATCAACAGCTGAATATTTATTTTATGGCTTTTCTGCTCAATTTTTAGCAGGGAGATGGTTTTGTATAACTTCTTGTTTTGTCCATGTCGTAGAACAAAGGATGATAGATTATATAAAAATATTGCAACAATTTCTCCAAAAAGATTAGGTATCAGGTCAGGATATTGAGTAAGTAGTATTCTCATACTGACTTGGTACTAAGGCTTTCCATTTGTGCATGTGCTGGTGTAGACAGCACTTTACTCCTGGCTTATACAGGGGTGATGGAGAGGAGCAGAGTGAATATTTCCTAAGAATATCAAAAATGAATATAAACCTGGGAAAAATAAATGAAAAAGATGACTTTCAAGTGGAATTTTGAGTTAAACTAATTTTCATTTCCCTCAAAAACTACACAAGTTGTTTCTTTTTCTTTAATGCAGAAATTCCTACACTACCTTAAATCTTAACCAAATAATATTTATTATTTGGCCCTTGAGAATATTCAATGAATTCCTTCTTGTTAGCCTAGGATTACTTGAAGCAGTTGACCTAAAAATATTAGAATAAGAACTTATTTTTCTACACAGACATGAACACACAAAATTCAGTTTAGATTATTAGGGAAAATGTGTTTTTTGTTTTTGTGTTCTTGATTTCTTTGCCTATTCTCAAGCCATCTTGTTACTGAATTATTCAGGGTGGTTTTCCTGAGGACAGCTCAAAAGAAAGGAATCTTGTATCCTGGGAAAGGTAAGAAATGCAAACATTGTGTATATTGAAAGATAATTTTACAAAGTTATACATTATAGTTCCTGGAACAATATTAAGTATATATTCAGTGTGCTATGTCATAAATATCCTAAATTATTCATACATTGAAAACAGATAAAAAATTTGAGAAATTTTCAAAATAATTAATTTTTTACAAACACATATTGACTTTTTTTTATATCGATCTATTTGAGAGACATAGAGTGTCCCCATTGACTGGTTCTATCCCCAAATGCCTGCACGGAGCCAGGAACTCAATCCCAATCCAGGTCTCCTATGTAGGTGACAGAAATTTAGCAACTTGTATCATCATTTGTTGTCTCCCTTGGCTGGAAGCTGGAATCAGTAGCTAGAGCTGGAAGTAGAACTCAGGCACTCTGATATGAGATGCAGATGTCTTAACTGGCATCTTAACCACTAGGCCAAATGCCAACCCCAGATTAACTTTTGACCAGATTATTTCTGTATGGGAACGCTAAGTCAACCAAAAATCCCAGTTGCCAAAATACAGCGTTCAATAATTAATTGCTCTTAACCCATATATGATAATACTAATGGAATGAAAATGAATAGACTTTGATTACTGTATCTGTTATATTTTTAGAGAACTTAAGTGAGCGATTATCTGACTTTGAAGAATAAAGTATTCTGGTTAGTATTTCTGAAATAGGAATTAAGTCCCATTGTCTTAAATACTAGTCTTTCCCCTTTCCACTTTATCTTCTTTTTATCAGCCAAACCCAGCCTCAAGTGCAGGTGCAGGATGAGGAAATCACAGAGGATGATCTCCGCCTTATTCATGAGAGAGAGTCTTCTATCAGGCAACTTGAAGTAAGCCTTGCATTGTAGAGTTGGGCTGCTCCTCTGCTCTTTGTGAGTTTGTTCTCTAGATTCTGGGATAACTCTGGGAGAGGGATCAAGAGAGAAAACCAAACAAATGTATCAGTTTGGTGGCATTTCTAGTAATTAGAATAATAATTTTTTTTAAAGAAAGTCTCTTAGTATTTGTGCTGAGATGAGCTATCCCAATATTTTTTTAATTCTGTTATATAAAAGTCACCTTAGTACTGAGAGTGTCAGTCTGTTCAGAGAACCTGGATGGCCTCCCGTGGAACACGGTACACCTCACACCAGAATGTGTAAGACTTTTTCCAGTGTCTTTAAAAGCATCTTGTTTCTCTTCAGTGTGTTTGATACCAAAGAGACCAAAGAGATTCAGGTCATATTTCTTGTGAACCTGCCTCATTCCTAGAAGGTGGGCTAAGAACAACTACAATGGCTGCAATTTGTTGAGGATCTTCCATATGCCAAACAGGATGTGATAAATTCTTTTTGTTAATCATCTCATTTACTCCTCATAAAAACTAAAAACGTTCATGGAAAACGGAATAAAAATATGTTTATTTTGATACAAAAAATTTTGAAATCCATGGGTAGTTTTTTCATTATGTGTATTTTCCATGAACTTTTTGAAATGAGTGCTGCTGTAGTTCACTGTGTCACTACCATTGTCATTTTACAGATGGGGAGACTAAGGCACATGATGAATATGTGACTTTTCCCACCCAACTGAGCAAAATATTAATAAAATTTTAACTTCCTTGTCGAATAGTAAAATTTGTAACTTCACCAACCTGTTGTGTATTCAAAAAATTTTTTTTTCTATTTGAAGGAGAAAGAGAGCACAAGAGTTGTAGCCAGGAGCCTACAGCTCCATCTGGGTCTCTTGCATGGGTGGCACTCGTCCAAGTCTTGGGCCATTTTTCCCTGCCTTCCCAAGCACATTAGCAAAGAGCTGGATCATAAGTGGAGCACCTGGGATTCGAACCAGTCCTCCAATATTCCAGTATTGTAGGCAGTAGCTTAGCTTGTTGCACCACAGTGCCACCCTTCCACACCCCAGGCATATTCGGCTATTTAATGTGAGACTTTGTGTTTATACTTAGCATTTTATTATTTTAAATTCTCAAACTGATGTGCAATTTTTTGCTAGAAGGCTGTTGTAAGACTGTTTTATGCTCTTCTAAGCAGATATGCTTGTGATAAAATTATGAGGTTGTAGGAAATCAGCTCTGTATCCCATGGCTCCTCTCTGGAAGAGATCTTTCATTTCCATCCTGCCTCACCTGACATATTTTTTTATTTATTTATTTATTTTAGAGAACTGGTGACTCTTGTTCAAAGTCTGTTTATTTAGGACTGCATAGTAAAGTAGTTTCCTGACATTTCCACAATTTATGTATTAAAGCTAGAGGCATGCTCACTTACTTGTTAGTGTTGGTTTGGATCTTTTTTTAACTTTCCCCTTTCGTGGAATAAGGACTGAATTTCTGATAGTTCAATGTGCCTTTTTCTCTTAGGCTGATATTATGGATATTAATGAAATATTTAAAGACTTGGGAATGATGATTCATGAACAAGGAGATGTGATAGGTAAGTCCTACTGATTTACATTTCACAGAGTAGAAATGTGCCAGCTACTTGTGGCAACTTTCTCAAGCACTAGTAACTGCTTCTTTTCCCTCTCTTTTCAATTCTCCTGGAATCAAAAGCCTAGTCTCTCCTGTAGCACAGTATCACCCTTGGCATGATCTAAACCAGACCTTGGATTTGGCTCCTCGTGTTTGAAATGACCAGCTTCCTTTATTTCAGAAGCCCCAAATTTAATCAGGGCCCAGCATTGTGGAGACCTTGGAAGGCACCATGTAACATCATTCCAGCTTCTTTCCAGAGCCTCTGGTTGCAGTTTTATCCCAATTTAGTTGTCATAACACCAGAATTTTGGAGAAACCTGCAGTGTTTGTAGTTGCATGCTGCCTTGTATTTTAGTTTCTAAGGAATGCTTATCCATTTGATCTTTCATTCTAATAGATTTTTGGTAAATTAGTTTAGTAATATTACTTAGATGCTAGGAATGATTTTTAAAATTATTTTTTAAAAAGAATCACTAAAAAATCTCTTAAGTTTTTAATGTAGTAGTTTTTCAATTAAGGTGTAATTGCATTGGTCAGGATCTTAGTCATTTTATCACTCTGAAATTAGCAGATACATCTGTGGGTATATCTAACACAGACAGTGATTTCTGAGTTTGGTTTAATTGAAATACTTGCACTGTTATTTTAACACAATTACTATTTGTACATTCTTATTATCCTCTGTGGCCCCAGTAAATCACAAGGTAAAATTCCGAAGTTCAATTTATTCATTCATCCAACAAATGTTTATTAAGTACTGTATGTCTGAGCGTTGAGGATTCAGTCAAAATTACAAAGCAGATAAAGGGCACTGCCTTCATGGATCTTATAATTGAGGAAACAGGGAGACAATTTTAAAAATAAAAAAAGTGGCAAATAAATGTTTTGTAAGTACCATGGGGAGAGCAAGACCAGGGTGGGCAATGGGATTACTGGGAGTGGAGGAGCTGCTGCTTTATGTAGGCTAGCCAGGAAATGATTGAGGGTGACAGATTAGTGAAGTATTCAGAGAGGCAAGGGGGAAAGAAAGAGAAAGTATTCCAAGAGGTTTGCAAGAGTGCCTAAAGCAAGGAGCAAGTAGAGATCATGCTTTAGGTTGAAGAGGATAGCATCATGCAGGAGCCTGAGCCAGTGTGAAGACTGTGGTTATTAATCATGAATGGGAAGCCATAGGAGGATGTGAGCAGAGGACTACTGTGGCCCAGCTTGGGTTGCCCTGGCTACTGGCTTGAGAATACACATTAGAGTGGCAAGACCTAAAGCAAGGAGACCAGTTAAATAGCTATTGTAGTAATCCAGGTAAGCATTCATGTTGACTTGGGTCAGGATAGAAGCAGAAAAGTGGTAAAGGAATTCTGGATATTTTAAAAAAGGTAGGGCCAAAAAAGGTTTACTGACGGGCTGGGTATAGGTGAGAGAGAGAGAAAATGAGAGAGAGAGAGAGAGAGAGAGAGAGAGAAAGAGAGAGAGATCAAGAATCACTGTAAGGTTTTTTTTTTTTTTCATTTTCAATTCTCTTTATATACAGAAGATCAGTTTAGCATATATTAAGTAAAGATTTCAACAGTTTGCACCCACATAAAACACAAAGTGAAAAATACTGTTTGAGTACTAGTTATGGCATTAAATCACAATGTACAGCACATTAAGGACAGAGATCCTACATGAGGAGTAAGTGCACAGTGACTGCTATTGTTGACTTAACAAATTGACACTCTTGTTTATGGCTTCAGTAATCACCCTAGGCTCTTGTCATGAGTTGCCAAGCCTATGGAAGCCTTTTGAGTTCACCGACTCAGATCATATTTAGACAAGGTCATAGTCAAAGTGGAAGTTCTCCTCTCCTCCCTTCAGAGAAAGGTACCTCCTTCTTTGATGACCTGTTCTTTCCACTGTGTTCTCACTCATGGAGATCTTTCATTTAGGTTTTTAGTTTTTTTTTTTTTTTTTTTTTTTTTTTTTTTTTTTTTTTTTTTGGCCAGAGTGTCTTGACTTTCCATGCCTGAAATACCCATGGGCTTTTCAGCCGGATCCGCATGCATTAAGGGCTGATTCTAGGGCCAGAGTGCTGTTTAGGACATCTGCCATTCTATGAGTCTGCTGTGTATCTCGCTTCCCATGTTGGATTGTTCTCTCCCTTTTTTATTCTATCAGTTAGTATTTGCAGACACTATTCTTGTTTATGTGATCCCTTTGGCTCTTAGTCCTATCATTATGATCAACTGTGAACAGAAATTGATCACTGGGACTAGTGAGATGGCATTGGTACATGCCACCTCGATGGGATTGAATTCGAATCCCCTGGTATGTTTCTAATTCTACCGTTTGAGGTAAGTCAGCCTGAGCATGTTCCGAATTGCACATCTCTTCCCTCTCTTATTCCCACTCTTATATTTAACAGCGATCACTTTTCAGTTAAGTTTCAGCACTTGAGAAGAATTGTGTATTGATTACAGTATTCAACCAAAAGTATTAAGTAGAACAAACAAACAAAAAATACTAAGAGGGATAACATATTAAGTTGTTCATCAACAGTCAGGGCAAGGGCTGATCAAGTCACCGTTTCTCATAGTGTTCATTTCACTTTAACAGGTTTCCTTTTTGGTGCTCGGTTAGTTGTCACCAATCAGGGAGAACATATGATATTTGTCCCTTTGCGACTGGCTTATTTCACTCAGCATAATGTTTTCCAAATTCCTAACAGGGATCACTTTTCAGTAAAAATTTAAACACCTAAGAATAATTGTGTGTTAATTACAGAGTTCAACCAATAGTACTAGAGCAAAAAAAAAATACTAAAATGGATAAAGTATTACATTGTACATCAACTGATCAAGTCAGTTTCTCATAGTGTCCATTTCACTTCAACAAGTTTCCCCTTTGGTGCTCAGTTAGTCGTCACCATTCAGGGAGAACATATGATATTTATCTCTTTGGGACTGGCTTAATTCACTCAGCATAATGTTTTCCAGATTCCTCCATCTTGTTGCAAATGACCGGGTTTCATTGTTTTTGACTGCTGTATAGTATTCTTTAGAGTACATGTCCCATAATTTCTTTATCCAGTCTACTGTTGGTGGGCATTTGGGTTGGTTCCAGGTCTTAGCTATTGTGAATTGAGCTGAAATAAACATTAATGTACAGACAACTTTTTTGTTTGCCAATTTCATTTCCTTTGGGTAAATTCCAAGTAGTGGGATGGCTGGGTTGAATGGTAGGGCTATATTCAGGTTTCTGAGGAATCTCCAGACTGACTTCCATAGTGGCTTAACCAGTTTGCATTCCCACCAACAGTGGGTTAGTGTCCCTTTTTCCCCACATCCTCTCCAGCATCTGTTGTTGGTAGATTTCTGAATGTGAGGCATTCTAACTGGGGTGAGGTGAAACCTCATTGTGGTTTTGATTTGCATTTCCCTGATTGCTAGTGATCTTGAACATTTTTTCATGTGTCTGTTGGCCATTTGGATTTCCTCTTTTGAAAAATGTCTATTGAGGTCCTTGGCCCATCTCTTAAGTGGGTTGTTTGTTTTGATGTTGTGGAGTTTATTGGTCTTTGTAGATTCTGGTGATCAACCCTTTATCTGTTGCATACTTTGCAAATATTTTTTTCCCATTCTGTCGTTTGCCTCTTCACTTTCCTGACTGCTTCTTTTAAAGTAAAGAAACTTCTCAATTTGATGCAATCCCAAATGTTAATTTTGGCTTTGACTGCCTGTGCTTCTGGGATATTTTCCAAGAAGTCTTTGCCAGTACCTATATCTTGCAGGGTATTTCCAATACTCTCTAATAATCTGATGGTGTCGGGTCATAGATTTAAGTCTTTAATCCATGTTGAGTGAATTTTTGTGTAAGGTGAAAGGTAGGGGTCTTGATTCATGATTCTGCACGTGGAAATCCAATTTTCCCAGCACCATTTATTGAATAGACTGTCCTTGCTCCAGGAATTGGTTTTGGATCCTTGATCAAATATGTTATCTGTAGATGTTTGGATTGATTTCTGGTGTTTCTATTCTGTTCCATTGATCTATCCATCTGTTTCTGTACCAGTAGCATGTTGTTTTGATTACAACTGCCCTGTAGTATGTCCTGAAATCTGGTATTGTGATGCCTCCGGCTTTGTTTTTGTTGTACAAGATTGCTTTAGCTATTCGAGGTCTCCTGCATCTCTATATGAATTTCAGCATCATTTTTTCCAGATCTGAGAAGAAGGTCTTCAGTATCTTGATTGATATTGCATTGAATGTATAAATTGCTTTTGAGAAAATGGACATTTTGATGATATTGATTCTTCCAATCCATGAGCATGGAAGATTTTTCCATTTTTTGGTATCCTCTCCTATTTCTTTCTTTAAGGTTTTGTAATTTTCATTGTAGAGATCTTTAACGTCTTTGGTTAGGTTTATTCCAAGGTATTTGATTGTTTTTGTAGCTATTGTGAATGGGATAGATCTTAGAAGTTCTTCCTCAGCCGTGGCATTGCCTGTGTATACAAAACCTGTTGATTTTTGTGCATTGATTTTATATCCTGCTACTTTGCCAAACTCTTCTATGAGTTCCAATAGTCTCTTAGTAGAGTTCTTTGGATCCCCTAAGTAAAGAATCATATCATCTGCAAAGAGGGATAGTTTGAGTTCTTCCTTCCCAATTTGTATCCCTTTAATTTCTTTTTCTTGCCTAATAGCTCTGGCTAGAACTTCCAGAACTATATTGAATAGCAGTGGTGAGAGTGGGCATCCCTGTCTGGTACCAGATCTCAGTGGAAATGCTTCCAACTTTTCCCCATTCAATAGGATGTTGGCCATGGGTTTTTCATAGATTGCTTTGATTGTATTGAGGAATGTTCCTTCCGTACCCAGTTTGCTTAGAGTTTTCATCATGAAAGGGTGTTGTATTTTATCAAGTGCTTTCTTGGTGTCTATTGAGATAATCATATGGTTTTTCTTCTGCAGTCTGTTAATGTGGTGTATCACGTTGATTGTTTTGCGCACATTGAACCATCCCTACATACCAGGGATAAATCCCACTTGGTCTGGGTGGATGATCTTACTGATGTGTTGTTGCATTCTATTGGCCAGAATTTTATTGAGGATTTTTGCATCTATGTTCATCAGGGATATTGTCCTGTAATTCTCTTTCAATGCTGCATCTTTTTTCAGCTTAGGATAAGGTGATGCTGGCTTCATAGAAAGAATGTGGGAGTATTCCCTCTTTTTCGATTGTTCTGAATAGTTTGAGAAGAATTGGAGTTAGTTCTTCTTTAAATGTCTGGTAGAATTCAGCAGTGAATCCATCTAGTCCTGGGCTTTTCTTTGTTGGGAGGGCCTTTATTACTGTTTCCATTTCTGTCTCAGTTATGGGTTATTTAGGTTTTCTATGTCTTCCTGGTTCAATTTAGGTAGGTTGCAGGTGTCCAGGAATCTATCCATTTCTGATAGGTTTCCCTGTTTGCTGGCATACAAGTCCTTGTGGGAATTTCTGATTATTCTTTTTATTTCTGTGGTGTCTGTTGTTACGTTTCCTTTTTCATCTCTGATTTTATTGATTTGGGTCTTTTCTTTTTTTAGTTAGTTGGGCCAGTGGGGTGTCAATTTTGTTTATTTTTTCAAAAAACCAGCTCCTCATTTGGCTGATTTTTTGTAATGTTTTTCTTGATTCAATCCTGTTGATTTCTTCTCTGATTTTAATTATTTCTCTTCTCCTACTAGATTTGGGTCTGATTTGCTGCAGATTTTCTAGATCCTTGAGGTGAATTGAAAGCTCATCTATTTGGTGCCTTTCCAATTTCTTGATGTAGGAACCTATTGATATAAACTTTCCTCTTAACACTGCTTTTGCTGCGTCCCATAAGTTTTGGTATGTTGTGCTGTTATCCTGATTTACTTCCAGAAAATTTTTGATATCTCTTTTAATTTCTTCTATGACCCATTGTTCATTCAGGAGCATGTTGTTCAATCTCCATGTGTTTGCATATGCTCTAGGGATTCCTGAGTTGCTAATTTCCAACTTCAATCCTTTATGGTCTGAGAAGCTGCATGGTATGATTTTAATTCTTTTGAATTTGCTGAGACTTGCTTTATGGCCTAGTATGTGGTCAATCCTAGAGAAGGTTCCATGTACTGCTGAGAAGAATGTAAATGCTTTCTGTGTAGGATGAAAAGTTCTGTAGATATCTGTTAGATCCATTTGGGCTATAGTGTCGTTTAAATCTACTGTCTCCTTGTTGATCTTCTGTCCTGTTGATCTGTCTATTTCTGAGAGTGGAGCATTGAAGTCCCCCAGTACTATTGTATTGGGGTCTAAGTCTCCCTTTAAGTCCCTTAACAAATCTTTTAAATAAACCAGTGCCCTGTAATTAGGTGCATATACATTGATAATTGCTATATCTTCTTGTTGTATTGATCCCTTAATCATTATATAGCGCCCCTCTTTGTCTCTCCTAACAGTTTTTGTGGTAAAGTTTATGTTGTCCGATATTAAGATGGCTACGCCCGCTCTTTTTTCATTTCTGTTGGCATGGTATATCTTTTTCCAGCCTTTCACTTTCAGTCTGTATGCATCTTTATTGGAAAGATGTGTTTCTTGTAGGCAGCAAATAGATGGGTTTTGTTCCTTAACCCAATCAGCCAATCTGTGTCTTTTAACTGGACAGTTCAGGCCATTAACATTCAATGTGACTATTGATAAGTGGTAACTTTGCCCTGCCATTTGCCAATGATATTTTCTAATATATGCTTTGAATTCCCTGTGATCTTTTGCTGTGAGGTTTCCTTCCTTTACCTTCTTTCATATTGATGACCATGTTTCTGTGTTTCTGTGTGTAACACATCTTTAAGCATCTTTTGCAGGGCTGGACGAGTGGCGACAAATTCTTTCAATTTCTCTTTGCTATGAAAAATCTTTATTTCACCTTCATTCACAAATGAGAGCTTTGCAGGATATAATATTCTGGGCTGGCAGTTTTTCTCTCTTAGTACCTGGGCTATATCTCGCCATTCCCTCCTAGCTTGTAGGGTTTCTGATGAGAAGTCAGCTGTGAGTCTGATTGGAGATCCTCTGAGAGTAATCTGACGTTTCTCTCTTGCACATTTTAGGATCTTTTCTTTATGTTTCACTGCGGTGAGTTTAATTACAACATGTTGTGGTGAGGATCTCTTTTGGTCATGTTTATTAGGGGTTCTATGAGCTTCCTGTACTAGGATGTCTCTGTCCTTCTCCAAGCCTGGGAAATTTTCTGCTAATATCTCACTAAAAAGGCTTTCTAATCCTTTCTCCCTCTCCATGCCTTCAGGAACTCCTAGAACCCAAATGTTGGTTTTTTTAATAGTATCCTGAAGATTCCTGAGAATATTTTTAGATTTCTAATTTCCTCTTCTTTTCTTTGGTTTGACTGTATATTTTCCTGTGCTCTGTCTTCTAAGTCCGATATTCTCTCTTCTGCTTCACCCATTCTGTTTTTAAGGCTCTCTAATATGTTTGTCATTTGATCTATTGAATTCTTCATTTCATTATGATTTCTTGTCACTCTCACAGTTTGATGTTCTACTAGTTGTTTCATTTCATTTTGATTCCTCCTTAATATTTCATTTTCGTGAGAGAGATTTTCTATCTTGTCCATTAAGGATTTCTGTAGTTCAAGAATTTGTTTTTGAGAACTTCTTCATGTTCTTATCAATTTTTTGAGATCCACTTCTTGCATTTCTTCTATGTCATCATCTTCATAATCTTGAATTGGGGTGTCTGTTTCATTTGGGGGCATCATAGTGTCTTCCTTGTTTTTGTTACCTCGGTTTCTGCGTTTGTTGTTTGGCATATTGGAGATTTCTTCACTGTGGTGCTTTTTCTCATTATACTGTGACTCTAGATTAAGTGGACTGTCTGCTTTTGATGGATCCTTAGAGGCTGTGATGGGTGTGGCCAGAGAGCTCTGTTTGGTTCTTCAGGGTTAAGGGTGTGTCAGAGGTGACTCACCCAGATTGTTCTCTTGCTCGCTCACTCTCTCTCTCTCTTTTTTTTTTTTTTCTTTTTGACTCAGTTGGGAAGTAATTCCACACAGCTGAGTGGAATTGAGAGTAGTTGATGTATGAAATCTGGCCCCTATGGGTATTCGTCTGCTTATTGCTGGGACCACACACAAAGAGTTTATGCAGCCCTCAGTATGGTCTCAAATTTCTCTGCAGTCTCTCACCAGGTTGCCCAGGTTACCGAGTTTGTGTACTCGGTGAGTTCTCTTGCCCCCCGTCAGATTTTCACAGTCTAAGTTCCTTAGCTCCACACTTTCACTAGGTCCTATCCTCCTGTTATTTCTCCCCACCAGAGTCAGGTTTTTCTGCTTGGCTAATGATGGGTGCCGCTTTACATACACAAAATGGCGCGTGCCACTTTACATAGGTAAAATGGCGCCTGCTCTTTGTTTTGCTCAGCTTTGTAAGGTGAGTGGAGAGAGAGGCTAATGTCCATGCCGGTTCCCCTTATTTATTCGATTTTTTTTCTCTCCTCCAGTCAGCCTGGTGAACTTTCCCCAGTGGGGCTTTGGCCTTGTTCTTTGTAGGCTCTTTCCGCCTTTCCCCGCCAATGTCTCGGGTTACCGTGGTTTTTGTCTCACCTCCCCTTCCAGCGCTGGCACGCAGACTCTGCGGCTCGGCTCCCATGGCTCGGCTTCCATGTGGTGGGCGACCTTGCTCTCCCCGTAGGTCCTCCGTGCCACATCCACTAGATCCGGAAGAGTTTCCTCTGCAATTTTTTCCTGAGCCTTTTCCTGAGGCTACAGTAACTCCACTTTTATTAAACTATCCTTTCCCGGACTATCGGTGCGCGCCCTCACTATTCTGCCATCTTGGCTCGCCCCCGGATGCAAGTCCACTGTAAGATTTTGACTTGGTCCACTCTCACTGGTGGAATTGCTATTTTCTTTTCTTCTTTTTTTTTTTTTTTTAAATCAGACCCTGACTTTATTTATTTATTTATTTATTTTTGACAGGCAGGGTGGACAGTGAGAGAGAGAGAGACAGAGAGAAAGGTCTTCCTTTGCCATTGGTTCACCCTCCAATGGCCACCGCGGCCGGCCCGCTGCAGCCGGTGCACTGCACTGATCCAAAGGCAGGAGCCAGGTACTTATCCTGGTCTCCCATGCGGGTGCAGGGCCCAAGCACTTGGGCCATCCTCCACTGCACTCCCAGGCCGTAGCAGAGAGCTGGCCTGGAAGAGGGGCAACCGGGACAGAATCTGGCGCCCTGACCGGGACTAGAACCTGGTGTGCCGGCGCCACAAGGCGGAGGATTAGCCTAGTGAGCCACGGCACCAGCCTGGAATTGCTATTTTCTGACATGGAGAATCTCTAACTAGAGCAAATTTTGCTGGTTGATATCAATAATTCCTGAATATGTTAAATTTAATGCTAAGTGAAGAAGAGAAAGATTCATGGACTGGTATCTTGAGTTGAATGATAAGGAATAGGATAAAGTGCAGAGAATGGAGAAGTTGGCTCTGCCTGAAAGTTCCTAACAAGAGGAGAGAAGTCAGAGCACACAGACCTTGCAAGTATTTGGTAAAGAGGGTCGTAGGAGATGCAGAAATGTCTTCTGATGCTTCCTGTTTCAATGAGCTGCAAATCGAAGTGCTGGCTCAAAGTGATAATGCCTGAGGAGGCATGTGGAGGATGCAGAGAGAAGAGAAAGTGTGACATAGCCGTCTAGGAGTTAGGGAAATGAAGCTTGCTTGGCAGCCATGACCGTAACATGAATTAAGTTCAGCATAAGGTTATTCTTTTTTGAATCCATGTTCAACTGCATGGATGCTGGTCAGATCTTTGTCACAGAAACATAGCTAGAGCAGGGGAGCAAGGGAGTTCAGGATGATTGAAAGAAACAATTGCTTGTTTAAGGTGAAAAGGAGAATGAGATAATGGAGTATGTTAGGGACAGTGAAAAGGGATTGGGATACTTGATGGCATCAGGTGTTAGAGGGAGTGAGCTGAGCAGGTGGTATTCAGAGAATTAGATCCTTGCCATTGTGATTATGGAGCAGTTGTAGTAATTGGTAATGACAACGTTTGGAATGTAACTATGAAAATGGGTAGCTGGGGTAACTGACAAAGTCTTTGCAAAAGCCATAGTCTAGGCATTGAGAGATCAGGGTTTTAAAAGGATCAGCCACTGAATATTGAAATCACCAATAAGCATCATAAAAGAAGTGTTGAAGAGAGCATCAGTGAATCAGTGTCTAAAAAGTTCAAGAATGACTGGAAAAGATCATGAAATTTATGGTTGTCTGCAACCAGGAGGCCAATCTGGATGAATTTAGCAAATCAACCATGAGCTTTAAAATGGAAAGTTGGTGGGGAGGAGGAAGAGGCAGGGGCTGTCATGTAAAAAGAGACCTCTGTTCCACCTGCATGCCAGAGGAGGGTGGGAAGGTGCTTCTGCCAGTAGAAGAGACCATGGGCCCTTGTGAAACCTAGGTTTCTGTACGAAGTAGATTGATGATGGCTGTGGAACTCTGTATTTACTCTAAATAAAAGTTATCAGAGGCTTAGTTAGCCAGATGCCAACTAGACAGTACACAGGTATTACACTCTAATCATTTAAAGTAGGTTGCATTTACAGACACAGGGTGAGAAATTTTACAAACTATCGTGATAATTTAATATTTAAAAATATACATAGGTGACCAAATTTTAGTGTTCAGATCTTTGGGAGGTGAGGGGAGGGCTCCTTCTGTTGAAATAGTATTCTTTGGAAAGTCAAGATACTGTTTTTTTCCAACATGGTGAAGAAAGTGTTTGTTAGTGAAAAGATTTCGCACATTGGTCTTGAGAAGGGAACAAGCTGTGATGTGTGAGACTGAGGCAAGCCTTAATGCCGACCCTGGTTTGGTCATTGCTTGGTGACAGTACTTCCCCAGGGGTTGCCAGGTTACACGGGAGTTGGCAGTGCCATGAAAATCACCAGGTTCTTTTCTTCAAATGTTTTATGTATTGCTTGAGTCACCTTAGAAGTAGGTAGAGGCCGGCGCCGCGGCTCACTAGGCTAATCCTCTGCCTTGTAGTGCTGGCACACCGGGTTCTAGTCCCGGTCGGGGCACCAAATTCTGTCCCGGTTGCCCCTCTTCCAGGCCAGCTCTCTGCTGTGGCCAGGGAGTGCAGTGGAGGATGGCCCAAGTGCTTGGGCCCTGCACCCCATGGGAGACCAGGATAAGTACCTGGCTCCTGCCATCGGATCAGCGTGGTGCACCGGCCGCAGCGCGCCGGTCGCGGCGGCCATTGGAGGGTGAGCCAATGGCAAAGGAAGACCTTTCTCTCTGTCTCTCTCTCACTGTCCACTCTGCCTGTCAAAAAAAAAAAAAAAAAAAGTAGTTAGAGAAAAATTATAGCCAGGTTTAAAAAATCTGCACTAACATTAACTTTGGATACTAAGCATACTTAATCTTACTTTGAATAAAATCTAGTGATTTATTACTGAGGCATCATCATACACATTTAACAGTTTTGTGGGTGTGTGTTTTGTTTTAAAGACAGCATAGAAGCCAATGTAGAAAACGCAGAGGTGCATGTTCAACAAGCAAATCAGCAGCTGTCAAGGGCAGCAGATTATCAGGTAAGGTCATCTGTAAAAAATTTTCCTATAACTCAGCCTTTTGTCAAGAGGTAAAAGGGTGGAGGGAGAGAGAGACAGACAGTTAGAGGGAACACATGTGCATGCATGTGTATAATCAGATTTAAGGTGACTGGAGATATTAAATTTTAAAATCTCATATAAAAGGCATCAGAAATATGCCTGTCAGTTTAAAATTGGTATTAGCCTGTATGGCCTCGGGGTTGAACCAGAGTTTCTGCAGGACACAGGAATGGGGTATTCAGTGTTTAGAGTCCTGAGGGTATAATTACTGAAATGTAGAGTTCATCAGTGACTAGGTTTGCATGTGGCTTTGTTTGGATTTTGGATTTTGGAGGATGTAGATGAATTTCCAGGTTTAAATTTCTTCTTCCTTGTGGACCCTGGACCTTAGGTCTCAGAGCTGCTCCCAAACTTAATTCCCAGAGGCCCTGAAAGGACAAGGAGAGAGTCAAGCAATATAGTGCTTCAAAAAGAGGCAGCTTTCCTTAAGTTCTACCTGGAAGTCTTGATAATAAACTTACTAAACATAAGTGTTTGCCAACTGTGATGCTTCTCGTTTGGATGAACTGTGAGCAAAAAGGAAAGGAATAAATTTTCTTGAAGCAGCAACACCCCAGGACCTAACATTATCCCATATCAGGGGAGCACCCCTGGCAACAGATCCACCACAGTGGCACACCTGTGGTGTCACCGTAAGGCACATGCTATTACCTGTCTGTCTGTGTAACCGAGTGGAGTCAGGAGAAAATATCTGTGCATGATGACATTGGAACGTTAGCAAAACTGTGTTTAATACATAAGAAGTACTCAGTCGAAAAATCAGATGACTATGTGGATACTGAAAGTATTCATGATTTTCAGGGTAATTCAAAAGTTACAAATGTATCTTTTGGTATATTTTATACTACTTCTAGTTGACCAAGTAAATGTATAAATGTTTCTGCTTTAATAAGAAAAAACAACTTCTACATGTTGGTGTGAGGTACACAAGCCATTAATAAAATAGAGACCTACAGCTGAGCCAAGAGTGGAGAATGGAACAAAATTCTTAATCTTTGTATTTTGAATATCAGCTTTATAATTGGGTTAGGTATGTAGTTTTTATTTGTATGGTGAGATCTGGAGTGCAGTTTCCATTAATATTAAACAATGGGAATGATTTGGAAACAAATTTACTTTAGAAAAAAGTTGGCAAACATTTATACCTGCTGGGATTTTCAGGAAACTTGTTTTTTAATATCAACTTTTTGATAAAGTTTAAAAATGTAAAACTTTCCGGCTGTTCTTCGCATTCATAGGTAACCTCAACCTACTGCTTAAGTCAGTAATTTTAAGTCTCTCTCTTTTTAAGCCAACCTGCAGAAAACTTACTAACAAAAATTTACTCTCTGAGTAAAATGTTTTGAAAGAGTAGTGCTCTAATGTATTTGACACATGTTTGAGAAACAAAAAACATACCCCAAAATTTGAGGGCAAATAAACTATTGATCTTACTCTACAAAAAATGAACCAAATTCTTTTCAGTTTCTATAGAGATACTCCACTAAATTTATGGCTTTTTATTTGTGTTTGCATCTGCAGCGCAAATCCAGAAAAACCCTGTGCATCATCATTTTAATCCTCGTCATTGGAGCTTTCATTGTTGGTCTCCTTATATGGAAGCTGAGCAGCTGAAGTTATCAAGGAGCATACTATTGCACTACATTGTCTATCACGTGGGGAGACTCCTGTAACCACTTTTTTTTCCAAAGCTGTTGCGTAAAGGACGGTTCCCATACTTTTTGTTATTTTTATGGAGGGCTTGGGGGTAGGGGGAGTTTCCTTTGAATTAAATCTGGTATTTTCTAATAATGAAAGTTTTTCTAAATATTGCTGGTATAACTCTCATGGTTTTCAATTTAATAACTGTTAGGTTTTTGCCCACAATGTATAGGCTTTTCATTTATAATTTATTTACCCTATTTGATTTAGTTTTTGGAATTCGTCAGTTTAAAGCTGTGTGTGTTCTGTGTGCATCTCTCTATTACTCTGTAACATGTACCCAAATCTGTACCAAAATCTGTAACATTAGTTTTGGTCTGGTTCACAAACAGCACAAATGATCTCTTTCACTTTTACTGTTTGTTTTCTTTTGAGACCCTTGTTTACTCTGAATGAAATCAGTGAAAAATATCCTATTATATCTCATACTCCTGATATGTACATAGTAAGCATTTGCTGTAGATTGTCTAGTAAAAATACTAAGGATAGATTGTTTTTACATATGGTCTATTTAAGTGTGATGTTTACAGAGAAAGTATTGTTACTATGAATGTTTAATGTAATGTGGAGAAAGAGTGTGAAATATTATCATACCAACATTTATTCTGTTTCAGTTCTGAAGATCCCAACTTGTTACTCCACTAAACTCTCTTAACAATACCATCTGGCTCTGCAGGCTATTATTTACCTTCCATTGGGACCTATAAGATAATGATTACTTGTGAATCTGTGGGTCAGAATTACTTTTGGGAAACAGCTTTCCCACAATTACTGGTTTTGAGCACCTAATTATTTAAAATTTAGTGTTTGTTGTATGTCATTTGTACCATCTTTCCTTAGAAAAGAAATTGGATGTTTGCCGATTTCCTTGCCTTTGAAAATCAATTTTGTTTTAACTAATCTGAATACTGTAAAGAAGATAATCTTAGTTTCTAGTTTGTATTTTATAAGGTTCTAATATAGCAGTTTCATAGTAAAGGCAGTGTTTAACACAACAAGCTGACACTTCAAATGGGAACAAATGAAACCCTAAGAAAGTTAATTGTGTCTTTGCAACCACAATAAAAGTGATTTGAAAAGTGTTCCAATAGGTCTGTTTCATAAGGCAGAAGTTACTTTCACAGAGCCAACACGTAGGTCACCTTTTTGTCTGTGCTACTTAGAGTCTCACACTGTAGGTGTAACCCCATGCACGGTGACCATTCCACATCTTTTGGGATCACTGCTTTACTCACAGTTCTTATTTTGGGGATCTGGACTAGTTTTGTACTAATTGCTAGAAGCTTCTTTGCATGTCAGCAAAACTCAGTTTGTTCCACAAAAGGAACTATGGAGAATTTTTTTTTTTTTTTTTTTTTTTGTGAATGAATGAGGAGTAATTAGAACTTTGAGGCACTGTGTTGCCGGAATCCAATTGCTTTAGTGAGCAGATGGGCCTTTCAGGGAGAATTCACACCAGTAACACCTGCTCAGTGGTCAGCAGAGGTCCACCAGGCCTGCTAGATTGTCTTTCTTTGTAAGAGCACCTCTGTTTCATGTGATAAGCTAGCATCTTCAGCTACATAGAAGTCCCAGTGGCTTCCACAAATCAAATTGTTTTATGTTGTTTGTGACAATTGCGCTTGATAGAATGTTTATTCTTATACAGCCAAGTGCATTTACTTCTGTTACTTCACAGTGAGTTCCCAGTAACAACCAGAGCATTTTTAAATATTATTTTTGGCATAATTTTAGTACTTTCATTTAAAATGAATTATTTATAAATTATTATTTAAAAATGATCATTTTTAATGTTTATTTACTTATTTAAAAGACAAAGTAACAGCGAGAGAAAGACATATCTTGCATCTGCAGTTTCACTCCCCAAATGTCGGCAACAGCCAGGTCAAACCTGAGAGCTAGAACTCCATCTGGGTTGGCATCCATCTGGATGGCAAGGACTCAGTTGCCGGAGTCATGGAGCTACTGCTTCCTGGATTGCACCATTAGCAGAAAACTGGATGGGTAGTAGAGTAACCTGAACTCAAACCAGGCACTCCAATATGGGATGCATTCCAAGTGGTGGCTCCTGCTGTGTTATAATGCCTGCCCCCTATTATTTTATTTTATTTTATTTTATTATTTTATTATTATTTTAATAGACACAAGAAACAATGACTTACAGCAGGAACTTTAGTGGCTTGCATTCTTTTCTCTTTTTGACACAGAAACTTTGAATTTTTTTTTTTTAGGTTTATTTTACTTATTTGAAAGGCAGAGTTAGAGAGAGAGAGAGAGATCTTCCATATGCTGGTTCATTCCCCAAATAGCCACAACTACCGGGGCTGGGCCAGGCTGAAGCCAGGAGTCAGGAACCCCATCTGGGTCGCCCATGTAGGTACAGAGGCCTAAGTACCTGGGCCATCTTCTACTGCATTGGAAGTAGAGCAGACTGTACTTGAACCAGCACTCATGGGATATTGGTATTGCAGGCAGGAACTTAACCTACTATGCCCCAATGCCAGCCCCTAAGAAACACTATTTTGAGTGGAAAATTTTCACGAAATACTTGGAATGTAAGAATAGTCTTCATTAGAAAAAAAAACTAAATGAAGTACATCATACAGAAACCTTTTTTGACATTTTCCTTAAGGTCAATTTTAGAATCACGTTGAAAGGGAAAGATTGCACTATAGAAAATAAAATCAGATATTTTCATGACCAACAGCATGTCAATCAGTTTGAGTCAAACTAAGGAAAATTCTTATCAAATGACACATCTGACCAACACAGATTAACTCTCCTCTTAAGCTGAATGATGGAGTGGCAACAGATATTTGGCCAATGTATTGGACATCAAATATTAGAAAATGTTTTGACTTTACAAAATGATTGATAGTAAAAGAATAGCGTGCTGTTTCGAGACAATGAGGCGTTATTCAGTAGGCAGGGGGTCATCTGTAAATGAAGTATAATGGATGGAGCTCAGTTGGACAGGACCCCATGAACACATTGTCTGGAGTTGAGTCAGTTGAGCATGCTCAGAGCCCAGCAGCATCTGTGTTGGTGACCAAAAAACTTCTCCTTAAAGAGGTTGCCTCTGGGTCATTCAGTGTCTTCACTGCTTTTGTTAAAAATGATAAAATTGCCGGCGCCACAGCTCAATAGGCTAATCCTCTGCCTGCGGCACCGGCACCTCAGGTTCTAGTCCCTGTTGGGGAGCTGGATTCTGTCCCGGTTGCTCCTCTTCCAGTCCAGCTCTCTGCTGTGGCCCGGAAGTGCAGTGGAGGATGGCCCAAGTGCTTGGGCCCTGCACCCGCATGGGAGACCAGGAAAAGCACCGGGCTTCTGGCTTCGGATCAGCACGGTGTGCCGGCCACAGTGCGCCGGCCACAGCGGCCATTGGGGAGTGAACCAACAGAAAAGGAAGACCTTTCTCTCTGTCTGTCTCTCACTGTCCACTCTGCCTGTCAAAAAAATAATAATAAAATAAAAATTTTTTAAAAATGATAAAATTGGGGCCGGCACTGTGGTGTAGAGGGTAAAGTCACCGCCTGCAGCACTGGCATCCCATATGGGCACCAGTTCAAGTCCCGGCTGCTCCACTTCATATTAAGCTCTGCTATGGCCTGGGAAATCAGTAGAAGATAGCCCAAGTCCTTGGGCCTCTGCGCCAACGTGGGAAGACTCAAAGGAAGCTCCTGGCTCCTGACTTTGGATCGGTGCAGCTCCCACAGTTGCAACCAACTGGGGAGTGAACCAGTGGATGGATGCTCTCTCTCTCTCTCTGCCTCTCCTTTCTCTGTGTAACTCTGACTTTCAAATAAATTAATAAATCTTTTAAAAATGCATAAATTTTGTACCAAGAAAGCTATGTCATGAGTGCCAAACTTCAGATTTTCCACTCAGTAGACTGGATAAAGTAGTGTGTCATGAAGTTGACAGGTGAACACTTTTTTCCCCTTCATGCTAATTTTAAATATTTCACACATCATTCAGGAAAACAAAAACTACTCAGTGCATTGGAAACATAAAGCTGTAGAGAGAATCTCTGGCATCAGAGGGTGGGAGAGAGAAGGTGTTTGCAGCACTGGAGCATGGACTTCTCAGGAAGTCCCATTTAGCTTGAAGACATGCAGGGCTCCTTCTCAGTCTGCAGCTGTGGGTCTCAAGGAGCTGTCACCCACATCTCAGCTGTTACTACCACCAAGCAGCAAGTGACTTGCAAAGGATCAGGCTGCTGTGAGGCCCCTGTGTCCAGTCCCTCCCCACACTTCTTTCAGTCACATTCTGAGGAAGGATGGCCTCTCATGGAAACACCTCTCATTGATCAACTCTTAACTTAGAGCCAAGAGGCAAAGGAGATTTGGGGAAATAGTAGTCTGGCTTCAATGCAATTCAGAGAACATTCTAGAAGGAGGAGGCAGTGGTATTGAAGTGACCATCTAGTATCATAGTGAACTCATTATGATATACAGAGGTAGTGTAAACCACAGGAAGTGGAAACCTCATCCTATTCTTTTCTCTTCCATTAGGGATTCTTCAATGGAAAAATTCAGAACTGCTGTTAGAGGGTAAGCAAGTTCATTTTATCAATGAAAACAGAGTCTCTGTGTATTATGATCTTGGAACTGGGGCCACCATTGTGGTGCAAAGATTATGACACTTCTTGTGTCCCTGGCATCCCATATTAGATCATCGGTTCTGATCTAGCTCCCTGCTAATGCTCCTAGGAAAGCAGCTGATGATGGCTCAAGTGCTTGGGCTACTTCACCCTACTTTGGAAAAACAGATGGAATCCCTGGCTCCTAGCTTGGCCTACTTCCAAACCCCAGCCCCAACCATCACAACCATTTGCAGAGTGAAACAGCAGATGGAAGATGTCCTTGTCCCTTCCTCTCTTTCTCTGTCACTTTTCTTTGGAATAATGGGGCCCCAGCACCCATGACGATTTTCTTCTATTCCTCTATTCCTCTCTTCTCCCCCTTCCCCACCCATCCCAGCCATTGCATTTGCTCAATAAATACTTGACATCATTTGGCACTGATGTGATGTCAGCATTTTGCCAGATTGCCACATGATTTAACAATAGGAAGTTTAAGAATAAACCAAAAGGATATGGTCCCTGGCCTCAGGGAACTCATATTTTGACATTTGGCTTATGAAATACTTTTGATGTGTTTAAAGAAAGGATATGGGCTGGCACCGCAGCTCAATAGGCTAATCCTCCGCCTGTGGTGCTGGCACTCTGGGTTCTAGTCCCGCTTGGGGCGCCAGATTCTGTCCTGGTCGCTCCTCTTCCTGTCCAGCTCTCTGCTGTGGCCCGGGAGTGCAGTGGAGGATGGCCCAAGTGCTTGGGCCCTGCACCCACATGGGAGACCAGGAGAAGCACCTGGCTCCTGGCTTCGGATCAGCACGGTGCGCCGGCCGCAGCAGCCATTGGAGGGTGAACCAACGGCAAAGAAAGACCTTTCTCTCTGTCTCTCTCATTGTCCACTCTGCACTCTGCCTGTAAAAAAAAAAAAGAAAAGAAAGAAAGGATATGATAGGTGGGAAAGGGAACAGGCAAGGGAAAAAAGGGATTGAGGCTAGAATTCACTTTTTCGAATAACTGACATCTGAACAAGTAACTGGATATCATTTTTTTTTTAGACATTTCTCTCCCTTATCTCAAAAGTGAATCATCCCAGTAGGGATTTTTTTTTAATTTTATGTAAGGTAAACAAATTTCATGTATTTGATGTATACAGATTCAGGAACATAGTGATACTTCCTACCTTACCCTCCCTTCCCACCCATATACCCACACTTCCTCCTCCTTCCTCTCTTATTCCCTCTCTTAATTTTTATAGTGATCTACTTTCAGATTACTTTATATTCATGAGATTAACCATACACTAAATAAAGAGTTCAAGAAATAATAATAAAAAAACACTGTTCTTCAACAGTAGAGATAAGGGCTGTAAACATGATTGGATCTCAAAATGTCAATTTAACTCCTATACATTACATTTTTTATATTCTATTAGTTATCAAAGTTCAGGGAAAACACATGGTATTTATCTTTTGGGGACTGACTTCTTTCACTAAGTATAATGGTTTCCAGTTGCATTCATTTTGTTGCCAAAGATCATTTCATTCTTTTTTATGGCTGAGGAGTATTCCATACTATATATGCCCCATAATTATCCACTTATCAGTTGATGGGCATCTGGGTTGGTTCCATATCTAAGCTATTGTAAATTTAGTTGAAATAAACATGGGGGTACAGATAACTTTTTCATATGCTGATTTATTTTTGTTTGGGTAAATTCCCAGGAGTGGGATTGCTGTGTCATATGGTATATATATTTTCAGCTTTCTGAGATATCTCCATACTGTCTTTCACAATAGCTGTACTAGTTTACATTCCCACCAACAGTGGGTTAGGGTGTCTTTTTCCCCATATCCTCATCAATGTTTATTATTTGTTGATTTTTGTGTAAGACCCATTCTAACCAGGGTGATATGAACATTGTTGTTTTGATTCACATTCCCTGATGGCTTGTGATCCCGAGCATTTTTTCATGTGTCTGTTGGCCATCTGAATTTCCTTTTCTGAAAAATGCCTGTTCAAGTCCTCTACCCATTTCTTAACTGGATTGTTTGTTTTATTGGTGTTCAGTTTCTTGAACTCTATTTTATAGATTCTGGACATTAATCTTTTTCCAGTTCCATAGCTTGCAAATATTTTCTCCTGTTCTGTTGGTTGCCTCTTCACTTTGCTGAGTGTTTCCTTTGCAGGGCAGAAGCTTCTCAGCTTGATGTAATCCTGTTTGTCTATTTTGGCTTTGATTGCCTGTGCTTCTGGCTTCTTTTCCAAGAGCTGTTTGCCAATTCCAATGTCTTGCAGAGTTTCCCCAATGTTTTCCTCCTGTAATTTGATGGTATCAGGTCATAGATTTAGATCCTTGATTCATTTTGATTTTTGTATAAGATGTAAAGGAGAGGCCTTGATACTTCCACACACAGAGATCCAGTTTTCCCAGCACCACTTTTTGAAGAGACTGCCCTTGCTCTGAAGATTGATTTTTAGCTCCTTTGACAAAGATTAGTTGGTTGTAGATGCATGGATTGGTTTCTGGAGTTTACATACTATTTTGCTGGCCTATGTGTCTATTTTTGTTCCAGTACCAGGCTCTTTTGATGATAATAGCCCTTAGTATGTCTTATTTTTTTAAAGATTTATTTATTTATTTGAAAGTCAAAGTGACACAGAGAGAAGGAGAGGCAGAGAAAGAGAGAGAGAGAGAGAGAGAGAGAGAGAGAGAGAGAGAGGTCTTCCATCCACTGGTTCACTCCCCAATTGGCTGCAGTGGCTGGAGTTGTGCTGCTCCAAAGCCAGGAGCTATGAGCTCTTCCAGGTCTCCTGTTTGGGTGCAGGGGCCCAAGGATGTGGGCCATCTTCTACTGCTTTCCCAAGCCATAGCAGAGAGCTGGATAGGAAGTGGAGCAGCCAGGACTCAAACTGGCACCCATATGGGATACCGACACTGCAGGCAGTGGCTCACCTGCTAAGCCACAGTGCCAGCCCCCCTTAGTATGTCTTGAAATCTGATATTATAATGCTTCCAGCTTTGTTTTTGTTGAATAAGATTATTTTAGCTATTTGGGGTCTTTTGTGTTTCCATATGAATTTTTACATCATTTTTTCTAGATCTGAGAAGAATGTTGTTGATATTTTGTTTGGGATCACATGAATCTGTAAATTTCTTTTGGTATTATGGACATTTTGATTATATTAATTCTTCCAATTCAGAAATAAGGAAAATTTTTCCATTTTTTTGTTTCTTCTTCTATTTATTCCTTTAACGTATTGCAATTTTCATCATAGACATCTTTCACCTCCTTGGTTAAATATTTTCCAAGGTACTTAATTTTTTCTGTAGCTATTGTGAATGGAATTGATCTTAGAAGTTGTTTCTCATCCATGGTGTTTTCTGTGTATACAAAGACTATTGATTTTTGTGTGTTAATTTTACATCCTGCCACTTTACCCAACTCTTATGAGTTGCAATAGGCTCTTAATAGAGTCCTTTGGTTCCCCTCTATAGAATCATGTCATCTTCAAATAGGGATAATTTGACTTCTTCCTTTCCAATCTGTATCCCTTTGATTTCTTTTTCTTGCCTAATGGATCTGGCTAAAACTGCCATGACTATATTGAATAGTAATGATGAGAATAGGCATTCTTGTCTGGTTCTGGATCTTAAGGGGAATGCTTCCAACTTTCCCTTTGCAATAAAATGCTGGCTGTGGGTTTGTCATGCATTACCTTGATTAAACATCATTCATTCTTAAGGACAAGCCTCTTGCTTATCCTATTTTCTCCTTATCAAGTAACTGAAATTTTTTTTTGGCTCAGTTAAAAGATATTAGAAAAGTGACAGAGAAGCTACTAATTAGAAGAGTGATCTGTGTAATGTCTCCAAAAAGGAGTCACTCTGGCTCTGCTGTTAGTGGTAGTGGCTGACTTCACTACTAAGTGTGTCCTGATAGTCAGAATAGATCTTCATAGTGCATATGCAGAATTACTGTTCCTAAAAGAACATTGGAAAAAAAGAAGAGAGCTAAGGGAATTTGAAATCTATTATTTCATCAGAACACATTCAAATGTATTACGTATACTACCTATGAAATATATATTTAACTTTTTAAATTTAACCTCATCCTGTCCCTTGGGAAATCCTTTTTTATAAATGAAAACAGAATAAAGAAAATCCCGTGAATGGCTCATGCTAATTTGTTTTTCTCATAATTCAACTATTATATTAATGTGCCAATGTTAATCTTTGGTTTTGGTATTTTTTGGTTAGGATAAAAATTATATAGTATCTCATTTTTAATAATAATCCTAATTTTAAATGCAGAGATAGAACTAAGTAACTGACACACTAGATAGATTTTTATAAACACTGTTGCTTCTGGCAAGTTTTTAAGAGGTTGGTCACTTAATTACGCAGAGTGGGATTCCTGTAGGTTGTGTGTAGGCATGGTATTTTTGCTTAAAATGCAAGTGGTGGAAGGCAAAACCAGATTTCCTGTGCAGTCGTTACGTACATAACACCCCTACTTGTTTTAGTGGGAGTCTGCTAGAACTGAACTGAGTCTTTAAATAAACTTGAAAGGACCTTAATTCCCACTTTGGCCAACCCAAAGTACAAATTTTTAAGTGTTTACTGTAAGTACTGTTAGACAGCAGTTGCTAACTCCAAAACCTGGTAGCATTGATGGAAAATGTAGAAATGTAGCTATGTCACCTCAACTAAGACTTAACTAATATATACTTTCTCTGTCTAGAGCCTGCTGGAAGTTTAACTCCAACTATTTAATGGTAGGCCTAAAATACCAAACTCACACTATTATGAAGAAAACCAGTTTTCTGGAAACTGGAGATTTAACCCAAGATTACAATGCAAGCTTTTGTGCTTTTGTTTTTGTTTTGTTTTGTTTTGTTTGGATAACTTGCAAAGCCACAGGCTTGATGGCAAAAACTCTTCAGGTGAAATGTGATCCCTGCATCAGTAATGATTTTGGAAACATAAGCCCATGCTTTAGTGCAGAATATTGTATTTATTTGTCTACTTCTGTGTGCTGTGTGCTTGGTCACTTTGAGTTCATTTCAAGGTGTTTACAGTGTGCCTGACCACATCTGCCCTCTAGTGCCAGCTGTAATGTTTCAACCTCCCTAAAGGTTACCATGGCTTTAACATTTAGTTACTATTTTGCAAAGGGATATATACCAAAAGTCAAAAAAAGTAATAAGGTTTGTCATATATCACTCATCTTAATTCTATCTTGGTTGATGCAGAAAAACATTTCTAGTTCAAAATTAGGGCTCCCCTGTTGTCTTTGTATTTTTTCCTGATCTGTAATCAAATATTTTTCTTACCAATTTGTAAATTTTCTGTTTTGTTAAATTTTAAATGTGGAATAAAAGCCAGCAACCAATACTTTGCTTTGGAATAATGTGGACATTTGAAGTAAAGAACCTATTCTCTATATAAAGTGTAAATATGTTTAATGCTGATATTTGAATTAAACGTCTATTTAAGATGGCTAGAGTCACATGCTGTTGTAAGATATTAAATAGATATTTCTCTCATGTACCTTTTACACAGTTGCTCCCAAATTAACATTTTATGGAACTATAGAACAGTATTACAACCAAAACATTGACCTAGATACAGTCAAAATAGGGAACATTTCCATAGAGAATATTCTCCAACACAAAGATCCTTCATGATGCATAGAAACACTTGTTTTGCTCAGATCCCCAGCCCCTTCTTAACATTTGGCAACCATAATCTGTTCTCCATTTTTTAAATTTCAATAATGCTATAGTAAGTAGGCTTTGGGCATTGGCTTTTTTCTTTCAACATAATTGTCTGGAGATCCACCCAGGTTGCTGTGCTTATTATGTCTATCAATAATTCCTTTTGTTAAAAAGTTTCATTTAATTATTTACTTGAAAGATGGTGTCAGAGGGAGATGGGAAGAGACAGAGAGAGATAAAGAAAGAGATCTTCTATCTGTTGGTTCATTCCCCAAATGGCTTCAACAGCTGGGGCTGGGCCAGGCTGAAGCCAGAGCCAGAAATTCTCCCATGTGGGTGATGGGGGCCCAAGAACTTGGACCATCTTCCACTGATTTTCCAGGCACATATGGGGTACTGAAAACACAGTGGCCGCTGAATCTGCTGTGCCACACACCAGTCCCAACAATTTTTTTTTAGTGTCAGCAGCAGTATTTCATGTTATAGATATTACTTTTATTGAGACAGTCACTAGTTTTTGAATACCATGAATAAAGTTTATATAAACATTTGTATATAGGTTTTTGTGTAAACATAGTCTTCAGTTCTCTGGGACACATGCTGGGGAAGAACATGTTTGGGTCATACAGTGTTGATTATTTAGTTGTTAAGAAATTGCAAAACTGTTTCCTGTAGTAGCTACACAATTTTATATTCCAACCAATGAAGAATTAATGGTAGTTTCTTCATGTGCTCGTCAGCATTTGGTGATGTCATTATTTTTTATTTTAGTTGTTCTGATAAGAGTCTAGTGAGCCTGCACTGTGGTTCTTACTCTTAACTAGGGACTAGTGATATTGAAATACTTATTTTTTATTTAATATAAAAAGAAGCCCTCATTTCAAATGTTTATTTTCCACCTGAATTTCTTCTTCACTGTTTCTTCTTGTCTTCCCTCCCTCTAATTGGACTTTTGTTACTGTTCACTTTTGAGTTGTTTTTTCAAATATATATATTTTAGATACTAGTTCTTTTTTGAATATGTGCTTTGCAAATATTTCCTCCAAGTCAGTAGCATGTATTTACAATGTTAATTGAGTCTTTCATAGAGCAAATTCATCCTTTTATGGATCATACTGTTTTTAGTATCAAGAACTCTTTGCCTAGCCCTAGATCCCGAAGATTATCTCTTTCACGTTTTTTTTTTCTTAGAGTGTTTTACATTTCTAGATCCATTTCTGAGTCAATTGTGTATAAAATGTGAGACTTAGATACAGGTTTGGGGCTTTTTGTTATGGATGTCTAATTGCTCCAACACCATATCTGTTGAAAAGGTTGTCTTTCCTCCATCAAGTTGCTTTGCTCTTTTACCAAAAATCAGCTGGACAAAAGTGAATTATTGGAAAGAAACCAGTGGGACATGTTTGTGTTGGTCTGCACCTGGGTTCTCTAATGTGTTCCATTGACCTATGCACCTTCACCAACACCAGACACTCTTGATTACTGTAATTAAGTCTAGAAATCAAATAAGTTGATTTATTCTACTTTATTCTTCTTTTCCAAAAAACTTAGCCACTTTATTTCTTTTGTCTTTCCATATAAACTTTATAGCAATTCTGTCTATATCTACACAAATATCTTGCTTGGATTTTGATAAGAATTTCTTTTTAACCTTTGTCAATTTGAGGAGATTTGACATCTTTACCATGTTGAATTTTCCAATCTATTATACCAGAATACCACTTAGTTTACTTAGATCTTCTTTATTTTTCTTTAATTGGTATTGTGTGGTTTACAACACATACTTTTTTTAAGATTTTATTTATTTGAGAAGTAGAGTTACAGACAGTGAGAGGGAGAGACAGAGAGAAAGGTCTTCCATCCACTGATTCACTCCACAAATGGCCGCAACGGCTGGAGCTGCGCCAATCTGAAGCCAGGAGCCAGGAGCTTCTTCTGGTCTCTCACATGGATGCAGGGAACCAAGGACTTGGGCCATCTTATACCTCTTTCCCAGGCGATAGCAGAGAGCTGGATTGGAAGAGGAGCAGCCAGGACTAGAACCAGTGCCCATATGGGATGCCAGCACAACAGGTGGAGGATTAACCTACTGTCCCACAGCGCCGGCCCCTACAACACATATTTCAGTACATGTTTTGTTAGATTTATATCAAAGCATTTCACTTTCTAGCTCCCTAGAGCTAGATCAAAAGTAGAGCATCCATGACTGGAACTAGTGCCGTATGGGATGCTGGCATCACAAGCAGTGGCTTAACAGCTTTGCTACAAAGCTGGCCTCCTGGCTAATGTTTTCCTAAAGATTTTTGCATGTTTATGAAAGATATCCATCTGTTGCTTTTTTTTTTTTTTTTTTTTTTTTTTGCTTTTTCCTCTTCTCCTTTTTTCTTCTGGTTTTGCTATCAGTAGTACCAGCTTCAAAATAAGTTGAGAAGTGTTCTGTTCTCTGATAGTTTTTAAAACAGATTGCTAATACATGGTGGGCCATTTTTTTAAAGATTTATTTATTGATTTATTTGAGAGGCAGAGTGACAGAGAGAGGAGGAAGAGACAGAGAAAGAGATCTTCCACCTACTGGTTCACTACCCAAATTGCCACATTCATATAGAATCAATTATGATAGTTTGTCTTTTTGTAAGAATTAGCTTATTTTGTCTAAATTGTCAGATTTATGTACATAGAGTTGTTTGGAGAATTCTCTTGTTTTACTTTTGATGTCTGAAGTGGTATCCCATTTCATTTCAGGTATTGTATATTTTTATAATCTCACATTTATTATTTGTAAACCTTGTTAGAAGTTTGCCAGGTTTATTAATCTTTATAAAGAAGCAGCTTTTTGTGTTATTGATTTTCTATATTGTTTTAATATTTTCAACTTAACTGATTTTTGCTTATATTTATTACTTATATTATTTCACTCCTATGGGTTACTTGACCACTTTTTAGAATTGCGTTTTAATTTATATTGCTTTAAAAGAGTGTATCTCTTTGTGTATTATTTTAGTGGTTGTTTTCAATATTGCATTATAAATATGCAGCTTATTACATCTATAGTATCTCTTATCAGTGCTAACCAAGAATAGACATCTGGGGCCAGTGTTGTGGCTTAGCAGGTAAAGATGCCATCCGCTACACTGGAATCCCATATGGTCACCAGTTAGTTAGTGTCCTGGATGCTCTACTTTTTTTTTAAGATTTATTTATTTATTTGAAAGTCAGACTTACATAGAGAGAGGAGAGGCAGAGAGAGAGAGAGAGAGGGAGAGAGAGAGAGAGAGTTCCTCCATCTGCTGATTCACTTCCCAATTGACTGTAATGGCTAGAGCTGCACTGATCTGAAGCCAGGAGCCAGGAGCTTCTTCCAGGCCTCGCACGTGGGTGAAGGGGCCCAAGGTCTTGGACCATCTTCTAGTGCTTTCCCAGGCCATAGCAGAGAGCTGGATCAGAAGTAGAGCAGCCGGGTCTTGAACCAGTGCCCATATGGGGTGCTAGCACTTCAGGCCAGGGCATTAACCCACTGCACCATAGCGTCAGCCCCAGCTGCTCCACTTCTGATCCAACTCCCTGCTAATGTGTCTAGGAAAGCAGTGTAAGATGCCCTACTTACCTGGGCCCCTACACCCACGTGGGAGACTTGGATAAAGCCCCTGGCTTCTGCTTTTGGCCTCGACCAGTTCTTTTTTTCTTTTTCTTTTTCTTTTTCAAGTGTTATTTATTTATTTGAAAGAGTTACACTGAGAGAGGGAGAGAGAGAGAGAGAGAATCTTCCATCTACTAGTATACTCTTCAAATGGCTGCAACAGCTGGAGTTGGGCCAGGCTGAACCCAGGAGCTAATAACTTCTTCTGGGTCTCCCATGTGAGTACAGGGGCCCAAGCACTTGGGCCGGCTTCCACTGCTTTCCCAGGCATACTTGTAGGGAGCTGGACAGGAAATGGAGTAGCCAGGTCTTCAGCCAGTGCCCATATGGGATGCTGGCATTGCAGGCAGCAGCTTTACCCATTCCACCAGAATGCCAGCCCCATGGCCCAGTTCTGACCATTGCAGCCACTTGGGGAGTGAACCAGTAGATGGAAAATCTGTTTCTCCCTCTCTTGACTGCTTTCAAATAAATAAATCTTTTAAAAATAATGTGTCCCTTTCCCTCCTGCATTTTTAATTGTCTGAAGTGTCCCTCTACAAACATTTAGAAACACATTACTGTTATAATTTTTCTTGAACCATTAACGTAACTTAGAGGACTCAAGAGGAGAAAACCTTACTGTACTTACAAATATTTGCTTTTATTGGATGCATTCGTCCTTCCTGGGAACTCCTTCATTTATCATATTCCTTCTGTTTAGAGAACTTATTTTATCCTAATACTGCTATTGTTGTTATTGCTCTGTTGGAAACAAATTCTCTTAGTTTTCCTTCATCTGAAAATGTGTTGGTTTTCCCTTCTTTCCTGAAGGATGCTTTCCTTTGATATATAATTCCAGGTTTATAATTCTTTGTTTCAGCACTTGAAAATTGAATAATCTATCGTTTTTTCAAATTAATTTCCCTATAAATGTCAGTTGTCTCTTTTTTCTTTATTTCTTTTTCTGTCTTTAGTTTTTAGAAGTTTGACTGTGATGTATTTTGGTGAAGTTTTCTAGTTTATTGTGTTTGAGGTGTTCACAGCTGCTTGAATCTTTGTGTTTATGTCTTTTGTCAAATTTGGGAAGCATCATTTCTCCTAGCACTTTTTCAACCCTGTCTTTTTTCTTTTTTCCTTTGACTGTTGAAATGAGTGTTAGGTCTCTATTATAGTACCATACATCTCTCTCTATTTGGCCTTGTTTTATCTATTTTTTTAATTTTTAAATTATTTTTTATTTATTTGAGGGAGAGAGAGACAGAGAGCTTCAGTCTGCTGATTCACTCTCAAAATACCTGCACCACTGGAGCTGGGTTAGGACTGGAACCAAGAGCCAAGAACACAATCCAGGTCTTCCTCCCATGTAGGGGACAGAAATCCAATTACTTGAGCCATCACTGCTGCCTTACAGGGTGCACATTGATAGGAAGCTAAAGTCAAGAACAGAGGTGGGAACTGAATCCAGTTACTCTGATGTGGAATACAGGCTTCTTAACCACTAGACTAAACACTCACACCCCCTTCTGTCTATGTGCTCTCTGTTATTCAGAGTGGGTAATTTACATTGCTTTTACTTCAGTTTTATTGATTATTTCTTTTTCTTTTTTTCTTTTTTTTTTTTTTTTTGACAGGCAGAGTGGACAGTGAGAGAGAGACAGAGAGAAAGGTCTTCCTTTGCTGTTGGTTCACCCTCCAATGGCCGCCGCGGCCAGCCCGCTATGGCGGGCGCACCGCGCTGATCTGAAGCCAGGAGCCAGGTGCTTTTCCTGGTCTCCCATGCGGGTGCAGGGCCCAAGCACCTGGGCCATCCTCCACTGCACTCCCAGGCCACAGCAGAGAGCTGGCCTGGAAGAGGGGCAACCGGGACAGAATCCGGCGCCCCGACCGGGACTAGAACCCGGTGTGCCAGCACCGCTAGGTGGAGGATTAGCCTATTGAGCCGCGGCGCCGGCCGTGATTATTTCTTCTGTATCTTCCATTCTTCTATTGAAACTATCAATTACATGTTTTATTTTACTTACTTTGTTTTTCAGTTCTGAAATTTCTGGCCCTTTACAGAAAATGTTTGCTAACCCATGGAGTACAGAACTATGATATGGTAGAGATGAGCAAATTAAACAAAAGTTAGTTTCTTTACTAAAATAAAATATACATAACTTAAAGTGATTAGGAAAACATAAAAGACAAAAATAACAAGAAGTCTATATAAATAACTTTATACCACATTTTATAAAACAGATAAGATTACTGGGTTATTTGAAAAAGGCAAATTACTAAAACGATAAGATGTAGTTAATTTTTACTTCTAGCAGTGTGGTTGATGAGGTATGCACAATGATAATTCTGCTAAAATACAATTATTTCTTGGATAAAATACAACACACGTATATTTAGCTCATTTCTTGTATCTTTAAAAAGCAAGATAATCACTAAAAGCTGTTACAAATGTCAGTGGGCTACAACCAAAAATTATTGGGAAACAGGAAAAGACTGTGATTTAACTATGAACTTTGGGCAAAATGAAGATACTGAACTTACGACTTTTATACTGTGGGGAGCAGCTCGGACTAGACTAAGTTACTGGAATTAAGACTTATTCTATGCATCTGCTCTCCTCTGTGGGGAGCAGCTCGGACTAGACTAAGTTACTGGAATTAAGACTTATTCTATGCATCTGCTCTCCTACAATATGGCGCTGGGAGAGGAGAAAACAGCTTCTACCCAGCTGCCTCCAGTTCAACTAATAAACTGTAGGACTTGCTCCTGATTGGAGGAGAGCAGCGTACTCGGCGTGTGGGCAGCCGAGTTAGGATTGGCAGAGGAGGACTACAAAGGAGGAGAGAGACGGCATGCACCAGTAACATCTATGGGGAACATCTAGCTGAAGGAACACCTGTGCAGCCCCCGAGAAGAGCCGGCCGGCGGTGTGCCGCTCCCCTGCGGAAGTGGGGAATGCGGCCAGGGGGAACTGCCCTTCCACGGAGGTGGAAGGGATAGTAGCCAACCCGGGAAGAACCAGCAGCAAACCCGGGGAGGGCCGAGCAGACGAAAGAACAGCGCAGGGTCCTGTGTCGTTCCTCCACGAAGAGGGGGAGCGACATATACAAAATCAGGAATCTTTAAAAATAAGAACACAGTAACAGGTTGGTGGACTCTGATGGTTACTCTAAAAGGTGAGCTAAAATGCTCTCTGAAAGAAACGCTCTCTTATTGATACTTCTACTTTTATTAATGATGAGGAAACAATCAATTTTGACTGAGATACAGCAAATTTAGATAATGAAGGAATTCATATATTCTTTTGGTAGAAATGGAATAACTATTATGAAATGCTTAGAAAAATAAGGTATGGATGTGGACATTTGGATCAATGGTTAAGTAAGATGCCACTTGGATGTCCACAGCTCACATCAGAGTGCCTGAACTGGAAATCCAGCTTTATCTCTTACTCCGGCTCCCTACTCATGCACACATTGGGAGGCAATAGATGATGGCTGACACTCCTAGAGGATACCTAAATTGAGTTTCCAGCTTTTGCCTAGTACTAGACTGGCTACTGCAGATATTTGAGGAGTGAACTGGTGGATGGTAGCTTTCTCTATCTATGTCTCTTAAGTAATAAATAGCTAGCTGGATAGCTAAATAAATAAATAAATTTATCTTTTAATTACATTTTCCCTTAACTTTAATCAATTTCCCTTTGTATTATAAAAGACAAGTATCTAGAAAATATGTATGAGATTATGATACATAAATAATAGAATGAGTAGGTCTAGTACTTGTTAATTGGAGTCACATGGAGATGATTTTTGAGAAATTCCAGAAATCATCAAAACAGAAATCCACATATACAAGAAGCAACATGTACAAGTAGCATAAGTAAAAGGAAGCCAACATAGATTCATTATAATGAAACATCAAAAAAAGACAAAAAGATCATGAAAGCAGCAAGAATAACAAAATATTCATGTGTAAGGGATGACAAATTGAAATGACACTTTTTTTTAACTTTTCAAAGTACAGCTTTTGGATTACAGTGGCTTTTTCCCCCCCATAACTTCCCTCCCACCCACAACCCTCCCCTCTCCCACTCCCTTTCCCATTCCATTCACATCAAGATTCATTTTCAATTCTCTTTATATACAGAAGATCAATTTAGTATATATTAAGTAAAGATTTCAACAGTTTGCACCCACACAACACATTAAGGACAGAGATCCTACATGAGAAGTAAGTGCCTAGTAACTCCTGTTGTTGACTTAACAATTTGATACTCTTGTTTATGGTGCTGGTAATCACCCTAGGCTCTTGTCATGAGTTGCCAAATGCTATTGAAGCCTTTTGAGTTTGCCAACTCCAACCTTATTTAGACAAGGTCATAGTCAAAGTGGACGTTCTCTCCTCACTTCAGAGAAAGGTGCCTCCTTCTTTGATGGCCCGTTCTTTCCACTGGGATCCTACTCACAGAGATCTTTCATTTAGGTGTTTTTTTGTTTGTTTGTTTGTTGCCAGAGTGTTTTGAATTTCCATGCCTGAGAAACTCTCATGGGCTCTTCAGCCAGATTCAAATGCCTTAAGGACTGATTCTGAGGCCAGAGTGCTATTTAGGACATCTGCCATTCTATGAGTCTGCTGTGTATCCTGCTTCCCATGTGGGATCATTCTCTCCTTTTTCATTCTATCAGTTAGTTATTTGCAGACACTAGTCTTGTTTATGTGCTACTTTTGGCTCTTAGTCCTATGATTATGATCAATTGTGAACAGAAATTGATCACTGGGACTAGTGAGATGGCATTGGTACATGCCACCTTGATGGGATTGAATTGGAATCCCCTGGCACATTTCTAACTCTACCATTTGGGGTAAGTCAGATTGAGCATGTGAAAGGACACTTTTCAATGACAAAAAGTTAAGCTGAAAGAAAGCTGAATATCTTCAAGGTACTAAATGAAAATAGCTGTTAACCTAGAATGAGTAGTAACCAGTGAAATTATCTTTTAAGAACAAGGATAAAAGAAATATATTCAGGAAATATTAGAAATAAAGAAGTCAATAGATAAAATAAAACATGCCATGGAAAGCCTTAATAATAGACTTGGCAAAGCAGAAGAAAGAATATCCAAACTAGAAGACAAATCTTTTGAAATACTATAGTCAAACAAACAAACAAACAAAACCAAGAAACAAATAGAAAACTTAAAAATAGTGTTGGAGATGTATGGGATAGTATCAAATGACCCAACATACAGGTCTTAGGAGTGCCTGAAGGTATGTAAAGAGAGAATGTATGAAAAGTAAAACAACTACAGAAAACTTCCCCAATTGGAGAAAAAAAAGGGACATCCAAACAGAGGAAGCACATAGAACTCCTAACAGACATGGCCAGAAAATATTTTTATCATGACACATCGTAGTCAAACTCTCCAAAGTAAAACATAAAAAAAGATTCTAAAATATACGTGAAAGAAACACCAGATTACTTTCAGAAGCTATTCAGTTAGATTTACAGCTGACTTCTCATCAGAAACCCTACAGGCTAGATATAGTTCAAGTCTTGAGAGAAAAAAACTGTCACTGAGACTACTGTACTTTGCAAAGCTCTCATTTATGAATGAAGGCGAAATAAAGACCTTCCACAATAAATTAAAGAATTTTTGCCACTCACCTAGACTTATGAAAGATGCTTAAGGATGAGCTACACACAAAAGCACAGAAAGATAGCCATCATTATTCAAGAATGTGAGGACAGAAAATCCTCTCAGTAAATGTACAAAGAAATTAAAAGTAAATAATAGGAATATTTATGGAAAAACTTCAGGGCCAAGTCGTTTACTTATCAATAGTCACCTTGAATGTAAATGGCTTCAACTCGCCAGTTAAAAAATACAGACTGGCTGAATGAAAAAAAAATCCATCTATTTGCTGCCTATATAAACACATTTTACCAACAAAGATACATACAGACTGAAAGTGGAAGGATGGAAAAAGACATCCCATGCTAATAGAAAACAAAAAAAGGCAAGTGTTGCCATCCTAATATCAGACAAAACAGACTTTAATATTAAACTATTAAAAGAGATGAAGAAGGGCACTATGTGATGACTAAGGGATCAATTCAACAGGAAGATATAACTATAACAAATATGTACACACCCAATTACAGGGTGCCTCACTATTTAAAAGAAATGTTAATAGATCTAAAGGGAGACATAGACTCCAATATAATAGAAATGGGGGGCCGGTGCCACAGCTCACTAGGCTAATTCTCCACCTGTGGCACCAGCATCCTGGGTTCTAGTCCCGATTGGGGCGCCTGTCCCTGTTGCTCCTCTTCCAGTCCAGCTCTCTGCTGTGGCCCAGGAAGGCAGTGGAGGATGGCCCAAGTGCTTGGGCCCTGTACCCACATGGGAGACCAGGAGGAAGCACCTGGCTCCTGGCTTCAGATCAGCTCAGCGCACCGGCCGTAGCGGCCATTTTGGGGGTGAACCAACGGAAAAGGAAGACCTTCCTCTTTGTCTCTCTCTCTCACTGTCTAACTCTGCCTGTCAAAAAAAAAATAGTAATGGGGGACTTCAACACACCACTTTCATCAATGGAAAGATAAACCTGACAGAAAATTAACAAAGAAACAACAGAGATAATTGATGTTATGGACCAAATGGACCTGATACCTACAGAACTTTTCTCTCCACAGTTGCAGAATACACATTCTTCTTATCAGTTCATAGAACATTCTCTAGGATGGACCATATGCTAGACCATAAAGCAAGTCTCAACAAACTCAAAAAAATCAAAATCATACCATTCATCTTCTCTGACCACAATGGAATGAAAGTGGAAATCAGCTACTCAAGAATTTCTAGATAATATGCAAAACATGGAGACTGAACAACACGCTCCTGAATAGACAGAGGGTCATAGAAGAAATAAAAAGAGAAATCAAAAAAAATTCTGGAAACAAATGAAGCTGACAAACATCATATCAAAACTTATGGGATAGGTTGGCGCCGCAGCTCAATAGGCTAATTCTCCACCTGTGGTGCCGGCACACTGGGTTCTAGTCCTGGTCGGGGCGCCGGATTCTGTCCTAGTTGCCCCTCTTCCAGTCCAGCTCTCTGCTGTGGCCAGGGAGTGCAGTGGAGGATGGCCCAAGTGCTTGGGCCCTGTACCCACATGGGAGACCAGGAGGAAGCACCTGGCTCCTGGCTTCAGATCAGCTCAGTGCGCCGGCCGCAGCACAGTGGCTGCAGCGGCCACTGGAGGGTGAACCAACAGTAAAGGAAGACCTTTCTCTCTGTCTCTCTCTCTCACTGTCCACTCTGCCTGTCAAAAAAAAAAAAAAACAAACTTATGGGATACAGCAAAAGCAGTGTTAAAAGAGAAGTTTATAAAGTCATTGCCTACATGAAGAAATTGGAAAGGTACCAAATAAATGAGCTATCAGTACATCTCAAGGATCTAGAAAAACAATAAACCAAATCCAGAATTAGTAGAAGGAAAGAAATAATTAAAATTAGAGAAGAAAACAAAATCAGAACAAAAATTATAAAAGATCAGTGAAATGAAGAGCTGTTTTTTGAAAAAAAAAAAAATTGACACACCAATGGCCCAACTAAAAAAAGAGGGAGAAGACCCAAATCAATAAAATCAGAGATGAAAAAATGAAATGTAATAATAAATAACACAGAAATGAAAATAATCATTAGTAATTACTACAAAGAGATGTATGACAACAAATTGAGAAACCTAGAAGAAATGGACAGATTCCTATAACCAGGATGGCAATTGTATCAGTAATAAAGACCCTCCCACAAAGAAAAGCCCAAGACTGGACAATTTCACTGCTGAATGCTACCAGACATTTAAAGAATTAATTCCAATTCTGCTCAAGGTATTTAAAACAATTGAAAGGGAGGGAATCCTCCCAGACTCCTTCTATGAAGCCTGTATCAACTTAATTCCTAAGCCAGAAAAATATGCTATTCAAAAAAGAGAACTATAACCAATTTCCTATTAAATATAGACATTAAAATCCTCAATAAAATACTAGCCAATTGAATCCAATAACACAACAGAAAGATCATCCACCCAGATAAAGTGGAATTTATCCCTGGTATGCAGGGATGGTTCAACATCTGCAAATCAATCAATGTGATACTGTACATTAACAAAAACCATACAGCTATCTCTATAGATGCAGAGAAAGCATTTTGACAAAATATAACATTCTTGCATGATGAAAACCTTAAGCAAATTTGGTATTTTAGAAGGAACATTCCCCAACACAATCAAGGCAATTTATGAAAAACCCATAGCCAGCATCATTTTGAATGGGGAAAAGCTGAGAGCACCCCCCCTAACATCTAGGACCAGACAATGATGCCCACTCTCACTATTGCTATTTAATAAAGTCCTGGAAGTTTTGGCCAGAGCCATGGCTGAGAAATAGGTTTTATGATCAGTTCCATTCACAGTAACACCAAAAAAAATTAAATACCTTGGGTAAATTTAACCAAGGATGTCAAAATGTCTACATGGAAAATTACTTACACTAAATGAAGAAATGGAAGAGAACATTTAAAAATGGAAAAATTTTCCATGCTCATGGATAGGAAGAATAAACTTCATCAAAATATCCATCCTACCAAAAGTAATTTACAGATTCAATGCAATCTCAATCAAAATACCAATAACAATCTTCAGAAGTCTAGAAAAAATGATAATAATGGGCCTGGTGCCGTGGCTCACTTGGTTAGTTCTCCACCTGCAGTGCAGGCATCCCATGTGGGCACCGGGTTCTAGTCCTGGTTGCTCCTCTTCCTGTCTAGCTCTCTGCTGTGGCCTGGGAGGCCAGTGGAGGATGGTCCAGGTGACTGGGTACCTGCACCTGCATGGGAGACCAGGGGGAAGCACCTGGCTCCTGGCTTCAGATCAGCGCAGCACCGGCCGTAGCGGCTATTTGGGGAGTGAACCAACGGAAGGAAGACCTTTCTCTCTGTCTCTCTCACTGTCTATAACTCTACCTTCAAATAAAAAAAAAAAGAAAAGAGAAAGGAAAAATGATGTTTAAATTCATATGGAAACACAGGAGACCTTTAATAGCTAAAACAATCTTATATAACAAAAACAAGCCAGAGGCATCACTATACCTGATTTCAAGACATACTACACTGTGGTTAGCAGCCTGTTACTGGCACAAAAACAACTTGCTAGACCCATGGTACAAAATAAAAACTCCAGAAATCAGTCCACACATTTATAACCAACTTACCTTTGACCAAGGTGCCAAAATCAATCCTTGGATCAAGGACAGTCTCTCTTTTTATAAAAAAAAATTTTATTTATTTGAAAGGCAGAGTTACAAAGGAGCAGAGACCTAGAGAAAGGGAGGTCTTCCATGTGCTGGTTAACTCCTCAGGTGGCCACAATGGCTGGAGCTGTGCCAATCCAAAGCCAGGAGCCAGGAGTTTCTTCTGGGTCTCCCATGAGGGTGGAGAGGCCCAAGGACTTGGACTATCTTCTACCTCTTCACCAGGGCATAGCAGAGAGCTGGATCAGAAGTGGAGTAGTCAGGACTCGAACCAGCACCCATATGGGATGCTGGCACTGTAGGCAGAGGCTTTACCAGGTAAGCCACAGCGCCATCCCCAAGGACAACCTCTTTAACAATGCTGTTGGGGAAACTAGATGTCCATGTGCAGAAGTTTGAAACCAGATCCATACCTAACACCTTACATAAAAATCCACTCGAAATGGATCAAAGACCTAAATCTATAATCTGATACCATCAAATTACAGAGAAATTGCAAGACATTTCATAAGCAAAGACTTCG
The DNA here is from genome assembly GCF_051225735.1 of Oryctolagus cuniculus. Taxonomy (NCBI): domain Eukaryota; kingdom Metazoa; phylum Chordata; class Mammalia; order Lagomorpha; family Leporidae; genus Oryctolagus; species Oryctolagus cuniculus. The sequence goes on from NC_142871.1 coordinate 36,498,190, forward strand.
TAGACAAGTCCCCAGAAGCACAGGAAATCAAAGCCAAAATAGACAAATGGGATTACATCAAACTGAGAAACTTCTTCACTACAAAAGAAACACTCAGCAAAGTGAAGAAACAACCAACAGAATGGGAAAAAAAGTTTGCAAACTTCACAACTGATAAAGGGTTTACAGCCAGAATCTACAAAGAGCTCAAGAAATTCAACAACAAAACAAAATATCCAGTTAAGAAATAGGCAAAGGACTTGAACAGACATTTTTCATGAGAGGACATTCAAATAGGCAGCAGACACTTGAAAAACTGCTCAGGATCACTAGCCGTCAGGGAAATGCAAATCAAAACCACATTGAAGTTTCACCTCACTCCAATTAGAATGGCTTTTATACAGAAATCAACACATGACAAATGCTGGCAAGGATGTGGCAGAAAAGGTACCCTAATCCACTGTTGGTGGGAATGTAAACTAGTGCAGTCACTGTGGAAGACAATATATAGACACTTCAAAAATCTGAATATAGACCTACCATATGATCCAGCCATCCTATTCTTGGGAATTTACCCAAACCAAAAGAAATCAGCATATGAAAGTCTTATATGTACTCCTATGTTCATTGCAGCACAATTCATAATAGTGAAGATATGGAATCAACCCAGGTGTCCATCAACTGTTAACTGAATAAAGAAATTATGGTATATATACACTATGGAGTAACACTCAGCTTTAAAAATAATGAAATCAGCTGGCACCGCAGCTCAATAGGCTAATCCTCCACCTGAGGCGCCAGGACACCGGGTTCTAGTCCCGGTCGGGGCACCGGATTCTATCCTGGTTGCTCCTCTTCCAGTCCAGCTCTCTGCTGTGACCCGGGAATGCAGTGGAGGATGGCCCAAGTGCTTGGGCCCTGCACCAGCATGTGAGACTAGGAGAAGCACCTGGCTCCTGCCTTCGGATCAGAGCAGTGTGTCAGCCGCAGTGCGCTAGCCGCAGCGGCCACTGGAGGGGTGAACCAACGGAAAAGGAAGACCTTTCTCTCTGTCTCTCTCTCACACTGTCCACTCTGCCTGTCAAAAAGAAAAAGAAAAAAAATAAATGAAATCCTGTCTTTTGCAACAAAATGGACACTACTGGAAATGATGATATTTAGTGAAATAAACCAATCGCCAAAATACAAATATCATATGTTTTCCCTGATCTGAGGTAACTAAACTAGAGTACCTGAAACATAATATATTGGAGTAAATTAGACATTATAAGATTCAATGATTATTGTAGCTCTTGTCTCTTTAATTAAGAACAGTGGTTTTTTTTGTTTTGTTTTGTTGGTTTTTTCTTTTCTTTTTTCTTCATACCATTTGCTAAAATCTTTTACTTAGTGTAAGGTTATCTATATGATCTAAGTAAACTGAAAATAGGTATTTGTAAAAATTAAGAGTGGAAAGGTGAGAGGGAGGTGGAGGGAGGGTTAGAGAGTGGACAGGAGGAAGGATAAGGGAATGAAATGTCATTATGTTACTAAATCTATATATATGAAATACATGAAACTTGTTTAACAAATAAAATTAAAAAAAAAAAAACTCCACTATACAATAGGTGATATCCTATCTTGGGATCTCTTCTTAAAAACAAAAGCTTGGTGTCAAATGTCACAAAATCCTTCTTGGATGTCTCCTCAGCACCAAAAGCAGAATGGCTCTCAGGTTTCCCTGTGGAATAGCATCACTCTTCTATTGGTTAGCAGCATATGCTTTGGGGGAATGGACTCCATCCTAACTCTAGAGATGATGGGTATTACTCGACATCAATTGGTGAGCTTAGTGACATTGTTTTTGCCTCAGTGATTGGTTTAGTCATGGGCAGAAATTGGTTTAGTCATGGGCAATGTGTGAAATGTGGTCCTTTGGGTTTTAAACCATACGCTAGTGAAGCATTTTATTACTATGAGGGAAGATACAGCTTCAGAACTTAGTATTCACTTAGTGCTTAATAAAAGTGAGCTCTGAGAACAGTTAAAATCTTACTCAGCAAATTCCAACACTAGCGATAATGAAATAGTTGATAGCTTCCACACTTAATAAAAAATACAGATTATCTCTGAAAACCTCATTCTGGCATCCAGGAAGACTTTTGTTTTCCTAATCAGGAATTTTCATTTCAGTAAAGCACAAGACAATGAAAGCATTGAATAAAAGGTTTCTTTCAAACATTTTTCAATCGACAGTTTTTCACCCCAATCAACATGATGCCCAGAGCCTTCAGAAACACAAGTAACTCTGTGTTCTGACCAAGTACTTGGCCTCAGGAAGATGAATGATCAGACCTACTCACCATATGATTATAAGGGTCAGGTAGTTTAAAAAGAAATTACAATCTGAATTGAAGCAAGGATGAACAGTGTTGCTATTGAGCTACAAATCCCAGCTAATAAGCATAACCTTGTAAAGAGAGGTTAGTGTTTGGGAAACTGCATGTTCTTGCAGAAGGGCAAAGCTTTTGCAATATAAATAGTTGTCAGGGTACTAGCTTTCATCTTTGATGCCTTACCCCTCTGAGTTTAGGGTTTTTGTATCCAAAGCTAGACTGAGGATTTTAGTCACTCCAAATGTTGAAAAGATTGTAATGACAATCCCACATGTAATTCAAAATAAAATTTATTTTTTTCCAAGTGTTACAAAACTCATATGAATACTGAGTTTAAAATACTTTTTCTAAGTTTTTGGTTTTTCAAAATACTAGCTAAATTCATCAAATCTGAACATTTCTTAGTTATTTCTGATTCCTCTATTTTGCTTATGGCCTAAATGCTTACTTGGCATGTGGATAATAATTCAACATTGATTGCATTACAATTATCTGCTAATCTTTCTGTAACTTTCCAAATATAGATGGAGAGGAAGAATGCTATTTCAAAGAGGAAGTTTATCATTTATGGCAAAAAATTGTTTTGATTTTGGCTCCTCTAGACTTATTTTTTTTACTGAACAGATCTAATGAGGAGCATCCTTCATCCTCAATGTATCCTTTTCTCAACAAAGACAGTGCAATAGGAGATTTAGGAAAATAATGTAGGTCTTAATCAAGGCACTCCAGAATGTTTGGTTAAGATTAAATGTGATTGCAGAACACACACAGGTGGGTAAGAATCATTGTGATTCACTGCAGTTCCAAAAATCAGATTGCTTTTTGCTCTGATAAAATTCAGTTTCCAAGATTGAGTACAAAGTGCCTCAGAGAAGCATTTTTGAAGAAGAATGCTTGAAGATCTACTCTTTCCTCATCCTCAGAGCTGTTTGTGACTTGTAAAGTTTTCTTTCTTTTTTCTTTTGAAGACATTTAAGAGCAAATTAATAGATGAACAGTTCCTGCCTAGTGATTTCTATATGATGTTTAACTATTGTTATTATTATGATTTTTAATCTCAAAACTTCCTTGCACTCTCTGTAGCAGAAAGAAGTCGACTCTTTGTTGTAGAGGGGAGTGATTGAATAATTTTAGTATATGTGCTGCCGAAGCGAGCACAGTGATTGAATAATTAATTGCAAAATGTTCACCTTCACCAAGGAAAACAAAAATCTGAGTTCCATATTAATGTTTTGACACTTTTATCTATTTTTTGTTTCTCTACTTAAGACTATTTCCAAATTTGATGCTGTAATTATCTTCTATATAATGATAATATTATTGAGAAGCTATTGCTCTTTTTCAATGAAACATAATTCACTATTAGTAAATAATGACACATACAGGCAAACAAATAATGCAGGGCACAATTTTATGTGTTGAATAGAATTTAATTCACTTTAAAATATTATGCTTTTCTCTGGATCATCAATTATAACAAATTCTCTCAAATTCTTAGGGGTTTTACCCTGGTAATTTTTTAAAAAATATTTATTTATGTATTTCAAAGGCAGAGTTACAGAGAGGCAGAGGCAGAGACAGATTCAGAGAGGTCTTCTATCTACTTGTTCACTCCCCAAATGGATGCAGGAGCTGGAGCTGTGCCAATCCAAAGCCAGGAACCAGGAGCCTCTCTTGGGTTTCCCACACAGGTGCAGGAGCCCAAGGGCTTGGACCATCTTCTACTGCTTTCCTAGACCACAACAGAGAGCTGGATTGGAAGCAGAGCAGCCAAGACTTGAACAAACTCCCACTGCACTGCAGGAGGATTTTACCTGCTATACCACAGCACAGGCCAGCCCTATTGATGGCTTTTTGGGAACACAGTTAATAGAGAAAGTCCAAATAGATCTTCAAAAGCAGTATTTTTTTTCTTTTCAACTTTTATTTAATAAATATAAATTTCCAAAGTACAATTTTTTAATTATAGCAGCTTTTCCCCACATAACCTCCCTCCTACCTGCAACCATCCCATCTCCCACTCCCTCTCCCTTCCCATTCTTCATCATGATTCATTTTCAATTATCTTTATGTACAGAAGATCAACTTAGTATATACTAAGTAAAGATTTCAACAGACTGCTGCAACAAAGACACACAAAGTATAGAGTACTGCTTGAGTAGTAGTTTTACCATTAATTCTCATAGTACAACACATTAAGGACAGAGGTCCTACATGGGGAGCAGGTTCACAGTGACTCCCGTTGTTGATTTAACAATTGACAGGGGATAATTTGTATTACATTATAATACTCAATTAGAGATTCTCAGAAGGAACAGGAACATTATAATTGAGCCACAATCCCTCTTAGTTTTCACAATTACTCTAGTACCCATTCCTGTTCTCTCCTTTTTAACCGAGAAAGAGATAGTTTCCTTCTACTAACACTCTCTTCAATGTGTATTGACTTCGATTCCATAGCTGATACAACCAAAGGGGAAACCCATGCTTCTTTCTCCTTACATTCCCATATAAGAAAAAAATGCTCTGGATGGGTTAGATAGGCAGGGAAGATTTTATTCAGGACTATCGCAATAAGGATCAAGACCATTGCAATGAGGGAGAGATTGAACTGAACCAGACACTGAAACTAAATCAGGAAGGTTTTAAGTGTTCAAGTTCATGAAAAAGTACTGGAGGATATTGGAATGGTGGCTGGTAAATGTTGTTAGACCATCTCTGTTTGCTAATTGAGAATTGAAGTTTACTGAACTTAAGTTTCTTCTTTCTAACAGAGATGGGGAGATAGGGAGCTGTTTTTCTTGATGATTACACTTCAAAGGAATACTCCTAGGTCCTTGGGAAAAACATTCCTGAACGGTAAAAGATTTCAAAGGGATAGAGAGAGAATTTATAATTTTAAGTTTTCTAAGGTAAATGATCTAAGAGAAGGGACCTATAGATTAAAAAAAAAGCTGCTTAAATTTTAGTCAAGTTGAGGAGAAGATTCAAACTTCTTAATCAATAATTGCTACCATTTGTGTGCAGGTACTAGGCTAGATGTTTTGCTTACATTTAATGGCAATCTTCCCAACAACCCTTGGGGTATACTGTATTATGACCATACTTTCCAGCTGAGGGTGTCTAAGGTTCAAAGAGTTTAAGTAATTTAACCAGAGTCACACAGCAGATAGGTGTTAGAGCAAGAGCATGAACCTTGAGAGTCTGCTGGTCTTCATGAAATCATAATTTTAATCACTAGACCACTCCACTTCATCTACACTTCTATTGAGTCTTCATAGAACTGGCAGGATCATTGCTAAATACTTCCAGAGAAGTTGCTTATATAAAGATTTTCTCTTGTCAAGTCATGTGACAAGAATGTCCTTTTTCACTATGGCATCTTATTTACCTATCTGAACTCCAAGGTATGCAATAGCATAAACTTTTTAGTCTCAATTTTGGTAAACAGCAGTTGATTTAGTTCTATACTTGGTCATAAGGAGAAATAATTTTAGTAGAAAAATGAGCAAAGACTGGATGAAAGCATTAAAAATATAATGTTGGAATGTTAAATTGATTTAACTTCTAAAACACAAATTAATGTAATGTACCAGAATCTCATGTGATCCAGAAACTCATTTGGCAAAATACAACACTCTTCATGATAAAACATTCAATAAACTGGGAAGAAAAGGAAACTTCTTCAACCTAATATAAAAGGCATATTCAAAAAGCTTAAAGCTAATACCATCTATGAAGTGCTTTCTCTCTGAGACTGAGAATATGGTGAGGGTGTCCATTCTTAACTTCTGTTTAATGTTGTATTGATTTGGGACTTTGGAAAATGGACAGAAGTGAATTCTTGCTCATATTATGCTTTTCATTTAACCTGTTTGTCATAATTACTAATAATTATCATTGTAATTAATACCATTTAAAGATATGAAAATCAATCAAGTACACTTTATTTTTATTTCTTTATTGAGAAGGTGGAAGGGGAAGAGAGAGAGAGAGAGAGAGAGAGAGAGAGAGAGAGAGAGAGAGACCACTCCTATCCCTGGTTAACTCCCCAAATGCCTGCATCATCTGAACCTGGTCCTGAGCCGAGGCCTGGCTGAATACAGGACCTGGAAACTAAAATCAGTTCTTCTGTGTGTGTGGTAGGAACCCAATTACTTGAGTATTCCCAACTGCCTTCCAAGGTCTACATTGGCAGGAAGCTGGAGTTAGGAGTTGGACCTGGGAATCAAACCCAGAGACTCCAATGAGGAACATGGGCATTTTAACTGGTGACAGCTACTAGGCTAAATGCCATCCAGATAAATATCATCTTCAATGACTAGCATTCAAAGCTTGCTTAATATAGGACAGGCATTGTGCTAAAAACTTTTCATAGGTTATCTTATCTAATCTCCATAAAAACTTTGGGAAATAGCTATTATTTTTACATTATTTTATAAGTAGTAAATCAAGGCTAAGAAATGTATCCATGATCACATTGCTAACTAATGTATGGAAAATTGTGAACACAGACATTCTGAGTCTGAATTCAGTTTCCTCACTAATGTTCTCTGCCCCATGTCTAGATAAAGATCACAAATGCTGCTCCTCCTAGTGATTTTTAATGAGAGTCACAAAAGTGAATTTCTCTTGGATCACATTCTATCTGGCAGCTCCAGCTTTTATTGTGGGCTTCATCTCTATTGCTGTAGTTTGAGTGATGGCGCTCCTCAAAACTTCATGATGAAACAATTTCCAGTGCAACACTATTAATAGGTGTGGCTTTTGGGAGGCTGTGTGCTCATGAGATTAGCCACCTTATAAAAAGGCTTAGATGAAGAGAGTGCTCTCTTGCCCTTCCATCCACTCCTCCATGTGAGAACACAGCATTTCTCCAACCAGAGGCAGCAGCAAAGGAACCACCCTGAAAGCAGAGACCAGGCTCTTTCCAGATGCCAAACCTACCTACCTTGATATTGGATTTCTTAGCCTCCAGAACTAGGAGAAATAAATTTTTACTATTTATAAATCACCTCATCTCAGACAATTTGTTATAGCATACAAATGAACAAAGATATCTGTTTTTCAAGATGTTTATTTTCTTTCATTCTTAAAATTTCCCTCCGAACAAACTCCCATAGTTTTCAGTGACATTGTTGCTTTAATCATCTTGGATGAGTCTTGCCATCTTAATATTCCCTTAAGAATCACCCTTGCATTAAGATAAATGAACATCTATATCAGCTTTTGCAGGTCTGTTACTATTCTATTGCTATTTTTTCAAGGCCGTAAACATCTTGTTTCTATAAGGATAATTTATTGTAAAATAGAATTCTTAAAATCACAGACTCAATATAGCATGGGAGAAGTTCCAGATGTCACAGAATTACCAATATATATTTGCTGTGCTAGACACCTTTGGTAGAACTGTGTGTGATATCAGAAAGATCATCTACCCAAATCAAGTGGGATTTATCCCTGGTATGCAGGGATGGTTCAACGTTCACAAATCAATCAATGTGATACACCACATTAACAAACTGCAGAAGAAAAACCATATGATTATCTCAATAGATGCTGAGAAAGCATTTGATAAAATACAACACCCTTTCATGATGAAAACTCTAAGCAAACTGGGTATGGAAGGAACATTCCTCAATGCAATCAAAGCAATTTATGAAAAACCCACGGCCAGCATCATATTGAATGGGGAAAAGTTGGAAGTATTTCCACTGAGATCTGGTACCAAACAGGGATGCTCACTCACACCACTGCTACTTAATATAGTACTGAAAGTTTTAGCCAGAGCCATCAGACAAGAAAAAGAAATTAAAGGGATACAAATTGGGAAGGAAGAAGTCAAACTATCCCTCTTTGCAGATGATATGATTATTTAGGGGATCCAATGAACTCTACTAAGAGACTATTGGAACTCATAGAAGAGTTTGGCAAAGTAGCAGGATATAAAATCAATGCACAAAAATCAACAGCCTTTGTATACACAGACAATGCCTTGTCTGAGAAAGAACTTCCAAGATCAATCTCATTCACAATAGCTACAAAACAATCAAATACCTTGGAATAAATTTAGCCAAAAATGTCAAAGATCTCTACAATGAAAATTACAAAACCTTAAAGAAAGAAATAGAAGAGGATACCAAAAAATGTAAAAATCTTCCATGCTCATGGATTGGAAGAATCAATATCATCAAAATGTCCATTCTCCCAAAAGCAATTTATACATTCAATGCAATACCAGTCAAAATACCAAAGACATTCTCAGATCTGGAAAAAATGATGCTGAAATTCATATGGAGACACAGGAGACCTCAAATAGCTAAAGCAATTTTGTACAACAAAAACAAAGTCGGAGGCATCACAATACCAGATTTCAAGACATACTACAGGGCAGTTGTAATCAAAACAGCATGGTACTGGTAAAGAAACAGATGGATAGACCAATGGAGCAAAATAGAAACACCAGAAATCAATCCAAACATCTACAGACAACTTATATTTGATCAAGGATCTAAAACCAATTCCTGGAGTAAGGACAGTCTATTCTACAAATGGTGCTGGGAAAACTGGATTTCCACGTGCAGAAGTATGAAACAAGACCCCTACCTTACACCATACACAAAAATCCACTCACATGGACTAAAGATCTAAATCTATGACCCGACACCATCAAATTATTAGAGAACATTGGAGAAGATGTCCCTCCAAGATATAGACACAGGCAAAGATTTCTTGGAAAAGACTCTAGAGGCACAGGCAGTCAAAGCCTGAATTAACAACTGGGATTACATCAAATGGAGAAGTTTCTGTACTGCAAAAGAAACAGTCAGGAAAGTGAAGAGGCAACTGACAGAATGTGAGAAAATACTTGCAAATTATGTAACTGATAAAGGATTAATAACCAGAATCTACAAAGAGATCAAGAAACTCCAAAACAACAAAACAAACAGCCCACTTAAGAGATGGGCCAAGCGGGGACCCTTGAGATCAGCATGGTGTAGCCACAGATGCAGCCTGAAGCAGATGTTTGTTTTCTTTCTTTCTTTTTTTCACTTTCACATTAATCTGTAGAAATTTCCTGGTAAACCTAAGGAACTTTTTCATACTTTAAATTCTTTATATGCTGGTTATTTTTATAAAAGGATATTAACACAAGTTAAAGTCTTTATATTTGAAACTTGACAGAGCTCACCTCTTCAGACATAAAAAAGAAATTATTGGGGGTCGTGGGGAAAGGGGAGAAAGAAAATAAAGGGCATCTATTAATAATAAAAAAAAGAGATGGGCCAAGGACCTAAATAGACATTTTTCAAAAGAGGAAATCCAAACAGCCAACAGGCACATGAAAAAATGTTCAGGATCATTAGCCATCAGGGAAATGCAAATCAAAACCACAATGAAGTTTCACCTCACCCTGGTTAGAATGGCTTACATGCAGAAATCAACTAACAACAGATGCTGGTGAGGATGCAGGGAAAAGGCACACTAATCCACTGTTGGTGGGAATGCAATCTGGTAAAGCCACTATGGAAGACATTTTGGAGATTCCTCAGAAAGCTGAATATTGCCCTACCACATGACCCAGCCATCCCACTCCTTGGAATTTACCCAAAGGAAATTAAATTGGCAAATAAAAGAGCTTTCTGCACCTCAATGTTTATTGCAGCTCAATTCACAACAGCTAAGACATGGAATCAACCCAAATGCCCATCAACAGAAAATGGATATATAGAATGTATAGAATACAGCAGTAAAAAAAAATGAAATCTGGCCATTTGCAACAAAATGGAGGAATCTGGAACACATCATGCTGAGTGAAATAAGCCAGTCCCAAAGGGACAAATATCATATGTTCTCCTTGATTGGTGACAACTGACTGAGCACCTAAAGGAAACCTGTAGAATTGAAACGGACACTATGAGAAACAATAACTTGATCAACCCTTGTCCTGACTGTCAAGGAGCAACTTACTATTTTATTCCTTTTAGCATTTTTTGTTCTAATTAATAGTATTGGTTGAACTCTTTAATTAACACAAAATTATTCTTAGGTGTTTAAATTTAACTGAAAAATGATCCCTGTTAAATATAAGAGTGGGAATAAGAGAGGGAGGATATGTACTGTTCGACACATGCTCACTTGGATTTATCCCTAATGGTAGAGCTAGAAACGTGGCAGGGGATTCGAATTCAATCCTATCAAGGTAGCATGTACCAATGGCATCTTACTAGTCCCAGTGATCAGTTTCAGTTCACAGTTGATCATGAAGATAGGATTAAGTGTCAAAGGGATCACATAAACAAGACTAGTGTCTGCTAATACTAACTGATAGAATGAAAAAGGAGAGAATGATCCAACATGGGAAGCAGGATACACAGCAGACTCATAGAATGGCAGATGTCCTAAACAGCACTCTGGCCTCAGAATCAGCCCTTAAGGCATTGAGATCTGGCTGAAAAGCCCATGAGACTATTTCAGGCATGGAAAGCCAAGACACTCTGGAAAAAAAAAATAAAAAAATAAAAGCAAAACAAAACAAAAAACCTAAATGAAAGATCTCTGTGAGTGAGATCCCAACGGAAAGAATGGGCCATCAAAGAAGGAGGTGCCTTTCTCTGAAGGGGGGAGAGAACTTCCACTTTGATTATGGCCTTGTCTAAATAAGGTCAGAGTTTGTGAACTCAAGAGGCTTCCATAGCCTTGGCAGCTCATGACAAGAGTCCTGGGTGACGACTGACGTCATAAATAAGAGTGTCAATTGTTAAATCAACAATGGGAGTCACTGTGCATTACTCCCCATGTAGGATCTCTGTCCTTAATGTGTTGTACTATGCGAGTTAATGGTAAAACTAGTACTGAAACAGTACTTTATACTTTGTGTATCTGTGTGGGTGCAAACTGTTGAAATCTTTACGTAGTATATACTAAATTGATCTTCTGTATATAAAGATAATTGAAAGCGAATCTTGATGAAGAATGGGCTGGGAAAGGGAGTTGTAGATGGGATGGTTGCAGGTGAAGGGAGGTTATGGGGGGGAAAGCCGCTATAATCCAAAAGTTGTACTTTCAAAATTTACATTTATTAAATAAAAGTTTTTAATAAAAGAACTGTGTGTGAGCAAGGCGTTGGTTGGGTATAGTCTCAAACATGAAGGTGGTGCTAGCTCTGTCACATGCATTAGTCTTTACAAAACAAATGTAATTTTAGAAAAAATACAATTGTCAAGTGTGATGGACACCTGCAGCTGATCTGACCAACTGTGTTTGGTTTTTTCCATCTCTTTCCTAGAGCATAAAAACTTTTCTGACTTATAGTGAATTAATAAAACACGTGGGTCCAGATGGAATGATATTAGCTTTCCTCTACTACATCCCAGATGCTTGAAGAATTTCTTGAGAATTTTGATGTAATGTCACAGATGCTTTGAAGTGGCCTTAAGAGCCCCTGTGACACTTCTTTTTGATTACAAATGGAATCATCCCCTTAAGAAACTGGTTATGCTATGTTTTTCTTCTGAAACAACTGTCACAGTTTAATAATAAAACTAAAAGCACATTTGCCATTTGACCAGCATCTCAACCTGTATCCCAGAACTTGTGAAATTTATTCCAGGAAATGAGAAAAGATGCTATACTACCATGGTAGTATGTTAATTGCCACATAATAGCAAACACTTAGAAGTTATGCCTGACATAGTAGAATAGTTGAATATCTACTTGATTGTACATTATATGAAATTTACAAAAATATAATGATTTTTATGAGTAAAAATAGGATACAAAATGATATGTTCCTTTTGCTAAGAACAATTATGTATAAGAAGGAACAGACCATCCAGAACAGATTCTTCTCTGACACCTACTTTTTCTCCTGTTTTGCCAATACTGCTGTGAGTTCCTTCTGGAGGTATTACTCAGGATAGTGAAAAACGGTCAAAACTATAGTTAACCACTCTTGGTGTCACCTTCACAATGTCAGGAGTATGTGGACTCATCTTACCTCTCAAAAGACACAGAAATTGACCACCCAGAAAAATGTAGACAGGGAATTATTACCATGCCCTGAAAAAAATTCAAGTACTTACGCAAGAAGGTCGAGGCCACATTTTATCTGATCACTTAAATTGGGAATTCTTGAAATATAGTTTTCAGACCATGAATTGAAATAAATTCAATAAATTGTACTTGTTAAAAATGCAGGTTTAGGGTGGCCAGCACTGTGGTATAGTAGGTTAAGCCTTTGCCTGTGGTGCTAGCATTTTATATGGGTGCTGATTGAAGTCCTGGCTGTTCCTCTTCCAATCCAACTCTTTGCTATGGCATGGGAAAACAGCGGAAAATGGCCCAAGTTCTTGAGACCCTGCACCCATGTGGAAGACCAAGAAGAAGCTCCTGGCTCCTGACTTCAGATCAGCTCAGCTCCAGCTGTTACTGCCATTTGGAGAGTGAACCAGCAGATGGAAGACCTCTCTCTCTCTCTCTCCCTACATACCTACCTACCCACCTACATCTGTCTGTAACTCTGCCTCCAAAAGATATAAATAAAATTTTTTAAATGCAGATTTTTGAACCTGCACTAACCCACAACATCAGAAGTCTATGTGTTTGTGGTTTGAAAATCTTTGTTTTAACGACCTCCCCAGGAAACACTACAGGACTAACTGTGCTATTCTATCACGTTCTCGCCTTGATTGCCTCTGTGCCACTGGTGCTGGGGCTGTTTCTGCCCTTGGACCATGCTTCCCTGATTTTGCACATCATGTTTGCTATCTGAGTCCCTAACACTTGTGGATTTTATACTTCTGCTTTCCCACATGCTTTCCAACACTGTTTGGCTTTAAAAAGAAACCCTATTGAGAAGTATTCTGCTGCATCTATGCCATTTAGTATGTGGACACCATCCTCTCTATATCTTTAGTGCACCCCACCCTGTCCTCAGCCCTTCCACTTCTGAGACAGGCATGAGAATCATGAAGGATCATTCATTCACCAATGCCTTTCCCACCAAAACATCACCATTGCCTGGGTCACACATCTCTTGTGATGTGTCTCTCCCAGCCCGACTCTGTGTGGGAAAGCAAAAACAAATAAATTACGTGGTAAAGGTATCTCATTTTTATTTTAATTTATCAAAGTATTAGGAAGATTCACATAACTTCCAGAAAAGTCTTTCCTATTTTTATGTTGGACCATCCATCCAACAATAGTATTTATTTAAAAGAGAGACCAATTATATTTCACAAATTTTAAGTTAACTTTACTTTTAAGGTCTTTCTGTAAAAAACCAACATCAGTGATCTTTTCTGTTTGGGGAAAAATGAGAAAACTCTTGCTATTGATTTTCTCCATCTCTCTTCCATTTTAGGGGAAGACCAAAAATAAAAATCAACATGAAAAAGAAAGCAAGATACTTTTATTTATCTGGGCATGAAAGGACATATGAGGGCCCTTCAAAAAAGTTTATGAAAATGCATGTTATTAAAAAACTATGTAGAACTTAAAAAGTTTAGTATTGGTAGACCTGAAAATTTGTTTTAACTGGTTTATAATTTTGAGGGCATTTGTGTGATATAGTTTTAAGCATATTTTTATTTAAAATAATCAAGCTCATGCAGGATGAATGCAGTAAGCCTTTGAACCAAAATTAACATACATTTTAGCTTCAAATACATTATTGTGATTGACCTCTAAAGCAGAAATTAAAACATTGAATGACATGCCTTTTCTTTATTCCTAGTCAAAAAGCTTAATAAAATGTCTTTTAAAAAATTGTAGTTCACATTAACTTACATCTAATTTGACTCAGCTCAATACAGGTAAAATGAAAATAGACAAAGAAGAGATTTCTCAGGGAAAAAAAAAATATGATTAGTTCAGTAAATAGCATACCTAACACTGAAAAATACATTTTAAACCAATAAATGACAGTTAATAGACATTAAGTATCTATGTTAAAACCACAGAGGATGAAATATTAGAAAATACCAAATTTGCTTCTCAAACTTTTACCATTTAATGTTCTAAAAATACTTGAAATAAGGCAAAGTTTACTATTTACAGTCTTGGCCTAGTTTGTTTAAAATAATATTGTACAGTGGTGATTGCGACATCATTTGGCTCTATTTGAAGAATGAATATAAATGAGCGACTTTTGATGTTTGAAAAATCAACATTGTTTATATTTAAGAAAATTTGTTACAGATCTTTAAAAGATTTATTTTATTTAATTGAAAGGCAGAATTACAGATAGACAGGGTGAGGAAGAGGTCTTCCATCTGCTGGTTCACTCCCCAAATGGCTGCAACCACCAGAGCTGTGCCAATCCAAAGCCAAGAGCCAGGAGATTCCTGTGGATCTCCCATGCGGCCGCAAGGGCCCAAGCATTTGGGCCATTCTCCACTACTCTCCCAGGCTATAGCACAGAGCTGGATCTGAATTGGAGCAGCTGGCCCTTATGGGATGCTGGCACTACAGACAGTGGCTTCATCTGCTACGCCACAGTGTTGGCCCCCACAATAGATTGTTTTAAACAATTAAATTGTTGTAATAATTACAAAATACTTAAGTAAACACTATTCTATGTTCATGTTACTTTTCTTCAATTATATTTTTCTTAAAGTTCAATAACTATAAACACTCTAAATAAAGTCGTCTGTCAAGAGCAGGCAACATTCATAATTCTTATTTACATTTTAATTAAGTTCAAAATATTTCCCTACTAAAGATCATTTTAAGAGCTAATAAAATCATTAACAATTAGTAGGTTCGTAATTAGGAAGGCAGTTATGAATACATTAACCAACTGTATCCAGAATATCCAGAAAATATAGAAACATATAAATACTCAGTTATTCTATTGAATTTCTAATTTAAAATACGACATTCAATCTTATGTACTATACAGAATACAATATAGATGTGAATTTTTACCAATGTGAACTTGGAATTAAAAATAGGATGGGGTTGTGTACTTAGGACTTGAGTTTTATGTTTATATTTTTCCTCTTTATTCCCCAAATATTTGAATGAGTGATATGTAAGAAATCAATACATATTTATTGTTTCCAACTAGGAGAGAGAAACTGAGTGAATATAATTAATGAAGTATCCCAGACACCCATAATCCAGGATTCCAAGTACAGAAGAGACAGGCGTAGTACTAAACAGGTGTTTGATATCAGTAGGAGTAGGTATAAGGAACTCCCACCCCATGGTTCTAATCAACCCTTTCATTCTATATTTCAAAAAATGTCCCAAAGGGAGAAAAGATGAACATATTGTTTTCCTGTCAGGTGTATGCTTGATGGAAGCAGGGACCCAGAGATTACTTGGTTACTTCCAAGGAAGTCCTTGGGCTTCTATTACTTGATTCTAATTCTTGATTACTTCCAAGGAAGTCCTTGGGGTCCTACTTGTGTCTCTGGTCTTGCCTTATAGCCTTTCCCCTTTTCAACTGCAATACTCCATCTCTTTCACAACTTTGCTACTTCTCAGGGTATAAGTCATAAATGAATAAAGAGAATCAAGTTCCTCTTCGTCACTCAAGTTTAGGAATTCTCTGAGTTAACACAATTTTAATCTCCTCCCCTCCACTGAGACCTGAGTCTCTACTCTCAGAAGCTCTATTCCCTGTAACCCAGAAAGTGTTGCTGAGTATGCTAGTGTCTGTATAAAATTCTGTGCTAGTTCATATTAAATTTAGCTTAGATTTCTCAGGAGGTCATAGCCCAAATCCCTACTGAAATAACAAATGGAGGCACAGGCACACTGGAAAATTTTTCTCCGGGAAAATTGCATATACTTAGGTTTTATACAAACCAACAAAAAGATGTTCCATGTTCCAAAAAGATATGAGCCAGATAGCTTTATCTTATGACTATAAAGAGAACAATGAATGGAGGACGTAGCCTGCTTTTCTCCCTCTCTGTATTCATGCAGGTGAACACACATGCTCCTATTTCTCCTTGTGTACACTCAACAACTTTCTACCTAGTGAGCTGAAAACTCATTTCAGAGCAAGTCTCAGTAAAACTGTATTATGGCTATCTCAAAGGAAGGGACCCTTGGGAAGCTTCATATGTAACTGAATTGTAAAAATTTATTTACTCTTCTGTTTAATGTGACAATAACAATGATGGTAGCCCCATAATTAGAACACACTGGGAGAAATCAGTCCACTCCTTTTTGAATTTTCATATTATTGTGATTAAATACTCTTGAGAGTTAAACATTTATTTTATTTTTGTAGACAGATCATTATTGCTTCCAAGTGATTTTTTATTTTTTCTCGCACTGTTCCACCACTCTCGTGGTTAAATTATAAATTTCCTGTGTAATGGCTGGTTTCATGTAACATGTGGAGCTCTAACTTTGACTTTCCTCAATGAAATGGCAGCCTCGTGGCCTTTTTAAAACATCCATATGCTCTAAGAGCCAGAAAACCCCTCCACACTCCATCCAAGTAAATATTTCCTAGTGGTATTTCCAAGGATGATATTGCTTCAATTAAAACATCTGTTCCTTTACATTCCTTTTAATACAATAATTGGCCCTGCTTTGATCAGTGCCTTGCTGACACAATGAAAGTTTGTTAAGAGGAGAGCAAATAATAGGTCTTATTAAGTCACCTTATGGTCATTTGGAAACCAGCATATCCTCTACTTCAATAATTATAGCAAACACAACTTTATTTTAGTGAAGAGTAACCAAAAACATACTATTCTGTGGTATTTAATATAAAATAAAAGACAATGTTGGCTAAGTGTGCAATAGTAATAAAATCCAAAGACTTTGTATTCCTTTTTCTTTTTGAAGCATCCCAGTATTCCTTTGTTGTGGTTTTTAAAATTTTTATGGGGATCAGAGCTCACATTGTCCAAGTGTAAAATTAGGAAGGTGAGGGAGGAAATGCTGAACTCAGCTAGAAACATGCATCTATCTCTCTTTTCCCATTGCAACGAATTGAAAATGTTTGTTTACATAGAAGTGATTATTCTGTTAGAAGAAGTATCAAACTTAAGTCAACACAAGTCCTGCCTAGAAAAATGAGAAACTCTGGGAATTTGAACAACCAAAGTTTTCAACAATTACAAGCAAAATGAGTACTGTGGATGACATATGCCAGCCAGATAAGTACAAATACTGCATGTGCTCTCTCATTTGTGGAAGTTTAAAAAAATTCAATTTGGGGCCACATTGTGGCACAGCAGGTTAAGCCACTGCCTATAATGCCAACATCCTATATGAGCACCAGTTCAAGTGCCGGCTGCTCCACTTCCAATTCAGCTCCCTGTAATGCATCTGAGAAAGCAGCAGAAGAGTGACCCAAGTACTTGATCCCCTGGCACCCATGTGGGAGACTTGGATGGAGTTCCTGGCTCTTGGCTTGGGCCTGACCCAGTTCCTACTATGTGGCTCTTTTGGGAGTGAACCAGTACACAGAACATTTCCATCTCTCTCTCTCTCTCCCTCTCTCTCTGTAACTACCATTGAAATAAAATAAATAAATCTTAAAAAAATAAAATAACATTTAAAATAATCCATTTGAATTTAGAATAGTGGTTATTAGAAGATGGGAATGGTGATGGAGGGGAGTAGAGGTTTATCAGTGAGTAGAGGTTTGTTAGTTAACAGGTATCAAAGCAGTTAGAAGTAACAGGTTCTAGTGATCTATAGCTCAGTGTGGTGACTATAGTTCCATTAATGTTTTATATTCTGTATGAAGAAATTTAAGAAAGATTGAAGAAAGGAGTTTGTAGGTGCCAAACACAAAGATAAGGAGACAGAGGTGCTAACTGTCATATTTTATGAGTCATCAGTTTATACTATATGCAGATGTGGAAATGTTGCGCTATATTGCACAAATATGTAAAAGCATTGCATGTCCATAAAAATAATTTTTTAAAAGAATGAATGAGAGGAGATCATGGTGCACACCACGCTAAATGGGGATAACTGGAACTTCACAGTCATGAAAGCTTTGAGGATAATACAGTATAATAGGAGAAGGTCTTATTAAAATAATCTGACCAAAGCTCATGCTTTAATTTCCTCTGCACTTTGATTCATTTCATAAGTATTTATTGGACACTTACTATTTGCCAGGCACTGTTTGTGTGTCCTGGGACAGTAAACAAATCAGACTAAAATCCTTACCCTTAAAGAATCTGCTCTAGTTGACATATAGATCATAAAAAATAAAATTATTAATACATTCAACTACAATAGCTAGTAAGCGGAGAGGATGGAAGGAGGATAGGAAGCAAGTGAGAAAGCCTGGAAATTTCAGGTAAGGTAGTAAGTACAAAATCCTTGGGGCAAGAAGGCATGTGATAAGTTTACTTCATCGCTGGTATCTTTTTTTCTGAGAAAATAGTGGACTAAAAACTGGTGAACATTTCCTTGAGAAACGTTTAAGTGCTAGATGCCATATAATAAATGCTACCTGTGTTCGATTTCTATTGTTAAATAACAAATTTCCTCAACTTAATGATTTACAACAATAATAAGCATTGGTTTTTCCCACAGTTCTTTTGGGTCAGGAGTTCAGGAGCAGCACAGCGAGAAGATCCTTCCAGTGTGGCTCATTCACATGGTTGGAAAGAGTGGATGCTGGTTGTTAGTAGAAACCTTAACTCATCCCCATGTGGCCCTATCCAAAGGCTGCTTGACTGTCCCTAAAACGTCCCATGAGAGCATGGGGCACTGTGGCAAAAAATGTCCTGCATGAAGGATCTTAGTGGGTGAGACTCCAGTGGAAAGAAGTGGTCATTAAAGAAGGAGGAGAGAACTTCCATTTTGCTTATGGCCCTGTCTAAATACTGATGGAGTTTGTGGATTCAACAGGCTTCCATAGCCCTAGGCAGCTTATGTCAAGAGCCTCAGGTGACACTGACATCATATATAAGAGTGTTAATTGTTAAATTAACAACAGGAGTCACTGTGCGCTAACTTCACATGCAGGCTTCTGTCCTCAAAGAGTTGTATTATAAGAGTTAACAGCCGACACCGTTGGGGTGCCCGGTTCTGTCCCAGTTGCTCCTCTTCCAGTCCAGCTCTCTGCTGTGGTCCGGGGTGGGGGGCAGTGGTGGATGGCCCAAGTGCTTGGGCCCTGCACCCACATGGGAGACCAGGAGGAGGCACCTGGCTCCTGGCTTCAGATCAGTGCAGCACGCCTGCCATGGCGGCCATTTTGGGGGGTGAACCAGTGGAGGGAAGGCCTTTCTCTCTGTCTCTCTCTCTCTCACTGTCTAATTCTAACTGTCAAAAAAAAAAAAAGTTAACAGTAAAACCTCTTCTCAAAGAAAAAAAAAACATGAGGATGATTTCCTTTACAGCAAAGTGATCCAAGAGAGGCTAATATAGAAGCCGCTATGTTTCTTTGAGCTAATTTTGGAAGGAAAGCACTCTCATTTACATGCTATCCTAACCGTTGCATGAATCAGTCCAGATTCAGTATGAGAGAGAACTCCACAAAGATGTGAATAATAGCAAGTAAGATCATTGACAGCTGTCTTAAAAACTATAAAACACTGCCACAAAAACACAGTTGTACGCTGGAGAAATACAGAAAAGCAAATAGAAAAACCTAAATGCTATAGTGCTAAAGAGTACTGAATTAACAGTTACCTCAAGGGATTTGCCAGTCTCTGTGCTCCTGAATTTAAGGATTAGTCTGCTAATCATAGCGGTTATTACTAAGGTTAAACCCAGAAATACAGAAAATTGGAATTAAGAGTAAACACTGTAACTGGAAGCCTGAAAGTACTATGTCTATAGGAAAAAGGAACTAGAAAAATCTGCCCATGAGAGAGAAAACCAATAGGGAGTCTCATCTACATTGACTTGTGTCCTGATTGGGGAAAAAAAAAAAAAGTGTCCCTAAGGATCTGTTGCAATAGCCAGACCTTCCCATGTTTTGGGGTTGGATATATACCATGCACAATTCAGGAACCCTGCACTGAAATAGAGAAAGTGGTCCTGAGTTGGTGGTCTTGGGATGCCTCACAGAATCAATTACACATCCTTTCCGAAGGAAAAAAATCTTAAAGTTGTGGTTTCCAAAATTGCTGTGTAGTAAATGCTTAGCAAACATGAGAACACAACCCAAAATTTTAAATTATAAAAGGAAACAGGCATTAAGAATGAGAATTAAAAGGAACAATAAAAATCAGAATTGAACATTCAGAATTTTGGATTAAAGTTTTGTTAAAATAAGAATGTAATGTAATTCATAAAAAGTAGGAGAAATAAAAATGAAATAAACACGTAAAATAAGGTAGATTGGAACAGAAACAAGAACAATAGCAACCATGAACTAGGAATAAGTAATAATGAAAATATAATTTCATTGGGATATCTTACTTATAACATGTCAGAGTGAAAAATAAAACATATCATTTTCCCATAAAGCTGGACAAAACACCACTTCATTAAGTGCAGAAAAGCATTTGACAAAACCACAAACCACTACTAATTTATGATAAAAATATCTTAACAAATGATAAGGAAACTTCCTCAACTTAATAAAAGGCAACTATGAGAAAATTGTGGCTAACATCATACTTAATTGTGAAAGACTATTTCCTTCTTAGGATCAAGGCAGTGATGTCTACTTTCATTACTTCTATTCAGCATTGAATTGGAGATTCTAACAAGAAATAAAAGGCATCCAGATTGGAAAGGAAAAAGTAAAAATACAGTTATTCACAGATGACATTATTCTGTATTTAGAAAACTGCATGGGTCCACAAACTAAAATTATTAGGACTTGATTGGCTCTGAGATCATATACCAAGTCATCCTTATTTCTATTAAAGTAGCAATAACTTGAAAAATAAATTAACAGAACAGTTTCATTCATAATATCATCAAAAGAATTATTTGATAAAAGAAGTGCAAAAATAGGTACGCTGAAAACCGTAAAACATCACTGACAAAAGTCATAGATCTAAATTAATGGAAAGACATTTCATATTCATTGATTGGAAGATTAAATATTTAGATGATAATTCTCTTCAAATTCTCCCTAGCAGAAGAACTACAACAATTAGCAAACTCACCTTAAAATATATATGGACACGAGGAGAATAAAATTGCTAAAACAATTTTGAAAAAGAAGAAAAATGTTGGGGAACCCAGAATTCTTCATTTCAATAGTAGCATAAAACCACAGAAGCCAAGCCAATGCAGTTTTGTCATTAAAAGTAGGTCTGTAGATCAATGAATCAGAATTTGAAGTCTTGAGGTAAACACTGACATTTATAGACAACAGATTTTCCATAAATGTACCAAGGGATCTCCTTGGGTCATAAGAGTAGCTCCTTCAAAAATCACTGCTGGGAAGCTAGCTTTGCAGCATAGTGGATTAAGTTACTGCCTGCAACACTGGCATTCCATGTGGGTACTGATTCATGTCCCAAGGCTCCACTTCTGATCCAGCTCCCTGGTAATGTGCTGGGGAAAGCAATGAAAGATGATCCAAGTGCTTGGGCCCCTACCACCCACATGGGATACCCAGAAGGAGTTCCAGGCTCCTGGCTACGGTGTGTCCCAGCTCTGATGATTGCAGCCATTTGAGGAGTGAACTTGCAGATGGAAGATCCCTCTCCCTCTTCCTCTCCCTCTTCTCCTCCTCCTTCCCCTCCCCATCCCCTACCCTTTCTTCCTCTCCTTTTCTCTCTCCCTCTATAATTCTGCCTTTCAAACAAAATAAATAAATTTAAAAAAATAGTGCTGGAACAAATACAGAAAAAAAGGAATTTGATTTTGACTTCACAAAAAATCCAAAAAATAGTTCAAATAGATTATGTACCTAAATGGAAGAGGTAAAATTCTTAATTTTGTCTCTTATGTTGTCTGTACTTTCTATTGCCTCAGCTATGTAGAGTATTAGGCATGTCTTTACCCCTAAAGCTCTCCTAGATGTATAAAGCATTTCAAACCCCTCAGGTCCTTTGCCTGTGTCAATTTTTACAAGTTCCGCCAAAGCCTTCTATTCTGAGCCAGCGTAGATTGGGATTCTTCTGATTACTGAGCTGTTTAGCTATCCCTCCCTAACCTCAGGAGGGTGTCTCTTTGTCTTTTGTGTTTGAGAGCCAGCTTCATAGTTAACTAATCATTTTCTTGTTCCAGCTTATTCCTGAGAACAGATCTGTCAGAGGTAAGCTTTTGAGATTTTCCAAGTATAAAAATTCATGATTTTACCCTCATCATAACTGCTAATTTATCTGGGTATAAATTCTTAGTTCAGAAATGATTTTTCCTTTCTTATTTTTTATTTTTTTAAGATTTTTATTTTTTATTTATTTGAGAGGTAAAGTTATAGACAGTGAGAGGGATAGACAGAGAGAAAGGTCTTCCTTCCTTCCGTTGGTTCACTCCCCAGGTGGCTGCCACCGCTGGAGCCACGCCTATCTGAAGCCAGGAGCCAGAAGTTTCCTCCAGGTCTTCCACGCGGTTGCAGGGGCTCAAGGACCTGGGCCATTCTCCACTGCTTTCCCAGGCCACAGCAGAGAGCCAGATTGGAAGAGGATAAGCTGGGACTAGAACTGGCACCCATATGGGATGTCAGCACTAGAGACAGAGGATTAATCTACTGAGCCACAGCGCAGGCCCTCTTTTCTTGTTTCTTAAAGATTTATTTATTTTATTTGATAAGGTTTATTTATTTGAAAGTCAGAGTTACACAGAGAGGGAAAGAGAGGCAGAGAGGAGAGATTTTTCATCCTCTGATTCACTCCCCAGTTGGCCACAATAGATGGAGCTGCGCTGATCTGAAGCCAGGAGCCAGGAGCTTCCTCCAGGTCTCCCACGTAGGTGCAGGTGCCTAAGGACGTGGGCCATCTTCCACTGCTTTCCCAGGCCATAACAGAGAGCTGGATTGGAATGAAGCAGCCAGGACTTGAACTAGCACCCATGCGGGATGCCAGCACTGCAGGTGGCAGCTTTACCTGCTACACCACAGCACTAGCCCTTATTTATTTTATTTGAAAGTCAGAGTTACAGAGTGGTGCACCTGGGACTCAAACCAGCACCCATATGGGATGCTGAGTCTGCAGGCTGGGGCTTTAACCTACTGTGCCACAGTACCAGCCCCTTTCTTTTTTGAAAATTAAAAAAAGAAAACTTTTTTTAAGATTTATTTTGCTTAAAGTTACAAAGAGAGAAGGAGAGGCAGAGAGAGAGAGGACTTCCATCCGCTGGTTCATTCCCCAATTGGCCGCAACGGCTGGAGCTGCA
Organism: Oryctolagus cuniculus; assembly: GCF_051225735.1. Lineage (NCBI taxonomy): Eukaryota > Metazoa > Chordata > Mammalia > Lagomorpha > Leporidae > Oryctolagus > Oryctolagus cuniculus. Next base: position 36,521,784 of record NC_142871.1, read on the forward strand.
TTGATCCGGAGCCAGGAACCAGGAGCTTCTTTCGGGTCTGAAAGTTGGGGAGTGAAATGCCAAGTTCTAGGGCCTGCTGGGACTTGCACACCAGGGTCTTCATGGGAAAGAACTTGGCAGTCTTGCTGAGGAGTTCCCAACATCAAGTGTCTCTAGGCGGAGTAGATTCTCCAGAGAATAAGTTCTCCAGGGAACAAATTTTTTTTTAAAAAAGTATTTATTTATTTATTCATTTGAAAGGCAGAGTTACAGAGAGGCAGAGAGAGAGAGAGAGAGAGAGAGAGAGAGTCTGCCATCCGCTGGTACACTCCCCAGATGGCTGCAATGGCTGGAGCTGAACCGATCTGAAGCCAGGAGGCAGGAACACCCACATGGGTGCAGGGGCCCAAGGACTTGGGCCATCTTGTACTGCTTTCCCAGGCCATAGCAGAGAGCTGGATTGGAAATGGAGCAGCCAGGACTCGAACTGGGATGGTGGCACTACAGGCGGCGGCTTCACCTGCTACGCCACAGGGCCAGCCTCAGGAATAATCTTCTGTCTTCTGTCTGGAAGGTTGAAGTCTGCTCTCAGAACTTGGGGAGCAAGTGCAGCTTGGCATTTAGCATTTATTTGACATTCAGCATTTATTCACTCCCCCACCCCCTCCCCTTACAGAATTCAGTGTGGCTTGCTCTTCTCTCCCTCATTGAGAGTTGCTATGTCACCCTTTCTGCAGGTTCATGTTCAGTTTGTGGTGGGAATAGAATAGGGTCACTTAAATGGCTGAGTGGAACAGATGGGACGATTGGTTGCCTAACTGCTTCCTACAGTTTTCAAACACTTCCTGTTTTTCATATCCTCCCCACTTGGTCTCCATGCTACTTCATTCGGCGATTCTGTGATTAAAGCATCTTCCTCTTGGACTTTCTCTATTTTTAGGGTAGGGTTTCCAAGGTAGTTTTTTTTTTTTTTTTAATCACGTGTGCCAAGTGAATTAACATAGGTCTATAGACTTTATAATTCAGTTTGCTGCTCTTTCTCACCTTCCACTCCATTTTTCTTTGTGGGTTTACAGCTCTGAAAACTTGTATTATTGGGTTTCAAGAGACAGTCCAGGCAAATCATGCATTCAATAGACCACCTTTATTGAGAACTTGGTTATAGTGTTCCTTATATCTTTAAATGTTTCAGAAAGTCTTCATAATCTAAATTAATTACTCAGAAACACAAGGGAATGTCAAAAAGTTTGTGGAAATGGAATTAAAAGGTAAATGTGGGGGCCAGCGCTGTGGCATAGTGGCATCCCATATGGGTGCCAGTTCAAGTCCCAACTGTTCTACTTCCAGTTCAGCTCCCTGCTATGGCCTGGTAGAGCAATGGAAGATGGCTCAAGTCCTTGGACCCCTTCACCTGCGTGGGAGACCCAGAAGAGGCTCCTGGCTCCTGGTTCCTGGTTCCTGGCTTCCGATCAGGGCAGCTCTGGCCACTGTGGCCAACTGGGGAGTGAACCAGTGGATAGAAGATCTCTCTCTCTCTCTCTCTCTCCCTCTGCCTCTCTTTCTCTCTCTGTATAACTAACTTTCAAGTAAAATAAATAAATCTTTTTTTTTAAGAAAGTAAATGTGGGAAGTGTTTGACCTAGTGGTTAAGATGCTCATGTCCCATAATGAAGTATCTGGATTCCATAACTGGCTTTGCTCTTGATTCCAGTTTCCTGCTAATGCAGACCACGGGAAGCAGTGGTGATAGCTTAAGTAAGTGGGCCCTACCACCCATATTGGAATCTGGATTGAGTTTGTTCAATGCCAGTTTGGGATGTTGTAAGCATCTGGGGAGAGAACTAGTGGGTGGGAACTCTTTGGCTCTTTCTCTGTGTCCCTCTGCCTGTCAAATAAATGAATAAAAAATAAAATGTTTACTTTGGGGCCAAAATTTTTGAAATTAATGCATAGTTCATTTATAATTCTTATTTTCCATGAACACCCTTTATATGCATGAATTTCAAGGCTGATTCAGGGCAAGCTTGGTAGCTCCTGGTAAGGGGAGTTATGTTTCCAGAGAATGTATGATCAATATAACCATGTGGAACCATCTTTCCCTACCACACCCAGAAATTACGTTTCTTTTGATCTCAAAGGAAATTACTATCTTTTTCTTGATAAATGTATATAAAAACACATCTTGGGCTTTTCTCTATCTACACATCTTACAAATATTACTCTTATTTTATTTTTGAAGAGTAGATATTGAATAGTGATTTAGTGAACTTAGCAATTATAGAGCAATAAAAAAATGCCTGAACACATTCACATTTTAAATTCCAAGAATTGACAAATTCAAAATGATTTCCTAGGCTCATAGACTTTGTGTTTCAAATTTCAGTCAAATGAATAGCTGTCTCAGAACCCTTTTAGGATCTGGAGCTTCCCACTGGGTCAGAGGTCAACACGAGGCAGCTCACAGAGGGCGAGCTTTGCGGGTGATGCCAAAATGCTTAGGGGAAATCTGCAAGCCTGTGAGAAGCTCTATTCATCCAAGTCAAGTTCAAGGGCCTCAGGAAGTCCCCACTCGAGAGACAGAGGAATACAAAATACATGCCCTTTGGTACCATGAGTAACTGCCCATAATGCCACTTGCAGGCTCAGCCAACAGAGCTGGTGAAAAATTGACATTTAGGGTCAAAACTGCAGGTTTGGTTAGTGTGCTGGAAAGTTGTGTTAGGCCCAGATCATCCAGGAAGTTTGGGTGGGGCCCCTTCAGCCCATCACACTTTCCCTTCTCCTTTGATGTTGTTTGCCCTGGAACGCTTCACCTCTGTATTTATGGCAAACAACATAGTCGAGTAGACGATTTTTCTCGTAACCGGGTTATTGGAGTCAGGCGAGGTTAACAGGACTCTTGCATGCTTTTAATCATAGGTTTTTTAAACATTTTCCTCTGCTTCCCGTATTTCACTTTTAGTCACTGCTGCTGCACTTCTCTGTCTTTTTACCCTGCCTCTCTAGTATCATCTAATTCCAAAAGGAATTCTGCCTTGAATGAATTACATATGTGTGGGATGGAAACAATAGGGAACTTTCAGAGTGTTTATTTGCAAATGTGAATTTGATGGATAAAGATGGAATCCATTTCAGCTTCTTGAAATGAAATGTATTTGTTATGTAAGAACCGGTGTAATTTGTGAGGTAAACAACAAAAACAATGGCTTCACTAATTTACCAGGCTTTTCTTTTAGAGAAATCATTTCTAGGAGTGAACAAGAGTTTTTTTTTTTTTTTCCTAAGCTCGTTTATTTATTTATATATCACACACTGAAATAGCATTTCCTAGTGCTAAGCCTTAAGGACTTTACAAATTTAAGCTCATTTGATCCTTATAATCCTATGAGAGGGTGAGTTACTCATCTTCTTTCCACGTTGAAGGATAATGATGAGACGCAGAGAAGTTAACTAAATTCAGAGAGTTGACACAGATACTAAGTGGTAGAACAGAGATTCAATTCTAGGCAATCCCCAATTCTAAAGTGCATGTTCTTCCTTTTCTAAAAAATTGAAATTGAAACCATATCTCATTATCTACAGGTATACTTTACTTATGGAAACTAAATAAGGAAGGAGGAAAGAAAGGGAGAGGAAGATGGACAAGAAAAGAGAGAAGGAAGAGAGGGAGAAGGGGAAACAGAGAGCAGAGAAAAGAATAACAAAGATCGCTTTCAGCAAAAATTGGGCTTCTTAAGTTCAACAGCTACATTTAAAGGATGCAGCAGTTGAAAATGCTTCCAACGTCATCTTATACATGATGCAAGGAAAAGTGCCTGCATTTGAAAACTCTGAAATGATGCATTAAATCCTGAATGTGCTTTAAATAAAACTTCATTTTCTGAGTAGACTGTGACTGCGAGAGAATAGACTATTTTATTATAATTTTTAGGGTAGTTGGAAGCTTCTCAATTACTTAAGAAAATATGCATAGAAGAAAGATTTCAGTTTCTACTAAGTTCCTAAAAATTGTTTTTTGCTTTAAAGTGTAGACTCAATAACTGGGCTTTAGCTCTTGCAAACATGACTTAAATAGATACCAGAAAGATGCTTTGTATGTATGCTTGTGAAGTCTGTTTCACAATGGAGATGGATTTTTGACTTTGTGCCTATGTGTGTTGCAGTAGCGGTGGTCTGGAGAGTGGTGTCGGGCTGCAGAGGGGGTGAGGCTGGGCAGTGAAGCTGGAATAGTGAGACTTAGAAAATGATTGTGAATGTGTAGATCTATTTGAATAAATGTAAGAGACCAAGAGACTGAGAATACTTAACACAAGAAAGCCAGTGATTGATCATGTCCCATACATACTCAACTATCCATTTGGCTGACTGAATTTTCTTCCTAGTAAGAAGGTGTGGTAAATTTAATTTATAAATTTAAATCTATACTTTGGAGAATCACAAGAAGAAAGGCAAGGGCATTTCAGACTTTGATGAACAATGGACTCAGGCCTATTTCACTGTTTCTTTACTGCTTGAACACATTATTGCTTTTTGATGCTTTAAACTTGTGTTTTAGCTCCATTAAGAATATCTTGGTACTGTTCTCCCTTACATAAATATTCTTCCCTCATTTTTTTGCTTTGTTTTCATTATGTTTATATAATTCCTACCACATGAAGAAGACACTTCCACATTTTATTTAGGAGAATGGGAGCCTGTATTTTGTTATTGCTTTTTTTTTTATTATTTTTTTGACAGGCAGAGTGGACAGTGAGAGAGAGAGAGAGAGAGAGAGAGAGAGAAAGGTCTTCCTTTGCCGTTGGTTCACCCTCCAATGGCCGCCGCGGCCGGCGTGCTGCGGCCAGCGCACCGCGCTGATCCGAAGGCAGGAACCAGGTACTTATCCTGGTCTCCCATGGGGTGCAGGGCCCAAGGACTTGGGCCATCCTCCACTGCAGTCCCTGGCCATAGCAGAGAGCTGGACTGGAAGAGAGGCAACCGGGACAGAATCCGGCGCCCCGACCGGGACTAGAACCCGGTGTGCCGTTGCCGCAAGGCGGAGGATTATCCTAGTGAGCCACGGTGCCGGCCTTATTATTGCTTTTGAAAGTGTTCAAAATAAGAAAATAAGATTTCCTAAGTTGTTTTATATTTTCAAAAATATCTTCCATATTCAACTTAAAAGAAGGAAGGAGACAGCTATCAGGTTTGTAGCTATCTACACTTTGATTCATTCTCTAACAATTCATGAGTTACCTAGTTTCCTTGAATATAAGCTCCATGAAGAGACAAAATGACTTGTTTGAGGTTGTATCTCCAGTGTCTAGAACCTAATAGGTACACAATAGGTCCTCAAAAGTGCTTTTGAATAAATGAATGAAGTAGCATCCTGGAATGCAATCTAAATTAAGAATTTACAAACTTCAAACAAGCAAAATATATCAAAAGATTAATCCTAATGAATTAAAGAGGTGTTCTTTCACATGCTTATGTAAATTTGATAGTTTTTAAGAGAGGATTTGGGGCCAGCATTGTGGTGTACTGGATAATGCTGCCACCTGCAATGCTGGCATTCCATGTGGGCACCTATTTGAGTCTCAGTTGCTCCACTTCTGATCCAGTTCCCTGCTATTGTGTCTGAGAAAGAAGTGGAAGATGGCTCAAGTCCTTGGGTCCTTGCACCCAAATAAAAGACCCAGATAAAGCTCCTGACTCCTGGCTTCAGCCTGGCCCAGCCCTAGCCATTGCAGCTATTTGGAAGTGAACCAGCAGATTGAAGATCTCTCTCCCTTTGTCAGCTCTCCTCTTTCTATAACTCTGACTTTCAAATAAATAAATAAAATTTTTTTAAAAGAGAGAGGTTTTCCTTCACAATACACTTGAAATTTTTTGTTTGCTTTTTTAGAAGTTCTGTGGTTACATGAAAATCCATTTACAAACTTTTAATTATTTGTAAAACTATGATTATTAATAACTTCCAGTAGCTATTCATAAAGGCTCAAGTAAAAAACACAATATTTTCCATTTATAGAATGCATGTTGCAAATGTTTCCTTGTCTGAAATGTTTAAGTACTATTTCTTAAAATTTTTTAAATGTTTTTTTTCTAGAAAAATGCAAAGCCATCCTGAATAATCAATTGTGATTATTGTGTTCTGTTTTCTGTTTGAAGCATCCAGGCCCTCCTGGATTAGAAATTCTATTAGGGGATGCCACAAACTCACCAAGTTAGAGCAGTGGCCATACTTGATGGAAAGATACCTTGAAACAGGATATCCAAGGAAGGTAGAGTTCTAGCAGACCAAGATCATTGAATTCATGTTGGAAAAACTCTGATATTCTATTGACACGCTTGTCCCTTGCATTCTTACATTTCCCCTACATTTTTTTAATACTTACTTAGAGGCATTCAATGTACTGCTTTTTCTTGTTTTCTTTTTTCCTCTCCTCAGCCACTAAAGAAATACATGGGATTGACATGACCTTAAAAGCACATTTTTCAGGTAATTTATTCCTATTAAAGAGTTCATTTGCCTAATTGGTAATGCAGAATTAACCAGAAATAGGCTTTAAGATTGATTATAGTGTCTGTTTGTTTAACTAAGCCACTCTCAAATAACATGCAGTTTATCATTTGATATTTGTTCTTGCTCATCTTGATTTAAAGAATCAAAATTAATGTTCCTTCTTATCTTTTTGGGAAGTGGATGGATCCAAGAATTTCTGTAAGACTGAATTGAGATGTAACTTTCACAGAGAAAGAAAGAAGGGAGCAGAAGATGCTCTCTATGGGCTGGCCATTTGGTGGTAGCGCAAAGGTTTTCTCACATTTCAGCTCAAAGCCCCTTTCCTTGAATGCTGGTGCCTCTTAAATGTTCTTTATTTTTAAAATATTTTCAAATCAAAACATTGAGCTGCTAGTTGCAAAAACTCTTTTAACAATATTGGAGATACAGAAATAATGTTTGGATCTCTGGTTTATATCTCAAGTCATGATTTTTTTTAAAAAAAATTTAAATTTTTTCGAGAGGCAGAGAGACAGACATAGCTGAGAGCAATCTTCCATTCCTGGTTCCCTCCCCAGATGCCCACAATGGCCAGGGCTGGACCAAAACCAAGAGCCAGGAACTCAATCCAGAACTCCCAAGTGGATAGCAGAAACCCAAATACTTAAGCCACCACCACTGCTTCTGATGTTCGCGAGCTTCTTAACTCTTGTCTTAATAGCTGGGCTAAATGCCCACCCTTCAAATCATGATTTTTGGGGACACCTTTGTGTCTGATTTTCTCCTGATAACAATAGTTTTGCTATGTAATAGCAATAATAAAATGCTACCACTATTTAAAAAATAATTTTTTTTTTTTTTTTTTGGACAGGCAGAGTGGACAGTGAGAGAGAGAGACAGGGAGAAAGGTCTTCCTTTGCCGTTGGTTCACCCTCCAATGGCTGCCGTGGCCGGCGCTGTGCGGCCAGCACACCGCGCTGATCCGATGGCAGGAGCCAGGTGCTTATCCTGGTCTCCCATGGGGTGCAGGGCCCAAGCACTTGGGCCATCCTCCACTGCACTCCCTGGCCATAGCAGAGAGCTGGACTGGAAGAGGGGCAACCGGGACAGAATCCGGAGCCCTGACCGGGACTAGAACCCGGTGTGCCGTTGCCGCAAGGTGGAGGATTAGCCTATTGAGCCACGGCGCAGGCCAAATTTTCTTTTTTAAATTAGATTTTCAAAATATTTCAGACCCACATATTGGTTAATGATACATCTGTACTCAGAGTATGAATTAGCTTAATGTCTTCACTCTCTAAAATCTCTAGAAGGCTCATAAGATAAACCCACCTTTTGAAAAATGTGATCACAGCAATTTTCTTTGTAACTGATTGCTGCTATGAATTCTAATCATGGATTATATATTTGAAAAAAAGAATTTCAAAGGTAACTTAGTTTTTCTTAGTTGTTCCTTATAACACATTCACTCTTTCTTTATACTGCACAGAATTTAGATTTTTAATATATCTATTTCTCCTGTTCCTAATATATGAAAAAAAATGGATTTGATTATAATCATTCCCCCTAATGGGAATAATTGAACTACTTTAACTTCTGTGTTTGTGTGTGTTTGCTGATGTGTATATGCACCTAAGTGTGTGTAATGGAGAGAGAGGGAAAAAAGGGGGGGGGGGGTGGAACTAACAGGCTTTCTTCAGTTTCATTCAAACTCATTTCCCCTCTCTTCATTATGCCTCTACCATGACCTTTATATAACTGAAATTTTATATTTTGTGCTACCATGTAATTTTAGTATACAGCCACTACTCTAGGAACTCAGTAACCGCCTGAAATTTTAGAAATTTATTTCGAGAAAATCTCCAAGCATCTATAGCATATTGACTTTCTATGTTTTGTTCATTTATATCTAACAAAATAAGTACCAAAAGAATTCTTTGATAAAAGATCTAAAACTTTCTAAAACATGCTATAATTTATGGTATTGATAAGTATTTAATATTATAAGAAACTTCTTCACAATTGAGAGATACTCCTGTTGTTGGTCTTACAAATTGAAGAAAAATTTTCTTACTCAATTTCCTCCAAATGGGAACATCACCAGTCTTATGATGTTGCTACAGAATTAAATGAGACAACTCATGTGACATACATGTGGCACTCAATATGTGAATGAGGATGATGGTGGTGGTGGTATTTTGCTCCTAATATCAACAATGCCTGGCTTCTTCCACATCCTCCTCTTAACAGTGATGGATTATTCTTTTGGATTCTCAGGTTCACCATTGGTACTGGTTTTACCAAGTACTAACTTCCATAAATATGTTAAGATAAAAAGTAAGAGAAAGAAGGCATTGCAAATCTGAAGTACCTCCAAAATGTTCATGGAAAATGAATATTATGAAAAAGCCATTCATGGATCTCATTTTTTTTGCACCAAAACAAATTTCTTTTAATTTCACTTTTCTATGAATTTTTGAGGTCTTCTCCTATAGTAACATGGTCCCCAGCTTCAAATTCTTCAGAAAATACCCTTCTGGTTATGCTGTGTTTTCATTGTTGTTGATGCTTTTACTCCCAAACCTGATTTCATGATGAGACTTTGATAGACCCCATCTGGACAAATACTGCTTTAGTAAAGTGACAGTGACTTTCTTGCCAATTAATAAATTGACAGGCAACCTGATTATGTGGCTTATTATTATTTATTATATAACTATTATTATAAATTATTTTAAATATTATTATAAAGCTTCCATCTTTTATTCAATTACCTAAGTAAGGAAAAAGATGTCTTTCTTTTGAAAACCAAACTACATTGATGTAAAGCTAAGTTAATTATTCAATGTGGCAATTTCCAAAGAATTGAGACTAGAGCTTAGATTTAGAAATGAGAGGAAGTAAAATGTTGTGGCAAAGGAATAAATATACACATTTTTCTTCTCCATGCATTGATTAGAGGGTTTCAAAGCTTTGCTCAACACTTATTCTCAGAATGTCTTTTATTTGCTAGTTTCCATATGAAAAATAATTGCTAATTATTTCAATTTTTTATTTAAGAGAATTTCTATTCATTGTTTATAATTCCAAGTCATTAGTGTCATGACCTCAGTTAAGTTTTAGGATAATTAAATATTTATATTTATATTTCTAGTCTTTATATTCTTTCATTAGAGTACAAATTTTTTTAAGTTCTTCCAAAACCGCATGTGGAAATTTGGAATCAAGTAAGTTGTACTAAATCCTTTCATCATTCTCATTGTGGAGTCAAATTTCTATTCAGTTTTGAATTCATGCTGGGTGCTCATTTTGATGAAGCTTAGACATTTCTTTAAACTCAAGACTATAGAGTCTGAATATAAACATATTTAAGTTAAGTATGTAAGTGGCAAATCTATAGCGCAGCTCAAATGTAATTTCTAGGGAATGGCTTGGAGAGAATACCACTAGATTCACAACGACATCTTTCTTTCTACTCTATGTTTATGTAAGTTAAAATTGTGTAAAATCAATACCACTGTTGAACCTGAGGCATGCACGAGAATAACTGTTAAAAGGAATATGTTGAAGGAGTTGGGCATTTTTGTTCATTGTGTTAGCAACTAACCTCTCTGCTTTTATGTTAAAAAATACCATAATAAAAACATTTTTCAGAAATAAAAGGGAAGCAGATACTTAGCCAAGTGGTTAAGATGGGTAAGTTCCACATCACATAGCCTGGGTTCAATTCTTGGTTCTGGTTGCTGACTCCAGCTTCCTGCTAATGTAGACACTGGGAGGCCAACGTGATGGTCCAAGTAATTGGGTTTCTGCCACACATGTGGGAGACCTGGGTTGCATTCTTGGCTCCCAAATTGGTTTCTTTATCTGCAAAGTAAAAGTATGAATTAGAGAGTCTCTAGGGTTCTTTGCAAGGTTGACATTCCTATAGTAAATGAGCATTGTTCTTACTCCTATAATCATTGTTCTCCCCCTATAATCACTGTCAGTTCCTGTTACCTGCTCTCCCTGGAAGTGAGATTTGCCAATATGTGAGGAAATGGTTATTTTTCTTATGCTAAAGCTGACTCTAATAAACAGTGTGATACCAAGGATTCTTACTCTCATCAATCCCCCAAACAACTTTTTTTTTTTTTTTTGACAGGCAGAGTGGACAGTGAGAGAGAGAGACAGAGAGACAGGTCTTCCTTTGCCGTTAGTTCACCCCCCAATGTCCGCTGCGGCCTGAGAGCTGTGGCCGGTGCACCGCACTGATCTGAAGCCAGGAGCCAGCTGCTTCTCTTGGTCTCCTATGTGGGTGCAGGACCCAAGGAGTTGGGCTAGCCTCCACTGCACTCCCGTGCCATAGCAGAGAGTTGGACTGGAAGAGGAGCAACTGGGACAGAATCCCTATTGAGCCGTGGCGCCAGCCCCCAAACAACTTTTTAAACATGGTTTTATAGTAATATAATAAATCAGCTTCTCCTTTGCCGCACATCATGGATCCCTCTAGAGGGAAATTCTAACAGATGGTTATTAGTGATTTAAAAAAGAGAGAGTGAGAGCACTGATTTTTTTCTTCCACAGACTTTTTTTTTACATTGTAACAGTTATATTTCAGAACATAGTTTACAGATAATACTAAAGTGTAACTTTTGCACAGAGAAAGTGGTTTGTGTTCTGTGGTTTTCATAAGCAGTGAAAAGTGCTTTTCAGGGCTAACTGGCAGTCAATTTCCAAGGCACCTCAAGAATACCATTGAGCATTTCTCAGTCTCCTGATGATAAATGCAAATGCTATATCCTCATGCTTTCCATGCGCACCACTGTCCTCAGTAATACAAATATTATCCTTTGTTAAAATGAACAGCATAACATGGAGCAAATAGTGAGTCAGAGCATCTTGCCCATGTGAAAAATATCAACCATGCTGAGAGAATGCTTCATGATGATGATCTGGTGGTTTTAAAGATTTTTTTTTTTTTGTATTAACGATGAGGTGAGGGGTAGAGTGGGTAGGTAGGTAAAAAACAAAAACCAGCAACAACCAAAGTTTTATTTCTGGCTCTTCTGTGACTGACTCATAGTATGAACTTGAACCAGTCATCTTTATCCACACAAGTGGCTTAGTTTATAGACTGAAGTGAGAAAATGCTTCAGCTTCCCTATTTGAGTGTTGGAGAACTGCTGAGATCACTTATATAAATATTTTTCTTTGAGCTCCCTAGAAGACAGGAAATTTATAAATATTTAGTGTTATTGTTGCACCTTAGTAGACAGGAAAATTATGTTACTCCCAAGAAGAAATAACCTATTTCAGACCATCCTAGTTTATACCAAGTGGCTTTATGTTGGTTTGTCATCCTCCATCCATGCTGTGGGCTTTCTTTTTTCTTCACTCCTTCTCCCAGCCCCTTGCAGTTAATTAGTATAGAAATATAAATAAACCTTAGCAACAGAGGGTTTGAAGGTGAGGAAGCTCAGCATGGGTGCAGTCATATCGAATGATCTCAAACTGTGTATCAGAATGGGTGTGGAATAAAAATAAATAGTACATTTTAAATCCCTGATTGAAAATTGTGAGAAAATGATTCATTTTAAGAATGAGTAATTCAGTTGAACATCCTGAACTTAAGATCTTACAGACTCTCATTCTGTCTATTCTGTTTCTTTTGTCTATTCATGTGTCCAAAGGATACATTGAGGAAAAAGAGGCATAAGAAAACACAATTGTAATGAGCATCTTTAGAGCAACTCTGTTTATTTCAAGTGGAGTCTTGCAAAATTAATTCACCTGTTTCTTTGCAAACTCTTGCCCAACAGGCTGTTGCTCCAACACTTTTATGGCTCCAGGTTCTGAAATGATGTTCCCGAAATGAATACCAAGACTATTTTTGGATAGTGGGATTTCAGGTGATGTTTTAAAAAAAGATTTATTTATTATTATTTGAAAGGCAGAATTACAGGGAGAGGGAGAGACATTAAGAGACCTTCCATCTACTGGTTCATCCCCCACATGGTGGCAACTGCTGGGGCTGGACCAGGCCAAAGCCAGGAGCCTGGAGCTTCATTGGTGTCTCCCAGTTGGGTGCAGAGGCCAAGGACTTGAGCCGTCTTCTACTGCTTTCCCAGGCACATAGCAGGAAGCTGGATTGGAAGTGAAGCAACCTGTAATTGAACTGGCTCCTGAATAGGATGCTAGTATTGTAGCTGGCCCCTTAATCTGCTGCCAAAATGCCAGCTCCCAGGTGATTTTTTTTTCTTTTAGTTTACTTACTTATCTATACTTTTCTACATTTCCTAAATTTTCCCTTCAAACAGGTAGGTTTCCTCGACACAAAAACAAATTATTTTTAAAATATAATTTTCAAACCTCTTACCACTGATTTCATTCACTTCTCTGCCACACAGCCTGTGTTTTTAATGAACCTGTGCTTGCTTTCTGCTTTCCTTAAAAATTTAAGGCAAGCAATAGCTTTCCAAATAGGGAAAATGAGTTCTTTATGCAACTGAAATGTAGAGTTGACTTTGATTCATAGAACTCAGATAGCTTACAAAGCACACTTAGGTAAAAACTTCTGTTTTATCACTGGGGCAATTCATGTCAGAGTAGAGTGGGTCTCCTGAGAATGAATTATGCTAATTTTTTGTTTGTTGGCCTAATCTCAAGATGATTATGCTAGTTTTAATGTTCCTTGCACTCCAGAGGCAAAGTTAATCACAAAAAAAGACAACAGTTTCACCTTCAATGATAATAATCAATGCAATCATCAAACCGATTCAAATTTTTCTTTTCTGAGTATTCAGGTGCAAGCTTTTCTGTTTTTGCCTCAATTTCAATGCAAAGTAGAAAATTCCATTGTATCCAGGGGCAAAGGTTTCCCCTCCATGGTTCAACTTTTTAAGGAGAATGCTTCCAGGAAGATTTGGACATGCAACTATGCACTTTTCCTACTAATACTTACTAAGCACCTACTGCATGTCTGTCTGTATTCTAGGAAGTGGGGTTACAGCAAGGAACCTGATGAGGTTCTTGCCTTAAAGCAGCTACTAGAGGAAAACAAGCATAGCACCAAAAGTGCACTGAGGTGTCAGGGGTGCTATTTGAGCTGCACAAAATATTCCATGGGCCCCACCATGGAGAGGTTGACGCCATCTGTGAAATGTGGGAAGGAGTTTCAGAAAATACTTCAAAGGAAAAGGGAGGGGTGGGCTGGGTGAGGTTGAAAAGCAAACTTGGCAAAGCAAGCCACCTGCAAGGCACAGTGGTGGGAAAAAGGCTGGCTCTCACTGAGGATCCTAGACTTCATTTTCATGGCTTTAGAGGTCAACAGGCAAGCAAGAGAGTGATAGAAGGTAAAGCAAGAACAGTAAATGGAGGGATCATCATTTTGCTTGCATAAGGAAACATAATTTGCTAAGAGATGTAAATTGGGGTTTATATAAGGAAGCCTCAGACAGGTATGTTCAGGCTCCTCCCTGTTAGGAATCAAAGAAATGTTACAGAAGAGAAAGATCTGCCTTTGACCATGCTTCAGGATTTTAACTCTCCTGAATTGCTCGACCCGCATGGTGAGTGTGCCTCACAGGGTGCCAGGACCGAATCCTCTGGGCCTCTGCATCCAGCACTTTATTCTTCTCTCTGCATCTCCTCCTTATTTTCATGGAGGAAGTCAGGATCAGCAGCAGCAGGCGTTGCCACAACCCCTGGTGCTTGCAGAAACCCAGCTCTGAGGTTGCACCCTTTGCTTGCTGCAGTGATGCTGGGAACCCTGAAGTCAGCAGGGTGGATCTTGTTGGAGCCCAGTCCCCAGATGCTGGTGTTTCCCTTTCTCAGTGCCTCTTCCATTCCTTCATGTCTCACTTCTCACTTTACCCCAAGCCTTCAAAATCACTCTTCTCTGATGCCTGGCCCCTGCTTCCTTTATCCTTGGTACAAATTCCTTTCTGGACAAACTCCCCAAACCCCTTGGGAAGCACATCCACATGCAGTTTGCCTTCCAGACTCAGCCAAACGTGCTGTATCCTTAGAAGAACATAGTTTAGATGCATGCTGGAAGCTTTGGAAGTTATGGGAAAAAGAAACAAGAGAAACACAAGCTCGAGAAAAAAAAAAAAAAAAACCTAAAGGTGGTTTCTGTGGAGCCTCCAAATCCAAGATAAATAACACATTTTTTTCAATATTCTTCTTACTCATATTTTCCAACTGAGATAGATCCTCGCTTGTGTGTTTTTCTGTTTAGTATTTTGTATTTTTGTAAGCCACCTCCTTAGAACCTTTTTTTTTTTTTTTTTGCAACATGGCAGAATAAAAATAAAGGAATAAAGAAGGTTACTTAATAGTTGCCATATTTGAAGTCAAGAATGATGTAGTAAGAGGTAGAAACGAAAAACAAAACAAACTTTTTGCTAAAACACGGCCAGAGCCATAAGTTGAAAGGGCAGGGAATGAAGACTACATGGCGACCCGTCCTGACTTCCTCTGCCGGTGGTGAAGTAGTCCAAGGGGGGAAAACCAAACCCAAACGAAGGCGGGAGGAAGGTTAAGCCTGGGGCGCGGAGACTTCGCGGCTGCAGACCTTAAGATCTGCAGCTGGGAGAGAGAAGGGAAAGGCGCTGTGGGGTCCTGTGGGGGCCTATGGGGAAAAGCCCACAGCCACACACAGGGACGTGAAGGTCACCGTGGGTGGCGGGATTTTCTCCGCACCACACCCAGCGAAACCCCCTTCGCTCAACGCCCCCCTCTTCCCGGCTGAACTCTCGTCAGTTTCCCCGTCGTTTCCCAGGCGTCCCTCCCCCAAGCGGGGAAGACTTTCTCTCCGTCCTTCCCCTCGGCTCCTGGCGTCCGCTCTGCGCTCTTCCCACGGAGCCCTTCGTTTGCCTCCCTGCCAATGGGGGGTCCGGGCGGCAGGTGGATCGGCGGCCAGGGGCAGCCACCGCGAAGAGTCTGCGGGGCCTGGGCCCGACGGCACTGGACGGGGCGCGGCCCGCGGGCCGCCCGGGGCGGGGAAAGCGGCCCTGCCCCTCCCGGGCCCCGCGCAGCCGGCCCCAGGGGCGGTCCCAGGCTGCCCGCTCGCCGCCGCAGCTCCGCGTGCCTGCTGGGCGCTCCCCAGTGGTGGAGCCCAGGTGCCGGAGGGCAGGAGGCCCCGAGGATGTGCGGCTGGCGGCTGCTCCTGCTCTGGGGGCTGCTCCCCGGGGCAGCGGCGGGGGGCTCGGGCCGAACCTACCCGCACCGCACCCTGCTTGACTCGGACGGCAAATATTGGCTAGGCTGGGGCCAGCGGGGCAGCCGGCTCGCCTTCCGCCTCGAAGTGCGCACCGCCGGCTACGTGGGCTTGGGCTTCTCGCCCACCGGGACCATGGCTGCGGCGGACATCGTAGTGGGCGGCGTGGCCCATGGGCAGCCGTACTTGCAGGTAAGCGCACCTCTCAGAGCAGCTGGCCCGGCCGAGCCCAGTTCGGAGGGAGCGGGCGCTGGCGCGAAGCGCCCCCGAGGCCGCCCGCGTGTCTAATCCCAGCCTCGCTCCCTGCATCCCAGCGCCCCGAGCACTTCGCGAGCTCACATTGGCGGTCTGTTTCCGTACCTCCGCGGTCCAAAGCGCCCTTGGCCAGGCTCCCCGGCTCCGCCGCGCCCTGCTGCTCCGAGTTTTCGGTCGGGTGAGCCCCAATAATTTTCCTTCTCTGAACCCTTTACTGTTCCCAGCGTCCTCACTAAGTAAATCCCGCACGTCCACACCTGCCACAATTCCCGCTTTATTCCTGGTGGGAAAGGAGAGACTCCAGGCGTAGGGGACGGAACGGGACGGCTCTGACCGAGGGAGTGCGAGAGCTTTTACACCTTGCGGACAGGGGTTGGGAATCTTGAACTTCCCCAATGGCTGCGATCTGGAAGCCCCTGCGCCTGGGACTGTTCAGCTCCGTGGTGCAGAGGGAGCGTGAAAGGTTCTTAAGTATCCTAAGTATCTTAGGAACTTTGCTATTCAGAGGGATGTTTAGGAAACTGCGCTTAGAGACCTTCAAAAGCTAATGTCCTCAGGCAAAAATCCCCTATTTAGTGCTAACAATAGTAACAATGGGAGACGCGTTAATGTGACAGCTGCCGATTGGCTGTGAGGGAGATGGCTTAGCGAGGTTGCCTGGTCCTAGGTGCCATTCAGGAATTGGAAAAAAAAAAAAAAAAAAAGCGGGAGGAGGAGGTGGAGGAGGTGGAGGAGAAGAAGGAAGTTAGGTGTCTTGGACATCTTTGACCATGACCAACGTTTGGATCCTGGTGGAGATACACTGTTATTTGAAATACTCTTCTCAAAATAGTGTCCTTTGTTAAAAAGCCAGGTGAGAGCTCCCGTTGTTTTGTCGTTGTCTGAAGGCTTGGTTGGTATTTTAATCAAAGTTCCCGAGGGATTGCACGGGGCACGACTTCATAATTTTATCCTCAACGAGGGATTGCAAGGGGCACGACTCCATAATTTTATCCTCAACTTCTAAGTATTATTTCCACAAGCTCTGACAGACGCCATCAGTTTGGAACCCTGATTCTTGGCTACAAAAAAAAGTGACAGAAATCAAAAAAAAATCAAAGCTCCCCAAAGGTCTAGGTTGTTCATAAATTAAACGTTTCCTCCCTGAATAAGTGCTCTAAAGCTCCAATAAAGTAAAGTTTTATGATAATTGCACTCTGCTGAAGTCACTGAGGAAACTACTATACTCCTGCTGTGCATCCCAGACATTAAATTTGTGAATTAACAATTTGACCCCAAGTAAACGTCACTGACTGACAATCTGCAGTGTTAGGAAGTAGATAGCAACTTATTTAAATATGATTTGAACCAAGTTGTTGGTTGGTTGTTTGGTCTGTATGCTTATTTTTGAAGATTGGGGACTGTAGCATGCCCCTTAATCATGTGTATGTGTTCTACAGAAGGGACATGAGAAATTTTAACATGACGGTGTTACAGAACAGGACAGACTTTGAAAATTAATGATATTATGTTTTCCCAAAAGTATAGCATTTTTAGAACGCTCACCCAATTTGATATCAAATAAAAGGCTAAGAGTAGAATCCTGATTCAATGTGCCGTTAATGGACTCACCAAAGGCATAGACTCTGCTAAACTACCAAATATCTTCACACTTCTGGTCGCTTTTCATAAAGATTGCATAAATGGTCTTTAGATCAATTTTGAAACTGGATCCTTTTTTAAAGAAATTGTTGAATAGGTATCACTTTTAGATTAATTAGAAACAGTTTTCCAATATAAAGATCAATAAGTAGGATTTTCATTTCTATATTTATTCTTAAAGAAATAAGATCTTAGTTTTATATATAAAGGATAATCATTTTCTTATTTGGCTGACATTCTATGCCAATCCACTTCTTAAAGCATTCTACTCATTTTGAGATGTATAAAATACAATAAAATGCTGATCAACTAAGTGGAAAGATAGAGGAAAGACACAAAATACTATAAATAAAAAGAAATATATAGTTCTGGCTGAATCATTTGGGCTAGGTGATCCTATTTTTCATGACTTGAACTTGAATCTTTTCCCTGGGAACTATTGGCAAGTCTTCCTACACTAGTGTAATATAGGGTATCTTCAGAAGCTGTACTGAAAAAGAAATAAGATTCTTTAATGGGGTGTATGTGGTTCTATTAGTAGACTTTTGGTTTCATGTAACTTGAGAGAACCTTAGTGGAACAATGGAAAAGCATCTGCTCTGGGGGCAGCCACTAATAGTTGGGCAATGTCTTCAGACCTAATGATAACAATCTCAGTCACCTCATCTTGAGGCTTTTTCCCATCTATTTTCTTCTTCTTTCTTTAATTTTAAGCTTCAGTTTTAGTGTTTCTTTAGGATTCTTCTGACTTTAATTTCTAATTATGTGTGTGTGTGGTTTTTTGTTTGTTTTTGTTTTTACAAAAGGTGTTCACTTCTGGATAACTCTCGAAGAGTGAATCCCAACAAGCAGGTAGAGCATTGTTGGCTAAACCTGGTAGAGGTCAGGAAGGAAATGCAACAGAGTGGTGTGCAGTTGAGTGAGACAGGCAGATGTTTTACAGCAGAGATAGAGGGCACTGAGGTGTTGAGGGAATTGGAGACTTTGTGAGTGAATTTTGACAGAGGAATGCAAAGCCAGAATTACTAGATCTTTTGTATATTTTGTTTTGTTTTGGAAGTAGACAAAAATTTAGCTTGTGTGTGCATATGTAAAAATCTTCTGACTACTAAATATTGGCAATGGTTCAGATTTGTACAAAGCACCACATAGTGGGCACATACACCAGTACACAGACACACACAATTTCAGTTGGGATGTATCTCATAGGCAATCTAATCTTGGACCAAGAGGAAAAGAGCTAAAATTAATAAAGAATCAACCCAATTTATGAAAATCAATGAAAGGCACAGAAGCAAGTCCTATTTACTTTTAGGTCAATTTAATTCTATGCCAAGAAGTGGGTTTAATATTGGGCACCTTTGTCCAATGTCTATCAATCCTACATAACAAACTGCCGCAAAACATACTAACCTAGAACATTTTCCTCTCTCAAAGATCTGCAATTTGAACAGGGCATGGAAGGGATAGCTCTCCTGTGCTCCACTTTGTGTCAACTCCAAAGTAGATGATTGAAAGCATATGTAGGTTCACTCCCTGGAATGTGTGACTGGTGGTTGATGTTTGCTGTTGACTGGGATCTTAGCTAGTACTGTGGTGAGATCATGACTTTTCCATGTGACTACATAGTTTCCTTGCATACCAAGGGTTGATACCATGAGTGAAAATCTCAAGAGGCCCAGATGGAAACCGTGTAGATTTTTATGACATTGCCTTTAAGTCAGGTCATGTGACTTTTGCTATGGATACAGACCCACTGGATTCAAGATGGATTCAGACTCCATCTCAATATTATGTCATAATATGGTTACATGGGAATGAAATATATTGTTGTGGTCATATTAGGAAAATATATTTATACTATATCGATCCTCACTGGCTTCTCACAATCTCTTTCTTACCACCATTTTTGATGTCTATCTACATATCTTTATGTATCTACTCTCTTGACACTACTTAAAATGAGAGGCAATGTTTACTTATTCACCATTTCTTTTGCTCTCTTTCTCCCCTATCCTCCCTTTCTCTCTCTCTCTCTCTCTCTCTCTCTCTCACACACACACACACACACACACACACCCTACTGTTATAGAGTTGGTAAACAGTTGGTACCTTTCCCATTGGCTTCATGTTCCATGCTCTCTCTGTTTCTGCCCATTGCCCCTCCTCCCAACAAGAGTTCTGAATCTTGGCCACTCCATAGTTTTCAGTGGTTGCCTATCACTGATTCAGCATTCCATCCAGTGAGACAACCTGCAGAGGGTGGTGTGCTTGCCTGTATGTTTAAGGAGTCAAAAAATGAGTTTGAATTCCCTTGCTTCTTGGCAAAAGGCTTTGCCACTCTTAAAACTGGTATACTGGGAATTCTCCCTGCCTATTTGGTAACTTTTTTGACCTTGTCTGGAGATATTTCCTTAAAGGGTGATAAAAATGGGGAAGAAAAGAGGGGAGCACTGTGGTTGTGAAGCAAAGCCAGTTCCAGTGTCACCCACTGGATCAATGGATGGGGGGTGCTGCTGAGGTCAGTTTCTACATTGTCTTTTCGCAAAGCACTGAGGCAGGAGTGGAGAACTGTCTTTCCTTTTGCATTGGCTTTTCAGAACCTCACTATTTTGTCTACATGAATCGGCTCAACTCTAATTTTCCTGATAGATTCCTGTCCCTTCCTTATTCTTTGCCCTTCTTTGACACAGAGCAACTCCACCCCCACCGGAACCATTTAGCAGCTAAGAGTGCCCATTTGAGACAAGTAATCCGGTTGATGAATGCCCAGTTTGTGTGAGTGAGAGAGCAGCATTGTAGGATGTGCCTGTTGAATTTGCACAAAAATGGATTCACCCTTCCTATGGGGGTATGAATTGCTAGTGAATGCAGACCAAAACATATGTCATCATTTGCCACAGCCTTGCTTGTTGGCTATCACAAAAACTGAAGCCTTTCTGTGAGAAGTGTCTACAGCAGCAGGGTAATTGCTACTGGGCCGTTCAGTCGCCGAGGAAGAGCTTGGAACTGAGTTGAAATCACAGAAAACAGTGAGCATTCTTTGTGGTTAACGATGTGCTTCTTTTAAGTGCACCCCAGCCAACGGCAACAAAGAAATGTTTGGAAAGCAAATTGAAAGCCTGTAAGGGGAAGATGAAGAGAGTGTGCAAGGCTGACACAGCTCAGCTGGTGCTTTGTTAAGAGATATTTATAAGTCTTTGGATTATGCCCCCCAATTTCCAGATGACGAAGGGACTTTTCCAAGCTTCATGCTTTGTGTATTAGTAACAAGGACACATGGTCCAGTGCAATGCTTTAGCGCAGGCAGGAGGATGCTCTACAGCTGTATGCTTCTCCTTGGCAGAGCAGATGATTTCATAATTAGCCTGAGGACACGGGAAGACCTAATAGCGAAAGCAACAATGCACCTGAATTGACAAATGCGCTTCAAGCCTTCGGGCAACCAACGGCCTATTTTGGAGTCTTGGAGAAAGAGAGGCCAGAGTCCACTTTAAAGGAAGTGAATGGTGATTTTATTGATTCATCATTTGTAAAATAAAATTGTTGGCAAAAGGGATGAATTCATTACACATGATCATGTTTCTGGAAATGTTTAATCCATATGTAATAAAAAATCATGCAGATGGATGCATCACACTGTTTTTTTATTGCTGCTAGTAAAGAACTTTTAAACAGAAAAATATTTCTCCAGGAAGCTTCTTCCAAATTTTTGTCTTTTAACTTGTTGAATTCTAGAGTAGATGAAAAAATAAATAAAAGTTGATTTATCAGTAAGGAAAGCATACAGTGTATATGCAAAAATTACTTCAAAAATTATTTCAAGTAGATAATTTTTTATTTGAAAGTCAGAGTTACACAGAGAGAGAAGGAGAGTCAGAGAGAGAGAGAGGGATCTTCCATCCGATGGTTCACTCCCCATTTGGCCACAACGGCCGGAGTTGCGCAGATCTGAAACCAGGAGCCAGGAGCTTCTTCCGGGTCTCCCATGTGGGTGCAGGGGCCTAAGGACTTGGGCCATCTTCTACTGCTTTTCCCAGGCCATAGCAGAGAGCTAGATCAGAAATGAAGCAGCTGCGACTTGAACCGGCGCCCTTATGGGATTCTGGCGCTTCAGGCCATGGTGTTAGCCTGCTGCGCCAGAGTGCCAGCCCCTCAAGCAGATAATTTTTTTTTTTTTTTTTTTTTACTTATTTGACTGGTAGAGTTAGACAGTGAGAGAGAGAGAAAGGTCTTCCTTCTGTTGGTTCAAACCCCAAATGGCTGCTATGGCCGGCACTATGCCGATCTGAAGCCAGGAGCCAGGTGCTTCCTCTTGGTCTCCCACGCAGGTGCAGGCACCCAGTCACCTGGGCCATCCTCCGCTGCCCTCCCGGGCCACAGCAGAGAGCTAGACTGGGACTAGAACCCGGCTCCCATATGGGATGCCGGCGCTGCAGGTGGAGGATTAGCCAAGTGAGCCACGGCACCGGCCCCAAGCAGATAATTTTTATGAAGTATAAGTTTGGAATTCTAAGATCCCTTCTGAGTGCTACACAAATAATGTACAGAGCAATTTTAATCTATGATTCATCTAATGTAACCAAAAATTATGAGAAAAATTTACAGGTTAAATGCTGATGTTTTGTGTGTTTACTTACTGCCTCTTAAGAACTCAGAGTTTGACTGAATCCTTCAAGCCTTCTGCCCTCAATCTCCTTCCCAAATTTTATGGGTGAAGAAACGATGCCAGAGGTAACTATTAAATGGCTTGTTGGAGACAATTCAGGCACAGATCAGCAACCTGGATTTATTTCCTCTGAGTGCTGGTCTGGTGCCCTTTCTTCTGAAGGCAACCTGTTCTTACATTAAGAAACACAATCCACATTTTTTCCTAAGTGAAAAAATGTTTAATAAAGCACATCTTAAGACAAAGTGATAAAATCACAGTATTTCTCTTACAACTTTTCTGCTATAAATGTTTGCATACACATTTCTATGGTATGATTTTAAATGATTTTTCATTCATTGAATTCTTAATATATGCCATGCATTGTAAAAAAAAAAATCTTTGAAAGTGCTTGTGCCAGCAATTTCAAGATAAGTCTGTGCAGTCAATATCTTATGTCTCTCCTTTTGTAGATGTACAAACTTGGGGCTCCAGGTCACACAGCGTGGGAATCATTTGTGGTTTTCACATGACTGTTTCGGTAAAGTACTCACTTATAGGCAGGGAATGTTGGGATTTTCACTCATTCATTCAGTCAATGTTCATTGAATGTTTGCTGAAGAGTTCTAGATACTAGAGACATATTTTTGGATGAGATGAAATAAGTGAAATTATGGAGTTCATGTTTTGGTTAAGGGTACCTGAAAAAAAAAAAAAAAAAACAAGAAAAACTCAGAAAGGGATAAGCGCTGTGTGGATAATTGAAACATGATGTGATAAGGAGCATGATATGTTTAGGATGCTGATAGCAATAAAGGAAAACAAGTGTCCCAAGTTTAGAAGATTGTTTTTCAAAGTTAACCCTAGTGTTTACAATTCAAAATATTCTATATTATGAAGAACATTATCTAGTATGGGCATCAAAGAATTCAGTGTGCCTTAAATATAGGCGACTACCTACCTGGAAAAAATATAATTAATGTTTTTCAAATATGCCTGAACCACATTAGCTCTCTTTTCTATTTCTGTGGCATTGTTACACAGATGTTTAGTAAGCTCAACTAGAGTCTTTCAAGCTTTGATCTAGAGAAGTTTCTTAATAGTAGGTGTGAATGTTTTTCTCTTATATCCTGTATTCTTTCTCATCTTCAATAACATTAAACAGCTAAGAGCTTTGACCGGCTAGAGCAACAGCACAAAGTGTGTTTGAAGAGAATTTCTACCCTCCATGCAACTTTTAAGCTAACATTTTGAAATCTCAGTTTTTGGAAAAAAAGTGAAGTGCTTTTTTTTGGCTGCGGAGCACATGCACTGAAATCTCACATACACAGGGAAAGTCATGGAGAAGAAATTTATGGACACCAGGCTTCCTGGTTCTTTGGACACTCAGGTCCCTTTCCACAAGGCCAGATGAATTCGTGATATGGAAGATTACAGTCTGCGATGAGCAGGCAAATGTAATGGAGAATTGAGATCTGGGAAAATATTCCATTTTCCTATGTCAGAAGTTTCTCAAACTCATATGTATGGTAAAATCAACTTCGGGATCTTTTTTTTTTTTTTTTTAGTATTTATTTTCATTTTATTTGAGAGGCAGAGAGAATAACAGTTATCTTCCACCTGCTGATTCATGCCCAAATTCCTACAAGAACCAGAGCTGAGCCAGATTGAAGTCAGGAGCCAGGAACTCCATCAGGTATTCCCATATAGGGAGCAGGGGCTCAAATACTTGAGCCATTGTCTGCTGCCTCCCAGGGTGTGCATTAGCAGAAAGCTGGCAGATCTGTTTGGCACAGTGACTTAAGTTGCCACTTGGTACACCTGTATCCCATATCAGGGTCCCTGGGTTCTAGTTCAAGCTATTTACTTGGTGATCTTCTAAAAATTCCAAAGCCCAGGCACCTTCCCACACTGTTAAAATACAATGACAGGGGTGTGGAATAAGATTTTTTAAATGAAGATTTATTTATTTATTTGAAAGGCAGAGTTACAGAGAGAGAGAGAGAGAGAGAGAGAGAGAGATCTTCCACCCTCTGGCTCACTCCTCAAATGGCCTCAGTAGGACTAGGCCAAAGCCAAGAGCTTCACCTGGATCTCTAACAAGGATGCAGGGACCCAAGCACTTGGGCCATCTTCTGCTGCTTTTTCAGGAACAGAATCAAAAGTAGAGCAACCAGGACATGAACTGGTGCCCTTATGGGCTGGCAGCTTAACTACTGTGCCACAACACCAACCCCTGGACTTAGGCTTCATTATATTCTGTTTTCTCAACTGATGCTAACATGGAGACAAGTTCATGGCTGCTGGCCTTGTGTGGTCAACATCTTCAGTAGGAATCGAGTGACTCAACCTGCAGAAGCATGGAAGATTCCAGGCCCAGGGTTTAAGGATGCACAAAAGATTCCATGCAGTCAATGACAGCAATCATTTGATGTTTGAAGCAAGGGCTAACGTATGCTTGGATGTTTATGATAATTTTTAAAAGGAATAAATAAAGTGTTTTTTTTCATGCATGGAAACATGTCTGAGGTGAATTTAATTAGGCTGTCGATAGTTCCAAGTATTTTCTTAAACATATATGCTTAGAAAAGAGCAACAATTGAACTAAAATGAGTGTGTTTCAAAATATACTGAACTAAAAATCAATCTCTCTAGAAATAAACCTCTCTCTCTCTCTTTCTTTCTCTCTCTCCCTTTCCCTCCCTCTCTCCCCCCCAGCCTTTTAAAAAGAGATTTGTTTATTTGAAAGGCAGAGGAAGAGGGACAGGGAAAGAGAGAGAGACATGGAGAGGAAGTAGAGGGAGAGGGAGAGAGAGAGATTGTCCACCTGCAGTGTTACTCCCCAAATGCTTGCAACAGTCAGGGCTGGGCCAGGTGGAAGCCAGGACCCAGGAACTTCCTCTGGCCTCCCAAGAGAGTAGCAGGGACCTAAGTACTTGAGCTATCACTGCTGCCTCTCAGGCATATGAGCAGAAAGCTGGATCAGAAGTGGAGGTGGAACTCTGCCTAGGCACTGTGATATGGAATGTGGGTGTCCCAAGCGGTAGCTTAACCTACTGGGCCACAATGCCTGACCCTCCTATACACCTTTTGGCAGCTGCTGTATTTTTAGGAAATAGGAATATCTGCCCACATAGAGTCTAAAATTTATTTGTTATATGTGGTCACAGGGCATCAGAGAAACATTATTTCATTTAATTAGAAATGAAAGTCTGAAGTCACTTTCAGCCTGTATGTAAGTCATTAGAACCAACAGTAACCAAATGGACTCCCTTTGTGTTTGGAAAAACCCTCCAGCATCTTTCCCGGTATATTACATAAATACATCTTTCCCTTTCCTCCTCACTTCCAAAGTTACTAATAAACAGTGGAATGCCCTCAAGCTGTAGTTACTGAAGAAGGAGGAAGGTTTGAGGGAGTGGTGGATAATTAGTATCTTATTAGGGCATGGATGGAACATTTAGAAGTCAGTGACTGTGTCAGTGTTGCCAAGTCTTCTCCAGGCAGCAGAAACAATTCCTTGTGTTTGGCACATCCCCAGGAAATACCTGCTGAATAGCTGCTGGGCAGTTGAGTGTAGGAAATACTGTCAACTAGGTGTGAATCCAGGCACTGATGGCTACTTTTTCATTGTGTGGCTTTTGGCAAACTTCTCTCTCTGACAGTTCCCTTCTGTGGAGAGGGGAAATTACAATATTTAACTTCAGGGTTTCTGTGAGGATTAAATTAAAGAGCATGTAAAGCTTTTAGCAGATTATATGACATATGGAAATTACTGAAAAATATAAGATTCTATTAAAATGATTAATCACTAAATGAACCATGAGAATGGTCATAACACTAATGAAGACAAATATTTCAGCTTTTCTTTTTCTTGTTTTTAAAGATTTATTTATATATCTGAAAGGCAGAGTTACAGAGAGGAAGAGGCAGAGCGAGAGCAAGAGCGAGAGCGAGAGAGAGAGAGAGAGAGAGAGGTCTTCCACCTGCTGGTTCATTCCCCCAAATGACTGCAATCACTGGATCTGGGCCAGTCCAAAGCCAGGAGCCAGGAGCTTCTTCCGGGTCTCCCACGTGGGTACAGGGTCCCAAGGACTTGGGCCATCTTCTACAGCTTTCCCAGGCCATAGCAGAGAGCTGGATCTGAAGTGGAGCAGCCAGGACTCAAACTGGCACCATATGGGATGCCAGCCTGCAGGCAGTGGCTTTACCTGCTATGCCACAGTGCCAGTGCCATCCCCTCAGCTTTCCAACTTGGGGAGAAAGGTGTGTGTAAATGTATAAATGGAGGAAGGTGGGGGGTGGGAGAACGGGAATATCATCATGTTCTCAGAACTGTATCAAAAGATCACATTGAATTTGTTAAAAACTAAATAAAATTAAAATTAAAATGTTAAAAATAATTATTGCTATCATAGCAGGAGGTCTCCTACTTAACACCTCCAGTTCACAAAATCCCAACAAACTTCTCAGCCATCCAGTGCAGTCACATTCTTTCCATTGAGATTTAAATCTCAGCCTTCCGGTAGAAGGACTTCTCAAGTTTGTTCCTTTCTCAGATCACCATAGAGATAATAGCTGTTCCCTGCATTCTGTATTCTCATATTCTTTTGCAGCCTCTGATTCTTTTAGAACAGTTAACTATGTTTACTGGCTAATAATATTTCATATTAAATTTTTGCTTGCAAAAATAACTGTACAAATGGAGGAGATGGATAGCAATTTTGGGAAAAATTCAAGGACAAATTTTAAGCAATGCATTTTCTTTTAAGATTTATTTATGTATTTGAAACTCTGAGTTAGAGAAAGAAGGAGAGGCAGAGAGAAAAATAGAGAGAGAGAGAGAAAGGGAGAGAGAGAGGTCTTTCATCTACTGGTTCACTCCCCGATTGGCCGCAATGGCTGGAGCTGTGCTGATCTGAAGCCAGGAGCCAGTAGCTTCTTCCAGGTCTCCCACATAGGTGCAGGGGCCCAAGGACGTGGGCCATCTTCTACAGCTTTCCCAGGCCATGGCAGAGAGCTGGATCTGAAGTGGAGCAGCCAGGACTTGAACTGGTGCCCATATGGGATGCCAGAATTGCAGGTGGTGGCTTTTCCCGCTATGCCACAGCACGATCCTCAAGCAATGCATTTTCAGACTCTTTGCAATCATGAATGATTAGAGGCTAGCCTGGTTTTGGTAAACAGTTTTAAAAGAAGACTATGTATTTTTTTGCATTTGATTTTCCAGACATGTAGATTAGATAAATGGTATTTCTTAAGAATAGTAAGGAATTTTTCTGAGTATCCATTTCATGGTATCCTTGCAGAAGATGGACTCTTAAGTTGAATTAGTTATAAATATTTATTAGTGGGTGAAGAGAGAGGGAGAAAGAGAGACCAAGCTCCCATCTACTGGTTCATTCTCCTAATGCCTACACCTCAGGTTGGAAGCAAGGAACTCAGTCTGGGTCTCCTATGTGGGTAGATGGAACCCAATTATTTGAACCATCACTGGTGACTTTCAGGGTCTTCATTAGCAGGAACTTGGGAGTCAGGAACTAGAACCAGGAATCAAACCCAGTACTCTTATGTGGGATATGGGCATCTTAACTTGTGTCTTAACTGCTAGACTAAATACTTCCCCGAATAATCATAAATGTTCAAACACCCACCCCCTGAACATATTTTTAACAGACTGATTACATTAGATTTCAGAATGAGGGCTTAAAAAAGTGATATGCTAACATAAGAAAAGTAAACTAGAAGTTAAAAAGTCCTTGGGAATAAAAATAAAGTCTGGCAACTTTATTGAAAACATTAGCTGTGTATGTACAAAATGTATACAACTGTACTAAATTGAAATTCATGTGAAAATGATCTGTATTTGATCATTTTAAGTTCAATATGATGAGGTTGTTAAACATACAAATGCAGTGTTAGACCTCAAGACCTTCTGTTCACAACAAGGGGAGTAGTATTGCCATAGCACTCTGTCCTAGGCTACTCATACTAGAAGATCCCTTCTAGGAACAGGTTGTTTTTTTTTTGTTTGTTTTTTGTTTTTTTTGATAGGCAGAATGGACAGTGAGAGAGAGAGACAGAGAGAAAGGTCTTCTTTTGCTGTTGGTTCACCCTCCAATGGCCGCCACGGCTGGCGCGCTGTGGCCGGGCACCACGCTGATCCAAAGGAAGGAGCGAGGTGCTTCTCCTGGTCTCCCATAGGGTGCAGGGCCCAAGCACTTGGGCCATCCTCCACTGCACTCCCTGGCCACAGCAGAGAGCTGGCCTGGAAGAGGGGCAACCGGGACAGAATCCGGTGTGCCGGCGCCACAAGGCAGAGGATTAGCCTCTTGAGGCACGGTGCCGGCAACAGGAACAGGGTCTTAAAAGGACAAGTGAGAGAACTGTGGAGGAGGACTACGAGGATGGTTGGAACTCTTGAAATTCTGGGTACCTGAGGAATGGGAAATAGTTGGCAACGTTTGCCAGGAGAAAGAACAATTAGAATGACAAGATTATTGTCTTTCAAGTTATAGATAATTGTGGAAGTTGTGGATGTTAAGAAATATTACATACACTTTTTATAATTCTCTTCAGTGACTTATTTTTATTTTATTTTATTTTACTTTTTTGACAGGCAGAGTGGACAGTGAGAGAGAGAGACAGAGAGAAAGGTCTTCCTTTGCCGTTTGTTCACTCTCCAATGGCCGGCGCGCTGCGGCCGGCACACTGTGCTGATCCTATGGCAGGAGCCAGGTACTTATCCTGGTCTCCCGTGGGGTGCAGGGCCCAAGTACTTGGGCCATCCTCCACTGCCTTTCTGGGCCACAGCAGAGAGCTGGCCTGGAAGAGGGGCAACCGGGACAGAATCTGGTGCCCCGACCAGGACTAGAACCCGGTGTGCCGGCTCCGCAAGGCAGAGGATTAGCCTAGTGAGCCGTGGTGCCGGCCTTTCAGTGACTTATAAAATCTCAAAATGTCTGGGGCCCCATCCATGCCCTACTGACCTCATTCTCTTGGGCACTGGCATTCAGCCACACTGGCTTTTGTTTGCTTCATCACGCTGGATAGCCTGATCCCACTCCAGATCCTTTTCGGTAGTTGCTCTCTCTTCCTGCAAACTACTTCCTTCACACATTGTGTCTCTGACTCCCAATTGTAGTTTACTTCTCAGCCTCAGTATCTTTTGGTGACTTTTCCAGTCACCCAACCCAAAGCAGTCTCTGATCCCTCTCTGTCATCTCTTTTATTTTCTAATAAACAATTATTATCTATAATGTCTTGTTTATGTGATTATTCAAGTTTATTTAAAAATTGTCTGCCCTCTTCCAACTCTCAATAAATTAAGTTCCATTTTCTAGAAAAATGCCTGCTCTCCTGTTCCATCATGTGTGCACAGCCGTAAAACAAGGACTAAAGATAAACAGCCTTTCAATAAAATATGTGCTGGAGGGAGGATGGACAGAGGAGGAGGAGGAACAAAAGAAGAAAGGAAAATAGGATGAGAAGCAGAAGGAAGGAGAGAAGGAAATAAAGTAGGAAGAAGAAAGGGGTGGGAAGAAGAGAGGGGAAGGGGAAAAAGGAAAGGAAGAATTTGCTTTCTTTCCCAAATTTATTCCTTGTAATGAGTAGTCATGGACAGATAAGTCATCTACATTTTTAAAAATTAAATTGATGGGATAGGATGAAGGTACAATAATACATTACTTGAATGGTAGAGTCTGAAATTGTTTTTTTTTTTTCCACTGAAGTATACTGTTGTGGATGAAGAGTTAAATCTTTTATTTTATGCAGTATCTCCAATAATTCCATAATTAAATAGTAATTAAAGTTAACTACTTAACTTTAAATATTAAGTTATTCTGCATGAAAACTAAATGAGATGATTGACTATGAGGGAAAATTTAGGGTGTGTTTTTTCAGAAGGCAGCACTTGAACAACAAACAGATTGCTCAGGTGGGCCTCTTTCTTATTTGAACACAGCTCTGGGTTCCAATTTTGACTTTCTGGTAAGTATTTAATAGATCTCTCGTTAGAGCCACAGAGCTTCACTTTCGGTTTCTCAAGGGCAATCCCCTTGCATTTTGACATCGCACTCAAATTTCTTAGATCAGTGAGCAATTCACTTTTAAAGATCAGTTTATATTGAAATCAGAAGATTGTGTTCATGTAGCCTGTTTACATAACCCTGTGATTTTTAAGGATTAAAGATTCTTTTTAGTACAAAAATATTTCTTATTATACCATCAATATTACTAAACCACCATAACATTTATTGTAGAAATTGATATTAGAGACAGCAGTGTTTGAAGGACTAAGGCTTTTGAGATTTAGAAAAAAGAAGAACAACTACAAGCACCTGTCAAAGAAAATGATGACAGATGGTAACATTTTTCTCAAGGGTCTCCCCGCAGCTGTGCGTGCATTCAGTACTCCAAGCTGAACCAACTCTATTCATATCTTTTATTACATCCAAAAGAGTTTTCACTTCATCCTGTTTAACACAGAACCAGCCAAAGCTCTATTCTGTAGTAGAGATTTAAGAGAAGAAAGATTGACAATGGGTGAGAACTGATTTAACATCTGTGTAATCATGTTTTTGAACAAGAGGTCATAGCAGTTTTGTCAGTGATTAAAGCTAGATTTTGCAAAATGTTATCTTAGTTTCAAAGTGGCAATTAGTACTCACACTATCAACTAAATGATAAATACCAACCTCTTACCCATTTCTACTGATGGTAACTTGCTTTATTTCTGCCACACCACATTTTGAAGCCTCAATTAAATACTTCATAAGTTTTTTTCAAAGCATAAAGTGTTCAAAAGAAAAAAATACCTTGTGAGAACATGTCTCAAGAGTAATATTTTTGTGCCATAGCTGAAGATTAACTGTATTACAGGAGGCTAATGATGAAATAGAAGTTCCAGAATAACAAGTAATATTTTACCCAAAAAAGTAAGCAAACTGAATACAAAATCAATGCAAAATCCACAACTGAACAAAAAGTAATATCTATATCACAATTTATATGGAACCTGAGTTAGATATTTGAATTGGAATGTAATTGAGCTTCACATAAAGCCATTCATAGAGAGTAACATTACTGCATAGTTCAAATTGCAGGATATAAAAACTATGTAAGCACAAACAAGAGTGTCTTCTGTATATCAGTTTTAATGTTTACATTATTAAGAACATTTGCCTATTTTTATTCTTAAAATCTTACAGAATAGCATTATGATTACTTGAATCTTGACCAACCCCTGTACTTCAATAAAGTTCATTATAATGATTCTTAATTAGAGCTTTTATTTATCAGTATTTTATGTTGTATTTATACTATATACAAATATATTTAATACATACATTACAAATTACATTTTTATTATGGCTGTGACATCAGGCCATGATAGTCAGAGTGTACTGTGATCAATACTCCTATTTTTAGTTAAAAAGTCTGGAATATTGAGCAGTGCAAGAAGATGGTTAAGGAATGGCTTTCACCAGAATGTACTTAGGGTTGCTTTTGATTCCATTTGCTGAATGGGATTAGGAATGGGAATGAAGGCATCATTTGGCTATTATTCTCAAAGCAAACATCATATGTAAAAATAACCTGGGGAATTTCCTTATTTTAAAAAAAAAGATTTATTTATTTATTTGAAAGTCAGAGTTACACACAGAGAGAGGAGAGGCAGAGAGAGAGAGAGGTCTTCCATCCACTGGTTCACTCCCCAGTTGACCACAATGGCTGGAGCTGTGCTGATCTGAAGTCAGGAGCCAGGAGCTTCCTCTGGGTCTTCCCATGTGGGTGCAGGGGCCCAAGGACTTAGCCATCTTCCACTGCTTTCCCAGGCCATAGCAGAGAGCTGGATGGGAAGTGGAGCGGCCACGACTTGAACTGGCACCCATATGGGATACCAGCACTGCAGGTGGTGGCTTTACCCACTACACCACAGCGCCAGTCCTGGGAATTTCCTTAAATATCTCATAAGTACTGTATAGTATCCTTTGGTGAACATTAACTTCTGGATGACCTTACCAGTATTCCAACTCTTAGTCTGCCAAATTTTATTGTGTCATTTTCATTCTGTAGTATGTTCCCCCTGGACAAAGGTGGTAGTAAATAACTACTCATTTGAATGCCCTTTAATCAAATTTGAGAAACTCTTAATCTCATTTAGCATTGCTTAGAGGTTTAGCCAATCTAAATCACAAGACCTGATGGTTTGCAGACTGACTGTTCTTGTTCTTTGAGTGACTTGCTTTCTTTTTCTGTTCTTTCCTTCTTTTTTTCTTTCTACACAGAATAGTTTGAAATACATGAAATTTGACACCCAGAGAGTTTTTTGTCTTTTTATTTCCAGTTGCCTCACCTAACTGTGCTTTTAAGATTTTCCAATATGCCGTTTTTAATTGTAGTGTGGATGCCATTAAGTTTCTGTTTGATTGTAGTTCATGTGTTTTCCATGTGCCTCATTTTTTTTTTCGGTTCCATGTCAACAATTATTCTAAAGATACAAATTTATAATGTATTAACAAGATTATCTGTTGACCTATTTCTAGACAGTTACCCCATAGTTGAGAAAATACTGCAACTTCTAGAATATAATCATGCTTATATGGAAATGTAAATAGAGGAATACATATTCAGAGAAGGAATTATCCCTTCCCGTTGGGATAATCAAAGGGAACTTCACCAAGGAAATAGAATCAAGAACCCTTAAGGGAAAGAAGTGTCAATAGGAGGAGCTAGTCAAAAACATACCTCAGTTGAAAGAAAAGAGTAGGAGAGACAGGAAGAATGAGTGAAAACAAAGAGTTGGGGGAAAGCTGAGTATTTTAAAGGAACAATAGCAACATAACAGAAGACATATGATAAGAGGTAAAGGTAAACCATGTTAGACTAAGTTTTAAGGAACTTGGAATCTAAATTTTAGGACTTAGTACGATATACTGTTGAATAAAGCACAATGACCCATAGCGAGTAATTCTTCAGGGAAGCCCTTGACAGAAGTTTGTAAATGATGCAGTATGAACTGAGAGAGGTAGAACTGGAATGAAACAGAAGTAAAAGGCAAGTTATTTTTCCAAAGGATGACTTACTAGGAGCAGGGCCATCTATGGGACTGTGAGTGAAAGGGAAGAAGGTAAAGTAGACTGCAGTTCTGAATATGGGGCTCTAGGAGAATGGCAGTAAGCTTGAGAACCAGGAGAACTAGTCTTACGTAAAAAAGGTAGATTCAGTTTTGGGTGCATTGCATTTGAAATGACAAAAAAAGTCCAAGTGAAACTGACTTTTGAATGTGCGATAAGGAATATGATTTGAAACTGCTGGAGAGGAGATTCTCAAAGGGTGAAATATGAAGACAGAAGAATATAATGTCAGGGACAGAAATCTGAAGTCCTTAGGGCTAAGTAGAGGGAAAAGTAGAGGCAGAGAATAATAGATGTAAACTGTCAAGTAGACTATCAGCAGTGGGGCTTCTTGCTAATGGAAAGTATGGATATCGTCTCCTTGTTCTCACGACTTTTCCCCAAACATGGTGGGGAAGAATTCAGTCTTTCACCATTAACTGTCAATGGGGCTGTAGTAGATAAATTTGATGAAGGACCCTTCAATTGTTAGCTTACTGAGAGGTTTTATTATGAATGGCTATTTTCAAATAAGACTTTTGATATATATAATGATACAATGAATTACATTCATTGGTTTTCTTTCTTTTCTTTTCTTTTTCTTTCTTTCTTTTTTTTTTTTTTTTTTTTTTTTTTTTTTTTTTTTTTTTTTTTTTTGACAAGAAGAGTTAGTGAGATGGAGAGACAGAGAGAAAGGTCTTCCTTCCATTGGTTCACCCTCTAAATGACCTCCATGGCTGGCGTGCTGAGCCGATCCAAAGCCAGGAGCCAGGTGCTTCTTCCTGGTCTCCCATGTGGGTGCAGGGCCCAAGCACTTGGGCCATCCTCCACTGCCTTTCCGGGCCACAGCAGAGAACTGGACTGGAAGAGGAGCAACCAGGACAGAACCGGTGCCCCAACCGGGACTAGAACCCAGGGTGCCAGCGCTGCAGGTGGAGGATTAGCCAAGTGAGCCACAGCGCCGGCCCTCATTGGTTTTCTAATATTGAAACAAGTCTGCATAGGTGTTATATCAAAGCTGCATAGTTGTTATATATTGGATTTAGTATGTTATATGTGATACCTGATAATTGTTGTTTATATTGCTGGGTTCTCTTTGATAAAAAATATCTATTTATTTTTGTTTTTTCAATTTTTATTTATATAATGTGAACACATTTCATGTATTTCATATGTACAGATTGAAGAGCATAGTGATACTTCTCACCCTACCCTCCCTCTTGCCCATGCTCCTACCCTCCCTCTTCCTTCATTTATTGTTCTTTCTCTTAATTTTTGCAATTGCATACTTTCAGTTTGTTTTATACTCATAAGCTTAATCCTCCACTAAGTAAAGAATTAAACAAATAGTAAGCAAATAAAAACACTGTACCAAAATATAGAGACAAGGGCTGTAAACAATAATCAAATCTCAAAATGTCAATTTCACTCATATACATTACATGTTTTTGTACTCTGTTAGTTACCAGAGATCAGAGAAAACATGTGGTATTTGCCTTTTTTGAACTGGCATATTTCACCAAGTATAATGGTCTCCAGTTGTATCCATTTTGCTGCAATTTTTTTTATGGTTCAGTAGTATTCCATAGTATATTTATAACACATTTTCTTATTCCAGTCATTTGTTCAGGCACATCTGGGTTGATTTTTTATATTAGCTATTGTGAATTGAGCTGCAATAAACAAGAGGATTCAGATAACTCTTTCCATATGCTGATTTAATTTCATTTGGGTTGGTTGGGTGGCTGGGTCATATAGTAAATTTATTTTCAGATTTTTAAGAAATTTCCATAGTGTCTTCCACAATGGCAGTGCTAGTTTACATTCCCACCAACAGTGTATTAGGATATTCTTTTCTTCACATCCTCACCAACATTTTTTTTAATTTCTGTATGGGAGCCATTTGAACTGGGGTGAGGTGAAATCTTATTGTGATTTTGATTTACAGTTCCCTGATGGATAGTGATCCTGAGTATTTTTTCATATGTCTATTGACCATATGAATTTCATATTTCAAAATATGCCTATTCAAGTTGCTTGCCCATTTCTTGATTGGAATGTTTGTTTGTTGTTGAAATTCTTGAGCTCTTTATAGATTCTGGATGTTAATCCTTTATCAGTTGCATAGTTTGCAAAAATGTTCTCACATTCTGTCAGTTGCCTCTTCACTTTTTTGTGTGTTTCCTTTGCAGAGCAGAAGCTTCTGAGCTTGATGTAATCCAATTTACCTATTTTGCCTTTGATTGCCTGTACTTCAGCGGTCTTTTCCAAGAAGGCTTTGCCTATGCCAATGTCTTGCAGAGTTTCCCCAATGTTTTCTTTCAGTAATTTGATAGTAACAGGTCTTAGATTTAGATCCTTGATCCATTTAGTGTTGATTTTTATATAAGGTGTAAGGTAGGAGTCTTGATCCATACTTCTGCATGCAAAGATCCAATTTTCCCAGCACCATATTTTGAAGAGACTGTCCTTTCTCCAGGGATTGATTTTAGCTTCTTTGCCAAATATTAGTTGGTTGTAGATGTGTGGATTTATTTCTGGAGTTTCTGTTTGTTCCTTTGGTCTACATGTCTATTTTTGTGCCAGTACCAGGCCATTTTGATAACTACCCTGTAGTATACCTTGAAATCTGGTATTGTGATACTTCTGACTTTGGTTTTGTAATTATTTAAGAATGCTTTGCTTTTTCAAAGTGTCTTGTGTTTCCATATGAATTTTAGCATTGTTGTTACTAGATCTGAGAAGAATGTTTTTTGTATTTTGATTGAGATTGCATTGAATCTGTAAATTGCTTTTGGCAGTATGGACATTTTGATGATATTAATTCATTCAATGCAATAACATGGAAGATTTTCCCATTTATATGTCTTTTTACATTTCTTTCTTTAATGCTTGGTAATTTTCATTATAGGGATCTTTCACCTCCTTGGTTAAATTTATTCCAAGGTACTTAATTTTTTGTAGCTATTGTGAATGGGATTATCTTAGCAGTTATTTCTCAGCCATGGCATCATCTGTGTTCAAATGCTATTGATTTTTGTGTGTTGATTTTATATTTTGCAAATTTACCAAACTTTTCTTAAGAGTTTTAATAGTCACCTAGTGGAGTCTTTTGTTTCCTGTGTATATAGGATCATGTCATCTGCGAACAGGGATTATTTGATTTCTTGCTTTCCAGTTTGTATCTCTTTGATTTCTTTTTCTTGCCCAGTGGCTCTATCTAAAACTTCCAAAACAATATTAAATAGCAGTGGTGAAAGTAGGTATTCTTGTCTGGTTCCAGATCTTAGTGGAAATGCTTCCAACTTTTCCTCATTAAATAAGATGCTGACTATGAGTTTGTCTATTTATTTTTTATTTGAAAAGCAGAGAGAGAGAGAGAGAGAGAGAGAGAGAAATCTTTCATCATTGGTTTATTCCCCAAATGCCTGCAACAGCTGAAACTGAACTTGCTGAAGCCAGGGGCCTAGAACTCAATCTAAATCTCTCATATGGGTGGCAGGGACCCGACTACTACCTTCTGTCTCTCAGGAAGCACATCAACGGGAAGCTGGATCAGAACGGGGGCCGGGACTCTAACCCAGACACTCTGATATAGAATGCAGGTATCCCAAGTGGTTACTTATTTGCTGTAAAACTCCCTTCCAACTATTTTTCAGTAGAAAGTCTTCATGTATGGTCATGAGAGATATAAGTGTATATTTTTTTGATGATGTTTTTAATTTTGGTATCAGGGTAATGCTGTTGTCAGAAAAATGAGTTAAGTGCTTCCTGTTTTACTTTCTAGAAGAGGTCATGAGGTAGTGATATATCCTGTTCCTTATTTGATAAAATTCCAAGTGCAATTATCTTGGCTTGGGAATTTTCTTTGCTAAGAAGGATTTTTAGCTGTGAATAGATAAAGCTATTCAGAATATTGCTCTTTTCCTGAGTGATTTTTTTTTTATTTTTTGCCAGGCAGAGTTAGACAGTGAGAGAGAGAGACAGAGAGAGAGTTATAGACAGTGAGAGAGAGACAGAGAGAAAGGTCTTCCTTCAGTTGGTTCACTCCCCTAATGGCCGCTATGACTGGTGCTGCACCGATCCGAAGCCAGCAGCCGGGTACTTCCTCCTCGTCTCCCATGTGGGTGCAGGGACCCAAGTACTTGGGCCATCCTCCACTGCCTTCCTGGGCAACATCAGAGAGCTGGACTGGAAGAGGAGCAATCAGGACTAGTACCCGGTGCCCCAACCAGGACTAGAACCCAGGGTGCCAGTGCTGCAGGCAGAGGATTAGCTAAGTGAGCCACTGTGCCAGCCCTCCTTAGTGAGTTTTGATGATTTATGTCTTTCAAGAACTTGGTTTCTTGTATGAATTATTCAATTTTGGGGGGAGGTAGGAAAGTGTTCATAATATTTTTTATATTATTTATTTAAAAGGCAGAGTGACAGAGAGAAAATAGAGGTAGGGACAGATTTCCCATCTGCTCATTCACTTCCCAAATGGCTACCAATAGCCAGGGCTGAACCAGGATCCAGGAACTCCATCCAAGTCTCCTACGTCGGTGGCAGGGGCCCAAGTATTTGGAATATAATCCACTGCTTTCCCAGGTTCATTAACAGGGAACTGGATCAAAAGCAGAGTAGCTGGGACTTGAACTGGTATTCTGATGTGGGATGCTGGCTTTGCAATGAACAACTTAACCTGTTGCATCATAACAATGGCTTTTCGTAGTATTATTTAGCTTTTATTATCTGTAGGCTCTTTGGTGATGTTTCTCCTTTGTTTTACTGCATTGGTTTTCAGTTTATCCTCTCTACTGTTTTTTTTTTTTTAATTTCTGCTTCTTTTTAGATTATTTTTATTACTGCATGAGGTGAGTTTTGTTTAGGGTAAGAATAAGGCAGGATAGGAGGCCTCATATATCATAATTAGGATTTTCTATAATAGTGAGATTAGATCATAAGCTGACAGTGGAGAGCGGTTAACATCTTGCATAGAAAAGGTTTAGAATATTTGGAAGATCTGGGAAAATAGTGAGAGATTAACTTGTGTGTTAATGAGGATTCTGCTGAAGCAAACATGTAAATAATAATATTACTGCTATTTATGATCAAATCTGAATATATGCCTGTAATAGGCACTAAAATTAGAAAAACATGAAAGAGTAATAATAGAATTGCAATGGAAGTTAGGTTAGTTCACATTTCAATTTTAGTTTTAGTAAAATCCAACTGTATTTTCCCTAAGTTTGAACTCATCACCTTTCATTCAATCACATTCTACTAGGAATCCAAAACTTTGAGGTAACTGGTAGTAGTCTTTTCTAAATAGGAGGTTGTTGGGGTTTGTTCAGGCCAGATGAGCTCACTGAATCTTCAATATAAGCTGATTGAAGATTCTCCTATGATATCTGAAATTTGATAATTTCTCCTAAGTTTTCTGAAATGCCAGAAAAAGATGGAGTGGCTAGATGGAGTTAGGACTGTTTGAGTGAAAATAAAACAAGTGGAAAATTGGCAAGTCAGATGTATATTTTGTAGAACTAATGATTTTGGACACATATTTACAAGACTAGGATAATCATTCTACTCTTTCAACTGATTACTTTGTATTGTATTCTTTTTGTTTGCAAAAATTGTGACTGCATGAGTTATGTAAAGAGATGAGTTTAGTGTAAAGGCACAGCTAGTTAATTCAAATGCTTCTTTGTCCATAAGCATTGTTTCATTTCCATATTGAAATCTTTGTGATGAAAAATGAGATATCACAGCACATGGGAGTGCATTGTCTAAATTGTTTCCACAATTATAACCTGGTTCTCAGAATAAATTTCTAGACAAACCCTGACATTGGCAGTAGGAATGCAACATTTTATGTTAAAAACTGATGTAGGGGCCACTGTTGTGACATAGCAGGTTAAGCCACTGGCTGGGATCATGCTTAGATCCCATGTAGGCTCCGGCTGGATTTCTGGCTGCTCTACTTCCAATCCAGCTCTCTATTAAGGGGCCTGGGAAAGCAGTGGAAGATGGCCCAGGTGCTTGCCCCTTGGACCCTCATAGGAGACCCTAATGAAGCTATTGGCTCTTGCCTTCGGCTTGGTCCAGCCCTGGCCATTGTGGCCATTTGAGGAGTGAACAGATGGGAGCTCTCTCTCTCTTTCTCTCTCTCTCAATTTCTCCCTCTGTCTCTCTGTAACTCTGCCTTTCAAATAAATAAAAATTAAAAAAAAACTGATGTAGCTAATTTTTATAGACAGAAAACCAAAAATAAACCAGGGTAACCCATCCTCATTCTGTAGAAACTTCTATAGTGTAGAATAGTGAAGGACACAGACTCCAGGTAGACCATCGGGGTCTGAATACTGCCCTTATGTTTACCAGCTGCAGAATCCTGGGCAGATTGCCTAATCTCTGTGTCCTTCAGAGTTTGTGTCTGTAAAATGGGAAAATAGTTTTATCTCATAGATTTGACATAAAGATGAAATGAGTTCATTACTGTAACATGCTGAAACAGAACCTGGTGCATAGAACATATTCGTAAGTTGTAGTTATTGTTCCCAGGGCAAAAAAAGATTCCCTGGATTCTACACATTGACAGTAATTTGAGTCTTAACATATTGAAGAATATTTCGAACAGGTACTCTGGATATCAATTTGCATATTCTTGATAATTATCTGAAAAAGGTATTAGGAATAAAAATGCCAACTATCATCTGTTTGAGTGTGACTTTTTTTATGCAATTTAAGGTTTTTTTTGGTATATTGTAGGTCCTCAGTCAAGATTAGTGATCAATTCTTTAAGTACAATTTTAAAGTTAATAAAATTAATTATATTTCAGCCTGTATGTTATAAAAGAACCTTCACAGTGTTTCAAAAATAAATGTCATTAGGAACTGGAAAAACATCATGACAAATTTTGTGTCTTTTATAAATGATGAAAATTAACATGATTTTGATAACTTTCAGCAGAGTAAACACATGGTAGTAGACAAAGAAATATTTTCTCAGGGAAAACTGTATTCCAAAGTAGGGGAAATAATTGGCATTGAAAATATACTAACCTTGGTAGGCAGTCCCACCATGCTATTTCATTTTACTTATCTTTGAAAATCTATAAAATAGGCATGCATTATGACAATTTTACTAATGTTAAAACTGAAGCTCTCAGAGTTTGATTTCAGCAACTCTTTTTTTTTAAAGATTTATTTATTTGAAAGTCAGAATTACACACAGAGAGAGGAGAGGCAGAGAGAGAGAGGTCTTCCATCTGATGGCTCACTTGCCAATTGGCTACAATGGCTAGAGCTGCACCGATCTGAAGCCAGGATCCAGGAGCTTCCTCCAGGTCTCCCACGTGGGCTTAGGGGCCCAAGGACTTGGGCCATCTTCTACTGCTTTCCCAGGTCACAGCAGAGAGCTGGATCAGAAGTAGAGCAGCTGGGTCTTGAACTAGCGCCCATATGGGATGCCAGCACCTCAGGCCAGGGCGCCTGCTGCACCACAGTGCTGGCCCCAACTTCAGCAACTCTTTAAAGCTGTTTAGGGTTAGATGTTAGTCATTTGTCTTCCTTGTTGAACTTGTCTGCCTCCCCAAAGTCACTGTACACCATTAAACAAGTTTAGTCTAAAAATTATGCCTGATCCATAAAATCAAGCTTCCCTAGTTTTCAGTATCTTCTTTTTTTTAAAAAAATATTTATTGATTTATTTGAAACACAGAGTTACAAACAGGAAGAGGCAGATAGAGAGAGATCTTCCATTCACTAGTTCACTCCCCAAATGGCTGTAACAGCTGGACTTGGGCCAATCTAAAGCCAGGAGCCAGGAGATTCTTTCGGGTCTCCCATGTGGGTGTAGGGGCCCAAGTGCTTGGGCCATCTTCTACTGCTTTCCCAGGCATATTAGCAGAGAGCTGGATCTGAAGTGGAGCAGCCAGGACTTGAACTGGTGCCCATATGGGATGCCAGTATTGCAGGTGGCAGCCTTACCAACTATGCCACAGCACTTGCCCCTAGTTTTTTGTATCTTTTAACTCAACTAATTTCATCTCTGCATATTTTTCCATTGCATTTCACTTTCAAAAGCACATCCCACTAACGTTCATAATGTGACAATACAATCCTTTTCCCATAAGTCTTTTTTACTTATGAATGGTGAAGGGCTGCTGCACCAGTCATAACAGTGGAGAGTGCTAACCCTGGGCTGGCTCTGGCTTTGTTGCTGTCAAGGTATTTTATTTTGGGGTAAGACATTTCATGGTGCTGTATGCCTCTGGGAAATTTCAAGTGCTCATTCACTCTACCTCCTTTGGCCCTCTATGATGTTATAAATCTATACTGCATTTTTCTAAAGGACCAAAAGTTTAAATATCAACCAGTTTCCTAGGGAACTGTTTCCCTGATTGGACTATTCCAGCTCCTTGAAAATTCTCCAGATTTTGAAAATGTCTCTAGGTCCATGTTTTGTAATAAGCAAACTCAGAATTATTTATTTTATTTTATTTTTAACTAATGCAGAAAATTGTAAGTATTTGTGTGGTACCATGTGATGTTTTGATATACATACATTGGCGTAATGTTGAAATCAGAATAAGTATATCTATATTCTCAATCATTTATCATTTTTATGGTGAAAACTTAAAAAATGCTTTCCTCTAGCTTTTTAAAAATAAAACCACAGTATATTATCATTATCTGTAGCTACCTTATTCTGAACAAATCACCAGAATTCATTCCTCCTTCACAAATATAGCTTAATACCAGTCAATCAATCTGTAGACACTCCACCTGCCTCCATTTTACTCCTTCCAGTCTCTGGTAACTATCATTCTACTCTCAACTTCTGTAAGGTTAACATCTTTACATTTCACTTATGAGGGAGATAATGCAGTACTCATCTTTCTGTGCCTGGCTTTTTTCATTTTACAAAATGGCTTATACTTCTATCCATGTTATTGCAAATGAGAAGATTTAATCATGTTTATGGCTGAAGGGTATTCCATTTATGTGTATGTGTGAAATTTTCTTTGTCAGTTAATGGACACTTAGATTATTTCTGTTTCTTAGGTATTTTGCATAGTGCTGCTATAAACATGAATGCAGATGACCAAAATTGTTCTTTTTCAGTTCTATAAATTCTCTTATTTTTTTGCTCTATATTTGGGATATTCTGATTTTTCTTTTAATTTTTTCCTTTTTTTCTATGAGATTTATTTATTTAATTGAAAAGTGATGTGTGTGTGTGAGAGAGAGAGAGTCTTTCATCCTCTGGTTCACTCCCCAAATGCTTGCAATATCCAGAGCTAGGCCAAGCCAAAGCCAAGAGCCAGGTACTCTATCTGGCTATGGTAGCAGGGACCCAGGGCCCAGGTACTTAGGCCATCATCTGCTGCCTCTGAAGTACACAAGCAAGAAGCTGATTTGGAAGTGTAAAGTAACTGGGTACACTAAGTGTTCTGATTTGAGAAGTGGATGCACCACAGCACCCATTTCCTTCCTGCCTGCCTACCTTCCTTTCTTCCATCTTTCCTTCCTTCCTTCCTTCCCTTCCCTTCTTTCACTTTTGTTGTTTATCTATTTATTTGTATTTATTTGAAAGGGAGAGAGGGAGTGAGGGGGGGGAGAGAGAGAAATATCATCAATTTGTTGGTTCACTCCCCAAATTCTCACAACAGTTGGGGATGGGCCAAGCTGAAGCCAGGAGCCAGTAACTGCACCCAGGTCTCCCATGAGGTGTCAGGGCACCAAGTACTTGAAGTCATACCTTGTGCCTCTTGGGGTGTGCATTAGCAGGAAGCTGGATAAGAAGCAGAGGTGGGATTGGAACCAGGCATTCTGATCTGGGAAGGAGACATACCATGTGAGACCTTAACCTGATGCACCACAATGCCCATCCCCTGACTTTTCTTCTTCATTTATTTTCACAGGATTATTTTACAAGTGCAAATAAAGAGTTGAAAAAAGATCCTCAACAAGATTACCACCTGGAATATGCTATGGAAAATAGTACACACACAATAATTGAATTTAGCAGAGAACTGCATACTTGTGACACAAATGATAAGAGTATAACGGTAAGAACTCCAGGAACAATGCTTGCAAGAATAAATGGTTTATTTATACTTTGAAACGCTTGACAGAATAGAAAGAAAAATGTTTTAAAATAATTTTAAAAACAAAGTCATAGTCTTTTGGAATATTTTTGAAAATCCAAAAAAGAAATTTAAGATGATAAATTTCAATAAAGGCATTATTGTGTGAATTTAACAATTTATAGAGCTGTTTAAAGTTTGAGTGATTTCAGCAGACTCATAGAATGACAGT
Organism: Oryctolagus cuniculus; assembly: GCF_051225735.1. NCBI lineage: Eukaryota > Metazoa > Chordata > Mammalia > Lagomorpha > Leporidae > Oryctolagus > Oryctolagus cuniculus. The sequence continues at coordinate 36,565,421 of NC_142871.1, forward strand.
CGCTTTAAATAGCACTCTGACCTCAGAATCAGCCCTTAAGGCATTCTGGTCTGACTGAAAAGCCCACGAGAGCATTTCAGGCATGGAAAACCAAAACACAGTGGCAAAAAAAGTCCTGCACAAAGAATCTCTGTGAATGAGACCCCAGTGTAAAGACGTGGCCATCAAAGAAGGATGTACTTTTCTCTGAAGGGAGGAGAGAACTTCCACATTGCTTATGGCCTTATCTAAATACTAATGGGGATTGTGGCCTCAAAAGGCTTCCATAGCCTAGGCAACTCATGACAAGAGCCTCGGGTGATCATTGACATCATACATAAGAGTGTTAATTGTTAAATTAACAACGGGAGTCACTGTGCACTTACTTCCAATGCAGGACCTATGTCCTCAATGAGTTGTATAATGAGAATTAACTGTGAAACTTGTTGTCAGTTTTTTTTTTGTATGTGTGTATGTGTGTGCAAATTGTTGAAATCTTTACTAAGTATAGAGTTGGTTTTCTGTGTATAAAGTTAATTGAAAATGAATCTTAGTGAAGAATAGGACTGGGAATGGGAAAGGGAGGAGGAGTTTGTGGTGAGAGTAGAGGTAAGAGGTTAGGTATGGTGGGAAGAATCACTATATTCCTAAAGTTGTTCCTACCAAATTTGTACTTCTTAAATAAAAGGTTTCTTTGGGAAAAAAAAGTTTGAGTGATTTGACTTATAAATGTATTTTAGCTTCTTTATAAAGTTTGAAAATGGATTATAGGTACAGATTAGAAGAAGTGTATTAAACAAGAGATAATTATGATACTATTAGAATATAGTTATATGATTTATATCTCAATCATTGTCGTGAATTTCTTCTTCTTCTTTTTTTTTTTTTTGACAGGCAGAGTGGACAGTGAGAGAGAGAGACAGAGAGAAAGGTCTTCCTTTACCGTTGGTTCACCCTCCAATGGCCGCCGCGGCCGGCACCGCGCTGATCCAATGGCAGGAGCCAGGTGCTTATCCTGGTCTCCCATGGGGTGCAGGTCCACTGCACTCCCTGGCCACAGCAGAGAGCTGGCCTGGAAGAGGGGCAACCAGGACAGAATCCGGCGCCCCGACCGGGACTAGAACCCGGTGTGCCGGTGCCGCAAGGCGGATGATTAGCCTAGTGAGCTGCGGCGCTGGCCGTGAATTTCTAAAATCAAGATGAATAGTAGGCTAATTATAATTGTCTATTGGCATAGTATGCCAGATTTCTTACTTTATGACTTCATTAAAAATTAATACCATTATGCATATGCAAGTTAAATATTTAAATAATATATAATTCATGTGGTTCTTCATACATTTCCATACATTGTTTGGATGAATTTCGTTTGGTGTAGACCAATAAAGTGATCTTTTTTACATGGTAAATCAAAGCTTTAAAAATGGGAATGTAAAAGAATCAGAAGTAGTTTTAATTAACATTCAACATAAAGAGTAAAAACGGGAGAAAAAACATGCAAAGACATGGATCACTTTATATAATATATGGTGCAATTATACTTTAATTGGAAAAATAATTATAGTCATTTGAATTATTAAGAGAGAATATAAGAAAGTTAGGAAAGGGAACATTTAAAATATGTAGCTTTCACTTTGTTATTTATTTTCAAAGTTCTTCTTACAAAGATCTGGCAAACAGCTTTTTCTTTGAGAGGACTGAGCACTTTCCTTATATCCCAGCAAAACCTCCCCACCCCACAACCCTCTGTGTGATTTCTCTTGGTTGCTCAATGGAAACTAATTTCACTAAGCAGTACTTTCCCTAGTTGGGGTACCCCAACCCCTTGGAAATTCCCAGGATGTATGAAATGACTCTTGTATCACAGACAAACCAGATTCAGAAATTCCTTCTTCATTTGTACTTTCTGTAAGTACATACATTTGATTGGGCTAGCATCTAGGAAAACAATTTATGATAAATAAAAAGGCTGAAGATAATATTAATTTTCATTCTATTTATTTGTTTCCCTTAAAATATTTCATAGTAATAATGTGGGTTGCGATTTTTCAAAATCCCTGCTGCTTATCAAGGATATTTGCTTGGTAATTACTAGTTGGTAGTTTAGAGTTTTGGCATAATTGTTTACTCTTTCATACTCGTAATTAGTCAATTGTCTTTCCCTCTGTTTTGGAACATGTATCTTGTGTGCTAAAAAAACCAATTCCTTCCAAAAAGTCAGTCATCTACTCAGATCTTTAGTGTCTTAATAAAATTTGCCTAATGAATGTTGAGAACTCCAAATATCCTTACCCTCTTTTCTTCGTTTCTGTATCCTGCTTTGATAGAGTTCTTTAATCTCACCTCGGGAGATAAGGAAAGCGCTGTCATGAGACATAATGGTGTTTATGTCTGATCTCCAGGATAGTACAGTGAGAGTGATCTGGGCCTACCATCATGAAGATGTGGAAGGAGCTGGACCCAAGTACCATGACTCCAATCGGGGTACTAAGAGTCTTCGGTTATTGAATCCTGAGAAAACCAGTGTGTTGTCTACAGCCTCACCATACTTTGACCTGGTAAATCAAGACGTAAGTTTTTTTAGGTTGTTTGATTGTCATATGGGTTTATTGAAGATGTATAAGAGAGGCTTTGCTTACATTATTGGATTGAATACAATGTGACCTTGTGTCTTCTTCCCCTTTTTATTAAGACAGGTCCCCATCCCAAACAAAGGTACAACATATTGGTGTCAAATGTTTAAGATTCCTGTGTTCCAGGAAAAACATCACATAATAAAGGTATGTGACTCACTCACAGACTAAACTTAGTTTGTCTGGATAAAGGAAGATATTGATAACCTCGAAATAAAAACAGCTTGGGGCCAGTTCCGCAGCGCAGTAGGTTAATCCTCCCCCTGCGGCACTGGCATCCCATATGGGTGCCAGTTCTAGTCCTGGCTGCCCCTCTTACAATACAGCTCTCTGCTATGGCCTGGGAAAACAGTGGAAGATGACCCAAGGCCTTGGGCCCCGGCACTCACATGGGAGACCAGGAAGAGGCACCTGGCTCCTGGCTCTGGATTGGTGAGGTCATCTGGGGAGTGAACCAACAGAATGAAGACCTTTCTCTCTGTCTCTCCCTCTCACTGTAACTCTACCTATCAAATAAATAAATAAAATCTAAAAAAATAAAAATAAAAACAGCAAAAAAATTCAAATGATTTTCAATTACTTAAAAGTTATTTCAAGAACAAAGATCTGACTTGGTTGCCCCACAAAATATTCTAGGAGTTTGAAAGTTTGGATTGTAGCTAATATTTTGGTTATCTAATTTTAAATGTCAAATGTAGGAGTTTGGGGATATATTTGAACACCTCTACTTGTTTATTTAGGTAACACTTCTAAAATTAGAAGTATAATTTTAAAATTATACATAAATTTGTTTATTTATTGATAAATTATACCCAGCAATGTTACATTCTCCATCAGTATTATCTGAGAGTATTTGATTCATTGAAAGGAATGGATACTGTCATCAAAGTCATTATACCTTTTTCTGAAAACAGAAAGAAAAGAAAGTTAGTGAACTTTTATGAAATAATAAAAAAAAAAAACAGATTTGCTTCTGGCATACAATTTCTTTGCACCCAACTGGGATTGGCCTTCTAAAACTTTTTCATCTAGTTACTGAATGAACAACCAATTTTTCAAAGTTACAGGAGCTGCCTTGGCCCTGTACTAGTAATTGTTGGCAGTTTCACAGAGAATGAAGATAGGATCTAAGTTAGATTGTGGGAGAGGTGGCCAAGACATAAGAAAGAATGACTTGGAATAGGAATACTGTAAACATTCAAAAGGCCAGACATTGCAGCCGTCCCGTCAGCCCCCAGACTAGGTAATGAAGCAGTGTGGATGTTAGAGGAGAGCAAATTCCTCGACTCTGGAATCTAGAGGGGAACATGTGGGTTTGAATCACAGGTCCAGTCTTTAATTAACTCTGTGTTCTCAGGTAAGTCACTCTGGGTGACTACGCCTTGGTTTCCTCATCTGCATGGCTTTAGAAAGTCATCACATTTTCCCTACCAACCTCAAAACATTTCAGCAGAGATGGGAACACTGAGCGCATTCTATAAATTGACTTAAACTTGTTAATTTCTAAAATATTTGTCCAGTTGCACAGATCTGCCTTTGTTTACACAATGATTCACAACTACATAGAGAGGCAATAGTGGTGAAATTTGGGAATATTTGAGTTAATAGGTAGTCCTAAATATTTGTAGGATACTTTTGCAAACAGAAGACCTACCAACAATCTGACTGTAGATGAATTATTTGCCTCTGTGTAATAAGTTATTTTCTATTTTGTGCATGTGAAAGGGGACTGACTATAAATTCGAATCCTTAGTTAAGAATTCCTACCTGGCTTTCCTAGCACTAACATCACAATAATACTCGATAAGTGGGCTTAGAATTAAAAACTGCTGGGACTACCCTGCTGTCTTCTATGAAACATGTCTATCAAGAGGGATCTTAGTGAAATGAAAGTCTTTGGACAATTTTTTAACATGCTTGGAGGTCTACCGAACAACAAAAGTTCTTTACCTTGAGCAAGGGGGAATTCCAGGGAAGGACAGCAAGTCATAGAGGACTGCTCTTACCAACTTTGTAATTTCAGAGTACAGAGGTCTGTATTTAAAACTGTTCATGGCCGTTGCCGCGGCTCACTTGGCAAATCCTCCGCCTGCGGCGCCCGCACACCGGGTTCTAGTCCCAGTCGGGGCGCCGGATTCTGTCCCTATTGCCCCTCTTCCAGGCCAGCTCTCTGCTGTGGCCCAGGAGTGCAATGGAGGATGGCCCAAGTGCTTGGGCCCTGCACCCCATGGGAGACCAGGATAGCACCTGGCTCCTGCCATAGGATCAGCACAGTGCGCCAGCCGCAGTGCGCCAGCGGCGGCGGCCATTGGAGGGTGAACCAACGGCAAAAGGAAGACCTTTCTTTCTGTCTCTCTCTCTCACTGTCCACTCTGCCTGGTAAAAAAAAAAAAAAAAAAAAAAAACGTGGAACAGTCAGGACTCAAACTGATGCCCATATAGGATGCTGGTGCCGCAGGCAGTGGCTTAGTGGCTTTACCCTCTATACCACAGTACTGGCCCTCGTGCAAGTTATTTACCTCTCTGTGCCTTGGTTTCTTCATCTGAAATTGGTATAATAATAGCCATTACCTAACACTATTGTTATGACTGTTAAGTGAATCAAATGCATTTAGTATTTTTAAAGTATTTAGAACAATGTCTGGCACTTAGTGTCCCCTAAATAAATTAATTAAAATTATGTATATTACTAGTAATACACAGTTGGTAATCTGCTTGTCATCTTGTTCATTTTCTGGGTTGCTAGACAATCTCCAAACAGCCAACCCCATTTACAGAGTCAATTTCCAAATAAATCCTAGATTGCCAGTTGTTTCATTTAGGAGGAACATTTTGGAAATTTTCTGCTTTGGAGAAATGTGAAATTGAGGTAAACAAAGCATTATCATCATTGTTTTTGTCATCAATGGAGGCAGGAAGGAAAATGCTGTGCTTTATTTACCACTGACCAGGGAGTCTTCCTTTTCATGACATCGGACATTGCTGTTCTCTGCCATGAGTGGCACTCGTAAATCTCAACAATTTAATTTGGAAAATGTCTTCTAGCATCAAGACATGTGAGAAAATGGACATTGAATAGCCATGGAATGTTCTTAAAGCTGTAGAAGTAGAAAGAGCTGTGAAATATTCACTCAACAACTGGTTTTTCTATGCTAGACCCATTATATAAACTTTATTTATTTTATTTTTTTTTATTTATTTGACAGATAGAGTTAAATAGAGAGAGAGAGAGAGAGACAGAGAGAAAGGTCTTCCTTCCATGTTTCACCCCCCGAATGGCTGAGCCGAAGCCAGGAGCCAGGTGCTTCCACTGAACTTAGATTGCCCAGAGTTGTAAACAACATTCCAGATCCTTTTAGATTATGTCTACTTCACAACAAGATTGGAGATTATCTAGTTATGTGGGAGTCCTTAAAAGTCACTTGAGATTACAAGGTAGTTGAATCTACTTTAAAAGCGTGTCTTTGTGGAACTGATTTATTGCTCTGTCACTAGTCAGCTTTCTGACCTTAGAGAAAGTATTTAACCTTGTCTGGACCTCAAATTCTTTGTAAGATAAAGGGATTAGATCAGATAATCTCAACTGGCTCTTTCTTTTTGAAACTATGACTTGATAGAAAAAAAAAAAAAAGTAAAGTCTGTGCTGGGGTTTGGATGCTCTGTGGTCCAAGTTTCTGATGTGCTTGCTTCTTACAGTCTCATTTCATGCCAGGGTAAAAATGCCTCCTTTAAGTAGAAAATGGGCTTTCTTAGCATGTATTTTGTGTCATCTTAGTCTTTTCTAGAGCCTGCTAATACATGTCAGAACACCTAGGTGAATCCAGAATGTCTAGACATGTATGATTACTTGGTATGTTGACATGAATACCTGATTTTTTTTTTAACAAGGTTCATAGTCTTTCTGATTTTCTGGACTCACTGTTAACACCACTCAATGTTTAATCTTTAAATGCCCATGCACTTAACTGAGCATTTCACTAATATATTATTTAATGTTTATTAAGTTTCTCTAATAATGCTATTTATATACATAAAATTGTAATGAACATTCAAGTATGCACATCAAATCAAACTATGAAACCACAAATATTTATAGCATTTTTTATTATCTAGTAGTGGCTTTGGTGTAAAGCCATAGGATCAGACCACCTGGTTCAAATCTTGGCTTCATGAGCTACCAGTGTGTGTTCAAGGGCAAGCAACTCAACTTCCTTGAATCTTAGGAAGACACTTGTAAAACAGGCTATAATTGTACTTGCTTTTACTGTTTAGTTGTCTTTACCAAATGCAGTAATTTCTTATAGAGTGCTTAGGCTTTTCATATATTAGATAGTTCAGTAAGTACTACGTGTATTCCCAGTTTACTTTGTTTTTAAGATACCTTTGAAATCATGGAGTTAATGTTATTCTAAAGCAAGGATAAAAAGGAAGAGGGCCAGAGTGAGCAGTGCTCTACTGAGTTAGGTTGGTAGGGCACAAAATGATCTGTTTTAACTCTGCTTTTCATAATCTCAGTGCCCTTGGACAAACTAAAGTCTCAGAGTTTAAATCTTCACTTGCAGAGGAGGAAAAATAATTTTCAGTGACGATTAAATGAACACAAGTGAGGACACCTGTTGCATAATAGGCTGGTAATTGCTTGTTTTCTTCTCTTGACGGGGATTATAAAGATGGATGACTAAAACTTCATCTGGTACCGTCTCATACTTAGCATCTAGGCTGCACTGAAACTTTCATAGACAGTAAGTCTATTTTATTTTAAAGAAAAGATTCCTTGGGAATTAGATTTCATAGCTTACTTCCATTACTCTAAACAAAATGAAATTTAAGCTTATTTCCTTCTGTTCTTGTCTAAGGAAGGATGAGAACCAACTGGTGACTATGTTCTGCAAAATGTTCTTTCACATTCTTAGGTCATTCATTTAGCCTTCTATTCTATGACCTTAAATGATACCAATTTCAACATACGTAAAAGATACTTTCCTTAATTTTTCTTCTATTACCGAACTCTATTCCAGTACAGTGTAGTTTTTGAAGTACTGTGTTTGGGTGACAAAATTGAGAAGCACTAGTGCAATTAATGCTAATTATTGGCTATAAAATTGTTAAATAATTTGATCAGTGACCTCTTATTGAACAACTAGTATGAATTCTAGGTGTTAATGACACAACAGGATTAAGATGTACAGTAGCATTAAGATATGAATGACTTTTACTTATATACAGGGAAGTCTGTAGCTAAGATGCTTACCTGTTTTTTGCTATGGTAAATACATTATCTCACTAGATTTTTACAATCTGTCATGAGTTTAGTTATCTCCACTTTCCAGATGAACATACTGCGGCAGAGTAAGCTTAAGTAACTTGTTCAACATTACACTGAATTGTGTGAAGCAGGATCAACACTTTACATAGATCTCCTTAGCTAAAAGAGTGGATCTTTCTTTATGCAGTTTTACTAGCTGCAGCCCTATGATTTTTTTCAGTGTGTGAGGGAACTTCAACACATTCATGGAAAGAGGAATTAAAAGACAAGCTTATTTTGGTGCAAAACAATTTTGTAATAAATGAATAATTTCATAATATACATTTTTAAATTTTTAAATATCCCTTGTATTAATGTGCACAACTTGATGATTTTGGACACATGTAAACACTTGTAATACCATCATCACAATCAAGAAATAGACAGTCTTTCCCTCACAACCCTTTGTTTTATTGTTACTGTACTAATTCTTAGTGTGAGATCTACCCTTTTAACAAATTTTGAAGTGCACAATGTCATAGTGTTCAAGGCTACTTTTGAATCCTGTGATGTTGGTGCATAGACTCAAGGCTATGTGAACAGAATTCCCCTTGCCCCCGAACCTTCCAAAAGTTTCTATTCAAAGATCCTGGGAACTGATTTTTACCTAGTTGGACAGCATATGAATTCACTGAGGCCTGGTGTTTTTACCCTTAAGAATAGAAACATTAGCAACGGATGACACTTATAACTTGTGACTTAAGAAGTCACTCAAGCAAGATTAGAGTCAAGGTGATTAGATTAAAGGTTATGCATATGGCTATAAAAGTCTCATAATGTTAAATCTCAGAGATGATGTTAGAGAGAAAAGAATTTGAAAAAATTTTCTGGAAAGAAGATAATGAGCCTGTTAATCTTATTGGACACGATTGGACATGTCTTATAACATAAGGATTATTGGAAACAAGCCAATGGCCTGCTGTATAAGCTGAGTTAAAGTCCTCTAGAGAAGTGAAAATAATGGTAACATACTCTTTTATTCACCTTCATGAAAACAGGCCATAAAAAACAACTTCTGATAGGAAACACTACACTTTTTATTGGACCGTTAAATTTATAACAAAATACTCATATTAAAGTACCCTAAAGCAAGAAGACATTTGTTCTTGGGGAGAAAACTAGAAATGTTTACATCTCAGAATGGCCTAAGAATCAGATAGAGTATCTAGATTCTAATCCTGCCATAACCATTTGTCAGTTGAAATCATTGGGGCTGGCGCTGTGGCACAGAGGGTAAAGCCACCACCTGCAGATTTTGGCATTCCATATGGGTGCTGATTTGAGTCCCGGCTGCTCCATTTTCAATCCAGCTCTCTGCTATGGCCTGGGAAAGCTGTGGAAGATGGCCCAAGTCCTTGGGCCCCTGCACCTGTGTGGAAGACCTGGAAGAAACTCCTGGCTGCTGGCTTTGGATCGGCTCAGCGCTGCCCATTGTGGCCATCTGGGGAGTGAAACAGCAGTTGGAAGACCTCTCTCTCTCTCTCTCCCTCTCTCTCTCTATCTTATCTATCTTTCTGCTTCTGCCTCTCTATAAGTCTTCATTTCAAATAAATAAATAAATCTTTCAAAAAAAAGAAAATTGAAGTCATTATACTTCAGAGACTGAGAGATCACATTTATGCTAATAATACAATTAAATCACTATAAATTTGTATAACTGAGAGATTGTTCTAAATTATCTTTAAACCTTAAAATTCTGTGACTTACTTTGTATTGGGTTTGACAAAGCTGGAAATTCATAAAGTACATTTAAAATATATATTATAGCATTTATGAATTTATAAAATAAACTGTAATCAACAGTTTATTTTAATTTTAAAAATTAAATTAAATCAAAAATAAAATTAAATTAGTTTTAATTTTAAAAATTATAAAAGGAATGAAGATAATTTTGTGTGTTCTCATATGTTATATCAATTCTAATTTAATATCTATTTTCAATTTAGAAATTGTATGCTTCTCAAAATAGGATAACATCCATCACTCCATGAACTTTTAATAATCTTCAAGGATGAGCTGTTAATAATTAGCAAAACAGTTATATACCAGGATGCTTACAAGAATTAATGAAAAATGGAATTAAAAGATACATTTATTTTGGTGCAAAAACATCTTGAGATCCATGGATAGTTTTTACATAATACACTTTTTCTATGAACCTCTTTAAGACCCCTCATATTCATGAGTTCAAAGGATTTTTTTGCATCCTAATAAGCTTACATTTTTAAAATTTTTTTAACTTTTATTTAGCAAATACAAATTTCCAAAGTACAGCTTATGGATTACAATGGTTTTTTTCCCCCCATAACTTCCCTCTTGCCCACAACCCTCCCAACTCCTTCTGCCTCTCCCATTCATTCACATCAAGATTTATTTTCAATTATCTTTATATATAGAAGATCAATTTAGTATATATTAAGTAAAGATTTCAACAGTTTGCACCCACACAGAACATAGAGAGTAAAATACTGTTTCAGTACTAGTTATAGCATTAATTCACATTGGACAACACATTAAGGACAGAGATCCTACATGAGGAGTAAGTGCATAGTGACTCCCGTTGTTGACTTAACAAATTGACACTCTTGTTTATGGTGTCAGTAATCGTAGGCTCTTGTCATGAGTTGCCAAGGCTATGGAAGCCTTTTGAGTTCACCGACTTCAATTTTATTTAGAAGGGTCATAGTCAAAGTGGAGGTTCACTCCTTGCTTCAGAGAAAGGTACCTCCTTCTTCCCAAATAATCTTACATTTTAATACTATTTTCCACAAACCTTTTGAAGTACCCTCATATGTAATAGAAGCTTACTTTGCATAAATGAGATGCTTTATACTCAAATTTATACAATATGTAAGTCAGAGAATAATTTTTCACAACTTTAGTCAACTTATATAAGGCTGCACATTACAGTCTCTAAAGTACCAGCACTGTCTTGGTGCGTTTAATCTGGATGTATTTCTGTGTCAAAATTCAGATAATATATAAAGTTCAATAATATATTTTTCAAAGATGGATTTTATTTATTTGAAATGCAGAGGGATGGGGGCAGGGGAAGAGCTATCTTTTTTTTCTTTAAAGATTTATTCATTTATTCAAAAGTCAGAGTTACACAGACAGGAGAGGCAGAGAGAGAGAGTCTTCCATCTGCTGGCTCACTCCCCATTTGGCTGCAATGGCTGGAGCTGCACCGATCTGAAGCCAGGAGCCAGGAGCTTCTTTCGGGTCTCCCACATGGGCGCAGGGGCCCAAGGACTGGATCCATCCTCTACTGCTTTCCCAGGCCATAGCAGAGAGCTGGATTGAAAGTGGAGCAGCCGAGACTTGAACTGGCGCCCATATGGGATGGCGGCACTGCAGGCGGCGGAATTACCCACTACGTCACAGCTCCGGTCCTAAGAGCTATCTTCCATTCACTAGTTCACTCTCCAGATGGCCGCAATGATTGACACTGGGCTAGGCTGAAGCCAGGAGATTGGAACCCCATCCAGGTTCTTATGTGGGTGGCAAGGGATCAAGAACTTGGGCCATCTTTCATCGCCTTCCCATGTGCATTAATAGGGAGTTGGATTAGTAATGGAGCAGCTGGGACTCAAATTGGCCCATCTCAGGTTGTGGTTTACGCTGCTGTGCTATGTAATGATGGCCCCTAATAATATGTCTATTTTGTGATGAAAATTACAGTAGTGTATCAAAAATGTATGGTTGAGTCTCACTTCATTGAGTCATTGTTGTACTTTTCTTGATTCATCTTCTAGGGTACACATTATAATCATCTGACCCAGATCGTTAGGGATGAAGTCCTAGCTTTTGTGAGGTGATGTTGGTTGTTGTTATATGAAAAAGTTCCACAAGTGACCCTTCTAAAATCCCGTTTTCTAAGAATCACTGTTTTGTACTTACTAAAATTTCCCAGGAGACTGCATTTGTTAACTGATTTTATGGTACCTACTATTAAGAAGCACTAGTATGTATTTTTATAGTGAAAGGCGGTTTTATTCAAACATTGTATTCAGAGATTGAACATCTACTATCAAAATTCACTGTGTTATTTGTCTACACATGAGAAAGAATTAAGCAGTTTATGGTCTGACATAGTTTATTCCTCGAGATGTTACATATTTGTGGGAGTAGAGAGGCAAAAATGCCAGCTGTTTCCTGGAACCACAGCTGCATTTCATTATAAAGTTTGAACTAATTCAGATATAAGAGAGAGATTTTCTTCTATGATGGGAAAGATTTATGTTCTAGTGAAACATATACATAGAAGTTAACTCTATACATTAATGATCATAACGGAATGGGCTTAAATTGGAAATTGTATCCTGCAGGCCACCCCACTGACTTCAAGTTGCATTCTGTTAGCTACCAGTAAAAGGAGAGCTTTTCATCAATGAAATATCACTGCATTGTTCTATGTGAAGTTTATTTTTTATTTAAAATTTTTAAAATGAATTCATTTTTTTGAAAGGCAGAAAGAAACACAGAAATCTTTCATCTGCTAGTTAACTCCCTAAATGCCCACAATAACTAAGGCTGGGCTTGGCTGAAGCTTGGATCCTGGAATTCAATCAGGATCTCCAATGTGGCTGGCAGGGACCCACATACTCACATAGTGCTTCCTCCCACGGTGTGCATTGACAAGAATCTGGGTCAGAAGTGAAGCAGGGACTTGAACTCAGACACTGAAATATGGAATGTGTCCTGAGTGATGTCTTAAATGCCTTGCCAAATGCTCACCCCTGGAATTAAAAATATAAAGACAAGATTATGTAAATGAGTGTGTAAATGTTATCAATAGCCTCTTAGGGTTTATCTTGGCCTATGACAATCCTGCAAATACAGGATAAGTACTTTGGTTTATGTTGTGTTTCTGAAGTGTATGTTCTCTGTATGCCCAGTATATATTTTAGTCAGCTAGAAACATCCATTCACATGTTCCTGTACATCAAAACGAAGAATCAGTGAGTATGTAGTGAGTGTCTTCTGTGGATAGCACTCAGTGCTATGGCTTTTGTCAGATATTGGCAATGTAAAACATGGTTCTCTCCCCAGGGACCTCATAGACTATATGGGGAGAAGAGATGCACACACACATACTGTAGAATCCCCAAAGCTAGACAATGAGCATTTGGGTCAAAATACATGGTGTAAACAGTAAAGGGAGGAAAAAGAGAGAAGGCAGTCATGGTGTGGACACAGTGCTATGCCATATGGAAAGGAATGACTTTTGAAAACTGCAAAGTAGGTGGGTGTTTGGTAGGGGAGGTGGCAGAGTACTTACTAGGTGGCATCCTCTGTGTGATTATACCCAAAAGTAAAATACCAGATATGGACCAGCATTTGTTGAGAGTGCTGTCCGTTTTGTGGGGTTGTCATTCATCATACAAAGCCCTTGAAGCAGGCAGTATCAGAGTTTTCATTTACAGATGAGGAAATGGAAGCCCAGGACCATTAAGTAACTTGTCCATTGCTAATGATATTCCTCTTGGTCTCTTCTCTGCAAAAAATAGGATGTTTAAAAACTAAACATGCATTAGCACTTTTGCTGGTTTAGCCTCAAAACACAACTTTTAGAAATGTGGAAAATGGCATTCACAGGACTCTAGCTTCAGTATTAATATTCTGAAGTACAGTATTGCACATTGGGCTATGTGAAAGCTCCATTTGGTCCCACATGTGGCAAAGAATGCTTGATGCTGCCACCAACATCTGTCTTTCTTGGAGCCAACCAGCAGCTGCTGGCTTAACTTTAAATCCATAGTCTAATAGGTCAAATTAGAAAGCAGGATCCCTGCAGTTACTTGTTGTCAGGGTAACTGCATTTTTTGACCAGAGAATGCCTTGACTATAGCAAAGCCCCTAGTGTGAAATACTGAAAAGGACTGCAGACTGTGGCCTTTAATACCTAAATGGGGGTCACTGATTTTATCTTGAATGAAACCATTGTGTGGCTTTAACAAGTTTTACTTAGTGTTAAAACTCGCAAATTGCATCATACTTTCTAAAATAGAAATCAAGGCTACTTCTTAATTGCACACATATATGTGTAACTGTTTAGTTCTTTAACATAAAACTGCATGCGGTTTCTACGAGGGTGATGGCCTTTCAGGAAATGTGGAAATGAAGGGGTCTTCCTCAAAGCTCGTGATATGACTATTGAGTTTGCTGGAATGATGGCCATTCCCATTGTCAATGTCAGTCATGTTTTCTTAATAGTTTAAGTGTATATGATATGTGTGTGCCTCTTTGTAGAAGAGGTTGCATTACTTAGATGTTCACTTTATTCTAAAAAAGGACCTAACAAAGACCTGAAGAGACTGTGTGTTTATTGTTCAAGGTTTGAGAAAAAATGCTGTCTTAAAGCCATCCTCCACATGTACACTTGTGCCTCCTAATTATTAAAATATTCCATACGTTTTCTAAAATCAGCTCTATTTGAATTAATTGAATTGGATATTTTCTCCACATAGAAGCTAATTTTAACCTCATGACTTCAAGGGGAAGTTAGTCCTTTTGAAGGGACACTGAGTACAAGTTTTTCATCATTATAGTCAGATTTATGGCCTATTATTTAATATGCACCATTACTTTTCCCTTAACTTTTGTGACCTTAACATTAGTACATGCTCCTTATGTAAAATGGGAATAAGAATTCCTGTCATCTCAAGATGTCTGCAAGTGCTTTAAGAATGTTGAATTTGAGAAAACATCTGTTTATTGGTGTTCATTACGTATCACACTGTGCTCTACTTACTACTGGGGCTGTGTTTCAGATGTCGAGATGGAAGCTCAGAAAAATCAGATATTTTATCTACTGTCACATAGCTGGAAAGTTGTAAACATGGATATCTTGTCTGATTCTAATGCCTGAGCTCTTACTTATTGACAAGCATATAGGCGTTATATAGTGGTGTTAACTGGAACAACTTATTTAATATTTTATATGAGTCTAAGTTTGAAGTGCTCTTTCTGGGCACATAAATTTTACCACTTGCATGACCTTGAGTTACTTATAGAACTTGTATGAATCTGTTTCCTCATTGGCAAAATGGAGATACTACCTATTCATGAGATTATTGTGAAATTGAGAATGTTTGTAAGCTTGATAAGCAGGAAATGTTGTCATTTTGTTAAAACATTTTCTCTCTCACAGTCTAGGCCTTCTATTTTCTTTTGTCATCATTTTATTTCATGGCTGTAGAAAATGAAACCAAGTTGGGCAGGGGTGGGAGTGGAGGGGAGAACCTGCCTTTCACATTCAGTTGATTAAATGAAACCGGGATTCAACTTTAGGTCATAAATTGCTGCCACTTATCTATTTCTCTTTCAACATATGAAATATAAAACAATTTCAAGGTGAAAAATACACCTTAGATTTTATATCCCTTTCTACTGTGTCATCTTTTAATAATCTGTAATTACAGAATTTTTAAAGCTTTTGAAAAAGCTCTAAATTACTGGGATGTAATTATCCAATAATAATTTAGGGCAGTTAGAAACCAGCTTTGATCTTATTGACTTTTTTAGGACACTTAAAACAGGAAGAATGTGGAAATATGTCTGTTTATATCCAACTGGATTTTATATGGTTTATCAGTTCTTTTATAACTTGGAATTCACTCCTTCCACTATCTTTGCTGTTTATTTCTAAATTCACTTTGGAGATAAAGCTTAGTGCTTTTAAGAACTGAACTGCCAAATGTAACATACTTATTATGTAACACAAGCTCTTATTGTACGGGTTTGTAACAGTCACAGTTGAATCAAATTTACAAGGTTAGAGAACTAAGGTTATTTTTTTTAATGACAGGACTTTGAGTAATATTATCCATTCACATAGCAATTAAAATTTTCCACCAGATTATTGGTTTGATCATATTATTTTAAGCTATATTTATTCCAAATGATAAAAGATATTTTATAGAATATTTTTTCTTTAGCTTGATTTAATAATCACATGAAATTCATATGCAATATGATATGCTCCTGGAGTGGCCTTTACTGTTCTTGAAAAGAGATCACAATCGTTAACATTTTGTGCCTACTCACTTGAAAAATTGAATTGGTTCTGTACTCTGTTTCTCAAGAAAACACTCTGTTTTCTAATGCATATGTTTTTTTCACCATGAATCTGACATTTACTTGTTAAGAACAAGTAAAAAGTGAAAAATACATAAAAGAAAAATGTTATAAACCTTTCCTCCAAATTCCACTTCCCTGAGGTAACTAATGTTAACAGATTTGTGTAAGAAAACATTTACAGTATTATTTAAATTTCACTGGGCTAATCTTACCTGTATAAGCAAATTTAGGATCAATATATGTAAATACTATATATGCTAATTTGAATAACTATAATATATATCGTGATCTTAAATTTGTTACATATATATACATATATATAACTTTAAAATTTGATTTTTCAAATTACCACCCTAATTATTACAGGTCAAAATAGAAATGTAATGATATATTTATCTTAATATTTGCATAACATAGCCCTCTATTAAGTATAAACCATAACATCTATAGTCATTCACAATTGATGCACATTCAAGATGACTTAAGTTTTTTGCTACTATAAAAATGTTTTAATTAATGTTCTTAAAAGCATATCCTGTGTATTAGCAGATTGATAAGACTGAGTGCAAAGTACATTGAGTCAAAATTATATATATTTTACATTAGTGCATTTGTCAGATTATTTTCTAAAGTATACACTCCAGCAATATATGAATATTTTCTCATTCCCACTTAGTCTTTTATGTTAATTGCTTACTGATGAGTGATGCTAATATTTCTGATTGCTTTGAGTTGTTCTTCTAGATCTACTAGAGTACTCAAGATAGATGCTCATTTTGTTTATATTTCCTCTTCTGGGAATTGTCTGTTCAACCCTTTACCAATTTCTTCTTGTAAAAATACTTCTATTGAATGTCATGTATAAGCATAGGCAAACATTATTACACAACACATTGCATTTTCACAAACTGAATTGACACATGAAATCATAATGCTACCAGTTCTCCAGAAGATGCTGTTGGGCCCTTCCTAGGCTGTCTCCCCAGAAGCTCCCACTACTGTGACTTTGATTGCTTTGCCTGTTTTGAACTGTGTGTAGATAGAATTAGATAGTAGTACTCTTTTGTATCTGACTTCTTTTAGAAGCCCAACATGATGCAAAAGATAGCACATCATTACATGCAGAAAATAATGTGTCCATTTTTGTCTTGGTCTAGTTTTCATTGTCTGAATACACTAAAATGTTTAGTTAATCTGAATCAGTTACTGTGTACTAAACCACCTCAAAATTCAAAATCTTTAAGATTTTAATATGCTTTAAATAAGCATTTATTGTAATTTACAGGTCAGCCAGACTGATCACTATTTAACTGAGCTTGCTGTTAGGTCTCTATTCAGCTGAGTAGGCATCTCTAAAGATGGATGAGTTCTCGTGTGATTGGGAGTTAGCTCATATTGTTGGTTGAGAATAATCTGGTCTAGGAGGCATCCTCTGGGACAAATGGGCCCTTTTTTACAGTTATTTTGTTTTCTAGAAATTTCAACAAATCGTTCAAAAGGTGGTGGCAAGATTTCAAAAGAAAGAGTAGAAATGGTGAAATTATTTTTAGTTTGCTTTGGGATTGATATACCATTACTCTTACTCCAAGAAGAAAATTCAGCCTATGTCTAAGAGATGAGTAAATAGACTTTGCCCCTTGATGGAAAATCTTCGAAATCGCAATGGAATGGGCATGAATATAAAACAGAGGCAGGACCGGCGCTGTGATGCAGTGGGTTAGCACCCTGGACTGAAGTTTCGGCATCCCACATGGGCACTGGTTTGAGACCAGGCCGCCCCACTTCCCATCCAGCTCTCTGCTGTGGCCTGGGAAAGCAGTGGAAGATGGACCAAGTCCTTGGGCCCCTACATGTGTGTGGGAGACCCAGAAGAAGCTCCTGGCTCCTGGCTTCAGATTGGTGCAGCTCAGGCCGTTGTGGCCAATTGGGGAGTGAACCATCGGATGGAAGACCTCTCTCTTTCTGCCTCTCCTTTCACTATGTGACTCTGACTTTTAGATAAATTAAAAAAAGACAGAGTCAAACTGGGGAAATCTTTACAACCAGTTGAGGAAATTTTTGCAATCTGTCTACCTGTCATTTGACTGTTGACAGATACTTGGATCACTTCCAGGTTTTTTTTTATATCAATTACTGGTACTATAAACTAGCTTGTACATGTCTATGAACATGTTTAGATATTTCTATTGAATGTATTTGAAGGTACTTCAAAAAATCATGGAAAATTGAACTAAAAATAGACTTATTTTGATATAAAAAATTGAAATCAGGAGTTTTCAAATAACTATGTAAGGATTTCATTTTCATTTTACACCAAAAGTAAATTTCTTTTTCTTTCTTTTTTTTTTTTTTCAGGCAGAGTTAGACAGTGAGAGAGAGAGACAGAAAGGTCTTCCTTCTGTTGGTTCACCCCCCCCCCCAGATGGTCGCTACGGCCAGCGCACTGCGCCAATCCGAAGCCAGGAGCCAGGTGCTTCCTCCTAGTCTCCCATGCGGGTGCAGGGCCCAAGCACTTGGGCCATCCTCCACTGCCTTCCTGGGTCACAGCAGAGAGCTGGACTGGAAGAGGAGCAACCAGGACAGAATCTGGTGCCCCAGCCGGGGTTAGAACCCAGTGTGCCGGCGCCGCAGGCAGAGGATTAGCCTAGTGAGCTGCAGCGATGGCCAAATTTCTTTTTAATTACATTTATTTTCTTGAATTTTTGAAGTACCTTCATACATATGGATGAAATTTCTGTGTCATAAATCTGAATATTAAGCTTTGAGAGATTTCACAGTTTTTCAATGTCTGTTTACTCTGTAGCCTCATCAATCCTTGATATTATCAGTACTTTCATTCTGGCCATTCTAGAGAGAGTGTGATGATAGTGTTTTTTTTTTTAAAGAGCTTCATTGAGATATAATTGTTCATAAAGTACACATCTGTAAAGTGTACAATTTGGTAAGTTTTGATTTCTATGTACACCTGTGTTATCATCATCACAGTAAATACAATGAGTATATCCCCTAAATTTCAGCATAGTTGTTTGTAACCACCCCTACTCCTTCCCTCTCCACATTTTTGGTCAAAGATGTAGCTACTGTCTGTCACTACAGTTTAGGTTCTATTTTATACAGTTGTATATGGTAGAATCACAGTATATATATTCTTTTTGGGGGCAGGGATCTAGTTTATTTTAATCAGCATAATTGTTCTGAGATTTTTTAGATTGTTCCACATTTGAACAGTTCAGTCTTTATCCATTCACTTGTTGATGGATATTTGGGTGGTTTGTTTCCAATTTGGGGCTATCGTAAATAAAGCTGCTATGAGCGTTTGTGTTTAGGTCTTTGTATGATTATACTGTTTCTTTTCTTTTGGATGTATGCCTAATATGGAATGATTGGAGGACCATATGGTAGGTAGTATATTTGACATTTTTTTTTTTATTTTTTTGAGAGGCAGAGTGGACAGTGAGAGAGAGAGACAGAGAGAAAGGTCTTCCTTTTGCCGTTGGTTCACCCTCCAATGGCCGCCGCGGCCGGCGCGCTGCGGCCAGCGCACCGCGCTGATCCGATGGCAGGAGCCAGGAGCCAGGTGCTTTTCCTGGTCTCCCATGGGGTGCAGGGCCCAAGTACCTGGGCCATCCTCCACTGCACTCCCTGGCCACAGCAGAGGGCTGGCCTGGAAGAGGGGCAACCGGGACAGAATCCGGCGCCCCGACCGGGACTAGAACCCGGTGTGCCGGCGCCGCTAGGCGGAGGATTAGCCTAGTGAGCCGCGCCGCCGGCCATATTTGACATTTTTAAAAGCTGTCAAACTGTTACCCAAATTGGCTATGCTATATACTCATGTGCAAGTGGAGGGTTTCTGGTGCTCCACATTCTGACCAATATTTGGAAAAATTGGTCATTTTAAATTTTAACCATTCTAATTGTTGTATCGATTGTGGTTTTAATTTACATTTCTCTAATGACTAATTATGTTGAACATAATGAACATAATTATGTTGAACATATGCTTTCCTTTGGTGAAATACATTTCAAATCTTTATTCATTTAAGAAATTGAATGTTTTTTATTATTACTTAGTCTTGAATACTCTAATATTCTAAGTTGTTTTCACATTTGTGATTTGCAAATATTTGTTTTGAAAATATTTATAGTATTTTTAAAGAACTGAACTTCAATTTTCATAGTCTGTAACTAAAAAAGTTTTGTCCAATCCAAACTCATGAATTGTTATTTAATTCATCTAAGCAATGTTTTTTGATTTTATATAGAAGTATTATACCTTTTTTGTTAGATTTATTCCCAACTCTTTCATATTTCTGATGCTATTTTAAATGGTATCTACTTTGTAATTTCAGTTTCTGATTCTTCTTTGCTAATAGATAAAATCAATCTTTTGTATATGGATCTTGTATTTGTCAAACATGCTAAACTCACCTGTTAGTTCTAGTACCATTATCATTGAATCTACCAACTCTTCCACATGGGTGATAATGTCATCTGAGGATAAAGAGTTTTTCTTTCCAATCTGATGCTCTTTCTTCTTGCCTTTCTTGCTTCTTCTCCTTATTGGGCTGTGTCAATCCTCTGGTATATTGCTGACTGGAAATAGAGGGAAGAAATGCTTACTTTTTCTTTAGGAAGAAAATAGTTGACCTTTTATCATTGGAGATGCTATTAGCTTTAGCTTTTTCCATTTCTCCCCTCTTATGGTGACTTCAATAATGTATATATTAGGCTGCTTCTGGTTATCCCAAAGCTTATTGAAATTCTGTTTATGTTTTTCAGTCTTTCTTGAATATGTTTTATTGTTCTATCTTCAAATTCAACAATATCTTCTTAATCATCTAATCTGCTTTTTATACCATGCACTGTAGTTCTCATTTCAGATATTATAGATTCAATCTCTAAAAATTAGATTTGAATTTTTAGTATCTTCCATGTCTGTACTTAACGTGTTCATCTTTGCTCTATCTTCTGGAACATATGGAATACAAGTGTAACTGTTTTAGGGTCCTGTATACTGCTTCTGTCATTTGTACAATTTTGGTGTTAGGTTGATTTAACTGGATTTTCTCATTATGTATTTTATTTTAATAATTCATTGTATGGCTAATAATTTTTGGTTGGATGGTAGACATTTTTAATTTTATGTTGTTGAATGCTGAATATGTTTGTAGTACTCCAGATATTCTTGAACATTCTTCTGTTGTATAGTTAAACTACTGGAATAATATCTTTGGGGTCTTATTTTTAAGTTTGGTTAGATGCTAATTTTACCCAGTCAAAGGCTATATGAATGATGAGGTTTTCCATTGTGGTTGTTGGGAAGACACTAGTCTCCATGCTGTGATATGAATGTGACTAGTTCCTATAATCATTAATAGTGGATTTTACCTGGTTTTTGGTAGTTTCCATCTATACTTGAGAGGATCAGTAGAATACTTTAGGTGGACCCCATGCAGATGCTGGGGGTTCTGTCAGTACATCCATCTCCTAACCTACATTATACCCTGTGAACTGTAACCATATAGTGTTCCTTGGCCCCCCAACCTTACCTCTTCAACTCAGGGAGAATTCTAGATTCTCCCTTATTTCTACCTCCTGAGTATCAGCCTAGAAACTAGAGCACTGATGTGACTTATTTCTTGTTTTTCAGACAAATTTGCTATGGTTCTCTTTCTCTGTTGTATATTTTTCATTTTAGGAATTAAGGTGATGCTGGTTTCATAGAAGGAGTTTGGGAGAATTCTCTCCCTTTCAATTATTTTAAATACCTTGAGCAGAATTGGTATTAGTTTTCTTTCAATGTCTGGTAGAATTCAACAGTCAAGCCCTCTGGTTCTGGACTGTTTGATACTTATGGTGTATCAATTTTGTACATTTTTTTAAAAAATCAATTCTTCATTTTACTGAACTTTTATATTTTTTTGTTTTAATTTTGTGTATTCTCCAATATAAATTATTTATTTTCTCCTACTAATTTTGATTTGGTTTGTTGTTTTTATAGGTCCTTGAGATGTGTTGATATATCACTTATTTGGTGCCTTTCCAATTTCCTGATGTAAGCACCAATTGCTATACACTTCCATCTTAACAGTGCTTTTATAGTATCCCATAAGTTTTGAAATGTTGTACTGTCATCTTCATTTGTTTATAGAAACTTTTTTTTATTTCTCTTTTGATTTCTTCTGTGATGCACTGTTCATTCAGGAGCAAGTTGTTCAATCTCCATTGTTTGCAAATGATCTAGAGATTCTTGAGTTGTTGATTTCCATCTTTATTCTGTTGTGTTCAGAGAAGATACATGCTATGATTTCAATTTTTTTTTTTTAATTTGCTGAGACTTGCTTTAAGGCCTAGAATGTGGTCTGTCCTAGAGAAAGTTACATGCACTGGTGAGAAGAATGTGTATTCTGTAACTGTGGGATGATATAGATATTAGTTATGTCCATTGGGTTTATAGTGTTGATTAGCTCTGTTGTTTCTTTGCTCATTTTTTGTGTGGTTGATCTGTCTATCCTGAAAGTAGAGTGTTGAAATCCCCCATTACTATTGTAATGGAGTCTATGTCTCCATTAAATCCATTAACATTTCTTTTAAATAGCCAAGTGACCTGTAATTGGTGCATATGTGTTTATTATAGTCACATTCTCCTGTTGAAGTGATCCCTTAATCATTACATAGTGCTCTTCTTTGTCTCTTTTAACAATTTTTCGCTAAAGTCTATATTTTTTTGATAATAAGATGGCTAAA
Organism: Oryctolagus cuniculus; assembly: GCF_051225735.1. NCBI lineage: Eukaryota > Metazoa > Chordata > Mammalia > Lagomorpha > Leporidae > Oryctolagus > Oryctolagus cuniculus. The sequence goes on from NC_142871.1 coordinate 36,588,167, forward strand.
CTGGCTCTTTTGTGCTTTCCATTAGCATAGAATATCTTTTTCTATTTTTTTTCCACTTTCAGTCTGTGTGTATCATTGCTGGTGAGGTGTGTTTCTCATAGGCACCAAATAGATGGATCTTGTTTTTTAATCTATTCGGCCAATTTGTATCTTTAACTGGAGAGTTGAGACCATTTATATTCAAAGTTACTATTGATAAGTATTGACTTGGTTCTTCTATTTTTCCATAAATATTTCTATTGTTTGCTTTGGATGTCCTTTGTACTTTTACTGGGATATTTTCTACCTTCACACTCTTTCATAGTGATGACTGTGTTTCTATGTTTCTGTGTGTAGCACATCCTTAAACATCTTTTATAAGGCTAGGTGAGTGGTTCATTATGGTAAATCTTTATTTTTACCTGCATTCATAAATGAGAGCTTTGCAGGGTAAAGTATTCTGGGTTGACAGTTTTTTTTTTTTTCTCGTAAGACTTGGACTTTGTTTTACTATTCTCTCCTAGCCTGTAGGGTTTCTGATGAGTAGTCAGCTGTAAGTCTAATTGGAGATCCTCTGAAAGTAATCTGGCGTTTCTCTCATGCACATTTTAGAATCTTTTCTTCATGTTTCAGTGTGGATAGTTTGACTACAATTTCTTGTGGTGAAGTTCTTTTTTCATCATGTCTATTAGAAGTTCTATGTGCTTCCTGTAATTGGATGTCTCCTTTTTTCTCCAAATTAGGAAACTTTTTCTGTAATCATTTCACTAAAAAAGCCTTCTAATTCATTCTCTTTCCATGATTTCAGAAACTCCTATAACCCGTATGTTAAGTAATTTGGTAGTATCCCTTAAATCTCCAACACTATTTTTAATTTTTCTAATTTCTTCTTTCTTTTGGTCTGGCAGAAAAAATTTTCAAAGATTTGTCTTCTACTCTGATAGCTTTTCTTCTGCCTCACCAAGTCTGTTGTTCAGGCTTTCCACCACATTTTTTTATTTTATATATTGGATTTTTCATTTCTTACATTTCATTTTGTTTTTTCTTTAAAAATCTCCATTTTTCATTCACATCATAAATGGATTTCTTTTATTCATTGATTTGCTTCTGATTGCTTTTGAGTACTCCTGTGATTCATCTTTTGAAGTCTATTTTAGGAATTTCTTCAATCTGTTCATTTTTCATCTAATATTGAAGTGTTTTTGTATTCCTTTGGCGGGACATGTTGTCTTCCTTCTTTTTTTTCTTGAATTTCCACATATTTTTAGGCATTTGTGGAAATATTTTTTGGTTTTTTCCTCTAGTGGCTTTTATCTTTGGACTATCCTTCTGTGGACTAGTGGGGTGTCTGCTCTTTAAGTGAATACCCAGAAGTGTGTGCTGGGTATGGCTGGGAAGGTCTTGTCAGTGTTGCAGGGTGGGTGAGTATCCAGGGTGACACCCAGGTTGGGTATGTAGAGCTCCTCTTTTTTTTTTTTATCAGCAGGGAGAGTTTGATCAGCTCTGTTGGTGTAGTCACACCCTCTCTTCCTGTCTTCCAAGGTGAGAAATGCCTGGGTGTTAGCCTGCTGTGGGTGCAATACTCATCAATACTGCCATAAGAACCACACAAAGGATCTGTGCAGTCCTTAGTGTTAGCACAGATCCTGTTGCAGTGACCTATTCCAGGCAATCAGAGAGCTCTGAGCGTGTGGAGCCATTCCCAGTCATTGCCCAGAGACCCAGCTACATTCTGTGCCTTCTCCTGCAGTCACACAATTCCCATAACCTCAACACACAAGGCTCCCACAGTCATGGGTGCTTAGGATCTGCTCTGTCACAACTCACTGTCTGTCCCACCACAGAGAGGTAGACATCCTCCCAGAGTCAGCTGCATGTGGTGCTCAACCTAGGCAGTTTGAGCCCCAGAGCCTGTGATGTGTTGTGAGCCTGGATGTACCTCACAGTCCTGCATGGGTGCCCGGCCCCTGTCAATCCTCGCAGCTAGATTCTAGCCCTCTGTCAATCCTTCCAGCCAGACTCAGGCATCTCCTCTCAGGTGGTTGCTGGGTGTGTGGATATGAGCTGGTGCAGTTTGTATCCACAGGGCTCCACAGGGATACAAACTGCACTAACGGCAGGTTCTCCCTGCTGCTATATCAATGGGATAGGCTGCTGTAGTCTGGTCTCACCTCACTCTCCAAAGCTGGTGGTCAGGCTCTTGGCTGCTGGAATCCTGTGTTGTCTGTGCTCGTGCTGCACATCCACACCTTCCAGGAAGATCTCTCTTCCTTCCATGGAATTTCTACTGCAGTTTTCTTCCCTGAGGTTGCACTCTCTACTTTTTTTTTTTAACTATCTCCCCCTTGTCTAGAGCAGTAAGCTCCCTCCATCTTGGAATCCTATTATATATATATTTTTTTCCAAGAGTAAAGAAAGTATGTATCCATTCTAAGATTTGTATGACAGTATTCATAGCAGCTTTGTTTGTAGCAGTCAAGTTTATTCATTAATTAGTAAATGGATAAGCAAATTTTGGAATACCATACAATGAAATACTACTCAGCATTTAAAAGGAATGCACTATTAATAAACACAATCAGCATGGATTAAGTTGAGAAAATTATTCTGCATAAGTTAAGACAAACAAAATAGAGTACATAAAATATGATCCTTTAATAAAATTCTAAAAAATGTAATTTCTGTAGAGTGACATAAAGTCATTAAGCAGCTTCCAGGGGGTGAGAAAGCAGCAAGATAGGAAGAAAATGAAGGTTACTTAGACAGTGAAGATACTTCATGGAATAATGGATGTTTTCATTATCTTCATCACAATGATGGTTTTGTGGCTACATAACATCAAAATTTGTCAAATTTGATGTTTACTTTAAATATGAACAGGAGAGTATGTATCAATTACACCTTAATAAAAATGAAAAATGTTTTCTTGAAAAATGTTGATGTAATAATGATTTTTTAAAGATTTACTTATTTATTTGAAAACCAGAGTTAAACAGAGAGAGAAGGAGAGACTGGGGGAGGTGGGGAGCTAGAGTGAGAGAATCTTCCATCCACAGATTCACTCCCCAGTTGTCTGCAATGGCCAGAGCTGAGCCAGTCCAAAGCCAGGAGCCAGGAGCTTCTTTTGGGTCTCCCACATGAGTGCAGGAGCCTAAGGACTTGAACCGTCTTCTGCTGATTTCCCAGGCTGTAGCAGAAAGCTAGATTGGAAGTGGAGCAGCAGGGACTCAAACTGGCACCCATATGGGATTCTGGCACTGCAGTCAGTAGCTTTACCCGCTATGTCATAGTGCTGGCCCCATAATGATTTTTTGATACCCAGTAATTTTTCCTTAATTGTTTTAATATGTCATTTAACTCAATCATGGCTTTAAATTTCAAGTACCTTTTTTGATTCTAGAAAATATATTTTCTTTTTTTAAAGATTTATTTATTTATTTGAAAGAGGTACTCAGAGAGGAGAGACAAAGAGAGAGAAAAAGAGAGAGAGAGAGAGAGAGATCAATCTTCCATCTGTTGGTTCACTCCCCAGATGGCTGCAACAGCCAGGGAAGGGCCAGGCCAAAGCCAGGACCCATGAGCTTCTTCCAGGTCTCCAACGTGGATGGCAGGGCAATCCTCTGTTGCTTTTATCAGGCCATTAGCAAGGAGCTAGATCAGAAGTGGAGCAGGCAGGACTCAAACCAGCTAGAGGTGCCGACATTGCACCTGCTACACCACAACACAGGCCCCTAGAAAGTCTATTTTTCAATTGAATCAAGTTTGATATTTCTTACCCATCTAAGTCTACCTTTTACTTCTTTAAACATGCAAATATAATATCCTAATGTTTAAAATTTATTTATTTTCATTTTGTTTTAAAAGCAGAGAAGAGAGAGAGAGAATCTTTCATCCACTGGTTCACTCCTCAAATGTTTGCAACAGCTAGGCTAGACCAGGTTAAAGCCAGGAGCCAAGAATTTGATCTCCTTCTCCTACATGGGTGGCAGGGATCCTTCTATTTGAGCCATATCTGCTGCCATCTGAGATCCTCATTATTAGGAAATGGGAAACAAAATCAAAGCCAGGACTCAAACATAGGAACTTGGATATGTGATGGGAGCATCTCAAGCAGAGTCTTCTCTGTTATGCCACGCACATAAAACTCAAGTCTCTGGGGATCTAAATGTGTTGTAGATGGTCTCTTGTTTCCTCAAGCATATGTTAGATTTTGTTAAGTGCCTGTAATGCATGAGAATTCCAAGGTGCTGGACTTAGGATGCTTTATTCAAACAAGTACTATATCATGTTTGCTTTTGACATAAGCCAGGGGGATGCATACCATGAAGGATCCTTTATTTTCTTGGTTTGGGATTTCTATAACTGTTTAGGTCTACAGATTCTATTCCCAGTGTCACACATGAGTGTATCTGTGTTTATACTTCATGGTAGAATGTTATGATTTCTCTCTTCTCCCCATATTTTATTTATCTTGGGTTGTCATAAAATATTTTACACTAGATGGATTAGATAACAAAACTTTAGTTCTCACGGTTCTGGAGGCTGGGAAGTCCATGATCAAAGTGCCAGCAGGGGCCAGTGAGGTAAGCTTCATTCCAAGGACTCTTCTCTTGACTTGAACATGACCACCATTTCACTCTGTGCCACATGACCTCTTCTTTGTGTACTCATGGGACAAGAGAGCAAAGTCTTTGATTTCTTCTTTTAAGGGTAAAGCAGTGCCCTTTTAAGTTATGCATTGACCCAAAATTCACATGTTGGAATCTTAATTCCCAGTATAACCGTGATGGAAATTTGGGCCTAATGGGAAGTACTTACCATTTAGGCCATGAGGCGTCTGTCCCCATGAATAGATTAATTCTGCCATAAAGGGCAGTGTGCCTTTTCCATTGACTGCTTTGCAAGCAATTAATTTTTTTCTGGTTTACCATTTCAGTGGAGATGAATAGGCTTGAGGGGTCTAGGAGCTATGTCTAAATGAAGGGTTCAGGGAAAGAGAGAAGTGTGAAAGTTAAGTCTTTCCCAATTATTTGGCTAGACCATCCTAAAACCACTATTCCTAAAGAAAATGGGATCGTAGCCCAGGCATATATTTTCATGGGAGGCTTAGCTGCTGTTTTATTTACAGCTTGAATATCCCTTTACTTTTGGGAAGATTTGCTTAAATTCTTGCTGAGTTTAACAATACATTTTAGGACACATTTCTGAGCATCTAAGTATTTACCAAATGAGAGGTATTCAGATGATTTAGTTATCCTTCTACTTGAAGCTCATGTTCTTATGGGTACAAGGCTGTTTTGTCAGATTTGGAATTGACCAGGCTGCAATGCCATGAACAAAGGCATAGAGGAAAGACGTAAATGGTAGTTTTGGAGTCTCGTGAGAGGATCACAGAGAGTGTGAATAGCAGGCCAAGAAGATGTGTTTTCCTTGGGTTGAAGTAGAACTGTTGGCTTTCAATTGGAGGAATAGCATGATGTGTTGTAAATACATTAGAATACAGATGATTAGAGCCAGCAGTTTTATCTTGCGTGTTAGGACAGTGAGTAAATGCAGCCTCCTCTGGGAAAGGGGCTTTGGAAGTAAAGAGACCATGTAAACAAAGATTGTCATGGAGGTAGAAGTTGAAAGACTTGGCACCTCATTTTATGTGAGTAGTTAGAACTGTAATAATAAAGTCTGAAAAGTGATGCCTCATGGGGGAGAGAAGATGATGAGTTTGCTTTTGGAACCATTATCATAACTCAGTTTATCAGATCTTTTTACAGCTTCTTTCATCTGCCAAGAAAAGAAACTGGCTCCATTTCTGGAACTGAGTTTTTTTTCTTTGAATACATATGCAGGTTGTGAATTACCAAATTTAGATTGACTGTAGCTTTTATCTGATGGGGAGATAATGGAATACGTCACTCATACTTTATGTGTTTCTTTCGTGAGTAGAAAACTTGTTATACTTTCTATCATTATAAACTTAAGAATATACTCTGGTTAAAAAAAACACTGCAAAAATATTTTAGGGTTAATTTAAAGGATATGGTTGATGTGTTTAGGGCAAAAATTCAGATCATATCTGTTAAAAATTACCATCCCTGAGCCACCCCACCTTGATTGGCAAATGTGGCCCTCAGTTCACTATTTGAGTACCTGATGCTGTATTTTTTATGGGAATTCTCTTTTCACCTGACCGTATGACTTCAGCTCTTTGAAAACCATGCTTGCCTTTGGATCTTTAGCCCTGGACACAGTTACTGAGAGTTTTTAGTAACCATTTGCTGGATGAATGACTGAATTCAATAATGGTGAGTTGTAAATGGTGCTCAAAACAATCTATTTTGGGAATACATGAAAGAAAATCAAAGAGTTATCTTCACTCCCATGTTTATAGCAGTTCAATGCACACTAGCTAAGATATAGAATCAACCTAAATGCCCATCAACTGGTGTATGGATAAAGAAAATATGGTATATCATGATATATATATACACTATAGAATAGTGGTCAATCATAAAAAAGTGAAATCCTGACATTTGCAAAAAAAAAATGCAACTGGAGATCATTATGCTAAGTGAATAAACCAGGCCCCTAAAGAAAAATGTCATACTTTCTCTTGCTTATAGTAGTTAACATATACAAATAGGATAAAAATTGTGTGGATGTCAGATCGTTTGTTATATCATTATAAATATTGCTTTGGTGAATCATTTCATGTAGATGACAATGTACTTTTATTTCACATGTTAAAGAAATGGAGAAGGGGAAATAGTGAGGACTCTTGGAGTACTAGTAGTGCTTTGTTCTTCATTTGGATATCGGTTATGAGTGTGTCAAATGACAAAAAAAGCTCACTGATCTGTATGCTTCTGTGCATCGTTTGCAGTGTATACTGTATTTTAATAAAATATATTTTAAAAATCTATTTTATCCTTGGGACAAATTAAGTTTGAATGAATGGCACTATAGATTATATATCTAGGAGACCTGGATGCAATCCCAGGCTCCTGACATTGCAGGTATTTGAAGAGTGAACTGGCAGATAGAAGATTTTCTCTGTTTCTATCTTACTGCCTTTCAAATAAATTTAAAAATTTTAAAAAATAAAAGAAACCAAAATCCAATGACGTAAACCATGATTTGAAGATCTAACCTTATTTTGTATCTTAGAGAAAAACATCTAACGTCAGTTATTATATTCATTGCAAAATAAAATGGGATTCTTCTTTGCAGGCATTTAAGAGTGATGAATTCTAGGCATTTGTATAAATGCCAACAGAGCCTTTTGCATTAAGCAATGACATTAACTTTTGTTGGCTACAGTTAGAACTCATCTTTAGACAATATGGAAAGGACAGAATCATTAATAGTATATCCCTGCTTCCAGAAGAAATAAACATAGCCCATATACTAAATTTCTCCATGAAATAAAATCCTTAAATTACGATGAATAGGTGCTGTAGTAATATGCTTTTTTTTTTTTTTTTTTTTTTTTTTTTGATAGGCAGAGTGGACAGTGAGAGAGAGAGACAGAGAGAAAGGTCTTCCTTTGCCGTTGGTTCACCCTCCAATGGCCGCCGCTGCAGCCGGCGCACCGCGCTGATCCGATGGCAGGAGCCAGGATCCAGGTGCTTTTCCTGGTCTCCCATGGGGTGCAGGGCCCAAGCACCTGGGCCATCCTCCACTGCACTCCCTGGCCATAGCAGAGAGCTGGCCTGGAAGAGGGGCAACCGGGACAGAATCCGGCGCCCCGACCGGGACTAGAACCCGGTGTGCCGGCGCCGCAAGGTGGAGGATTAGCCTATTGAGCCACGGCGCCGGCAGTAATATGCTTTATTTAAAACTGCCAACATTATTATGACAAATTATATGTAAGCCAAGGTACTAGAAATTTTAGGATGTGAAAACATCTTTGCAAAGGAAATTAATTTTAAAAACATGCTGAATTAAGTTGGTTGTTTTATATGTAAGTTGAGTTGGGTAAATGAAAAAAAAAACTTTCTCCTCTTTTGGAGCTATGACATTTTCATCTGTTGGTAATTAAGATAGAATGATGAGGTCTTGAAATTAAAAAAAAAATTTCCCCCAACAACAATACCACAACAAAAACAGACCAGCAATTGTATCTTCAAAATAGACCAAAAAAGGAAAAAAAAAAATACAAAGAAACACAAAAATATTTGTTGCAGCACCAAATGGCCATCGTGTGCTTGCTAGGACTCTCCTATCAGAGCTGTTTTCTGTCCAGGCTGTAGCCACATGCAGAAGCCAGGACAGCAGATTTGCACACAAACACTCTCTAAGAGCCTAAAATTCAGAGGATATGATTGGTTTTCTAGAGGAAAAATATGTTGTTCTAGAAACCTAGTTCCAAATTCATCCCCATCAGTTATTACTCTAAATATGAGCTTTTTTAAAAGGATGAGAAGAGATACATCATGCTGCATTAACTAAATTATTAGGGAAATAGGTTTGGGAATATTAATATATAATTAAGCATGATAATATACCATAAATATAATACAAGTGTGATTTTCAAGGAAACACTCTGCTCTAGATAGCTTATAGATGGGAAATGTGAGAACTGGTGAATTCTTTGTATGCATTCTGTACTGTCTGAGATTTTATAGTATCTCATGCAATTCTCCTAATTGTCCTGTGAGGCAGGAGATAGAGACTCATATAGTTTTTAAGACTCTGATAAGATATATAGACACTGCATACTTTGCCACTTGCTTTTTATATTTAACTGTATATTTTAAAAACTGATTTACTCATTTCTTTGAATGGAATGTTGACACAGAGAGAGAGGACAGAGGAGAGAGAGAGAGAGAGAGAGAGAGAGAGAGAAAGCATTCCCATCTACTGGTTCACTCCTTGAATGCCCATAAGGGCCACAGTGGGCCAGGTTGAAGCCAGAAGCTTGAAACTCAATCCAGTTCTACTGCTTGGGTGGCAGGAACCCAATTATTTGAGCCACCACTGCTGCTTCCCAGGGTCTGCATGAGTGGGAAGCTGGAGTCAGGAACCACAGCCAAGAATGGAACTCAGCTTCTCTGATGTGGGACTTGGGCATCTCAGCTGGCATCTTAGCCACTAGGCCAAACACCTGCCCCTATTATCAGACTTTTAAAATGTTGCCAATCTGATAGGGGGAAAAGAAATATTGTTGTTTTCATTCCCATTTATTTGTGAATACTTTTTAACATTGTTATCTGTTTGTAACCACTTGGATCTCTTTTCTATGAACTTTCTGTTCATGTATTTTGCCCATATTCAATGGGATTTTGATTTGTTTTCTGAGAGCATAAAAGAAGAGACTTTGCCTTTTGCTTCACATAAATGTTGCAAATAATTTCTCCATCCTTTTGATCACTTAATGTTTACTTATGTGTACTCAGTTGAATCTTCCAATACTGCTTTTATACTTTTAGTCTCTTGCTTCAGATTAGGAGTGTGGTGCCATAAAATTAAGTTGGAATAGCCATGAATTTTATTTCAGAGTTTTGCCTCCCCTGTTGTTCTGTGATGCGGAACTGTGTTCCTGTAAGAAGTTTCCATTGTCTGAAGTGTTTATCCTCAATAAAACATGTTGGTCCCTGTGTGAGTATCTATCTTTCACAAAACTGGCAGAAACCCAGATATACTCTTCCCTTTGATGTCCTGCTGCACTGAAGAGCATGTATTGGCCAAAAGTACTGTTGGGAAAATTCTCTGAACCATTTTCTTGTGCAATGTGAAATAGCAAGATCACGTATCACTACTTTATATGAGCCACATGAATCTGAATTGCCAGAATTTGAAATGCATGTTCATCTAATACACAAATCATTTTATCATTTAAAGACTGTTCACACATGGGCAGGCACATAGCCTAGTGGTTGTGTCTCATATTTGCACCTGAGTTCAATATTGACTCCAACTTCTTGCTAATGCAGACACCGAGACATAGTGGTGATGGCTGAGGTGGTTTGATCCCACTCATATGAGAAACCTGGACTGAATTCTTGGCTCCTGGCTTCAGGCTGCAAGAGGGCAGGGAATATTTAGGGAGTGAACTAGTAGTAGGATTTCTCTCTCTCTCTAATAAATAAATTGAAAATTTTAAAAAGAATTCATATTTATAAAGATGTAAATGATAGCATGTCAAAAAGTAAGCAGTAAGATCTAATCTTTCTGTTATGCTTTCTTAATTATACACATGCATATATAATAAAGACTTTGGAAACATGTTCTGTGCAATGAATTGACAGAAAGTGATAAAACACTTTCTGATTTAATGTAGAGAAAATATCATATATGAAATGATTATACTCAGTAAAAATTATATATTTGCTAAGTTGTAAAGAACTAGGTAAAATGTTAAACTAATGTTTAATACAAGTGATATACTAGACGTGTTTCTCATTTAATTCTTATATAAATGTATTTAATTATTTGAAAGGCAAAGTTACACACACATGCACAGAGAGAGAAAGAGAGATTGGGATCCTCTGGTTTACTCTCTAAAATGGCTTAAACAGCTGGAACTAGGCCAAACTGAAGCCAGGGGCCAGGAATTTCTTTGGGTTCTCCCACCTGGGTTCAGGGTCCCAAACACTTGGGCACCATCTTCTGCTGCTTTCCCAGGTGCATTAGCAGGGAGTTGGATTGGAAGTCAAGCAGCCGGGTCTCAAACTGGTGCCCAAATGGGATGCTGGCACCACAGGTGGTGGCTTTATCCGCAATGCCACAGTGCTGGCCCCACCCATTTCCTTCTTGTCCTTGATCAAATGAATTGTATTTTATAAATAAGCACACTGATTTTCAGTAAGGTTAGGTAATTTGCTTCCAGCTACATAGCTAGTAAACGGCAGCTGATTCCAAACCAGGTCCTTGGCTTCAGGTTATCACCCATGACTGCCTCCTGAAAGAAGTTGAGAGAAAGCACAAATGTGGGCCAAAGTAGTCAAAGAAGGCATCTGGGGAAAACAAAACTGGGCCTTCATAAATGAATAAAATTTCAATAAGCCGAGTTACATGGTGTGGGGTGGAGGACTTAACAGGATGCAAACAACAGTGTTAATAAAGCCATGCCATTAAGAATGAACATGCTTTACACAGGGAAATTCTGTGTGTATGGGACTATGTAGGTAGCACATAGCCAATGACAATGGGCCCTGAATATCAGAAAAAGACATGTTGACTTGATCAGCTGGAAGATGGGTCCCATTGAATATTATTGGTCAGGCTAACAAATTCAGAAGTGCTGATTTTGAATTACTGTCTAGTAGTGATATGGAGTGTTATCCAGAAGGCCAGTTGCTAAATATTTGTCTTAGTGCATATATACTACTGTAACAAGTTACTTCATACTGGGACATTTATAAAGAGTAGACATCCGATTCTCACAGTTTTGGAGGCTAACAAATCCAACTTCATGAGACCATCATTGGTGGCTGTTGAGGGCTGCTCTCTGCTTCCAAAATGGCACACTGTTGTTGCGTCCTCATGTGGAACAAGGTAGAGGTAAGGGAAGGAGCCCAGTACTTCAGTTCCTTTTATAAGGATCTTAATCCCATCCATGAAGGCTCTGTACTCAGGACTTAATCACCTGTCAAAGGTTCTACCAGTTAACACTATCACGTTGATAATTAAGCTTCAACATTTGATTTTGGGAGACCACATTCAGATTATGGCAATATTCAAGAAGATAAATAGGTGGCTGTTTGTATAACTTAGAAAATGTCGATGGGAGGTATGGATAAAGATGATTACTATGACTGGAAGGTAGATTGAAGTTCATTTCAAAGATGAGAATTAGGAAATAGAATATGTTGTATTATTTCAGCATGTCCTGAATCTTCAGTGTTCTCTTGAAAATATTGTAGAGTCAAGATTAGCTACTTTGGAAAGTTATTTTGGAAACTCTTTTTTTATTTCTTCAAAAGTCTAACAACAAAATTTCTAACTTACTCCAGAATTGGGCAGTCACTTCAGCATTAGTTACTTATCTGAAAAGGAGAAGCAAATAAGGGCTATTGAAGACATTAATTTGTATGGGCAGTATGACTATCATGCCCATTTTTGTTTCTCTTGGGTGTTGCTTGGATTTACTTAAATAAATCCTTTAGTCCAGAGCTGATGATACTGAACCTGTAACACATTTTAGCTTCATTTTTAACTTCACCTCAGCATTTTGTTGATTTCATCTCTAGACTGTTTTTCCTCACATACAGAAATAGCAACACAAATTCCTGAGATAGTGTTGTTTCTTTTCACATCATGGGAGAGAGGAGAGGATAACCATTAACTCTCATATAAAAGTCAAAGGATTCCTTGTGATTGGGAAAATTTCAGTTAATGTCAAGGACAGGATCACGTACATTGGTTTAGATGACTCAAGGAATTAGGGGATCACTGTTAACCAAGTGGTATTGCTAAAGTATTCAGGATTCTGATAGAAAGACCTGAAGGATTTGATGCTGGAAGACAACCAAAAATGGTTATTTTCCAGCTTTAGTTTCTCACTGTACTAGAATGTAAACTGCGTCACTGTCAGGTTCATGTCTGATGCATCATGGTTTCTTCCCTAAACACCTAACAAAGAGTACATAATAGATATAGGGTTTCGGGGGGATGGTGGGAGTTTGTTGAGTACCTGAATGAATTAACTAACAAATGAGTTAGGAATATCTTTTAAGGGAAAATATTTATAGGTCAGAGTGTTAGGAAAAACTTATACTCAAAGTCATGCATAAACAGTCATGAGAAGTGTTAACATAGACAAGTTTCCTTAGGAGAAAAGAGGTCATACTTCAGCAGAAAATATAGCTTAGTCTCATACATATTAACTCAAAAATCAAATCATTAATAAATTGAGCTGGCACATTTGACCATGGCAAAATTTTTGTCTGAACATTTGTGACATGCAAGTTTAAAATTAAACTTTGAAATATTGGAACTTGTGAATGGACTATTTGTATTGATTTGATTATTGTCTATGGGAGAAAAATGCTAAACAATGTTAATAATGTATTTTAAAACCCAACTAGTATAATAATACTAGTATTATTATTTGAGCCCCTATAGGGTATTTGTTACTTTCCATGTACCAACTATTTAATTGTTAAGTAATTGCATGGTCCAACTATTTAATTCTCAATTAATATTCTAAATAAGCTTCATTATGATTGATTTATTGGTAAACAAAATGAGATAGAAGTTCAATAAGTAGGAAAAATAGATAGAAAATAATAAAGATTCAAATCCATGAATATGTGGTCCCAAAACCACTCTTCCATTATACTACTTACCTTAGTTGGCTTTCCAGATGAGATATGGATTTATGTGCAAACTATTTACTAAGGAAGTAGCAGGAGAAAACATTGGATGGGTAGAAGGAGAATAAGGCTGAGGAAGAAAAAATTGAGCAAGGGTGTGATCCAATTGTAGTTCCAGCTTCAAGCTAATCCCATGGAGAACATAGCTTACATTTAGGGTTTTTCCCACCTGATGCAAAGTTACAGGATGTTTAGATATCTACCTTTCACCTGCCCCGGAGGCATGTCTATTTTCTGGTACTTCTTGTTCTCTTCAAAGTGATCCATCCCAAGATCACAGGTGTAAGTGATTACAAATAAGGCGAGATTGTGCTTGGGGCACCCACATCCAATTCCAGAGTGCCCTGGCTTCCAAGTTCCAGCTCTGCTTCTCTTTGCAGCTTCCAGCTAATGTGCTCCCTGGGAAGTGGTAGGTGATGGTTCAAGGTGATGGTTCACCACAGTCCATGTGACAGGACCAGATGGTGTCCCCCACTCTTGGTTTTGGTGTAGTCCAGCTCCAGCTGTTTTGGGTATTTGGGAAATTAAGAAGTATGTGGAAAATCTGTCTTCCTGTCTGTTTGTCTCTTTCTGCCTTTCAAATAAGAATACATTTTAAAATAAATTTAAATGTAACTCACCCACAACAGAATTCACAGAGAAGTTAGGGCATTTACTCAAGTAACTTTCTTATCAGCTTACTCAAATCCAATTAAAATAACCTGGAAAAGTAAAAACAAAGGCTGTTTTAAATTGAAGTTTTACTTAGTGCAGAAAAAAGGAATTTTGGGGTAATACCTATATCAGTGCTCACAGATATTGATGAATTGATTAAATTTCCTTACTTATGTTTGATTATTAGTTAGGATTTTTGGTTGCAAGTAACAGAAACTCAAGTAACTAGCTTAAGAGAAAGAAAAGGATCCGTTGACTCATCAATTAGGAGGAACAGTTGGATTAGAAAACCATATAACGACAGAGATGCAACTGGGTCCAGGAACAACTCGGTTATAAATTCAAACTGTCAAGACTGTCTTTTCTTCTTTTTGATATACTGCTATATAATGACTTTATTGTTTCTCTCTGCAAACTTGCTCCTTTCATATGCTGGAAACATCCCAGGAATTGCTGACCCACATAACATCCAACTTCCAGAGGTAGATAAATTAGTTTGCATGTTTAAAAAAAATCCCAAGGAAAGACTGATGGGTTGGGTACTGTGGGGAGCAACTCGGACTATACTGTTACTGGAATTAAGACTTATTCTATGCATCTGCTCTCCCACAATATGGCGCTGGGAGAGGAGCAAACAGCTTCTACCCAGCTGCCTCTCACCAACTTGACAAGCTGCAGGAGCTGCTCCTGATTGGAGGAGAGCAGCGTACTCGGCGTGTGGGTAGCAGAGTTGGGATTGGTGGAAGAGGACTATAAAGGAGGAGAGAGACAACATGCACGGGGAACATCTAAGGGGAACATCTACCTGAGGGAACACCTGTGCAGCCCCCGAGAGAGCCGGCCGGCGGTGTGCCGCTCCCCCGCGGAAGTGGGGAAAGTGGCCAGGGGGAACCGCCCTTCCACGGAGGTGGAAGGGACGGTAGCCAACCCGGGAAGAACCAGCAGCAAACCCGGGGAGGGCCGAGCAGACGAAAGAACAGCGCAGGGTCCTGTGTCGTTCCTCCGCGAAGAGGGGGAGCGACAGGTACCCATCTCTGAACTAGTCAGTTGAGGCTGGCAGAACAAGATCATTTGGCAATGGTCATTCCCATGAGAATTCAGTACTCCTGTAAGGGGTGAATTATTTCCCAGAAGTCTCCTCTCCTTCAATTCTGTTCTTTTCTTCATCTCTATCATATGTGACCTCTTCTTGCTGTCACCCCTTAGATTAGCTGCCAAGTCCATTCATGCTATAGCCCCTTGACACCACTTCAATAAATCAAGTTTTGATTTGAATTCTGAGTTTCTTCAAAGTGGTATTCCTCTGGGACAACGATAACTATCCCCTTGCCAAATTTGGTTGCCTTTCATAACTTGGACATATTGTTGTGCTAAAACTGCACTGCCCATTAGGGGAAAAGATATGGAAGTAGGGGGAAGAGAGGGGAGAGATAATGGTCCTATTGTCCATCACACCAGCTTGTCAGCATAGTCATATAATCATCTATCTATGCTGCTAGTTCTGGCCGAAATGTTCTGTTAGGTATTGTCACTTTCTAAGGCAGCTGATCTTTGGGTAGAGATGGTTATGGGCTTCTATATGGACAGTGACCTCTGCCTCAGGCAGGTGCATAAAGCTGGGTGCCAGGAGGAACAAGAATGGGCAGGAAGAAAAGCAATGGGAATTTACAAAATTTCCAGCTCATTACAGATTCCACCATCACCTCTCACCTTTTGTTTTAATCTTTAACTCAGTGAGTTCAAAGTTGTTTTTGGAGAGCTGTGTTCCACTTGCCTACTCATGTTTCAACATGCAAGGAGCCACATCTTAAAAGATAAACTTGAAAAATGAATATTGGAAAATCATTCAGAAGAGCTCTAGGCAATTTCTTTGTGTTTCTCACATAAAGTAGATAAATAACAAACCTGTTTAACTTCAATTGCATAATGAAATATGCATTTTTGTGATAAGTCTGTGTTACAATTACAGGATCATAACATAGTATGAAGTACAAATCAACAAGTTGCCAGTTATGGATAAAAAGTTGAGGATAACAGAGATATTACCTTCCCAGTGGTGCCTTAATAAATTACCATAACCTGGTTAGCTTGAAACAACAGAAATGTGTATCTCATAGCTTTGGAGACTAGAAGTCTAAATCAAGTTGTAGGCAGGGCCAAACTCCCTTCCAAGGCTTGAGAAAAGCATCGTTTCTTGCCTTATCTAGCTTCTGGTGGCCTCTGGTATCCCTTGGCTTGCAACAAAATGACTCTGACCTCTGCCTCCACCCTCACATGGCCATCTTCTCTGTGTGTGTCCATGTCTGAATCTCCCTTTCATTCAGACACAGTCATCGGATTTAGGGCCCACCCTAATCCAGTATTAAATCATCTTAACTACTTATGTCTGCAAAGAACCTTTTTCCAAACAAGATGACATTCTGAGTTTCCAGGTGGATATGAATCTTAAGTAGACACAATTTAACCCAGTACAGGAAAATTAAATTAAAAATTCAGTTTTAATTTGTTTTTTTTTTTTTCAGCAAGGAGTATTACTTGGGTAATTGGCTACTTTAAGGCTAAAAAAGCAAATGACTTTTAAAAATATTTATTTATATATTTCAGAAGGAAGAAGGAGAGAGAGAAGAAAGAAAGAAAAAGAAAGAGAGAGAGAGAGAAAGAAAAGGAGGGAAGGAAGGAAGGAAGGAAGGAAGGAAGGAAGGAAGGAAGGAAGGGAGGGAGGAAGGAAGGAACAGTTTTCCTCTGGTTCATTCCTCAAATGCCCCTAATAGTCAAGGCTGAGTGAAGCCAAAGCCAGGAACCAGGAATTCCATGTGGGTTTCCTACAAGAGTGCCAGGAACCCACATACTTGGGCCATTATCTGCTGTCTCTCAGGGACAGTAGCAGGAAGCTGGATCCAGAAGCAGAGTCAGGCTTGTTCCCAGGCACCTTAACAGGGATGTGGGCATCCCAGTGGCAGCTTAGCCTGCTGCACCACAATGCCTACCCCTGAGTTCTGGATTGTGAGATCTTACAAGATGTAAATAGTTTTAAGTCTTCTCAGTTTCCTAAGCAAATGGGAAGAAGGGGCAGATTATAGGATGACCCACCATTGTGAGGGAATGGGATGGGTTAGTGAGTGTATAATTTCAGTGACTTCTCAGGAGGGAATGGTGGTGTGAGCGACTTGGGGAGGGTGAAGAAGCCAAAAGAGCAGGAAAAAGAGATGAAGGGTTTCAGAGGTAGTGCAGTAGGACAGACTGTGACAGGGAGATCCAATCATTGAAGCAGAGACCATCATTAAGAAACTAAGAGGCAAATGGATGTGATGGTTCAGGCTCATGGAAACTGGCTTCATGCAGAGGGTAGCATTCATTTTCTTTCAGTTCAATACATTTTATTAACTACTCTGTATGGACCGGGTTATGTTAGGCATATTTGACCTGGATAATGAGGGTGAGAGATGATGGCATCAGGAAAACCAGTATGACTATTTGGAACTTTTCAATTTCCAGGTTCAGTTTCATGGGCAATACTCTAGTGCCTTTAGGTTGTTGTTTTCTTTCTTTTCTTCCTTTATTCCTTCCCTCCTTCTCTCCCTCCCTCCCCCCTTTCCTCCCTTCCTCTCTCTTCCTCTGTATTTTAGTTCCTGATTGTTCTTTACCTATGACTGAGGCTAACATAACTCACTTCTTCCAGGCTGTCCTTGCCTGGCCTCTAGTATCTGAGAAGGTGAGCACTGAGCCAAGCGTCTGTTCTTTGCCTTCAAACCCACTTTAAAAAGAAAAGATTTCATTTATTTATCTGAAAGGTAGAGTTACAGACAGAAAAAGGGAGAGACAGAAATAAAGGGCTTCCAATCCACTGGTTCATTCTCCTGATGGCCACAACAGGGAGAGATGCACCGATCCAAACCTAAGAGCCAGGAGCTTCTTCCAGGTCTCCCACCTGAGTGCAGGGGCCTAAGCACTTGGGCCATCTTTCACTGCTTTCCCAGGCCATAGCAGAGAGCTGAATCAGAAGTAGAGCAGCCAGGATATGAACCGGTGCCCTTATGGGTTGATGGTGCTGCAGGAGGCAGCTTACCCTGTTATGCCACAGTGCCGGCCCCTAGATCCCACCTTTGATGAGAATGTGCTGATCAGTATTAAGTTTGATACATAATTAGAAGATTTTGTTCCATGTTTGCGTCATGGCCACCCACTCCATATGCATGGCTTTCCAATCCTTTTTATTTATTTCTTCTGCCATCAGATAGCCAGACTGAAAACAAAATTAAATTAAATGCTCATCCCTGTCTCAGAAATACCAGTTTATCTACATTTGTATTCTTTATATAGCCACGGACATCTTGAACAATTCTTGTACCTTTAATAGCTTTTTTGAATAGAGGCAACTTTTGGCATTCTCATTTTGATCGTGATAATAATGGCACATGTATGAGGTATCCTACCAAAGTAGGGTGTGGTTTCAAAGTTCTGCTTGTTGCTGTATTGATTCATTTTAGCCTTACAGTGCTCACATTTTTGAATTGTAAAAAATGTGTTATTCTGCCATCATTCCAAATACTGTGATGATGTGAAAGGAGAAGACTTTCCCAGGACACATGACATGGCAGTGTTTAATGTTTGCGTTCAATCAACAGACAGGAAGTGCCATGGAGCATTTACTCAGAAGTTGTCTTACTTAGCAACTCAGCCTTACTTGGGCTACAGAACAATAGCACAGCATGACTTAAAATACAAGTTTTATGACTTAAAGTGCTTGTGGAGCTGCTTGGGGAAGCAAAAGGAAATGATGAGCTATCATTTTGGGGTTGGTGGCAACCATATATGTGCCATTATTATGCCATACATGATTAGCCTTCATCAACATGGTATGAACCAAATAAATAAATGAATCTTTTATAAAAAGACTGTATTTATTTATTTGAGAGAGCGTTAGAGACAGTGAGAGGGAGAGACAGAAAGTCTTTCATCCGCTGGTTCACTCCCCAAATGGCCAAAATGGCTGGAGCTAAGCTGATCCGAAGCCAGGAGCCAGGAGCTTCTTCCAGGTCTCCCATGCAGGTACAGGGGCCCAAGCATCTGGGCCATCTTCTACTGGTTTCCCAGGCCATAACAGAGAGCTGTATCAGAAGATGATCAGTTGGGACTAGAACTAGTGCCCATATGGGATGCTGGTGCCACAGGCAGAGGCTTAACCACTGCACCACAGCGCCGGCCCCCAAATAAATAAATCCTAAAAACAAAATATTTCAGGTGGGGCCAGTGCTGTGGTGAAGTGAGCAAAGCTTCTGCCTGCAGTGCCTGCATCCCATATAGGTACCAGTTGGAGACCTGGCTGATGCACTTCTGATCCATCTCTCTGCTATGACCTGGGAAAGAAGTAGAGGATGGCCCAAGTCCTTGGGCCCCTGTACCCACGTGGGAGATCCTGAAGAAGCCCCTGGCTCCTGGCTTCAGATCAGCCCAGCTCCGGCCATTACAGCTACTTTGGGGAGTGAACCAGTCTCTCTCTCTCTCTCTCTCTCTCTCTCTCTGCCCCTGCCCCTCTGTAACTTTGTCTTTTAAATAAATAAATAAATCATAAAAAAGATTTCAGGCTTTGTAGGCTATAGTGTAGTGTCTTCATCTACATCAGTATATAAATGGATGAATGTGGCTATGCCCTAATAAAGCTTTAATTAAACAAATAAAAGCATGATAAGAACCTTGTGAAAAACTCTATCCCCTGGTGAGCCCCTTGAGCTGATGG
Source organism: Oryctolagus cuniculus (assembly GCF_051225735.1). Taxonomy (NCBI): domain Eukaryota; kingdom Metazoa; phylum Chordata; class Mammalia; order Lagomorpha; family Leporidae; genus Oryctolagus; species Oryctolagus cuniculus. Next base: position 36,607,850 of record NC_142871.1, read on the forward strand.
CCCTACCCTGTGATGAACAAAGTACTCCTGCTTCCTGGAACTTGTACCGTCCACTCAATCTGCTATGCCCATTCTTAAGGACCATTTTTGGTGCTTCACTTAATTATCCTCCATGTTGCTCTTAAATTCCATCTCCAGAACTTCTAATCTTTAAGAGTTTGATAACCAGTGTCTTTGTCCCTCTACAGTAGTGACTCCTTAATTCATAGTTGTCCTTATATAATTGCCAACCACTTCTTTTTCTTTCCTTCTGCCTCTCTTCTTTTACATGCTTTATATTTGGCACCAGGCTTTGCTTATCCAAGTCTTTTTTTTATCTTCTCCTCTTGTGGTTAATACCCCAACTTGCAGAAAATCTCCTTGCTGTTCAAGGAGTGTGTTTTTTTTTTCCCTATTAAATCCTCATGTTTTAGGCTGCACCCTCACATTGTATTCTGGATGTTTGTCGCGTCCCTCGACCAGCAAGGAAGACACGACCCGAACTCTTCTTCCAGCAGTTTATTCAGGAACCTCTTTCAAACTTCTAATACCGCGCCTTTTTTTCTCCCCTCCCTCTTATAGCCATCCGCGCACCAATCAAAAGCGGCAAGTGGCAAGCATTGATTGGTACAGCAACGCGGAAGCTGGAAGGGAGCTCAAACATCTCCTTATTAGGAGATGTTTGTTTCTCGCCAGTCCTTCCGGGGGAAAGGAGCCTGCGCCATCTTTAGGGCGCCGTGCAATGGCTCCCCACAGTTCCCCCTTTTTGTTTTAGAACTAGGCATCTAAGGATTACAGGAGAAGGTAGGGGTCTGTCCCCCACTGCCAGGCATCCACCTGGAACAGCATCCTTTTCGCGGGGGTGGGATCTGGGATGCCAACCCACATGCAGACAGACTTGCCTTCCAGAGAACGTAATGGCTCGTTCTCTCTGCAGTGCTTTGCCTCGCACCCTGCACCCATGCCTAGCATTCAAGGAAGGCCAGCCATGCTTGCGGCAGTTGTCCAGCCTCAAGGGCATAAAAGGCTTGAGCTATCATGGCCAATTCCCGCCAATGAGCCGTCCTCATCCTGCACAAACACCACAGGCAAAATAACACAACAAGTAACAGCAACCCCGTCAAAGCTCCAAGTCCCACCCACTCCTTCAGGCTGGAGACAGCTGGATCTGGGATGACAGTCCAGATGCGAAGGAGACATCCACACGCGTGGAGTTGATGGTGACCACGGCAAGGCGCAGTTGCTCCAAGGTGTAGTCAAATTCCGCGGACCAATTCGGCATCGGCTTTGGGAATACTGATAGAATCCCCCATCTCTGCTCCGCCAGTGTCCGCTGCATTTGAGGCAGAAGTATCAAAAGCTACAGCAGGATTCTCCTCGTGGCAGACCCGCCTGACCGCTCGCTCCGGAACCCACACCGGGTCATGTTGATCCTGTGGAAAAACACAAACAGCACCTCGTGCCCATGCCAGCACGGGATCAGGGCCACGCCACTGGCCCGTCAAGAGATCTTTCCATTTTACCAACCCTCTACTTGGGTTTCCTTGTTGCTGATGCCTGTCCGCGGCTGAGTGCCCATGCACATCCAAATTTAAAAAATTAATTGTAAATAAGACTAAGGCAATTCTCTCTCTCGGGGTGCGGCTATAGCCAACTCCCCCTTTTTGTTTTAAAAGATATTCTTTCAGTGTGCGGTGTGCTCGCTCAATTATGCCCTGGCCCTGAGGATTGTATGGCAATCCATGGACAAGTTGAACCTCCATTTTTTGGCAATAGGTGGTAAAGGTTTGAGATGTATAGGCCGGGCCATTATCAGTTTTTAGCACCTGGGGTTTCCCCCAGGCGGCCCATGCATCCAGACAATGAGCAATCACCTGACGTGTAGATTCACCACTGAGGGGAGAGGCATACATAATGCCTGAGCACGTGTCCACTGAGACATGAACATATTTCAATTTCCCAAATTCCGATACATGGGTCACATCCATCTGCCATACTCTCCCAGGCAGTAACCCTCTAGGGTTTACGCCAACACTAGGTTGTGCACGAGTAACAGCACAGTCAGCGCAATCAAGTACAATCTGTCTGGCATCTGCGCGGGAAAGATGAAATTTCTGCTGCAAAGCGCGCGCGTTGACATGAAAAGATTGATGGAAAGCTTTAGCAGCCTCTGCGGAAGTAGTAAAAAAGGTGAATTCCTGTCTAGTACACAGATCTACTCGCGCATTGCCTTCACATAAAGGACCAGGCATGCCTGTGTGGGCTCTAATATGCTGAGCAAAAAAGGGATTTTTCCGTGACCAAAGCAACTGCTGGGCTATATGTAATAGGGATGCAATTGGGCTAGAAGGTTTAATCGGCCCTGCGGTTTCCAATATCTTTAATGCGTTCACCACATATAAGGAATCTGACAACAAATTAAAGGCAAAAGAGCACTGCTTAAGGACCTCAATAACTATTTTTAACTCCACAACTTGAGGTGAGCCTGGCTGAAACTGATGAAATACCGGGTCATTACCCTCTACCATATAAACCCCACAGCCTGTTTTTGACCCATCCGTAAATATATTTGGAGCACCTAGTAATGGCTCAGCGGCTGTAATTTTTGGAAATACTACCGGATGTTCTTTAAAGAATTGTAACAATGGACTTTTTGGTAAATGATTGTCTATAAAGCCTGGGAACCCACAGCGAAACACTGCCCAATCATCTAAAAGAGCACATAGGACGTTGACTTGTTTGGCATCATAAGGAACAATCACTTCACACGGCAATTTTCCAAAATATTGTAAACATTGTTGCAAACCCTCCAGTGCTAGCTTTGCCACCGCTGCCGGATAATACTCAATAGACTTGGCTGGAGAGCTCCTTGGATGTATCCATAAAAGCGGACCTTCCTGCCATACTAGCCCTGTAGGTTGGCTAAGCGTTGGGAGAATGCATAATGACAATGGCAGATTTTCATTCATTCTGCATAAGAATGCCTCCTGTAATTTCTTTTCTACCTTCTCTAGGGCCTCCCTGGCCTCCGGAGTTAAGCACCGCGGTGAGTCCAATGCCGAATCACCACGCAAAATGACATAAAGTGGCTTAAGTTCATAATTGGGAAGATTCAAATAACCCCTAACCCAATTTATATCTCCTAATAATCTCTGAAAATCATTTAAAGTCTTTAAACTATCTTTGCGCAATTCCACCTTTTGAGGAACAATTTGAGTACTAGTTATGCGGGATCCCAGATAAGTTGCAATGCTTCCTTTTTGAACCTTTTCAGGGGCAATAAATAACCTCTTACTTTCTAACAACTGAATCAAATATGCAAAGCCATCATCTAATACGAATTCGTCTTTTGCTGCTAAGAGGATGTCATCCATGTAATGGATGCATTTTAGGGAAGAAAATCTCTTACATAAAGGCCCAATCACTTGACCCACGAATAGCTGACACATTGTGGGGCTGTTAGCCATGCCCTGTGGAAGCACAACCCATTCATACCTCTGGTCAGGCTGCTCATGATTGCACGCCGGCAAGGTAAAGGCAAACCTTTCACAATCCTTTGTATGTAGGGGTATGGAGAAGAAACAGTCTTTAATATCTATTATTATTATGGGCCATCCCTGTGGAAGTGTAGATAGAAGAGGCAGCCCACGTTGCACCGGCCCCATGACCTGCATCTGCATATTAATAACTCTCAAGTCATGTAGCAACCTCCACTTCCCGGATTTCTTTTTTATTACAAAAATAGGAGTATTCCAAGGCGATACAGAGGGTCTAATGTGTCCTAAATTCAATTGTTCTTGAATCAATTGCTGCGCTGCGACCAATTTGTCTGAGGACAGAGGCCACTGAGGAACCCACACTGGGTCCTCGTGCTTCCAAGTAATGGGAATACCTTCCTCAGCGGCCCCTATGAAAAACCCAGCCCTTGGCGAGAAGGCCTCTGCACTACTTCAGTGGGCTCATTTCTTCCTTGTAAGAATTTTCCTATTCCATAATTCGGATGGTGTCCCATATCCTTCATCAATTTTTGAGAAACACGGGAGTATTCATTACTTAATTTATAGTTCATGTCTTTCAAAAGGTCTCGGCCCCATAAAGAGATAGGTAAATCCAAAACATAAGGTTGCACCGTGCCTGAATGTCCCTCTGCATCCTCCCAGCGCAGCATTACTGCATTCATCTCAGGAGTTTCTGAATATCCCAGTCCCCGAAGGGATTGTGAGGATGCCTGCTTAGGCCACTTTGGAGGCCAATCCTTGGAGGCAATGATACTACGGTCTGCACCTGTGTCTAGTAGGCCGAGAATGTCCTTTCCATTTAGTTTTATCTTTAAGGTTGGTCTCTGGTCTAGTTCTAAAGACAAGAAGGTACAATCTACGCCTGTGGACCCAAAGCCTTCACTTCCTCGTTGTTTCTTTGATGCACTGAACTGCAAATGCTTGCTAGGAAGGATTACAAGTTGTGCAATCCTATCTCCTGGATTAATAGCTGTTATACCTCTAGGGGACTCAACCATGATTTTCACCATGCCAGTATAATCCGAATCTATGACTCCTGGATGAATTATGAGACCTTTCAAGGTAGAGGATGAACGTCCCAACAACAATCCCACTGTCCCTTCCTCTAGGGGTCCCTGAAAGTCTGACTCAATGGCTTGCACTCCCATTTTTGGTGTCAGTATGAGTCTGGTGGTGGCACAGAGGTCCAGGCCTGCGGAGCCTGCAGTGGCTCTCCGTGGTCTCTGGGATGTCTGAAGCTGGGCCACTGACTTTGCCTCCCCTGCTGCTGGTCCTGATGGGCGCCCTGATGCTGACTCTCGAATGCCCCATATATTTGCGGGCCCTGGGGACGAGGGCCCCGCTGCCCGTTTTTTGGACGCGCCCCACCATTGCCAGAAACAAGGACGTTGCCGTCAATGTCCTTTACCGAGCGGCATTCATTGGCCCAGTGCTTTCCCTTCCTGCATTTTGGACAAATTCCTGGTCCTTCCTGTCTTTGTTCTTTGCCTCTTCCCCTTTGCGGACATTGCCGCTTCATATGTCCCATTTTTCCACAGCTGAAACATGCTCCAGCATTCCCTGATCCCCTATTGCCCTTCGTGATTTGAAGGACTGCTGCAGCAAGGCCAGTGTTGGATAGCGGCCCTCCTATTTCCCTGCATTGTTTTATCCATACCTGAAGCCCTTTGCTCTTCCATGGTGTTATAGCGGCTCTGCATTCCTTAGTGCACTGCTCAAAAACCAACTGTTCTATCAGCGGCATGGCGCGATCTGGATCTCCAAAAATCCTACCCGCAGCTTCCACCATGCGCGCTGCAAAGTCTGAAAACTGCTCGGTGGGTCCCTGTGTAATCTTTGTCAAATTCCCACTTACCTCTCCTCTGTTGGGTATAGACTTCCAAGCCTTGATGGCTATCTTGTTAACTTGTTCATACACTGCATGTGGGTAACCTGTCTGCTGGTTAGCGAATCTCCCTATGCCTAGCAGCATATCTCTGTCCCAATGCTGATTCCCTGCCGCTGCATTTTCTGCCGCTTGTTCATTGGCAAAGTCAATCAGGAAAGCTCTGAAGTCTAAGTATTGTCCTGGTGACAATGCGGCACGAGCCAACCCGCTCCAGTCATTTGGAGTCATGCAGTATCTTTGAAGATTTTCTACTTGAGCCAGCGTGAACGAGCCGCTGATGCCATAGGCTCTTACTGACTCCGCTAGTGATTTGATTATCTTTATGTCGAGGGGTTCCTCGTACCTCTGCCCTTGTGGATCTTGGAAGACAGGATAGGCACTTAACAACTCCGCACCAACCTGTTTCCAGACTCCTGGACAGAAAGTCCGCCCTCTTTCTTGCGCGGATACAGGCTCATACTGAGGAGGAGCGGCTTCAGGCTCCTCCCCTAAGTTCCCCTTGAAAGTACCATGCTTAAGTTCCTTTTTTCCTTTTAATTGCAATTTCCTCATTTGCCGATTTAATTCCCGTACTTGCTTTATATCAGACTCTTTGTTATCGCCACACTCTTCAGACTCACTGCTGCTTTCTGAGCTACTTTCTGCACTAGAACTACTTACTAAGGAGGGGCTGCGCAACTCGGAAAGATCGGGGTACAGTTTTTTCCTAGTTCTTTTCCGACTCTCCTTCAAAGTTTTCCCTTTTTCACTGGCAGCTCTCTCAGAGCGCTCTTCCTGAAGCTCCTCCAAGGCAGCTTGACCGCTCAGAATAGCTTCACTACACTGCTCATCCTCGAGGCATGCTCGCACTAACTTCCATATTGGTCTCACTCCCCCTTCAAGATTACCCTGTTCAAATGCAAAATCCAAATCCCTGCCTAGTTTGTCCCATGAAGGGATAGTAAGGCTTCCCGAAACCCCATACCAGGGTGCAATGGTATCGCAGTTACGTAAAAACCTATGCAACGTACTAGGCTTAAGTTTCAAACCGTTTTCCCGAAGCAGCGCATTCAGCGCCAGAAAAATTTCATGGGACTGTGAATTACCCATCATCAAAAATTGCGCTCCTTCCCTGGCCACGGGTCAGAGCTCCTTCTGCTTTTGTCGCAGAACTTCCTCTGCTTTAATCGCAGAACTACCCTCCCGCTATTATCGCAGGACTGCCCGCTCTTATCGCGGATCCCCACCTTATTTTCCCGGGGGACTTACCAGCGCTGCCCTGACTGCAGGAAGTTCTGAGTTCGCGTTCGAGATGTTCCCCGTACGGGCCACCAGTTGTCGCGTCCCTCGACCAGCAAGGAAGACACGACCCGAACTCTTCTTCCAGCAGTTTATTCAGGAACCTCTTTCAAACTTCTAATACCGCGCCCTTTTTTCTCCCCTCCCTCTTATAGCCATCCGCGCACCAATCAAAAGCGGCCAAGTGGCAAGCATTGATTGGTACAGCAACGCGGAAGCTGGAAGGGAGCTCAAACATCTCCTTATTAGGAGATGTTTGTTTCTCGCCAGTCCTTCCGGGGGAAAGGAGCCGGTGCCATCTTTAGGGCGCCGTGCAATGGCTCCCCACAGATGTTGGATTATGATTTAATTCTTGAGAGCTTGTTTGGAGGTTCTAGCAGGGGAGCACAGCTACTCGTATACCTTCGACAGAAGACGGTCCTTCTTTCTCTAGTGGGGAAGATTGTCCTCTTAGACTGAGTGCACAGCTTCAGGAGGGATGCACATGGAGCAGTGAGGGGGAAAAGGGGCACCAGCCTAGCCAGCCAGATCAAGCGAGTCAACCCTGGCAATCAGTGGGGTGACAGATGTCACAGCCAGATCACCCTCACATCCACAATTTAATTCTTGAATGCCTCATAAGGTTGACAGAAGAGATGTTTTATCTTCTGCCTTTAGGAAAGAAAATTGAAAGCTCTGTCTGCAATGTCTAGAGGCCAAGAAACACTTGGACTAGGATGGAAAGGAGATCAGGATGAGCCCCCCAAAGCCACACACACACACGAGTCTGGTGCTGCGTCTCTGATGGCAGTGTTGTGTGGTTCTTGCTAGTGGCTCCTAGAAGCACCTTCTGGCATTGGCTCATGACGTGATCACCACCCTGGATGACAGCTGTCAACAATTTACCTTCATCCTCCTTCCCACTGGCATCGACTTCCAGTGTCCCTGTTGATCTCCAACACTTCTTCCTGCTGTACTGTGTTATTGTTTGATCATAAGTGCTGGAATCAGTCAGCCTGGTTTCAAATCCCCATCTACCACTTCCTAGCTGTGAACTTTGTTGCTTGATCTCCCTGGGTCTCAGTTTTTTCGACTGCAAGATGAACAGAGTAACATTTAATTTATGTATTTGTTGTAAGTATTAAATAAAATTTGTAGGATGAGCAATAATAGTGGGAGAAGGTGTTCAATAAAAGACCTATTACTGTAATTATTAAATAAAAGATATACTATTGTAATACTTCAGGAATGCATTGGTAGCTTGGCAGCTTGGTGTTAGTTTCAGGACTTGCCATAAAAAGGGCACTTGCTGGTGAAAGGTTTTTGAATGCGGTTTATTTGAAGCTCTCTAAAGTCAGGTACCACCTAACATTGCATACTCCATGCCACACTCTTTGCTACCTCTTGCTATTCCTCAATGAAGACCTTTAGTTCTGTAGATGCCTTGGCAACAGACAGCTCTCATTGGACCTAGTGACTTCATTTCAAAATCTCCCTTGTAGATTCAGATCAATCTTCAGGGTCTGCCTGAACTTAAAATGCTCTCTGAGCAAAACAAACAAAGCAAAACAAACAAAAACCTTCTATATGCCTGAATATTTTGCTATGCACACATCAGCAGGGCCCTGTCCCTCTCGGACTCCTGAGGCATCTGAACAAGTCTAGTCTCATGAGAAAGCTCACACTCAATGTGTAAATTAAATTCTAATGAGAACCCTATGTTACACTTCTGTGCAATCATTAGTTATTATGAAATCATGCTTGAACAATAACTGTCAATTTCAAGAAAAATAAAAAACAGTTTCTGCCTCCAGGGCTTACGACCTTTGAGAGACTAGACAAGTACAAACAAAACCATGTGTAGTGTTATTCCTGTGACTGTGATGTCTCCATTGTACATGTGGGTAAGGTGTGGCGTGACTCACTATGGAACACAAAAGAAAACTGGATTTAATAGCTTGGATTCTTTGCACATTGAGACTTCTATCCACTGCATCCCCTTTGTCCCTTTGACTGCTTAGATTTTCCTTCAGGAAAGAGAAACGATGTAGAGAAAATGGAAAGCCCTAGGATAAAATAGCTGAAAACACATCATGTAAATATGCATGTCTGAAGCAGAGAGCAGGCAAAATTTTCAAAATGCGGTGCCTGAATTTGAGTAGTTAGGGCTAAAAGCAGAAGGGTTCAAGGGCTCTATGGCAGCTGTGTCTCTGAAATTTAGGAGCACACCAGGGTTTCTTTATTCAAAGAACCCTATTACTGGTGGGAATACCTACAGCCCAGGTAGGCTGCTTAGGTTCCAATTTCATCTGGATGTAGGGGTCTCTGGGATGCTAAGATGTGCTCCACTCATTCCGAATCAGTTTCCAAGCTCATGGTCTAAAGTAGGCCAATGTTATGAAGGGAACTTACAGAGAAGACACAGACGGAGTTTTCACACCTTGCTTACGCTTTCAGTATTAGGACCCACTTCACTACTCATCCTTTTAACCACTTTCTGGTTTGCTTCTTCTAATTTGAGCAGTGTCATGCACCTCTTTTTCTCTTTATCAAATTATAAAAAATTATTATTAAAATTTGATCTTAATCATCAAAATAAAATAACCATGGTTGAATCCTAAGTTGTGCTAAGCAGGTGTATATATAAAAATAAATGGGACATCATCTATCATGTCCAATAGGGATGGGTAAAGAGAAGATTTTGAGGTGGGAGAGGAAACAATATTTGCACCTATAGTTCTGAATTCTTTCTTCTAGTGCATGGGAAAAAATAGGAGGGAAGAGGATCAATGCAAGGTAAAACCTAGAAGAATGTAAGCAAGTTTTTAAATAGTTGCTTAGCAGAATGGGTAAAGAGAACAAATGTGAGTTAAAAACAAAACATAAGCAGACAAGTAAAGTCCTCTGATTCTTGGAGTAAATAATTATCTTGGTTGTTGCCCTTATCATTATCATCTTCTTCATCATCATCATCATCATCATCATCATCACCTCTAGCACAAATTATACCTGAAATGCATAATTGAGAAGGATGTCTGGACAATAAACTGGTGATCAGTTATGCTAGTTTTGTACTTGTTGTAGGATGTTGTAACATGGTTCTCCCCATCACATCCTTCTTGTTTGTGTCTGTGCAGGTGGAGCCAGTGATACAGAGAGGACACGAGAGTCTGGTCCACCACATCCTGCTCTATCAGTGCAGTAGCAGCTTAAATGACAGTGTCCTGGACTACGGTCATGAGTGTTACCACCCAAACATGCCCGATGCCTTCCTCACTTGCGAGACCGTGATTTTTGCCTGGGCCATTGGTGGAGAGGTGGGGCTAATGATCACTGAGATGTAGCAGGAGTAACTGATCATGTTCCCACCCTCCCAAATACAGTTCTAATAAGTAAAGCTCTACACACTATTTTTGATATGAGGGTGGTGTATTTCTGTTTTCATGGAAAGGATTCTTCCTGTAAATCATTTTATCTAATCAAATATAGAATAATGGAGTTCTTTTTTTTAACTTTTATTTAATGAATATAAATTTCCAAAGTACAGCTTATGGATTACAATGGCTTCCCCACCCCATAACTTCCCTCCCACCCGCAACCCTCCCCTTTTTCCCTCCCTCCCCCCTTCCATTCACATCAGGATTCATTTTCAATTCTCTTTATATACAGAAGATGAGTTTAGCATATATTAAGTAAAGATTTCAACAGTTTGCACCCACATAGAAACACGAAGTGAAAAATACTGTTTGAATACTAGAATAATGGAGTTCTAAAGGGTCAAAGTATCTTACAGAATCCTTGGCCTCTGAGTGGAGTAGAGCTGTCAGGGACTTACATGGTATATCGTCTCATGGAATTTTCCATATTTAGGGTTTTTCCTATCCACCTCACGTGGGATTATCCCTTGGCACTCCGTTAGATCCACATTATGTGCTCCTAGAAGTCCATTATGACAATCCAACTCATAAGAAAGGTGAGTTTAACACTTTGTATATTTTACTTATTAATTTTTAAAAAGTTTGTAGCTCTTACCTTTACTGAGGGGCTGCCGTTGTGGTATGTTGGATTAACCCACTGTCTGCAATTCCAGCATCCCACATGGGTGCTGGTTCATGTCCCGGCTGCTCCAATTCTGATATAGCTCCCTACTAATGTGATTGGGAAAGCAGCAGACCATGGCCCAAGTCCTTGGGCCCCTACACCCAAGTGAGAGACCCAGATGAAAATCCTGAACCCTGGCTTCAGTCTAGCCCAACCCTTGCCATTGCTGCCCCTTGTCGAGTGAACCAGCGGATGGAAGACCTCTTCCTCTCTGTCTCTATAACTCTGCCCTTCAAATAAATAAAATAAATCTTTTAAAAAAAGGGTTGAAACAAAACTGCAAACAGGTTGCAACAAATTGACCTATATGTTTATCATCCAAATTAGGGTACTTTGTAATGTGAAAAAAAGCACTATTCATGATTATACTGGGACAGTCAGCATTAAAACACACTGAACTAGGCAAATGGGCACATATGGCTATAATCTGAAAAAAAAAAAAAGCTTACATATTACCTGCCAGGAAATAGAATAATAGACATTTTTCATTTGTGATATAAATTAGTTCCAAATATACGGTGCTTGTGAAATATTTTCTTTCTAACTGCATATATGGAAAAGCCATCATTTGTTATGATAAAATATACTAAGTTTTTTGTTGTAACTCACAAACATATTTAATAAATCTTTATGTAGTGGCACTGTGCAATATGTTAAAGAAAGAGGCATTGCACTTTTGATGTCTGAATCTACTTAATTTCAAAACTAAGAAATTGCTAGATTTTATATATAATTATCAAAATAAGCAACTTAAAGTTATTATTTTACATTGATTCATATGATTATTGTGCAAATATTAACCACCAACTAGGTCTATTCTTGATTATATAACATGAATGAAAAAGCAACACCATGTCAATGCACACGGAAATAACAGACTAGTGGGAAAAAGAAATGATAAAATAATCACATCAGTTAACAGAAAATTGTATAAATGCTAGTTGACCCAAAGCCAGGATATCTGACACTATGACAGCATATAATTGGTAATGTCACAGAGTCAGAGGTGTGTGGTGCACATGGTTCAAAATTCTTGGAAGTACTTGAGATTCGTAATCTCTCACCTTGTCATAACCTTGCCATAGCAAGAACATGACTTATTCATGTTTCATATCCACATTGATTAATGCAGTGCTGTTCATGTAAGAGATTCTTAATAATTATTTGTTAATTGAATGACTGTTGAATGAATAAGACACTGGTGACAAACTATAGACAGTTCATCCTTAGCATTGTTCTCCATCAGTAGGTGGCTTCTAGACCCAAAAGTTTTCACTTCAAAATAAATGTCATTGAACTTCACCTCTAAACACTATAAAAGCCACTTTTATTGAGTTATTCTATATTCTCATGATGACTATAATTTTCATTCTGTTGTCATATTAGATAATAGTGAAATGTATCAGTTTTTATCTCAGTAATTTCCCTCAGGATGTGATCTGTGTGTCCACCACAGTGGCAGACAACGTGGTGACTCATTTTAAGTCTTTCATGTGAAACTAATTGTTGTCTTACATTAATCTCTGCTTCTATCATTTCTCTTGTGAGATTTAAAGAAAATAAATTAATTTCAACTAAATACAAGGGTTTTAATTTAAAAATCAAATACATTTAATGATGTACTCTTATTACAGGCTTAATAGATAATTCTGGACTGCGGTTATTTCATACAACGGATATAAGGGAATATGATGCTGGAGTAATTGAGGCTGGCCTCTGGGTGAGCCTCTTCCATACCATTCCTCCAGGGATGCCAGAATTCCGGTCCGAGGGTCATTGCACTCTGGAATGCCTGGAAGAGGTATGCAGTATCTGAGTTTTTGAGCAGCTATCTAAATATTAAGCAGTGCTCTTAGAAACTACGGTGTGAAAAATTATATGTTTGTTTATTATTTTGCTTGCCAGCACATTGTGAAACCATTATGATATTTTGAGCAGAAATATTGTCTTTTTAAGTCATGAAGTCCACAGGAGTATAATTCCAAAGACAAGAATAACTTGTAGGATATTTTTCCTTCTTACTCCTTCCATTTGTTTATATTAGATACTTTATTTAATCTTTTACAATTTATATCTTTGTTTGTATAGTCTTTCCTTTCTCTTCTTCACCTTGTATGCAAATTTTTTTTCATCATTCATTTCATTTTTTCTGTTTTTCTTGTGCTGTGGACAGTATGGCAGATTGGTGCAGTGGGAGAACGATTATGCTCTTTTGAGTTATTTAGACCATGACTCTGATGGCCATGTCACCATGTTGGCTGTAAGACCAAGGGTGATCTATTTAATTCCACTGACACACCTTGGCTTTCTTATCTGAAAAAGTGAGAATGATTTTTCCTTTTAGGAGTTTGGATTCTCGGTTCCATTGTGCTGTGGCACAATGGGTTAAAGCCCCAGCCTGCAGCACCGGCATCCCATATGGGCACCAGTTCAAGTCCTGGCTGCTCCACTTCTGATCCAACTCTCTGCTATGGCCTGGGAAAGCAGTAGAAGATGGCCCAAGTTCTTGGGCTCTTGCATTCTCCTAAGAGAGTTGGAAGAAGCTTCTGGATCCTGGCTTTGGATAGGCTCAGCTCCAGCCATTGCAGCCATTTAGGGAGTGAACCTGTGGATAGAAGAGCTCTGAGGGCTGGCACCATGGCATACTAGGTTAATTCTCCACCTGCAGTGCCGGCATCCCATATGAGCACTGGTTCTAGTCCAAGTTGCTCTTCTTCCAGTCCAGCTCTCTGCTATGGCCTGGGAAAGCAGTAGAAGATGGCCCAAGTCCTTGGGCCCCTGCACCCATGTGGGAGACCGGGAGGAAGCTCCTGGCTCCTGGCTTCAGATTGGCACAGCTCCAGCCATTTGGGGAGTGAACCAATGAAAGGAAGACCTATCTCTCTGTCTCTCTCTCTCACTGTAACTCTACCTGTCAAATAAATAAAATCTTTAAAAAAAAAAAAAGGACCTCTCTTTCTCTCGTTCTCTCTCTGCCTCTGCCTCTGTGTAACTCTGGCTTTCAAATAAATAACAAAAATCTTAAAAAAAATGTTTGGATTCTAAGGTTACAAATATTCTGAAAGCTTTTTGCTGGGAGTGCTGGCTGTCTCTTAAGCTCCCAAAAGAAAGAAGTAATAAAAATAACATTTAGGAATGGTCTGGCATGTCCTTAGTAAGCTTCAGTTCCTTTGCTTGTCTCCTAGCACCAATATTGCTTCACAGAGAACACTAAACCATCCAAATTCAAAATGTTTGGCAACTCAAGCACTCACTTAAATTGCTTTAGCTTTTCTTCTCAGTTGTCCCTCCAAGTGCATTTGAAGGTGAATTGTCTGTACAGGAGTTTGTTTGTGCTCATCTGATCTTAGTCTTCCTCGGTGTACCTGCAGGCTCTGGAAGCTGAAAAGCCAAGTGGAATTCATGTGTTTGCTGTTCTTCTCCATGCTCACCTGGCTGGCAGGGGCATCAGGCTACGTCATTTTCGCAAAGGGGATGAAATGAAATTACTTGCTTATGACGATGATTTCGACTTCAATTTCCAGGAGTTCCAGTATCTAAAGGAAGAACGAACAATCTTACCAGTATGCATGTTTTTGATCATTTTCATTTAATAAAATCCATGAGATATGTATCTGCTGAGATATAACAGAAAAGTGAATCATCACCTCCACATTCTTAAAGCCACCCAGTGTGGGTGTTGCACAACCCTGATGGAATGTGTTTGATCTGTTTTCCAAAATCAACTCATTTTTTCTTACTATTCCAGAAGTCATTCAAATAGTTAGGGGGAAAAAAAGCAGAAAACAAAAAACATCAAGTTCTAAACACTAAACAATACTTTTTTTTAATTTGATTTCTCAATTAGTGATCTTTTGAGTTGCAATTTTGGTAATGGTTGAATCAGAGCTTTGTCCCATATTAACAATATGGGATAATTTATGAAATTTTTTTTCAGTAAAAATGAATATAAGAATAATTCATTTAACAAAAGTATTCAAACATAGCTCATTCCTACTGTGCAATGTAACCCAGCTTGAAACAGTATTTGGAGTTACAGTAAAAGGGTAGGAGAGAATTGCATGCCTTAGAATATTGAAAGCCTTTGTAACATTTTTGTGATATTTCATGTTTTCAAAATTTTTATGCCATGACCATTAAATATCACAATTTCCTACTTTTACCCCACTCTTAAAAGTCACATCTTGTTCTACTTATGAAATGATAGCAATAGCAAAGTATTTCACACTTGATCTTAGCTAAAAGGCTGAGAAGTGATGCAATGTCTTTCTACATGATGCTGGAGAAAGTATTTGAAAGAATGAGAGCTGGCTTTCTGGCACAGCAAGTAAAGCTACCACCAGTGACTCCAGCATACTATATGAGCACAGCTTGAAGTTCTGGCTGCTCCACTTTTGATCCAGCTCCCTGTTAATGTACCTGGGAAAGCACTAGAAGATGGCTTACATCCTTGGACCCCTGCACCCACATTGGAGACTTAAATGGAATTGCAGGCTCTTAGCTTTGGTCTGACCTAGCCCCAGCCATTTTAGCCATCTGGGGAGTGAGCCAGCAAATGGAAGCATGCTCTCTGTCTCTCATCTATAACTCTGATTTTCAAATAAATGAATAAATATTTAAAAAACAAAAAGAAGTGAGATGAGAAGGCATAGTACAACATAATGTAAGTTGAAAAATTAATAAAAGAAGAAAGTTATGAAAAGAAGGAATTTCTTTCTAATAACTGTCCTTTAAGTCCACAGTTTTCTGTATTTCTTGCAGAAATTTGCTATTAATGTCCTCAGAGTAGAAAGATGACATTTGAGAAGCAATTGCCCTGTCATGATTGTTTAAAGACTGCACTTTATCTCTTTGTATTGTCTTAGGATTTTTCAAACAGAATTATCTCAGATCTTTCTAACAGATGTTCCATGAGTAGGATCTATGTGCTGAGATACTGACCTCTGGGCCTCTGAATAGTGGAGGAGGGAGGGAAAATCTAAGGGCAAGCACCAGAGGTGGCTGGCTCTGGACCATGAGTTGCTTCATCCACTTATCTTAGAGAGGAGCCACAAACATATTATTTTCCATGTATGCTATGATGTTCAAAAGGTAAGAAAAGATTAGAATAAGTTACAATTGATTTTCTTCACAATTCTGTTGTAAGAACATATAACATGGCCGGCGCCGCGGCTCAATAGGCTAATCCTCCGCCTGCGGCGCCAGCACACCGGGTTTTAGTCCTGGTCGGGGCGCCGGATTCTGTCCTGGTTGCCCCTCTTCCAGAGCCAGCTCTCTGCTATGGCCTGGGAGTGCAGTGGAGGATGGCCCAAGTGCTTGGGCCCTGCACCCTCATGGGAGATGAGAAGCACCTGGCTCCTGGCTTCGGATCAGCACAATGCGCCGGCCGCAACGCGCCATCCGCGGTGGCCATTGGAGGGTGAACCAACGTCAAAAAGAAGACCTTTCTCTCTGTCTCTCTCTCTCTCTCTCTCTCACTGTCCACTCTGCCTGTCAAAGATAAAAAAAAAAAAGAACATATAACATGACTAAAGAGCTTAAAATAATACAAATGAAGAAGTGATCACAGTAATTAGTCTTTATGACCAACATTGTAAATATGTGATCTCTACTAAGAACTGAATATGCATAATTTCATTTAATCTCACAACAATCTTTCAAGTGGTTTTTTAAAATCACTTTCTTTGTTTAAAAAAGATTTAGGCTGGCGCCATGGCTCACTAGGCTAATCCTCCACCTTGCCGCGCCGGCACACCAGGTTCTAGTCCTGGTCAGGGCGCCGGATTCTGTCCCAGTTGCCCCTCTTCCAGGCCAGCTCTCTGCTGTGGCCAGGGAGTGCAGTGGAGGATGGCCCAAGTGCTTGGGCCCTGCACCCGCATGGGAGACCAGGAGAAGCACCTGGCTCCTGCCTTCAGATCAGCGCGATGCACCGGCCGTAGCACGCTGGCCGCGGTGGCCATTGGAGGGTGAACCAACGGCAAAAAGGAAGACCTTTCTCTCTGTCTCTCTCTCTCACTGTCCACTCTGCCTGTCAAAAAAATAAATAAATAAATAAAAAAGATTATTTATTTGGAAGTCAGGGTTACAGAGAGAGAGGACGAGACAGTCTCCATTCACAGGTCCATTCAGATCTCAATTCAGAGGTCTTCCATTCACAGGTTCACTCCCCAGATGGGTGCAATGGCTAGCACTGGACGAGGCCAAAACCAGGAACCAGAAGCTTCATCCAGGTCTTTCATGTCGGTGGTGAGGGCCCAAGCACTTGGGCCATCTTCCATTGCTTTTCCCAGGCCAACGACAGGGAGCTGGATTGGAAGTGGAGTAGCTGGAACACAAATGGGTGCCCATATGGGATGCTGGTGTCACAGGCAATGGCTTTACCTGCTACACCACAATGTCGGCACTTATCATTTTCTTTTAGATGAACAAGTTGTACCTGGATTATTCACTTCCTTAGCTAGGTTATCCAGCTAGAATATTATGGAATCTGGTCTGGACACGGAAGAGCATATTTCTGTGTTTCCTTGCTTTTTATACTAGCAAATCAAAAGGTAAACAGATCAAAAACCTTTCCTTGAATCAAATTGCTGGATACATCCATTCTTACAGGAAATACTAACTAGTATCCTACAAGTATCTCAACTAAATAACAGCATAGAGCTTCACCCTGACTGCTTTTACTTTTATGTTTTAGGGAGATAACTTAATCACCGAATGTCGCTACAACACAAAGGATAGAGTTGGGATGACCTGGGTAAGAATATATTTATTGTTATTAAAGTTCATGTATGGATGGAAAGGGAAAAGCTTTAATTTTAGATTAAAAAGGAAAAACCATTTCCATTTAGAAATAAAATTCTTAAAAGTCTTCTGCATGAAACATCATTGAGTTGAAATAAGAGCCATTTTAAGCATTTTATCAGACTTCAAGTTAACTAATGATGCTATAGTAGTGTTCACAGTGTAATTTATTTATCCTTTCATGAAAAGTACATGGTTATTAACTGCCTGTCTACTTGAGCCTGGACTTAGATAAATCCAGGCTTCAAAAGGAAGAATGAACTCCATGACATCAGGGCCTCTGAGCCGAAGAGAAATCTTGTCCCAGCACATTTATGGGGTAGTTCCACTAAGCATTCAAGAAATTGATAATTCATGACTTCTTCAGTCTTTTCCAGGGAAACAAAAAGAGGGAATATCTTCCACGAACTCATTTTATGAGGTTAGCACTACTAATACTAAAACTTCGTAAGAACAGCATGAAAGAGACTAATAATGTACACCTGATTGAAATAACTTTGACAAAGAATTGAGAAACCAAATATTGCATTATTTAAGGGATCTTCAAAAAGGTTCATAGAAAATTTGTATAGTGAAAAAAACTGCATGAATTTCAAATAGTTTTGCACCCAAACTTACTTTTTACTTCAAATTTTTCCAAAAACATTTTGAAGTAACTTTCACATGTAAGTCTAATGTTACTGCCAATTTGGATTTAGTTAAAATTTATTTTTTATTTATTTGAGAGACAGAGTGAAGGGGGGCGTGGAAAGAGAGAGAAAGAGAGAGAGAGAGAAGAGAACAAGAGAGAGCTTCCATGGCAGGTTCACTCCCCAAAAGGCTGCAATGGCCATGGGTAAGCCAGTCTGAGCCAAGAGGCTGGAACTCTATCCACGTCTTCCACATGGGCGGCAGGGCCCAAATACTGGAGTGTTAGCCACTGCTTTCCCATGCACATTAGCAGAAAGTTGGATTGGAAGTAGAGCAGCCAGGGTTCAAACTGCTGCTCTAGTATAGGAGGCTGAAGCTGCAGGTGGCTTAATCCACTACACCACAGTGCCAACCCCTAGTTAATATTTATTTAAATTAGAAAATACGTTAATGCCAATCTACCTTAAGAGGTTGAAGAAAAAAAACGTATTATTATCTCAATAGGGCCAGGATTGATATTTAAAATTAATTACGCATCAGGGTGTAAGAAATTATCTCAATAAATGTAATTTAAAATGACAAGTTGTATAGAAATAAAATCTAACATTAGATGTATTTGACCTTTATGGAAAAATTAGAAATCTTTATTGTAATACATTAAAGGACACCTAAAAATTAAGAGCTGCCATGTTCATGGATAGATGAGCTCAGTACAATAGAGAAAATTCCTTCATTCAATTTAAATTAATCTATAAATTTGGCAAAATAATTAAGATATTTTATGATTTGCAATCTTGATATCCTAACTAAGAAGCCTTCACCTAACTATGCTATGAAGATGATCTCTTCATGTTTAAATATTTATTTAGTATTTTCAAGATTTGATTTTGGTAATAACTTTACACTTTTAGCTTTTACACAGAGCAAGTTGATTCCAAAATTTACATCAAAAAGCAAAATGTTAACAATAGACAAAACACTACTAGAAAGAATGAGATGGAAGATAAACTATGATATATGAGGGCTTATTTTAAAGACGTGGTGATTAATACAGGGTGATTTGGATCCAGATTTAGAACAGTGAAACAGAATAGCAATCCTAGAAATCCATCTTCAAATCCTGTATCTGGAAACTTGTATTCAGATAAGTGCAAAAGGTTGGAGTTTTTCGTTAAAAGGTTCTGGGACTACTTGATATCCATATGACAAAAATAAAATTGAGTTTTAATCTCATGTAATACATAAAAATAAGTTCCAGATAAATTAAATATTTAAATGTGAAGAGCAAATTTTAAAACTACTGAAAGAAAAATTCTGAATATAACTTCAGGACCAAGAAGTAAAGAAATTCTTACACAAAACATAGAAAACACAAGCTTTTTAATGATAAATTACTACCTTAAAGCTCTCCGTCATCAAAAACCACTATTGAGAAAATGACAGATAAGTTTTAAACTAAAAAAATGTATAATACATGGATTAACAAGGCATTATTATCCAGCATATAAAAAATTCCAAATATCAGTAACAGGAGACAGATACACAATAGGAAAACAAATATATTACACAGAAATAAAAATGCAGTTAATTAAGAAACATTTTAAAAAGGGCACAATGTTTTTGTGGAGAATGGCATAATGCAAATGCACAATAGGGTGAGATATTTATACCCACCATTTTGCAATAAAGTTGCAATTCCTACATACAAAGCTAAACATTCTGATATTGCCTAGGAAAATGTAAATTTGTAAAGCCTAATTGGGTAGAAACATGAGATTATCTAGTAGAGTTGGAGCTTCATATGTGCTATTTCCAGTTCCATTCCTGTGTAAATTTACCCATGGTGTTATATTTGCAGGATGAATTTCAGGACACTATTGTGTAAAATATTCATAGTAATGCCTAACAACACAGGAACAAAAAAAACTGGAAACAGTTCACATACCTGTAAAAAGGAAAGTGAATAAATACATTATGGTATCTTTATATAATGAAATAGCAATAGTTATGAAAAATAATAAACCAGAGTTACATATGTTTTTATTTAAGATTTATTTATTTATTTGGAAGTCAGAGTTACACAGAGAGAGATGGAGAGGCAGAAAGAGAGAGAAAGAGAAAGAGAGAGAAAGGTCTTCCATCAGCTGGTTCACTCCCCAATTGGCCGCAATGGCTGGAGCTGCGCTGATCCAAAGCCAGGAGCCAGGAGCCTCTTCTGGGTCTCCCACATGGGTGCAGGGGCCCAAGGATTTGTGTCATCTTCTACTGCTTTCCTAGGCCATAGCAGAGAGCTGGATCAGAAGTGGAGCAGCCAGGACTTGAACCAGTGCCCATATGGTATGGCAGCTCTACAGGCAGTGGCATTACCCACTACATCACAGTGCCGGCGAGCTACATATGTTAACATTAATGTACCTGAAGAACATAATGTTGATTGAAAAGAGCTGTTTGTAGCAGAATTTATGTAAAGCAATGTCTATGTAAAACTCAAAAACATACAAAATTAAAATGTTTTAATAACCTGGAATAAAATGTAATGAAAAACAATAGAAAGATTAAAAAAAATTAAGACAATTATCATGTTTGGTTAGGTTGAGAAGAATGGGTTTGGAGCTGGGTACACAGAGTTAATCAATGCACTGGTGTTGATTTTATTTTTCCTCATGCATTACATATAATTTTTACTTGTGTGAAATGTTTTACTAAAGACATAATAAGTTACTATTGTAGCAGATGTTTCAGTGCACTACCTTCATAGCCTATTTATGGCCAATACAACCAACTCCAGCCCCTGGGAATGTCAGGTGATGACATGATAGCACACACCCATGTTCCACAGTGGGAGCTGCTGTTGTGGGAATTACTATTTGTTTTAGAGAACACTCAGTTCCACGAAGTTGGGCAGCCAGAAGTCAACGAGGAGTTAATATGAGACTATAGTAGTTCAACTGCCTTCTTATAATTCTGTACAGCTCTGAATGGTCATCCCAGCTCAAAGATAAATAAAGTACGATATTTACTGGGGCATCAGTTGCAACCTCTTTCACATATCATCTTCTCCTTTTGCCCAGTCCTGCCTTGAGCAAGTAAGGACATTAAGTTTCTAGAATTAATAAAAAATTTTGTCCATTAACCACTACATTATTTTGTAACCAGGAATGGTAGTACTAATTTTTTGACCTTCCTTCTTGAAGGGTGGATTTACTGAATACAGGATTCTTAGTTGACAATTTGGCCGGTGCTGTGGCTCACTAGGCTAATCCTCTGCCTGTGGCGCCGGCACCCCTGGTCCTAGTTCCGGTTAGGGTACCAGATTCTGTCCCAATTGCTCCTCTTCCAGTCCAGCTCTCTAATGTGGCCCGGGAAGGCAGTGGCAGATGGCCCAAGTGTTTGGGCCCTGCACCCGCATGGGAGACTCGGAGGAAGCTCCTGGCTCCTGGCTTTGGATCGGCGCAGCAAGCCGGCTGTAGCAGCCATTTCAGGGGTGAACCAAAGGAAGGAAGACCTTTCTCTCTGTGTCTCTCTCTCACTGTCTAATTCTGCCTGTTAAAAAAATTTTTTTAAAAGACAATTTATCTATGGGAATAAGAGAGGGAGGAGATGTACAATTTGGGACATACTCAATCGGACTTGCCCCAAATGGTGGAGTTAGAAACGTGCCAGGGGATTCCAATACAATCCCATCAAGGTGGCATGTATCAATGCCATCTCCCTAGTCCAAGTGATCAATTTCAGTTCACAATTGATCGCACTGATAGGTCTAAGAGTCAAAGGGATCACACAAACAAGACTAGTGTCTGCTAATACTAACTGATAGAATCAAAAAGGGAGAGAACGATCCATCATGGGAAGCGGGAAACACAGCAGACTCATAGAATGGCAGATGTCCTAAATAGCACTCAGGCCTCAGAATCAGCCCTTAAGGCATTTGGATCTGGCTGTAGAGCCCATTAGAGTATTTTAGGCATGGAAAGCCAAGACATTCTGGAAAAAAACACACAAACAAAAAAAAGACCTAAATGAAAGATCTCTGCGAGTAAGATCCCAGTGGAAAGAACAGAGCCATCAAAGAAGGAGGTACTTTTCTCTGAAAGGAGAGAACTTCCACTTTGACTATGACCCTGCCAGAATAAGATTGAAGTTGGCGAACTCAAAAGGCTTCCATAGCCTTGGCAACTCATGACTAGAGCCTAGGGAGATTACTGATGCCATAAATAAGAGTGTCAAATTGTTAGGTCAACAACAGGAGTCACTGTGTACTTACTTCTCATGTGGGATCTGTCCTTAATATGTTGTCCAATGTGAAGTAATGCTATAACTAGTACTGAAACAGTATTTTACACTCTGTGTTTCTGTGTGGTTGAAAACTGATGAAATCTTTACTTAATAATACTGAATCGATCTTCTGTATATAAAGATAATTGAAAATGAATCTTGATGTGAATGGAATGGGAGAGGGAGCGGGAGATGGGAGGGGTGCAAGTGGGAGGGAAGTTATGGGTGGGGGAGAAAGCCATTGTAATCCATAAACTGTACTTTGGAAATTTATATTTACAAAATAAAAAAAGAAAAAAAAGACAATTTATCTTTCCCTTGTAGCACTTGAATATGGAATTCCAACTTATTTTTGTTCCTTCCATCATTTATAATGAAATGTCAGCTGTCGGTTGTATCATTGTTTGTCTGTATGTGATGTCTTGCTTTTCTCTTGGTGCTTTCAAGATTTTCTCTTTGCCTTTGGCTTACAGCAGTATGACTGTGATGTGTCTAGGTATGGTTCTTTTTGTATTTCTCTTTGGCATTTGTTGAGCTACTCCAGTCTGTATTTAATGTTTTCCTTTAAGTTTGGCATGAGTTTAAGCATTGTTTCTTCATTTTTTAATCCACTTTTCTCTTTTCTCCCATTCTGGAACTTGGATTATGTGTGTGGTGGGACATTTAATATTGTCCCACAGATCTCTGAAGTGTGTTCACTTTCCTTTTTATTTTTCTTTTTTCCTTGGTTAGGATCATTTCTATTGATCAAATTCACTGATTTTCTCCTCGCTTATTTCAAAAATGCAGTTGAGCTCATCCTGTGTAGTTCTTACTCAGCTTTAGAATTTCTTTTATTCATTTATTAAAATGTTTTTCTTTTCCTGGAGCTATTCCATAGTTAAACATCGCTTTTAATTGAACACATTTTTCTTTAATGCTCTGAACATTCTCATGGTTGTTTCTAAGTCTTTGTCTGCTAAACTTAGAATTTGTATCTTCTCATAATCTATTTCTACTGACTTCTACCCCAACTGCAAATCATAATTTTCTGTTTCTTTTTATGCCTAATAATTTTTGGTTGAAAATTGGACATAGTAGATGATATGTTGTAGCAACTCTGGACTCTGTTCTTCTGAGGGTCTTTGATCTTTTAAAAACATTTTAGTAGATAATTATCTAGATTCAAAATAATAAATATTTCCCCTGTGCTATGTAGCTACTGATGTTTATAGAAATGATGCAGATTTCAGAAAATTTAGTTCAATCAGTCAAAAACACCTTAAAACTGATAGATTGGCTTGATGTTAAACAAACATACTCATGATCCACTGAAATGTTCAGTGTGTTGTAAGTTTACATGCATGCCATTAGCAGAAATTTAAGATTACTAGATAAGAAAAGCAACTTTTATTTATCTATTTATTGTTAAAGTTCTTGTTAATTTCTTTTTTTAAAAATTTGAAAGTCAGAGAGAGAGAAAGAGAGAGAGAGGATCATCAATTTACCGCTTGACTTTCCAAATGCACTTAACAACCAGTGCTAAGCCAAGTTGAAGCCGAGATCCTGAAACTCCATTTAGGTCTTCCATGTGGGTGACAGGGACCCAAATATGTGAGCCATTATCTGCTGCACCCCAGGATGTGCATTGGCAAGAAGCTGGGTTGAAAGCAGAGTAGCCAAATTCAGCAAGGTCCTCTGAAATGGGATGCAGTCATCCAGCTGGTGAATTAACAACTGTGACAAATGCCTGCCCCAAGAAAGACAACTTTTAAAGAGATATAAATAATTTTAAGTGTATCATTAACTTTTTTAAAAGCCAAAGCATCACTTAAGTTGCTCATTTTCAGCTTTAAACTGTACTAAGTTTGGGGGGTAGGCACTTAGTCTAGACGTTAAGATACTCATATCCTACACTGGAGTGCCTGGGTTTGAGTGCCAGCTCCAGCTACTGACTCCATCATTCTGCCAGTGGAAACATTGGGAGGCAGCAGGTGGTGGTTCAAGTCATTTGATCTCTGCCACCCATATGGGAGACCTGGATTGTGTGTCTAGATCCTGGCTTTGACCCTGATCCTATCTTGGCTGTGGCAGGCATATAGGAAGTAAACCAGCAAATACAAAGTTCTCTCTTTTTATCTGTTTCTCTCTGCCTTTCAAATAAATAAATAAATATTTTAAAAGCATTTGTTAAATTTAAGTTTTGGACAAAGGTATGTGGTATTGATGATCTGTATATTGTAAATGTTAAATTTGGTGAAACACATACTTTGCTAAATAAAATATCTCCATTTTCAGGGAGGACTAAGCACAAGAAATGAAATGTGTCTCTCGTACCTTCTTTATTACCCAAGAATTAACCTTACTCGATGTGCAAGTATTCCAGACATTATGGAGCAGCTTCAGTTCATTGGTGTTAAGGAGATCTACAGACCAGTCACGTAAGTAATAAAAGAGCTTTATGGTAGGGATATTCTAATTCAAAGAAAGATGGATCTTTTTATTAGATTCATTAACATATTTCAGAATTTTTTTATGTGCTGTTCTGTTGGGTTCTACTAGATTATTTTCAAAGCTTACCTGAGATCAGGTAAGGTTCTTTGTTGCTGTGGCCAGGATCCATAAAACCACGCTTGGGCCCCCTGATTTCATAAAACACATAAAATGACTCAGGATAGATATACTCATGGATCATATTTATTACATTGAAAGGATACAAAGCAAAAAAAAAAAAAAGAAAGAAAAGATATGAGGTACAAGGTCAAGAGCAAGCCAGTGTAAGCTTTCAAAAGAGGCCTTACCCAGTAGAGTCACACAGTGCTTTTAATTCCACCAGTATCAGATTGGGATGATATGCGTTAAAGTGTTGTCCACTGAAGAAGCTTGCTACAGACTCAGTGCTTGTAATTCTTCATGGGAAATTGTCTCATAGCATGTATCATAAAGTCCAGGCTCCCAGGCAGAAAGCAAATTATCATGAACTGCTTTATTTATGAAAATAGTGTAGGTACAATGAGTCACTTTTATCATTTAGAGAAAGTTTTACATTAGTATAGAAAATTATTTACTCATTTACTATTTAAGTTTTCAAATGCCAACCAAGAATTAATCTTGGAAGCAGACTTTTTTCAGGGTAACAGTCTCATCTGTTGTGCTTACTCTCTGTGCATCTTTGATTATCATAAGACACCATGTAAGATAAAATCATGGACAAGTTCAACATTTTTCATAGTCTGTTGAGATTATATTCTAGAGTGGGGAAGAGGAAATAAACACATAACCAATTTAAATTATTTATTTTAGTTTATTTTAAAGACACAGAGAGAAAGGTCTTCCTTCAGCTGGTTCACTCCCTAAATACCTACAACAGCTGGAGCTGAGCTGGGCAGAAACCAGGAACACACCATTCAATCCAGATCTTCCATTTGGGTGGCAGGGGCCCAAGTACCTCCCAGAATGCACATTAGCAAGAAGCTTAAATCAGGAGCAGAGCAAGAACTCAAACCCAGGCACTCTGATGCATGATGCTGGTGTCCTAAGCAGCACTTTAGAATAGCCGCAACAAGTGCTCACCCCATAAATATAAAACTTTAACTCTTATATGTTTTGAAGACAATTGAACTGGTGAAGGAAATTTATAGCTGTTGTCAATAGGGTGATGAAAGCCTCTCTAGGAATATCATTTTTAAGCAGAGACCTATATACAGAGAAGCCAGCTGTTGAAAGAATAAAAGTACATGCTATACAGAGAGAAGAGCCAGTGGAATGCCCCTGTGGTGGGTATGATCCACCATGTTTGAGGACTAGCAAAAGGGAGTGTTTGACTGGAGCAGAGCTGAAAAGTGAGGAGGTCTGAGTGGAAGTGGGACCAGATCGGGGAGGACTTCATGGGTAACAGGTCTTCATTTGGAAAGAGAAGTTGTAGGATACAAATGGGATCAGTTTGGCATTGAGAAAGCCTTCTAGGAGGGCAAGATATGAAAAAATAATCATGACAGGAGGCAATTGTGATTGTCCATTTAAGAGGTGAGATCACCCTGGGCACAGGTGGTGGGCTTAGAGTTGAAGAGAGGTGGTTATATTCTGGTTACCTTTTCAAACTGCACCACAGGACTTGTTGCCTGCATTTCTGGGAGGAGAGAGGGAAAGAGAAGAATAAAGGTTCAATGATGATATATGAGTAGTGTTAGGGAACATGTTTGAAGTGCTGTGGAGACTTCTATTTGGGATACATTAACATTGATGTAGTAAAAGGAGTTTACCTATATTTAGTGATATGAGTGTGAAGATTCAAAATGCTTTGTGGAAATTTGGAAATAGAGGGTTTCCTTTAATAAAAGGAAGAATTTTTAATGATTAGGACTTTTCAAAATGGAAACGAAAGATATAATTAGATGAAATATACACATAGATTTTGGAGTATATTTAAGAACTGTTTTTTAAGAAAAAAATGAGGATATGGCAATTTAAAGAAGCTGAGGAAAAATATAAATGTGGGATGACTTTTGTTGCTAAATGTTATAGGGGTTACAAATTATGAATTAAGAACACTTTTCTTTTAAAATTAAATTTATCATCTGTTAGATATGTTTAGTCAGTTCCAAGTTTCTAATAAAATATAAATAAAATGCTTGAATCACTTATTTGCAGTTTACTAGTATTTTCACATGCATGCTTTCATTTCATTTACTTTTATATAATTCTAATAGACAGAAAAGACTGCAAACGTAAAGTTATGAAAGAGGAAATAGAAATGAAAATATTAAGAAACCGCTCAACATCACAGAGTATATAATAAATGGGGGAGTTGGGGTTCATACTCTAGTCTCTAAGATATACAAGCATAAATATAAATTAATAAATATATGAATAAAATACATCTAAAATAAATAAGTATGTATGCAAATAAAATTAATAAGATCAAAGCAGTAGATAAAATGTTTTAAACACTAGAATAATCATTTTAAAAATATTGATATTAATTTGTTCCTTTTTTAGACTTAAGCACTTTTTTTTTCCTTTGGAATACGTTTTACATGTTAGAGACTTTTCCTAATCAAGGAAGGATTAACTTGAGAGAATGTTAAAAAAAAAGTGGATATTCAAAGCTGTGTGTTTATAAGATGAATGAAATGCTTTCTATGGCCTAATTATTTGTTGTTGTTGTTGAACTTGTGTGACACCTCTAAAAATGCCCTAATCCTGTTTCTCAATGTGCCTGCCAGTGTCCATACCTTTGATCTCCTCCAGGAAATACTGAAGTTGGGTTTTTCAGTCCTTGGAGAGACAGACAGAATTGCCTCACAGTACAAGGCCAGTTTTGAGATGTCATTGCCCACAAAAAACCATTTAGCTTCATGGTTAAATTTATTCTTCAAAAATATGTATCAAAAAAGAGCCTCTGTTTTAAAACCCACATTTAGACTTTAAATAAGGCTTTGAAATCTGTTCATCATCACAGTGACATAAATGACAGTGAAGGCCAAAGGTACTGGCTCAATGATCAAAAAGAGAAATGATTTAGGTTTTTTTTCCTGTTTTGCTTAAAAAAATTATTAATGTGTTTTAGGATACATTACTAAAAATAATGTATAAAATATGATCCTAAATCTTCTCTTCCATACTTTTAATGTCATAGCTCATTAGGTGTTTTGTTTTGTTGCAAACATTCTGGATCAATCCTAAGATTCAGAGGCTAGGTTAACAGAAAAATAGAGACAACTCTATTTTAACTTTTATTGCCTGTTCTGCAGGATAACATTTTCCTTTGCCTCCTACAGATCTGGCAAGACTTAAGGAAAAACAAAAATCTCACAAAGATCAGATCACAGACTAGATCATGAGGTTAGATGAATTGTGTATTCTCTGTTGTACCACCCATCAGCCCTGAATATGTGCTTTCAGTGAGTCTATGAGATGGAAAGTTATTGTGTTCCTAGCACCATTTATTTAAACGATCAAGAAGAATTTCTCTTATCTTTGCAGGAAAATTATTTTATGTTGTTACTATTTAAAAATCATGCATGCTTGTTATAAATAGTTGTTATACACAGTAAGTTTTCAACCAGAAGGCAAAAGCAGTACTTTAAGTTCTGTTAGAGATGAACTTTACCATCATTAACTGAATGTTATGAAAGACATTATTGAATGCATACATTGCTATAAAGATGTTGTAGCAGGTAAAGCCACCTGGTCTGTGGCACCAGCATCCCATATGGGTGCTGGTTTGAATCCTGGCTGCTGCAGCTCCCTGCTAAAGTGCCTGGGAAAGCAGTGAAAAAATGACCCAAGTGCTAGAGCCCCTTACCCACATGGGAGACCCGAAAGAAGCTCCTGGCTCCTGGATTCAGATCAGCCCAGCTCTGCATGTTGTGGCCATTTAGGGAATGAACAAGCAGATGGAAGATTGTCTCTGTCTCTCTCTCTGTAACTCTGCCTTTCAAATAATAAAAATGAATAAATAAAAAAATAATAGTTTCTAAATTGCTTTACACAAAACCCTTGTTTTACTTTTGTTTTAATTTACCATAAAAAAGAGAAACTATAGTAAAACTGTACTTTGTTGAATTTTAATTAAATGTTGCTGTTGTTTATCACTAGAAGTGATATTATTTTATAAAGGGGATATTTATTTTGAAAGAGATCATATAAATAAATAAGTAAATAAATCTTGATAAAAAAACAGAAGAGATCATAAAATACATGAATATATTTTACTCACGTTTTGAAAAATTGTTTCAGTTTTAAATCATGAAAGATAAGAACATTCAAATTATCATTTCCCCCCACCTCTCTTTTCAATACCACCAAATATTTATTATCCATATTATAATATTTTTATTTTCAATATTTTTAGTTTTTATATTTATTTCTGAAGCCATAGTCCCACAATATTTATATTCATATATGCATTTTGAAATTGTTTCCTTGGGGGCTGACGCTGTGGTGTAGTGGCCTGCAGTGCCCACATCCCAAATGGGCACCACTTAGTCCTGGCTGCTGCATTTCTGATCCGGCTCCCTGCTAATGTGCCTGGGAAATCAACAGAGGATGGCCGAAGTGCTTGGGCCCCCTGTACCCATGTGGGAGACCTGGATGGAGCTCCTGGATCCTTTCTTCGGCCTGGTCCAGACCTGGCCGATAAAGCCTTTTGGGAAGTGAACCAGCAGCTACATCAAGAGAGAGATACATCTCTCTCTCTCTGCCTCTGCCTCTCCCTCTCTGTAATTCTGCCCTTCAAATAAATAAATAATCTTTTAAAAAAATAAATTGATTCATTGGTAACCTCTAATATTGTATGATTTCTACATGTATGAGTTCTTTGATTTGAATTATCATAATTTTATGCACAAGTTGTTTATGCAAGAAGGGCCTCTGGGTGCTTTTGCCCCAAGTTCTTTCATGTCTGAGAATTTCTACACATTTCTTTAGACAGCACTTTGGTTGGATATATTATTTGGGGGTCATACTATCTTTTGTAAAGCCTCTATACGAATGAAAGAATTTTTTTGCCTGTAGGATTCAGAAGTTAAATTGAATTTACTTTAGTATTGAACATCTCAATGAAATTTTTTCTGAAGCACATATAGTCAGATTTTTTTATTTCACAGAAATTTTTATATTATATCTGTAAAAATTATATTTATAAAATTTTTTCATGATATGATTTTTCTCTGTCATTTTATGTTTTTTAGGGCTGTTCTTCTGCCTCTTGTTTTTTCTAATTTATTTGGTGATAAATATGTTTTGTCTTAAATTTATTTTCTTTGGTCTGCAATTTTCCTTTTCACCTCATTCTGGGTTTTTAATCTTTGATTTGAGCTCTTATTTCATTGAATTTGTATTATTAGATAAACATAGAGAAATATTTATTGGAATTGTCTCCAGTGTAATTAGTTTATATTTTCTTCCAGACTCAGATTTTTTCCTTGTTATAAACAATATAATATAATTTCCTTTTTACTCTGTTTGCAGTTATTTTCTTCATTTCTGTTTATACTGAGTCACTTTGCAAAACTTCTTTTTATGCTGATAAAATAAAGGTGAATGTCTGACTTCCTTCTGAGCATATATGATCCTAGGTTTTGTTCTCTCTATACCACAGTTTGAAGTTTTGGGTGACTTATTTTATTTATCTATTTATCTTATGCCCACTACTTCTAAGGTGCCCTTTCTCATTGTCAAGTAAGAAACCTTTTTTTTTAAAAGGTTTTTCTATATTTTATTTTATTTATTTGAAAGGTTGAGAGAAAGAAATCTTCCATCCACTGGTTTACTCCACAAATGTCCACAATAGCTGGAGCTGATCCAGGAGGAAGCCCAGAGTCTGGAACTCAATCCAGGCCTCCCATACAGGTAGCAGGTATGCAAGCACTGGGGCCAACACCAGCTGCATACCAGTGTGTGCATTAGCAGGAAGCTGAGACTGGAAGCAGAGCCAGTACTCAAAGCCAGGTGCTCTGATATAGGATGCAGGTATCACAAGTAGTGTCTTAGCCATTGTACCAAGCGCCAACCCCAGCAGGTAAGAAATCTTTGAGTACTCAAGATTTTGATTATTTCTCTTTTCTTTCCATTAAAGATTACGATTTTAGCTTTTACATTGAGGTTGATGATCTATTTTGAATGAATTTTAGTGTGGTATATGTGTTAAATCAAAGGTTCATGGTTATTAAGTTATTCAAGAATCATTTGATGAGAGGAAACTATTATTATTGAATTACTCTGGAATGTTGGAAGATCTTGTGAAGTTATGTTGATTCCCTCTGGACTACTTTAGCCTTATGGTACCACACTTGGTTATTATTGCTTCATAAGTAGCCTTGAAATAAGAGAATGTACGTCTTCAAGCTTAGCCATATTTTTTCTTTTTCCAAAGTTGTTTTGAGTGTAAGTTTACTACATTTTTACATACACATTTACATCAATTTGTAATTTCTTTAAAAAATGATTGAGTTTATGTTGACTTTCTATGTCACTTTGAGAGAACTGACATCTTAACAATATTGAATATTCTACTCTCTGAACATGGAATCTTCAATTATTTAGTGTTCATTTCTCTAGTTTTCAGTGTAGAAGTTTTGGATAATTTTTAATAAAACTTCATTTTATGCTTTAATATCCTTTTCTTTTAATTTTTTAATCTCTGCCATTTCTAATTCTTGGAGTATTGCCTGATTTTTCTTCTGGTTAAGGTTCACATTCACAAACTTATTCATTTTGTTAGTAATCTTTGACTAGATAGAGATATAGGACATTATGAATTTTATGTTGAATTGTACTAGGTCATCTTTAATTTTTAAGAAACTTTTTGGCATCTTTAAAAGAGATGTTTAGGGCTTAATTAGCTTCGTTACTAAGATCTTACCCATTCTCAGGTCTCTACTGAATGCTGTGTAGTCAACAAAGATACTCTACCCTGGCTAGCCAGAGTTCAAATATCTGCTAGCCCTCTATGAGCTCTGGAAATTGTTTGGCTTCCAAATTCCAAGTTACTATTTGCTCAGCCCTGTGGAATTTTGTTCCAAATATAGTTGCTTATTACTTATTCACAAATTCAGATGCTCCTTGCACTGATTTCAAAGTGTACTCTTTTCCTCTACTACCTTTTCTTGGAAATCCCAGCCTCTTCAGAGTCCATTACCCCTGATTTTTGTCTCCTTAGCATGTTGAGACCACCATGTTCTCTGCTTGGAAATCCTCCTTGACATGTGATAGCCCAGAAGGTGCTGTCAGGGAGAAAGCAAGGATAAACACAGCCTTCGAACATCCCACTTGTTTCCTGCTTTGAGAAGAGTATGGTTCTGTGCTGACAGTTTTCCAAAGTTCAAAACTACTATTTCATTTAGTTTATTCGCTTCTGAGTTCTTCAGAGTAAGAGAATAAGTGTGTTGTTACTTACTCCAGCATATTCAGAAATGGAAGTCTGCTGATAAAGTTTTGTTTTGTTTTGTTTTTGTTTTACTAGTTTTTGATAAGAGTCTGTGATATAACTCAGTCAGCTTTATGTACCTGACACTGTTTCTTAACTAGATGTTTCCATCTTGTTTCCTTCTACTCTCAAGAAAGACACTAGCAGTAAAAATTTGGAACCTAGAGTGGCTCATGGAATAAATGGAACCACATTATCCTCCTTTATCTGCTCAGTTTATGAAGAGCAAGGAGGGATACCAATTATAAAAATCACCAAACTTTTAAATTCCCATTGGTCAATCTGAATTCACAAATATAAATTGCTTTATATTTGCTGGAAAGTTAGAATGTACTCTACGATCATGTGTTATAAACCTTGCTACCTTCCTAGAAAAATACATCTCAGAGTTTAGATTGAAGTTACAAAGGGAAATTACCAATCCCTATTAAATCCTAATATGAACATGACTTGTGTTTATCCACTAGAGCATTATAAAAATAATGCAGTTTTATTTATATGTGTATCTGGCTAAGCATTTTGACACTACTGAGGCTTGGAAAAGTGTGCTTTCATTTCTATAACACTTTTAATATTTCTACCCTAACCCTCATTCTCCCAACAGCAAAAGTCCTTACTACTTTATGGTTACCTGTGTTTTGATGTAAACCTTAGTCTTTGGAGGAAAAAACTCAGAATAAATACTTAAAATTAGTGTTTGAGGTTTATTCTTTTTCTGTCTTGTCTTTTCTCCAGGGAGGTAATCTGGAAGTATGGTGTAGGACAGGCTGGCAAGATTATAGATGTAAAAGTTAGCATGAGTGCAAAGGAGATGATAAAAAATATTAGACAAAAATGCCAGCTCAGGGAGGTTGATGACTGTGTCCCCATGTCTCCCAGTTTCAGTCATTCTGTCTTCAACACAGGAGCTGTTGGGTTTGCCCTTTTCTGCATATCTATACTAAAAGTTAAGAATGTCATTACATATTTTCTGTCACTTTATATCATGCAATTTCAGTGAACACTACTTAACTGACTTATAGCAGCAAAACTTCTGAAGATTCCATCTCTGTCTGATAATTGCACTATTCGCTCTTCCCAGCAAAGCTGCAGAAAATTCAGAGGACTTAGTCCACCTCACCATCTTAGCAGGGACTCAGGTGCCACCTTCTGGTGTTGTATGTAGTCAGTCTGGTATTTCACTACCAACATTTCTCTGGTTATAAAGTTGGCTTTCTCTTTCTCAAAATAGACACCTTATCTTGTCCTGACTGTTGATGTACAATTTAATACTTTATCCCTTTTAGTATTTTTTTGTTCTACTTAATACTATTGGTTGAACTCTGTAATTAACACACAATTATTCTTAGGTATTTAAATTTAACTGAAAAGTGATCCCTGTTAAATATAAGAGTGGGAATAAGAGAGCGAGGAGATGGACAATTTGGGACATACTCAATCAGACTTGCCTCAAATGGTGGAGTTAGAAAAGTGCCAGGGGATTCCAATACAATCCCATCAAGGTGGCATGTACCAATGCCATCTCATTAGTCCAAATAATCAATTTCAGTTCACAATTGATCACACTGATAGGTCTAAGAGTCAAAGGGATCACACAAACAAGACTAGTGTCTGCTAATACTAACTGATAGAAACAAAAAGGGAGAGAACAATCCAACATAGGAAGCGGGATACACAGCAGAGTCATAGAATGGCAGATGTCCTAAATAGCACTCAGGCCTCAGAATCAGCCCTGAAGGCATTCAGATATGGCTGAAGAGCCCATTAGAGTATTTCAGGCATGGAAAGCCAAGACACTGTGGAAAAAAAAAAAAAAAACCTAAATGAAAGATGTCTGCGAGTGAGATCCCAGTAGAAAGAACAGTGCCATCAAAGAAGGAGGTACCTTTCTCTGAAGGGAGGAGAGAACTTCCACTTTGACTATGACCTTGTCTAAATAAGATCAAAGTCGGCGAACTCCAAAGGCTCCATAGCCTTGGCAACTCATGACTAGAGCCTAGGGAGATTACTGACACCATAAACAAGAGTGTCAAACTGTTAAGTCAACAACAGGAGTCACTGTGTACTTACACCTCATGTGGGATCTCTGTCCTTAATGTGTTGTCCACCGTGAAGTAATGCTATAACTAGTACTGAAACAGTATTTTACACTTTATATTCTGTGTGGGTGCAAACTTATGAAATTTTTACTTAATATATACTAAATTGATCTTCTGTATATAAAGATAATTGAAAATGAATCTTGATGTGAATGGAATGGGAGAGCGAGCAGGATTTGGGAGGGTTGCGGGTAGGAGGGAAGTTATAGGGGGGAAAAAGCCACTGTAATCCATAAACTGTACTTTGGAAATTTATATTTACTAAATAAAAGTTTTAAAAAAAGGTTTAAAAACACATCCTTGTATCATCCATCCAAAAAGATAATTACACATTTAAAAAAAAGAAAAATAAATTTTAATGTTGATATTTCATTTCAAAATTATTTTATATATAACAAACCTACCTATAGCTTTTAGTGCAGTCAAAAGGACATTCTATGAAAATATAATAGACCCTTTTCAAGTCAAGCTTTTCTTTTGTACTAATTATGGACTGCATTTCTGCATAAGTTAGCACAATTCAAATATGAATAAACTATAGATTTGAAAATGTTACTTGATATGTTCATTGTAGTGTGATGCTGTTTTATGGTATTTACCTTTAAGCTCCCTGTAAAATAATAGATTTAAAACTCAACAAAGATAAATTAATTATTGATTTTAATTAAAAGAAAAAGGATGTTAGGACTTAAGGTGGTAAAGATCTTGATATACTAGCTGTTGTTTTTCTTATTTTCTCACTTATTAGACTACAGAGGAAATTATTTTAATTTTGATATTAAAAATTTATCTTCAAAACTCCTAAAAATTGAAAGATGTTTGCATTACTTGAAAAGATGCTACTCAATGTACCTAAGTAGATTCTGTGAATTAACAAAGTGAATAAATAAGTGAAATTACAATGATCAAATGTTAAAACTGTAGGTTTCTCAGCTGGTGATTAATAACTGCTGGAAATCCCTGAGACATCTTCCTGGGAAGTCATGGGGATCCAAATCCTGCTTAGGATCCAAATCCTACATCTGATTAGTTGATGTAAATTTTTCTGATGTGCCAATAATTACTTTTACTTTTTCCAGAAATCAATAGGGTAAAAAATATTTAATGGAAGACATCCCTGATGGCTATTTTTTCAAGCCATTTGAACTATTTTTTCATGATTTCATCTTTCTTTCTTGGATATTAAACGTACTTTTTTAGAGTGGCAAGTATAAGCAAAATGTATTGACTACAGAGTATTTTTTTCTATATAGGAGTTTTAAAACATTGATTTAAATTCAATTTTTTAAAAAAGATTTATGATTAGTATTTTTGTATTCATCTTCTCTTGTAGGCAAACAGTAACATGTCAGCCAGCAGGGGTCAGGCTTTTCCACTGATTGATTTGAATTAGAATATTGTGTAACAACCTACAGGTTTCTTTGTTGCATCATTAGCATTGCACTTTTTAGAGATGAATGCTTACCAGTTTACTGTGGCAAAAACAAAGGGCTGAGTTGTTATTATGCTGTGGGAGTCTTTCTGAGCTAAAATTATTTTTCTAAAAGTAAAATTATTTGTCTAAAAGTAATGCTCCTCTGCTACCCAAACAAGGATTATCATTCTTCTTTGGCATGTTATTTCTTCTAGTAACCTCTAATGAGTTCATTAGCAGTTTTACATAGAGTTGACCCTGGGTGTAAAAGTGTGCAATTATGAGCTGTGTCTTAGAATTTTGAAAAATAAAGGAAATATAGGTTTTTTTCTTGAATATTATGGTGATTATTTATTTTAAATTTAGGACTTGGCCTTTCATCATCAAAAGTCCCAAGCAGTACAAAAATCTTTCTTTCATGGATGCAATGAATAAGTTTAAATGGACTAAAAAGGAAGGTCTTGCATTCAACAAGCTTGTTCTTAGCCTGCCAGTGAACGTGAGATGTTCCAAGACAGACAATGCAGAGTGGTCGGTAAGCCCTACATTGTTTTAACCTCTCAACCTAAACATCACACTTACCAGAGTGTACAACAGGAAAATCTAAGGAACAGGCACACGTCCATAAATCTGATGGTCCAGTTGGCCTTTTTATGTAACTCGTAATTGTTTGTTCAGTGATTAATTGGGTTAACTGAAAACTCCTGTCGCTCTCGCTAACATTGATATGTGAAGCAGGAATTGAAGGGGATGTGAGTTTCAGAAAGCACTGGAGCCTGTTTAGTAGCTCTTGTCTAAAGGAGAGCCTGACTTTGTTTTGACCTCCCTCCTAGGCCCTTAATTGTACTCTCCTAATGGTTTATGCATCTTCAGCAACTGTCCCCTACCTCCTTGGCCACCTTTAGAAGTGTGAGCAGTTGAGCAGGCATGCCTACAGCCCTGCTCTTAAATCACTTGCTCATCTGCTGTGTCTTATCTTTCCTTTTCAGATTCAAGGAATGACAGCATTGCCTCCAGATATAGAGAGACCGTATAAAGCTGAGCCTTTGGTGTGTGGAACTTCATCGTCCTCTTCCCTGAACAAAAATGTGTTTCTCAAGTTGTTCCTGTGCTTTATGTCACTCAGCAGCACGCTGGGTGCCAAGTCCTTGTGATGCTAATTCTGTTGCAGTTGGTGATGATGTTTTCTGTGATCTGAACCTATTGTTTAAAGTACAGAGTAAAGACTGCGTCCACTCTGGGCATGAAGAGGTGGACACAAAAGGTGTGCAAACTTTTCCTCACACGCTCGCTATCACTGCCATCCCCTCCCCATGCTCCCTTCCTGGTATATCTAAGAGATATCAGTCATGTTTCTTCCTACAAAATGCCTAATGTTATGTACAGTTGTCCAAATAAATCAAAATCAGCCTTAACATGACCTTTAAAAACACATTGGAACTGCTAAGCAGAAATAAAAGAATTCTTTAATTCCTTCCTTAGCCCTTGTTAAATACTCATTGCTGCAATTTCATTTTTTAATATGACTTCTATGTTTCTTTTAAAAACGCTTTCATCTTAAAAAAATATGAAAAGTACCAGGCTCCATTCCAGTTGTCTCCTTCATTATTGTTCTTTGAGTGTGACCTTCCAAGTGTCACTATGGTCCTTGTTGCCTTTTACATGACCCAGTTCTGAGAATTACTCATGGACTCCTTGGCCCAGGGCTTTTTAATGATGCCCACTCTAATCTCCTGTTTATCTGAGTCCATTGCCACTCTCAAATCATCTCTTCTCAAGTTCAGAGTAGTTCCTTAGCTCTTCCCTGCTTAGATCTTCCTGGTTGAGTTCTGCCACTCACTAAAAAGAAAGAAACTAAGGGAAATACAAACATAGTGTGCAATGGATTGTACACAGAGGAGAAAATGGTGCTGGCCGCAAACCCAGTGCTGTGCGGGGTCCTTGATAAGGTGCCAAGCTCAGTTCAGAAAGTGTAAGCCAGTGAAGAAGGGATCAGATCTGGGTGGTTCTTCAGTGACTGTGTAGGGTGTATCACACATTGGCTCCGGATGAGTCATGGTTGATATTCTAGATGTATCTTCTTAGTTTATAAATGAACTTTCCACATAAAATTATCACCAATTCAAAATCTTCTCACTCTTTTTGTTCTCTTTGTGTAGGTCAGCCAAATCTTATTTTTGTCCTGTTTGCCTTTCTTAGTCTAAATCCATTTGGATCACATTAATAAACTAAATGAATTTTAAGTTTTGTGTCATATCATACACAATCCTCGAGAGAAACAGATGACTCTGTGCTTGTGTTGCCAGTAAAAATAGAATATTGCATTTTCTACTCCATTTTTAATCTTTCTATTCTGCAAACAATGTCCCCAACACAAACCATATCATCATTTAAATAAATATGTTTTGGAGTGTTTTCTTGTTGATTCTTAGATTTTGTGAACTTGATGACATGTTTGAATAATTTATGAGGTGTATTTTAGAGTTTA
The DNA here is from genome assembly GCF_051225735.1 of Oryctolagus cuniculus. Lineage (NCBI taxonomy): Eukaryota > Metazoa > Chordata > Mammalia > Lagomorpha > Leporidae > Oryctolagus > Oryctolagus cuniculus. Next base: position 36,646,210 of record NC_142871.1, read on the forward strand.
CTTCTTTTCATTGTATAAAGTATGATTTAAAATTCTATGATTTCTGCTTTCAAATATTTGTTTGAGCAATATGATAATCCCAGATGCTCTCTATTTGAAATTTCATGTTTATTTTTGCTTTGGAATTTTCTGAATGTTGATGTGTCAAAGTCAAATGATTTCCTTTGGAGTTGACATAATAGATATTTGTTTTCATTGTTCTTGGTATGGACAGTGAACACAGCCACCAGGAAAGGATGAAAATTGCATCTGTGGGGCCAGCCCAGGGACTCTGTTTTTCCACTGATACTACTTAAGAAAGCTAACATTCTTCCTCTCCCAGGATTCTTGTGATACATATGCCTTTTAAGAATTGGTGTCTAATTTGAAATTAGGAAAAGTTATTTGTTGAAAATTCTGTAGAATTCCAAGTATCTCCTAAATTATTTCCTCTTATATTGAGCAGACTTTTCAGGCATTTTATTTCCCCTTTCTTTTAGAGGCCTTTATTGCTGCTCTGGGTCAAGGCACATCATCTGCTCCCCAGGCTCTCAGGCAGAAGTGGTTGAGCTCTGAGCAAGAATACAATCTCCATATACCATAGTCTCTGGTTTGACCTGTCACTGCAGAGACAATGGAGAATACACCAATATATTCAGGCCCTTGAAATTCATTTTTTTTTCTGATTGAGGTTAAGGCAAGATCTAAAGCATCCTAAATGTGATGAGAGTGATCCAGTCAACAGAAACAGAAATATTAAGAGCTTTCAACTTTATCTTAATGACTACAGGGGACATTTGGAAGCAGTATAGATTGAACTATAAAATTGGCTTAATAAACACTTAATATTGGACTTCAAGGACTATAATCTCAATGAGGTAAATATTGATGACTAACATTCTTATAATGGAAACTTTCTCATGTCTCTAAGTGTTTCCTTGTAATTAAGTTACTATAAGTGGAGCTAGAGAAATAATTATGCATATTTTAAGAATCTTGATATATATACTCAAGTTATTCTAAAATATTTCAGGATAATTTCATGTACCATTTGTCTATCATCTATCTATCAGATTATGTCTCTGTCTAATTATCTATATTCCTCTGTCCATCATGTATTGTGTCATCTATCACGTGTCATCTGCCTGCAGTGAGAGAATTACAATTCATTCAAATATAGTAAAATGGTAACAATTGAGGTCTCTGGGCAAAGTGTCTAGAGTTCTTTATACTATTCTTGCAATTTCTTGTTTGAAATTATTTCAGAATAAAAAATTAGAAATGCACACTAAATAATGAAGGATCCAGCTACACTACAGTGATCCTGGTAAATGTTTTCCCTTATTGAGCACCTCTTCATTTCATGGTTGTAACAATGGAAGAACTGTATTGTGACTAATCCTCCAATATCCATGAAAGGAGGCACTATGACTGTCATTTTGCCAGTTCTTACTGGAGATGAAGTGTGTGCCTGCTTTGGAGATCCAAATCAGACAAAAGATCTGAAGAATCCAGGAAGTGAGGAATGATACCCCAAACTAAAATAAAACAAAAAAAGGGAAGAGGGCTTTCAGTTAGGAATCATTAAAAAAAATCTAACTTTTTTTAAAGATTTGATTTGTTTACTTGGAAGGCAGAGTTACAGAGAGGCAGAGAGAGAGGTCTTCCATCCACTGGTTCACTCCCCAGATGGCTGCAACCACTGGAGCTGCACTGATCCAAAGCCAGGAGCCAGGAACCAGCAGCTTCTTCCAGGTCTCCCACGCGAGTGCAGGGTCCCTCGGACTTGGGCCATCTTCTACTGCTTTCCCAGGCCATAGCAGAGAACTAGATTGGAAGTGGAGCAGCCAGGGTCTCAAACTGGCGCCTATATGGGATGCTGACACTGCAGGCGGTGGCTTTACCGGCTACGCCACAGAGCCGGCCCCCAAAATATCTAATATTTATTTTGTGTTTTTCCCCTGATTGTAAACCTAATGTGTAGTGATGTCTATTTGCTGAAGACAATTTAGGAAATATGGTAATTTTGAAAACAAATAGAATCTGTTAATACTGTCACCCAGAAAATACCTCTTTCAAATTTCTAGTGCACATGCTTCTAGTACGTGTATGAAGGTGTATGTTTTTGTGTATCTGTGTATAAATGTAGATACATATGTTACTATCTTCTAAAACAAACTCCAAAATCTCAATGGTTTGGCACAATAAATTTTACTTCATCTTCAATTTATAGTTCTGTGTGTGTGGTTCATTTGGTAATTACCTTTCCTCACACAGGATCCTGTGGCTCCATAATTCCTAGAGCCCTTCAGTCCTCTGCATTCAGTCTGCTAATGGAGAAAGACCTACACAGGAAGCTACAGAAATCACTCCCACTTGCGCTCTGTTGTCTAAGACTGGTCACATGACATCAGTGAAATGCAAGAGGGTCTAGGAGTAATCTCTGGGCATCCACAGGATGAGAAGGCTATTGAAGCAATATTATCTGTATGTTTTAGCAAACTTGACTTTCATCTAGACCTGTGATTCCAAGAACTCTGAATTTAAGAAACAATAATCAGCCCAATATAGGGTTATGCTAACCAGGATGATTACTTGTTATTTAATTTAAAAATTTTAATGAAAGTCTATTTGGCTTGGAACCAGAAAGTTGAGCTTATAGTTGTCAGCAAAACCAGATTTTATCTCTAACATGATGCAGGTTGTAGTTTTGTAATAAAACTCAGCTGAGAAAACTAAAACCCTGTATCACCAACATTTTATCTCAGAAAATGCAAGGATTCAAAGTGTCAGCCCTTCAAATGGAATACATTTAGCTTTATGAAAAGCTTATTTGATCATCAGGCATCAGGATTTTTCCATTGGGTATTGGGACAATGAACCTCGTTTATATCTTTCTGACCGTCTAAGCCTTAGAAGACCTTAACTGATGTTATATCCAAATCTAACATAGTTAAACTGATACTCTGTGACTGACAAATGGTCCACTGAATGGATTTGTAGCATATCTTACATCTCAGGACAGAACTGTGTTCCATGGGAAATAATACTCGTGGGGCCAGCCCTGTGGCATAGTAGCCTATGCCTCCACCTGCAGCACTGGCATCCCAAATGGTGTGGGTCCTGGCTGCTCCACTTCTGATCCAACTCTCTGCTTATGGCTGGGGAAAGCAGTGGAAGATGGCCCAAGTGGACTGGAAGAAGCTCCTGGCTTCAGATCGGCTCAGTTCCAGCCGTTGCAGCCATTTAAGGAATGAAATCAGTGGATGGAAGGTCTTTCTTTCTGTTTCTCCCTCTCTCTCTCTGTGACTCTACCTCACAAATAAATTAGTAAAATCTTTTTAAAAAACAAAAGAAATAATAACTCATGGGAAATGGCCACACAGTTAAATGGGCTTCCTGTAGAACTTCTCAGAGTCTTTAATACATGAGTGTGCATTTGGAAGACCAAGAGGAGTTATACAGCATTCTTATCCCCTACATCCATTGACTGTGCTATAGTGTCATGGAGCAACATTCCCCAAGAAAACAAACTCCAGGACATACAATTAACTTTACAGGTTTCTCTAACAAGTTTTCTGAAGTTTCCAAGCCGTTCATTGGCAATTGCAAAATCCCAATAGACACAGGCATTCCTCTTGGGCTCACTGATCCGTTCCTTATTTGCTGCTCTATTTTCCCAACAAACATTCTATTTTTCTATTAATCTACAGTGGTACAGTTTATAGCCCAAATAAAATAGAACTTAATCTTTTAAAAAATATGCTAGGCCAGCGCTGTGGCTCACTAGGCTAATCCTCCGCCTGCGGTGCCAGTACCCTGGGTATCCTGGTTGGGGTGCCGGTTTTGTCCTGGTTGCTCCTCTTCCAGTCCAGCTCTCTGCTGTGGCCCGGGAAGGCAGTGGAGCATGGCCCAAGTCCTTGGGCCCTGCACCCACATGGAAGACCAGGAGGAAGCTCCTGGCTCCTAGCTTCAGATTGGCACAGCGCGCCGGCCATAGCAGCCATTTGGGGGGTGAACCAACAGAAGGAAGACCTTTCTCTCTGCCTCTCTCTCTCTCTCTCTCTCTCTCTCTCACTGTCTAACTCTGCCTGTCAAAAAAAATATGCTAAGATGAATTCCATGGCATGAATAATGTGTTTATGAAATGTGGACAAATAAGGCTATCAATGTTTGAAAAGTTTCAGTTCTGTAGGTTATGTTTCAAGAAAAGACTAAGTTTTAAAACTACGCCTTATAGACTAGCAAGGAGAGCATAAAATTGTAGGAAGCCAAACCCATCAAATGCATTATAAGTGAATCTTTTCACCTGTTGCAAGTTTTTCATTTTCTATCTGTCTTCTCTCACTAAAAGTAAATAGTTAAAGTGATTTTTGTGGACATTGTCATGTAACTGAGTTGTTTTGCCATAGGAAGACCATATCCTAAATTACAGTTCTTAAGTGAAAGTTGTTTTATAGACGTTCCATTCATTGTCCTTTGATTTTTAATAGCATAAGGATTCTGATTTCATTCTGAAGTTTATTTAGTGAACATTTATTTCCTAGTCTCACTAATACATGGTGTGGAATTGCTTTAGTGTGAAAAAAAAGTAATGTAATTTGAAAAATATTTTGGATAATAATCTACAAATGTAGCATATAAGCATGAATTGAACCAATTGCCCCTTGATATTTTAAAATTACACATAGTGGGAACAAAAATGCCATATATTTATATAATAATTTGGTGCTTACCAAGGGTTTTCACAAACTTTCTCAATTAATACTTAAAGCTACTCATAAAAATGAATACTTCTATTTAGAAAAGCTAAGGAAACAGCACACTGTACTGCAAGAGTCATGGAAGACCTACATTGCAATCACTTTACAAACTACATGTATGCAAACTAGATCCAAACTTACCACGCTTCTGTCTTCTAATCAGTTAAATAGGGATAATAATTTCAAATTTTATAAAGTTGCTTGTGGATTAAATGTGATAATGAAGGTAGAGCACCTGGCATTATTTGTTTTTTTTTTTTTTCCCTCCCTCTGCAAGCTCCCACATTTAAGGAACATAATCCTTGGCAACAAATATAGCTTTCTCTATTTTGTATACCAACTTTTTAGATATAATCAACTAAAATTTGGCTTTAACTGAATCAGATTTGCTGAGTGAATGGCACTTAATCAAAGACTAGATAGGTCTGTGTGAATTTGGCAGTGACTCAAAAAACTTACTTACATATTTCCTGTGTCTCATGCTTCTGAAGTGGAAATTCATGCTATTTTGCTCATCTTTTCCCCTTAGAAATAGTTCGTTTCCTTTGAAACTAGTAAAACTCTTTCACTTGGAATTGTTACACAATGCCTAAAAATCTCCAGGGAAAAATACCTTGTATTACCCCTATTCTTATGTGAATGATTGACATTAAATCCTGCTTTTGACATTAGAATATGCAGCAAGTTTATTTAAAGTTGACCAAAGTACAATAAAGATGCTAGAATAAAATTTTTAAAAATTCTCTAAACATTGGTTAAAAACTCATGTTCTCTATCTTAACTCAAAAGGTTTTTTTGACTTAACTCAAAAGTTTTCATCATTTCTCTTTGTTACCCATTTAAGTTTAGCACAATGATTGGTATATAGTAATTTTATTGTAATGATTACTTGGATGATTCTGAAATGTGCAGACATAGATATTTCCATTGTTGCTTTATAAAATGTTTTTTAGGGGGCCAGTGCCATGTCGCAGTAGGTTAATCCTCCACCTGTGGTGTCGGCATCCCATATGGGCACCGGTTCTAGTCCTGGTTGCTCCTCTTCCAATCCAGCTCTCTGCTGTAGCCTGGGAAAGCAGGGGAAGGTGGCCCAAGTTCTTGGGCCCCTGCACCCACATGGGAGACCAGGAAGAAGCACCTGGCTCCTGCATTGGATCGGCGCAACTGAAAAATTGCAGCCATTTGGGGAGTGAACCAACGGAAGGAAGACCTTTCTTTCTGTCTCTCCCTCTCACTCTGTAACTCTACCTCTCAAATAAATAAATAAAATCTTTAAAAAATATTTTTAGTAGTTTGCAAAAGTCCAACATGTTAAATAGAACATAACTATGCTGCTAAAACTTAAAAATTGGAATTTAGAGCCTTATGAACAAATGTGATATACGGCATGTAATATCAAATTAAACAGAATTTTCTCCAAGCTTTTCGTTAATGATATATCTTATTAGTAGTTAAAAAAACACACAATAAACAGATCTATAAGCTTATCGTAAGATCATGTCTTGTAGGTAGGACTTGCTTTGTTTAGAAGAAAAAGTGATAACCATTCATGAGATTTAGCTTCACAAACTCTTGAGCATACAGAATGAATGGCAGACCACTGCTTACATGGCAGCTACATAAAATTCCAAAAGTAGAATATTGTTATTTTGTAATGGAGTAGGTAGTGCATTAAATTTTGCTGTTGTTCCTCCCTGAGAGGGAAGAAATATAATGGGGATGTGATGGGGCTAAGAAGGGTGGCAGGGGGGAATGACCTGGTTGGTGTATCTAGAGTATCCACAAATGGTGATGAGCACTAAGATGGAGGTTAAGACAACTTTCTCTCCGATTTCCTTAGATAATGCTGTATATGAGCATTAGATACACATCTCAGACTTTTCAATATTATTCACACTTAATAATTATCTCATGAGCCACAAAAAAGCAAAATATTTATCACAGCGTAAAATATGGTTTCACAAGTAAAAAGGCTAAGTATAATTCCAAGTTTAAAATGTCCATTCCCATCTCCACACACCACAGAGACATTTTTTTTTTCAGTCTTCTGCAATTAGAGAGGGACTCGATTAATCAAGAACAAGGTTATGGGACAGTGGATCAGGGGATAAGAGATATTCTTTCTTCTGCTTTGGTAGTAGATGTAACTGACTGGGCTAGAAGAGGTGACACATCATTGAGGTCCTCGTTTAGTTTTAAATAACACATGTGGACCGGCGCCACAGCTCACTTGGCTAATTCTCCGCCTGCGGCACCAGTACCCTGGTTTCTAGTTCCTGTTGGGGTGCCGATTCTGTCCTGGTTGCTCCTCTTCCAGTCCAGCTCTCTGCTGTGGCCCGGAGGGAGGGCAGTGGAGGATGGCCCAAGTGCTTGGGCCCTGCACCTGCATGGGAGAACAGGAGAAGCACCTGGCTCCTGGCTTCAGATCAGCGCAGCGCGCCTGCCGCTGTATTGGCCATTTGGGGGGGGGGGGGGACCAACAGAAAAAGGAAGACCTTTCTCTCCGCCTCTCTCTCTCTCTCTCTCTCTCACTGTCTAACTCTGCCTGTCAAAACAAAAACAAAAACAAAACAAAAAACATGTGTCACTGTGGGGGCAAATGCTCACTACCTCATCTGCTCATTACTGGAGGGTTCAGCAGTCTACACTTGCAGACACAATAGCCTAGAGTCTGAGCCAAATCTGTAGCCCACACAGACTTCATCCTTTCTCTTTTCTTCCTTGTCCTTCCCTATTCCTCCCTTAAGTACTCCAGTTCTCCCTTCATTTCTTTATTCGTTCTTTCATCTTCTCAGCTAGAAAGCACATATTTATTGAGCAATCGACTTTACCAGGACATCAATAGGACACACTTCCTGACATTTTAGAATGGACACTCTAGCTGGAGAGAAACGTAATAAAAATCATACAAATATACTACATATATATGTGTGTGTGTATATAAAATATCAGAATAGCTAATTTTTTTTAGTTTCTGAAGACATGCTCATAGGATGTAAAGCAATATTGAATACATTTTTTACACATTTTTGGTGGGAATATGAAATGGTACAGCCATTTAGAAGAAAGGTTGACCGAATTATTTACATTTAAGCATAAACTCAGCCATCACACTCCTAGATATTTACACCTAAGACATGAAACATTAGCTTCATGTAAAAACCTACATGAATGCTCATAGAAGCTAAAATGATAGATAAAAGCTGGAAACAACTTAAATGTCCTTCAATAGATGAATGGATTAACCAGGTCCATGCAACCAATTAAATAGTACTGCAATAAAAATGAATGAACCATCGATAGACATAAAACCTGGTGTAATCCTCAATGGCATGATTGTGAGTGAAAAGACAACCTTGAGAGGTTACAGAATGTATGCTTCCGCTTACACATTATCACAGAGATGCAAATGCAGTGATGGAGCACCTATCTCAGGGGTGAGAGGAGATTTGAGCTAGGGTTTGAATATAATGGGGTAAACTGAAGTTTCTTTGTGGTGGTGAGAGAGTTCTGTATCCAGATTGTGGTGCTAGTTAATGAGAACATACAGATGACAAAATTTTCATAAAACCATGACTTACAGTACAGCAAATACTGATAAAGTCTAAGTATTATCTGTAGTTTAGTTAATTGTATTGAACCAATGCCAGTTCATTGGCTTTGATAATATGCATGACTAATATTATATAGGATGATATCATTAGAGGAGGCTGGGTGAGGAGTATATAGAAACTATTTGTATTCATTTCCCAACTTCCTGTGAGTCTTGTACTATTCCAATATAAAAGACAAATGAAAAAATTAACATAATGAAACAATTCACTATGTATTTGCTGGAAAATCATGGAGATAAATAATTTATTAGAACTGTGATTTATCTTCAGTGGAAAATGTAAGATGTTTAGGATCTTTAACTTCAGGATGGAAACAAGCATTTGTTTTGCTCTAGGTTGGAGTTGGGTGCAGTCATAATGAGGATAGAAATTGCAATTACCCTCTATTTGGTTGAGTTCTCGGTACTGCCTTTCTTGTACTGTGACTCATCTCAACTGTGAGCTGTGGGAGCTACTCTGAGTTGTTAAGGCTGATCCAACATCCCAACAGTCACTCAACTTCCCTTGATGTCTGGTCATCTAAAATGTAAATACTGCAACTGATATTGGCTCTCCCACTTGGTTTATTGGTATATTTATAATTATACCCTATAGAATAAAGCTTTCTTTTCATCTGTCCTTCTCTTATGAATAGACAGATGCTTGCTCATAGGGAGATAATTTTTATTTACTAAGTTGATATATGTTATTGGTACATTTTTTTTCATTCTTTTACTTTTAATCAATTTCTATCCTTATATTTAAGTAACTTTCTTTTGGACTCCTCCTTTTCTTCTCTCTCTCTCTCTCTCTCTCTCATCACTCTACCATTCAAAGTATGTCTTCTGCTGAATGTAAATTGCTTTCACATCATTGTAAAATAAAAACATTGAAAACTGAGCCATCATAAGTCCAGGACTGTCTGTACTAGCATATTTGGCCCCTTGATATTGTCCCAAAATAAATCAGTGTTCTATCTTGTTTCCAGTGCAGTCTCTTTTTTTCTCACTATATTTCAGTTTGTATAGCTTCTATTGTTGCATCTTTAAATTTGACTTTTCCTTCAGCAATACCTTGTGTACCATTATTACCATTCTGTGCATTTTTCATCAGATATTGTAATGTTTATCTCTAGACATTTGAACTGAGTTTTTTTACACTCTCTATGTCTTTACTTAACATCCTCAATATTACTATTAGTGCTTTGAATATATGGGTCTTCAAAGTTATGAAAAATTCACCTTATTTTTAATTCCATTTCCCACACACTTTTTGAAGTCCCTTTGTGTGGCTAAATAATAAATCTACAACTTCTATGGTACTTACATATAATAACAAGTCTGCTACTTCTGTCATTGATGACTTTAGATGAATTTCAACTGACTATTTCCCTCATTATGGATTGTATTTTCTAATTTATTTGCATGACATTTTGCAGAAAGTTATTTTTCTTTTCTTTTTCTTTTTTTTTTTTTTGTTTTGTTTATTTGACAGGTAGAGTTAGATAGTGAGAGAGAGAGAGACAGAGAGAAAGGTCTTCCTTCCATTGATTCACTCCCCAAATGGCCACCACGGCCGGCGCTGCACCAATCCCAAGCCAGAAGCCAGGTGCTTCTTCCTGGTCTCCCCATGCAGGTGCAGGGACCCAAGCACTTGGGACATCCTCCACTGCCTTCCCGGGCCACAGCAAAGAGCTGGAATGGAAGAAGAGCAACTAGGACTAGAACCCGGCACCCATATGGGATGCCAGCGCTGCAGGTGGAGGAATAACCAAGTGAGCCACAGTGCTGCCCCGCAGAAAGTTCTTATTGAATGCCAGACATTTTTAAAATTTTGCTTTCTGTATTTTAAGAATTAGGGGCTGGTTCTGTGACATAGTATGTTAAGCCTCTGCCTGAGGCACAGGCATCCCAGATGGGAACCAGTTCAAATCCCAGTTGCCTCACTTCCAATCCAGCTCTCTGTTAATGTCTTGGGAAAGCAGTAGAAGATGACCCAGGTGCTTGGGCCTCTGCACCCACGTGCAAGTTTTGGTGATAGAATCAGAGCAGTATCTAGTCTAGGGTTAATATTTTTCCCTCTGTTAAGGCCAGCATTGTGGTGTAGCAGGTTAAGCCATCGCTTGTGACACCAACATCCTATATGGCTGCCAATTCAAGATCTGACTGCTCCACTTCCTATCCACCTCCCTGCTAATGCATCTGGGAAAGCAGTGGAAGATGGTCCAAGAGCTTGGGCCCCTGCACCCACATGGGAGACCTGGAAGAAGCTGTGGGCTCCTGGCTTCAGCCTAGCACAGCCTGTGCTGTTGCAGTCTTTTGTTAAGTGAACCAGTGGATGGAAGATCTCTCTTACTCTTTCTGTGTGTCTTTCTGTAACTCTGATTTTCTAATAAATAAAAAATAAATCAAAAAATATTCTCCCCTTCTGCTTTTTTTTGTTTGTTTGTTTGTTTGGACAGGCAGAGTGGACAGTGAGAGAGAGAGACAGAGAGAAAGGTCTTCCTTTTCCTTTGGTTCACCCCCCAATGGCCTCTGCGGCCGGCATGCTGTGGCTAGCACATCATGCTGATCCGAAGCCAGGAGCCAGGTGCTTCCTCCTGGTCTCCCATGCAGGTACAGGGCCCAAGCACTTGGGCCATCCTCCTCTGCCTCCCGGGCCACAGCAGAGAGCTGGACTGGAAGAGGAGCAACCGGGACAGAATCTGGCGCCCCGACCGGGACTAGAACCCAGTGTGCTGGCGCCGCAGGCAGAGGATTAGCCTAGTGAGCCGCGGTGCTGGCCTCCTTCCGCTTCTGAGTACCTTACCTGATGCCCAGTGGATTGTGAGCTTTCCACCTTACCTAGCACTATTCCCAGCCTAGAGTGACCTTCAGGCACAGTTCCTCCCACCCCGCCCTGGCTTCAACATGAGCTTCTTAATAGTCGATTGAATACTTCATGGAGACCCCTGAAGATTCCTAGAAGTTTCTTCTGTGCAACTCCCTCTTTTCTCACACACTTCTGTGAATTGTAGCAGCTTTGTCTTTCCTACAATACCAGCTCCGTCTCCTCAGTTGAGACTATTGAGCACCTTTGATACCAATCATACTCATGACTTTGATACGCTTACATGTCCAAAAATCTAATTATGGAGGATACCTGAAATAACTTGTTGTCTTCCCAAATTCTTTTCATAAGAATAAAAGTATACCTACGTGATTCATGAAGATTCATGTGGCTAGGGCAGGAATAGAAAGTTTCCAGGATCCTAGGAGGGCTGAAGAGGGAAGGGCATACTGCTCTAGGCTGGGTAAAAACAGAAGTGAAGGAAGTACGTTCTCGGGGGAGAGTTAGAGAGAAAACTGCAGTGAAAATTCTACAGACGGAATAGGCATGCAGTGGATCAGTGTGGAAGGTGTGCATGCATAGCATGAGCATGGACACAACACACGACCCCTGCGGTCGAGAGCCAGAGAAGCATCAGCTTAGGAGAATGAGGTGAGGCCAGACTGCACCAGCCCATGACCCTGGCAATATAGCCTGAGGGAGAGCTTGGCATGAGTCTGGCCTGGAGCCCTAAGGGGAAGAGGGTACCTGCTAACCCAATGAAAATAAAGGGGGAGTATATTTCTCTCTTCCCATGCTCCTAATAATAGTTCCCAGCAACTGGCTGAGAGAGGGTGGGTGCCATTTGGTGCCTTAGCAGCAGCTATGGAAGCTCTTGTGAGCATGCCCAGCAACTGGCTGGGACAAGAGGCCATCTTTTCTGCTGTAGCAGCAGCAGCAGCAGCTCAGGTGGATACACCTGGCAAAACCCATAAGAAGGCAACACTGTGAAACAAGCAGGGGCTGCAGCCTGTAGCTCTTTTACATGCATATGATCCAGGAATTCTACCAGAGGGAAAAATCTGCATTGCCCACTGACTTTGAGTCTGACTGGGAGGATTGACAGGGGGCTGGATACCCACAGAGGATTTTAAGGTGCCCCCAGCTTCTCAAAATATCACACTGCCTAGATGGACACCCACAGGCAGCTGGCTCTGGGAATGTATCTGCCTTCTGTGGATGGGACAGGAATAAAGTTTCTACTCATCTTATGGAGCCAGCTAAGACCAGGAGAGACTGAAGAGCCAGGGAAGAACTGAAAGCCAAAGGCAAGCCAGGTTGACCCACACCATAGGAAGCCACATAGCCAAACAGAAGCCAGCTGCAGGTGTCCTATCCTGTCCTTTAGGAAACTCCCTGGCATTTCCCTCCTCCCAAATCTGGCTTAGCTGTTCCTACTCCATTGCTCATTTGCCTTTTTCAGAGGATTTATTGCCTTACATTCCTGTATATTTTCTGTATTCTAGCCAATAAATTTCATGAAAACAAGAAGTACATTTATCTTATCTCATTTGTTCCTTACATGTTACCTGGTACAAAGGAAGTGGCCAACAAACATTTGTTGAATAAATACATTTCTTATGTGAATTATTAAATGAAAAATCAGGTTGCACCTGAGGCCAATGTATCGAACCTCTCTGTTGCATTTCACAAAATGATTGTTGCCTCCTACTCTATACTTCATACTTTTCTCCACTGGTTGTGTTTTCCCAATCTTTCTTTCTCAATCTTCATCTTTTCTGTCCACTTCAAAAAACTAGGCTCACAAATTCGGTAACTGGCAAATAAGAATGTGTTGTAAATTGCATTCTTGATTTAAAAAAAATTGAAACAAAGGGGTCTCTGTCAAAATTATAGAACATAAAACTTAGTTAAAATTTCATTTTTTTAATTAGAAAAATTCTGGTCTGTTCCTGCCATATGCATTTATGTGACTCAGCAGCTTCCATCTTTTTTTTTTTTTTTTTTTTTTTTTTTTTGGACAGGTAGAGTTAGACAGTGAGAGAGAGAGAGAGACAGAAAGGTCTTCCTTTTTCCATTGGTTCACCCCCCAAGTGGCCACTACGGCCGGCACGCTGCGGCCGGCGCACTGTGTTGATCTGAATCCAGGAGCCAAGTTCTTCCTCCTGGTCTCCCATGCGGGTACAGGGCCCAAACACCTGGGCCATCCTTCACATCCCAGGCCACAGCAGAGAGCTAGACTGGAAGAGGAGCAACCGGGACAGAATTTGGCGCCCCAGCCAGGACTAGAACCTGGTGTGCTGGCGCCGCAGGCCAAGGATTAGCCTAGTGAGCCTTGGCGTGGCTCTGCAGCTTCCATCTTAAGTGTTGGTGTTCACCAGGGTTTCAATTTCTCCTTGGGACTCAGCATTGTTTGTGTTCTGATAATTCCTGACCTCCAAACAGGACTAGAGAAGCAATTTGGGGATATTTATTCATTTTGATTTTATTATATTTCTAATGTAACTCAGCTTGCTCCAAAAATTCCATGTTCCTGTTCCTCTTTTGGTGAACTGTCACTACCATCATCTCATCTCGCACTCTAACATTTGGGCTCATGATAGATGTTATCCATGCATCCCCACAAGCTGTCCCTGTCTTAATACTTTCTGTCCTCCTCACTGCTATGGGTTTAATTCAAGTTGTCACTCTTTGTCATTTGGTCTTTTCTCATGGTTTTCTTGTCAGTCAGTGTAAAACCTGGATATGAATCAGAATCACCTGGGACATTTTCTAAAAATAAAGGTTGTCAATCCCTACCTCACACCTACTGAATAAAACGCAGTCTCATGGGTGGACAAGAACATCTGCACTTGGTTCACTGAAGCCCTGTAGAGGTTCTTTAAAAATACTCATCATTGTTGTTATTAACAATAAGATCAGTCTGTATTTCTTATATAAATCCACAGACACTGCTTATATAAACCCTGCTGCTCTTTTCTTTCCCTTACATGATGAAGGGAAACCAAGGCTTAAGGTGCTACAACACAGCCATTGATAAACAAAGCCCAAGAATGTTCATTGTGGACTGTGCAAGTCCAAATTTAAAAATAAGATCAAGAATTATAAACGAATAGATTATTCTACTGAACTCATCAAGCATAATTGAAAATTTAATTGCAATATTCGCATTTGCCAAGGCGTTAAAGCTCTCAAGTCCCGTATCAGACTGTGTGCACATGAGTCCTCCGCTAATGCAGACCCTGGGAGGGGAGGAGCAGAGATGTCTGGCGTAGCTGGGTCCCTATCAGCCATGTGGGAGACCTGGGCTGAGTTCCCAGCTCCTATTGCAAACATTTGGGGAGTAAATCAGTGAGAGGAGCTCTCTCTACCTATCAACCTCTTAAATAAATAAATAAATACAGATCTTACTTGTAAAAAGTAATGAAGTATATTGTTCCAAAAATAATTTTTAAAAGATTTATTTATTTATTTGAAAGTTACAGAGCAAGGGGAGAAGAGAGAGATAAAGAGGGAGGAAGGGAGAGAAAGAGAGAGAGGGAATTGTCTACCTTCTAGTTCACTCCTCAGATGGCTGCAATGGCCAGGGCAGGGCCAGCCCAAAACCAGGATCCAGGAGTTTTATTCGGGTCCGCCATGTGGGCAGCAGAGACCCAAGCACTTGGATCATTTTCTGCAGCTTTTACCAGGCCACTAGCAGGGATTGGAAGTGGAACAGCTGGGACATGAAATAGTGTCCATATGGATGCCAGCATTGCAGGTGGCAGATTTAATTACAATGTGACAATGTTGGCTCCAACCCAAAATAATTTTACATTATTTTTCAGAGTTTGGATGCGTGAATTATTACTGATGGATTTGTTAAAAAAAAAAAAAGCTAAAGGTTTTGTAGAGAGAGCTTTAACGTAGCAGAACTTCATGACAATATGAAAATCAGCATTATCTACAAATGATGGAACCTCTGCTCAGAGAATGGTAAAAATCCTTCAGATATGGTAGAAAAACTTCATTTCATTACTCTAACATTTGATCAACTTTAACAGGAACATATTAAAAGTGGCAAATTTTAATAAGTAGACGAAAAAGAAAGATAACATAACCATTGTAAGATTTCCAAGTAAAGCTTCTAAGAAATATTCTATTTTCAAAATGACAGAGCTGATACACAGTCCTAAATTTTGTAAAAGAAATTTGTCATTTGGCTGGGTGTTAGCAGTGGAGTTATAATTAAGTAAGAGGCGCCATCTTGTGTCAAGAATAAGAAATGACTTGTAGTGCTGACAAACCCATAGTTGTTGCATGTGTTTTCTTGGCTTTTTAATAATTGGCTCATAATGGTTTATGTGTTTCGTCTTCACCTAAATACAGCAAACACGTGAAAACGTTCATTTTACAAAAACTAGTTTCTTCTGGGGTTAGCCAAGACAGTGCTGTTCCCTGTGTGAATTTTAGCGTCTTTTTGAGTGATTTAGGAGCATAGTGCCCTCTTGCGGTAGTTCTGTCACCAGGTAAAAGTAACAAATTTGTCTTCTAAAGCAATAAAAATAAGACTATAAGGACTTGAATGTGATCATATGGATGGGTGGCATTTAAAGTTCTGCCTAGAAATCTCAAATGCGATGGTGATAAAATTTCTCATTTTATGTTAGTATTACCTAAGAACGTCAAGGAATTTCATCTTACAACAGACTTTTGAACAAAACTTGTAATAAGTAATTGATTTTAAATCCAAATACTATTTCCTTAACATTTTCTTATTTATGTTAGTAAAATACACTGAGAACAAGATGTGGCCAAGTATTTCTAGACAATTAGCCAACAATAAAACTGACCCAAATTGATTAGTCATTCCCATTTGTGAGAAATACTGCTTAATTAAATTCTCCATTTCAAGAATATGAATGTTTAGCAGTTATCTGGCACAATGGAACTATATTGGTTTTGCTGAATACTGCTTAATTAATAGAAAACTTCACATCATACTATCTTCCAACTATAATTCAGATGTAATCTTTATAATGAAATAGATGGCTTAAGTAAGTAGTGAAAATTAATAATCATATGCACATGAAGGAAGCTTATTACATTGAAAGATAAAGGTTTATTTTTAAGAATCCTATTGATTAACGAAGCAGATAACAGTTTGTTCTTTTTCAATGAATTTGTTCACAAAATAGAATTGTCTGAAAATAAGATACATGTTCAAGTTTTTCCCAAAAGGAGACATCCTTCTATGACTAATCTTCCTATTTTGTCATCTGTAAAATATAAATAAAAATGTAACATAGGACTGCCTGCATGGTGTAGTCAGCCAAGGAAGCACAGTTCTGTCTTGTGAATGGCTATAGAAGGTGGTAATTTCAGATCACAGACATCTGCTATGAGAAGTATCCTTTTTCATATAATTGTGTTCACACACAATCTTCAGAACTCAGTGGATGACACTGACTTCAACTCTAGCGACTTGGCTTAACTTTTCTGAGGCTTTTTCAGAGCCACTGAGATCTTGATGTTAACAGACTAATTCTGGGAAAATTGGATCCTGCAAAATAAAATTCCCACAAAATTTTGCTTCCTCAATGTGAGAACTTTTCAGTTAAACTTAAGGCACAATCTAACATAACACGAATTTTATTAGGGAAACCATGGGTTCTATTCCAGACCACCACAATACAAAAAATGTTGCATTAAAGTGAGTCACAAGAATTTATTGGTTTCCTACTGCATATAAATGTTTACTCTCTACTTAATTAAGTGTTCCAAAGCATTATGTCTGAGAAACTAATGTACATATTGTAATTAAAAAGAATTTATTACTAAAAATGCTAATGATCACCTGGGCCCCCAGTAAGTTGTAATCATTTTGCTAGGGGAAGGTCTTGCCCCCATGTTTATTGATGCCTGACCAGGATGACAGATGTTATGTAATTGCCCTAAGCTCTGTGAAGAAAGCATGCTGAAAGCCAAGAGAGGCCAAAAGCTAAGCCTCTTGCATCACTTAGCCAAGTTGTGAAGGCAAAGGAAAAATTCTTGAAGGAAAATAGAAGTGTTCAATGTTCATGACTGACCTGAGCTTCACCCTACACTGACGTTTGGTGTGGCTGTGGCATTTCTCAAAATGAGGCAACAATGACGTTGGCTGCTTCAATTGACTCTTCCCTTCTTAAAAGGTTTCTCTGTAGCGTGAAATACTTTTGGATAGCCTTTCACCCACAGTAGAACTCCTTTCAAAATTGAAGTCTGTTCTCCCAAACCCTGCTGCTGCTCCATCAACTAAGTTTATTTAACATTCTAAGCTCTTTTCTGTCGTTTCAAGAGATTCAGTGTCTTCACTATGAGTAGAGTTCATGTCAGGAAACCACTCTCTGCTCATCCATGAGAAGTAACTCTTTGAAAATTCAAGTTGTATCACCAGAACAATTGAGTGACATGTTCAGGCTCCACTCCTACTTCTCGTTCTCTTGCTGTTTCCACTACATCTGCAATCTTGAACACCTCAAAGTCTTCCACGAAGGTTAGAATTATGTTTGTCCCAACCCCTGCTAATGTTTCGACCTTTTTGTATGAATCATGAATGTTTTTAATTGCATCTAGATTGGTGAATTCTTTCTAGAAGATTTCCAATGTGCTTTTTCCAGATTCATGAGACGAACCACTATCTATGGCAGCTTTAGGCTAAGGGAATGTATTTCCTAAATAACAAGACTTGAAAGTTGGCATTGCTCTTTGATCTGTGAGCTGCAGAATGTAACTGGTTAGGGGCATGGAAACAACATCAATCTCCTTCTTCATTTCCATCAGAATCCTTGGATGACAAAGTGCACTATAAATGAGGAGTAACACTTTGAAAAGAATCTCTTTATTTTCTCATACATAGGTGTCCACAGTAGGCTTAAAATACTCAATGGACCATGTTGTGAATAGTTGTGCTGCAATTTGGGATTCATCACTTTATTTAGTGTCATTCTTACCAGTCCTAGGATTTTCAGAATGGTAAAATGTGGGCTTCAACGTAAAATCACAGCAGCATTAGCCCCCAATAAGAGAGTCTGTCTGTCCATTGAAGTTTTGAAGCCAGACATTGACTTTCCGTAGCTATGGAGGTGCTGGATGGCATCTTCTTCCAGGAGAAGGTTGTTTTGTCTACACTGAGATCCCATTGTTAGTGTATCCACCTTCATCAGTGCCCTCAGCTGGATCTTCTGGATAACTTACTGAAGTTTCTACAGCACTTCCTATTTCACCATGCTCTTTTACGTTATGGGAAGCTTCTTTCCTTACAACCCATGAACCTGACTCCTCGAGCTTCAAACTTGTCTTCCTCTGTTCTCTCAGATTAGGAGTGTTATCACCTTGCTCTGGATTAGGCTTTGATGTAAGGGAATACCATGGCTGGTTTGGTCTTCCACCCAGTCCACTAAAACTTTCTCAACAACCGAAATAAGGCTGTTCATGTGATCTATGGAGTAGCACTTTTAATTTCCTTTGCCTTCACAACTTGGCTGTTTGATGGAAAGGGTTTGGCTTTTGGCCTGTATTGGCTTTCAGCATGCCTTTCACACTAAACTTAATCATTCTAGCTGTTTACGTGAAATGAGGAAAGTGGGAATCCAAGTTTTTACTTGAACACCCAGAGACTACTTTAGCATCATTAACACAATTTCAACATTTTTAGGTGTCAGGGGATAGGAATGTGATGGAGAATAGGATGAGGTGAACAAATGGCTCACTGAGGGAGCAGCCAGAACACACAACACTTTTTTCAGTTGTGTTTGTCATCTTGTATAGGCAAAGTTCATAACAGCCAAAAATAATGACACTTGTTACCACTTACTGAGCACATGTGATATGTCAGGTATTTTTCAAAATGTTTGCCATAGGACACCTAATTTAGTGCTCACAAAGACAAAAGGAGAAACAAATTATTATTCACCTCATTTCAAGGATGAGAAAGATGGAAGCAGAGCAGTTAAGTAACTTGTCCAGGGTAACAACTGCATCTGAACCTTGTCAATCTCCATGTGCCATGAGTCAGCCTCAGCTCATAGCATTTTCCAAGCATATTTGAGTTTTGAGCCCTCTCTGATACACTGAGAGGCACCATACCACCAGTCCAGAACTAAAGGCTTGGAACAGATTATTTAGGTAGTCCATGGGTAATAGTGTTGTGGGGAAACAGCCTCAAAGAGATGGTCTTTGTTCTTTCTCAGGCACTTCCCAACTCCGAATTTCTACCAGGGAACCACTCTGAATGCCTGTTACCCATGTACCTCCTCATAATAATCCCGACCCCCCACTCTAGCCCCCATTTTTAGAGCAAAAAAAAAAAATAATCAGAGCAAGAAGGAAGGAGACTTGCATAAGATTAGAGAGCAAAGGGCAGGCGTTTGGTGTAGCACTTAAGATGCAACTTAAGATGTCCACATTCCATAACAGAGTTCCTGGTTCAAGTCCTGTTCCACTTCTGATTTCAGCTTCCACACACTGGGAGTCAGCACGTGGTGGCTCAAGCACTTGGGTCCCTGCCTCCCATATAGGAGACACCAATGGAGTTCTAATCTACTGACTTCTGTCTGGCCCAACCCTGGTTGTTGCTGGCATTTGGGGAATGAACCAGAAGATGGAAAATTTCTCACTTTATGCTCTGATTCTCTCTTTCAAAGAAATAAAATCAATAAATAAATATTAAAGCAAAGGTTAGAGAACAAGTGAGGTACAGTGCACCCCAGGATGTGCCTATAACATCAGTCTCCCACTCTCCTTTTGCACATCACTCCACCAGCAGTCCTTTCTTCCTGCTTTGGCTCAACTTTCTGCCTTCTAGGAAACTGAACTTTGATTTGAAAGTTCCAGGAAGACACTAGAAGCCTAGGAAGAAATGACCACAGAGCATGGACACATTTTGTCATAGAAGGCAGGGCCACAGGTCTGTGTGGGTCAGAGGGAAGAGGCTAGGACTGGCTTAGTGGGGATTCCAGCGTCAGATTTGAGTGGAAAGTATAAGAAAAGGGGCACAGATTGGCATCTCTTCAAGTGGGCACCAATGTAAGGAAAAGGGTGCAGAACAGATAGGAGACAAAATATGGACTTGTAGCCAGATGGAATTTATTCAAAGAAAGCAAACTCGCAGAGTTCGACCAACTGCCAGCATGCACACAGACCGAACATGTCTGGGCTTTTTATATCTTAGGTGGGCTAAGGGTGGGAGTGGGGGGCAGCAGGCCAAGGTGAGCTTCTCCATACAGGTTTTTCAAGTTTGGCCCACTAGCTTCTGAACCCGAGGGAAAATGCAGTTGGTGGGGTAAGAAACAATAGGGTGTGAGACTGAATTGGGATTCAAGGACAATGGATAAATTCAATTTTATCTATCTTTTGGGCAATGAGCTAGAAGAGCTGAGGCTTATGTCCTTGTTCCATCAATCCAATCCTGCCTCTGAGTGTAGATAAGGAGATGGGGTGCCGATTTCTTTCTGGCTACTCCCTGCTGGTACAGTGTATAGATGTGGGGCAAGGATCTGAGTGAGGATCTATACTCAGGATCAGGTTGATTAAAGAAGAGCAATCTTGTGTTGCTCCTGCCAGATGGCTTGAGATGCAGCAGTCATTCATTCCTGCATGAACGTTTGGAATAAGTTAATTATACATGGTAGAAATAGGAGCACAATTATTATTCAGATAAAAAGAGGTATTAGAGTCATTGCTCATGGCAGAAAAGATGGCCAAAACAAGGCAGAATTATCTTGGGAATACATCTCATTAGCACATTTTTTATGCATTCGATCCCATCTCTTACTACACCCTATTTGTTGGTGTAAAAGCAACATTCTTCAATCAAAAAGAAGCAAAGCCCTCCTCTCTCAGCTGTGAGGAGGTCTAGTCCCTGGTGATTCTGGAAAACTACTGCTGCCAATAAATCCACCTGACCCTGGAGGTGGGGCAGTTGCTATGCTAGGTCATTTAGGTTTTCTTTGGGACTGAGAGATAAACCTTCAATTTTATTTGCCTTGCCTACTGAAATGGCCAGTCTAGTAGTTCCTGTTCCATTTCTATCAAGAAACCCAGCGAGATTATCAAGGAGGTGAGTCCAAAATTCCTCTTGATGTGGTGGGTTAGAGGGACAGAAAATAGAGCTTGGTCTAGGCTATAGTCCAAAGGAAGAAATAAGAAGGCAAGTGTACAAGTCCCTGTTCAGTCGGTGGGGAAGCAGATGCATGCTTGGTTACCACAGATAAAGAATGACCCTGTTGCTGGTCCTACGCATGTGACCATATGGTAAGAGATAACCTTTATGCTTTCATTCAGCAGGGCAGTAAGATGAGTAAATGCCATTGAAGCTGCATTCATTGGGTTTGAGCAGTAGAGGTGGTTAAGTAGGGGGTGGGCCTGGAAGAGTGACAACTATGTCACTGGTGTTGTGGGTAATGAACCCACATTGTAGGAAGAAGGAATGGAAACATGCATGATGCATTAAGGAGCCTGACCGATTAGCAAGGCCGTATCAAAAATGTCTTGAACAGGTATAGCAGATGGATCCTCAGGTGTTATTTCTCTATACAGTATCGGTGTTTCTTCCTTAGCCATGCTGGCATTTCTTCCTGGGAACTCCAAAAGACATATGGCTCCTAGGGTTCTGCCAGAAGGATTCTGGTCCTTATAATATAAACAAATCCATAGGCCCCTTCCCAGAGCTGTGTGGGAGTGGGGAGGGCTTGTCAGCCCTCGGGAGAGGAGTGTGTGCAGATCCAACATGAAGAGACATTAGGATTATCTTCAAAAAAAAGTAGGCTAGAAGAAATGCTGATGAGAGGTATGGAAGAATTTTGGGAGGAGGAGCCGGCGCCATGGCACAGTAGGTTAATCCTCTGCCTGTGGCTCCGGCATACCATATGGGTGCCTGTTCTAGTCCCAGCTGATCCTCTTCCAATGCAGCTCTCTGCTGTGGCCTGGGAAAGCAGTGGAAGATGGCCAAGTCCTTGGGCCCCTGCACCAACATGGGAGACCAGGAGGAAACACCTGGCTCCTGGCTTCGGATCGGCCCAGCTCTGGCCGTTGTGGCCAAATCCAATGGAGGGAAGACCTTTCTGTCTGTCTCTCCCTCTCACTGTCTGTAACTTTACCTCTCAAATAAATAAGTAAAATCTTTAAAAAAAAAAAAAAAAGAATTTTGGGAGGGAATGTGGGTGAGAGGTATATAGGGGCTTGGGACCATGATAAGGGACCAGGTTAGAGGCAGAAGATAGCAGAAAAATATCCTGCCCAGAAAAGACAAAAGCATGCTAAGAGAAGTTCTGTACTACAGGTCCAGCTAGTGTGGGCAATTGCTGTCAAGCCTATGGCCAAAGTTAGGACTAGGATTATAGCTTCAGACACTGAAAGAAGGTGACAGCACATTTCAATATGAAGCATAAACAGAAGGTCAAAAAGGATACCTGCATAGGTGTGAAGTCACAGAGATCTCCCTAAAGCCAGCAATCTGAGATGAGGTCAGGAAGGTAAATTGGTGGAGATGAATACCAGTAGCTCTCCTGTAGAATAATTTGGAGAAATTCGTGGAATTCAGGAACTGTCAGGGACGTGAGACGGTTATTCTGGTGTTGCAGGGAATGTTTGTCAACCTGAGAGTGGTGGGTCCTGTGGGAATAGACTTATATAAGGGAGATGTTACTAGTTCTAATGAAGTAAAATGTACCCAGAGGGTGTGCCCCTTGAATTTGGCAGTGGAGGGGGTAGTCAATTCACCTGGTAGGGCCTGCTCCATTTTGACTTTAGAGTAGCCTCATTTTGTTTTAGATGAACCCAGTCTCCAGGTTGAAAGGTAGGAGTATAATCAGAAGGTACAGTCAGTGAGGTTTGGGTAGATGTATGTCTGCATAGGTCCATAGTGGGAGCGCATTTTGGCAAGAAGAGATAAAGCAAGGGGAGGAGGAATAGCTTCAGAATTTTGCAGGGGATGGAAGTTAGGTGAAAGAGGCCTTCCATAGGGAATTTTGAATGGGCTTCTGGGGAGATCTAATTCTTAACAGAGCTAAAGGAAAGAGTTTTACCTAGTCTAGGTGGACCTGGGTAGAGAGTTTAGTTAGAGCCTGTTTTAAAATTACATTCATCTGTTCTTTTCCTGAAGAGTGGGGGGGGGTGATATAGAATGTGAAAATATCATGAAATATGAAGAGAGGCAACTATTGTTGCAATAATGTGAGAGGTAAATTCTGGTCCACTATCCGATTGAATAGAAGCTGGTAATCCAAATCTTGGGGTAATATTATTTAAGAGTATAGTGGAAACTTTTTTATTAGTAGTAGGGAAAGCTTCCACTCACCCTGAGAAGGTGCCCATCATAAACAGAAGGTAATGTGTTAGCCTAACTGGTGGCATGTGGGTGAAGTTAAACTGCCAGTCCTCCCCGGGAGTGATCCACTGACCTGGTGAGTGGGGAATGGGGGTGGCCTGATATTAGAGACGGGGTTAAAGGTTTGGCAGATGCTACATGTTTGAGATATGTTATGCAGAGTTTCTTGTATGGCAGGAGTTAGGTGTACATGTGATCTCAAGAAGTGAAGAAGAGAGTTCGGATTTGAGTGGTAGAGAGAGTGGAGGTTTTTTAGAAAGGTTACTTGGAGAGAAGAAGGAAGTATTAGTTTTTCACCTAGAAACCACCATGAGTCCTGTCTAGACGCCCCTTGTCATTGGAACTGACAGATTTCTAAGTCTGAATATACAGGAGCTAAGTTAAAGAGAAAAGATGGGATAGTTTCCCCATGAGCTGTTGCTTTAGCTGACAGATCAGCCTTATTGTTAGCTTCAGATAGGTATTGGTTACTAAAGTAGGCAGGCATACAGGTTAAAATTCATTAGGTTTGTGAGCTGGAAGACCACACCTTCTCCACACCCCTGTGAGACTTCACACCCTACCTGATACCTTTACCACACCCCTGTGTGACCTCATGCTCCTACCTGGCCACACCTGGGTGTCCACCAGCCAATCAGGTTAATTAACCACTCCCCTTTGGAAGTGGGTTAAAAGCCTGGAACAAGGGTTGTCCTCCCCTACTCTTCTTCCCTGGCTTCTTGAACCCAGATTTATCTCTTGCCTCGCTTCTTTTCTCTGGCCTCTTGCCAGGAAGGGGCTTGCTGTAGCCTTGCGCCTCCAGGGTGCATGGCCTTCAGGCCATCTGCCCTAGGCTTCCTGGCCTACATGCTCCTCCATGTGGCTGGTTCCAGGTGCTCAGTATGAACTCAGATTTACCCCTCTCTCTCTTAGATAAAGTTTTCAATCTTCTATGCATCTTTTGCACTAAATAAAAACTTAAAGTGTAACATGCTGCCTCATTTATTGATGCCAGTATTTAGAATTCTTCTCTAAATATTAGGCAAGAGTGCTCTTGGACTTATTAATATTGGGGATTTATTAATAAGCATATGGTGATATCATATGGCACCCCAAATTCTGGTGGCACCCCAGATGGGACTTCTGCGGAACTTTAAGGGCTACATTTTTTTAAAGATTTTTTATTTATTTGAGAGGTAGAGTTACAGACAGTGAGAGGGAGAGGCAAAGAGAAAGGTCTTCCTTCCATTGGTTCACCCCCCAAATGACCGCTATGGCCGGAGCTACGCTGATTCGAAGCCAGGAGCCAGGTGGTTCTTCCTGGTCTCCCACGCAGGTTCAGGGCCCAAGCACTTGGGACATCCTCCACTGCCTTCCCGGGCCACAGCAGACAGCTGGACTGGAAGAGGAGCAACCGGGACTAGAACCCGGTGCCCATATGGGATTCTGGCGCCGCAGGCATAGGATTAGCCAAGTGAGCCACAGCGCCGGAAGTACCACATTTTTATATGTATATTTTAGGGGTCACTTCCAATATCAGTTACCTTTCTGGTGTCCTTTGCAGTGAATAACAGCAACTTTTGTTAGCAGCTGGGCAGCATCAAGAAGAGTTTTAATCAGCTTGCCATTTAGTTTAAGGGTCCCTTGGGCTATCAGAAAGCCCCTTTCTTGCCAAATCTGGGTATTGGAATGGCTGATATTATAGGCATAAAGGGAATCTGTATATAAATTAACTGTCTTTCCTTTGGCTAAGGTGAAGGCTCAAATCAAGGCTAACAATTCGGCCTGTTGGGAGATAGTGCCTTGAGGTAGGGGCCTATCCTCTATGACCCTATGGGGGAAAGAAGAAGAGGCATCATCACAGTACCCCTCATTTAGTGTGTACCCAGTGGAAAAGGGGGTAGTTTTAGAAGTACTGTCATCAATGAACCAATCAGGGGCTTTGGGAATAGGAGTGTTTATAAGGTGGTGAAATGTAGTTAAGGAAAAATCAAGGAAGTCAGCATAGGAATGGAGTTCAAGGGGATCAGAAAGGGCACTCGAGAGGAGAGAAGCTGGGTTGAGAAAGGAGCAATGATGTAAAGTAGTGCTGGGCTGGAGCAGGGTAGACTGAAGAACTTGGATGCGAGAAGCTGATATAGATTGAAAAACTTGGTGGTCTTAACAACCCATGGGAGAAACAAATTTGTAAGGGTTGATAAAGAGTCAGCTTTTGGACCTCAGGTATTAGAAGGGCTGCTGTGGCCAGAACCCTTAGGCACTGGGGCTCGTCTTAATAAACCCAATCTAATTGTTTGGAGAAATAGGCTACAGGTATAATAGAGTCTTTGACCTTTTGGGACAAGAGACCAAGTACTTGCCTCTTAGAGCTATGGATATAGAGGAGGAACAACTTAAGTGGGTTAAGGAGGCTTAGGGCAGGCACTTGTTGAAGAGCTTTCTTTAGGGTTTGTAATGTGGTCTCTAGGAGGGAGGTCTCCTGTAAGGGCTCATCTAGATCAACCTTGGTAGCTTCATAGAGATGTTTAGCAATAAAAGAAAAATTTGGAATCCATCTGTGGAAGTATCCCACAAGTCCCAAGAAAGAGAGGAGGTCATGTTTAGCACATGGGAAAGGAAGAGAGCATATCACTTGTTTTCAGGTTGGAGGAATTGCACTAGTGCCTGGCATCACGAGAAGTCCCAGGAAGGTGACAGAAGTGGAAACTAGCTGAGCCTTCTTTTTGAGATACCCTATAACCTTCTTCAGCTAGAAAGTTCAAGACTAGTGGTATGTTGGAGACAGGTCTCTCAGGAGGGACTACAGAATAGAAGATCATCAACATATTGAAGAAGGGTGCTGGGTTTAAGGTTAATAGAGGCTAGATCTGCCTGGAGGAATTATCCAAAGAAGTGTACACTGTCCTGGAAACTTTGAGGTAACACTGTCCAGGATGGCTGTTGAGTAAGATGAATATGGGGGTCAGACCAGATAAAGGCAAAGAGTGGCTGGGAAGACGTGTGGAGAGGAATTGTGAAGAAAGCATCCTTTAGGTCCAGGATGGAAAAGAAAGAAGTTGTAGGGGGTATTTTGGAGAGGAGAGTTTAGGGGTTTGGCACCACCAATATGTGGGATGGACAGCAGCATTAATATGTTGGCGATCCTGTACTAAGCGGTAAGAGCCATCTGATTTTTTTGACAGAAATTATGGTTATGTTATAGGGAAAGTGGGGGGAAATCAGTATGTAGGCTCAGAGGTTTTAGACCTCTATGGCCTTTTAAGGGAAGGGTGGGAGTCTGGGGTTGAGAGTTGGGGAGAGAAAGGTCCATAATGTGAAGTATAAAGGTTTGTGTTTTATCCCCAGTGGGAATGGAGATAGATGCCCCCAGGTGGTGAAGAAGGTCCCCTGCCTAAGGAGGGGTGGAGCAGTTAGGAAGGATGAGAAAGGAATGCAAGAGAGTAGTATCTCTGAAGAAGCAATATAAGGGAGGGGTCTTATTAGGCATTTAGATAAGGCCTTTCATGCCAACAACAGAGATTGAGAAAGGAAGGAGTGGACTGCAAATTCATTTAAAACAGGTAAACTAGCCCCAGTGTCCAGCAAGAAAGAAACTCACTTACCAGACACTGTGCAATATTACCCTTGGGTCCATGATGCAGGCTGTGGAACTCAGGCCTCTTCATTCTATTAAAGTCTAACAGAGATGTCCTATGCTGGAGGGATTTGAGCAGAGGACTGTTCCAGAAAGGGGGGTTCCTCCCTCTGGGCAGTCCATCTTCCAGTAACCCCATTGTCTATACTAGGGATATGAGGTAGAGGGAGGTCTTAGGTTAGGGTACTAATAGGGCCCAATGTCCAATATTGCTACATTTAATACAGTTCCAGGAGAGCTAGAATCTTGAGCTGAGGTAGACTTCGAGTTGGAGCAGGCCTTGACACAGTACCCTGCACTGATGCATTGATAACAGGACTCCCAAGGGGTGAAACTTGGTTTGTGATTGGATGGATCAGAGGCAAGCATCTGAAGCTAGATTTTTATCTGCTTCCTTCTGAGTCCTTAATTCTTCATTTCTTTTGTTAAAAACATGAAAAGCCATACCTATGAGGTCCCTCTGGAGGGTTTGTGGACCATCTTGTAATTTTTGGAGTTTGCAACGGTTATCTGGAGCTAATTGGGACATAAAGTGGGAATTTAAAAACAGCCATCCCTCTGGTGAATTGGGATTGGTGTTAATATACTTTGTCATTGCCTCTGTAAGGTGGGCCATTAATACAGTAGGGTTTTCATTGAGTTCCTGGGTGACCTTTCAGAACTTCTCAAAATTAACCTGTTTATGGCTGTTCTTATCCATAGCTGGCAGCAGGCATGAGATCATGCGGTCTCGGGCCTGTAGCCCTGGATCTCCAGGTCTGTGAGTCCAGTTTGCATTAGTGTTGGCTCTGGGGACAGCTTGAGCAGCCTCTGGGCGTCTGCTTGGTGCCTGGCAATGCATTTCAGCGGCATGCTGTTTGGCAGCATGCCAGATATGTTCAGATTCATCTGGAGTTAGGGTTGAGGACAGAATGAAATAGAGATCATTCCAGGTTAAGCTATAGGACTGAATCAGGCAGAGAAATCCCTTATGATATTTAAAACGATTCTCTGAGAATGAGCCTAGATGTCCTCAATCTGACTAAGGTCTGATAGAGAGAAATGCACATAGACCCTAGCTGGTCCTTCCACTCTCGAGGGGAGGAGGGTTTGGGGTTGTACAGTTAGGGAGTGTGTGTGAGGAGGAGATAGGGTAGCGGGAGGAGGCAGGTTGGGAGGAGGAGGGGTGGGATTGGATGAGGAATTAGGTGGGTCAGCCAGAGAGCAGTTGCCAAACAGAGGCTGAGGCTCAGGAGGGCCCTGGGGTGGGTAGGGCAGAGAGTCATATGCAGGGTCAGGGTCACAGAGAGGAGATGAGGGAGGGAATGGCGGGGTGGAAGTCTTACAGGGAGTTTTTCCTTCCTTGGGAAGAACTGGGTAAAGGGACTTTTGGGGAGAAGAGGGTAGAAGGGGGGCAGTTTCGTCTGCTGCCTCTGGTGGGGTGAAAGATGAGAAGGGGCTAGAAAGAGCTGGGGATGGAGTGAGCAAAGGGTGGTGATCCTGAGTCGCTGGCTTCTCAGGTGGAGGAGGGGAAGGGAACGGTTGGGAGGTAGAAAATTCAAGAGGAGGCTCCAGGCCTCTTTCCTCCATGAGAACTTGGAGTGTGGAAAGTTGACCCCGAAGGAGGAAAAAAAGCCTGGATGTGAGAGACTTCTGTGTAAAGCTGTTAAGGCAGCTGAGTATTTGGAGATCAAAAGTGCCAAATTCTGGCCACCTTGAGCCATTGTCTAATTCATATTGGGGCTAAATCTTAGTGCAGAGACGAATTAACTGCTTCCTCTTTATCTCTCCCTTTAGGCCCAGTTTGCACAAGTCTTCTAAGAGGCAGGCCAGAGGGGTGTCGGGTGAAATGTGGGAAATTTTGGATCCCATGAATTAAGCAAAATGCGGCCTGAGGGAAGAGGCTCCTTTCACAGGTCATCTCTGGGGAAAAAAATCACCCCAACCAAGAACCTCCACTCTGAGTCCTCGCAGAGGAGAAAGCGAATCCTCAAGCTTAGACCAGCATCCCAGTTCTAAGCTGCGGCAGATGAGCATCTTCTCCGAGCAAGGGAAACTGACGGAACACCCCAGGTCCTACAAGAGGGGATGAACCAGCCCGACCAAACACTGTAGGGCCTAAAAGGGGGATGAACCAGTCATGAGTGTTACCCCAGCGCATTAGAGGCGACAGGGGCCTCCCTTCCCAACCCGATGGGCTGAGAATGAGATCTGATGTCCAATGCAGCAATGAGATCTGGCAAAGTGCTCTCATCTGGGAAATGAGAAAGTGCAAGTGGGAGTGAGTGAGAAAGTGAGTGACCAAGGTGGTTCTCAACTCGTCTGGGGGGTTTTGGAGAAGTGTCTCCCAGGCCTGTCAGGATCACTCCAAGGAGGACAACTGGGGGATACCTGGAAGTTGCACCTTTCCCTGCACCCCAGGAGAAGCCAGCCCTGCCTCTTAAAAGACTTGTGCAAACTGGGCCTAAAGGGAGAGATAAAGCAGGAGCAATTACTTTGTCTCTGCACTAAGATTTGGCCTCAATATGAATTAGACAATGGCTCAAGGTGGCCAGAATTGAGGACCTTTGATCTCCAAATTTTCAGCTACCTTAATAGTTTTACAATGAGACATCTTACATTCAGAAATGAAAGTAGAAAAGGAGTTAGATTCTTGGATACCCTGTCTGGCTGTTGGGGTCTGATCTTCACCTGGGGGATTTTGAGCCTCACCAGAGGGTGGCCCTGGCCAGAGGCTTGTAGTCTTCCAACAGGTTATTCCCAGTCCCATACATCCATGATCTCTCTCTTTAAAGGAAAATGGAGATGATAGGAAAGAACAAGTAAGAGGTGGGCAGGGAGTCAAAGTCACAGGACCAGATTAGCTAGGGGCTCCCTGTGGTAGTGCAGAGTGCCAGACACTCAATTGTCACTTCCTAGTCCTCACCCCAGTTGCCACAGAGAGAACAGAAGAGTTTGGAAGAAGAGGGGGAAGGGAGTTACAGCTCTTACCCCCGAGCATGCAGGAGTGGCTGGTTTGGGCAAGATGCTGATCTCCTGCTCCCCTCCTCACACAGGGCACCAAACGTAAGAAAAAGAAAGGGCACAGTACAGAGAGGAGACAGAATACGAACTCATAGCCAGACCAAATTTATTCAAAGTAAATAAACTTGCAGAGGTCCACCAACTGCCAGTATGCACCCAGACCAAACACATGGCAGAGGGCCCAGACCCCAGGTGCTGGGCTTTTTCATATCTTAGGTGGGCCAGGGGTGGGGGTCGGGGACAGCAGGCAGAGGTGAGCTTCTCCATACAGGCTTCCAAACCTGGGGAAGAATGCAGAGGGTGCAGTGGGAAACAATATGGTTTGAGACTGCATTGGGATTCAGGGACCAGGGATAAATTCTGATTTTCCCTATCTTTTGGGAAATGAGATAGAATGTCTGAAGCTTATGTCTTTGTTCCATCAGAAGGTAGGAAGTCATCTCAGGTCAAAGTGAAAGTCAAGCAAAGTGTGGTGGGGTGACTGAGGCCAAAGTTAAGAAGTTTTTGTTGAACCTTTAAGCTGGCCTCAGGTAGATGAGGCTGCCTCCCTCTGCAGTCCCACGTGGTTTCTGATGAAACCAAGTGACATCTTTGGAAAGCAGAGCGAACCACAGCAACTATCACAAGGAGTGAGCTTCCTCCCTGTGGGTCTCAGCCACAGAGGCTCTGTGTGCTGGGCCGTGGGGCGGGGGTTGTGTGGAGGTGGGGGTGGTGGGGAACACAGGGAGGTAGGTGGGTTGGTGTTCAGAGGCTCTAAACTGTTCTCCCTCTCCAGCCCTCCCAGCAGGTTGCTTATGGAAAAGGATGTCACCTTTGTTCTAAAGGTGCCTGATTAGATAGGCTGCCCAGCAGATGGCAGACACAAACACAGGAGATTTTAGTTCCACTTAGGTTTCCTCAGATTCAGATGGCAAATGCCAGTGGGGGCCTGTGGAAGAAAAATGTACAAAAAGGGTCTATTTGTGACTCAGACCTGGAATTAGTATAATAGAAAACTCTGTTCACTGAAACCCCTACTCTTTGGCCATTATTACAAGTTACATGTTTAGGAGACAACAATAATGAATCCTTCACAATGCCAAGGATCACAGATGGCAAGAGCCAGAGTAAAGGCACAAGACGCTCTGCTGCCTCTGATATGTCTCCCCATCTGGGACTTGAGGAACATGTCCCTGGAGGAAATGCCATGTGTCGGGGGCACCTCTCCAGTCCGTGCTGGAATGCAGCTGCAGAAGTGAGGGGAGCCCCATTCTTTTTTGGTCTGGCTGGCTGGTCCCAAAAAGGGAACACAGTGTGCTTCTTCTGTAGCTACTGGGGCCTCCTGTCATGGCATTAGCTGTTCCAGGACCAGGGTCTTTTCCAGTACTGTTAATGTTCTGGAAAGTTCTCTGACTCATAACATTGGAAAGGTCAAAAGTTTTTTTTTTTTTCTCTCTATTACAGAACTGTGGAAGTGCAGCAGCTAATCACAATGCAGCCATATTTTTCAAAGTTGGTATACTGACACCTAGAGTGATCATGATAGAGTGGGGACCATAATAAGACATTGAGAGGGATGACAAGAGAACAGAATTGACTTCCTCCAGATCTGCAACACATTCAAGAGAGAGGTTTTTCAAGCTGCCTGGAGCTCCATAGCTGTTAAAGGAGCTTCCTTATTTAATGATGCCTGATGTGGATGTTGGGGTCCACAGGGTGATAGCAATGGTGTTGCATAGCAAAGTTCATCTTAAACCACCCCTTTAAAATAAGCTTTGCACTGCTTAGACAGGCTCTGAGACTCAAACATAAAAATTGTACCAAATTCAAACTCAAACTCACACATTTGTAACAGGGTGTTTAAAGTTTATTTTGGTGGCAAACATTTAGAAATCCATGCATACTGGAAGTCTTCACAGAGTTCATGAAAAACATGTATTGTGGAAAATATTACATGGGTTTTAAACATCTTTCACTAAAGTAAAAATATCTTTTAATTCCATTTTCCACAACCTTTTTAAAGAAAACTTGTAGGTTCTGAAGAAACATTCATAGCAGATTTGTTAGAAGAAATATAAAACAGCAGGAAACACAGATGCAGGCATATTGAAACTTATTATCATAATATATTAAAAAGAAAAGAAAATACTGACAGTTTTTAGAAAGTTACACCAATATGAATTTCATTCAAAGGCACTTATATAAGCACATTTTGTTTGCAGCCGAATATACAGTGTCTGTTATATGCATTCTATTTTATAGATTTGTTTAAAGCAGAAAAATATTTGCATCAGTACAATTTCAGCTCCATTATTAGGTTCACTACTGGATAATATGTAAACTTCTTCAGTGAGGTCCTTACTGTCATCAGCGGTGACAGAATGCTACATCTAAAGTTGGTGATTCCGCTTATTTCATTGGTTCATTTCTTAACCCACTGAGCCACAACGCCTGCCCTTTCACACCATACTTGATTAATCTCCTATATTTGTAGTAGTAATGTTTCAGGAAAAAAATACTATATCCGATGACCTGAAAGATTCTGATTTATTTTTTGAAAGCCAATGACAACTGCAACAAAATGGATGGAACTGGAGATCATTGTGCTAAATGAATTAAGACACAGAAAGACAAATTCCACATGCTTTCTCTCATATGTGGAAATCTACATATATATATTGTATATATACATGTATATATACATGTATATACACATATATATACATACATGTATATGTTGTATAAAATGTTTGGGTGCCATGTTATTTGAGATAAGTAATTTATAAAGATTCTCTTCACTGAATTACATACCTTACAAAATAATAAACTCTTCTTTCCTCATTTTATCTTTGTCATGAATTGCACATTGTCTGATATTAATATCCCTACTTTCAAGAAATATTATGTAGGCATGTATATCATATTTACACATGAAGTGAATGTGGAAAAATGTTAAAAATTGTACATAAAATAAATAATAAAATAAAAAAGTAGTATAAAACAAAGCAAGCTCCTTTCATCATCTCCTTCCTATTCCAAACCAAACCAAACCAAACCAAACATTTTTTCTGCAGAAAGGTGTGCATGTACGGTGCCTGTGCACATGTGTGTGTCTTCATTTGAAGAGCATCAGGGACTGTTAATTTCCATTAAATATAAAGAAGCAAAAAATGAGCTAGCTTGTGAACAGGCAGGATCTTTGAGAAATGCTACAGGTATCGTATTTTTCTAGAAACCACATTTTCTATCTGTTTGTAAAGATCCAGATAGGTATCACACTTGCTGCCTGCCACCCACTCTCTGTGATCTTCCAAAAAGAGCCACTAGCAGTAAGACAGCTGGACCCCAAACCTCCACCTGCAAAGGGCTGAGGAAGGCAGGAAGACTGCCGGTCCATTGTGTTTATCCACACTGAGCTAATAAATACAAGCTAGGCGGTATTTCTGTTCTGTAATACATTGCCAAGTGCACATGGATAAAGGAAAAACTCAGGGACACAGGAAGAAAAAGTTCAATATTTGCTCTTAGCATCTGGCTGTTAAAACAATTTGCGTAAGTCACATGGGGCTCACGAAGAGGCCAGCAGGCTGAGCAGGCAAGCGACAAAAAGGAAGATGATCTGGAGACATGGAGGGCGTGTTAAGCTTGAGGCTAGTGTTATATTTTGCAGTAAAGCTATGGAAAATACTGGAAGGTTTGGGCCGTTTGAAAACAAAAACTAGGCGGCTTGTAATTGCACGCCTGCCTTCACACCATGTAGTGAGAAACAGCCCAGCTGAAGGTCATTTCCTCTGGTTTGAATGTCCATCTGCAATGATGGATTTGAAAAGGTCACTGGCAGCGCTGGCCAGCACATTTTTATATGACGAGTCCAGCTTTCTATTTTGACATGAGTCAGATGTGTATGTGGCACCTGAGGAATGAGGAGAGTCAGATTCTCTTTTGGCTCAGGCAGTGTCACCTTGGAAACTCTTATGTGTCTGAATGCCTTATTTGGACCAGCCGCTCCCAACTCTGCCAAAAAAAAGAAGAAAAAACTTCTTTTGTGTGATATTTTTAAACTCAAGTCTTAAATTTTTACCTTTTGACTCCCCTATTCCTCTAAAGTTTTCCCACCCTACTTCCTTTCTTAAGCTTTCTCTGGGCTCTTACCATGTATGTTGGATACTACGCAGCTGCTCAGCATGTATGAGGTGATCTTCGAAAAGTTCATGGAAATATGTTACAAAAAACCTGTCTGTGGATTTCACTTTTTTTTCTTGCAGCAAAATAAACTTACTGTTTCATCCCACTTCCATGAGCCTCTGAAGTCCCCTTCAGGTACATGAAAAGCTGAGTCTTGGTATCAGTGTGTTTACAATCTTGTGGAGATCTGTAAATAATTACCAGGACAACCATATAAATGCCATTAATGACACACAAAATGCACCATGAGTCCTGGATAATGACCTATAAAACAATAGAAGTCCACATTGCTACTATAATAAAATTAATTTTTATGTCTATTTATCTGATTAACAAGTTGTTGAAGTATTTTATTTCCAATTTGTCTTTTTTTCTGAAAGCTTACTTTTTTTTAGAGATTTATTTATTTATTTTGAAAGAATTACAGAAACAGAGAGGGAGAGAGATTCTTCCACCTGTTGGTTCCATTCCCCAGATGGCTGCAATGGCTAGTGCTGGACTGGGCTAAAGCCAGGTCTCCTACATGGATGCAGAGGCTCAAGTACCTGGACCATCTTCCTCTGCTGAAAGCTTACTTCTTAAAAGGCTACTCCCACTGATTAATTTCATCCAATATTTATTGAATGCTTATTAGGTGTCAGGCATACACAGTACTAGGATCTGGAAGTTACAAGAATGAACAGAAAAGACCCCTACCTGAAAATCATTCATGGTCTCACAGGTGAGAGAGTTGCGAAGCAAAGCTATCATTTAACCAGGTCAGTTTTAGAATTTATGCGTGAAGTACTACTCAAGAATAGAGCAAGAGGAGAACACTTTGACAGATTTTCTGGGAGAGAGTGGGTCAGGTGAAGTCACAAAGAGGGGTGACATTGGCTCTAAGGCTTGGAGATGATTTTGAGTTCACTAGACCAGTGGCATTGTGTTTGTAACAGAATTTACCAATGTTTACATGCAACACAATGGGTTTTCATGGATATGGAATGCCAGCATTCCACAATAAATGATTACCCATCCTTATTTGTAGGTCATCTGGCCTGATAACTCTGTTCATGTTACTGAGCCTCCTTGCTCCTAACAAGGCCTCACTGCCCTCATCCTGCTCCTCCATTTTCCTGACCAAAACAGTTCAGGTTCTTCTCACTCTATACCTGTTCACATCTCCAAAGGACGCATCAATTTGTACCACTCAATGAATAATTGCCAGTTGGGGCTCTCTGCGTGGTTCAGAAGTTTTGAAATGTTAGCCTTTCCCTTTCTCAAGTGGCCTCTACAAATGGAAAAGAAAAAATAGAGATTTATTTATTTTTTAATTATTAATTATTCAAGCACCCATAGAAACCACCAGAGTTGGTTTTCACTTTAATGATTTTTTCTTTAAAAACTTTATTTATTTAATTTATTTGAAACACACAGAGAGAGAGAGAAACTCATTTTCTTGTTGACTCCCCAAATTACTACAACAGCCCATGGCTTGAAGCTGAGGCTATGAGCCAGGAACCCAATTTTGGTCTCCCATGTGAGTGTCAAGAATGCAAGTACTTGAGCCCTCACCTGCTTTCTCCCGGGGTGTGCACTAACAGACACTTCAGTATAGTTATGGGCGTACAAAATAAAGGCTTAATCACTATGCCACGCTCCCTCCTGTTGAAAAATTTCCATCCCTGTGAATTGCACTTGTCTCCAGACTTCATTTTATGCTAGAATCACTTGTCTTATTTGTTTTTAATTCATTAGGTCACACTCCAACACTATTCCTACTACTGCATACTTTGCCTGTTTATTTCACACCAATTCCCCTTAAAGTGTTGAGTATACCTCAATTATGATTATACTTCTGAACACACAATTTTATTAAATATGAAGCCAAAAAGTAATTGAGATTTTAAGATTGTCTTCTAGATTATCAAGACTAGTTTTAATTTAAGATGTGATAATAAGGAACCACATAAAAAGAAAAAAACAAAATAAGCTAATTAACAACAGAAACAGATGGTTGGGTAGGACCGAGAACCAGGTTGAATCATTTACAATTGGTCAAGTTATATATCATATATATCATATATATATATATATATGTTTTATATACTAAGTTTTTCTGTTGCCCTTGTTCTTCAAAGGGGCTAAAGAAACCCAATGTTTTTAAAGTTCTGAGAAAAAGCAGGCCAAGTACCATTTTCAGGGAGTCTGCATTTCCTGAAACTTTTCAAAAATTTCTCTTTGAAGGTAGAGAAAATATTGCTTTCTGTTGAAAGGTATGTTCTTAGAACAAGTTCATAAAGCTTAAGCTAGTGGCAATTGAACATAAGAATTCCTGGAGGCTACTCTGTTTGACTCAAAACATGGACTCCAAACAAGGAAGGAAATCCAAATATGTTACATGAAAAATTCAACCAATGTCATTTAAAAAGCAGTTGTCTCTCATTGTGTAAGATCCATTTGCCTTAAAACAGTCCATTTTTTTTCTGTTTCATAGTATTTTAACTTTTATTTAATGAATATGGATTTCCAAAGTACAGCTTATGGACTACATTGGCTCCCCCCCCCCCATGACTTCCCTCCCACCCGCAACCCTCCCCTTTCCCGCTCTCTCTCCCCTTCCATTCATATCAAGATTCATTTTCAATTTTCTATATATACAGAAGATCAGTTTAGTATACATTAAGTAAAGATTTCAACAGTTTGCACCCACATAGAAACACGAAGTGAAAAATACTAAAACAGTCCATTTCGTCTGTTTTTCTAAGAACTCATGATCAATTCAATTGGCTTAGAGCGTTAGGCATTATTGGCTGGAAAACTGAATTTAGTTCTGTGATCATAAAGTAAAACATGTAACATCCTGCTACAAAGTGTGGATTAACTTCATTCATGATTTTTAAGAATACCAGATTTCCTTTGTGTGTTCATTAATGCATTCTCTTCACAAAGCATTCAACGTTTCCAATGAGGAAATGATAATTGCAAACTGGAGAGGACTCGGGATCCATCTAAGTCCCCTTGGAACTTCTTATTTGGCTATTAAAGAGAATAACAAGCTCTTACATGGTGGGGGGGTCCTATCTGTACAGTCATTTGTTCTAAGGATGAAGTCAAACAGACTTTTAAAACCCTCATCTTAGCTCATATTCTTTAGTTTTTCCAGTAAATGCCACTGTAATATAATTATTGTTCAAAATGTCAAAATATACCTTTAGACTAATCCACTGACTCTGTAAATTTTAGTAAATCAGTAAATTTTATTTGCTTATTTTTGTTTCATTTAAAAGACAGAATCAGAAATACAAACAGAGACAGAGAGATTTTCTATTATTAGCTTACTCCCCAAATACCACAACAACCAGGACTGTTCCAGGGCAAGCCAGCAGG
The DNA here is from genome assembly GCF_051225735.1 of Oryctolagus cuniculus. Classification (NCBI taxonomy): domain Eukaryota; kingdom Metazoa; phylum Chordata; class Mammalia; order Lagomorpha; family Leporidae; genus Oryctolagus; species Oryctolagus cuniculus. The sequence continues at coordinate 36,683,869 of NC_142871.1, forward strand.
AAGGAACTCAATCTAGATCTCTTATGTGGTCAGTAGGGACTTACGTACTTAATCCATCATTTGGTGCCTTCCAAATGTGTACATTAGCAGGAAGCTGGATCAGAAGCAGAGTCAAGACTCAAAACAGTGACTCAGATAGTCCCAAGTGGAGTTCCAAGTACTGTTTTAGCCATTGTGCCAAATGCCCACCCCCCCAATTTGCATTTTGATAAAAATTTGTTCTGGTTTCAAATAGATTCTGAGAGCCCAAGGAAATGAAGCATGAGATTTGACCCAGAAATTTAAAACACAATGCATGTTCTTTTCTTGGTGGAGATCGCTCTTTCAACTCTTTTATTGGTATAAATGCTTTTCAGTAATTGAGTGAAATCATTATTCATGCTCCTAATTCTTCCCAACCCAATACCCACCCACTAATTTGAGGTTATCGATTTTTCCTTCTCCTTTTTTAAAATATACAGCATTTATATTTTGGATGAGGCTTCAAAGTGGCACAAATTATAATACTAGGTAAGGCTTTATAGTGTAAAGAGCCACATGAGAAAATCCTGGATAGTAAGGATTGGTAATGTACCCCAAATGTGGCTTGTGCAGAATGAGGAGACCATTTGCCAGGTATCACAATGGGTGGCTCAGGGATTTGTAGAAATTTAAAGTATGGCTTCATAGGCAGAATGAATGTTTTGGATGATCTCTAAATCATGTGAACACAAATTTTGTTGAAGGCTGGTTTATTTTCCCAAGCAATCTCACTGTCAATGGTAAAAACATTTCTTTTATGTGTTGTAAAACTTCTTGCTCCTAGAAAACACCCCATCCCTCAAGTGAGAAAATAGACTCTGTCTTGTGGTCCTAAACCATCTGCAATATCTACTATCTAAAGAGATGAAAATATCTGATTCTAATTACATTCCTATAAAAGAGGCAGATGACATACACCATTACCTCATTTTAACTAGATTAATCATCATTAATTTATTAATGCACATTAATTGAGTGCCTGACAGATATCAGAGACATTCCAGATGCTATAGTTACGCAGACACGTTCAAATAGAATTTTGCATTTAGATAGATATTCGTACAGTATACTTCTATGCTACTTTTTCATGAACTTCGAAAGAACAAATCTGATACTATATGATAGATAGCTACTATTTTCTCCTAATTTTACAAACATTTACAGTTCCAAACTACTGCAAAGCACTATGCTAGGCACCTTTGGGGATATGTTTACTGACGGCAATTTAAGGACAAGTCTGTATTCTTCTACATTAAAAAGTCAAATGATCAAAGTGCTTCAAATAGCTTCACATCTCTAATTATTTGAACAAGATCTAGATTATTGGTCCCACTTTCAATATCACATTAATTCTGATATCACATTAATTCTGATGTCTTTAGAACATTCTAGTTTTTACCAATAATAAGTAATACTCTGAATTATATAAGTTAGTATTTGCAGCTAACCTTAGATAGATATTCCCACTATCTATGTTGCAAAATTCTTTTAGCCATTATTTTATACTACCTCAGTTTTGTTGGCTGAATGCCTAGACACACCACATATTAGTAGCTCAGTAATGTCATGTGTTTATAATAATTGCTCTCCTGCTTGGACCCAGGTCCTGGCTTGCATGTGAGATCATAGAAACATAGGAACTGGATTCCTGTAAGCATAGGCAACTTCCCATACTGTCTTCCATGTACCACATTTTGGCTACATTAAAATTATGGATCCATCACACATGGAAAATATAGTAAAGCTTCCAAAAAGCTGGGAAATATTTCAAAGTGTGTCAAGCCAAAGCCTGCAGCAAATCCTTCTTTGACATCATGCAGCTACAGATGTCCCAACATGTCTGCTGTGTTGTGCTAAACAGGAATGATTTGGATCACAGAATGCTGTATCTTGTGGAAGCATGTTGGATTCCAAGTGGCACTGGGCCTTTCTCATCACTTGTCTTTCCAATGGAGATGCAATAGTTGGATAAAAAATGGTAAGAGTGTCATAGTTCAAATGAGAAATTCTCCTTAGATCTGTATGATAGGGCCGGCGCCCGCGGCTCACTAGGCTGATCTTCCACCTGCGGCGCTGGCACCCTGAGTTCTAGTCCTGGTTGGGGTGGCAGATTCTGTCCGATTGCCCCTCTTCCAGGCCAGCTCTCTGCTGTGGCCCGGGAAGGCAGTGGAGGATGGCCCAAGTGTTTGGGCCCTGCACCCGCATGGGAGACCAGGAGGAAGCACCTGGCTCCTGGCTTCAGATTGGCGCAGTGCACAGGCTGTGGCAGCCATTTAGGGGGTGAACCAATGGAAAATGGAAGACCTTTCTCTCTGTCTCTTCCTCTCTGTCTAACTCTGCTTGTCAAAAAATAAATATAAAAATAAAAATAAATTTTAAAAAATCAGTATGATAAAAATCAGATGTGATGTTTTTCTATTTATGTAAGTTGAGTTTCCATTGACATCCATGACTGAGAGAGATTAGAACAGATAATAGTCAAGGAGAAACTTGGCTTTGCTGGATCTGAGATATGCCAAGAGGAAGATTATCCATCAAGTGCCTCAACTGAGTCTGCTCCAGAGGTTTCTTGCACAGACTGGTGGACAGAGCCAGCAGTTGCTACAAGCCCAAGAGTAAGACAAATTCATAACTCACAACAAACATTTAGTCTAACAATCTGTTGAGCTTTGCTCATGTTTTGGCAAGAATATCTAAAGTAACTGTTGCTTCTTTGTAAGGTCATCTAGAAGTAGGGGACAAAGTGATTTGGTTTATCAACCATTATGATCAGAACGTTTGTGTCACCAAGTTCTTCTACTTCTACACCAAATCCCAAGTATTACTTACTACCTGGAACAATGCATCTAGGTAAGTGTAGTTTAGAAGGGGAACATTACTCTCACTGTCCTTTTTTACCTCATTGGCATGATCTCAACATGTTAAAAATCTCTCTGTTACAGGGAAGTTCAATGGGCTAGGAACAAGAGATTCTTGGTTCTTATTCTACATTGCTATCAATAAAACATACATGGCTTTAGTTATATCTCTTCATTTCCTCTGTTAATGAATGAGAGTTTGAAAATTTCCTGCTAAATCCAGAAGTCTTTCTTTGTTATTTTCTTTGAAGCTGACATTTATTTTCATCCATGACTACTTCCTTGCCTTTAACTGTTCATGGCCCTTCTACCTTGAAACCATTCCTAACACTGTAATAGTTCTTCAAACTCATTCATGTGCAAAAGCCTTATTCTTCAACTATATACATATATATATATACACTTTTATATCTAGTCCATACCCATCTGTCTGTCTATCTATCTTTCTAGTCCCTACCCTTCAAGTGTGTGTGTGCGTGGTGTGTAAACATTCCAAGTTTCTGTGTCTTTGGAAGCAAAGCTAGGGTTTGGAGGTATCAATTATTTATGGAGTTTTTATCAGAAGAAAGGATAATGATGTCTGTCCTGGCATTATTATAGACTATTAGAGGAGGCACAGTAAAGAAGTGGAACTAATTTCCTTATGCTTCCTGGAGACATGTGAGACTGGAATTCTGAGACCCTAAATGGAGTTCATGAAGTTCAGCATATGATTCTTTCTTCACTTCTTTCCTGATATCAAAATTTTATATTATTATTCTATAATTTATTTTATTATTATCTTACGTGCTTCATACTTTCATTGCTCCATTGATTCCATAGTAGTTCTGTTTTAAGTTTTTTCAATTGCAAAACAATTTATATTATAAAAGATTGTTCTTAATTGACGGTACAAAACTGAGGATACATAAATACAAATGATGGCAAGTTATCTTTAACAACAACATATGCTAATGAAGTACAAAAAAGTATATAGTATACTATTTAATGTTTTGAAACCAATTTTGCTTTTAAATCTGTATATGTGAACTGAATGAAATTTGTTCACCTTATACAAATAAAAAATTCAGATATAGAATTTTCATTATCTTAAATGAACTTTTAGAAGTTTGTTTAATTAGAAAAGGAAGAGGTATTTGAAGGTTTTTGAGAATACTTCCGAGTAAAACAAATTTTAAAATGCTCAAACACTCTTTTAAAAGATTTTCAGATGTTACCACAAGGTGGTGTGAAGAGTCAAGTTTAGCTTGGTTGTCTTACAGAAAGGAGGGGCCAATGGAGATTGAAAGAGGAAGATGAAACCTAAGAGAAGTAAAAATAGAGCCAGCTGTGGAGCCTTGGAGGTGGGAGTTTGGAGTGGGGAGCGGGGAACTGTGTCTGTAAGTTAGGAGATTCAGGGGATAGATTGTGGCGTAGCAGGTAAAGCCACTGCCTGCAAGGCAAGCATTCAATATGGGTGCCTGTTGGTGTCTCAGATGCTCCATTTCCCATGCAGCTTCCTGATAATGGCCTGAGAAAAGCAGCAGAAGATGGCCCAAGTCCTTTGGCCCCTGCCACACTCATGGGAGACCCGGAAGAAGCTCCTGGCTACTAGCTTTGGCCTGGCTGAGACTTGACCATTGCGGCCCTCTGGGGAGTGAACCAATGGATGGAAGACCTCTCTCTCTCTGCCTCTCTTTGTGTAGCTCTGAATTTCAAATATTATAAATAAATATTTAAAAAAAAATAACTCTGGATGTCTGTACTGTCTCCGTGACAAAATACTTCTCCTCACATCTCCTTTTTAACTGCTATGAATCCCTCATTTTGTTTTCTAAACTGCCCTCAAATATGACTTTTGTCTTCAGAAAGATAAACACAATACATTCACCCTATGATGTGTAACTTTTCTTCTTTAGCCACAAAACATTTGTGAGCTGAGAGTCCATGAATATTTTCTTAGAATAGTGCTCGTAACCAAAGAGTCAGGCACACTGGTCATCACTGATAAATGTTATATATCTAAACCACAAAACTCCCTCTTAAAGTGAGAAAATTGGAAGAATATGAAAATGTGTCACTATATCAAAAGGATATTCCACAGGCTTCAGCTTGATGTAATTGGAAGAGAACCCTTATAAGTGTTTCCACGCTTTGCATCTGACTGTCAACAAGGCTCGCCAGAGCAGGGCAAGGCTGGAGGAAAGCAACCTGGAAAATCCCCTGCAGGGAATTGCTTTCCCTTGTCCCAGAGAAAGGTCTGGGCATGAAAGGAATGTCCTGCTGTTCTTATTGAAAGTCACACTTTTTGAAATGCTTGGCTTTTCTACTGGTTTGAAGACCTGAGATTTAGCATTCCAAAAAAAAGCACTTAGAAAACTTTCTCTAGTAAACATTATTCACTCCCAGGGCAAGTTCTCCTTTTAAGGTTATCATTAATGGGCACATTCTTTAAGTAGTAACTGAAGGATAACTTTTAAGTGAAAAACAGCTGCCTAATATATAAATACAAGTACCACCACAATTCAAAATTTAGGTTTTGGTTGGGCTTAATACTGGTGCTTAATTTGCTGGTGGTCTGTACTGTAGTTCTTTTCCTCTGCTGAGTTTTTATTCTACTGCAAAGATGAGTTAGCATCGCATCCTCATGACCACAGATGTAGGGAAAACAATATAAGCACTGGAAGAAAAGTAGAGCAAAGTTCCCCTGGTATTTTAAGGAGGGAATAGACTACGATTGGAAAAGGTCTTTGCAGACAGCAGAGATACAGATGAATCCTAGATGATGAGCCTATGTACTGATTCAACTTGACATCAAGAATCCACAATCCCAGGTGTGCGATTGAATGATAATAATATTCACTGAGTCTCTACTTTGTGTAAGTTGTTTCTACGGATTCCATATACTGAATCCTCACAAGAGTCCCATGAGTTAGGTGAACAGTATTACCTCTATTTGATAGCTAAAACAAAAACAACCATGCACAGAAACGTTAAGCAAGTTGCTGAAAACCACGCACCTGCCAAGTGGCTGAGCCAAGTTTTTCAAACAGCTGGGCCAGAGTACAGAGCCCAGTCCTTCAACCACGACACAATGCAAGCTCTGTTTGGAATGCTGCAGATGAACATGATTATAAAGGCTGAAAATAAACAGTCATTATTTCAGCACCAAATCTATTAAGGAGTTCATCTAATAGGCAATCTTATATTTTAACAGGCAACCTTATATTTTTAGAATATAATTGTAGATGAGAAAAAAATTGGAAAAAAAAAAGCCGCTTGTGGACAACTAAAACATACGCACCAGGTCAAGACTCCAAAGCACAGCATTCCTGGGCGGGGAAAACTTGTCCTTACAACTATATTCACTGTTACTGCCCATTTTGCATTTCTGTTATTACTGTGTTACACAATTCATCTACTGCTGTGGCAGACAAAAATGGGTTTCAGATCCATGGCAATTTAGGCCTGCTGTCTGTCATTGGCGTCTATATTCACAATAGGGACTACATTTATATATGTTAAATATTATATATATTTTTTAGTGAAAGGGCACAAATCCTTAGCACTTTTGTTTATTTATTTATTTTTAAGGTTTATTTATTTATTTGAAAGTCAGCCCAGGTTCTTGGATTATCTCCTGCTGCCATCCCAGGCACATTAACAGGGAGCTGGATTGGAACTGGAGCAGTGCCCCATGGGATACCAGCAGCTTAACCTACTAAGCCACAGTGTGGATCCCCCTAATTACTTTTTTTTAAGATTTTATTTATTTATTTGAGAGGTAGAGTTACAGACAATGAGAAGGAGAGAGAGAGAGAAAGGTCTTTCACCTGCTGGTTCACACCCCAGATGGTTGCAACGGCCGAAGCTGAGCCTATCCGAAGCCAGGAGCCAGGGGTTTCTTCCGGATCTCCCACACGGGTACAGGGGCCTAAGCTTCCACTGCTTTCCCAGGCCATAGTAGAGAGCTGGATCAGAAGAGGAGCAACTGGGACTAAAACCAATACCCATATGGGATGCTGGTGCTGCAGGCAGAGGATTAATCTACTGCACCACAGTGAGCCCCCCCACACACTTATTACTCTTAATAATCCCCAGGACCATCATAGTTTTGCAGTAGAGATCATTAGGAAATGTTCCAGCCCAAAAAGATGAAGATCATTAAAACTACATCAATTGACTCAGCAAGAAGAAGGTATAACATGTTATTTGGAAAGGTGAATTGATTTCTGCTCAAAGTGGTTAATTTTTAAAACTGACAAGTATTACTTTTGGAGTTGAACACTGTACTAAACTTGACACTCATCTTTCTATAAGCAGGAGTCCTAATGTGTGGGGTTGATTCTATATTTTACTTCTCTAAACAGCAAGACTTCTGAAACAGACAACCTGAGTGGCATAGTCTTATGCCAATGGAGTTAATACCATGGCAAGTCTAGTCTACAACACCCAGATGAGAAACTGGACTGATGGAAGTTGACATTTCTGTCTACAGAATTTCAACAAACTTCAGCCTGCTTTATCATAATAGATGTTAAACATTGAATACGATTCACATATTAGAAAAAAGATGCATAAATTTTTTTGGCTCAGAGATCAGGCTCCAGAACTGTTTACCAACATCTGTTAAAATTTTAATTAAAGTATCAACTGCTTTAATAATGAAGCAGTGGCTCCTGCTTGAGAAGCAAAAAGTACATAAGGGCCTTTTTCTTCATTACTTTCAAAGCAGTCCTCCTATATAGAACTGATGATTTTAGTAGTTTATCTGCTGTTTCAGAAGAAGCACAAATATGAAAAACATCCCCTTAGCAATCTGATAAATTTTACCTACTTAATCTGAACCCTCAGTTTTTGAAAATAGGCACTTATTTGCTAATAACATCAACTGTATTGAAATATCAGTTAAAATTCATTTTATTTGCTTTTTCCAATAAAAAAAAACAATTAAATTATGTCACCCCTGAAAGCTTACATGGTAAAACTAGAATTGGAAGGAAATTTCTTATTAATATATCTGTTTTCATATAATGAGAAATCTCACGGTTAAGTTTAATGTTAATTCTAGAACACATACAAAGATTGTCTCCTCTGGTGGGGTTGGGAAGATTGATGTCAATAAACACTAAGAACCCAGTAAGTATCAGTCCCTACACTGTGCACAGAGAACACACTGTTGAGGAAAAGAGAAAAAGTAGAGTATCTCAAGGAACTCAGAGTTCAACAAGAAGACAGACAAGCATAAAACTGTCTAGCAAGCAACACAAGAAATGCCATTCAAGAACACTATGGCTGGGAAGGAAGATCTCAGGTGCACAGAGGGCAGGGGGAGGGGAAAGGAGAGGGAAGGAGAGTGATAGTTGGGGAGAGCTGTATGGAAGTTAGGGTGTGTAGTTCTGAAATCAGTCAACAGACCTGGCCTGGAAACATAGCCCTACTATTTAGCAGTTAGTGAACCTTGGGCAACTTGTTTGTCTTCTCTGTGTTTCTGTGAAATGGCAATAACAGAACCTTCTTCCATGGCTTGTTTTGGGAATTACATGAGCTCACGTATGGAAAATGATAGCTCAGTGCCAGTAGACAGCTTCCTTCAGTAAATGTTATTGAAAATTCTTTTTAAAAATTCCAGCAGAGTAAGAGGCAATTAAGTTTGATTGAAAGGTAGCTAGATAGGCAGGATGAAGACAGTTCTGACAGATGGAAATGAGGTAGAAAAGCACATGAGGAGGTATTGTTCAGAAAAAGCAAAATTTATATGGCACTTTGAGTATGTAGTTCATGGGGTGACGAGAAACAAAGAAAGTACGAATGAATACCATCAGTGAAAGAGAAATTTTGTGTGTTGCCACCCTATTCACAATTAAGACAGGGAAAAATATCAAGGACAAGAGAATAATTTATGTACTGGATTATGTGTCTGAACGTCTAACTCTGTCATGGCATACAGTGGATGCTTATATTACATGAATGGGCTTTGCTCAAATACAGGTGCTATAAATCTCAGGCCAGGACTCAGACTGCTTATCTGACATGTCAGTAGTAGCATCCAGCTAGGTGGATCACTGCTGTTACACTTTCTTCTCTTAGATTTCAGGGTACCATATTTTCTTAGTTTTCTTCCTTTTGGGCTGCACTCTAGCTTGTCGCTCCCCCATTCGCGGAGGAACGACACTAGACCCTGCGCTGTTCTTTTGTCTGCTCGGCCCTTCCCGGGTTTGCTGCTGGTCCTTCCCGGGTTGGCTGCCGACCCCTCCACCTCCGTGGAGGGGCGGCCCCCCCTGCCACTTTCCCCGCTTCCACGGAGGAGCGGCACACCGCCGGCCGGCTCTCTCGGGGGCTGCTCAGATGTTCCTCAGATGTTCCCTCAGATGTTCCTGGTGCATGTTGTTTCTCTCCTCCTTTATAGTCCTCTTCCACCAATCCCAACTCTGCTGCCCACACGCCGAGTACACTGCTCTCCTCCAATCAGGAGCAGGATCAGCTCCTGCAGCTTATCAGTCAAGTTGGCGAGAGGCAGCTGCGTAGAAGTTTTACTCCTCCCCAGCGCCATATTGTGGGAGAACAGATGCATAGAATAAGTCTTAATTCCAGTAACTTAGTCTAGTCTCAGTTGCTCCCCACACTAGCTGAGTCCAATTCCCTTTATATTCAACAAACTGGTTGCAAAACATTTCTGGAAGGTACCTCTGCAAGAAGAACCTACTAAACAAATCACCAAGGAACTTGGGCATACTCTCTTCTCGTTCTTGTCTCTCTACTGAATGGCCCACACATAGCTTCCTCCTGTCTCCTTGGTTACCCTACCATGGTTGCTATCACCCATTGATTGCCTATACTCTGAAACAGCATCTCTCTTTCATCACTTTTTAAAAATTTTTTAAAATTTAATTTAACTAAGCAAATGTCATGTATTTCATATGTACAGATTTAGAAACATAGTGAAACCTCCCACCTGCCCTCCCTTCCCTCCATGTTTCATCCTTCCTTCTCCTTTCTTATTCTCTCTCTTAATTTTTACAATGATCAGCTTTATACTTTATAAAGCATATTTTTTACTTTATATTCATAATATTATTAATACACTAAGTAAAGAGTTCAACAAATAGTAAGAAAAAAAACACTCTTTCTCAACAGTAGAGATAAGAACTGTAAACAATCATTTAATCTCAAAGTGTCAATTTCACTCCTATACATCATATTTTCGGTACTCTGTTAGTTACCACAGATTAGGAAAAGCATATGGTATTTGTCTTTTTGGGACTGGTTTATTTCACTAAGTATAATGATGGTGTTCTATAATACCCACGAAGCCATGTCAGATGTAATTACTGGTAGATGAAGATGCTGCATGGAGGGTGCCTGCAGAGCAATTTCCTGTGCCATAGGTTTCTCACAGTGGATCAACATACCTGAGAAAGCAGCTGTGGGCTGTAGCCAGAACCTAATCTCAGCAGTCAACCACAGTTTGGGCTGATCTTTCTCATATTAAAATCTCTTGCTGGGGTATTCAAAGATTTATAATGATAACTAAATTGACAATTAATAGGCATGGACTATGTAGGAGGCATAGATGCATTTCTTTTTCATTTACATGCATAACATTAGCTAACATTCCCAATGATCTATGGATATGGAAGTCAATATGCCTAGTTTCATAGAAAAACACTTTTCAGCAGCTGCAATACTTCCAGTTAACTACTTTTAGACAGAGATCTTTGCAATCTGTCAGTGGCTGTACTAGTTTCCTATTGTTGTGCTAACATATCAACACAAACTAAGTGGCTTAAAATAACACAGAACATTGGCAGTTCTGTAGGTCAGATATCTAAAAGAGAAACCTTGGGCTAAGATCTCTTGGGTGTTGGCAGAACTCTGTTCCTCTGGAGCTCTAGGGGACAGTCTGTTTCCTTGCCTTTTCCTCCCTCTAGAATGCTCCTACATTCCTTGGTTCATGGCTCCTTCCTTGGTCTTTCAAGCACTTGCTCTAACCTCTGCTTCTGCTTCTTTCCCTCTCTCTTTTTCTCTCTCTCCCTCATTTCTCTTTCTCTCTTACTCCCTCCCTCCCTCTTTCTTTCTCTCTCATATCCCTCTCATGCGGCTTTGTATTGTTTGTGCCACTTTCTGACAATAGTCCTATTATACTAATACAAAAGATGAGCACTTTAGTAAGGAGCTATTTGATTTAACAAAATCCCGAGGAGTTTCCATAACCCTCTTCCAACCCATCCTAGTTAGATATCTAAAAACTGTTTTCGAGCCGGCGCCGTGGCTCAATAGGCTAATCCTCCACCTTGCGGCGCCGGCACACCGGGTTCTAGTCCCGGTTGGGGCGCCGGATTCTGTCCCGGTTGCCCCTCTTCCAGGCCAGCTCTCTGCTATGGCCAGGGAGTGCAGTGGAGGATGGCCCAGGTGCTTGGGCCCTGCACCCCATGGGAGACCAGGAAAAGCACCTGGCTCCTGGCTCCTGCCAGGATCAGCGCGGTGCGCCGGCTGCAGCGGCGGCCATTGGAGGGTGAACCAGCGGCAAAGGAAGACCTTTCTCTCTCTGTCTCTCTCTCACTGTCCACTCTGCCTGTCAAAAAAAAAAAAAAAAAAAAAAAAAAAAAAAAAAAAAAACTGTTTTCTACTTTACTGTCAAATTTTCTTTATTATTAACATCCCACCCTACGTGGCAGAACCTTAGCCTCTGGGTTTTCAGACATACGTCACCGCTGGTACACAAAGCTACTATTGTTCTCTGTGTAATACTAAAATCACTTTATAATGCTGTAATGGTTTTACTGACATAAGCTTTGGGGCCTGGACAAACTATAGCAACTGCAAAAGATTAACACATGTAAATAGATTGTATCTTTAAAAAGGCAAACAGCAAGACTAATGCTAATTGGTCTGTTAGGATTCAAGACAACTAAAGTTTTATACTTCATCTGCAGAATAATACAATGATGTCATTATTGTCTTTATAAAGAAATCTATTATTCCATCAAAGTAGCCAAAGTTGCTAATGACTTTAAGAAGGAACATACGGATCAGAGTGATTCCATATTTTCATGTGGGGGGATTTTTTTCCTCCAATAATAAAATATTCATGGCACACAAATAATATTCTCTAACTCTTGCTTGAAGGATCTTACTTGATCCATTCTATTTTATTTCTGAATAAATTTGTTTTGTTAGATGGTGGGAAAAAGATAAACGTGAATTAGACATCCCTTAGCTTTAAAAAAAGTATATATGGGTTGGGACTGTGGCGTCCTGGGCTAAACCTCCACCCATGGCTCTGGCATTCATATGGACACTGGTTTGAGTCTCAGCTGCTCCTCTTTTGATCCAGCTCTCTGCTATGGCCTGGGGAAGCAGTGGAAGATGGCCCAAATGCTTCAGCCCCTGCACCTGCATGGGAGACCTGGAAGAATCTCTTGGTTCCTGGCTTCAGATCAGCTCAGCTCTGGCTGTTGTAGCCATTTGGAGAGTGAACCAGCAGATGGAAGACCTTTCTCTCTGTCTCTCCTTCCTTCTGTCTGTAACTCTACCTCTCAAATAAGTAAAATCTTTTTTAAAAGTTATGGTTTGTTGGGATAGATGAAGTACAACCAGAGTTATAATTCAAAGGAGTATGTAGTACCATAGCATGGGGAATGGATGGAGGGTATTCTTACCCCCAGTTCCCAGTCCATGATAAATACAAATTTTTCTTTTCTTTGAGGGTGTCATCTGGGTAATAACTCTATTTAGAGTGGTAAGTGTTATTCTTCTTAGTCTGAAAGAATTTGAGAAGCATCTACAGTTTACACAAAATATCTCAGATAGATTTTCACATTTTCTGCTAATTCTGCTCTTGCATTGATTAATCTTAGTCTTCCCAATCCTTCTTAGAAAGTCTTAAGGAGAGAGGGCAATGAATGTTGTTCAGGTATGGAAAGCCAAGACATTGTGGCAAAGAATGATCTATGTTAAGGATCTCTATGAGTGAGACTCCAGTGGAAAGAAGGGGCTATCAAAGAAGGAGGTTCCTTTCTCTGAAGGGAAGAGAGAACTTCCATTTTGATTATGGCCTTGTCTAAATAATGTCAGAGTTTGTGGACTCAAAAGGCTTCCTCAGCCTTGGCAGCTCATGTCAAGAGCCTTGGGTGATCACTAATGTCATAAACAAGAGTGTCAATTGTTAAATCAACAACAGGAGTCACTATGCATTTGCTCCCCACGTAGGACCTCTGTCCTTAATGAGTTGTACTATGAGAATTAACTGTAAAACTGTTTGCAAATAGTACTTCATACTTTGCATGTCGGTGTGGGTGCAAATGGTAGAAATCTTTACTTAGTATAGAGTTGGTTGTGGGGAGCAACTCAGACTAGACTGTTACTCGAATTAAGACTTATTCTATGCATCTGCTCTCCCACAATATGGCGCTGAGAAGGGAGTAACAACTTCTACGCAGCTGCCCCTCGCCAGCTTGAGTGATGACCTGCAGGAGCTGATCCTGCTCCTGATTGCAGGAGAGCGGCGTACTCGGCGTGTGGGTAGCAGAGTTGGGATTGGTGGAAGAGGACTATAAAGGAGGAGAGAGACACCATGCACCAGGAACATCTATCTGAAGGAACATCTGAGCAGCCCCCGAGAGAGCCGGCCGGCGGTGTGCCACTCCCCCGCGGAAGTAGGGAAAGTGGCAGGGGGAACCGCCCTTCCACGGAGGTGGAAGGGACGGTAGCCAACCCAGGAAGAACCAGCAGCAAACCCGGGGAGGGCCAAGCAGACAAAAGAACAGCGCAGGGTCCTGTGTCGTTCCTCCACGAAGACGGGGAGCGACAGTTGGTCTTCTGTATATAAAGTTAATTAAAAGCGAATCTTGGGGCCTGCACCATGGCGCAGTAGGTTAATCCTCCTCCTGCAGCACTGGCACTCCATATGGGCCCCTGTTCTAGTCCCAGCTGCTCCACTTCCACTTCAGCTCTCTGCTATGGCCTGGGAAAGCAGTGGAAGATGGCCTAAATTCTTGGGCCCCTGCACCCATGTGGGAGACCAGGAAGAAGTGCCTGGCTCCTGGCTTAAGATTAGCACGGCTCTGGATGTTGCAGCCATTTGGAGAGTGAACCAACAGAAGGAAGACCTTTCTCTCTATCTCTTCCTCTCACTGTCTGTAACTCTATATCTCAAATAAATAAATAAAATCTTAATTAAAAAAAGAATCTTAATGAAGAATGGGATGGGAAAGGGAGTAGGATGTAGGACGGGAGTTGGGGGGAAGAACCTCTGTATTCCTAAAGCTGTACCTATGAAATTGTATTCATTAAACAAAAGTTTTATTTTTTAATTTATTTTTTAAGGAATACAGATTTCATAAGTAGAACGCCAGGAATACAATTATTCTTCCCACTATATCAGCTCTCCCACCCATGCTCCCACCCCTAAAATCTTTCTTAAACAAAAACAAAAAAAAAAAAAAAAAGGGGCAAGATGGAGAAAGCTAATAAATAGAACATATTTATGATATGATAAATCGCAAGTTCCATGGAGTGAATTTTCATGAATCATTTTCCTACTTTTTTCTTCCACCTTAACTTCCAGAATCCCCAAAGGATAAACTACACTCCAACCTTATCAAACTATAGATTCTCCAAATTCACAATATTTTTCCTTACTCATTCTTTGGTATAGCCTGGATCAAATTTCACACTCTCCATCACAGCCAGGCCTGGTAAGTCTTCTCCATCAGTCAGGACTCAAAGTTCTCCTAAAAAAAAAAAAAAACAAAAAAACTGCTCCTGACATTTCACTTCATCACCTGACATGGATATATACCTCTAGCTCTTTCTGCATCTTAACCATATTTCTTTCTTTCTTTCTTTCTTTCTTTCTTTCTTTCTTTCTTTCTTTCTTTCTTTCTTTCTTTCTTTCTTTCTTTCTTTCTTTCTTTCTTTTCTTTTTTTTTCTTTTTTTTTTTTTTTTTTTGACAGGCAGAGCGGACAGTGAGAGAGAGACAGAGAGAAAGGTCTTCCTTTGCCGTTGGTTCACCCTCCAGTGGCCGCCACGGCCGGCGCACTGCGGCTGGCGCACTGCGCTGATCTGATGGCAGGAGCCAGGTGCTTCTCCTGGTCTCCCATAGGGTGCAGGGCCCAAGCACTTGGGCCATCCTCCACTGCACTCCTGGGCCACAGAAGAGAGCTGGCCTGGAAGAGGGGCAACCGGGACAGAATCCGGCGCCCCGACCGGGACTAGAACCTGGTGTGCCGGCGCCGCAAGGCGGAGGATTAGCCTAGTGAGCCGCGGCGCCGGCGATTAATATTTCAAAAATATAAGCATTGTATCAAAATGTTTTTTTACTCATAAAAATTATCTGAAAAGGAAAAAAAGTTATGTCTTCTAGCCTTGTATCTCCGTGTTTCATGCACTGTCCAGAAAAAAAGTGTAGGTGCTCATTAGTCATTTCCTAGGTACATTATTGAGTGCATAATTGAAAGAAGCAGAATGTAAATTTGTTCTGGAAAAGGACACACAAGTTAGAAATGTGAGAGCTCTTGATGAAGTTGTCTTCAGTATCTACAGAATCTAGATCAACTTTTCACTGCTCTTTTGTGATCATTGCTGACCCATCATTATACCAGAGTTATAAAATATCATCAATGAATTAGCCATTCAATAATTTTTTGGGCTCTGTTGACACAGCTGGCCTAGGTTGATGTTATTAACTTTATGCCAGTCTGCGAACAGTCAAAACAGCGATTGCAGCAACTCTACATGAATGAACCCAAGTTTAATAGTAAAAACAGGATCTTCCTGAGTTACACTTGCGGGAAACCTGAGAACTGCATCTGGGAAATGTTGATAAAAACACCCGAACTCGACTCCTGTTTCACCTCAGATGAATGTCACCAGTCAGAAAGGAGAATTCTGTGGCTACTTCCTAGTAGACTCAAATATACCCCTTCACTTCCTCCCCAACGTTTACCATGCATTCCCAAGAGGGACAAACCAAAGTAAGCAGCAATGTATCTTATTTGAGACAGGATGCCAAATGAGGAAAGACAAGAAGAAGGAACCAGAGAAAGTCATGACTTTGAGCCCCAGATGGAAAACGATTACCTTTCCTCTGCCCTCCCCCCACTTCTGCATATTTCTTCATGGCTTCTCTGTTTCAGTTCACTGGTAACCCAGAAAGATGTGGCAAGGTAAAGAAAGCTGCAAACTGACATACCACTGCTCACAGGTTTAACCCAGGAGGCAGCTTCACTTGCTTGCAAAACCCACATCATCTCAGATGTCAGCCCAAGGCACATGCTGCATAGCACCCTCCAAGCCTGGGCAGCAGGAGGAACCCGAGATGAGCCAGTGTTACCTCATCAAAGTACAAAAAAGGGGCTGGCAACAGTCATTCAAAGGAGAGAAATCCAACCAAGATTCTCCCCTGAGACTAAAGGTCTGTTCTTGTGGGAGTGAACCTGGGCACAGAGACTTCCTCTGTGAGACAGCTTTGATGTTGTCCTTTAGTAAACACACTTCTTCTCCAAGATCTGCACACACACACTGGGCTACCACCCACAACTTTACCTCTACCACCCAGTAGAGTCTCCGGGTGGGATGACTTTCCCTCATACTGAGGATGCAGAGCAGGCCCGCGGGGATGCCCATGACCTCCCAGCATTGGGCACGAGGACTGCGGTGATGGTTTCCCACTGCACAGAGAGCTGGTGTTGGAAGGGTCTGCTCCGAGTTTGAACTGGCATATTTCTAAAGTCTTATTTTAATGAAGTATTTATGACAGGAAATCAGGTTAGACATTCCTGAAGCTAGCAAGAGTTTATGAACACACTGTGCTATCCTCCTTGGACATGCAAATGCAGTTAATTTTTTGAAGAAAGACTCAAGTACCTCATTCCTTTACATTTATCCTGAGCCACTGGAAGAATGCAAACATTGGTTTGGGGCCAGGCCTCTGGTAAAGGATTACCATATGTGGGCCACACAAGGAAATTCCTCCTTGCCGCCAGAATTTATATGATGGAGTGAGCTATGAATAGAAAGTTTGTGCATGGTTATGAATATGGATAAAGTATATCACTCATGACCAGGGAATGGCAAGCAAAATTGAAAACACATATTTTGGATCACAGAATATTTAAAAAAATATATTTAAAAGAAAATAAACACAGCTTGTATGTATTCATTTACTGCCTAAAGTACCTTTGGGGGAAAGAGACATCAACAACTTTTCTTTCCAAACCATTTGCTATGCCTTGTGCTTTTTAGCGCAGAGCTGGACCCCCTGGGAAGGAAGAGGGGTCTCCTAGAGTGCATGTGAGTACTTTTGCTGGCAGGCATTTCACCCCCTTCCTGTAGAAGACAAGGATTTGAGACTTTGGGTATGCCCACAAAAAAATGTGGCTGGGGAGATGTGTGCAACTTGTTCCTGTTAGTACTTGTTTACTCCTCCTCCAATCTCAGAAGGATTCTGCTGGCTTCTACAGTTCATGCTCTCACCATTTTCCTTACTAGATTATTCATGAACATCAAGGCTACATCTATATTGTTAAGAATTCAAAGGAAAACTGGATGCATTGTCATGCAGAAAGGCCTGACTTCTAACTAAATTAAGAAAGTAAAATCTGGTTTCTTTATCCACCCCATGTTGAAAACCAAGACGGGATCCTCAAAACATTCATGGAAAATGTGTATTAAAAAACTATGCATAGATCTTTAAAAATATTTATTTTCATTTAATTTTAAAGGCAGAGAGACAGGGAGAAAGAGAGAGAGAGAAAATGAGATAGACAAACATCTTCCACCTTCTGATTTTTCTCCTCAAATTCCTGCAACAGGTGGGGCTGGGCCAGACCAAAGCCATTAGCCAGGAACTCAATCCAGATCTTCCATTTGGATTGGTGGGACCCAGTTGCTTGAGCAATTTCCTGTTGCCTCCCAGGATGTGCATTAACAGGAAGCTGGAATTAGAAGCAGACCCAAGATTTGAACTCAGTAACTTTAACATGGAATGGGGACATTGCCAGCAGTGTCTCAACTACTGCACCCAATACCCAAAGCTTATCTTTTAATTCCATCTTCCACACATTTTTGAAGTACCCTTGTGCTCTCCATTATAGCAAGTCTTTCCCATCCTACAGGAACCCCAGTCTCCTAATGTTATCTTTACATTCTCATAAAATCACTCACTTACATACACCCAAACTTTCCCTCCCTGGATCGGATAGCTTACTCACTACCACTAAATTCTTTCTTAGTATCCCTTTCTTCACCTAAACTCACCTGCTTTCATTTGTTTGACATGGGCTCTAGGTCCCACCAGAGGATAGCTAATTAATCTGAGAGCCTACTAGACTCTTCTGGCATCAAGACCAGGTCACACAGTCGAGTTCATATGTATGTTCAGTTTTCATTTTCTTACCAACTCACTAGGTCATGCTGAGAAACTGAACCCACACAAGCCATTAGCTGAAGCAACAAAAGCCCCAAGACACATGGCCATAGTTGATTGGCTTACTCATTGATGAGTGACCCATTCTGTAGTTGACCAGCACCCTATGGCATCGTCTGTTTCTAGAGACACGGGATGTCAATTTCATTACCTCTCAGGACCTCTAACAAGTTACCAGTTGTTATCATCTGAATGGAAAGTTTGTCGTATGGAACAATAATGGTGTGGAGTGGGAAGATTTAGCCTTTTCAGATCTTAGTTCACACCAGACCTAGTTATACTTTGTTTTCTGTTTTTGATTATCTTAATAGCCTGTTCCAAAACTGGATCTATCCTTACGAGCAAGAGGACATTGATGAGAACAACAGAATCTCCTGGGGATAAAGCCCTAAGACTAGGAAGGAATCTGTCTCTTTCATAGCAGATTCTATCTCTCCTACAGCAGAAAGTGTCAAGAGAGTACCAAAGAGTTCTCAGAATATGAACGAATGAATAAGAGAAAAACATTTGTAAAAACTCCCTGAGTTAAATGAAAGCCTATTCCTATGTTGGCGAAAACTTGAAGAAGTCTGTTTATGAGCCATGGAATGAGACAGTAATCTACACATCACTTCCAATCTCTTCTATAATTATAAAGCGCCATATTCTATAGTACCAATTGTTGACTACAGGTTGACACATGTAATATATATGTGCACAAATATGTGCACATGTGAATATATATTAACTTTATACACATAAAATATATGAAATATTATACATATAATGATACATTTTGCATTAATATTAGCTAGTCCTTTGTTGACTTGTGCCAGTTTCATTTGCATCAGAGTTCCTCTGAATCAGATCTAGAAACGATGTCTTTTAACCTGTTTTGTGAATTATCTGGCCTAGTAGTTAGTCCTAAGTGTGTTGAATAAAAGCTATTTGAAGGGTAGTCATGCCAGTACTAAAGTGACGTATGTGATGATGATGTTAAAACGTGTCTCCTTTAATTGTAGAATACCACTACCTCATGTTCTACCATCTGTTTGTTTCCTGTCTCCTCTGCATAACAAAGTAAGATCCACATGAGCAGAGACTGGTTGTTTCCTATTGTACCCTAAATACCCAGAACAGTGTCTTTAGTATAGCAGACACTCAATAAATATTTGTCAAGTGAATGAATGCTTAAAGATAAACAACAACAAAAAAAACCTGAAGGGGAAGTAATTTCCTTCTCCACCTCCAAATTTCAGTGTTTGGTCTACTGTAGACAAAGTGCTTTTCTCTATTCTGTGCCAGACCTACTTTTTCTTGATATTAGTCTATGACTGCTGTTACCCTAGACTTTAATGAATGGTTGACCTACTTGGTACAATATTATTTTTTTGATAATGTGGTATTTTTGGAAGGAACACAAGCCTGATAATATTTCTTATCCCTGACACTGATGTGGTAACTAAAAAAACACAGCTCAAATATATGCTCTTGTTGCTAAGTAATTTGCTCATGTTTGAATAGGCAGCAGAGGAAGATGTTTTGGTAGTATTTAGTAGAGACAATAAAATAAACTGCATTTTCTTCTCTCAGATCTACTTTGTCTTTTATAAATGAAATCTATATGCATATATGCACTCAGACATTATACCTGCATGCACATACAGCATATATAAATGAACAGATAATTAGAAAAAACTGTGGCATGTACCTTGAGTTAAGAAGATTAATATTTCCATAAAACTCTTACAAAAGTTAACTAAGGAAAAGTAGTTCCTAAATTCCCTCAAGTTTCCTTGGAAAGTTATCTCTATATGAAAAATGGCTTAAATACTAAATTCAGGTCAATTTTCTAAGTTTTGTTTTTATAGGAGAGAAAAAAACAGTCAAGCAAGAAGTGAATTATAAAAAGATTTTCATTCTCTGTTTTATGTTGTTTGAACCTTGGGAAAAGAAACATTTCCTGAGAACCATTCAAATTTCCCAAACTGAGTAGACTTCACTTATTTTGCAGCAACCCTAGAAAATACCTAAGAAATTGATGTATTTAGGTTCACTTCAACAAATCAAACTTTTGGCCCCAGTTTGAACATTTCTTTCCTTCATCTTCATTCTCAAGTTATTCTGAAGTTTGTACAACTTTGGGCTGATACTTTTTTTCTCAGCACATTGATGACTATGATTATCTGTTTTATTACGCATTCATTTGTAGATAGTTTCTTTTATCTCTAGATAGATTTTTACTACAGTTCATGATAATGTACTTCATTCTGTATAAAGAACTGGACGAAAGAAGCTGGTAGACTCCAAGTATAAAGATGAAGAAATAGCCTTTAAGATCAGATTATGTTCTGTTATTTTGAATTATACCTTATAAAATGTACAAGTGTATACTTTAATACAAAATTCTGAATAAATTAAATAATTGCATTGATATGTATATATAATCAATATACACGAGAATTCATCAATTATAAAATTACAATTTTCTCTTAGCTAGAGTTGAAATTCTTTCAAAGCTTGTGTGTGATTTTATTCCATGTATCTAGATGAGGATTTATTTTAATTTATTCTGAGTGAGATTCATTTAACTAACACATTTTTAGTTTTGTTTTTATTTCTGTTAAAGATTTATTTATTTATATGAAAGTCACAGTTACAGAGAGAGAGAGAGAGAGAGGGTTCTACACAGTGAGAGAGATCTTCCGTGTGCTGGTGCCCCCCACCCCGAGATGGCTGAAAGGACCAGAGCTCAGCCAGACCAATGCCAGGAGCCAGGAGCTTCATCTGGGTCTCCTATGTGGGTGCCAGAGCCCTAAACACTTGAGCCATCTTCTGCTGCTTTTCCCAGGCCATTAGCAGGAAGCTGGATTGGAAGTGGAGCAGCCAGGACATGAACCAGCACCCAACAGGATGACAATGTTGCAGGCAGCAGCTTTAACCACCATACCACAATGCCAGCCCACAACGAATACATTTTTGAATGATAGGTTAGGGTTTTTCTTCATTTTTGGAAAATTAGCCATTATGTTTTCAAATATATTTTCTCAAAACTTAATTTTGGACTTCAATTTAATGTGTTAGACCTTCTCACTTTACCTTCTATGTCTATTATACTTTCTTTGAAGCATTCTATTTCTTTGTTATCTACTTTGTTTTCATAATTTTTTCAGAGCTTTCATTAATTCATTAGTTGCCACTTCAGTGATTAAAGTTAACCATTGAGTTGAGTGTTTACTGTAAATATTAAACATTTTTCTAGAAGTTCAATTTTTGCCACTTGAAACTACACTAAATGATTATTTTGTACTTTCTAGAAAGTATAAAATATTGTGTTTAAAATATGAGAAACCTTATGTCATATATTTCATTTTCACTAGGATGAGAGTGTTTTGTATTATGGGGGCTGACTCTCACACATCACACTTGTATCTTTCTATGTTTATTTTTTTTCTTACTCATCTTCTGGAGTTATCTGAGGGAAATAATTGAGGTCCGAATTTCAAAAGTTCTTTCAGAGAGGATTGGCATTCGCTTCAGCTAGATGTCCTAGAGATATTGCCAACCTCTTACCGTTTTAAAGTTCTGATTTGAGTCATTCCACAAATACCTAAGTAGTGTAATGGTAGTCGTGAAACCATAAATGATGCAATTTTTTGATACAAATTATCAAGGATAAATTCCTCCCCACTCCCATAATCCTAGCACTAAATTTGGACAGGTGTCATTCTTTGTAGTCCCCCAGAGCATATTGGACATTTTGTTTGTCATCTAGCTTTCCATTGAGGTTGGCATAATCTTTGGGGTCATTTTTAAAGGTAGGGAAGTAAATTCTGATCCACAATTTTCATAGGCTCTGTTTAATTTATTTATTTTCTGCCAAAGCAGAGTGACAGTTGAGGGAGATGGGGAGAGAAATCTTACATCTATGGGTTCATTCCCCAAGTGCAACAACAGCTGAAACTAGATAAGGCCAAAGACAGGAGCCAAGACCTGCATCTGTGTCAAGCACATGTGTTGTAAGAACCCAAGTACTTGTGTCATCCTGCACTGTCTTCCCAGGCACATCAGGAAGAAGCTGAATTGGAGCACATAGTAGCAGACATTCAAACCACAGGATGTGGGTTTCCCTACCAGTGGCTTATGTTGCTGTGCCACAATGCTTGTCTCAAGGCCTGGGTTTTATGCTCTGTCATCTGGGAACTGTGAAGCATGGAATGTTCTGTAAATTTAGGTTTTAGTAATACACTTAGGATTGAAGCAGAATTCACCTTACCCCACAGGTTTCCATTTTGCATAGTTTTGCCCCCTGATTCTCATTTATTTAATTAAAAGATTATTGAGGCCGGCGCCTCAGCTCACTAGGTTAATCCTCCGCCTTGTGGCGCTGGCACACCGGGTTCTAGTCCCGGTCGGGGCGCCGGATTCTGTCCCGGTTGCCCCTCTTCCAGGCCAGCTCTCTGCTGTGGCCCGGGAGTGCAATGGAGGATGGCCCAAGTGCTTGGGCCCTGCACCCCATGGGAGACCAGGAGAAGCACCTGGCTCCTGCCATCGGATCAGCGCAGTACACCGGCCGCAGCACACCGGCCGCGGCGGCCATTGGAGGGTGAACCAACGGCAAAAGGAAGACCTTTCTCTGTCTCTCTCTCTCACTGTCCACTCTTCCTGTCAAAAAATAAAAAATAAAAAAAATTAAAAAAAGGTTATTGATACATTTGTTTCATTCAAAATTTTAGTTGTATTCAGCAAGAAATTTGTCAGGCAATGTAGTCTATCATAGTTCCATATTCAATAATTATGTTTCAATATTTTAAAATTATAGGCATTAAACTTGATTTCACAAATTCACTATTCTCTGTATGCCTGTTTGCCAATACATTGTATCTTCAATGTGTAATCCCTTTGTACTGTGGAGAATTACTTAACCTCTATCTATTATTTAGAGTGAGAATAATCCTACTGTCTATGCTATAGTTTGTAGCACAGTGACTTTACATAAAATAGAATACTGTTTGATGAGTTTTAAGTGCTTACGAAAGACTTCCTATTATTGTTTTATTTCTATACCCTAGCCAGAGAAAAATTAGTGCACAATAAGCTCTCTGTGAATGTTAAGAAAACTCCTGTTTCAAGACCTGTACCTGGGTCTGGCACTGTGGCCCAGTGAGTTAAAGCCCTGGCCTGAAGCACCAGCATCCCATATGGGCGTCAGTTGTAGTTCTGGCTGCTCCTCTTTCAATCCAGCTCTCTGCTATGGCTTGGGCAGTCACTGAAGGACAGCCTAAGTCCTTGGGCCCCTGTTCATATGTGGGAGACCCAGAAGAAGCTCCTGGCTCCTGGCTTCAGATTGTCACAGCTCTGGCTGTTGCAGCCATCTGGGGTGTGGGCCAGCAAATGGAAGACCTCTCTCTCTCTGTCTCTGCCTCTCTCCAACTCTGACATTCAAATAAATAAAATAAAACTTGAAAAAATACATTTACCCATTTACTAATGTGAAGCTAGTAGGAGTCTGTAGTGTGTGCGAAAGAGATTTATTGTTGGTAAAATGCCAGATATTTCCATTGATGTTTTAAGTAAAACAGTGCACATATGAGTAATATGCATCCAAAATCAAGGAGGAGCATGATATAAATAAATGAGAGCATGCAGTGAAAATAAAATAGATAGGTAAAAGCAATTAATATGAATTGTTAACACTTTATTCCAGAATAGTTGTTTCATGAGCTATGGTGCTTATTATTGTTAGGCAGGTGAACATTTTATATAAAATACTTTAATAATAATTATGAACATTATAACAGGAAAATCCTTTACTTCTTAGCTTCATGTCTCATCTGGATTTAAATTATTGTGATGCTTTGTATCCTGGGAGCCTGGATTTGAGCTAGTGATTTGCGAAGAATTTAAAACCATGGGGTTTATGTCAGCAAAACATGATTATGCTCACTGATGGGCAAAGAACTCATTTTAAAGGGCCATTTGAATCTGGGATCTCAGAACAACAAGCTCATGAAAATCAAAGACAGTGATGGGCAGATATTCTGAGAATTGCAAAGAATCAAATGTCCATTCCTCAGTTGCTGCCTCTGATCTTGCAGATGTTGATGATAATAGCAACTAAGATAGTCTTTAAGCCTTGACCACCTGGATCATTGGCATAGAAAAATGAACTCGAGCATTTTCTTTCCTTAATTTTTAAAATGAACCTTCAATGGATGAAAGGTGATTTAGGGACGGTATCTCTGGAAGCAGAGGGCTATTTATTCACAGACTGGGGACAAGTCTGTGTGGCTTGCATTTTCAGCTTCCCACAGTGTTATGGAAACACAAGTTAGCTTTGGGCTGGAAAAATGGCTCTCTGTCATTCTCTGGACGTGTGCATCTTTAGGGCTCAGGCTGCCAAAACAAACAGGCACCATCAGATTCCTTTCCACCTCCATTGGAAGAGTGGCCTTATTGAGGATGAGCTCTAGAATGATGAGAAAGGATTCATTCACCCATCACTGCCTTTACCCTCCCCAAATTCTTAGACCCCTGGCTTGAACCCTGCAGGGGATGCAATCAGCGAAAGAATGTTTGTGTAAACACTATTTTTCAGACAGTCCTTCATCAGCGAAAAATGAAGGCACACTGGACCCTTCCTCTGCTTGTGCTGTGCCGTCGAAGGCTGACTCAGGAAGACTGGGGAGCCGCTGTTGAAAGCGTCACCTTGCTGCTAAGCACAGCTTCTGTAGCCCCTTAGATATCTGCAAGCATATTTAATCTGAAAGTACTGATTGGCAGGCTGAGATTTACCCTTGCTATTCACTTAGAGAGGTGTTGTGAACGCTAAGAGCTGGGAAAGATCTTAGAAATTAATTAATCCAAAACATGCCATGCTTGTGGCCCTAATGATTCATAGGCACACAACAAAATGCTTTCTCTGGGAAATTTCTTGAATACTTTCTACCATTCTCCAACCCTTTTGAAAACAGTTCTTTTAAAGAGCAAATATCCCAGTGACCTGTTAATTACAGTGATAAATTCACCCTGGGGCATGCATTTTGTGAGACCGATGAGAAAATACTTTTAATTTTGGGGAAAGAAAAATATTTCATAAAATATCAGCAATATAAATATCATTATTATAAATATGTGATTTGTTTAAGATTTATTTATTTATTTGCAATTCAGAGTTACACAGAGAAAGAAGGAGAGGGAGAGAGAGAGAGAGAGAGAGATGTCTTCCATCCACTGGTTCACTCCCTGATTGGCTACAATGGCCAGAGCTGTGCTGATACAAAGCCAGGAGCCAGGAGCTTCCTCTGGGTCTTCCCATGTGGGTGCAGGGGCCCAAGGACTTGGGCCATCTTCTACTGCTTTCCCAGACCATAGCAGAGAGCTGGATCAGAAGTGGAGCAGCCATGAATTGAACCGGCACCCATATGAGATGCCAGCACTGCAGGCAGCGGCTTTACCGGCTATGCCACAGTGATGGCCCCAAATCATCTGATCTTAACAACATATTTTGATCATATTTTCAAGCTACACACCAAAGCAAATAATTCTTTCATAGCATGTTATGTCCTAAGTGTTAAGTTTACTATTTAAAGAACACGAAGAAGTGAAATGCGGTTCTTCCTAGCAGAAGCTGAAGGTCTTGCAACATGTTGGTGAATCAGAAGACAAAAGGATATGTAAGAGCTCCAAACTGCATGGTGTGAGTCCACAGCGTCTCTGGGAGTAAAGGGAGATCAGTGCTGACTGGGGCAAACTTCATAGGAGAGATGAAACTGGAGTTTGGCTATGGTTACAAAGGTACATCTTTTGTTTTTATTCCATTTACTGTGGTCATCAGCATGAAGGGTCACCTTAGCATAAGCTGGCATTAAAGAGCTATTCCCAACCACTTCACTGAATAAAACAGCTGGCAAAGGACTAATGTGGGTTTTCTAGACCACACACTGCTAATCATTAACTGGGCCTTCTGGTGCCTACCTAGCACATAGTTTCAATTAGCAGTTCTGTCTTCTAAGACTGTTTCCAACAGTACCTGATGAAAAGAAATGTGGGTTTAGAAATACAGTGGTCAACACAATAATATGACTTCATCAATTGCAGGGTTTCATTACAACTTGCCTCCATACCGTATGTGTACTTTTCCGATTTTCCCATATTAAGTGTCTCATCAATATTGGAGAGATAGAAAAAAAAAGGATTTTGCAACTGCCTGATGATGTAACAACAGGAACAACAAACCCCACATTCACAGTGACTTTTTTGGCTAAGGTTTTTTTTAGCAGTATAGCATGATAGCATGATATATAAGAGAAAGCACTGGGTACCTCAGCATGTGAGAGTAGTAATAAAATTAAACCACACACTCATAATCATATGCACAAGTGAGCACATTAACCAATCAATACAACATATTTTCAACCTTGTTTCAGATATATTCCACTAGTAGCTCATTCAAGGGCAGAGTGCATTCATCACTTTTTTAAATGAAAAGATATATAATTGACCAAAACCAGGGCTAATTTTACAGTATACACACACATATGTATATACACACATAAATATTATATATCTATTCATAGGAGAAACACATACTGTTTTCTGAAATGGAAGATTTTTTTAAAAAAAATCTTTATTTAAATTATACAAGTTTCACGCATTTCATTTCATATACAGATTAAGGCATGTAGTGATACTTCCCCCCCTACCCTCCCTCCCACTCACACTCCAGCCCTTCTTCTCTCTCTCACATTCCCACTCTTAATTTTTACAAAGATCTATTTTCAGTTTACTTATTGATCATATGGTTAACCCTACATGATGAAATGGAAATATTGACTTAGCTACACCTAAATACATTTTTGTTACAGAGTCCTGCACAAAAACAAATGTTTTTATAAGTTAGTGATGGTTTTATGGTTTAAAAGAAACCTTAATCTATCTTGCAAATGAGTTGAACAGGATTTAAAAGTCTGTGTATATTGATTAGGCTGTGTGTGATCTCTAAACCAAGTCTAGGCATCCAGATGTAATTAATTAAGAGAAAATGAGAAACTGTTTCCTAGTCCTTCATAAGTTTCTTTTATTACAATTATCTATGAGGTTAGTATAAAAAACATTTGTTTTGTTTTTTTAAAGATCTGCGACTTTCAATGCAGACAAATGCCATGCACATTTTATATTTCTGAGAACTCTGGTATAGATACTGTTTTCCTGGACATGTAAAAATATTCCATTTCCATAAGGAGTTTAGACTTGTTTCCACTTGATCAATGACTTGAGTAATTAAAAAACCTGTGTATAAAACCAGCAGTGTTACTGATGCCCAATTTAGAAAAATATCTCTCATAGACGAGTATTTTTCCTTCAGGGAATACTTTAGTCACTTGGCTCAAGTACTTTATATTAATTCATTGCTAACCATTTTAAAAATGATTTATTATCACAGTAATAATTATTATTGAATAAGAATTTTTGCTTGATATCTTGAAAACCTTCTC
This sequence comes from Oryctolagus cuniculus, assembly GCF_051225735.1. NCBI lineage: Eukaryota > Metazoa > Chordata > Mammalia > Lagomorpha > Leporidae > Oryctolagus > Oryctolagus cuniculus. The sequence continues at coordinate 36,711,634 of NC_142871.1, forward strand.
AAAAAACAGACAACTTCTAAAGCTGTAAAGAGTATTTCTACATATTTAAGTTAAATTTGATAATTTGAGCTTTAAAAATCTACTTTAAAAAGCCACTTAGAATATGAGAGAACTTTAAAACTTTGTGAAAAAGATGGAACTGATAAGTGTATTTTGGTGAAAAAATGCACAAATTTACATTCATGCATAGTACTTTTTAATAATTTGCATTATTTTTTAATTTATTTTTATGCATTTGAAATGTAGAGAGTCGGAGGCAGACAGAGGACCTCTTCCATCCACTGGATCAATTCCCAGGTGCCTGCAACAACTGGAGCTGGACCACACCATAGCCAGGAAGGAACCCAGAACCCAGTCAGGGTCTCCCACATGGGAGACAGAGAACAAGGTACTTGAACAATAGCCTGCTTTCTCCAAAGGTATAGGGTAATGGGAATTCTAACCAGGCACTGAAATATGAGATTCAGTCATTCCAAGCAGCATCTTAACCATTGTGCCAAACACCCATCTTTCCATAAACTCTTTGAAGACTCCTCACATGCATGGATTTCAAAAATTTTTGTGCCAAAATAAACATTTTTCAATTCCATTTTCTGCAAACCTTTTGCAGTGCTTCTATACAAGTAGTTGATGAATCCTTCTAGGAAATTGTCTAGTTGTCAGGCATACAGCAGGAAAAAAATTGACAATTAATCTCATCAATGTGGAGTTTACATCCTAGGAGAAGAGGGCAAGGACACATACTACATGTGGGCATATTTGCATCACAAAAATCATGGTGATGGCACTTAACAATTAGAACACTTATTTTTTTTTTCCTAAGCATCAAGAAGCATGGGACAGGCATGATTTTAAATTATTTAGAATTATTTTTAGACATCACAGAAGAACCAATAAAGAGGGCTTTATATCTATGTTCTTTTTTCAATTAAAGCTTAGAAATACATGAAAGAAACTGTAATAACTGCCTGTCTATAAGAGATCTTTGTCTTTATTTGTCCTATTATCTTTATTCAGATTTTCCATTTTGGTTGACTCAGGTTCAGACTACATTAAATTTTCAAGCAACTGATTAGTCATTTGTATTAAATTATATAATTGATTTTACCACTATGTGAATCCATTAATTACTTGCTCATTCATTTGATTGCATTGTTCAGAATACATTAGTTTGGTAGTCTATTAAGGCACAATCTCTTAAAGATACCTAGTTATTGATTTGTTTGAATTGTAGAACCACACAAATACACACACATCTTCCATTCTCTGGTTCATCTGAACCAAGCTGAAAGCAGGAGCTGCTAACCTCCACATAGGTGGTAGGAGCTGCATTTGGTCCATCATTTGCTGCCCTCCCAGCCACATTAGCAGGAATCTGTGTCAAAAGTGGAACAGCTGGGATCTAAATGGCACTCTGATATGAAATGCATGCACTGCAAGTGGCAGCTTAACCCACTGTACCACAATTCTTGTCCCTAAAGACACAATTATTTTAACTGAATTCTGAGACATGATGATAAGGTTACTCCTCAACAAATTTGAGTTATTTATTGCTGACCCACCTCTTAACTGAAATAAAAGATTAGCTGTTGAAGAGCTGGCCAACAGTTAAAAATCCAAAACCAATTATTAATGTTAATGCTCGACAAAATTCAGCACCTCTATACAGGGAAACTGTATCTTTGACTCATTTTCTATATCTTGAATTAGTTTGGTGCCACGATCACTCCAGATTTTGGAAAGAAAATCTCTGACCTGTGATATGACCCATCCCTTTGTCCTAAGCCTACAGTACAGATTTTCCCTTCTATCAGTTCTAGAATGAGTCATCCATTCATCTATTCTCTTAAATTTTAGAATGGACTAACTTCCACACAAAGGCCAATCCCAAAACTCCCACTTCCATTCTCTTGATGTACAACTCCCTCTGGGTAGATCCAAGATCTATTTGTCTATTGCTGAGAATGTGCAATTTGAAGGAACTTTGAGGAGGCTATAAATATTCTAGCAGTATGGAGATCCTCTCAAATCCAACCAATTCTAAATATCCAAATTTGAAGACTCTGGGATTAATTCAATATTCTCAGGTCTAGGAGATGACATAGACTCAACTTTCTGCCTAGGTATTAATTCAACGGAGTGGCTAAGAGCATTACTAGTTTTGAGTTCCTGTCAAAACTCTGCAACTAATTATGTACCTTTGACAAGATATGTGTCTCCCTATATCCTTCATGTGTAAAATGCTTTGTGATTATAAGGAGTACTTAGAGGCTAATGAATAAATAAAAAAGTGGCTGAGTTGGTACTCAGTAACAGTTGACTATTACTAATTATTTTAGGTACACTATTTTGTGTCAGACTTTCAATGCCAGAGTGAATATTATCTAAAGCCACCTATTTCAAATCATTATTCATGACTTCAAAATAAGTACAAAAATTTATACATAATTCACAGTAATAAAGTAGAATGGAATGTACTGAAGAGCATCACATAAAATAAGAATGGGTAGTACTGAATGAAAATTTTGTGTATAAATGGTAGTTAACACAAGACTCTTAGATAAAAACTGATCTAAAGTTCAGTTTTTTTAAACTAACTCATTTAATTGGATAAGAATTAGCATCCACTCTTGGTGGAAAGAGAATTTCCAGCATGCAAAGTACCAAGTAGCCTAGAAATTTTCCTTATGGCATTGTTGAACTGAGTTTTCTGGTACTTTAGTGATTTGAAAATGGAAAACGCTATAGGTGGAAATAATATTAAATGATTTAGTTTTATATTATCCAATGATTTCACAAGATTGACTCAGAGCATGTGAATTCATTGAGTTAAAGCAGATGGGCCAAATGTTCCCCTGCCAACCAGAAAGTATTAAGACATAATTTGCAGTGCATGATTGATTCAATGAACTTATAATAAGGCTGCATTGTAGAAATAATAGAATAGATATACAGGTGTCTAAAAGGAATCATTTGAAAAAAAAAAGTGAACAAGAAGAAATCAGTTCGTCCTCTCAGGTACTTCTGCAGAAATCTGTTACATAGACTAGTACTGCTTGTTGAAATTACCTTCAACTGACTTGCTTAACTCTATCAAGCAGATGAAGGGGATTCCTAATGAAGTGGTTAAAACCAATTGCATAAACATTCTTGGTAACTAATGAAAACAGTCCAAGAGTATAGGGACCCTATTCTTTCACCTTTCCCACCTCCAGGGAATTAAAGTCTCACATAACATGGGTTGCACTCTGTGCTTTCCACTCCAACACAAGTTTTCTTTGTAAGACTCCAGCAAATAGCATACCAATGGGTAAAGGAATGACATTTTAAAAACCTGTCGTGTTCTTTCCCCAGATTTTGGAAATATATTAACTTTGGTTTAACTCATCTTTCCCACAGAAAAAAATTAGGGTGGGGGAGAAAGGGCTTGTTTTCATCTGGCCTGGGCTACGATGTTTTCCTTCAGTACAGAGAGAGGTAGAGGGCATGTGTCTGGGTCACAAAGACACATCTCAGCTGTGTTTCTGAATGTGCAGGTAGGTGGTCTCAGTCCTCTTGGAAGAAAACAGTAGTCATATAATAAAATGACTCTAGGGACAAAGTACCTTTGTCAGCCTGCCATCAAAGACTGTTAGCTCCTCTTTTTCTAATGTGGCAGTGTTGTTCTTTACAATGTTGAAACCAATACCCTAAGTCCTGTAGAGCAGGGGAATCCAAATGAGCCCCCCTTAAAAAAAAGAAATAAAAAGATCTTTATGGCATATGAAGACCACATCAGTGATACATGGACCACTTCTGAATTTGATAAAAATCTTGGGAACAACGCAAGAACCACATCAGTAACTCATAGCCATGTGAACACCTGTTGAAAAAAAATCACATGCCAACCACATAAAGTCTATGCAAAACACTAAAAGTATAAAAGCTATGTTGACTTGAATATCTCTGTCCTTCTCCAAACCTGGAAAGTTCTCTGCTAGTATCTCACTAAAAAGGCCTTCCAATCCTTTCTCTCTCTCCATGCCTTCAGGAACTCCTAGAACTCGAATGTTGGTTTTTTTAATAGTATCCTGTAGATTCCCAACAATATTTTTTAGGTTTCTAATTTCCTCTTCTTTTCTTTGGTTTGACTGTATGTTTTCCTGTGCTCTATCTTCTAAGTCCGATATTCTCTCTTCTGCTTCACCCATTCTGTTTTTAAGGCTTTCTATAGCCTTGGAAACTCATGACTAGTACATAGGGAGATTATTGATGCCATAAACAGGAGTGTCAATTTGTAAAGTCAACAACAGGAGTCACTGTGCACTTACTCCTCATGTAGGATCTCTGTCCTTAATGTGCTGTACACTGAGGCTTAATGCTATAACGAGTACTCAAACAGTATATTTCACTTTGTGTTTCTATGGGGGTGCAAACGATTGAAATCTTTATTTGATGTACACTAAACTGATCTTCTGTAAAAAAAAAAAAAAAGAAAAAAAAGAAATTATCAATTCCCAACTTGACTCTCACTGGGATTAAACATGACAATAGGTCTGATCTGATTTCATCATGATTTAAAAAAAAATCATCTATTATTTTTCACTTTATGTTTCTGTGTGGGAACAAGCTGTTGAAATCCTTACTTAAGGTATACTAAGCTGATCTTCTGTATATTAAGATAATCGAAAATGAATCTTGATGTGAATGGAAGGGGAGAGGGAGTGGGAAAGGGGAGGGTTGTGGGTGGGAGGGACGGTAGGGGGGGGGGGAAGCCATTGTAACCCATGAATCGTACTTTGGAAATTTATATTCATTAAATAAAAGATTAAAAAAAAAAAAGATTAAACAGAAAAAAAAAAATAAAAGCTATGTTGACTTATGCAATTGATAAGGAGTAAAACAATCTGCCTGTCATTCCAGTTATAGGAATGAATCCATGGCACTATTGTGATAAATTGAATATACCATAGTCCTTTGCAGAATTATTTTAAGTGATTTATATATTTATAGGTCCCTGATTATGCAAATTGTGGCCAATAAACTGTTATTGGTTTTATGAAGGTTATTGGAAGCCTTAACTAGTTCTGTATGAAATACTGATTTGCTAGCATATTTGTATGCTAATGTGTTTCTTTCATCATGCTTAATTCAGCTCTATTTTTCTGCGCTATTTTTATGTATGGCAAATAGAAGCAGCAAATAAAGAAGATCCTGAATTTTCAGCTCCTTAGGCATTGCATGTCATATGGTCATTGAAGTATAAAAATGATCTGACAAGGAATCTAGGGCACAAGTATAAAAAGAGATAGTTCATCTTCAAAGACCATAAGGAGAGATAAATTGAAAGATAACAGAAATAAGTTAAAGGAGCTTCTGTTAGAAATATGTTTTGCTTATACATTTCTTTGGAACTATCATTTGACTGGCAGAAAAATTCAGGGTGAGTAGAAGTTTCTACATTAAATAATTCCAACAGCATAAAACATTATCTTCTATTTTTAAGCACAAGGTCACTGTTCAAATATAGCATCTTTATAACACATTTATCCTATTGTCTCATCTTCAAAGCTATTTTTACTTGCATAGTAGATTGTAATTTTAATCATTTTATAGCTAAATTTAGTCATAACAATTATGCAAATTTAAGTACCAATTGGATGTCTTAATGCTATTAGTTATTCTTGCACTAGTTCCTTTTAATAAAAATACCTTTTAAGTTTTAAACTTCTTCATAAACTTAAACATTTTAAAAAATTTATTTATTTGAAAGGCAGATGGGGCCAGTGCTGTGGTTTAGTAGGTTAGGCCTACTCTTATGGCACCAGCATCCCATATGGGTGCCGGTTCATGTATCAGCTGCTCTACTTCCCATCCAGCTCCCTGCTGGTGGCCTGGAAAAGAAGTGGAAGATGGCCCAGGTGCTTGCTTGGGCCCCTGCACCCATGTAGGAGACCCAAAGGAAGCTCCTGTCTCCAGGCTTCAGAGCAGCCCAGCTCCAGCCATTGCAGCCATTTGGGCAGTAAACAAAGGGATGGAAGACTTTTCTATCTCCCTCTCCCTCTCTTTATCTGTACCTCTGCCTCTCAAATAAGTAAATAAATCTTTAAAAAAAGAAGAAGAAAGAAAGAGGGGCCAGTGCTGTGGCACAGCAGGTAAACGCCCTGGCCTGAAGCACTGACATCCCATATGGGCATCGGTTTGAGACCTGGCTGCTCCAGTTCCAATCCAGCTCTCTGCTATGGCCTGGGGAAGCAGTAGAAGATGGCCCAAGTCCTTGGGCCTCTGCACCCACGTGGGAGACCCAGAAGAAGCTCCTGCCTCCTGGCTTCAGATCGGCACAGCTCCAACTGTTGCAGCCAATTGGGGAGTGAATCAGCAGATGAAAGACCTCTCTCTCTCTCTCTCTCTCTCTGTAACTCTTTCAAATAAATAAATAAATCTTTAAAACAAAAAAGAAGAGAGAGAAAGAAAGAAAAAAAAGAAAGAGAGAAGAAGGAAGGAAGGAAGGAAGGAAGGAAGGAAGGAAGGAAGGAAGGAAGGAAGGAAGGAAAGAAGGAAGACTGAGGAAAGAAACAGGTAGAGCTTCCAGCTACTGGTCCACTTCCCAAAATGCCCATGCTGTCTGGGGCTGGGCTGAGGCCAAAGCCAAGAGCCAGGAACTTAATCAGGTCTCCTACATGGGTGATAAGGACCCAAGAACTTAGGCTATCAACTAATGCCTCCCAAGGTGTGCATCAGCAGGAAGTTGGAGTCCGGAGCCGGGGTGGGGTGGAGGGTATTGAACCCAGGCACTCCATTGTGGAACACAGACATCTTTTTTTTTTTTTTTAACTTTTATTTAATATATATAAATTTCCAAAGTACAACTTTTGGATTATAGTGGCTTTTTCCCCCCATAACCTCCCTCCCACCCACAACCATCCCGTCTCCTGCTCCCTCTCCCATCCCATTCACATCAAGATTCATTTTCAATTATCTTTATATATAGAAGATCCATATTCTTAACTGTTGGACCAAGTGCCTGCCCCTGCACTAGTTTCTTAAATGGCTATTTAATTTTACATTTCATGACATGAATCGATTGAAGTTGGTGAAAAAAGAAGTTATGAATTTACTCCCTGGGCATTCTAATGAACTTTCTGCTTTTCTAAGATCATAGAAAGCAGCCTGTCCCAGACAATCCTCTCACTAACATAGAACCTTTGTCCTCCAGTAACTAGGATAGGAAATAATCATAGGATTCTCTCACCAGTATTGAGTACATCATTGCAATCCTGGGACTTGGTGTAGGTTCTACAAATGAACAATTTATCATTTTGTTGTCGTTCCAATGATGGTTAATAATCTGATAGGTCAGAGATGCTGAGCCAAAAACATAGGCAAGACATGCCTATGTCGTGCAGAACTGAAGAAACTCCTGTAGATAGCAAATAAATATGCAAGTATTACATGACACTTTGACAACCTTCATATGTGTAGATAAAGTGGGGTTTTGCTCAGCCCTTGCATTATGTGTAATTTTTATTTTTTTTATTTTTAAACTTTTATTTAATAAATATAAATTTCCAAAGCACAGCTTTTGGATTATAGTGGGTTTTCCCCCCATAACCACCCTCCCACCCACAAACCATCCCATCTCCTACTCCCTCTCCCATCCCATTCTTCATTAAAATTCATCTTAAATTATCTTTATATATGCAAGATCAACTTAGTATATACTAAGTAAAGATTTCAACAGTTTGCACCCACACAGACACACAAAGTATAAAGTACTGTTTGAGTACTAGTTATACCGTTACTTCACATAGTACAACACATTAAGGACAGAGATCCTACATGGGGAGTAAGTGCAGTGACTCCTGTTGTTGATTTAACAATTGACACTTTTATTTATGGAGTCAGTAATCACCCGAGGCTCTTTTCATGAGCTGCCAAGGCTTTGGAAGCCTCTTGAGTTTGCCAACTCCGATCTTATTTAGACAAGGCCATAATCAAAGTGGAAGTTCTCTCCTCCCTTCAGAGAAAGCTACCTTCTTCTTTGATGGCCCATTTTTTCCACTGGGTTCTCACTCACAGAGATCTTTCATTTAGGTCATGTGATTTTTATTTTTACTGTTCAGTGCTTTGCCCAGTGTGTTTTTCAGAGGTTCCAGTGATAAGCTTCCCACTACACTTTTGATGGAGATTGAATAGGGAGTTTCTCCCCCTGTAGTTATTGTGCTTTTAGCTAGACATTTTTGAGGTCTCAGTGTAGTCCAACCATTCCTGTGTGAACCACATAAATTTTATGGGAGTTATTCCATTTATTTTTATTTAGGGAGGAACCTGTCAGGAATTTGTTTTACCACAGAACAGACACTTTTTGTGATTATTATTTGTTCTTTGCAGAATACTAATGGGGTTTTTGATGTGTTCGAAGTCCAAAAAAACCTGAGAATTTAAAGGTCACACTTATGGAAGTGAAAATAGCTTCTAGCTTGACAGTTGGCAAAATGAAAAATGCTAATTATGTATTTGACTCACTGTTTTTACACAGATACTTTTTTTTCAACTCTGTTGATTGGTATATTTGGTAGCTAAATGAATCAGCTCACTGAAATATTCATTCTAGTGGTTTAGTTAGAGACAAAACAATCATTTGGTTGACAATTATTTTTCCTTTTATGTTATGCAATTTGATGTATTAAGATCAGAATTAATTTAGATTGGTAAAGAAAAATCAACTTTAAATGGGAAACATCCTAAATATAGATTATTTAACATAGAGACTTGAATATAAAGATATTAGAATGAGAACTATCTCTGATAGCCCTTCTCCTAGAAGTATTGAAATAGAGGATATAATATTATTCATTCCATTTAAACACAAGAAGAAGCACCAAGGAGATAAAATATAATTTTTAAAAGAAATTTAGTTTGTCATGACTTTCTCTGGCCTATAGAACAATACAAACTCACCATATTCATCTTCTTAGAGACCTTCAAATGTCATATTTATTTTTATTTATCTCTTCTGTTTTCTTTTGTTGTTGTTGTTATTCTCTCTGCTGAAAATAGTTTGCTTTTCCTCTCTGTTGGTCAATATCTAACCAATTCTTCCAGTCTATCTCCTTCATAATATCTTCCTTTATGTTCTTACCATGATGTCAGCCCTCACTGGTGGTGCTGTGGCACAGTGGATTAAGCCACTGTCTGCAGTACTGGCATCCCATATGAGCACCAGTTCAAGTCCCAGCTGCTCCACCTCCTATCCAGCTCCCTGTTAATGTGCTTAGGCAATAGAAGATGGTCCAAGTCCCTGGGCCCCTGCAACCATATGGGAGATCTGGATGAAGCTCCTGGCTTCCGCCTGGCCCAGTCCTGGCTGTTGTGGACAACTGGGGAGTGAACTAGCAAATGGAAAGCCTCTTTCTCTCTCTCTCTACATTTCTCTCTCTCTCTCTCTAACTCTTTCAAGAGAAAAAATAACTATTTTTAAAAAATAAAAGTAAAAAAAAATAAGCTCCATGTTTAGTTTACTTCTATATCCCAAGTGCCTGAAAGAGTACTCAACACTTATTAGGTAATCCATGAATACTTGCTGAGTAAATCAGTAAGAGATACATAATACAATTATTGCATTAAGTAGAGGAGAGATTACAAACAGATTTGTGAGTTATGTGATAGGAATTTCTGTTTGAGGAAAAATATTTTAAAGACATAAATTTTATCCCTCCAAACTCTTAAAAACCTATTCATTTTCTTGTTCTCTGAGCCTTAAATTCCTTATCTATACATGGATAAGAATAACAACTTTGAAGGACTAAAAAAAAACCAGCATCCTGTTAAAGCTGCCCCCCCCCAATATAAAAAGGTCGATCCTGAGAGAATTCATCTTCAGCGTATCTTCACTACAATAAATGCTAGGAAAAATTCTTCAGGTTGAAGAGGACAGATTGCTTAGGAAAGCCAAGAGTAGAAAGAAATAAAGAGCACAAGAAATGAAATCATCCAAAAATAATAGAAGAAGCCAGTCTCTAATGTAGCTTTCAGACAACATCTTGAAACCCCAGGGCACAAAAAAGGAGTAAGTTGACCAAAGTAGTGAAGGCCAAACAGAAGTTAAATACAATATAGAATCTAGATAGGACATTGTGAACACAAAACAAAACAAAAGCAAGTACAGTTCCCGGCCTGTAGGATGTAGGGTATCCTCAATATATTTCACTCCTCATACCACTTTTATTTACTGTCATAAAGTGAAACCATAAAATTATCTCAAGAACCACAACTGGGTCAGTATAATTCATCTCTTTAAGAATTTACCCAGTGGAAAATGTGCCTAACGTGGGAACAAATGTTACACACCAGCCATCAATGAAATTAAAAAAATAGTCATTAATAAAAAGTAAATCTAGGGCTTCCATTATGTTTTTCAAAGATTTTTTTTCACTCCTCAATTTGAAAACCCAACTGGTCTTTATTCAAATTTTAAAAAATGAAGAACTTTTACACAAGCATATATATATATATATATATATATATATATATACACATATATAAGCTTATGTATAGTTCCTTTGCAATTCATTTGTAAACTTATCTCCATGTAACTATACTCAGTTATATAGAGAGATGTTCATCCAAATATAATTTTCTGAATTTCTTAAATAGGAGAGTACTTCAAACGTTTCTGGAAAAGTGGAATTAAAAGATAAGTATATTTGGGGGGTGCCCACTGTGGTGTAATTGATCAAGTCACTACATGGGACATCCCTATCCCATATCAGGGTACCTGGGATGCAATGCTGTCTCTGCTTCCTATGCTAACATGCACTGTGGGAGGCAACAGATGATGGATCAATTATTTGGGTTTATGCTACCCATGTAGAAGATCCCCAGAGAGTTCCTGGTTCCTGGCTTTGGCCTGGTCCAGCCTCAGCTCTTGCAGGCATTTGGGGAATCAGTGAATGAAAAATCTCATTGTCTCTGTTGCTCTGTTTTTCAAATAACAAAATAAAAGCAAAAAGATAAGTATACTTTGGTACCAAAAATTCTTGAAACCCGTGCATAGTAATTTTCATAAAATGTATTTTCCATAAACTTTTTGAAGATCCCTTGTTTGAAAGGGATTTCAAGATCTTTTTCTCCTAAAATAGATTTATCTGTTACTTTCTTTTTTCCATTAACTCTTGGAAGTCATTTCATATAGAAAACAAATTGGTAACTTGTTGACATAAGATTTTGTGATGTTTCTGATTATTTTGATAAGTGGATGAGGTTTCCAGAAAAAATATGAAAGTTGTGTTAACTATCCTCATGGCTACCTTCACTAATATTCTGACAGTAAGGAAAGCACAGGTGAAGTAATTTAGATGCTTACCATTCCTTCTCAGCATAAATGAATTGATCCTTGATTCTGGAACTTGTAAAATCTTTGCTCTATTTCCATATTTGGAAAAAGCTTTCATCATCCAGGGTCCTTTGGATTCCAGTATTTTCAATCCCAGGTTCTGGATTTGGTTTTGGTAATCGCTCTTTGGCAGCATTCTCACTTCTATGGAATAGCAAAGGTTTATTGTCGTGAACTTTGGAGTAGATTTTAGTGTGGCATTTTGACCCTATGAAGAAGAGCCCTTAAATTACCAACCAGTGATAAGCTGCAGAAATACATGAATTTCTTTCTCTTTTCTTACTTTATCTCTGAGAAGGAAATCAAGCGTCACAGGATAACTTTTCATTTGAAGGTCTGTTTTCTGGACAGTTTCTTTGCTCTCAATAAGAACATCTTAATGGGTGGTTGGACAACGGAGTGCACAAGAATCCAGTGTTGGCTCAAGTGTAGGAAGCATTTGTGTTGTCCATGGACATATCTAATTCCTTTGCTGGGGGATCTTCTGGATGCCTTTTGGTTTGATATCTGAGTTCAAAAGGCCAACACATATGTGATAAAGTCAGGACACGAAGACAAAACAATGTTGAAAAAGAATTATTGATGGCTTGAGGCATGAGAAACTGATGAAACACTTTTTAGAATTAATTTCATGCCTTACGCAAGCAATCTGTTGGCATCATAAAGGTATTTCTTAAAGTGAATGAGGGAGGCATGAGTGGTAAAATAAAACTGAAGAAATATGCTAAGTAAGACTGCAAAATTCTCTTCATCATAACTATACCCAGATAATTATGCATCTGGTTCCTTAAGAAAGCTCTTATACTTTTCTTTTCCTTATCTTTTTTGATTTCAGCCCTTTTTCTTCAGACAGAACACTTCAAACAGTTTATGGAAAATGGTGTTTAAACAAAACTTTGGAATTTTACATGCAATGGGTCTTCCAAAAGCTCATGGAAAATATGTATTATGTAAACCTATGTTTAGATTTAAAAATATTTTTTCATCACAATGAACTTATCATTTAACTTCATTTTTCGGCGAACCTTTGGAAGTACCCTCACATTTCTCTTGTTATCCAAAACAATGCTTCTTTGTTCCTATTTTTTCACTGAAAGAAAATGAACTCTCTCTTATTTCAGTCCTCTCAAATAATTTTATTCCAGGTTCACTTTGGGAGAAGTAAGCATTATGTATTTGATTGGGAAAAACATACTGGCTGCTATTATTTGTTTATTTCTCTATCACTGAAAGGTAAATCAAATCTTTGAGAAGTATTCTATCTCCAATAATAATTCTTACTTGTTTTGGACACAGAATTTATAAAGCATTATGTCCCCTCTTCAAGAAAATTTTACTTTCTTTTTGGTTCAGGACTTTGAATATCTAGATCTCATTGAAAAATAGGTGAACTCTTAAATGAATGCATAAGACATATTAGCAGATAATTCCTTTTCGGCCACTAGCAATGTAAATCTGATCAATTCAGTTAAACCTTCTAGGACTCTCCTTTAAAATGAGGAATTTTAACCATATGGTGTCTAAGATCAGTTGCAATCTTTTTACCTTAATATTTTATTTATTATTTTTGAGATAACAGAATTTTAAATTTACATTATAGTCAAAGGTTTAATGACTCTGCTAAATTGTGGGGAGCAGCCCGGACTGGACTGAGTTACTGGAATTAAGACTTATTCTATGCATCTGCTCTCCCACAATATGGCGCTGGGAGAGAAGTAAACAGCTTCTGCACAGCTGCCTCCAGTTCAGCCAATAAACTGTAGGACTTGCTCCTGATTGGAGGAGAGCAGCGTACTCGGCGTGTGGGCAGCCGAGTTAGGATTGGCGGAGGAGGACTATAAAGGAGGAGAGAGACGGCATGCACCAGGAACATCTAAGGGGAACATCTAGCTGAAGGAACACCTGTGCAGCCCCCGAGAGAGCCGGCTGGCGGTGTGCCGCTCCCCTGCGGAAGTGGGGAATGTGGCCAGGGTAACTGCCCTTCCACGGAGGTGGAAGGGATAGTAGCCAACCCGGGAAGAACCAGCAGCAAACCCGGGGAGGGCCGAGCAGACGAAAGAACAGCGCAGGGTTTAGTGTCGCTCCTCCACGAAGAGGGGGAGCGACACTAAATAAAGAATTCAACAAATGAAAATGGAATTTTAAGTACAGAGAGACACCAAAACTATGGGACATAAAGGTGTCAACGCATTATAAGATACTTTCATAATGTATGCAGTCTAGTTGGTGGGAAATCTCCCTTGTATCTCAATTTTTTCACTTAGGAAAACAGAACAGTGACATTGACAGGGAGGGGCTTTCCTTCTTATCTGTACTCTTGGATAATATTTAAACAATTTAATATGAAGTGGACAATTAAAACTATAAAAAGAAATAGAGAAGTAAATTATACCATTGAAATAAAATATATTACATTTTAAATATATCAGTAAAAATGTAATAAGTCATATTGGTCCAATACTCTCATTCAGCACCTTACTTACATAGGAAATTTTTGGTGAAGAATATGTTGTAGGAAAAATTGAGCTCTAAACTGGATGACAGTAAAATGAGATTTCATTCCCTAATGAATGTCACAGAGAAAGTAATGTATAGGGGCTTCTACATGTGGCAGAAGCAATAAAACATTTATTCCAGAGTAGCTCTTCAGACTCAAGGTCATAGCAGAGAGATGAGATAGATTACAAGAAATCATAAACAACAGCTTAGAAGACTGACCAAAGCTCATATCTGAGACAGTCTGGGAGTACCTCTGTCCTCCTTGGTGGTTCTTCAATGAATGTGAGATGCTTGTGGAGGCATATTCTGCTTTCCAGGTGATTCTGGGAACCCAAGTGACATGAGTGAGGTCTAGCTATTGTGTGTGTGTGTGTGTATTTTATTTTCTCTGATCTTTTATTCATTTTGTAAAAATCTTTACCCATTACATCTTTTGGGTCATTTGGCTCAACTCACTGCCTTACATGACATCTGCATCTTGTAAAACTTTCCTAGCTGTATATTTTCAGTTTAAACCTGTTCTTGACAGTTTTACTGTTGCAAAAATGAACTTGTTTGTCCTAGCATTTGCCAGTTCACAGATGTCTTATTTATAGGATACAAGAGAGCATTTTTCTTCATTTAGGAAACAGATCATAAGATTTCAACTTTATGGATAAAAAGAATTTAAGACTGTGAAATCTTATTTTTTTTTTATAAGATTTCACAGTCTTAAATTCTTTTTATCCATAAAGTTATAAGATCAGCACTGATCCAAGATTATTCAACTCTGCTCAAAACCCAAAACATACAGTTAAGTGAATATTTGAAAAATACATTTCCACTAAATGTATTTATTTTCAATGCCTTTTGTGCTTTAATGATTGAGTGCCTGAGTGGCTTGTGCAATGTGTGTTGCTCCTACACCTTACTAAAATACATTCTATATGACTTCTTTCAATGGAAGCTCATTGTCAAATGGTATGATCAGCGATCAGCAAGGAGTGTTTCTTTTTTTTTTTAGCTTTTATTTAGTAAATATAAATTTACTAAGTACAGCTTATGGATTACAATGGCTTCCCTTCCCCCAAAACTTCCTTCCCACCCACAACCCTCCCAACTCCCGCTACCTCTCCCATTCCATTCACATCAAGATTCATTTTCAATTATCTTTATATACAGAAGATCAACTTAGTATATATTAAGTAAAAATTTCAACAGTTTGCACCCACACAGAACATAAAGTGTAAAATACTGTTTGAGTAATAGTTATAGCATTAATTCATATTGGACAACACATTAAGGACAGAGATCCTACATGAGGAGTAAGTGCACAGTGACTCCTGTTGTTGACTTAACAAATTGACACTCTTGTTTATGGCGTCAGTAATCTCCCTAGGCTCTTGTCATGAGTTTCCAAGGCTATGGAAGCCTTTTGAGTTCGCTGACTTCAATCTTATTCAGACAAGGTCATAGTCAAAGTAGAAGTTCTCTCCTCCCTTCAGAGAAAGGTACCTCCTTCTTTGATGGCCCATTCTTTCTACTGGAATCTCACTCGCAGAGATCTTTCATTTAGGTTTTTTTTTTTCTTTTCCAGAGTGTCTTGGCTTTCTATGCCTACAATATTCTCATGGGCTCTTCAGCCAGATCCGAATGCCTTAAGGGCTGATTCTGAGGCCAGAGTGCTGTTTAGGACATCTGCCATTCTATGAGTCTGCTGTGTATCCCGCTTCCCATGTTGGATTGTTCTCTCCTTTTTTTATTCTATCAGTTAGTATTAGCAGACACTAGTCTTGTTTGTGTGATCCCTTTGACTCTTAGACCTATCAGTGTGATCAATTGTGAACTGAAATTGATCACTTGGACTAGTGAGATGGCATTGGTACATGCCACCTTGATGGGATTGAATTGGAATCCCCTGGCACATTTCTAACTCTACCATTTGGGGCAAGTCAGTCTTGAGCATGTCCCAAATTGTACATCTGCAAGGAGTGTGTTTCTAACAGAATGAGAGATCAATGTCTACTGGCATAAGAAACACTCGTTGATTTAGTGAGTCTTGTTTATTGCCTATGATAGATTCCAGGCATTGTTGGTTTTGAAGTACAGATCAATTCATACTTGATCTTTGCCCTAACCAAGCTCAGGCAACAATAAGACAATTCTAACACAATGTATAAATAGCTAGGATAAGACAATACCTAGAAATAACATCTAACCCAGACTATGGGGTCAGAAAACACTTCCCAGAATGTGAAAGCCATATTGAGACTGAAGTGGTGAGTAGATGTAAGCTGATTTTCTGTTTTCAATGCTGTTTAATAGCAACCCCTACAATTACTGACATAAAGTAACCACTTGATTATATCCTACAATGTTATGGATTAGAAATTCAGGCCAGGCTTGGCTGGGAAGTCTTCTGTTCCATGTGATTTTCATATTGTGTATTGTGTTCTGAGCCTTGTAAACTGGAATATTCTCTTGTAAAGGCTCAAGTCTCACAGAGAGCACTGCAGGAGAATAAGACAGGACTTGCAAACTGCTCAGATATTACGTAGAATCATTTCTTTGTGTTCCAGTGTTTCCAAATAAGTCATAGGAAAATTCCAGCTTCAAGGTGAAGAGGTACACAAAGTTGTAAGTACAAGGAGGCAAGATTTTCTGGGAGGCCATCAGTGGAGATGAGCTACCTCTCCAGGCAAAGGGGAAAGGAGGAGAAATAAATCTGGCAAAGAGATTAGGGTAAAAATTTTTTCCCCAGAGAATGCTTAGCTGCTCTAGATTCTGTATTATTTTTCTGCAATATATTTACTTCCTTCTTTTCTTTTAGTCCAATATGATTTATATCTGTCCTTTTGGGAGTTGTTTTTTGTAAGAATATTCTGATTATACCTAGCCATTTTTCTCCCAATAAATCTGCCAATTTTTTAATTTTCTGAATGTAGGAAGTTCAAATGGAAGTCAGTGGCCACAATCTGATATCATTTGACACCTGTCCCAGTGGTTCAGAAATCTTCTAACTATTCAAACTAAGTATATCAAGTCAAGTTTAACCTATGGAATTAACAGTTTCTCCCATGATATGCAAAAACTTTGTGCTGTCTGTATATGACAGCCTTGACTCCATGTAACAAACCAATACTAACTGGTCTGTCAGCAAGCCATACCAGGTTACCTCTTTGTAAAATATATAGTTCTCTTAACTCTGCTAACATTAGGCAAGACTCCAATCTTATTATGCTGTGATTAATCTCCTATTTGTTCCTCCTAGTGATCAAGGCCAAGGGAAAATTGGCCAAAGATCTGAGAAGGCCAAGGGGGAGATATCCAAAATCATGATTTTTAAAAGAACCAAACTTAAACTGGAATCATTCATGTGAGATCATCTAATTTTATTGCTAATAAAAGTGAAGTCAGGATACTGTCATCATTCTCAATGTTTTGAAATTTTTATATGGATGTTAAAAAGGTCCTCTTTACCATAGATAAATAAAACTATATTCTATTTTAAGTATGATATAATTGGCCTCATCAAAAACAAAACCAACTTTTATCTCTTCCTGTTCTGAGTAGATCTCTGTTTGAAGTTGCTTTCACATTAAATCCACTGTTCAGATAAGAAATAACTTCACCTAATGGGCCCAACATTTTTCTGCTGGTGAGATTTTCAGGTTTTCATATGAAGTCAGAATGTAAGATATTGATGTACAGAAGCCACATTTCCCTCCTGTGTTCTGAATGCAGGCCAGGGATTTCTGTAACAGACATCTAAACTTCAAGTTCTTTTTCTTTATGGAAAGTAAAAAACTTTAGTTTCTTTCTAAGGAAACCATCATTTTTGTCAGAAGGCATTTGGAATAATTGTAAACAGAAGGTGGAGAGATGGGCCTCTATAGGTTTATCAGCGGATGAGAGATAAAAGTGTATCATGGAACTCAGCGGCCTGATGTTCAATTTGCATCTACATTGATGTGATTTAAATGTCTCCTCTTCCTATCATTCCTACTAATCAGCAGCAGCACCTACTACACTCATAAATGCCCAGGTTGAATAGGTATATTCTTAGAAATTGAGAGTGGATCAGTGAGGAAAGTGCTCCGTGCAGTCCTATAAGATCCTTGGGATGCCCCACCCCATATCTGAGCGTCTGTTTCAGGTCCTGGCTATCTGCTTCTGACCCAGTTTTCTGCTCACACTCATTCTTGGAGGCATCCCGTGTTGGCTGGAGCGTTGATCCCCAGGGTAACAGCCAGACTACTGGCTTTGGTTTGGGTCAGCCCCAGCTGTTGTGGGCATTTGTGGATTGAACCTCCAGATGAAAGATCTTAATGTCTCTCTCTCTCCTATCCCTAACAGGCTTCCAAGAAAAGAAAAAAAAAAAAAAAAAGGAAGTCATTATGAAGAATAGCAGGCTTTACAAAGGAAAATAGTATTTTACAAAGGGAAAGTACCATGAGAAATTAGTCTTTTTTTTTTTTTTTTTTTTTTTGACAGGCAGAGTGGACAGTGAGAGAGAGAGACAGAGAGAACGGTCTTCCTTTTTCCGTTGGTTCACCCCCAAAGGCCGCTGCGGCCTGCACACTGCGCTGATCCGAAGCCAGGAGCCAGGTGCTTCCTCCCGGTCTCCCATGCAGGTGCAGGGCCCAAACACTTGGGCCATCCTCCACTGCCCTCCCGGGCCATAGCAGAGAGCTGGACTGGAAGAGGAGCAACTGGGACAGAATCTGGCTCTCCAACCGGGACTAGAACCTGGGGTGTCGGCACCGCAGGCGGAGGATTAGCCTATTGAGCCATGGTGCCGGCCAATTAGTCTATTTTGTATAGCAATCAATATTTTACATCTTATTAAAGACAGACCAAACAGTGTCATTAATCTTCAGTACTTGTGTTTTTTTTTAATGAATATTATTTTTACATGTAGATTTCAAAATGAAATGCACAATAGGAAAATAAAAAGCAAGACTTTTAACATACTTTCTGTAAAAAATGCAAGTGAAGTTCCTAGATGAGCCACAAAATTACATTTTTAGGCAGAATTCCTAACTTTTATTTATTTATTTATTTTGATAGAGAAATAGCTCCATGGAATTTTGAAAATGTATTCAAACGATATATTTCAAAATATGATTATTTACTTGTTAACAGACTTTAGAAAGTAGCAGCAGAGTTATGGTTAGTGTCATTTTTCACTACCATTAAGACAATGAAATTCACACAGTATTTTGATTTGATGATAATGGTGATAGTACAATACACTGACCACTAGATGGAGGTAGGCTCTCCTTGCTCCACTTAAGATAATTTCCCTTCCTTCCCTCCCTTCCCTTCCCATCCCTTTCTCTTCCCTTTCTCTCTTTTTTTCTTACTTTTGTAAAAATTTTCTTTTTCTAAGGAATTTATTAATACATTAGATTCTCACAATCACAGAAAATGCATGATAATTACAACATGATTCTTATCAATTCTCATGTGAATGTGATATTAATACAAAAAGGACAGATTCAATGTAGTTCATAGATATAATTGTAAGAATAAAATGATACTTTCCTGTTTCCATCTTTCTTCCTGCTTCCTTTCTTTCTCCCTACTTTCTTTCCTTTTTTTCTTTTTTAGTTTTTGGTGTAATATATTTCTAATTAATAATACAGTCAGGGCTTAATGCTCCACTGAATAAAGAGATCAACAAGTATAGACCCTAGGTCAGTGGAATATAGGAAAGGGCTATAACACTAATCAAACAAAAAAAATGCCCATTTCATTCATCTATAGTAAATTTTAAAATAATCTCAGATCAATAAAACTGTAATAGGACATCATTCTTAGCCATTTGTTTGAATAAAGCATAAAGCAAAGTTTGAAAAAAAACTACATCTGCAGCAATAATGATACACAGCAGCATTTCTTTCTTTTTTTTGTTTTTTGATTTTCTTAAATTTTAGTTTCCAAATTTAAGGGAGAATATGTGATATTTATCATTATATGTCCAGCTTATTTCACTCAGCATAATATCTTCCATTTGCATCCATTTTTATGCAAATAGTAGAATTTCATTATTTTCTATAGCTGAATAATATTCCATGCATGCACCATACTTTCTTTATCCATTTATATGATAATGGTTGATTCCGTATTTTGGATATTGTGAACCGTGCTGTTATAAACTTCGTGGTGCAGGTATGTCTTCGATACAATGTGTTCATGTCTTTTGGGGATATTGCCAGCAGTGGGATTGCTGGATCAAGGCTAGTCTATTTCTAGTTTTAAAAGAAATTTCCATACTGTTTTTCACAGTGGCTGCACTAATTTTCATTCCCACCAATATTGTATCAGAATTTTCCTTTCTCCACATCCTCCCTAGCATTCCCTACACTCTGCTTTTCGACAATAGCCATTCTGACAGGGGTGAGGTGATATTTCATTGTGTTTTGACTTGCATTTCCCTGATGGCTTGTGATATTGAACATTATTTTCATTTATTTGTTAATTGTATTTCTTCTTTTCAGAAATGTATATTGTCATCCTTTGCCCATTTCTTTACTGGATTTGTTGTTTTTTTTATTATTATTGAGTTTATATTGTTGATATATTCTGGATATTAATCCTTTGTTGGATAAGTAGCTTACAAATATTTTTCTCACTCTGACTTCTGTCTCTTCAAGCTATTGATTATATCCTTTGCTGTACAGAAGCTCCTGAGTTTGAGGTAAATCCTGGTTGTCTAGTTTTGCTTTTGTTGCTTGTGTTTTGGAGGTCTTTTCCAAGAAGTCAATACCTACACCAATGCCTCTGTGTCTTTCCCCTATGATTTCTTCTAGCAACTTCATAATCTGAGGTCCTAAAGTTAAGTCTTTGATCTAGCTTGGGCTGATTTTCATGTATGGTAGAAAGTAGGGATCTAATTTCATTCTTCTACACCTATGTTTTGTCAGCACAAATTGAAGTGATTATTCTTTATCCAATGTATGGTCTGGGCACTTTTGTCAAAACACAGTTTTCTGTATCTATGTGATTAAATTATAAGCCTTTTATTCCATTCCATTAAGCTATGTGTCTGTTTTTATGCCAGTGCCATGCTGTTTAAATTTCCATAACTTTGTAATATGCTTTGAACTCAAGAAGTGTGATGGTTTTTGCTGGGCTTTCTTCTATTTCTTTTAAGATTTATTATTTATCTGAGAGGCAGAGTTACAGACAGAGATAGGGATAAATTGAGAGAGAGAGAGAGATCTTCCATCTACTGGTTCACTCCACAAATAGCCACTTGGCCTGAGTGGGCCAGGAGCTTCCTCTGGGTCCCCCATGTCAGTGCAGGGGCCCAAACATTTAGATCATCTTCCACTGCTTTCCCAGGCCATTAGCAGGGAGCTGGATCAGAAGTGGAGCAGCCCAGACTCCAATCAGCACCCATATGGGATGCCAGCACCCCAGGTGGAGGTTTTACTCACTGCGCCACAGTGCCAGCCCCTCCAGCTAGGTTTTTGCTCAAGATAGTTTTGGTCATTCAGGATCTTCTGTGAGTTCATATGAATTTTAGGATTTTTTTTCCTAATTCTATAAAGAATGTCATTGGTATTTCGATATGGATTGCACTGAATCTATAGATTGCTCTAAGTAGTATAGACATTTTAATGATATTCTTTCAATCCATTAGCAAGGAATATCTTTCCATCTAGTTCTGTCCTTGATGATTTCTTTTATCAATGTTTTATAATTTTCATCATAGAATGTTTTCACTTCTTTGGTTTAACTTATTCTTAAATATTTGATATTTTTTGGTAGCTATTGTGAATGGAATTTCTTCCTTAACTGCTCTTTTGGTGAGTTCATAATTAGCATAAAGAAAAGTTACTGCTTTTTTGTATGTTTATTTAGTAACCTCAGCTTTACAGAATTGGTTCATCAGTTCTCACAGCTTTCTGGTGGAATGCTAAAGTTTCTCCATGTACAGCATCATGTCATCTACAAATGTGGACATTTTGATTTCCTTCTTTCCAATTTTTATGCCCTTTATTTATTTCTGCTCCCTAATTGCTGTTGCTAACATTTCTAACACTATGTTGAATAAGAGTGGTGAAAGTGGACGTCCTTGTTGTGTTCCAGATCTGCTTCCAGGTTTTCCCCATTCAGTATTGACTGCTGGACTGTCCTATACAGTATTTGTAATTTTGAGAGGTGCTCCTTCTATTCCTAATTTGTGGAGTTTAATCGTGAAGAGATATTGAATCTTATCAAAAGCCTTTTCCACATACATCTATTGAGATGACCATATGGTTTTTGTCCTTCATTCTGTTGAAAACTCTCCAAATCTTGAAAGAGACTTTGGACATCAGGTACAGGAAGCTCAAAGTACCTCAAGCAGACTCAACCTAAACAGATTTTCTCCAAGGCACGTTGTTGTCAGATTGTCAAAAATTAAGGACAAGGAGAGAATCCCAAACACACTAAGAGAAAATCATCAAGTTACATATAAAGGGAAATCATTAGCAGCAAACTTCCAGCAGAAATTGTACAGGCCAAAATAGACTGGAATGTATATTCAAAGCCTTAAAAGAAAAAAAATTCTGCACAAGAATTTTTTAAAGCCCTTTTTAATTTTATTTTTATTTTTTATTTTTTGACAGGCAGAGTTAGACAGTGAGAGAGAGAGACAGAGAGAAAGGTCTTCCTTTTCCATTGGTTCACCCCCGAAATGGCAGCCACGGCCAGCGCACTGCGCTGATCCGAAGCCAGGAGCCAGGTGCTTCCTCCTGGTCTCCCATGCAGGTGCAGGGCCCAAAGACCTTGGCCATCCTCCACTGCCTTCCCGGGGCCACAGCAGAGAGCTGGACTGGAAGAGGAGCATCCGGGACAGAACCGGTGCCCCAACCAGGACTAGAACCCGGGGTGCCGGCGCCACAGGCAGAGGATTAGCCAAGTGAGCCGCAGCACCAGCCTCTGCACAAGAATTTATATCCAGTGAACCTATTCTTTAGAAATGAGGGAGAAATAAGGTATTTCTCAGAGAGGAAAAAATTAAGAGAATTCATCACCACCAAATCAGCCTTTCAAGAAACTCTGAAGGGAAACTTACAAGGTGGCATGTACCAATGCCATCTCACTAGTCCAAGTGATCAATTTCAGTTCACAATTGATCATAATGAAAGGACTAAGAGTCAAAGGGAGCACATAAACAAGTCTAGTACCTGCTAATACTAACCAATAGAATAAATAAAGGGGAGAGTGATCCAACATGGGAAGCGAGATACTCAGCAGACTCATAGAATGGCGGGTGTCCTAAACAGCACTCTGGCCTCAGAATCAGCCCTAAAGGCATTCGGATCTGGCTGAAAAGCCCATGAGAGTATTTCAGGCATGGAAAGCCAAGACACTCTGGCAAAAAAAAAAAAAAAAAAAAAAAAAAAAAAAAAAAAACAAACAACAACCACTAAATGAAAGATCTCTGTGAGTGAGATCCCAGTGGAAAGAACAGGTCTTCAAGGAAGGAGGTACCTTTCTCTGAAGGGAGGAGAGAACCTCCACTTTGACTATGACCTTGTCTAAACAAGATAAGAGTCGGAGAACTCAAGGGGCTTCCATAGCCTTGGAAACTCATGACTGGTGCATAGGGAGATTACTGATGCCATAAACAGGAGTGTCAATTTGTAAAGTCAACAACAGGAGTCACTGTGCACTTACTCCTCATGTAGGATCTCTGTCCTTAATGTGCTGTACACTGAGGCTTAATGCTATAACGAGTACTCAAACAGTATATTTCACTTTGTGTTTGTATGGGGGTGCAAACTGTTGAAAGCTTTACTTAATGTATACTAAACTGATCTTCTGTTAAAAAAAAAAGAAGAAGAAATTATCAATTCCCAACTTGACTCTCGCTGGGATTAAACATGACAATAAGTCTGATCTGATTTCATCGTCATTTAAAAAATCATCTATTATTTTTCACTTTATGTTTCTGTGTGGGAGCAAACTGTTGAAATCTTTACTTAATGTATGCTAAACTGATCTTCTGTATATAAATAGAATTGAAAATGAATCCTCATGTGAATGGAAGGGGAGAGGGAGGGGGAAAGGGGAGGGTTGTGGGTGGGAGGGACGGTATGGGGGGGAAGCCATTGTAATCCATAAGCCGTACTTTGGAAATTTATATTCATTAAATAAAAGTTAAAAAAAAAGAAGTAAATATCATATAAACACATTATACTACCAAAATTCATTAACAAAGCAAACACAATTAGTAACCAATCTACAAAATGTCAGGTGTTAGTTCTTATCTGTGGAAACTAACCTTGAATGTAAATGGATTAAATTCTGCAGCCAAAAGACTTAGACTGGCTGAATAACATAAAACCAAGACCCAATCACATGCTGCCTGCAAGAAAATCGCTTCACAAACAAAAATCCATATAGACTGAAAATAAAGGGCTAGATAAAGATATATGAGGCTAATGGAAGCCAAAAACAAGCAGGATTACTTAGATAAAAACAGACTTTAAATCAAAACTACAAAAAGAGCCGGTGCCGCGGCTCACTAGGCTAATCCTCCGCCTAGCGGCGCCGGCACACCGGGTTCTAGTCCCGGTCGGGGCGCCGGATTCTGTCCCGGTTGCCCCTCTTCCAGGCCAGCCCTCTGCTGTGGCCAGGGAGTGCAGTGGAGGATGGCCCAGGTGCTTGGGCCCTGCACCCCATGGGAGACCAGGAAAAGCACCTGGCTCCTGGCTCCTGCCATCGGATCAGCGCGGTGCGCCGGCCGCAGCGCGCCAGCCGCGGCGGCCATTGGAGGGTGAACCAACGGCAAAGGAAGACCTTTCTCTCTGTCTCTCTCTCTCACTGTCCACTCTGCCTGTCAAAAAAAAAAAATAAATAAATAAAAAAAAAAAACTACAAAAAGAGACAAAGATGGAAACTATATATTGATAAAAGTATCAATTACACAAGAAGATGCAACATTCATAAATATATATGTACCCAACAGAAGATCACCCAGCTAAATTCAGCAAATACTATTAAATCTAAAGGGAGAGATAGACTCCAATACAATATAGAGGATGACTTCAACATAACAGCTTCACCAGTGGACAGATCATCTAGTCAGAAAATTAACAAAGATACAAGGGAGCAAATGTACCTAACAGACATTTACAGAATGTTTCACCCAACAGCTACAGAATATACATTCTTCTCATCAGCACATGGAAAATTCTCTGAGATAGACCATATATTAGGCCACAAATCAAATCTCAGTAAACTTAAAAAAAGATTAAAGTCCTACCATGTATCTTCTCAGACTGTGAAGGAATAAACTAGAAATCTACAACAATAGAGCATTTGCAAATATGTTAAAATTAAATAACGTGTGACTGAATGACCCATGGGTTACTGGATAACTTAAAAAGGAAATCAAAAACTTTCTTAACATGAATGAAAATGAGAATATATAATATCAAAACCTGCAGGGTATAGCAAAAAAATATTAAGAGGAAATTTCATAGCAAAAAGTGCTTATATATAAAAAAGAAAGGTTTCAAATAAATGAACTAATGGGGTGTCTTAAGGACTTAGAAAAATAAGAACAAGCCAAACCCAAAGTTGGTAGAAGGTGGGTAATAATATCAGAGAAGCAATAAATTAAACTGAAACTAAAAATAATACGAAAGACCTCCATTTAAGACCTGAAGCTAAGTTGCTGGAAGAAAACTGTAACACTCCAAGACATTGATGTAGGAGATGGCTTCTTGGATAAGACCCCAAAGTCCAGGAAACAAAACAAAACGAAACACATGGGAATATATCAGACTCAGAATCTTTTGCACAGCAAAGGAAACTATCAGTAGAGTGACGACACAGCTGTCAAAATGGGAAAAATATTTGCAAATTAGTATCATGAATATATCAGCAACTTAAAAAACTGAGCAACAACAACAACAAAAAACAACCAATCCGGTTGAGAAATGGACAAAAGACCTCAACAGGCAATCTCAAAAGAAGAAATACAAATGGCCAACAAATGTATGAAAAAAATTCTCAACATCACTAGCCATCAGAGAAATGCAAGTTGAAACCACAATGAGATATTACCTCACTCCTGTCAGAGAGGCTAAAATCCAAAACACAGAGAATAACACAGATAATAACAACTGGCAAGGATGTAGACAAAGGGGAACACTTGCACACTGTTGGTGGGAGTGTAAACTGGTGCAGCCACTGTAAAAAACTATGTGGGAATTTCTTTAAAAATTAAAAATAGACTTGCCATATGATTCAGCAATCCGAATATCGGGTATATACCCAGAAGACATGAACACAGTGAATCAAAGAGATACCTGCACTACCATGTTTTATTGCAGCACTATTCACATTAGTGAAAATTTGGAATCAATCCTGGTGTCCAACATCAGGTGAATGGATAAAAAAAAATGTGGTATATATACACAATGGAATATTATTCAGCTACCAAAAATAATGAAATTCTACCATTTGCATACAAATGAATGCAACTGGAGGATATCATGTTTGAAATAAGCCGGATCCAGAAGGCCAAATATCACATTTCTCTCTTATAAGTAAAAACTAAACTTTTTTTTTTTAAAAAAGAAGAATAAAAGGAAAGAGAAAGATCTGTGTATATCAGTATTGCTGCAAATAGTTTTGTAAAACTTTGTTTTACACCTTTATCAAGCCAATGGTTAAGAATGTTATACCTCTATGGTTTTAGTTATCTGTGAGCTTAATGCAGTACTAGATGTTCAGAATCAGCACAGACATATTACTAGAAGATTTCATTGGCCCTAGCACCACAGGACTCAGGGGCTGCTTAGTCTAAGGATTTACATGTGTTTACAAAAATTTTGTTTTTATTATCACTGGAGTTGATTTCAAAAGTAAGTAAGTAGTAATGACAATTTAAATGAAGAGGTTTTTTTTTCTAAATGATTTATCAATATCTTTGAACTTACAGAGTGTGCTTGCTTCTTTGAGGCTTTATAAAATTGAAGCTTAATTTATTTAATGTATTTAATCTGAAAAGTAGACTACAGATAGACAAATAAAAGATAGGTAGTTAGGTGATAGAGAGAGAGAGATATTCACCTGCTAGTTTACTCCCGAATGCCCAGAACACCTGGCACTGGTCCAGGCCAAAACTAGGATACCAGAACTCAATCTGGGTCTTCCTAGTGGGTAACAGGGACCCAAGTGCTTGAGTCAACTCCTGATGATTCCCTGGATGCACATTAGCAGAAAGCTGGAATCAGAAGTTGTATGGGATGCATTGACCATTGCACCCCACCCCTCTCCCACAAAAAATTTTTTGAGGACATACCCTGAAGAGTTATTCTACTACTGCACTGTTAAGAGCACATTTGGTGCTCACATTTAAATTTATTTGCTTTAACATAATATAAAGGAAATATAAACGTTCTTTAAAACACTTATGGAAAAAATGTATTATGAACGAAGCTGTGCATGATTTCAAAATTTTTTTGCACTAATATAAACTTATCTTCTTTTTAAAGATTTATTTATTTTTATTTATTTGAAAGGCAGAGGAACAGAGTGAGTAGAGTGGGGAGAGAGAGAGAGAGAAAGTGAGAGGAAGAGAGAGAGAGAGAAGGGGGTGGAGATAGAGAGAAAGAGAGAGAGAATTTCTTCCATTCACCGCTTCACTCTCCAAATGGCTGCAACAGTCAGGTCTAGGCCAGGTCAAAGCCAAAAACTAGCTACTCCACTTTAGTCTCCCTCATGGGTGACAGGTACTCAAGTACTTATGTCATCTTTTGCTGTCTTCCTAGACATATTTGCAGGAAGATGAATTGGAGGAGCAGCTGGGACTCAAAACCAGTGCTGCTATAAGGTGTGGTCGATCAACCCACTGTACCTAATGACAGCCCCTAAAGCTATATTTTAATTCATTTTCCACAAACTTTTTGAAGTACCTTCATGTATAGGAAACTCTAACATAAGTGCATAGTCAGGCATTGAAGTGCTATTCCATCACAAAGCTGTAACTGATTTAGTAAAATCCATAGTCCAGGAATTTCCATACAGATTATTATCAGCTCCACCCTCTCCTATGAGAAGAATTTATTTTATTCAGTGGCTCTCTCATTGGCTCAGTTTTATTTTTTTAAAGATTGATTTATTTATTTGAAAATCAGAGTTACACACAGAGAGGAGAGGCAGAGAGAGAGAGAAAGGTTTTCCATCCGATGGTTCACACCCCGACTGGCCGCAATGGCTGGAGCTGCGCTGATCTGAAGCCAGGAGCCAGGAGCTTCTTCCGAGTCTCCCACATGGGTGCAGGGGCCCAAGAACTTGGGCCATCTTCTACTGCCTTCCCAGGCCATAGCAGAGAGCTGGATCGGAAGAGGAGCAACTGGGACTAGAACCGGTGCCCATATGGGATGCCAGCACTGCAGGCCAGGGTGTTAACCCACTGCGCCAGAGCGCAGGCCCCTGGCTCAGTTTTATAAAACTATGCTCTTTTTCTCACATTTTAAAGCAGTCACCAAAATTTTTCATCATTTGTGAAGAGTTAAATTTCTAATGTATTGTTAAAAATGGCATAAAACAAAAATTTCAGTTACATCAATGTTTTCATTATTTCTATGGAATCTACAACTGTGGCCATATGATCTTCGCCATAATACATCCTACAAATACAAAACAAAACATTTTTGAAGTTGCTTTTTTTAACTTGAGCTCATGTTTTTCATTCTGCTTTATCCACTGAGTATTATACTTATGTAATATATTTTGAATTACACAGGCTCATTGAGTGCTTTATTTTCTGGTGCAAAATTATGTCCCTTTGCCATCACATTTTATATGCAGTATGTATTTGATTTATGTCTATCTTTCTACTGGAATAAAAACCCACACATGGACAGTAATTTGTTTTCCGTTTCATTGCTGTTGAATTCCTAGCACTTGAAACGGGACCTACCGCAGTGTAGATATTAAGCCAGGATTTCTAATGAGCAAAAGTGAAATTCAAAATTTTAACATTTATCCTGTCCATGAGACTCTATATTTTAAATGTTCTATTTTAGATGGAGGTTCTTTGTGACAACCATTAACACAGTTTTTAAAACAATATCAAATATGTTCAAATGTTGATAATTATTATAATAAAAAGTAAAATATTGTTAGGAATACAGTGTTACTTACTGAGATAAATGGGACTTTCCTTGTTTTTATTGTCATGTATTCATGGGTAAATATTACTTTGTTGAAAAATATCTCAGAATCAATTCTATTTCATTCTCAAATTTTTCATAGATGCAAATACTAAGTTTCTTAATCTTATAAATAAAAACCTTCAAGTGAATTTTATACCAGTAACATTTTTTTGAAGTATTCCTGACTTGGGTGCCAAATATCATGTACTTAACTATCACGATAAGAAGTGCAATGATCTATCATATAATAGTTTGATTAGGTTGTTCTTCAGCTTGTCAAAGTTGAGTATTGGACCCACCTGACTTGAATGGGCATTTAACCTGGGTGTTAAGTTGGTGGTTAAGACACCTGTATCTCATATCAGCGTGTCTGAGTTCAATACACATCTCCAGCTCTTGAATCCAGCTTCCTGCAAGTGCAGACCTTGGGAGGAAGTGATGATGGATTAATAATAGGTTCCTGCCACCCTCATGGAGACCTGGATTGAGTTCTTGGTTCAAGCTTGAGCCTTCGCTTACCCTTGGCCATTGTTGATATTTGAGGAATGAACCAGAAAAATGGAGTGTTCTCTCTCTCTCTCTCTCTCTCTCTCTCTTGCTCTCTCTCTATATATGGGGGGCTATGATGTAATATAAGGGGGAAAAGGGGCAATAGCCCAGGCCTGGCCCAGCTCATGTAGAGCTGGTTAATGGCACATAGACCCCCTGAACTAAGAAACAGGTATGAGCATTTTAGATGCCAATACAGTTAGTTTTCCTAGCCAGCCCAGAGACATTTTGATTTCCATCAGCTGAGAAAGCTTAGGCACACAGAGGTTAATGCACTTAGAATCACACTGTTAGGAAATAACAGAGCTAAGATTCAACCCAAGCAGCCTGGGTCCAGACTCTTAATCACTACCATATGGCACCTTCAAAAAAAATAGAAAGAAGCTAAATCCATAACTATGAGTAAACTTTAATTATATGAATATGTGTTCATTCTGGGGAAAACAAATTTTGAAATTCATGAATAGTATATATTTCCCATGAACCTTTGAAAAAACCATCAAATGCAGAAAAGGAAGGAAACCTCTCACTAAATAGAAACTGTGGAGAATACCTGAAAGATAGAAAAAACAATAGGAATGGCCAGGATCGTGCAGCTAATGGGAACAGAAACTGGTGAAGGCATGGATAGTAAAGAGACAGAAGTGTTGGTAATCCTCAGCAGAATGAATTGTGGTCAGTAGCAAAAACATCTAGGAAGTCAGACTCTTGGTTCATCACTTCTTGGCCAGTCAGGATACATCCTAGGGGCACCAGGACAGGGGAATTTGGGTCAGAAAAATAAGACAGAAGTTAAGTGGTTGGCAAGTCCTAGGAGAAGCAGAGTACTTTCACATCCAGGATACCAGTTGCTAATTTACTCAACCCTGGGTCACATTCTACCTCTATCAGGACATATCTGCGAACAGACTGCTGCACAAATCCCAGAAACTCATTACAGCTCTTAACCTCTAGCTGGATCGTGCAATCATGTGGCAGACAATCTCCCTAGAAATTTCAGTCAGAAATCTGCAAGTGCAATCAAAAGCCATCAAACATGAAATGGAGTCCACATATTTAAGCAACCAAATTATTCATACTTGAGAACGTTAGAAAGCTAAAAGGGAACATTTAATTCATAAAATAAACAAAGAAATGAAAATAAAATTAAATCAAGTCAGCGTATATCATTTGTAAATAATTATTGAATATAACAAAGCTGAGAGTTTTCTTTCTTTAATATGTGTTTTAGATTTGTATGATAAAAGACTAGATATATCTATAAAAATGTAAATGGAAAAATCAACATTGTGGAAAATCAAGCCTATGGATTATCACAGAATGTATCACAAAAGATAAAGACAATGAAGAAATGAAAGAAAATTAGGGGCTGGCGCCGTGGCTTACTTGGCTAATCCTCCGCCTGTGGCGCCAGAATCCCATATGGGCACTGGGTTCTAGTGCCAGCTGCTCCTTTTCCTGTCCAGCTCTCTGCGGTGGCCCGGGAGTACAGTGGAGGATGACCCAAGTCCTTGGGCCCTGCACCCGCATGGGAGACCAGGAGGAAGCACCTGGCTCCTGGCTTCAGATCGGTGTAGCTCCAGCCGCAGCAGCCATTTGGGGGGTGAACCAACGGAAGGAAAACCTTTGTCTCTCCCTCTCACTGTCTGTAACTCTACCTGTCAAATAAATAAATAATCTTAAAAAAAAAAAAAAAGAAAGAAAGAAAATTAAATGACATTAAAAGCAGAAGTTACAAGAGTAATGGGCCACAAAGTACAATGAAGAAACAAACGAGGACTATAGATTCAAAAATACAGAGAGAAGCATAGAGAGATGCATTGATTCATAGATATTATCAACAACACCAAAATATCTCATGGTGACATTTCAGAACACCTCAGGAAGCAGCAGAAGCTCCATTCAAAGCTGCGCCAAAGTTCAAAAGTTAGTATTTCTAGTGCATCACATAGAAAGCTAGGATTGTAAATTTTTGTGCTAGTGTTTCTTTCTTGTAAGGCTATTTGTAAAAAGTTACACTGAGGGGCCGGCACTGTGGCGTAACGGGTAAAGCCTCTGCCTGCAGTGCTGGCACCCCATATGGGTGCCAGTTTGAGTCCTGGCTGCGCCACTTCTAATCCAGCTCTCTGCTATGGCCCGGGAAGGCAGTAGAAGATGGCCCAAGTTCTTGGCCCCTGTGTGTGGGAGACCTGGAAGAAGCTCCTGGCTTCAGAATGGCGCAGCTCTGGCCATTGCAGTCATTTGGGGAGTGAACCAGTGGATGGAAGACCTCTCTCTCTCTCTCTTTCTCTCTCTCTCTCTCTCTATATATATATATATCATCTCTCTCCCTGCTTCTCTGTAACTCTGCCTTTCAAATAAATAAATAAATCTTTCAAAAAAAAAAACTTATACTGATACAATGGTTCATGAGTTGGGGAAAGCAACTTTATAAAAATAATAATTAATTTTATTATTAGTTACTAATTAAATAATAAAAACTTAGAAAGACAACACAAAGATATTGTTGAAGGATATACAGAATATGGCACTATTTCTGTAAAATCTGAAAATATGCCAAGTAATTCTGGATGTTGTTTATGTTATATAAATGTAAACATGTATGAGAAGTACAAATAACCAAATTCAGGTTGATGATTGTCTCCAGCATAACAGAGAGGAAGGAAGAAACTGACATAAAATATGACAGAACTTCAACCGTGAGCTAAAGAAACCAAGAAGAAAATTAAAGTGGGAGCAAGTATGGCAAACTGTTAGAACTTAGTAAAGCTTTGTTATATAAGTCTTGCTTCCAGACTTGTGTTATGGTACAGTCTGTATCTTTTTATGTAGTTGAAATATTTCATGAGAACCAAAAACTAAAACATGTATAATTGGAAATCATTTTTTTTAAATCATGGGTTTGGGTAAAGGTTGTACACAGCCTGCACATGGGTTAACATATCTAATTTCCTCTCAAAATATCTGAGAAGCTCATTTAAGAAAATGATGTCCTTATCTGAACCTCAATCTTCTGGAGAGATGATGAGATGAGGCCTGTTTTCCCCAACCATTGGAATTTTCCCAATGGACTCATTCAGCAATAATGATTTAGAGGTCTTATGGTATCACAGTGTTTAGACAATGTGATCATCAAGAAAAGGTGACACTGAAAAAGCAGAAGAGAAAGATGTCTTGGGATTCAACTCTAAGGTTAGATATATATTAAGGAACAAATAAACCATATACATACACCATACTTTTCACATGATTGAGAGGAAAGTTGGTATTGTCTTTTTAGCTGTTTTTCAGAGAAAAGCTTTTAAAAACCCTCTTGATGGTCTCATTTGGGCATTTTGTTTTCTTTTCTGGGCATGGATAAATAATGAGAGCCTATTTTCTCCCCACAGCTTTGCGTCATTGCCTTAGGGACTATTATGGGGACAGATTATAAGGGAGTTAGTTCCTAATATAAACAAGCCTGCAAGCTCCCTGGGTACTGAACAGATGTCTGTGAACATTGCTGCTAATGTATTATAATAAATTATATAATATGATATAAATATAAATATAATACATCACAAATAAGTCGCAGCTAATGTGACTGGGAAAGCAGAAGAGGATGGCCCAAGTACTTGGTTCCCTTCCATCCACATAGGAGACCACGATGGAGTTCTGGCCTGGACCAGCCTTGGTTGGGAAGTGAACATCTCTGTCTCTCCACCCCCCACCTCGCTCTCCCCCTGTCATTCTGACTTTCAAATAAATAGTATTAATGTTTGAAGCTTGAATCTGAATGGTTTCATTTGCAGGAGAAATGAGGCCTCTGAGAAGGAGAGTTCACTATGCCTTAATCATGAGTGACAGAGAAAGGCCCTAAGGATAATATTAATGCATTTACTGTGTTAATTTCTTCTATATCTCAACCATGCCTTGATTTAAATGACCTTTTCAATCTGATGTTGGAGTATTATCTTGACTATTAAAAAATTCTAAAAAAATTCTAAAGACATCCTCAGGACTATTTTATAAAAAACTCCCCAAATTATCAGCAATTCAATTGAATAAATGTGTTTATAAAAGTTCAATATGAAAGATATTATGTTCTGTACTGAAGACAGAACAAAATAAATCTTTGCTCTCCAGGAAACTACATTTTAGTGTATAAAGATCGTAATGTCCACATATGAACATACCCAGTCATTTTTAGAGGTTCCTTTGTTCATGAGATATTGGGGATTCTATTGTTTTTCTGACTAAATTTACTGTCTTAAAACAAAGTTAAAGCAACTGAACTATAATATCATGATTGATTATCTTAGTTAACTGCTGTGTTCATTCATTACATTAGTCTGACCCATTTTATATGAAGGAATAGTTTAATATAATTTGTATCATCTTGACTTTGAATGTTGAGATATCTTTGAAAATCTTGCCTGACTTGACAGTCCTTCACAAAGCTAGACTTAAATCATATTGGATGTTGGATGTGCATTACCAGTTTTTGTGGTATCTTTGGTGTGTTCTTTTGTTGGTGATTTTTGTTTGTTTGTTTGCTTTGGTTACTGTCTTAGGCAGAAATCTGTTCCAAATTAAAAGACTTCTGACTACATTTGAAAAATGACTTTCTGTTGGCCAAAAGTTTATTCAGATTTTTATTGCCTTTTTATTACCATTTCTACCTTATTCTCTAGAATCAAAATTGGGAGATTACCCTTGAACTATTATAAAGGGAAAAAATCCAGAACCCGAGAATGTGATTATAGCTAGATCTAACCATGAGAATTCATGACTCCAACCCACACACAAGACAAAATTTTATTAGTGTACAGTTTGTACTGTATGCTCTTACATTTCAGTCTGTCATGCCCTAAAAATGTGCTTTTTTACTTGGACAAATAATTAAAAATTGCCCAATGGCTAAGATTGTTTTATGTCTGATTTCCACAGTGGGGCTGGAGAACTCTGGAGAACAAGTGGCCAGTTCCAAACAAGGGCAAAAGTTATCAACTGCAAGTCCCTTTAGTGGAGCGTTTGGTGTTTGACCTCTGTTGCCATTGAGGATTTTATCTTTACATTGAGCATGCCTATTTTTGATTTCACAAGTTCAAGTTATAATTTGATTCTAGTCTACCACACAAATTTTCTACATACATTTGAGTGGTTTTGACAAGGCTACGCTACATTTGAACAGAATTTTAAATGAGCTCAAGAAAGTTAGTATTTTACAAATAAAATATTTACAATAAGACAATAGACATCAAGATGTTTAGAATTGCACCTCCTGGGGTGGTCTGGTTGCTTCTGTCAACCTATTTAAGGAATCAAAAGCAGAGATTGCTCTTCTTTCCCCATTCTGATGTCATTCACTCAAAATAAACCTTACATTTTAAGGACACATCAGTATAAAAATTCAGTTAGGAAGCCTACATGTGTCATCAAATAGCCAGTCTCATTGATCAAGCCCATTTTTAGAGAATAGGGACAATCTTTGTGTAACTGTTTTAAACTTCCAGAAATGCAAGTTCCTTTAAAAGAACTAATGTGCAGTATCCTAAGGTGTGTCAAGAAAAGGCAGGGCAGGGGCCCTATTGTGTCTGACTAAACTCCACCAACTCTTCTGAGGAGCTGCTGTGAGAGGCGGAAATATAGCTACAAGCTGTCAGTCTGGACCCTTCTCTTGTGAACCTCACTGTGCCAGTGCACAGCAGTGCCCCCTAGTGCCAGAGTCACGTCAAAGACCTACAGAGAAGGATACCTTCAGTGGGAACTCCAGGCACCTCCAACATCAGAGCTGTTCCTAGGAACTCCAAGCCTCTTGGGTCATCTTTCACTTGCACTTATGGTAGAAATAAATCTTGATTCTTTTGTGTGATTAGTTGATTGGCTTTCAAGGATACATCTTTTCTCCTAGCAAATATGTGGACATCTCATTTAACATAACATTAAATTTCACCTTTCAAGCATGCTATTCTTTTTCTGAAAGTTCTAGGGTTTTGGAATTGGGGATTTTCTAGGCCCATTTTTAGGATTTCTAATAGAAGCTTTAAGGAGAAGTAGAAACTATGATATGTATGGGAATATAAAATTATGAACAAAAATGGAAAAGGTTCTTGATGATGAAAGAGTTTACCAATACATATTTACAAATTTGATAATATTTTCAAAATTCAGTGATAGAATGTAATAAGCCACAACATAAATGAAACACTGTGGCCAACACAGGCAGATTTAATTTTTATGATGTTTTTAAGATTTACTTATTTATTTATTTGAAAGGTAGAATGCTGGGGGTGGGAGACAGAGAGATATCTTCCATCTTCTGGTTCACTCACCAAATGGCTAGAATAGACAGATCAGAGCCAGGCCTAAACCAGGAGCTAGGAACTCCTCTGGGCCTCCTACATGGATAGTAGGGCTGCCAGTACTTGAGCCGTCTTCTGCTGCTTTCCTAGGTTCATTAGCAGGGAACTGGATCAGAAGAAGAGCATGTGGGGCTTGAACCAGCACTCTGATAAAAGACATGGGTGTCACAAGCTGCAGCTTAACCCACTGCATGGCCACATTGGCTTCAGGCAGGCAGGTTTCAAGCTGACAGAATCTTCGTTGATGCTATACAATATTTGGCCAATGACATCGACACACAGGAAACAAATGCATCAGGGCCTGCCTCAGTAGCTCCATGGCCTGGACTCATTTCATTGCCACGAATGATTCCATGATTCTTCTAGTGATCTGTGGTCACTGAAAACCTTAACAGTCTCACAATAGTCAAAAGGCAGATGATCTGCTTCTGCTAACCCTACCAGCAATAACTGACTCCATGTAAGTCTTTTCCCAAGATAGAAAATCTGAATCAGTTATGCAAGTGCTCTCCATGATAGGGAATTTTGGTGGGCAGACCTCCAGTATCATCAGGCCACCTCCTTCGCTTCCAGAAATTTTACAGATAGCTGTTTTGGGTAATTTCCTCATTTTGAGTTGATTCAGCAAGATAATTACATGGGTCAAACCTTGGTAGACTCTGAGTAAAATATCTCTCAGTGAAGACGTACAGCTGTGGCTGGGCTTCTGAAGCTTTAAGGCAGAATGCAATGTTATTTGCAAACTTCTTAGAGATATGGGTTATCTGGTACAAGAAGTACAGAAAATGTTTCATGCATATACAAAGGCCATCAATTATATATCTGTAGATAAAATTTCTGTATTTCCATATTTTTAAAGATTTTGCAATAAGCATTTGTTATTCAGAATTTAAATTATCATTATTTCTCTTA
The DNA here is from genome assembly GCF_051225735.1 of Oryctolagus cuniculus. Classification (NCBI taxonomy): domain Eukaryota; kingdom Metazoa; phylum Chordata; class Mammalia; order Lagomorpha; family Leporidae; genus Oryctolagus; species Oryctolagus cuniculus. The sequence continues at coordinate 36,748,464 of NC_142871.1, forward strand.
TCAACTGCTAGAATAGAAAAGATGATTACATATTCACTCCAAAAACATTTGAGTGCATATTACATGGAAGATACTGTGAGATATAGCAAGAGATAAAATCTAGACATTAAAAGAGATAAAATGTAGACATAAAGTTTATGGTTTTATGGTGGATAGAGATGAGCAAATTGGAAAATTTAATGGGAAAACATGGGAATATTCATGGGTTACATAGGACAAGGAATTAACTTTAACATGGATTACCTGAGAGGGATATTTGTAGATAATTACACAGGAACTCAAACCAACTATAATTGGAAGAGTGTCCAAGCTCCTCCTTAAAGGATCAGATGGATGATAGTACCATTCACTGGGAGGTAGGGAGGTCAAGCAAAGCAAGATTGAGGGAAAGATCATGCATTTAATTTTTGGACATGTTGAGTCTGAAGTATTCTGATGAATATACAAGTAGAAGGTAGATGGATATGTGGTGGTGGATCTGAGGAGACAGATCTGTGCCAGAGATGAAGCTCGGGGATACATCAGCTTGTAAAACACTTGAAATCATAGGAATGAGTGAGCTCATCCAGACAGAGTACATGGAATGAGAAGAAATATAAAGAATAGACTTCCAAATAACATTTTTATGCAAATGTTAATTAGAGGAAGGGAAACTAAGAAGCAAGAAAAGACTGGCCAGAAATGAGAAGGAATAGGAAAACTAAGTAGAAGCCATATGACAGCAAATTGAAGTGTGACTGGACAATTAGGAAGAGGCCGTATGTAGAGATTTTTAAAAAGAGTTGTTGAAAAAACGTTAAAAGGAGAGGAAAGTTGAGGTTGAAAGTAGAGATTGGGAAAGATCTTGCAAACAAAAAAGACTTACACACATTGAAATGTTGATGGAGAAAATCCAATAAAGAATGAGAAACTTTAGACAAACAAGGCCAAAAGGCAGAAAACCAGTAGATCAAAATTTCTGAAAGTGGAGTAGGGGTGTTTCTTGATGGTGGGGGGACTGGAATTGGCCAGGGAATGGGAAATTAGCTTCAGAAGGAAGGGAAGGCATTTATTCCATTGTAAAAAAAGAAGAGGAGGAAGTAGAAAGGGGGCAGAGGGAGTGAAGAAGGAAGGAAAGGAGGGAGAAAGGAAGAAGAAAGGAAAAAACAAAGATAATAGGGTGGTGTGTGAATGCAGTGACATACATCATTTCAGAAGGAGGAAGTCCCCACCTTATGAAAAACTATTACTATGTATTATGTTTAAATATCATATAGAAGCCAAGTCTTTATGTTTGCTACCTATGAATCTTATTTTATATTAAATTAATATTTATTAAATATAACTCATATGATTAATCAAATTTTCTCTCTTGGATTTTTTAAATTTAGAATATTTAATGTTGATTTGGAATATAAAATATTCAATTATATAAATATTTTATATCACATAAACAATTTTATTTTTATGTCCACCTTTTATAGTTTCTGTATTTATAGTGAAACATTATTTTGCATTAGGATTTTCTTTCTAGTATATGGAAAATAATTATGCACTTTAGCTCTATATTTCAGAGTTACTTGATAATTTGTATAAGTAAATTCAGGAATATAGCTTAAGCTGCATTGGTAGCTTAGGAATAGAAGAGTCAGACCTGTCTATGTGGGAGACCTGCATTGAGTACCAGGTTCCTGGCTTCAGCCTTTCCCAGCCCTGGCTGTTGTGCACAAACTGGGAGGGAACCAACCGTTGGAAGATCTCTGTCTCGAATATATAAAGGAGATAATAAAAATTTAGAAAAAAAGAAGTCTATGGTTTTATCTGATTTGTCAGATCTGATACTCACCTAATTATTCATATCTATTTTTATCACAAAATTACTTTCTTTATCTTCTGCACTCACCAATAATTTTTCTTTTGTTGAGAGTTAAGAATTATTTATGTAATAGAAAGAGTATAGGTTAAATGCAAAGGCAAAAAAAGGCCAGCCTTCATCAATTTAAGATTTATTCTATTCGATGTGAATCATTTTCCTCTGAGTCTCCAGTTGGAGACTTTCACTTGGTCTGTGCCTTAAGTCTGAGTACGGTATGTACTGTACCTGCACTGGAGCATTTTATTATTTGCTAGAATTTTTGCAAGTGCTATGTCATTTTGGGCAGAAAGTCATTGCCAGTTAGAGAGAGGCAAAGGAAAAACCAAAAATAATGCACTCTAAAATGGGTGGTGTTTCCAAGTGGCACATAGTGGTTTTATTTTAAACCAGCAAAAGCTGATTTGGTGGTGGCAGCCGCATCTACCCTGGAGTATGTCAGTGAAGAGAACCAGGCATTTACAGGAGCCACAAGCAGACTGTGCAATTAGGGTTCGGTGAAAGGATTAAGTAATCCTGCAATAGTCACTGTTACATAACGTGGAAGCCGCTGCCCAGGGATTGGAGCGGTAACTGAATATTATAGCGGGAACTGTTAGCGTTGCTGCAGCCAAGGGTCACTTGCTGTTTCCATTATAAACCATATTTTGTAGTTGGTTTCTAACCCAGACAGTTTAATTTACATCGGGCTGAAAACCTGGCATTCAAATTAGAAGCTTAGAGTCAGGTTTGTTTTTTTCCTCAATAATAGAATTTTCAGCTAGAGGGAACCAGAAAGATCACATCTTTCAACTCCTGTTTCACAGATCAGACAGAGGCATACAGAGAACATAAGATACTTGCAGTAGTCAGTTAACTACAGGAAGAATCAGACCTAGGACACAGATTTATCTGCCCTGCAGATTTAACAACAAAACCAAAACACTACATCTAACATCCATGATAATTTATTTTTTATGTGGAGAAGTGAGAAGAACATAAGAAGTATTGACCCCTGCATTCACAAAGGATCCCTCTAGACATTTGACATGACTTGTCCAGGGAAATACAACTTGCAAAGTGGCACAACAACAACAAAAAAAACGTGGTCCATTTTTTGCAGCTATTTTGCATTTTTTACCCTTTTCCTCCAATTTTATCAATTGTCTATTCAGTTGATTCTTCACTGTATCAGAATGAATGATTGCTAAATCATTGAGCCATGGGGGCCAAGTTTACTACATTCTCTTGGTCATAAAATGAATCACAAATTGAATTGGAAAAGAAATAAAGATTGGGAAGCCAGGATCATGTTCCTGTACAACCACAATTGGTCAAAAAGTGAGTTCAAACAGTCAACCGCACTATCTCCATAGTATCAAAAGGAAAGTATTGTGGTAGGTTATTTTTCTTTGATACATTTCAATAAGCCTTTTGTCAGTATTACTAGATAAAGTCAGAATTTTTAACATAAAGTGAGCATTGACATTTTCCTGAACTATAGAATGCATCCGGTTGGCTGAGACTGTAAATTAGATATATATGTGGGTTTCATGCATAACTGGCTTTCCTGAAATCCAACTCAGAAGGACTTTCTGAGTTTTTGTGGCTGCATATTTCAAAATGACCTTCTCTTTCTGACCTGAAAAGACACTCTCTCATGGCCGTGGAGCATAACTCTGTCAGAGTTCATACAATAAAATTAGCATTTGAATTTTGAAATCTAGTTCCATACCCAACAGTCAGCCAGTACTCCCCTTGTCTCTACCTTCATCTCTTTGTTTATGCCCCAAATCCTGGAACTTTAACATGTCTTTTTCTTCTACTGGTTGGTCAGTTTCTTTGAGTGTAGAGACATGCATTGCTTTTTGGATTAATATTCCTTATTCCATATACCACATGTTGCACTTAGTTATAGTGCTTTCCATATGGCATGCACAAAATCAGAAGTGATATTGTTGCTAATGTTGTTGTTTTGGAGATATACCTGTGGGAATATAGTATTATTACATTAACAGTTGTCATCTCCTGTAGAATATGATGATAAAATATGAATTAAGTCTGTTTTAAGATATGAGAAAGAGGAACATACTGAGGAAATGTAGATTTTGACATTTTTTAAAAAATATTTATTTTATGTATTTGAAAGGCAGACTTACAGAGAAGGAGAGATAATGGTATATCTATCTATCTATCTATCTATCTATCTATCTATCTATCTAAGCACTTCCATCTGCTGGTTCACTCCCAGAAGGTTGCAACAGCTGGGGCTTGGACTACATCTGGGTCTTCTATGTGCGTGGCAGGGGCCCAAGCTCTTGAGCCATCTTCTACTGCTTTCTCAAGAGCATTAGCAGGCAGCTGGATCTCAGAAGTGGAAAAGCCAGAACTTGAACCCTTGAACTGGTTCTCATATGAGATGCTGGCTTCAATGACTTTTGTTTATAAGAATCCAGAAATTAGTTGAAACAGAGAAATTAGAATCCCCAGAATACATATTAATAAACTGAACCTAACCAAGAAACTTGTGCATTGTTTCTTGTATATTTTTCAGTCATTTTATGCTATCTTTTTAATTTCATTTCCCAAAATTAAGATACTGCATCATCACTAAATTTTGTTTATACTTTGTTTGTTTGCTGTTATTGTTATTCTTTAAGTTTATGACATTGACAGTTTGAAATTCCTATAAACCAGAAAAACCATACTGAGGAAGTGGGTGGTAATTGGCAAAAGGAAAGCATAATATGGAGGGAATTAGTCAAAGGCTGTTGTAATAATTTGGCTGAATTAGAGGATTCATTTGTTTTGCATTTCTTGTCCAATGTATTATAATATTATTGGAGATGACTTCATAGGTCAAGTGTCACTAAGAAACCTCATATTTTTATTTAGCATGAAGAGATCCAAACTGGCTAGAAAGTCAATATTTATAAGGGTCACTTCATTTAATATTTTTATTTTCTCCATAACCTAATCCCAATTTCAGCAGTTGACAACTTTAGTCAGTGGTTTAGTTATCCTCATTTTGTCGGAAGTTGTTTGTGCTGCCAACCTAACTTCTCGTTGCTAAGAGTGAGACCAGGCCAAATGCTTTTTTGCTGAAGAGCATGCTGTGGTTTAGGAGTCTAAGTATTAATGTCAGGCTTCAGTGGTGTCTGGGGTCCCATTTTAGAAGCGTGGGGTCATCAAGTTAAGTATTTGTTTCGTTATGAAACATGTGTCTTGGCCTGGCGCTGTGGCGTAGTGGGTGAACCCGCCACCTGCAGTGCCAGCATCCCATGTGGGCACCGGTTCTAGTCCTGGCTGCTCCTCTTCTGATCCAGCTCTCTGTTATGGCCTGGGAAAGCAGTAGAGGATGGCCCAGATCCTTGGGCCCCTGAACCCGTGTGGGAGACCTGGAGGAAGCTCCTGGCTCCTGGCTTTGGATCCGCGCAGCTCCAGCTGTTGTGGCCAGTGGGGGAGTGAACTAGCAGACAGAAGACCTCTCTCTCTCTCTTTCTCTGTCTCTCCTTCTCTCTCTCTCTCTCTCTCTCTCTCTCTGCCTCTCTGCCTCTCCTTCTCTCTGCGTGTAACTCTTTCAAGTAAGATATGTGCTCTATAGAATGCTATACAGCAGTACAAAAAAAATGAAATCCAGTCATTTGCAACAAAATGGAGGAATCTGGAAAACATCATGCTGAGTGAATTAAGCGAGTCCCAAAGGGACAAATATCATATGTTCTCCCTGATTGGTGACAACTAACTGAGCACTTAAAAGGAAACCTGTTGAAGTGAAATAGACACTATTAAAAACAATGACTGGATCAGCTCTTGTCCTGACTGTTGAGGAACAACTTACTATTTTATTCCTTTTAGTATTTTTTGTTCTACTTAATACCATTGGTTGAACTCTTCAATTAACAATTATTCTTAGGTGTTTAAATTTAGCTGAAAAGTGATCTCTGTTAAATATAAGAGTGGAAATAAGAGAGGGAGGAGATGTACAGTTAGTCACATGCTCAATTGGACTTACCCCTAATGGTAGAGTTAGAAATGTGCCAGGGGATTCCAATTCAATCCCATCAAGGTGGCATGTACCAATGCCATCTCACTAGTCAAAGTGATCAGTTTCAGTTCCTAATTGATCATACTGATAGGTCTAAGAGTCAAAGGGATCACATAAACAAGACTAGTGTCTGCTAATACTAACTGATAGAATTAAAAAGGAGAGAACATGGGAAGCGGGATACACAGCAGACTCAGAATGGCAGATGTCCTAAACAGCACTCTGGACTCAGAATCAGCCCTTAAGGCAGTTTGCTCTGGCTAAAAAGCCCATGAGAGTATTTCAAGTAATAAATAAATCTTAAAAAAAAAGAAAGAAACGTACCTTTAAAAAAAATCCATGTCCGGACTATCAAATTGCATATTAACAAAAACTCAACTGCATTTGTAGGGAGTTTGACATACAAATGACATTCTCTGTGATATTTTTTTCAAAGCTCCTATACAAGGAAACCGGTTTGAGATGAAATGAAAACTCAGCAGAACGCTTTTAAATTTGAATTCAAATCAGCCCTTGAAGAAGTTAGAACTGGCTCATCTTACCAAATGACCATTTTCTGGCTCTTGTGTATAATCTACCCTCTAAACATTTTTTAAATAATCATAGAAATATCAGAACATGAATGAAAATCAAAGCTTGGCACATATCCAGCCTGGATGAAATTGCATCTTGTGATTTCCAGGACTCCATATTATTTCCATCATGCTGAGAAATAATTTGAAAATAAAATGTCTTATGAAAGAGATTTGATGCTATGCCATGACTTAACTGTTCAATTAGATACACACATGGATATGATCACATACTCAAGTAAAAAGTGAACATGTTTCTTCCAATTTTCTGTTCAAATATTTAGAATTTTTCATCTATATATTGCATTCTACTGTATTTGTAGTTATATAGTAATATATGTATATAACTATGTGGTATATAGTTAAATAACTAAAATACTTTTTCCATCATGTATTTTTCATATCTGTCTTCTCCCTTTTCATTATGGGAGATTCTTAAAGATTTATTCCATTTATTTAAAGGGAGAGAGAGAGAGAGAGAGAAAGAGAGAGAGAGAGCTTCCATATCTACTCCCCAAATACCTGCAACATTCAGAGCTGGGTAAGGCTATTGCCAGGGCCCGGAACTCAAGCCATGCTTCCCACATATGTGGCAGGGGCCCACATATTTTTGAATATCATCTGCTGCCTCTCAGGATACACATTAGCAGGAAGCTGGAACAAAGAATATAGCTGGGACTTGAACCCAGGCACTCCAAAATGGCATGCCCCATCTAAGGGAGTAACTTAACTCCTGTGCCAAATGCCCTCCCAGAGGGAGATTTTTCCTTATAGGACTTTTTTTTTTTTTCAGACTACCAACGCAGTCATCCACCATGAGTTTCCCATTATTCAGTCCCTTTCTAAATAATTTTATTTTCCTAATCATAGTTTTAAAATACCTTATTATTCTAGAAACATAGTTTCTACCATCCAAGAACTCTTTTGTTTTCTGGTTGTTCTTTCATATCAGCATACTTTTGAGTTACACGGGTTTGAGTAACACAGCATTCTCTGGAATCTTGTTGAGGTTGATTGCTTTAATTTGCTTTGCTTAAAAATTCCCTTTTCCTTAGGGTAGTGATTTCCTCCTTCTTCGTTCTAGCTGTTTTTCTCCAAATACATGATAACCTGTAGTTATCTGTTTATGTACATGAATGGAGAAGAGAAAAGAAGAAGGGAAAAATGTGAGGTAATTGTATGTTGACTGCTCCTTTGGCTAGGCTCACTATTCCTCCCAGCACCTACACTGTGGTGTTTAATTCCACACAGTATGTGGGAGAGGGAAGGTTATGACTCATGTTCCTGGTGCAGTCTAACACGAAGGTCACTTTTACCTCTTAAATCTGTATACTTTGATTGAGTAATTTCATTTCTAGTAACTTAATTTAAGGGAATAATCATGGTTACATGTACAAAGGATTTGTTTCAAGAATGTTCACCACAATCATAATGCAAGAATAAAAGAATGTAATGTCAAAGTTGCTGTGCTGGACAAAAAAAGAAAGCAGTCCTTAGAAGTTAGCTTTTTTTTTTTTTAATGAAAAGATCTATTTCTTTATTTGAAAGGCAGAGTTAGAGAGAGAGAGACAGAGAGACAGAGAGGGACAGAGACAGAGACAGACAGAAAGGAACTTTCCATCTGCTGGATCATCCCCCAAATGGCCACAATGACTAGGGCTTGGCTGGGCCTAAGTCAGGAGCCTCAAGCTTCTTCCAGGTCTCCCATGTGGGTGCAGGGGCCAAACCACTTGGGCCATGGTTTTCCCATGCACATTAGTAGGAAGCTGCATCAGAAATGGAGCAACCAGGACATGAACTGGCACCCATATGGGATGCTAAGATTGCAGGTGGCAGCTTTACCCAATATGCCACAACACAGAAATTATTTCTTAAAACATTAGTAAAGAAGGCCAGCGCTGTGGCTCAATAGGCTAATCCTCCGCCTTGTGGCGCCAGCACACCGGGTTCTAGTCCCGGTCGGGGCGCCGGATTCTGTCCCGGTTGCCCCCTTCCAGGCCAGCTCTCTGCTGTGGCCAGGGAGTGCAGTGGAGGATGGCCCAAGTGCTTGGGCCCTGCACCCCATGGGAGACCAGGAGAAGCACCTGGCTCCTGCCATAGGATCAGCGCGATACACCGGCCGCAGCGCTCCGGCCACGGTGGCCATTGGAGGGTGTACCAACGGCAAAAGGAAGACCTTTATTTCTGTCTCTCTCTCTCTCTCACTGTCCACTCTGCCTGTCAAAAAAAAAAAAATTAGTAAAGAAAAGGGGAAGAAAGCTCACATAATAATATCAGTAAAAAGAGAAAATGTCTAATAGACTGAACAAGACAGTATCATTTAGGAAAATAAAATAACAGAAATGTGTGTATTGAAAGAAAATACACCAAAATATTAACAATGATTATCATTGATGGAGGGAACTTGCTAGTTGTTTTATTTTATTATAAAAATGATTCCTGTTATTTATGACAGAATTTTTAGTTTTATTATATACTATTACTGGTCCACTGTACCAGCATCATATACTGAGTAGTCCCAATTTCCCCATTGATCTGTCTTCTCAATTATACAGTATTTATCTGTGTGTGTGTGTGTGTGTGTGTCTGGTTTTAGTTCATTTCTTTTTTTTTTTTTTTTTTTGCTTTCAAACTTTTATTTAATGAATATAAATTTCTAAAGTACAGCTTATGGATTACAATGGCTTCCCCCCCATAACATCCCTCCCACCTGCAACCCTCCCCTTTCCCACTCCCTCTCCCCTTCCATTCACATCAAGATTCATTTTCAATTCTCTTTATATAAAGAAGATCAGTTTAGCATGCATTAAGCAAAGATTTCAACAGTTTGCTCCCACACAGAAACATAAAGTGAAAAATACTGTTTCAGTACTAGTTATAGCATTAAATCTCAATGTACAGCACACTAAGGACAAAGATCCTACATGAGGAGTAAGTGCACAGTGACTCCTGTTGTTGACTTAACAAATTGACACTCTTATTTATGGCCTCAGTAATCACCCTAGGCTCTTGTCATGAGCTGCCAAGGCTATGGAAGCCCCCTGAGTTCACTGGCTCTGATCATATTTAGACAAGGCCATGGTCAAAGTGGAAGTTCTCTCCTCCCTTCAGAGAAAGGTACCTCCTTCTTTGATGACCCATTCTTTCCACTGGGATCTCACTCGTGGAGATCTTTCATTTAGTTTTTTTTTTGTTTTTTGTTTTGTTTTGTTTTGTTTTTGTTTTTTGTTTTTTGTTTTTTTTTGTTTTTTTTTTTTTTTTTTTTTTGCCAGAGTGTCTTGGCTTTCCATGCCTGAAATAGTCTCATGGGCTTTTCAGCCGGATCTTCATGCCTTAAGGGCTGATTCTGAGGCCAGAGTGCTGTTTAGGACATCTGCCATTCTATGGGTCTGCTGTGTATCTCACTTCCCATGTTGGATCATTCTCTCCCTTTTTTATTCTATCAGCTAGTATTTGCAGACACTATTCTTGTTTATGTGATCCCTTTGGTTCTAAGTCCTATCATTATGATCAATTGTGAACAGAAATTGATCACTTGGACTAGTGAGATGGCATTGGTGCATGCCACCTTGATGGGATTGAATTGGAATCCCCTGGTATGTTTCTAACTCTACCGTTTGAGGTAAGTCAGCTTGAGCATGTCCTGAATTGCACATCTCTTCCCTCTCTTATTCCCACTCTTATATTTAACAGCGATCATTTTTCAGTTAAGTTTCAGCACTTAAGAAGAATTGTGTATTGGTTACAGTATTCAACCAAAATATTAAGTAGAACAAACAAAAAAAATACTAAGAGGGATAACATATCAAGTTGCTCATCAACAGTCAGGGTGAGGGCTGATCAAGTCACCATTTCTCATAGTGTTCATTTCACTTTAACAGGTTTCCTTTTTGGTGCTCAGTTAGTTGTCACCTATCAAGGAGAACAAGTGGTATTTGTCCCTTTGGGATTGGCTTATTTCACTCAGCATAATGTTTTCCAAATTCCTAACAGGGATCACTTTTCAGTTAAAATTTAAGCACCTAAGAATAATTGTGTGTTAATTACAGAGTTCAACCAATGGTACTAGAACAAAAAAAATACTAAAATGGATAAAGTATTACATTGTACATCAACCGTCAGGACAAGAGCTGATCAAGTCACTGTTTCTCAAAGTGTCCATTTCATTCCAACAAGTTTCCCCCTTGGTGCTCAGTTAGTAGTCGCCGGTCAGGGAGAACATATGATATTTGTCCCTTTGGGACTGGCTCAATTCACTCAGCATGATGTTTTCCAAATTCCTCCATCTTGTTGCAAATGACTGGGTTTCGTTGTTTTTGACTGCTGTATAGTATTCGATAGAGTACATGTCCCATAATTTCTTTATCCAGTCTACTGTTGATGGGCATTTGGGTTGGTTCCAGGTCTTAGCTATTGTGAATTGAACTGCAATAAACATTAACATGCAGACAGCTTTTTTGTTTGCCAATTTAATTTCCTTTGGGTAAATTCCAAGTAGTGGGATGGCTGGGTTGAATGGTAGGGTTATCTTCAGGTTTCTGAGTAATCTCCAGACTGACTTCCATAGTGGCCTAACCAATTTGCATTCCCACCAACAGTGGGTTAGTGTCCCTTTTTCCCCACATCCTCTCCAGCATCTGTTGTTGGTAGATTTCTGTATGTGAGCCATTCTAACCAGGGTGAGGTGAAACCTCATTGTGGTTTTGATTTGCATTTCCCTGATTGCTAGTGATCTTGAACATTTTTTCATGTGCCTGTTGGCCATTTGGATTTCCTCTTTTGAAAAATGTCTATTGAGGTCCTTGGCCCATCTCTTAAGTGGGTTGTTGGTTTTGTTTTTGTGGAGTTTCTTGATCTCTTTGTAGATTCTGGTTATTAACCCTTTATCTGTTGCATAGTTTGCAAATATTTTTTCCCATTCTGTCGGTTGTCTCTTCACTTTCCTGACTGTTTCTTTTGCAGTATAGACACTTCTCAATTTGATGCAATCCCAATAGTTGATTTTGGCTTTGACTGCCTGTGCCTCCCGGGTCTTTTCCAGAAATTCTTTGCCTGTGCCAATATCTTGAAGGGTTTCTCCAATGTTCTCTAATAACTTGATGGTGTCAGGTCGTAGATTTAGGTCTTTAATCCATGTTGAGTGGATTTTTGTGTAAGGTGTAAGGTAGGGGTCTTGCTTCATGCTTCTGCACGTGGAAATCCAGTTTTCCCAGCACCATTTATTGAATAGACTGTCCTTGCTCCAGGAATTGGTTTTAGATCCTTGATCAAATATAAGTTGGCTGTAGATGTTTGGGTTGATTTCTGGTGTTTCAATTCTGTTCCATTGGTCTATCCATCTGTTTCTGTACCAGTACCATGCTGTTTTGATTACAACTGCCCTGTAGTATGTCCTGAAATCTGATATTGTGATGCCTCCAGCTTTGTTTTTGTTGTACAAGATTGCTTTAGCTATTCAAGGTCTCTTTTGTCTCCATATGAATTTCAGCATCATTTTTTCCAGATCTGAGAAGGTCTTTGGTATCTTGATTGGTATTGCATTGAATCTATAAATTGCTTTTGGGAGAATGGACATTTTGATGATATTGATTCTTCCAATCCATGAGCATGGAAGATTTTTCCATTTCTTGGTATCCTCTTCTATTTCTTTCTTTAAGGTTTTGTAATTTTCATCGTAGAGATCTTGAACATCCTTGGTTAAGTTTATTCCAAAGTATTTGATTGTTTTTGTAGCTATTGTGAATGGGATTGATCTTAGAAGTTCTTCCTCAGCCATGGCATTGCCTGTGTATACAAAGGCTGTTGATTTTTGTGCATTGATTTTATACCCTGCTACTTTGCCAAAATCTTCTATGAGTTCCAATAATCTCTTAGTAGAGTTCTTTGGGTCCCCTAAATAAAGAATCATATCATCTGCAAAGAGGCATAGTTTGAGTTCTTCCTTCCCAATTTGTATCCCTTTAATTTCTTTTTCTTGCCTAATAGCTCTGGCTAGAACTTCCAGAACTATATTGAATAGCAGTGGTGAGAGTGGGCATCCCTGTCTGGTACCAGATCTCAGTGGAAATGCTTCCAGCTTTTCCCCATTCAATAGGATGTTGGCTGTGGGTTTTTCATAGATTGCTTTGATTGTATTGAGGAATGTTCCTTCCAAACCCAGTTTGCTTAGAGTTTTCATCATGAAAGGGTGTTGTATTTTATCAAATGCTTTCTTGGCATCTATTGAGATAATCATATGGTTTTTCTTCTGCAGTCTGTTAATGTGGTGTATCACATTGGTTGTTTTGCGCACATTAAACCATCCCTGCATACCAGGGATAAATCCCACTTGGTCTGGGTGGATGATCTTTCTGATGTGTTGTTGCATTCTATTGGCGAGGATTTTATTGAGGATTTTTGCATCTATGTTCATCAGGGATATTGGTCTGTAATTCTCTTTCAATGCTGCATCTTTTTCCGGCTTAGGAATTAAGGTGATGCTGGCTTCATAGAAAGAATTTGGGAGGACTCCCTCTTTTTCGATTGCTCTGAATAGTTTGAGAAGAATTGGAGCCAGGAGCTTCCTCTGGAGCTCCCATATGGGTGCAGGGGCCCAAGGACTTGGGCCATCTTCTACTTATTTCCCAGGCCATAGCAGAGAGCTGGACTGGAAGTGGAGCAGCTGGGACTTGAACTGGGGCCCCTATGGGATGCTGACACTGCAACTGGTTGCTTTACCCACTACGCTACACCACAAGCCCAGTAATCTACCTCTTGTTTAGAAACCTGAGCACTTTTTTAAAAAAAATTTATTTATTTGAAATGCAGAGTTACAGAGAGGCAGAGTCAGGGAGAGAGATAAAGAAGAGAGAGAGAGAGAGAGAGAGAGAGAGGTCTTTCATCCCCTGGCTCATCCCCCAGATGACTGCATTGGCAGGACCTGTGCCAATCTGAAGCCAGGAGCCAGGAGCTTCTTCTGGATCTCCCACACTAAGTGTAGGTGCCCAAGCACCTGGGCCATCTTTTACTGCTTTCCCAGGCCACAGCAGAGAGCTGGATCAGAAGAGGAGCAGCCAGCACTAGAATCAGCACCCATATGGGATGCTGACACTGCAGCTGGTGGCTTTACCCACTACGCCACAGCATAAGCCCAGTAATCTACCTCATGTTTAGAAACCTGAGCTTTTTTAAAAAAAAATATTTATTTGAAATACAGAGTTACAGAGAGGCAGAGGCAGGGAGAGACAGAGAGAGAGAGATCAAGAAAGAGAGAGAGGGACCGGCACTGTGGTGTAGTGGTTAAAGCTGCTGCCTGCAGTGCTGGTATCCCATATGGGCGCCAGTTTGAGTCCCGGCTGCTCCACTTCCAATTCAACTCTCTGCTATGGCCTGAGAAAGCAGTGGAAGATGGCCCAAGTGCTTGGGCCCCTGCAACCACGTGGGAGACTCGGAAGAAGTTCCTGGCTCCTGGATTCGAATTGGCACAGCTCCAGCCGTTGTGGTCAATTGGGAAGTGAACCAGCAGATGGAAGACCTCTCTCTCTCTCTCTCTCTATCTCTCTCTCTCTCTCTGCCTCCACTTATCTCTGTGTGTAACTCTGACTTTCAAATAAACAAATAAGTCTTTAACAAAAAAAAGAGAGATGGTAGTGATCTCCTAAGACTCTTGACATGAGCTGCCTAGGCTGTGGAAGCCTTTTGAATCTACAAACTCCATTAATTATTTACACAAGGCCCTGAGCGAAGTGGAAGTTCACTCACTCCTCCCTTCAGAGAAAAGCACATCCTTTGATGACTGCTTCTTTCCACTGGGGTCTCACCCATAGAGGTCCTTCATGTAGGGTAGTTTTTGCAACAGTGAACTGGCTTTCCATTCCTGGAATGCTCTTGTAGGCTTTTCAGCCAGACCAAAATTCCTTATGGGCTCACTCTGAGGTCACTCACTACTACTTAAAGCAGTTGCCATTCTATGAGTCGGCTGTAAATACTGTTTCCCATGTTGGAGCCTTCACTCCTCTTAACCCTGTCTATAATTACTAAACAATCCTATCTTTATGATCAGTAAACACTTAATCCTACTTATATTATCATTAAGCACTTAAAATACTACTTTTACTATCTAGCTCATGGGGATTTGGTATTCCATTGCATTTTTTAAACTATACCCTTAGAAGTAAGTCTGTAGGAATGTATATAATGCTACATAGCTTTACAGTTTTTGTAGGACCTGAGAAGATAAATGCAGACACAGCTCTCCATGAGCTTCAATTATCCTTAAGCATGTGACATGGATAAACCGCATTAGCTATAAGTTTGACACCTTAGAGTATCCATTTGTACATAAAATAGGGTCTATTATTTTAGCCAGCCCACTGATTTTTTTTTTCCTTTTTTTAAAAACCCCATTGTGATGCTTAAAGCACCATACCAAAACAATAAGAAATTAAAAGAAAACATTGTCTGGTCTAGGAAACACCATCCTAGAAAGCCAAAGGGAAAACCACCTGGTCTGAGATGAAATCTCAGAAGGCCTGCCATGCCTGGGAATAGGACCCCAGGAGGCCAAGAGAACCGCATGGAGCTAAAATAAAAAATTAGAATAATAAACCAGCATTGAAGCCAAACCAGCATGAAGCCAAAATAAAAAATTAAAATAGTAAACCAGTGTTGAAGCCAAAATAATAAGCTAAAGTAAAAAGGCCATAATAAAAACTTACTCCACTAATCAGGCACGAAGCATGTGGCTAGCCACAAGAGACGCCATCTTGGAGTGGAGTCTGTTGCCCATCTTCCCCTAAGGGTGGAAGTCCCCATGGAGGTGACCATTTAGACAACCCTGTGTCCATCATGTAGGCTGACTTCTTGGCAACCATGTGTTTCTGATGGAGGCTGGCATCTTGGGATGGAAGTCTCATCCTCCATGGCAGGAAATGGAGCCTCCACCTTGTTGAAAGTTCCACTTTCTTGACTTCCTGAAGCAATAGAACCTACTCCCCCACCCTAAATTTCCAATCGAAAGTGATGGAACAAAGACTTAAGCCAGGGCCAGCACTGTAGCATAGAGGGTAAAGCTGCAGCCTGCAGTGCTGGCATTCCATATGTGCACCGGTTTGAGTCCCAGCTATTCCGCTTCCGATCCAGCTCTCTGCCATGACGTGAGAAAGCAGTGGAGGATGGCCCAGGTGCTTGGGCCCCTGCACCCACATGGGAGACCTGGAAGAAGCTCCTGGCTCCTGGCTTCAGATCAATGCAGCTCCAGTTGTTGTGGCTATC
This sequence comes from Oryctolagus cuniculus, assembly GCF_051225735.1. Classification (NCBI taxonomy): domain Eukaryota; kingdom Metazoa; phylum Chordata; class Mammalia; order Lagomorpha; family Leporidae; genus Oryctolagus; species Oryctolagus cuniculus. The sequence continues at coordinate 36,764,167 of NC_142871.1, forward strand.
TGGGGAGTGAACCAGCAGATGGAAGACTTTTCCCTTTCTCTCTCTCTTTCTCCCTCTCCCTCTCCTTCTCCCTCTGCCTCTCTGTAGCTCTGCCTTTCAAGTAAATAAAAAAAAAGACATAAGTCTTGGCCATTCTTGCTCACAGCCCAAAAGATTGATAAATATTGGACTTTATTCCTTGCCCTTGAATCTGAATCAGGTCTCATAACCTATTGCCTTCATGCTCCACACTTCATTTTTTTCCAGGTTACCAAGGTTCCACCCAGTTCCAGGAATTCACCTCTGAGTGCTACCCGTACTTCCACCTCCTCCCTAGCCCTCCTAAAACATAAAAAGGCCTGGCTTCTGGGGGTTGAGGCCTTCTGCCACGTGTTCCATCAATGTACACACCTGCAGTTGTTCGCCCACCTCCGTGAATTTATTTTCTCTGAATAAATTTGGTCTGGCTATAAATTTGTGCACTGCCTCCCCTCTACTCTGGGCCTCTTTTCCTAACAGAAAGCATAGCTAATTTGAAAATGAAAAAACCTGAGGCAGACCAAATTTTTCAGTAACACTTAAGCCATTCGTTAAACTGAAAAAAAGTTTTAAGTTTTCCCTTTAGAACATATGTACCCTTTAAAAAGATGCAAATTATGCTTAAAAACACATAACAAACAACTTTGAAACTTCTATATATCGATAAACTTTCACAAACTGGCCCTCTGCTAGCATATTTCTTCCACCTTTCTGCCCAAATTTCATAAACACTAACATCCCATTCTCCCAACTCTACCGCTACCAAAGCGAGAAATAGCAAAAAAAATCTTTGCATGTTTGCAGCATTTTCCCAAAACCATGAGCACTGAGAGAAAGCTTGGCCTGAAGCAAAAACCCTATGCATTTATTTGGGCACGTTTCTGAGAGAGACAAAACTCCGTGTCTAAAACCACAAAAGCTCAGAGAAGAGAGGCTGGGAACAGAAATATTTTCAGAACTTAGAAGCCACATGAAGCCATTTGAAAGTCCCTTGACATGTTGCCGGTTTTTAAAAAGGTTAAACAAATGTCTAGTTCTTCTGTGGTCACCAAATGTTATCAGGTAACTTTAAGCCAAAATTAGTATTTCAGGTTCTGAAGCTTAGAGAAGCATTTTAAGCTCAGATACAAACGAGACAGGCAACACGGCAAGGTTTAAGATTTATTTACAGAGTGAAAGAAATACAGAGGAATGGGAGAACCTTATTAAGGGAGAGGGAATTAGAAAGATTAAGCGAGAATTCCATACCAGGCCTTCGGAGGGCAGACCAGGGGCCACGTGGGGAAGTCTACAGGACAGATGGGCATAGAGGAGATTCGTGAACTGGAGCAAACACAGACGGTGTGCCAGAGGTTCATGGGAGAGCCAAGATCTTTACTCAATGTATTTCTTAACTAATATTAGATTTTTTTCTCTCCCACATAAATCTGAGAATCAGTTTCTTTTTAAAAATCCTATGGAAGCAAATGGGAATATTGACTTTTTCACAATAGTAAGTCTCCATTTTAAATTTATTTAGATTTTCTGTAAAATTTCAATAATATTGAAAGTTTTCTCCCGAAGGTTTTAAAAACTTTTGTTAGATATGATTTTATGCATACTCTATCTAGTTGACATGGTAAGTGGTATCTATTTTTAAATTACATTCTCAACTATTAATTTCAAGTACACAATTTTCTGTATATTATATTTTCTAAGCATGCAGCTATATTTCTTTGTAATTCTGTTGATTCTTTAAACTTTTCCTTCTGTGAATTATAAAGATTGTAGATTTTATCTCAAATCTTAGAACTTCTGTTTCTTTGCCTTACTTCACTGGGGAGTGAACTAGTGGATAGAAGACCTCTCTCTCTTTGTCTCTCCTTCTCTCTCTGTGTAGCTCTTTCAAATAAATAAATAAATATATCTTTAAAAAAAGAAAGCAAATATGTATGTGTTTTATATATATATATTACTTTTTAAAGTTAACAGGTAGCTTATAAAATGAAATGGTTTTTTTTCTTCTATTTTCACTTTCTGGAAGAATTTGTATAAAAGTAGAACTATATATTAATGAAAGCTTAGTAGAATATTTTCTCTAAAATTATCTGGACATATTATTGACTTTTTAAGGAATTTTTAAAGTAAATGCTTATAATAATGTTATTATATAGTTATTATTGCAAAGTTAACTTATTATTAGTATATAGTTATTATTATAAAGTTAATGTCACTGTTATCAAGTTTTTATTTTTGTGTTACTTTTTTCCCCAGGAATTTCTAACTTTCCTCCATCCAGTTTAAACGTTTATAGTATTCTGATGCTATCTCTTAAAAAATTGTTTTTCTTAATTTGAAGGACACAGAGAGAAAAAGTGACAGGCAGGGAGAGAGAGATCTTCCATCAATGGTTCATTCCCCAAATGCTGCAACAACCAGGGATGGGCCACATCGAAGCTGGGAGCTAGGAACTTAAGTCAAGCCCTCCACATGAATGGTAGGAACCCATCACCTGCTGAGCCGTCACTTGCTGCTCCCAGGGGGGCATTAGCAAGAAGCCAGAATTGGAAGTGGAGCCAAGACCCTAACATTGGTACTCTGATATAGGATGAGTGCTTGCTGAGCAGCATCTTAACCGCTTGCACCAAACACCATCTCCTGATAGTTTGTGAATCTTTGCCCTGTCTTTAGTTATATTTTTCCTCTTTCCCAACACTATATATTTGGCTCTACTTCCATTTTTTCCTCTTGAATAGTAATATGGTTTATTATGTAATATGGTCTGCTTATTTTGAATATTATTGAGTATCCATGGTTTTCCTTTTGGAGCCATTTTCATTTATGCTAAAGAACCTATCTTAGAAATTTTGCCTAGGTTCTGCTGGTGGTGAAAGCTCTCAGTTATTACTTAGTTACATATGTCTTGGTTTTGTCCTCATTACTTACTGAAGGTCAACAATTTCATCATTTTATGGTGTCCTGTGGTTGACTTATCTTCTGTTTTTTTTTAATTGCTTATTTTTAGAAGACTCGTTTATTCTCTAAGATTGTTTTGAAGATTTTCTATTTTTTAAATATTTTGTATGCTTCATACATCTGATAATGCCTATATTTGCAGTCCTTGGGGTCCATATCTATTGTTTGTTGATTTTATAGCTTAGTATCAGTAAGAGTTGGCTTCCTTTTGTTGTGAACCTTAATCAGAGATCATATTTGACGCACATAAATAAATTCAAATCCTGAGAACCTGAATTCCCTCCAGAGAGGAATAAGATACTATTGATAAAGCACTAAGATGTTGCTTCTCATTCTGTGGAAAGGACTAAAAATTTAATAATGATAATACTCAGTGCTCACATTGTTTCTACTAAAGGATTAAAAAATGAATAGTTATTATTTATTATAATGGAATATATTAAATTATTATATATATTGTGATTATGTAGTATAAACCAGATTATATAGTTAGTAGAAAGTTTAACAAAGATTCTTGGCGCAGTTTTGATGTTACTGAGCAAGTTCAAGCCACTAGCAGGAAGGTTATATAATAACTCAGTGATGTCTTAGAGTAAGTTAGTTATTATGACTGTTGTTTACTTCTATCTCATACAAATAATTTTTTTAAAAGTGAATTTAGGGCCGGCACCGCAGCTCACTAGGCTAATCCTCTGCCTGAGGTGCTGGCACCCCTGGTTCTAGTCCCAGTTGGGGTGCTGGATTCTGTTCCGGTTGCTCCTCTTCCAGTCCAGCTCTCTGCTATGGCCCGGGAAGGCAGTGGAGGATGGCCCAGGTCCTTGGGCCCTGCCCCGCGTGGGAGACCAGGAGGAAGCACCTGGCTCCTGGCTTCGGATCAGCCCAGCACACTGGCCGTAGCAACCATTTGGGGAGTAAACCAACGGAAAAGGAAGACCTTTCTGTCTCTCTCAATGTCTAACTCTGCCTGTCAAAAAAAAAAAAAAAAGGTGAATTTATAAGAAACATTTAATGAATTTACCTTTACATTTTAAAAAGTTATAAATTAGGATGAAAAGTGAACAGTCTTTGGAATCTTATAATACAGAAAACCCTTTTTACTTCTTTTTGAACAAACTTAAAGAGAAACTCAGAATTCATGGTGCAAAATACAAGCTAGTATAAATACATTTTAAATTTTATACAAACATATATAAATTACTTCATAATTTTTGTTTTATCCTGTTAAGACATTATGGCTATAGGAGGGCTTTGTCTCTTCAAAACAGTTGTATCAGCTATCTTATTATTATCATATTTAAGATGCTTTACTAAATTTATTTTTTTAATTTATTTATTTGAAAGAGTTACAGAGAGAGAGAGGGAGAGGGAGAGAGAAAGAATGAAGGAGAGATCTTCCATCTGCTGGTTCACTTGCCCATATGGCCACAACAGATGGAGCTGAGCCATTCCAAACCCAGGATCCAGGAGCTTCCTCTGGATCTTCCACATGGGTGAAGGGGTCTAAGCACTTGAGTCATCATCTGCTGTTTGCCCAGGCACATTAGCAGGAATCTGGATCAGAAGTGGAGCAGTCAGGACTTGAACTGACACCTATATGGGATCCCTGTGCCACAGGTGGCATTTTTACCTGCTATGCCACAACACCAGCCCCAAATTTCTAATTATGTTCTATGGCCTCTGCCTTCAATTACGAGTGTACGTCAAAAAGTTCACAATTAAATTAAAGGGCAAGTTTATTTTTCTACAAATATTGAAACTTTTGCTTATAATCCTGAGATTTTAGTGCTTGTTTACTGCTCCCTCTTCTTTGGGAGGGTGTATGAGTAAATGCTACCAAGACATCAAGATAGTAAGCTCTTTGGCCCCATCCAAAAGACAATAAGTCTGACTTTATGAACAAAGAGTCCCCAGAACAGAAGTAGGTAATATCAGCAATTGGAATTTTGCTATGCTATTTAATAGAGAAGTTGGGGTAGACTAAAATCATTTATAGTTCTTTGGGTCAAGCCATAAGCTAGCACCTACTCAAATTGAGTTCAATGCCTAGCTTACTGGCATAGAAATCTTCTCTCCTTCTGTACAATCTGATTATGATCTTCTCCCCCTAGACTTCAGCTATTTACAGAGAGGTCTCTTTGTCTCCCAAACAGACCAAAGGTTGTAAGCAAACCAATAATATTATACTGGGAAGTCTGTTGGATACAACTGTTCAAGTCACCATCTTACCCAGTCCCTTGTGGGGACCAGTCACCATGTAGAGTGAATAGATTTTGATCTTGCTTCACAGTGGGGAATGGAAGTTAATATGACCTTGCCTGCTGAGAAATTTGGATCAGTTCAATGTACTATTGTTGCCTCTATATCTGGATGTTCTGTTTTGCAACTTTTATTGACTTTATTTTAGTTATTTGAAAGGGAGAAGTAGAGAGAGAGAGAGAGAGAGAGAGAGAGAGAGAGAGACTCTTACACCTGAAATACCCACAACAGCCTGGCTGAGCTAGGCCAAAGCCAAGAGCCTGTAGCTCAATACAAATGCCCCAAATGGTTGGTAGGAACCCAATTACTTCAGCTATCACCTTTTGCCTTCCAGGGAGCACATTAGCAGTACGTTGGAATGCAGAGCAGTGCTGGAACTCAAACCCAGCACTCAGATATGGGTTGTGGGCCTCTCAAGCAGTGGCTTAACCACTGTGTCAAACATGCACCCCATAATGTACTTCTTTATCCAAAAAGTTCCAAGAGTATTGTCCCAATCATGGTAAAGAAGTACTAATGGAATGTGCAACCCAGATGTAGTTTTGAATTCAAGTTTCAGTGACAAGTTTAGGTCAACTGGGGACTCTGGCCAAGGGAAGCAGTTTCTACCCTGAGGAGCACCTTGGATTTTGGATTCAACACAAAACCACCAGATACAAAAGTAGAGAACAGCTTCCTGCTGGATTTTTGGCAAAATTAAACATTTGATCCATGGAAGCCATTTAATTCTCTGACCTGGATCAATTTAAATTCAGTGTGTAACAAGGTCAGAAAAGCCTAACCAAGCCTCACTTGTCAAACAGAAATTATGTATTCCAGAGCACAATTGGCCTGGCTCCAGTTGCATCTCAGTACTGCATGAAAAGTGGTGGCTAGCCCCTGGGAAAACCTTTATCTCCCACTCTGATTCTCAAAGCAATACCACTTGCTCAATGAAGACCTCAATTTACACAAGTTCTCTTAGCTGCCTGGCTTGGTTCACTGATCATGCTATCTATGTACACTATTTTTTGACTTATGTGACTCAACGTAAGTAACTTGGAGGAAAAGCATATTCATATTTATGCATAAAGTCATGTTTGCAAGGATGTTTTAATGGAACATTGTTTTGGACAAGAAATGACAAAGAGCCACCTAAAAATCTCTTATTTAGGAACTTGATAGAGAAACTACTTGCAGTTCCATACAAACTATGGCAAATAAAAATCATTAACTGTTTTTATTTTAATGAATAGGGGTCATTTTTAAGTGCTATATGAAGTATTTTTTTTTGACAGGCAGAGTTAGAGAGAGAGAGATAGAGAGAAAGGTCTTCCTGTTCCGTTGGTTCACTCCCCAAATGGCCGCTACAGCTGGTGCACTGTGCCGATTCGAAGCCAGGAGCCAGGTGCTTCCTCCTGGTCTCCCATGCAGGTGCAGGGCCCAAGCATTTGGGCCATCCTCCACTGCCTTCCCGGGCCACAGCAGAGAGCTGGTCTAGAAGAAGAGCTACTGGGATAGAATCCGGAGCCCCAACCAGGACTAGAACCCGGGGTGCCGGCGCCGCAGGTGGAGGATTAGCCAAGTGAGCCGAAGCACCAGCCTAAAGCACGCTTCTTTACCTTTGCCATCTCACACATAAGAAACGTTAAGGCAAACTCCTCAGTCTCTTCCCTCAAATTCCCAAGTTTAGTCTCCTAGATTGAAGCTTCTGCTTTCTCCCATATAGATGTCAATATTCATTATTGTGTTAAAAATAGGGTGCTGAAAATGTAAAATTCATCGTTTTCACGTGAGTGTAGTATATGTAAAGACTCTTTTGGAAGTAAACAAAGGAATTGGCAATAGGGTTGCTTCTGCCAAATAAGACAGGGCAACTCTGGATGTCTTTGAGAAAATTAAGACTTACTTCATTACTATACATAAAGACTCACACTCAAGCTAAGAAATATTATCTCTAAGGGGTGAGGATCCAAAGAACTATTGCCTTATTTAATGCCTGTTACTCATTTTGCATTGTTTGCACAATGAACTTGAATTTACTCCAAAAAGAAAAACAATCACATTTCGAAGAGAATTAGCAATAACATAGAAGAAAGGATATTTGTGTGTGTGCATATATATGTATATACTTACATGCATATACTGATATATGTATATTTCAGTTGTGAAAAAGCAACACAAATTATTGTGATCCCAGTTTCTGTAAAAAAAAAAAAAGAGAATCCTGAATATAAATTTGGAGGCTGACAACAGAAAAAAGAAAGAGCTAAAAGTGACACACAACTAGAAACACAAAATATTCGCAAAAGCAATAAATATAGATATGAAATTATGAATAAGTTGTCAGATTTTATAAGCAAAATTTCAAATAATATCTTTCTTTATCATTCATTTTCATGTCTTCTTAGGCATACAGCTATGATCAATCAAGGAAATAATATTGTAGCAAAAATCCTCAGTTCCAGTCATGAGGTTTCAGTAGCCAAGCTTCTCCCAGAATCATATCTGGAATAGTTGCAGTCATGATCATACCGTACAGACAGACAGATGTCTCTGGGGCTTTGGGTTTCAGATTCCTTTATTTCAACAGCATTTTGAAGGATTTGAGTTGGAGAACGCTGTGCCATTGCCTTTGCACATCTTCCAGACGTTGGAGAATGTATTTGGAAGCAGCAGATTGAAGTTCATCTTTTGAGAGCTTGTGAAAATATCTCTTGCCTTGGTAGACTGGTTGAACCAATACCTTCCAGTACTGAATTGGTATGATATACAACCAGTCCTCTGCTCATGTTAGTAGTAATACACACGTATAGGTTTATATAACTCTAAGAAGGTAAGGAAGACCTTTCATCTTTCAGGAAAACAGCAGCTCTTAAAACAATTATTTTACTTCTTCCTTTGGATTGTTGCTAATGGCAACACAAAGAATGCACTAGAGTGTCATAATAATCCTCCATTAAATCCCTAGTGTTTAAATTTTAATGCTATAATTCAAGAGCTGACAAAAGCCCATTGAGTGTGTCTATGGGGAGGAAAGCAGGCAGGCCCATTTTCTCAGGAGTGATGCCATAGCAACATGGAATGAATTTGGGGTCAGGGAACAAGCAGTCTCTAAGCTTTGTTTGCATTTCCTGGCTAAAAGTAGACTCCAACATTATAAATTTTACACAAATAAGTAGTTATTTTCAGCAGCAGGAAGATAGCCATTTTGTACCACAGTTTACATTGAAAACAGAAAAGGTAACAAAACCAGAGCTGGAAGAAAGACGTACCGACAAATATATTATGAAATGACTCTCGAAGTGGCCACTTTAGAAACCCCTAGACCCATGCCCCCATGCTCTACACTGAACTCCTCTCCCTGGACAATGCTTTAGAACATGGAAAAGTATTACAACTGACAAGATTCCTTTTTAAAAGAAGAGAAAAAGAACAACTCATTGACAATCCTGAGTGTGATACCCTTATAGTCACGCAAGACACGGCTAAGTAGGGTGTTGTTGATTTTTTCTAGCTCTTTATAATGTCACTTTTATTTTAGTAGAAGAATGTTTTTCTTCCAGAATAAACCAATACACCTGAATCACAATTGCCTATTGTGCAGCAGGAGAGGAAAAAAGAAAAAATACCCTACCCAATTCCCAGAAGTTTGTGATGCCAACTTCTGTTTCCCTGGGCATCTGTGTTTTCACTTTTGTCTTAGTGTAGAATGTTAGCATATTGAGTCAGTGTTCAATAATATAAAATATTATGTTTTGAGTGATTACCCAATATTTTCAGTTATACACTATATTTATGTGGCTTGCAATATACAAAAATGAAGAAAGTTAGGTTTTTAAGCGCTAAATCACAAGCAAAAACATCTGCAAGCCAACACAACTCAAAGTTATTTCTTCCCCATTCCTTCTTCCAGGTCATCAACAATTAAAACTCCTCACTGCTTTTGAACCTTTCATGACCTCTAGTACACAACTTTTATAATTCATGTTATATGCAATGAAAATTGTAATCATCTTCCTAAAACAGTGACAAATATCCTCCTACTCTATAGTCTTTGTTGTCTATAGGATCAAAATCATAGTTCTACAAATTAATTCTGCTATTACAAGTGAGCCAAAACTGCATAATTTGCTCTTCTATTAATATAAAGAAACCTCAAAAGTTCACATGAATGTAATCAAAAGATTAACATGGGGCCAGTGTTGTGTTGTAGCAGGTAAAGCCACTGTCTGTCATGCTGGCATCCCATCTGGACGCCAGTTCAAGTCTTGGTTGATCCAGCTCTCTGCTATGGCCTGGGAAAACAGTAGAAGATAGCCCAAGTCCTTGGGCCCCTGCACCCACATGGGAGACCAGGTGGAAGCTCCTGGCTCCTGGCTTTGGATTGCTTCAGCTCCAGCAATTACAGCCATTTGGGAGAGTGAACCAGTAGGTGAAAGACCTCTCTCTCTCTCTCTCTCTCTCTCTCTCTGCCTCTGCCTCTCTGTAATTCTGACTTTAAAATAAATAAATAAATCTTTTTTAAAAAAAGATAAACTTGCATTGGTGCAAAACTTTTTTGAAATCCATGCACATATTTCTTATTATGCACATTTGCCGTGAGTTTTTGAAGATCCTGCATGTATCTTCTTATCCATTTCTCATGGTATATCTAATGTCATTGACTAAAATTTTCATATCACTATTCTGTTTATCCTTTACCCCCAGTTTAAGTGTCACCTTTTCCACAAAGCCTTTTGAGATTACTCCTTTTAGAAAAAAAATTATTTTTTCCTAAGCTCACATGGCCCATCTAGAATTACCTTTGGGAAAATTTCCTCTAATAAACTGACTCACTCTTATCCTCTGAGGACAGAATCTGTATGTTCAGTTATTTTTCTTTCACCCATTCTACTTTTTGAAATAAATGTTATTTTAAAATACAATATTTTCTAAACTGTGTTGTGTTGCTTACCGGGTTTTGTTTCTAGGGGCTCAAAGCATATTAAAACTAGGTTATGATATTATCAACGCAAGGATTTGTAGCACAGATTTGTAGCATAAAATTTAAAACTATGGAATAAAAAGTCATAATAATATGTTATATCAAGTGGAAGTATCTTAATTGAAAGAAAAGTTTAGCATGTAAAGGAAAATAAGGAATAAGCTAGATTATCTTGTATGTATAAGCATAATATGGGATTAGTTTACCATGATAAGAACTAAATTTTTACTCCTGTTACCCATCCATACAACATTGGCAAGGAGACTGAGGGATCTTGGTTCCTGGATGCTTCTCCTCCACACAAGCAAAACCACTGTGTCAGAAGAAGAGAAATTGGTGAGCAAACCACACAGGCTCTGGAAATTCCTTCCCATAAGAGGCATGTATCTCTTTTGCTTATGTTTCGTAAACTAAAGCAAGTCATAACCAACCTGTCTTCTAGGGGGCAATAAAGTGAAATCCTACATCTCCTCAGAAATGGGGACAATTTGAAATATTTGGAAAATAAGATTAGTGACCAATGACTGCTCTGTATTTTCCCAATAGTTGGGATTTTATTTATTAATAGAAGCATACATTTTAAAATCCAATTAAAATAGTAATTCCATCAAAATTATGAAAATCCCTGAATACAATTGAAAATATATTTTAATAACCTTAGCAAACAGCATGACTAATCACGAGATTTTAAATATTTTCTCTTTAAGATAAAGACAAGGATGTTTTTCATCCTTACAGCTGATTGATAAAGGCTACAAGTCATGGCTAACAAAATAAGACATAAAAAAAAAAATGGGGTGTAAGTTTAAAAAGGAAAAGAGAAAATTGCCTTTATATGTGATTGATATGAGTTGTTGATGTAACTGTTATTTGATATTTTGCTATTTTTCTATCAGAAATATTACTAACTATGAGCAAATCTGACATTAAATTATTTTATAAATATAAAGCAGAGCAAGAGTGACATGGAAAAGAAAAGCAAATGAACTAGCATTTGTAGAAGCAGAGATCTAGGCAAAGAAGAGTATTAGGAGGAAAAAAAATTAAAAGAAACATTTGGAGGCCAGTGCTGTATCGTAGCTGGTAAAGCTACCACCTGAGACACCAGCATCCTTTATGGGTGCCAATTCATGTCCCAGATTTTCCACTTCCAATCCAGCCCTCTGCTAATGATTCCCTGAGAAAGCAGTGGAAGATGGCCTAAGTGCGTGGGCCCCTGCACCCACATTGGGGACCTGAAAGAAGCTCCTGGCTCCTGGCTTCAGACTGGCCCAGCTTTGGCCAGTAGGGACCATTTGAAAACTGAATCTCTCTCTGTCTCTCCCTCTTTCTCTCTCTCTCTCTCTCTCTCTCTGCAACTTTGCCTTTAAAATAAACAAATAAATCTTTTTTAAAAAAAAAATAGTTGGAAAATTTCAAAGCTTTATTAAAAAAAAAAAAAAACACCTGTAATTACCAGAATCTAAGTAAAAATCCAGCAAAGCAGGAGGCAGGAGTCCCAGGCACATTATATTAAACTACTGAAAACCCAAGTTAAACAGAACATTTGAAAAAGCAAGAAATGAAAGTGAATACTGCATATTAACTACAGGAGATTAGCAATAAGAAAGAAGGCTTACATCTTACCAGAAGCAATGAAAATGAGATGACAGTGGAACAACGTCTTCAAACTAAGGAAAGAAAAATACACAAATTGACTGCAAAAGTATCAATCAACAGATATATATTACAAAACAGGCTAGAGGAAGTTGTTCTGGTTCAGAGTTAGTGATTGGCTGGCGCCATGGCTCACTTGGCTAATCCTCTGCCTGCGGCGCCAGCACCTCGGGTTCTAGTCCTGGTTGGGGGGCCGCCGGGTATTAGCCCCAGTTGCTCCTCTTCTAGTCCAGCTCTCTGCTGTGGCCCGGGAGGGCAGTGGAGGATGGCCCGCATGGGAGACTGGGAGGAAGTACCCAGCTCCTGGCTTTGGATCGGTGCAGTGCAGGTCGTGGCAGCCAATAGGGGAGTGAACCAACGGAAGGAAGACCTTTCTCTCTGTCTCTCTTTCACTGTCTATAACCCTCTCTCTGTTTCTCTCTCTCACTGTTTAACTCTGCCTGTCCAAAAAAAAAAAAAAAAGTTAATGATATCAGATATATATTTGGTTATATAAGAGAAAAATGAAATACAATTTTTAAGAAACAAATTGAGCAGTTTAGATGAAAGGGATAAACTTTTTCTTTTAGAAACATAGCAAATCAAATTGACAGAAAGGAAAGAAAAATATTGAATAGTACATAAAATTCATAATCAAAAATCTCCTTCCAAGACAAATACTGGGCTTAGATGTCTTACTGGTGAATTTTATTAAGCATTTGAGAAGACACTGTACCAATTATATCTATTCTCTGATGAGGAATTTGCATTTGAGGGAATAGTCTGCGTTTATGTGCTTAAGAAATATTTAATAAACTTTTTAGAAAAGAATTCAACTAATAAGTTCAACTGGCTATGATTGGTAAGGTTATCCATTTGTTGTTCAGTTAGCACTTGACACTGGTCCTTAACTTTGGCCAGTATCACTCATGGTATAAACTGATATACAAGAAGAAAAATGAAAAAAAAAAAAACAGAAATCTGACATAGCAAATTAAAACCACAATGTCATGTCACCTCACACCTGTTAGGATGGGCACTATCAAAGAAGACAAGAGATAATATTGTTGGCAAGACCATGGAGAAAAGAGAACCCTTGTACAGTGTTGGGAATTTAAATTAGTATAACCACTAAGGGAACAGTATGGAAGTTGCTCTTGGTTCAGAGTTTTTGAACAGAGGCATATTTATGTTTTTGACCAGATTGTTTATTAAAGTGGGCTGCCCTGTGCATTATAGATTGTTTGGTAGCAACCTGGGCCTCTAGCCACTAGATGTCAGTAGTATTCTCCTATTCATGTCAACCAAAAAAGTGTCCCCAGACTGCCAGATGTCTGGGGGTGGTGTCTGGGGGATATGGAATTGCCCTAGGCTAAGGATGATTGCCTAAGTCTGGTGGAATGTTAGATTCAATGCTGATAGATTGAGCTCTAATCCCATGGGTAATGGAGCCATCTGAAGATCTTCGGACAGGAAAGGCAGGCCCATATCTAGAGTATACATAAATGCAGAAAGTGTTCATTCAAAATGAATTGCTACCCCTTCAAGAATGAACAAGGCTAACATTATTCAATTTGCCACCAGGTGGCTGATTGATCTCTCTGAAGGGACAGTGCTGTATTTGGGGCTTTGTGATGGGTTCTGTTGCTAGTTCTTAGATAACTGGCAGTGGCAGAAGTTATATAAGCCTTAAGAATGGGGTTTTTATGGTTAGACCCATGTAAATCTACATCTCTAACTCTGTGGTTACTCTGTTCATGTGCTCATTGTTCAAATATTGGAGTCTCTACTATCAGAGGATGGCTGGAGTTGACTGGTTGGCTTGCTGTCTACTTTGATGACTTGGCTTTTTCAATGCCTTTTCTAGGGTAGATGTTCTTCCTTGGGACACTAGCATGCAATACAAAGATCTTGACACTCTGAGCCTACTCCTATTGGTCCATCCTCATATCATAATCCCAGACTTCCTTATTGCTGATATTTGCATCTTTCTCTTCCCAAGCTATTTGTCACCCATAAATTTACATATATTACAATCTTAGTTTATTCCATTCTCCTAAAAAAGAAGGTGAAGATAACTTGTGCCACCTGAATCTCACCCAAATGGGAAGATTTCCTCCCACCTCTGTCTTTCAAGGCCACCACTGAGACGGGCTATAGTGAAGTCCCAGTCCATTTGTATTTCCATTTCCGTACTGAGCCATGACTTTATAAGCCATGCTTTGTTCTTTTCCTCCTTTTTCAGCTATTATAAGTGATCTCCTATGCAGCTATAGGTAAATGCTGATGAAGAGATATTACTTACTATAACTGTGATAGATTATATGGAAGTCATGGCCACAGGAATTTTCCAACTTGGACACTGCCTATGCTTAGTTGTGGATGTATATATCACTTTCAGTCTAAGACTTAATAGGTGTGACAGAGTATATTTTGCTCTCTTTGATTCTTCTTTCCTCATCTCTGTAATGTAGGTTGAATAAAAATAAACTGCAGCATTTATTCTAGTCCTATAATTTGATGAGAGAAAGCATAATTTCATATTTTGAATGGTGGTAGATGTTGACAGCCATTGGTACATTTGTTTTATAATGAAAGGGCTCATCAAACATTCTTATCAATGACATTTCAAGTGGTGCTTTGTAAAACCAATCTGACCAACATCATTAATGTTAGAAAATCTGTTTTTCCAAAGTTAACAAAAAGTCCCTTAATCCACAATAGCAACATAGTTTCACACAATCACCATTCAGTTTGTTATATCAATTGCTCAATAATTTGCACACCTAATTATAACTAAATGTGAGTATAACATAGTTCATCCAATCATCTATTACTGATTATTTCTAGGTATTTATCATCATATATGGTGCTAAGTGAACATACTGGTTTATGTATATGCAGTCACACAATTGTTTATTTAGATCACATTCCTATAAGAGCCTTACTGAGTCAAAGTTTTATGAAAATTTTATATTTTAATATTTATTACCAAATTCTTCTCCAAATATTCTATTGTAATTAGGATTCTTTCCAACTGTGTGCGAAAGTGCCCTTTTCCCAATCAACACTGAAAATTATATTTCTTTTAATATTGTTAGAAATACAAAAATATTTTTTCCAATAGAAAATTGGATGTGCCGATGTCATTGTGTCACAATAATTATTTATAAAAGCTCAAATTTAGGAATGTACTGTAATTTTTTCACATTCTTTTATTATCTTATTATCTTATTTCTATAGAGGATCAAAATGTGTTCATTCCATTTTATCACTCGGTGTCAATAGTAATCATCCTATCCAGTAATCAGGATCTATATTGTCTGGTTTTTTTTTTTATTTATTTTTATTTTTATTTTTTGACAGGCAGAGTGGACAGTGAGAGAGAGAGACAGAGAGAAAGGTCTTCCTTTTCTATTGCTTCACCCCACAATGGCCTCTGCGGCCGGCGAACTACGCTGATCTGAAGCCAGGAGCCAGGCGCTTCTCCTGGTCTCCCATACGGGTGCAGAGCCCAAAGAGTCGGGCCATCCTCCACTGCCCTCCCTCCAGGCCACAGCAGAGAGCTGGACTGGAAGAGGAGCAACCAGGACAGCATCCGGTGCCCCGACCAGGACTAGAATCCAGGGTGCTGGCGCTACAGGCAGAGGATTAGCCTATGAGCCACAGCGCTGGCCTATATTGTCTGTTCTTATTGTCTTTCTGTAATTTGGCCCAAACATTAGATTTAATCACTGCTTTTATAAAATAACTTGTGAATTTGAAATCTCTTGAGGCCAAAATTATAGGCTTATCATTGGTAATGCTCAAGTTCACAAAATTTACTTTCTGTAAAAAAGTCTACCACATAGGGGTGGCACTGTGGCGCAGTGGGTTAAAGTCTTGGCCTGCAGCACCAGCATTCCATATGGGCGCCTGTTTGAGTCCCAGCTGCTCCTCTTCCATCCAGCTCCTTGTTAATGCACCTAAGAAAGCAGTGGAGGATGGTCCACATCCTTGAGTTCCTGCACCCACATGGAGATCTGAAAGAAGCTCCTAGCTCCTGGCTTTGAACAGGCCCACCTCTGGCCATTGCGACCATTTGGGGAGTGAATCAGCGGATGGAAAACCTATCTCTCTCTGTAACTCTGTCTTACAAATAAATAAAATAAATCTTTTAAAAAGTCTACCATACTACAAGTGGAGTTCTACAAGAATCTGTTGGACATTATTTAATATCAATCGCTTTTCATTATTTATCATTTTTACAAAAAATATAGCAGCATTGTAAATACTTATATATTTGTTAGCAAACAACACAATAGTAATAGTTATATTTCTTGCAGAAAGTATGCCATAAGTTGTTATAATTGTATAATGATTGAATACAAATCCATTATCTATCACTGAATCATCTTAGAATGTAATGACTTTTAAAATTGTATTGAAATATTTTCTCTAATCCAAGTTGATAGGAGTAACTGATGGCAAGAAATTATATTATTTTAGGTGGATAGTATTCTAACTAAAAATACTCCCAGGGAGAAAGATTTTCACTTCAAATATTTAAAAATAAATAATTTCATATTTAAATTTGATGGTATAAACTCTATTTTGATAACTTTACTAAACTTTTTATTTTGAATTAATAGGTTTCCAGGCAATTGGAAGGAAGAATGTAGAGATTCCTTTTTTCAGCCTTCCCAATGGTAACATTTTACAAACCTACAGTACAATATCACATCCAAGATACTGATATTGGTACAGTCGTTATGCAGCACACTTCCATCACCACGGGCGTCTCTAATGTTATTCTTTTTCTCCCACCCTGCTCTCTTCCTCTTCCCCATTCTTCACCCTTCTTAACCAGCTCTTACCTACTGCCAGCCATTAACCTGTTTTCCCTTTGCAAAATGTCATCATTTTAAAATTGCTACATAGATAACCATTTGTGATTTATCTCTTTTTTTACTCATAATTCTTTGGAGATTCATCCAAGTTATCTGGTGTAACAATAATAGTTCATTGATTCATTGCTTGGTTATATTCCAGTGTATGAATATATCACAGTTCAGTTTTAACCCAAGAGAACATCTATTTTGTTTGCTTTTTCTCCTTATAGTTTATGTTATACATAAAATTGTTAGGAACATTTGTATACAGGTTTTTGTGCGAACATAAATTTTCATTTATCTGAGATAAATGGCAAAGATTGCAATTGTTGATTTGTATCCCATTATAGTTGCATGTTTGATTTTTTTAAAGAAACTCAAAACCATTTTTCAGAATAGTTGCATCATTTAATTCCCACAGTAGTTTCTTCACATTTTTGCCAGCATTTGGGTTGTCATTATTTTTTTATTTTGGCCATTCTGGTGAGTGTAGAGCTCTATCTCACTGTGATTTTAATTTGTATTCCCTTGTTGGCAAATGATGTTGAACATATTTTCATGAGCTTACTTGATAACTGTATATCTTCTTTAGAAAGATATTCTTTTTTTAAAAGAAGAGAGACTTATTTATTTCTTAGAAAGTCAAGGTTACAGAGAAAGAGAAGAGACAGAGGGAAAGAAAGAGATCTTCCATCCACTGGTTAACTTCTCAAATGACTGCAATGCCTGAGGCAGGGCCTGGCCAAAGCCAGGAGTCAGGAGCTTCTTCCAGGTCTCCGGCTTGGGTGCAGGGGCCCATGCACTTGGTCCATTTTCCACTGCTTTCTCAGGTGAATTAGCAGGGAACTGGATCAGTAGTGGAGCAGTCAGGACTTGAACTGGTGTCCATATGGGATGCCAGCCTCGCAGGCAGCAGCTTTACCCATTACATCACAACGCTGGCCCCAGAATGATATCTGTTTAGATCTTTTGTCTATTTTCTAATTGAATTCTTTGTTTTTTTTTTTATTGTTAACTATGATGAGTTATTATTTTATTTTATTATTGAAATAAAGAAAAAAACTTCATGTATTTTATAGATAAAATTCTAAGAACATAATAATACTTCTCTGCTGTCCTACCTCCTGACCACATTCTCCCTTCCTTTCTTTTTTTTCTTTTAATTTTTGTGGTAACATACTTTCAATTCATTTTATAATCACAGGCTTAAGCTAAATATAGTATTCAACAAGTAAAAAGTAGAAAGAGCACTGTTCACCAGAAATATAGACAAGGACTATAAACAATAGTCACTTCATAACACATCAGTTTCACTCTTACACATTTATTTTTGTTTATTTTTTCTTTGTGTGTGTATTCTATATATTAACTGCCACAAATCAGAAAAAATATAATATTTATGTACCTGATAGAATACCACTCAGCCATAAAAAAAGAATGAAATCCTGTCTTTTGCAACAAATGGAGGCAACTGGAGACCATTATGCTTAGTGAAATAAGCCAGACCCAGTAAGAGTTATTTTAGTTAAAATATGTTGTTTAAATGTTGTTAAATATGTTGTCTAAATTTTTTTACAGTGTGTAGCTTATCTTTTGAACATCTTAATTGGGTCTTTTATAGAGCAAGAGTTTGGAAAGTCTTGACCAAGCCCAGTATTATTGTTTTCTTTTTGAAACATTTTTTTTTTGTAAAAAATTCTGAAAACTCTGAATAGCTCTAGATCTCTAAGATTTGCTCTTTATTTTTTTGAAACATTTGCAGCTTCATATCCAAAATTTTGACTTATATTTTATATAAGCTTCCTTTTTACTTATATTTTATATAAAATATGACGATTGGTTGAGTTCAGTTATTTTCCCTATGGAGATACAATGGTTTCATCTCCATTTGTGGTGAAAATTATCTTTTCTACATTGCATTGTTTTTGTTCCTTTCTCAAAAAACCAGGTGGGCATCAATGTTTGACTCTATTTCTGTGTTGTTTATTCTATTCCATTTATCTCTGTATATATACCTACAATTAAGTCACATAGTCTTAATTACTGTCTCTATATAAGTCTTGAAATCAGGTGAATCTTTCATTCCACTTTAAAAAATTATTTTAGCTATTCCAATTCCTTTGCCTCTCCATGTAAATTTTATGGCAATCTTGTCTTAATCTACACAAATTTTTGCTTGGGCATTGACAGAAATGATGTTAAACTTGTATAAGAATTGGGGAAAACTGCCATATTTACTATGTTGCATCTTTCAGTCCAAGAATGTGGGTTTTCCTTTTTTATATCTCCTCTGTTCCTTTTGTCAGCATTTTGTATTTTTCAGCAAAAACATCCTTACATGCTCAGTAGATTTATACCCAAATATTTCCATTCTGTGAGTGATCACAAATAGCATGGTACTTTTTTTTTTTTTACTTTGTTGTTCATTTGTTCATTGCTAAGTCTAAAAATCACAATTAACTTTTCTATGCTTACATTGTAGCCTGCAATGTATTGAAATTACTGGTTAGATCTAATCATTTTTTGTGTGGATTCATTGACATATTTCTACAAACTCATTTCAATACAAATACAAACAGTCTTAAGTTTTTAGTAATCTGTATGCTTTTTAAAGATTTACTTATTTATTTGAAAGAAAGAGTTAGAGGGAGAGAGAGAGAGAGAGAGAGAGAGACCTTCCATCTGCTGGTTCACTCCCCAGATGGCCACAATGGTCAGAACTGTGCCCATCCAAAGCCAGGAGCCGGAAACTTTTTTCGGGTCTCCCACGTGGGTACAGGAGCCCAAGTACTTGGACCATCTTCCACTGCTTTCCCAGGGCATAGCAGAGAGCAAGATCAAAAGCGGAGCAGCTGAGACTCGAACCAGCATCCATATGGGATGCCGGCACTGTAGGTAGTGGCTTTACCCACCACACCACAATGCCAGCCCCCTGTATGATTTTTATTTCCTTATTCTACTGTATTGTACTGACTGTAGCTGTCTGCACTATTTGAATGGGAGTACAGAGAAGGGACATCCTTGGCTTGTTTCTGATCTTATGTGGAAAGCACTCAGTATTAATAATCTTATGTTAGTCATAGACGTTCTTTATCAAGTTCTAGAAGTTCTCCTTTATTTCTAATTTTCTGCGAGTTTTATTATGAATGGGTGTTGAATTTTGTCAAATACTTTTTCTACATCAATTGATATTACCAGGAGGTTTTTCTTCTTATTTATCAATATGGTAAATTACATAGGTTGATTTTTTCAAATATTGAACTAACATTGCATCCCTAAAATAAACTGTGCTTGGTCATGGTATATGAGTATTTTTAGTACTCCCAAACTCTATTTGCTTTTTTATATTTTATTTATTTATTTGAGATTTAGAGTTAGAGAGAGAGAGAGAGAGAAGTCTTCCATTCATTGGTTCACTCCCCAGATGGCTCAAATGGCTGGAGCTGGACCAATCCAAACCAGGAACTAGGAGTTTCTTCCAAGTCTCCCACACTGGTGCAGGGGCGCAAGCACTGGGGCCATCTTCCACTGCTTTCCCAGGCCACAGCAGAGAGCTAGATCAGAAGAGGAGCAGCTGGGACTTGAACCAGTACCCACATGGTGTGCTGGCACTGAGGAAGAGGCTTAGCCTACTATGCCACAGCACAGGTCCCTATTTGCTCTTTTTTTAAAAGGAGTTTTTGACTATATTCATGAATGATATTGGTTGCATTTTTAGTTTTTGTTCTGTTTTTGCTTTGTTTTAGTATCAGGTTAATATGAACTTCATCAAACTAATATGAAAGAGCTTCTAGGTTCTTGAGGTGGGAACTTAGATCATTGATTTGAGACATTTTCTGCTTTCAAATAAATATTTGGTATTATAAACTTCACTCAGAATTGCTTTGCTACATTCCACAATTTTTGATATGTCTTTTTTTGTATTTCATTTAATATATTTTTACTTTCCTTGAGAATTCCTCTTTGATCCTTGCACTATTTAAAAATGTATTTTTTAAATTTACAAATGGTTGAAAAACTTTCCTGTTATCTTTTTGTTAGTGGCATCTATTTTGAGTGTATTTTGGTCAGAAAATAAACTTCTCATTATTTCAATTATTTTTTAAAAATATTGATTTACTTATTTTGAAAGTCAGAATTATAAAGAGGGGGAGAAAGAGAAAGACAGAGAGAGAGAGAGAGAGAGAGAGAGAGAGAGAAATCCTCAAACTGCTGGTTCACTGTCCTTATAGTTGCAATGGCCAGTTCTGGGCCAGAACAAAGTCAGGAGCCAGGAGCTTCTTCCGGGTCTCCCATGCGGATGGCAAGAGCCCAGGTATGTGGGCCATCATCTGCTGCTTTCTCAGGTCGAGAGCAGAGAGCTGGATTGAAATGGAGCAGCCAAGACAGGAACCCATGCCCATCTGGGTGCCAGCATCACTAGTGACAGCTTTACCCACTGTGCCACAACGTTGGCCCTGATTTCAATGATTTTAAATGTGTTGCATTTTCTTTCACATCCAAGATATGTTCTATCTTGGTAAACATTCCATAAGTGCTTGAAAATAATGTGTACTATGTTTTTATTAGATGGCATTTTCTACAAATGTTCATTGAAACCTGCAGGTTAGTGGAATTGCTGAACTCTATATCTTTTTTTTTTTTTTTTTTTTTTGACAGGCAGAGTGGATAGTGAGAGAGACAGACAGAGAGAAAGGTCTTCCTTTTGCCATTGGTTCACCCTCCAATGGCCGCCATGGCTGGCACGCTGCAGCCGGCGCACCACGCTGATCCAATGGCAGGAGCCAGGTGCTTCTCTGGTCTCCCATGGGGTGCAGGGCCCTAGCACTTGGGCCATCCTCCACTGCACTCCTGGGCCACAGCAGAGAGCTGGCCTGGAAGAGGGGCAACCGGGACAGAATCCGGTGCCCCGACCAGGTCTAGAACCCGGTGTGCCGGCGCCGCTAGGTGGAGGATTAGCCTATTGAGCCGCGGCGCCGGCTGAACTCTATATCTTGCTGATTTTTTTTTCTCTAGTTTTTTTTACTAGTTACTCAGAGGTGATACTGCCGTGTTCAACTATAATTGTAGACTAGTCTATTTCTCTTGTTAGATCTATGCATCTTTGGCTATATATCTTTTCCCTCTTCTCAGGAAAATTCTCTTCTTACTGACAACTTCGATCAAACTTCCCCATCTCCCTCTATGAGCATTTTTATTTTAAAGAGATGGTTTGAAATCACTATCATTGACTTTATTATTTGAGTATAACATGACTCCTTTATATAAATACTTGGATATATTGGGAATTATCACAATTGTAATCAACTATAGTGTATTAACTTTGGAAGGCTTCTAGTAGATGAGTAGTGCATAGACACAGATAAGCCCTCCCCTCAATGTAGAAGTAGCACTTACCCACCTGATGATAATATGGCAAGTTCAGTCAATATTTGGACTTTCAGTCAATGATGACATCTTGTGATATGATTGTTGTGTTTACCCCTTGTTTATCCTCCTGTGTGACGTGCTCTGCCTACTTCTAACTTGTTGAATATTATGGTTCCTCGTGAATTAAGCTTGTGATTATAGAGTAGATTGAAAGCATGTATTTGTAAAAATCTAAGGAAAACAAAATGGAGGAATCTGGAAAACATTATGCTGAGTGAATTAAGCCAGTCCCAAAAGGACAAATATCATATGTTCTCCCTGATTGGTGACAACTAACTGAGCACCAAAGGGGAAACCTGTTGAAGTGAAATGGACACTATGAGAAACAGTGACTTGATCAGCCCTTGTCCTGACTGTTGATGTACAATGTAATACTTTATCCCTTTTAGTATTTTTTTTTGTTCTAGTACTATTGGTTGAACTCTGTAATTAACACAATTATTCTTAGGTGTTTAAATTTAACTGAAAAGTGATCTCTGTTAAATATAAGAGTGGGAATAAGAGAGGGAGGAGATGTACAATTTGGGACATGCTCAAAGCTGACTTGCCCCAAATGGTGGAGTTAGAAACGTGCCAGGGGATTCCAATTCAATCCCATCAAGGTGGCATATCCCAATGCCATCTCACTAGTCCAAGTGATCAACTTCAGTTCACAGTTGATCACACTGATAGGTCTAAGAGTCAAAGGGATCACACAAACAAGACTAGTGTCTGCTAATACTAACTGATAGAATCAAAAAGGGAGAGAACAATCCATCATGGGAAGAGGGATACACAGCAGACTCATAGAATGGCAGATGTCCTAAATAGCACTCTGGCCTCAGAATTAGCCCTTAAGGCATTCAGATCTGGCTGAAGAGCCCATGAGAGTATTTTAGGCATAGGAAGCCAAGACACTCTGGAAAAAAAAAAAAGACCTAAATGAAATCTCTGCGAGTGAAATCCCAGTGGAAAGAACAGGGCCATCAAAAAAGGAGGTACCTTTCTCTGAAGGGAGGAGAGAACTTCCACTTTGACTATGACCCTGTCTGAATAAGATTGAAATCAGCAAACTCAAAAGGCTTCCAGAGCCTTGGCAACTCATGACTAGAGCCTAGGGAGATTACTGACGCCATAAATAAGATTGTCAAATTGTTAAGTCAATAACTGGAGTCACTGTGTACTTACTCCTCATGTGGTATCTGTCCTTAGTGTGTTGTCCAATGTGAAGTAATGCTGTAACTAGTACTGAAACAGTATTTTACACTTTGTGTTTCTGTGTGGGTGCAAACTGATGAAATCTTTACTTAATATATACTAAATTGAACTTCTGTATATAAAGAGAATTGAAAATGAATCTTGATGTGAATGGAATGGGAGAGGGAGCAGGAGATGGGAGGGGTGCAGGAGGGAGGGAAGTTATGGAGGGGGGAAGCCATTGTAATCCATAAACTGTACTTTGGAAATTTATATTTACTAAACAAAAGTTAAAAAAAATCTAAGGAAAACATTAAAAGAAAGGAAGGTGCAGGGGCATTGAGGGACGGTAAGGAGGAGGAGAGGTAGTATGGTTATCTTCTCTGACCTGTACCTATGAATTACATGAAATCTGTTCTCTTTATATTATTAAAAATAAAAAAGAAACAAAAATTTTCACTAAATTTATGAAGGACTGAATGGCAGCAGGGGAAACATAATATCTAAAACAAACCACAACAGCCTTTGGGAAAGATTTTGTGCCATATCATAAAAGCTCTCTAACTTGTTTACCTAAAATATAAAACTCCTAGCATTTTTGGGGGGAAATCACTTTAATATATATATTATATTATAGAATATATATATATTCAATGTCATCATATAAATTTTGACCAATTTTAATAGCCCAAATATGTTTTTGTTCAATATGAGAACGAGCAGGAGCAAAAGAAATAAATTAATAGTTCTAGATCATCAAAAAAATTAATTGAAATGTTTTTCTAACTCTATTATTATTTTAGTACAGCAAAATACAGAGTTTTCAAAACTGTATCCTAGAAATGGGAAATGTATTCTTAGATTTAAAAGCTCTTTTACTATTTTTAAATAAAATATTCTATACAAATATCTAAATACCCAAATAACAAGCTAGAAAATGGAAAAAATTTATGAAAAATATTTGTTGTGTGATTTGGTTCTGGGTGTCAATTGTTAACTTGAACTGAAGCAGTACTCAGTATTATGCTTTGGAATGACCATGTGACCTGATGTTAGCAAAGGAAGGAAAGAAGGGAGGGAGGGAAGGAGGGAGGAAGGAAGGAAGGAAGGGCTCAAATATTTCAAATAATCAGCACCTATGGGAAAAGGTCATCATTTTTCATGATTATATCTCACTGGCTCTGACATAAAAAAAAACAAAATAAATAAAAGTAAAAGGACTGGAAAACTATTTGGATTTTTCAGCCTCATTTCCATTTATCTGCTAATAACAACTCAGTTTTGCTTTAGAAAACTTTGCTTCTTAGTGGATCAGGTTGTTGAGCCCATTACCCAAGTTGAGTCAATTATTTATAAAACATATCCTTAGAAACTTTAGTAATAATGGTAAGCCAACAATACTTGTTTCCACCTAAAATATTCTTATCAGCCTTGTTTGACTGCAATGGAGAAGTTCATTCACTGTGGACAGCCTGTCTGTCCTCCAGATGGAGCGATGACCTCGGCTTTTCTGAGCAATCTGTGTCCTATGGTAGCTATGCATACGATTCCAATATGGATTCTAATATTCACTAGGATGTTTGCAGCTTGAGAAATGACGTTTTCTTCAAAACATTCAACCAGAGTGGTCAAGATAAATGTCTCTCAAAACAGAAAATGTAATTGGTCTGCCTGAAATGGCATAGCCCAGAATTCCATAGATAAACCACTATCAGAGCTCTCCCCTGGGTCATTTAAATAGGTAGGCTGTTCATGAGACTTGAGTATAGCTTGCACTGTGATGGATAGGAATGTTTGTGGTCTAGTGGAGACTGTTTCATAACGTATTTCAAAAAACTTCTAAGAATTTAAGTCCACAGAAGGTATTACTTGAAGGTACAAGAAGGCAGCAACCTTTGGCTAGACAAAAACAAAACAAAACAAAACAACAACAAAAACACACACACACACACACACTTCTGTTGCAGAAGAATAAAGAATAGGAACAATACACAACTTCTAATAAATTAAGGGGACTTCCTAGAGTTTTTAATGAAAACTAGATTATGTCAGATGAAAAATCAGAGGGTTATATACTAGAGGTGAGAAGTCTGGAAATTTTCATTTTATAAGAAAAATTTAGAACTGAATTGACTGAGCATGACAATGTAAAAAGGTTGAGTTGAGGAAAATTATACTTAGTTATTTGGTAAATAATTTTATGAGGCATTTGCTACGATGAATTCATGCTTATTGGAAGCTGGAGATTTAAAAGAATTATCTACAATTAGCATAATACGCTTTTACATGAGAGAATCTGATACAGAGAAACCCGCAAATGACACGATTCCTAACCAAGCCTTGCTTTCACTGTTCTGTCACTACCACATGTTGTGCTCATTTTCCATATCAGGCAGAGCAGGCACTCACTCTCTGCCAGATCCAGCAATTTTGGGGTCTTCAAGGCAAGCATCTAATTTATGATACTACCAACACAAACTCATTTCTAAAAACTGTATAGTTCTCTACATATTGTAAGGGACATAGAGCAAATGAATTTTCTATGAACCACCACAATAAAGCATGAAACAATACAAAGTGTTAGTATAATTGCATTTTGGGGGCTGTAATTAAAGAAATATCAACCCTTCATTAGTAGATGGTAAAAAACAGAATTAAAATTCAAGTTCATGGAGACTTAGTCTGATAAAATGTTGTCTCTCAAAATAAATACGTAAAATGATAATATATATATATAATCCAAAATATCCATATTCATTAAGGTTCAAACACTAATGAAGACTTTCATTCAGTTCTCCTATACAGGTGGCAGGGGTTTAAATACTTGGGCCATCCTTCCACTGCTTTCCCAGGTGCATTAGAAGACCTCTGGTTTGGAAGTAAAATAGCCAAGACTGAAATCAGCGCCCATATGTTGCAGGTGTTGGCTTAACCCACTATGCCACAACACCGGCTCCCAGCATGTGAATTTTTTTATAAACACATACCAGTTTTAAAAATTTTGTAAATATGTGTGGGTGACATTTTGTTGAATTGTGTAGTCCATAGTTTACACAATGCTTTCTATTTTTGACCTAATTTTGCAGTGAAAACTTCCAGGCTTAAATACTTTGTAATGATGCAGCAAAATGAAAGAACTTTGACTTGTACCCCTTGTGACTTCAGGAGTACAGTGTTCATTCTAGTTAAGTTCAGTCTTCCCAAGAAGATATTGAGAAGAAAACCTTAATGGCAGAGTGTGAACAAGCAAAAGAACTGCCAATAATAGGAAAGAGTTATTCCTGTGATGTAGCAACCCTGAGCCAAGGAATAAGTCTTGGATATTTTGGGATTGGTTTGTCCAAATATCAGGTTTGAAGAAGGCTTCAGGTCCACATTTTTCATGGATTAGCCTGTCTTTGACTCTTTATCCTTATATAGAAATGGCTGGACTGGTCACATTTTAAAAAGAAATGAAGAAAAGATTTTCCAGGCCAAATCAAATTTTATGTTTCTGTTTCTCTCAAATTATTTTCAGATGCAAGAAAAAGCAAACCACACAGAACTTCACATGGCAATGGAGTTGGAATGCAAATTTTCATCAGAAGAGGGGGAATAAACTTTGGATAATTCAACCACAAAATATGTGAGCCACAAACAAGTGTAAATACACAAGTAGACACAACACACACACACACACTCACACACAAAACATGTCTGCTCTATTCTCAGGAATCTTCATCAATAGCTTTTTTTTTAAAAAAAAAAAAAAAGGACTATTCACACACCAATAACTGCATATGAAAAATTCATTTTTTTAGGTTTAAATGATTGGTTTTACAAATATTCCGAATTTACCCTTATAAAACCATAAAAATCTGTGGAGGTAGCTTTTTTATTGTCAGGTAATAAATAGCATATTAAAACTGAAATAAATTACTATGCCTCAAATCTTTCTCTAGGATCTAGTCTCAAAATATTTTGCGAAAATTTAGGAGTTTCTAGAATGAATTGTACTTTGTTTCCCTCTATCATATGTGCTCATTCATATAGCGCACAAAAAACTTTCCCTAAATAATGTGGAGGATAAAAATGCCCATCAAATTGTCATTTTCTTGTGTGCAAACAGTGAAGTCAAAATACAACACAGCCAAAGTTTAGTGGTCTAATATCTAATGCACTCTCTCTTCCAGTTGCCATATATTTTTAAAAATCAATTTATGCATAAATTATTGACATTTAGTAAAATTTCAACTTTTTAGTTTTCCCAGATATTAACAAATTTCACTGTGTTAAAGTCTGTACTTAATGACATTTGTAGTAAAATCAAAGCTTAGCAAACAAGACTTCCAAATCCCTTGAGGAAATAGTAATGTTCTATGTTTCTAGAATGGTTTGTAGTTTTCAAAGACTTTAAACCATGAGATTATATAATTGGTTCCACTTGTTTCTTCTTTTTAAAAATATTTGCATCAGTTACCTGCATCAGGTATCAGGTATTTCTACTTGCATAACATGACACACATCCATGAAGAGCATTCATGAAAGTAGAAGATAATTTAAAAGATGACTAAGCATTTTTATTTCTGAAAATGTGGTGGGATAGTTGTGCAGAAAAAAAAAAAAAAACCTTCCAAAATAGAATAAATAAAAATACTGGAAATATTTTTGTAAAGTAATATATTTTTGTGTTGTTTGTCTGATGAAAGAGTCAAGGAAATCTTGATGGGCAGAAATGACAAGAAGGCATGAATCTGGCAAGTAGACAGGTCATAAAGCCATTGTTGGCCCTGAGGCTGTCTGCCATACTTGTGGCCCAGAGTGACATGAGCAGAGCAGAGACAGCTGAAGGCTGTGCAAGGAAGATGTAAGAGCAAAGAAAAAGTCCAAAAAGCCACCCAAAGGTGACATCCCTGTTCAATAACCTTACAAAAACATTATCAGGAGGCTGACGCCATATGAGCAAAAATGAATCAGGGTTGCCAGAAAAGCCAAACTGCCAAATGCAACTCAAAATATTTTGAATTTTTAGAAATATGTGTACGCACTATGAAATAAATAACAGCCACATATTTCAAGAAAGTAAGAGGATATCAAAGTGATAAAGAAGGACAACTGATTTTTCAGAAACCACTAGGTCAATTTGAACAAACAACTATATTTTGAATCTCTAAGTAAAGGCATTACTCAGAATATGCTATAAGGAGGAAGAGTTGAACATATGAAATATAGTTAAGCAAAACCAAAAATGGAAAAGATAATTACAATTTTAGAAGCAGAGAGATATAATGGAAATAAGGAAACATTCAAAGAGTTAATGATTCAGGACTTTCTTATTGTTGATTGATGCTAATATTTAGCTTTAGGAAGTCTAACCAATACCAAGCATAGTGACACATACATGTATAGTGTAGAACATCAGAGTGAAATATTAGGACATCAAAGACAAAAAGAAGATATTAAAAGAGATACAAGATAAAATAACTTCAAACAAATGAAGATTAAACTGAAGCAAACTTTTCAACAACAATGAAAGCCAGAATAATATCTTCCAAGCTCTGAAAGAAAATAAATGTCAAGGTACAATTTTATACTCAGTAAACTACCTTGTGAGAATGAAAATGAGATACAGACATTTTTCATCTTCCCAGCAAGAGATGTTTAAATATTAAATACTGACATTTGAGAAATAAACCAAATTATTTGTTAAGATTCTTTATGTTTGGAATAATTTACACTATGCTTTGACATTTCTTTTCTCATTTGAGCTATATTTATGAGGTGGTACTGTTTCTCTAAATAAGAGTTTAGGCTTTTTCAAAGTTGAAGAAACAAGTTTTTTTAACTGTTAAAAATGACAAAAATAATACATAATCAATTCATCTGACAAGGAAAACACAAGAAAGCATATAAAAGGGAAAAATAAAAATTATCAAATATTCCACTCCTCAAAGGTAACCACTTAGCTAATATTTTGTCCCAAAATCTTCCTATAACTTCCCATGCATGTGTCTTTTTATAGTTTACTTTTTCCTTTGAAAATAGATTATAAAAAGATGACTAAATCAGTCATCTTTTCTCATTGCAATTTTAAAATAGATAAATAGCCTATCATCCTGTGAATGCTGTAATCATTAAAGTACTTACTTCTTAGTTATTGCGATAGGTTAGATTACTGTATGGCAGTATTTATATCTATCCTCTCCTATTGTGGAAGACTTTCTAACTCTGTTGATACTGAGGTTGGCCATGGAACTTATTTTATGAAAACATAGATTCTGATTTTCCTTTCCCTAATCAGTTTGCTTCTGTGATTTGACAATTCATCACAGATAGTGCTGTCCTTTAAGCATGAGACACCAAATAAGTGAATATGGAATAAATCTAAGCCCAAATTGAACCTTGGAGCCAAGCCTCACCGACCCAGAACTTCCCACTTTGGCTTAGTCTGTATCAGTCAAGCTCAGTTATTAGCCAGTTAACCTGTAGATCCATGAGAATTTGAGCAAGTGCTGGCTGTTGAAAAGCAGTACATTTGGAGATGGATTTTTGCATTGATGTGACAATAGTAGATGAATACAACTGGAACAGGAAACAGGTTGTTTTACATTTTCACTATTATGAATAGTTCATAGTTGATCACATCAGTTTAGCTGTTAAAAAAATTATCACTGGGAGTGGGTGTTTAGCCTAGTGGTTAAGATGGTCACATCCCATACCAGTGCCTGGGTTTGATTCCTGGTTCTGGCTTCTGATGCCAGGGTTCTTCCAGTGGAGAAACTGGGAGACAGCAGTGATGGCTCATATAATTGCCACCCATGTGGTAAATCTGGATTGAATTTCTGGCTCAGGCCTTGGCCCAGCCCTGGACATTGCAAGCATTTGGGGAGTAAACCATTGGATGAAAGTTTCTCTGTCTCTGTCTCTGTCTCTGTCTCTCTCTCTCTCTCTCTCTGGCTCTCTCTCTCAAATAAGTACATATATAACAATACACTTAAAAATAAATGTCATTATTTTCTTTTCAACAGAGGAAGCATCTGAAGTTTGGTTTAAGTTTGTCATTCAATTGCACACAACTCTTAAATGGCAAAATCATAATTTGAATCTGGGTCCGTCTGATGCTAATTCCAGATTCTTTGTAAGATGCCACATTGTTGGTCACTGAAATATAAACACTCTTCTTGGTAAATATATGTTAAAATAAGTCTGATGTCTCATAATAGTATTGAATGGTTTTGACTGGCAGTGTAAGCACTGGTTGTTTCTTGTCTCATTTTCATGGCTGCTTAAAATTAAACTTTGCATCGTAGTCATGTTACAATACACACATTAAAGAACATTTCCTGTCATGTCAATTTTTTTTTCTGTAATGTATCAGGGATATGTGGGGAAGTATGAGATATGCAGATGTGTCCAACTTTTCCTTGAAACAGTTCAGGGGTGGAGGGTGTAGACCTGGGTCAAAGCCAACTGTTTTTCAGCCCCTGGGACCTGTTTTAAAAAAATCACAGTTTAGTCATCAGGGACCAAGACATGAGTGTCTGTGGCATTTCCTTTCAACCCAGGCAATCTTAGATCTTCTTGGTCCACAAATTGTCCATCCACAAGATGATGTCATTGTAAGTGCCTGGGTGAAGCACTGCCAGCTGATGCTCGAAAGACAGAACAACATCACCACACTGTCAAATGCTTCCATGCATTCCCAGAATCATTCTGGAATAGTTTATTAGCCAGATGCAAACTCAATCCACTGTAGTCAGCTAATTTGGGGATGACTCTACTCCCACATTGCTGACCATAATTGTTTCCTGTTGTGGGAATACTACTGTCACTGAATGTGAATTTCTATGGTTTTAACATGTTAGCTGCCATGTCAAGTTACATAAAATAGTATCTTTTAAAGGATAGAATCAATAAGATCTACATAAATTTAAGGTATTAATTAGTATCCCCAAAAATCCTTGCTCTACTAATATTTATCTAGAGAGAGACTTCTTTTTGTGTGTTTATAAAATAATACTTAATGTCTCAATTACAGTGCAAAGAAACTGATTCCCAGGACAATGCAACATAGCTAAAAACCAGGTGACCAACCACATCCTGCTTAATTTAGCTCCTAAGTGGAAGGCAAGCAGAAACAAGCACATGCTGCCCACCCATAAAGTCTTCCCGTTCTGCTTGGAGACCTTCCCTTCCTCCTTCCTCAGTAATCAAATAGCAAAGCTCCTTTAACAAAATACCTTAAAGACTGGTGGATTAGAGACAAAAGAACATTATTTCTAGTAGTTCTGAAGGCTAGCAGAATTGGTGTTTTAGGAGGGCCCACTACCTTGGTCACAGATGCTGTCTCCTTGTTCACATGTCTTCACATGGTGGAAAGAGTAGGTGATCTCACTGGTTTCTCTTATAGAGGCATGGATCCCATTCACCAGGGCTCTACCTTCCTAAAATAATCACTTCCCAGAGGTCTATCTCCCAATACTGTCACCTTAGCAGTTAGCATACACAAATGGGAGAGGAGCTGCCATTCATAGCAGTGTGCAATAAATTGAGCTCCCTCTTAAGTGGTCATGGTGGTTCAAGAAGAGTAGTTTCGATCTTTACCTTGGCAAGACATTTACATTAACTTTATGGTAAAACACTGATAATTTGGAGGTCTACTTGAAGATTTGCTAAGAGTACACTTTAGTGAAGGGATTTGCAATCACAAATCTAGGTCAAGGTGAAATATGATGGCCATGGGCTACTAAGCTGTTTCAGGCTGAAGTTGCAATCTTCTGTGCTGTGTCTTACTCCAAAACAGTGACTGACAAGCCCCTTCTCTGTGGCACATGGAAAATTATGGCTTGTTGTAATATGGGCATAAGTGAATTTTCATATCACCAACAGAACTTATCATGTCAGGCGCTTAGGTGATTTGGAATCTCCACCAATGTGAATGACCGATCAGTGGCAATCTCTTCCACTTAGCTGATCAAAAAATTCAGGTGCTATATAGTACCCAAGCAGCCCGACACAACTCCACTCTGTCCTGCAAAGCACATCAGAATGCAAAACACTGAGGGTCTCAGTCCTTTTGGGCTCATTTTTACTACAACTGAGATAAACTACTTATAAATGAAGAAGAAGTTTATTTAGTTTACAGTTTTGAAGATTCACGTCCAAATGGCATGGTTGGTACAGGCTTTGGCTCTGGTGAGGGGCCCAATGTAGATGGCAGATGGTGGAGAGTATGTGAAGGAAGGATCACATGGTAAGCCAGCATGCGGAGAGTGTGTGGACCCAAACTCGGATTTTTCTCTCTTGTGAGAACACATGTCGCAGAAGATGTCCCTTCTGAGGACACACTACCAGTGAGTGTGCTCCCACTCAATCCATCCCCTAATGGTTCCAGCACTTCCCAATAACGTTTCCCTAGGGACCAAGCCCATAGGATAGAGCCTTTGTAGAACATTCAAACTGAGAGCCAGCCCATAGGAGGGTGCTTCTCATATAACAAGATATCCTAGACTGGGGAGATTACTCCAAACAGAAAGGAATTGTGCACAGTTCTGGAGGCTGGGAAGGCACCAGCGGATTTAGTGGCAGGTGAAGGCTTTCTCTCTGCTTCAAAGATGGCTCTCTCTAGCTGCATCTTCATGAGGTGCAAGAGGCAGACAAATTCCCTCAAGCCTCTTTTGTCAGAGCATTAATCCCAATCTGGAGGGCAGAGCCTACATGATTGAATGCCTTACCTTCCAAAGACCCACCTTCCTTCCTTCTTTCTTTCCTTCTTTCTTTCCTTCCTTCCTTCTTTCTATCTTTCTCTTTTTTCTTTTTTCTTAGTATATGTGCTGCCAAAGTGAGCACCCAATGACTAGCCTTTTAATAGCATCACTTTGCAGGTTACAGTAAATGTAAAAATTTTAGGTGGTCTGAACATTCAGACCATGGCACTGAGAGAGACACTACTGAAAAAAAAATGGTAGCTAACAGCAGGTTAAGTCACCACTTGCCACACAGGCTCCCATATGGGAGTGCCAGTTCAAGTCCCAGGTCCTCTGCTTCTCATCCAGCTCTCTGCTAATGCACTTGGAAAAGCAATGGAAGATGGCTCAAGGACTTGGCTCTCTGCTACCCATGTGGAAAACCCATATGGAACTCTGGGCTCCTGGCTTTGTTCTGTCCCAGCCCTGTTTCGACCATTTGAGGAGTGAACCATTGGATGGAAGATCTCTTTTTCTCTTTGTCTCCATCTTTCTCTCTCGGCTACTATGCCTTTCAAATGCCTAAAATAAATCACTTTAAAAACTTACTCACCCTTGGGCCAGCGCCGTGGCTCAATAGGCTAATCCTCCACCTTGCGGCACCGGCACACCGGGTTCTAGTCCCGGTCGGGGCGCCGGATTCTGTCCCGGTTGCCCCTCTTCCAGGCCAGCTCTCTGCTATGGCCAGCGAGTGCAGTGGAGGATGGCCCAGGTGCTTGGGCCCTGCACCCCATGGGAGACCAGGAAAAGCACCTGGCTCCTGGCTCCTGCCATCGGATCAGCACGGTGCGCCGGCTGCAGCGGCGGCCATTGGAGGGTGAACCAATGGCAAAGGAAGACCTTTCTCTCTCTGTCTCTCTCTGTCTCTCTCTCTCACTGTCCACTCTGCCTGTCAAAAAAAAAAAAAAAAAAAAAAAAAAAAAAAAAAAACTTACTCACCCTTTAAGTATTCTAAGAAGTGTAGAACCAAAATACTTTATGGCCATTGATTCAAATAATTCAGTGTCAAGATAGGAAGTTTCGGCCTGTGCTGTGGCTCAATAAGCTAATCTCCCACCTGTGGCGCCAGCACACCAGGTTCTAGTCCCGGTTGGGGCACTGGTTCTGTCCCGGTTGCTCCTCTTCCAGTCCAGCTCTCTGCTGTGGCCTGGGAAGGCAGTGGAGGATGGCCCAAGTGCTTGAGCCCTGCACCCACATGGGAGACCAGGAGAGGCACCTGGCTCCTGGCTTTGGATCAGCGCAGTGCGCCGGCTGCAGAGCGCTGGCCGCAGCATGCTGACCACAGCGGCCATTGCGGGGTGAACCAACAGAAAAAAGGAAGACCTTTCTCTCTCTATCTCTCTCTCACTGTCCACTCTGCCTGTCAAAAGAAAAAACTATAAAAAAAGGAAGTTGCAATAAAACAGGACACCAATTTGTTCACCAATAACACATGGACTCTAAAGATTGTCATGTTCAGAATTCTGGTTGATAATAGATTCACATACTGTTGGTTTCATTCCACACTCCATTAAATCTTTACAGAAAAACTTGTATGGGATAGAGAAGTCTGGAGCTATAGGAGGTACAACAGAAGCAACTAATATTTACAAATGGCATGCCACAGCTACAATTTCATTGAAAACCACCAAGATTGATGGAAGTTGGAAGAGCGATTCAACTTAGGCTGAAAAGTTCATGGGTTTTCTTGCAGGTCCTGATGAACTTGGGCATTACAAATGTGATGCATAACTGAGATAAACTGTAAGTTGTAGAAATAAATAGATGATTGGTCTTTGCTGTGGACACATGGACTTTTGGATCACACGGTCCTTTGGGTTAAACGTAATTTTGTCTTGGGATATTTTGTTTGTGAGCATTTTTAGATTGAGT
This sequence comes from Oryctolagus cuniculus, assembly GCF_051225735.1. Taxonomy (NCBI): domain Eukaryota; kingdom Metazoa; phylum Chordata; class Mammalia; order Lagomorpha; family Leporidae; genus Oryctolagus; species Oryctolagus cuniculus. The sequence continues at coordinate 36,799,071 of NC_142871.1, forward strand.
ATGAAGAATTGTGAAGGTGGAAGAGGGAAGTGAGAATGAATAAAAAGAGAGAAGGGGGGATGATGCTGTGGTGCAGCAGGTTTACCTGTTGCTTGATGTACTAGCAAACCATATGAGCACCCATCCAAGTCCTGTCTGCTCCACTTCTGATCCAGCTCCCTGCTAATATGCCTGGGAAGGCAGCAAAAGGTGGCCGAAGGGCTTGAGCTCTTGCACCTATGTGGGACATCCAGATGATGCTCCTGGCTCCTAGCCTGGGCCTGACTTAACCTTGGCCATTGTGGCCATCTGGAGAGTAAACTATCAGATGGAAGAGCTTTCTCTCTCTCCTTCTCTCTGTAACTCTATCTTTCAAATAAATAAATAAAATCTTTAAAAAGAGGTAAAGAGAGAGAGAAGGACATGCAGATTGAAAGTGGGGAAGAGAAGAGGGAAAAGGAATTTGGAAGTAGGGTGGGAGAAAGAAAAGTCACCTGTTACCATAAACATTTCCTTAGTATTTGAGTTGTAGCCTTGCATTTAATTCATGACATATTCTGAAATAGATGTTGTTTTGTTATAGATGAGGAAATTGAATCAGAAGGATCACCTTATCCAAAGTCACCAAGCTACTGAGCTAAAACACCAACCTCAGCCTGTCTACGGCCAGAACCCATATTCCCAACTGCAGCATCACCAGTTCCTTGGGTCCTGAGACCTTTGGAGTGCCTTCCTCTCTTTGGTGTTGGATTGTGGTGTTGGCAACTGATTGTGAGCAGGACCTCTTGACTCCAGAGAACTCAGGGGTGGGATCCAGAAGTGAGAAATCTGGAAACTGACTCAAAGAGAGAGGAAGGGTGTAGTAGGTATAATGTGGTTTTCATTTACCTTGCGGTTGTCCTGAAAATTCACTAAGGAAGAGTCAGGGATCCAGGAGAGCATTATGTAGAAACAATGATCTGCATTCGGCCGAAGCTTGCTTTATGCCTTAGCTCTTAGGAACCAGTGTTTTAATGTACAAGCAGGCACATGAAATTCTCAAACTTTGATAATTCTTGATTTAACTGATCAGTCTCAGTTTTCAGATAGTTAAAATGGTTTTGGTAAAGCATAAATGTGTTCGTTTATAGTCACACTGTAAAAGGCTGATAATGAAGCCCAATAAGTAGGTGCAACAACTTGAATTTTTTGAATATTTATTCATTTTTACTTATTTGTAAGGAAGGGGCGAGAGAGACAGAGAGACAGAGAGACAGAGAGGGACAGAGAGGGAGACAGAGACAGAAAATCTTCCATGTTCCAGTTCACTCCCCAAATGCCTGCAACAACTGGGGCTGGATCAGGAAGAAGCCAGGAGCTAAGAACCAAAAACTCAGTCCAGGCCTCCTACATGGATGACAAGGACTCAATTACATGAGATATCACCTGGTATCTTCCAGGGTGTGCATTAACAGGAAGCTGGATGGGAAGTGGAGCAAGGCCGTGAACCCAGGCTTTCCAGGATGTGAGATGGGTATCCTAACCAGTGGATTAACTGCTGCACCAAATGCACACTCCTGAAGACACTTTCTTAGGTAAAAGAGTTTACTTCTCGTCCTTCCTTTGCCTGTCTTCCTCTTCCAATCTCTTCCTTCCCCCCACTTCTCTTTCCCTTTACTTTCTGTCTCTCTCTCCTTCTCTCCCTCCCTCCTGGTCCTCCTCAGTAACTTTGTATGAAATGATTCATTACATTTGTGATTTTAAGAAATTAGAATCATCATGGAATTAAATGATGCAAACTGGACTTTGCAAGCTACTGCTTTCTGTACTGCAGATTCCTGTTTAAAAAAAAAAAGCTGATCAAAAAGTATAAATGCATCAGACCCCAGAACAACTTATTTAATTATGCTAAGTTCTAAGAAAAATTGCCATCACTTTATGACACTGCAGACAAGTTTTCAGAGAACTAATTACTGGGCAGACATGATGAAACTTCTGACAACAGCTGCATAATTGTTGAGATCTTGAAGTACATACAGCCAGGTTTAATAATCTTCACAAAAGACTTTTTTAACTTTTATTTAGTAAATATAAATTTACAAAGTACAGTTTATGGATTACAATGGCTTTTCCCCCCCTATAAATTCCCTCCCCCCTTCACCCCTCCCATCTCCTGCTCCCTCTCCCATTCCATTCACATCAAGATTCATTTTCAATTATCTTTATATACAGAAGATCAATTTAGCATATACTAAGTAAAGATTTCATCAGTTTGCCCCCAGACAGAACATAAAGTGTAAAATACTGTTTGAATACTAGTTATAGCATTAATTCACATTGAACAACACATTAAGGACAGACGTCCTACATGAGGAGTAAGTGCACAGTGACTCCTGTTGTTGACTTAACAAATTGACACTTTTATTTATGGAGTCAGTAATCACCCGAAGCTCTTGTTATGAGTTGCCAAGGCTATGGAAGCCTTTTGAGTTTGCTGATTTTGATCTTATTCAGACAGGGTCATAGTCAAAGTGGAAGTTCTCTCCTCCCTTCAGAGAAAGGTACCTCCTTCTTTGATGGGCCATTCTTTCCACTGGGATCTCACTCACAGAGATCTTTCATTTAGGTTTTTTTTTTTTTTTTTTTTTTTTTTTTTTTTTTTTTTTTTTTTGCCAGAGTGTCTTGGCTTTCTATGCCTACAATACTCTCATGGGCTCTTCAGCCAGATCCGAATGCCTTAAGGGCTGATTCTGAGGCCAGAGTGCTCTGCCATTCTATGAGTCGGCTGTGTATCCCACTTCCCATGTTGGATCATTCTCTCCCTTTTTGATTCTATCAGTTAGTATTAGTAGACACTAGTCTTATTTATGTGATCCCTTTGACTCTTAGACCTATCAGTATGATCAATTGTGAACTGAAATTGATCACTTGGACTAGTGAGATGGTATTGGTATATGCCACCTTGATGGGATTGTATTGGAATCCCCTGGCACATTTCTAACTCCACCATTTGGGGCAAGTCAGCTTGAGCTTGTCCCAAATTGTCCATCTCCTCCCTCTCTTATTCCCACTCTTATATTTAACAGGGATCACTTTTCAGTTAAATTTAAACACCTAAGAATAATTGTGGGTTAATTAAAGAGTTCAACCAATAGTATTAAGTAGAACAAAATAAATACTAAAAGGGATAAAGTATTAAATTGTACATCAACTGTCTGGACAAGGGCTGATCAAGTCACTGTTTCTCATAGTGTCCCTTTCACTTCTACAGGTTTCCTTTTTGATGCTTGGTTAGTTGTCACCGATCAGGGAGAACATATGATATTTTTCCCTTTGGGACTCTCTTAATTCACTCAGCATGATGTGTTCCAGATTCCTCCATCTTGTTGCAAATGACTGGATTTCATTGTTTTTGACTGCTGTATAGTATTCTGTGGAGTACATATCCCATAATTTTTTTATCCAGTCTACTATTGATGGGCATTTGGGTTGATTCCAGCTCTTAGCTATTGTGAATTGAGCTGCAATAATCATTAAGGTGCAGACAGCTTTTTTGTTTGCCAATTTCATTTCCTTTGGGTAAATTCCAAGGAGTGGGATGGCTGGGTTGAACGGTAGGGTTATCTTCAGGTTCCTGAGGAATCTCCAGACTGACTTCCATAGTGGCTTGACCAGTTTGCATTCCCACCAACAGTGGGTTAGTGTCCCTTTTTCCCCACATCCTCTCCAGCATCTCTTGTTGGTAGATTTCTGCATGTGAGCCATTCTAACCGGGGTGAGGTGAAACCTCATTGTGGTTTTGATTTACATTTCCCTGATTGCTAGTGATCTTGAACATTTTTTCATGTGCCTGTTGGCCATTTGGATTTCCTCTTTTGAAAAATGTCTATTGAGGTCCTTGGCCCATCTCTTAAGTGGGTTGTTGGTTTTGTTTTTGTGGAGTTTCTGGTTATTAACCCTTTATCTGTTGCATAGTTTGCAAATATTTTTTCCCATTCTGTCGGTTGCCTCTTCACAAAAGAATTTTTAAAAACACATGGATGATAGGAGCCAGTGCTGTGGTACAGTGGGTTAATGCCCCGGCCTGAAGTGCGGCATCCCATATGGGTGCCGGTTCTAGTCCCAGTTGCTCCTCTTCTGATCCAGCTCTCTGCTATTGCCTGGGAAGGCAGTAGAAGATGGCCCAAGTCCTTGGGCCCCTGTACCCACGTGGGAGACCGGGAAGAAGCTCCTGGCTCCTGGCTCCTGGCTTCGGATTGGCACAGCTCTGGCTATTGTGGCCATCTTGGGGAGTGAACCATTGGATGGAAGACCTCTCTCTCTGCCTCTCATCTCTCTGTGTAACTCTCACTTTCAAATAAATAAATAAATCTTTAAAAAAAAAACATGGATGATATTTTTAGTAATTGCTGAAACACCACAAATAGGATCTAATTCTGTCATAGACCTGGAGCTACTGATGAGTATTCCAGTTAGTACTATGGTTTCCATAGAATTCATGATATAGACACTGAATAGATGCACCCACTGCTTTCACTCTTAGAGAAATAGTCAACATAAGTTAGACCTATGATTTTAAAATATTAATGCACCCACTATCATATCTGGAGAACTTGTTGAAATGCAGATTGATTCAGTCTGTATAATGAGCCTGAGAGTCTGCATTTCTAGCACTGCTAATATGCCAGCATCTACACTTTGGAAAGTGTGGTTCAAGAGGACGTATGATGTGCTCTGTAGAGGTCATTGCTGGGACACACTCTCTTGGATTTTTGATGGTATGATCCTTCATGGTGGCCTTGTCTCAACACATGAGACAGATGCTAACAGCCTTGGTTATCAGTTAAAATTTTAACCTTTTAATATTATGCCAAACAAACTAAATTCAAAGAAGAGATCAATCTAGGGTTAAAGAAAAAAAAAATGATTACCATAGCCATTTTTCTCATGTATTTCCTGGAGTCCACTTACAGAACTGGATGACAATTCTTAAAAAAAAAAAAAGTAATGTGTACAGTAGCTCTTCATTCAACTTAAATGAGAACATATCAGAGATGACAATCTGAAGACGTAATCGTCTATTCTTTGTATTAATATTTTAAAGTTTCATTTAATGAAAACAAATGAAAAATGAAAGCCTTTTTCCCCTTTCTGAACCGTGATGTCTGATAAGCAGCTGGCGCCATTTCTTGGTGTAACCTTTAGTAAAACACATCCCACACCCCAGGAAGCTTCAACCATTCTTCTTGCTCCGTTGTCATGTTGATATACACACACAGATGCAGCCATGCCCACGTACACAGTTGCACACACACAAACCTATATATTACCTACACACTGGAGGTATTTGTGACACAATTATCACAATATCATTACTTTTCTTTATGTTGGATTCAGGCCCACTACATTTCTCAGACTTTTCAATAATATGCTGATAGTGAGTTAGACTTTTATATAATCTATGGATTAAGTTTTCCAGGAACTGCCAATTTTACTCTAATATGATTCCAGTATGCTGAGAAAGAGTTATTCCAACTAGAAAGTGCTGAAGGGATGGATGTGGCTTCGATGCAGGGCATATTTCAGCTCTTTCCAAATAACATTCTTGTAGAGATTAGAGGATAATCTGGCAACCAGACCCAGCCAATTAAAACAGTAATTGAAATGGTTGAAAATGTTTTCCTTGGCAAAATTTTATTATTTTGCTTCATTTTGGGTTTCCTTGAATAACAAAAAAAATAGGGTCAATCATAAGACTCCTAATTTATTTTCTTGGTTATCTTTTCTCATCAAACTGAAAAGGGCTGCTGTGGAGCTTAAATTAAAAACTGAAATAGTGGTTTGGGGTGGTACGAAGGCAGGCATGAGAAAACATGAAATGATTCTTAAACTAACACAAGTAAATCTCCTCTGAGCATAGAATATGTGGGAGTTTCTGTTTTAGGTGGTCAAGGTAAAATGAGGAGGGGGATTTGAGAGGAAATAAAATAAAAAATATAGAAGAGGAATTCTTACAAAATGTAGGTTTAATTTTCCCCAGATTAACAACAACTTCAAGTTGAGGCTCTTAATTTTAAGATATCTAGCATAAAAGACTAAACAATGTTTTTGTTTCAAACTTCATTTGAAAAGTGATGATGACAAACAGAGGGGGAAGAGAGAGAGAGAGAGAGAGAGAGAGAGAGAGCGTGCTTTCATCCACTGGTTCCCTCCTCAAATGGCCACAACAGTCAGGAGTGGGCATGGCTGAAGTCAGGAGCCAGGGATTCCATTAGAATCTTCGATGTGGGTGGCAAGGACTGAAGTACTTGAGCCATCATCTGCTGCTTCCCAGGCCCACTATCAGGAAGCTGGATCAGAGGCAGAGTAGCCAGGACTCAAATTGGTACTCTGGTGTGGGATGTGTGCTTCCCTTGCTGCCCCACAATGTCTGCCCCCCAAAATTAATTTATATGCCATTATTCTCTTTCACTGAAGCCAGTTGTGTATTAAATTATTAATAATCACCTCTGGGGTGAAAGAACATGACTTTTAGCATTTGCCAATTTCTCCAACTTTCATCATGGCTAATTTCAATCTACTGACCTGACATTACTGAACACAGAGTTGGCCATAATCAGTGGCACAATCAGTGGTGTTGTGGTGTAGCGGGTTAACCCCGGCCACTCACAACACCTGCACCCCATATGGGTGCTGATTGGTGTCCCGGCTGCTCCACTTCTGATACAGTTCTCTGCTAATGGTTTAAAGCTCCTGACACCTACATGGGAGACCTGCAAGAGGCTCCTGACTCCTGGCTTCAGCCTGGCCCAGCCCTGGGTGTTGTAACCATCTGGAGAATGAACCAGCAGATGGAAGATCTTCTTCTTCTCCTTCTTCTTCTGCTTCTGCTTCTGCTTCTGCTTCTTCTCTCTCTCTCTCATTCATAACTTAAAAAAAAAGGAAGACAGAAGAGCACAAATTCTGCAAGTCACAGGGAGGGGCTCCAGCACAGCACTGACTAGGTCATAGCTTTACAGAAAAGGGCAGAAATGAAAATGCAATCTAGATTGATATAAAATAAAAACATTAATAGAGAAAATATTAGCAAAAATAAGCATATCACAAAGTAGTTAATTTAAGTTTTACTTAAAATGGTAAAACTTGCAGAAAACCCAAATCTTGAAATTCATTTAAAGAAGAAATGTGCTCTTCAATGTCATTCTTTTAAAACTTGACTTTAAACTCAACTGCTGTATGAAGCTCCTCTAAAGAAAACTGAAATTAATATCTTCCTGGAACTGAAGACAAGCTTAGAACATCACACACGAGTGAGTCTAACTCCATATTACAATTAATGGAGCATTTTCATAAAGTACAGATTCCTTGATCTCATCCTGGATGAATTAAATTAGAAATTTTGGGGTGCAGCATAGCACTGATACTTTGAAAGGCTTCCAAGGGTTTCATTTGAAACTAGGTTTGAGGGAACGACGCTATGGCGCAGTGGGTTAATGCCCTGGCCTGAAGCGCCAGCATCCCATATGGGCACGGGTTTAAGACCTGGCTGCTCCAATTTCCAACCCAGCTTTCTGCTATTGCCTGGAAAAGCAGAAGAAGATGGCCCAAGTCCTTGGGCCCTGCACCTGCTTGGGAGGCCCGAAAGAAGCTCCTGACTCCTGGCTTCGGATCGGCACAGCTCCAGTCGTGGTGGCCAATTAGGGAGTGAACCATCAGATGGAAGACCTCTCTCTCTCTCTCTCTCTGCCTCTCCATTCTCTTTGTAAGTCTGACTTTCAAATAAATAAATAAATATTTTTTAAAAAGAAACTAGGTTTGAGAACAACTACACTATACATTTATTTGTCTATATTTCACCATTGAAAGTACACTGAAAGATGGATGTGTCCCATCCTGTTAAATTATAGACATGTGCTTAGGCCATATATGTAATGTTTTCCCCTTTTAGTCTTTTTCCCATCCCCATGGCACTGGCAAATGTGGTCAGTAAAGAAATACTTTTAATTATGTTTTAAATAGACTAAAGATAAAAAAAAATCTTTTCTGTGGACTATAGAGTGGATTCACATTGCTCTTATTTCTTACTTTGGCATTTCAAATCAACCTCAGAAGTTTTTAAGATGGATCACATTCACAAGCAGCATGTGTTCATCAGTGTGATTGCAATGTTTCCCAGAACACATGCAGAGCAAATCACCCTTTACTTAGAAATGGAAACTAGCCATAATTATGATTTAGTGAATGATTAACTCATAGAGTTTATCGACATTGTGCTGATATGAACACTTGTCTTATTGTGCAAAAGCAAAAAAGTAAATATTCACTCCCTTAAAAACTATAAAATTACATCAACCATACAGATGAGATTTTAACTTTTTTCTGGAATGACAAACCCTATGATGCTATATCAGAGATTTTCATATGATTTATTTATTTGCTTTTCACTCTAAGAAAATCTCAAGCTATTAAAAATGATGACAGTCTATTTTCCAAATACACAGTCATCATCATTAGCAGCTACATTGATCAGACTTCTATCTTTGAATCTTGGAAAGTCACATTTGGTATGGAGAAATCTATGCCACCCTCAGGCAATGTAACAGAGCCAATAACAGCAAGGAGGCACAACAAATAGCAGCTGTAGCTTTTTGCATGTGTAGCACCAGTTAGGCTAATGCCCAGGATATCATATCTCTTGTCCAAAGGGTGCAGCTGCACCAGGTGGCAGACGGTTGGAGGCGGCAAAAACACAGAAGGCAGAAATTGGCACTGATCTTCACCTCTCCCCACACCTGCTCAAGTTCCTGCTGCACTGTTCTGGACAATGTTCACAGAGAGCCGTGACCAGCATGTGGGCAAAACATGTAATATAATTCAGCCGGAGAGCAGATGTCATCACCTGATTCTATACTGGTAGGTCCTCTGTGTAGGTGCATCTGAAACAAAAGGGTACTCGTTCATTTCTCCAGCTCAAAAAACCACACAAGACTCAGGGTCTTTAATCAGCATCATCTGTCTCTTACACTTTTGTGGGTGGGATGAGGTTCAGAAAATCTGTTAGACTTGACTAGATGCCTTTTTTTTTCTTACTGCAATTCCAAGGATTGACCAAAACACCTTAAACCTATAGGGCTTCATTCTGGGGTCCAGACTGAAGAAGCAGTGACAGAAGTACCAAGGTACAAATGGACATTTGCAAAAGACTTTAAGGCCTATACTGAGAACTGGCAAATTGTCACTTATGCTCATGTGCTATTGACACAAAAAAGGCACATGACCAAGTTCAAATGTGAGCACAAAAGAACCACAGTCTTCTATGAAGATACATGGCAAAGGCCTAGATGCAGAGGGAAATAAAGACTTGTCCAATTTGTTAATCTGCTACGTAACCTTGTCGGTTTCTCTGGAAGAGAGTGATGGTGATGATGATAACGATAACTACAATAACAGCAGCCATATTTTCTGTGCATTTACAATGGCCTAGACAGTGTCCCAGACTCTGTAAAGACGATAATAAGTTGATCGATCGATAGATAGATAGATGATAAATAGATAGATGATATAATACCATTTGATCCTTATCATTATCTTATGAAATCTTTACAATTATGTCCTTTAATATACAAGGAAACTGAAATACAGAGGAGCTTTAATGTAAATATTGGGCAATTATTGATTTAAAAGAACTTTGCTAATTTTTTTAACTATTGTATAGGTATAACATGTGGATTATGTTCTGCACTTTTTAGTATCCACTGCTTGGGGAGTTTATACAGACTATCCAGACTATCCAGACCATCATGTCAAGGTCACAAAAAACAAAAAACAAAAAACAAGGATATGAACATGTGCTCATCACAGGGATTTACCTACAAAATGTGCACATTAGTAGCACTTAGTAGCAATGACAAAAAAAAAAAAAAACCCACATTGGCAAATATGTCATCTCAGAAGATAAAAAATCAAATCAGAATGGGCTTTGAAATATCTGGATGAAATTTTGATGAAGAATCTAGTGTGCTTCCCCATTTCTATTTCTTCAAAGTTTGGATATCTGAAAATAGAGGGACTTCTGGGAGATGACAGCGATAATCCTGTCCCCATTTCCCTCTCAGAGCCCACTGGGGAAAACAGAGTCCACAGAAATGGAGAGAAGTGGAAGTCATTATTGTTTCTCCAGCTAAGGTGGGTGAGGTGGGCACTGTAACAGACAGCACAGGTGGGATTGCACAGCAGCCCTGGAAAATCTGCAAATGGCCTGGCCCAGCGCTGCCAACCGCTGCCCTGACCAGGAACAACGAGGCAGTTTCCAGTAACTCTTGCAATTTCCTGGGTTCCTCAAAGATCTCAGTAGCCTTTCTCTGGCCCTCCTCCTCTTCTAGGACATTATTTTTTTCCCAGTGCTTTATTCCCTATATTTACATCTTATCTAAGCTGGACACTCTGCGGCAGCACTGCGCTGGCCAGACTTCTCTCCCTCGCACCTCGGTCAGCTTCCTCTAAAACCATGTTTAAAAACCCCGGTATGACTGAGCTTGAGAAACTTGCCGAGTCAACACTGTAGAAGACAGGAACACAGGAGAAAATCCACTGGCTTTGAAAGAAATGACTGAACAGGAAAAGCAAGCTGAGAATCATAACAAGGCATGAGCTGCCAATATGCGCAGTACATCCCGCAAGCATTGTCTTCTTATTTTCTTTTAGCTGCTTAACTTTGTAAGATTCAAAGAGGTCGGATCAAGTTTAAATGACTGTGCTGTTGCTTTCACATCAGAGAAGGAAGAACTACTGACAATGAAAGCCATGCCTGCTTCCCCATCTCCTTCCTGGTCATGGTGAACAAAGAAGCTGGGTGGGACTTCAGCAAGATCCAGAGTGAAAACCAAGCAGATCCAAGGTGTCCTGTAGGTTGGAAAGGGCAGTTTAATCAGAGAGCCATTGTTTTTTGTTTTGTTTTGTTTTGCTGCCATTCAAGTGATTTTAATTATTGCAATGCACAATTTTTAAATATGTAAATAAAGTTTTAAAACCTGAAAAAACCTTATCCAAGTTGAAGTAGCTGGTTTATTTTAGTTTATTAAACCTCTTTCAAATGATGAATGTTGAACACTTGTAAGCACATAGAAGCCTAGACTATTATAGTAAATTCATCCAAAGAGAATGGTTATGTCAAAAATCACTTCAGAAGTTAAAAGTCTATAAGCAAAACATTGTATCTTAATAATACTGTAGGTTTTGAGGTAATCATAAAGAAGAATAGGATACTAGGTAGGCAGAAGAGTTGTCCACTAACAACAGAAAACCTTACATTAATGAAAATTTTACATTTTTCAAAAGAAAAAAAAAAGTCTGATTGACATTTAAAAACCTTCACATATTTAATGTATACAACTTTAGTTTGGAGGTAATTATACATCCTTGAAACCATTACCATAAACCTTTGTATCAGTTCTACAAGTCTCTCTATAATCTCTTTATTAATTAGCATTAGGAATTTTGTGATAAGAGTATTCAAGACCTAGTTCCTTAGAGAATTTTAAGATATACCATACACTACCATTGACCATAGACACTGTGCTATGCAACAAGTCTGTAGGAATACTCATCTTGCATAACTGCAACTTTGTGCATTTTGACTAAGAAGTCCCCATTCCACAAGCTACCCCCATACCTAATAACTACCATTCTACTCTCTGCAACTAGGACTTGGACTTTTATAGGTTTGAGAAACAGCTGAAATCATATAATTTTGTCTTTCTGTGCCTGCCTTATTTCTCATAGTATAAATGATCCAGGTTAATATATGCTGTCATCAACGGCTGTTTTTTTCCTTCATTTTAAGCTGAATAATATTCCATTATATGTACACACCACATTTTCTTATCCAATCATCTGTTAGTGGACATTCTGCCCATTTGTGAATAATGCTGAAATGAATATGAGTGCAACTATCTCATCAATATCCTAATTTAAATTCACTTGGATATATAGCCAGGAGTGAGATGGCTGGATCATATGGTAGTTTTATTTTTAATCTATTCAGAAACCTCCACACTATTTTCCATAATAGCTATACTAATTTACATTCCCACCAACAGTGTACAAGGGTTCCCTTCTCTCCACCTCCTTGCCAGCACTTGTTATCTTTTGGTTTTTTGATAACAGTCATTTTAACAGGTGTAAGGTGATATCTCATTGTGGTTTTGATTTGCATTCCCCTGAGGATTAATGAAGAAAGTTTTCCAAAAAATTTAGTGATAACAATTAATAGAATGAAAAACCTAGATGATCACTTCCAAGTCAGTTAATGATATTCAATTAAGCGTAACAAATTTAGAAAGAAAAATCCATTAATCCTCCTCCTGTGTGTTTCAGTAATTATCTCTTGACAGCCTCTGACTACTAGGCAGCACTTAGGATCTGAGGAAAAGAGTCTTAAACAAAACTGACAAATCCTTCATGGAGTTTAGTTGTGTTGAGATACAGTCAATCAGAACATTAAATAGGGTACAACTTAAACAGTAATTTAAAAAGAAGATAGTCACTGTGAAAACTAGAATCAGTGGAAACTTCTAGAGTGTGAATGTTGAATTTTCAATAGGATGAGCAAGGCAGGCCCCATTGATAAAGTCATACTTGAGTCACGACTTAACAGTAGTGAGCCATGGAGATAAGAAGGATAAGTGGTTTCCAAGCACTGGAAATTGTTTGTGTAAAGAATCTGAGGATAGGATATTCCAGGTATGCTCAATGAAGAACAAGGAGACCAGGGTTGCTTAGGTACAGTTCCTGTGGGGGGGAAAAAAAAAAAAAGAATGGAAGGAAGGAAGGGTAAGGAGGGAGGGAGAGAGAGAAAAGAAAAAAGAAAAGAAAAGAAAGGAAAAGAAAAGAAAAGAAAAGAAAAAAGAAAAGAAAAGAAGAAGGGGAGGGGAGGAGAGGGGAGGGAAGGATTAAGCTAAATAGCAACAGAGGAACATCTAAATGTTTCCAGTTACTTGTCTTTTGCATTGTTTATACTTCGTTAATTCTGTTAGCTAATTTATAATCTGCATAGGTAGGTAGATAGGTAGTTTTAAGAAAGTATACAAACACATGCTATAAAGAAGTGCAAGCTGGGAATTGGGCTCCTGGGCTTCCTCTACACAGAGTATCTGTGCTCCTGCGCCCCAGAGGAAACAATGTTACTAGGTCCTCTATGTATCTTTCCAGAGATCTTCCCTGACTTCTAATACACTCTCCCAATTGAGGTAATTTGGAAAAGTAGAGTCTTTGAGACCTGGACAAGGTTTGCTTTCACAGATGCACCTTCATCTTTGTGCTCTAATTATAGGCTCCAAAACAGCAGCCCGCGTCATGCTCACCCCAGATGGGTGGGGAAGGACCTATCTGGTGAAGTCACCAAGTCGCCTCATGAAGAAGCTACCTGTGTGTGGCCACTATTTATTCTGAGAGCTATTTCTGTTCCCATATCCAGAGGAAGATTCCACAGCTGTCATTACTTGTCTGTCATGTTCTCCAAAGGATAAGAAGTGATTCCACAGAGGACTTGAAAACAGGTGTAATGAAGTGAAAAAAAAAAAAAACACTGTAGGGTAAACAAACAAACAAACAAACGGAATAATAATAAAAAAAGTTAAAAATAGGTGGAAACTTTCTGTGCTTCACCAATGGATATGGGATGAGGACAATGGGTTCTTTGTATGATATAAGGTAGAAATCCAAGTTTTTCCTCTAAGTGCCGCCAAACTATGTGTAATATATACTCCAGGCTTTCAGGCATTTCCCTTGCAGGTAAACAAGCAGTAAGCCACAAAATCTTCTGTGTTTCTTTGATGTGACAGCTGGTCTTTTATTTTATCATGGGCTACACAGTCTAATTCTGCTCTGTGAGATGTCTTGGAGGATTTTTAATAGTATCAAGAGGCATATCACATAGTCCTAATCTCTACTTCTTTTTAAAATTAGGAAAAGGATGGGTTTTTATTCAGAAAGATTCCCATGACCCTAACATTGTTAACACTCAACAATCTAACTCTTAATAATACCTTGCAAGAGGTTGGCACTGTGGCATAGTAAGCTAAGCCTCCACCTGTGGTGCCGGCATCCTACATGGCACAGGATTGTGTCCCTGATGCCTCTCTTCTGATACAGCTCCCTGCTTATGGCCTGGGAAAGCAGTGGAAGGTGGTCCAAGTACTTGGGCCCCTGCACTCACAAGGAAGACCTGGAAGAATTTCCTGACTCCTGGCTTCAGCCTGGCCCAGCCCTGGCCATTGAGGCCATTTGGCGAGTGAACCAGAGGATGGAAGATCTTTTTCTCTCTGTCTCTCCCTTTCTTGGTCTACAATTCTGACTCTTAAATAAATAAATAAAACCATTTTAAAAATATAATACCTTGCAAAGATTTCTCAATCTAGACAATTCCAGGAAGGTTCTAAATCACCATCATTGTCATTGCCATCATCAGTGAAATGAGTCTAAGAATCCTACCAACTGGGGTTATAGAAGATTAAGCCTCCACCTGCAGTGCCAGCATCCCATATGAAGTCTGGTTGGAGTCCCACCTACTCCACTTCTGATCCAGCTCCCTGTTAGTGCACCTGGGAAAGAAGTGGAGGATGCCCCTGAATGCTTGTGCACTTGCACCCCAGTGGGAAATCCATAGGAAGCTCCTGGCTCCTGGCTTGGACTTGGCCCAGCCCCAGCCATTAAGGCCATTTGGAGAGTGAACCAGCAGATGGAAGATTTCTCTCTCTCTCTCTCTCTCTCTCTCCTTCTGTCTCTGTATCTCTGTCTTTCAAATAAATAAATAAATCTTTTTTTTAAGAAAAGAATGGTACCAAGTGAATTTAACATTAAGTGTGTTTTTGAAATAGTGTGTGACAACATATATCAAGCCTTTATATGACTGGAATGGAAGCTTCATGAGAAAATGACTATTTCCACAGTTCTTAGAACTGTATTCAACACACATGTGATGGTTAATTTTACCTGTCAGTGTGGTTAGACAGTCCCCAGATATTTGGCAAAATATTATTTTACATGTTTTAAAATGATATTGCAGGGCCAGCGCTGTGGCATAGTAGGTAAAGCCGCTGCTTGCAGTGCTGGCATCCCATATGGGTGCCGATTTGAGTCCCAGCTGCTCCACTCCAGATCCAACTCTCTGCTGTGGCCTAGGAAAGCAGTAGAAGATGGTCCTGCACCCACATGGGAGACCTGGAAGAAGCTCCTGGCTCCTGACTTTGGATCAGCGCAGCTCCATTGCAGCCAACTGGGGAGTGAACCAGTGGATGGAGGACCTCTCTCTCTGCCTCTGCCTCTCCTCTCTCAGTGTAACTCCAACTTTCAAATAAATAAATAGCACAGGAATATTTCCTTTAAAAAAAGAAAAACTATTACTATTTAAAAGAACAGATTTTGAATAAAGCAGATTATCCTGCCTAATGCAACAGAGCTTCCTTCATTCAGAGGAAGACCTTAATAGAAAGAGACTGACCTTCTCAAGGGAAAAGCAATTCTGCCTGTGGAGATGGCTTTCGGAGTCATCCAACCCATTAGAAAACAGCCTGCTCAGACTGCATAAGGAGAGCCCTGAAATGATGATTTTTTTTTCGATGTCCAGTAAAGATCAAAAGGCTGATATACGAAAAGAAGAGGGAGCTTTAGGAGGGAATTGTATCACTTAATGTCAGTATTTGGCTTCCTGGCTACTGAAAGCATTGACCAAAGTCACCCAGAAGGAAACAAATCTGTGAAGTAAGACTTGTGGTCCACAGAAGGGTTGAGGAAGCCATTTGATTCAGCTTCTGTGGAGAGAACAAGGAGAAGCAACTAGGCTGCGCTCCTGTGTGCATTGCACACCCTCCAGAATGCAAAAGTGAAGAAAGAACCTCTAACTTAGAAATTAGAGTTGTTGGATGTCGTCCAAGACGAGACAACATGATCCATCTCAAGGACATAAAACAAGACAGAGCTGACACCAGGTACATGTGATGAAATGGAAAAGTGAGCAAACTGGAGACTTAGATAGCTGACAAGTTCCTGGGCCTGGGGAGAAGAAATGCACAAGACAGATCTGTTGGAAAATTGCTGTGTAAGCTTTTGATGTTGGGATGAAGTCAAATGTTGTTGGCTCTGAAGTTTAATGTTTTAATTTTTTCGTGAGTAGAAATGAGCTCATGTAAATAGCATTTCCTCTTCCGTACTTTGCCTATTCTTCTAAGTTGTGTTTTTGAGCCAAACCACTCTCCAGAGTTCCTCATATTTCTGTCTCGGTACTTTTCACGTAATAAACAAGATTCTTATAAAAGTATTTCCAGAATGCAAACTCTTTAAT
Organism: Oryctolagus cuniculus; assembly: GCF_051225735.1. Taxonomy (NCBI): domain Eukaryota; kingdom Metazoa; phylum Chordata; class Mammalia; order Lagomorpha; family Leporidae; genus Oryctolagus; species Oryctolagus cuniculus. Next base: position 36,815,368 of record NC_142871.1, read on the forward strand.
GACTCAGGAAGGTAAGAATGGGGCTACAACTTCAATGGCCTTATATTGTCAGTAAAAATACATAGGAGTACAGCACACAGCACGGGGAAGCTCAGGCATCTGAAATCCAGGCCTGCTTCTTCTGCTACCTGGAAGGCCTCTTTATGCCTCAGTTTGTTTATCAGTGAAACAAAAAGGACGAAATGAAAGGGTCCTCAATTACCTTCCAACCAGGAGAATCTGACTGTTTTGTGATAGCAGCCTGGAGTTCACTGAGACCTGGTCGTGAATAGCAATCCTAACAGTGGAGAGTCCTATGTGGAATCACGTTTAGACAATCTGGAGGATCGTGTTTTGAAGAAAACCTTGGAAATCACATAACCTCTCCTCCATGTTCTGTCAGGTCTGTAGCTTAATCATTCAAATAGGCTTTTCCAGGCTAACCTCAAAGACTCTCGGTAAGACGCCAATGCCACAGCGTCTTCTGTAGCCATCAAGCCAGATGTTCCTCCTCAGGTCTGGCCTCAGTGTTTCTGCTGGATTTTTAACTTATTTTCCTTTCTTCTGTCGTTAGCAGAAAGGGAACACAACTGGGCAGGCCATTCATGTCTATCTCTTATTAATCTGAGCCCTGGCAAATTTGTTTGTACTGAAGTTCCTGAGGTCTTGCATTGCATGCCAGTGAAATGATAGAACCTGATCCTCTGATGGAATGCTCTCCTGCAGGTCTATAGTGACTAAGAGATAAAGGCTAACAGGCTGGCAGGAATGCTGAGCAGCTCTTGATAGCGGTCACAGGAAAGTGCATTGTTTCTCTAGCTGACCCGTCTCCTAGCAGCCTCGTGGATAACAGCTTTTGACATAAGTCTCTCTGAAACCTCAAATCAGAAATATTAGATGAATTCCTCCAAAATTAAATAGGGCGCAGCGGCTTGTATGAAATGTGATAAAAGGAAAATCGTTCCAGGGCAGGTATTTAGCCTAGCAGTTAAGACATTTGCAGGCTATACTGGAGTGCCTGGGTTCAGTACCTGCCTTGAGCCTCCATTCAGTGCCAAGCCTGAGAGGCAGCAGATGGTGGATCAAGTAATTGAGTCCCTGCTATTCTCATGGAAGACCTGGATTGATGTCCCGGCTCCCGGCTTCAGCCTCAGTCCAGCCCTGACCATTGCAGGCATTTGGGGAGTGAACCAATAGATGTAAGTTCTCTCTCTCTTCTCTCTCCTCTCTGTCTCTCTCTCATGAATTTTTTTAAGTATTATTTGCAGTAGCACTCAGTGTCTATTTGAAATAGGGAAAAATAATGAAGAGGAACATATGATATGATATGATATGATATGATATGATATGATATGTTATGTTATTTTTATAGATTGACTAATCCAGACTCCCGCTTTACAAAAGGTGAGCTCTTCCCATGCCCGTTTTACAGAGAAGGAAGCAGATAAGATAGAACAACAATCCTATTAAAAATGGATGCACTGAAAAACAGACAATGCCATCTATATACACTGTTTCAGAAAGAACACAGCTGGATTTTGCAAGGAAAATGAGAGCAGGTTGACTTTGCTGACACTCACAAAGTAACCAGAAAGAGCACCCTTGTTAGTACACTCTCTAACTCCTCCTCATCATGTGGGTGTTTTGTGTAAGGCATGGACTTTTCCCTGAGGATGGACTTTCCCAGCTGCCTACAGAGCAGCCCAGGTTTGTGAATCAGTGTCGGGGGGAGGCCAGGCAAGGCTTTCCCTTCACCCACGTGGGCTGCCATGAAGGAAGGAGGCATTCATCCGTCAACACAAGGCTTTCGGCTGTATTTCCAGGCCAGCTTCCTCCCGACTGACTCATTCGGTGATGCCACATCTAATGTTTATGACCTAACAGTTGATCACCATGGAAGTAGCATAGACCCTAGCCTGTTGAGAAGCAAAACCAGTGTAAAGGGACTGGACAGTTTAGGGAAAGCAGAAAAGAAGACCCCTATTCATAAAGACCACACGTTAAGACTGCACAGCCCAGAACTCATCTGGCCACTTCCACCAGTTGCTAAAACCGATATTTGGATGCCTCCGTGCTTTTTGGAGCACTCCAATAGGGACTTAGGGTGACCAAGTACAAACAAATACATGACATTTTGAAATGAAGAGCATGGAGAAGGGAAAATGTGTATGAAGCAATTTAATGAGGTTTGGATTGCAAATTCAGTTTCCTTAACTTTTTGCCAGCTTGTGGCAGCAGTTCTGAAAGAGAAAGAAAATGTGCCAAATGTCAGGAGAAAGACTAAGATCCCCCAAAACTCCACCTTACAAACAGTCCTGGCGATCTATTCAAACTGGGAGAGTCAGGATAAACCCACTGTCCCCTGACCCTCAATACAAAGAAAAGCCAACATGAAAGAGGAGGCTGGTGGAAAGAAAGAAATGCATTTAGCAAAAATTTGAGTCCATCGTATTTAATGCTGTGAGTGGCAGGATGCCTTGGCACAGACATGGGAACCAGAGGAGGACTTCTGTGACATGGTCAAGGTGAAGTGACTCTGACTTCCTGGCCTGCCCTCCTCCAGCCCCAAGCAGCCCTGTGTGAACAGAGTGTCTCCTGCTAGTGCTTGTGGCTTACAAGTAATGTGAGAGTCTTTTTATAACTGTTGAGGTTTAATTTAAAAGGAAGCTCAGAATCAGCGGTAAAGGGAGGGGAATGCTATGAACTACAGAGCATCTGAAACGGGGAAAATCATAAATACCAGAGTGTCTGATTATTTGAATGTCTCCTGAAGTCGAATAATGAACCTTCTTCATGTTCTGCCTTGCTGGACTTGGCTCCCGCTGACAAATTCACAGGCATCAGGGTCTGTCTGGAATTCAGTCCAAGTTGGAGGGATATTTTTTCCCTTGACATTTTGCAGCTGAGACAGCCCTGAGCAGGAAGCTGAGGAGCGTAGCATTACCAAATATGTCCTTTCTCCTGCCCGTATATTTTATTTCCACAGGAAAAGCAGACAGATGCAGGCCAATGAGAACCGGCCAATAAGAAGGCAGCCACAGCAGGCGGCCTCTCTTGCCAGTGGGGAAGTTGATCGCATGCCATTTTTCACAAAAAAAAAAAAAAAGAAAAAAAAAAGAAAAGAAACTGTTCTAGGTAGCACCAGTTGAAATTTATGCTATGCTGGAGGAAGAAGTCTGACAGTTCCCTGCAAGTTGCCCAGCTATTCCAGGAGAATTATTTATCATCAGGTTGTTCTTTTCTCTCATGAGCACTGGAGTGGGAGTAAGGAGCCAATCCCTGTCACTGACAGGCTGTGCCTTTGACCAAATCATTCCACCCCCAGGGACTTCCCAGGCTTGCTTTGTAAAAGGAAGGTTTGGATGTGATGAGCTGCAGATCCCTTCCTAGTTCCCAGGGCTATGTTCTCCTAGCTTGTGTGATCTTACTCAAATGAATTCAAGTGTGGGTCCAGACAGGTATGTGTGTGGTATGAAAGTATTGCTTTATATTTATATTATAAACTTACAAAATATATAAGGTATAAAGGAAAAAGAAAATGAAAGATACACATTCTGATATTTTCTCTTGAAGCTCAATAGTTTCTCTCAGTGCTCCCTGGGGCAAGCTCATACATATTTGGAAATCAGTCCTCTAAGGCTTGTATCAGCTCTTCTTTTCCTTATGGGTTGAAGACACTAGACTCAAACTTTACCATATCTACGGAGGTGAAGAAAGAATGGGGTGAGGAAATTAGCCACAGAGTATATACCTTTGGTTTGCATATTAAATATGTAAGAAAACTCATTTTTAAACCATAATCTTCTTGTTGTCCTTTTAAAAGAAATATACAAAATATATACAAAAGTCAACAACAGGAGTCACTGTGCACTTACTCCTCATGTAGGATCTCTATCCTTAATGTGCTGTACATTGAGATTTAATGCTATAACGAGTACTCAAACAATATATTTCACTTTGTGTTTCTATGGGGGTGCAAACTGTTGAAATCCTTACTTAATGCATACTAAACTGATCCTCTGTAAAAAAAAAAAAAAAAAAAAAAAAAAAAGAAATTATCAATTCCCAACTTGACTCTCACTGGGATTAAACATGACAATAGGTCTGCTCTGATTTCATCATCATTTAAAAAAATCATCTATTATTTTTCACTTTATGTTTCTGTGTGGGAGCAAACTGTTGAAATCCATACTTAATGTATACTAAACTGATCTTCTGTATATTAAGATAATCGAAAATGAATCTTGATGTGAATGGAAGGGGAAAGGGAGTGGGAAAGGGGAGGGTTGTGGGTGGGAGGGACGGTATGGGGGGAAGCCATTGTAATCCATAAGTCGTACTTTGGAAATTTATATGCATTAAATAAAAGTTTAAAAAAAAAAAAAAGAAATATACAATAGAAATAATAAAATGATGAGAGAAATCATCAAAGACACACACAAAAAAATGGAAAAATATTCCTTGTTCATGGATTAAAAGAAATAATATTGTTAAAATGCCCATATTATCTAAAGTAATCTACAGATTCAATGCAATCTCTATCAACATACCAGTAGCATTCTTTACAGAATTACAAAAAAAGAATTCTGAAATTCATACAGAATCATAAATTCATATAGAATAATACAGAATTTTAAAAAGAATGAGAATAGCAAAGTGATCCTGAACAAAAAATTAATTAATTAATTAAGCTGGAAACATCACAACACTTGATTTCAAAGCATATTACAGAGCTATTGTAATTAAAACAGCACGGTATTGGCATAAAAACTAGTACATATATCAATGGAATAGAATAGAAAGCCTAGAATTTAATGCATGTATGTACAGCCAACTGATTTGTCAAGAACATACACTGAAAAAAGGACAATCTCTTCAACAAATGGTACTGGCAAAACTGGACATATATATGTACAACAAGGAAATTAGATCCCTATCTCTTACTATATCTAAAAATAAACTCATGATGGATCAAAGACCTAAATTTAAGGTTGGAATCTATAAAATTTCTAGGAGAAAAATAAGAGAAACACATTATGACATTGGTGTAGCTGATAATTTCTTGGATAAGACCCCAAAAGCACAGGAAAGACAGGCAAAACTAGACAGATGGGACTATATTGATCTCAGAAGCTCCTGCATAATAAAGGAAATAATAGAATGAAGAGACACCCAACAGAATGGGAGAAAACATTTGCAAGTTACTTATCTGACAAAAGATTAATATTGAGTATATCAGAAATTCAAAAGTTCAACATTCAAAAAACTCCCAAAACCACCCCCCCAAAAAATTCCCGTTAAGAAATGGGCAAAGGATCTGAATAGACAGTCTTCAAAAGAAGAAGTACAAATGGGCAGCACATAAATTAAAAAATTCTCAATATCACTGGCCATCAGGGAAATGCAAATCAAACCACAATCCTCATCCTTTCAGAACGACTATTATCAAAAAGATGTTAACAAATGCTGGTGAGGATGTGGAAAAAGGGGAACTCTTACACACTGTTGGTGAAATCCAGATTAGTGTAGTCCTGTGGAAAGCAGTATGAAGGTTTCTTTTTATTTATTTATTTGAAAGGCAGAGTTACAGAGAGGCAGAGAGAGAGAGAAAGAGAGAGAGAGAGAGAGAGAGAGAGAGAGAATCCTCCATCCGCTGGTTGGCTGCAATGGCCTGAGCTAGGCTAATCTGAAGTTAAGAGCCTGGCGCTTCTCCCAGGTCTCCCATGCTGGTGTAGGGGCCCAAGAACTTGGACCATCTTCTACTGTTTTCCCAGGCCATAGCAGAGACTTGGATTGAAAATGGAGCACTGCCACTGAGAACCCTGGGAGACAGTAGTGATAGTTTAAGTATTTAGGCCCCTGCCACCCATATGGGAGACTTGGATTGAGTTCTCAGCTCCTGGCCTTGGCTTAGCCAAGTCCTGGCTATTGCAGGCATTGAGGAAGTAAACTAGCAAATGGGAGCACTTTCTCTCTCTCTCTTTTTTTTTTTTTTTTTTTTTTTTTTTTTTTTTTTTTTGACAGACAGGCAGAGTGGACAGTGAGAGAGAGAGACAGAGAGAAAGGTCTTCCTTTTTGCCGTTGGTTCACCCTCCAATGGCCGCTGCGGCCAGCGCGCTGTGGCCGGTGCACCATGCTGATCCGACGGCAGGAGCCAGGTACTTATCCTGGTCTCCCATGGGGTGCAGGGCCCAAGCACTTGGGCCATCCTCCACTGCACTCCCTGGCCACAGCAGAGAGCTGGCCTGGAAGAGGGGCAACCGGAATAGAATCCGGCGCCCCGACCGGGACTGGAACCCGGTGTGCCGGCGCCGCAAGGTGGAGGATTAGCCTAGTGAGCCACGGCGCCAGCCTGAGCACTTTCTCTCTTTCTCCCTTTCTCTCTGTGTGTGTTGGGTGATGGGAGGGCGCTGTATGTATCCATGTTTGTATGTGTCTCTTTCTATCTCTCTGCCTCTCAAATTAAAATAATAAATAAATAAACTTCACTTATTTCTCAGGACACTCACACTAAAAAGTTTCTCAAAATAATTCTTACCCTTACTAAGAGTAATTCAGTGAGATATGTTCTCTTTGTTTACATCTTGTTTATTTTTCCTGCTGGCCACAACATCTGATTTTAGAGAAATTTTTCTAAGTGGTTATTAGATGAAAGATCACAAGGGTGCCTATTGGCTGAATGTGGCCCATCATAATACACCTGGCTTAAAGCTCTGGGCCAAAGTTTATTTGTAAAATGCTGCTGGATGTGACATTTGGCATGAAAACCAAAGAAATACACTCTTCCTATGTTTCAGGGACTTATATCTTACCTGGAGAGCTAAGACATGTGTACACTGACACCTACAGAACACATCCTGAGCTCCGAGAGGAAACAAGTCCCAGCACCTGTGCCACCTGGGGCTCTTCACTGATTACGGCTTGATTTCCAAAACCACAGTTAAGCCGTGTCATTTATCCGAGCTGGAGCCTTGACATGTGGAAACCTAACTAAAAGGAGAGAGAGAGACAGACAGAGAGAAAGGGAAGGGGGAAGAATTTGAGTAGATTGGTCAGTTGAGATAAGGCCCTACATGAAGAAAAGAAAAAAAATTCCAAGTTAAAAGGCATCTTGGGACAATTTCTGCTTCCCCAACTCTACTCACAAAGCAAAGTAGTAGAATATGAATTAAAACTTGGACTCATTGACTGGAACAGTGTGAGAGAAGTGGAGAAGAATGAGAGAAAACCGATTCATTTCTGAAAGCCAAAATAGAGTTATTGGAGGAAATAGATTTTTTTTAAGAGAAGTTAACTCTTTGGAGGAAAAAGAATATAAAAATGTGAAAACTGGTGAGGTCAAGATAGACATGCAGAAATAAATAAATTAAAAAATCTTCTTTTTGATTAATTATCATTTTGTAGCAGGGGTAAGGAGGTGAGTAATGAAACGGCTGGATCTGGAAGAAGAGCCCAGTAATCGAATACATAAAAGCAACCACATGAATTTTCATAAACATAAAGATGATGTTAAGAAGTAAAAACCCTCACAGAAAAGCTGTACAAGTGAGAAACAAAGTAGGTTGGAAAAAAATTAAATAAATAGAAATACTTACAATGTTGCTTGATATAGATAAATACTAAAGGAAGACATGTATGTTTGAGAATCATAAAAAAAGATTTCATAAGATGCTTTAAGAGAGATAGCACACAGAGAAAATAAAAGGCTGAAGAACAAAATAAATACGGATTTTCATTAATGCTATAGACTGAATATTTGTATCTCCCACAAAAATCATGACTTTCCAATCCTATCTCTCCCTCAATGCAGTGAAATTAGGATAGGGAGCCTTCGGTACATGATCAGGCATGAGGGTAGAGCCCCCATGGGTGGGATTAATACCCTCATCACAATATTTGGAGAAATCTATCAGTCTTTTTCATATAGGACATGAGAATGTGACTATCTATGAGGTAGGAATGGAAACCTGCCAGACACCAAATCTTCTGGTATCTTAATCTCGGACTTCCCAGCCTCTACAACTGAGTGAAGTGAACATATGTTGCTTATTAAAGATAATTTTTACATTGGCAATTTTACAATGCCAAATGGCTTTATAAAATAAATAAAGAAGTAAAAAAAACAGCAATGAAGCTGAGTAATGTCATTCTCCAATACAGAGATGATGATGTCATGGACATCAGCAGTCTGGTTTTGCAACATTGAAGGGAGAGTGTTTATAATTATCTCTCAATGATGTAAACTTTTGCTGAATTTTTCTCCCAAAATAATTTAATTTAAAACCACTTTTTAAAATCCTTGGATGTTAAGTGTAGGTCCAATGCTACTAAGTTTATCAAAACCAGACTTAATTCTTTTGTTGACAAACTGTATTTCACACAATACTTTCCAAATGTTATATTCTTAGCATGCAGATGTTATAACCCTGGTGGTTTATACGAAGTCACCAAAGAATGTTAGGAATAAACAGAGAATATTTAGCAATTAAACTTTCAAAGTTATAGTTTTAAGGTCAAGGATTATTGTGCTTGATTTCAATGTGCTATTCAAGATTCCTTAACATTTCTTCAGAAGAAAAGATGTAAGTCTATATTCCAAGACTGTTTGAGTCATGTGAAAATAAAACAAGTGACAGGATGGATCCAAATCATCCTGGAAAGCAATGGAAGAGTTGGAGACCCATCTTCTCCAACCCGAAACCTGAGGCAGCATACCTTTTAGTACACATCATGTTGGATGACTCATCTAAATATGTGGTCATCTCTTTAGTAAATTGAGAAGGAATAGCAGGAGACAGACTCACACTCTCTTTGTTGGACTCCCCCTCCAGGTGGGATCCCATTTTGTCATTTGATTTTGACGACAACTCACCATCTTCTCTCTCCACAACTTTCCTTAAGAGATGGCCTTTGATGAATATTAAGAAAAATAGGTATGGGTATCACATCACTTCTAATGTGGAGTTAACATTATTTGTTAATTTCCTCCCCTCTCTTAACTTAGTTTATTTATAGAAGTAAATTCATTATAAATGCATATCTGTTTTACACACATACATATACACATATACACACACAGAGACATTCTAACCCACACACAATTCATAAAACTGTATTTCCAGAGTCCTGCTCAGTGAATACTGGAAAGTGTTGCAAAGGATTGTGGATGGGATTACCCCTAGCCTTTGTTAGCATGGGGCCAAAATTTATTCTGTTCTGCTTTGCAATTGACAGCATATAGAAATTGCAATAACAAAATGCTGAAAGAGAAAAAACATAAAAACTAATGGTTTTTCCCTAAGAAAATAAAATCTTCTTTAGAAAGGAAACTACATCATCAGAGCCCAAGGCGTGTTAATAGTTCCTGGGTGAGTAAGTGAAACATTATCAGCTGAGGATGCTGCTGCTTCCTTTCCTTCCTGAGATGTTAGTTACAAGTAAGTCAAGTCACCCAGCTCTTGTCCCTTGGAGAGCACTGTGTCAGGATGGTCAGGATGGGACTTGGGGCAGCAGGGCTCAAGGGAAGAAAGAAATTAGAGGTCAACACACCATATGTCTTATTGTTTAAGTTATAAATCAAGCTAACACACTGTAAAAGAAAATGCTTTATTCTCTTACCTTGATATAACTAAACTGAAAATGTGTATAAACCTAGAGTTTTCATTTGACTGAATGTTAGCAAACTATCAAATACAAGTACATTAATTTTTGTTGTGCATGTCTGGGAGTTCTGTTGATAGTCCATGATATTTGAATGACCAATAAAACAGGCATACCCATTTAGGAGGAATAGGAATTTTTTAATATTTCAGAGTGTACTGCAGCCACCACAAGCACCATCTGCTATGGCTATCACACAGTTTAAGAGCATCTCTGGATGCTCTAAAGTAGGATGGGCCTGCTATTGCAGCCTAAAGACCGGAAAGAAAACTCGCTTCTTAAGAAAAGTTGCTCAGAGCTACTCAGAAGCACTACTTCATTTTAAGTGAATTGTACATATTTTGTCTGAAAGGAAGATGTGGGTGGCAAGTTACTTAATATTTTTTCCCTTACATAAGGGCTTCTGCTGTACAAATCATGCCTCTACCCAGAAACAATTTCTTCTCAACTTCAACAACAGGGGCCAAGATAGTGGCAAAATGGGTTAAGCCACCAGCTATGATGCTGGCATCCCACACAAGTGCTGGTTCTAGTCCCAGAACCTCCACTTCTGATCCAGCACCCTGCTAGTGTGCCTGGAAAAGCAGCAGAAGCTGCCCCAAGTCCTGCCACCATGTGGCAGACCCAGGTGGAGATCAGGGCTCCTGGCTTCAGCCTTGCTTAACCCCAGCGGCTGGGGAATGAACCAGTGAGTAAAAGAATGAACTCTCTCTGTCTGTCTCTCTCTCTGTCTCTGTAATTCTGACGTTCAAATACATAAATAAATCCTTTTAAAAAATCAGAAGTGACAGAGACACAATCACTTTTACTAGGACACTGAACAGAAGAAAGGCACAAACATTTCCCTGGAGTCTGAACAACAGCAATGGCACAAGAGTAGTGTTCATGATTATAGGTTGTGCTGTCCCAGTGCTGGATCCTCGGGGATCCACAGTAAGGGCACCCAAGTGTTCTGTCCTCAAATTACTTGTCACGTATTTGAGATATGCACAGCTGATGGCATGGGCCCATCCTACTTGCATGCAAATGTAGTAGGTCTAGGTTATTTCTCAAGTGCTGTCATGGATGTGCAGAATTCAAAAAGGCTTAAGGCATGAATCAGATTCCACATAAAGATGTTAGTATGAGGTTCTTTGACAGGCTAAGATCGTGTTATTTATGTGCTGTCTTGTATTGTCAAGGGTTCAGTGCACTATGGGCATAGAGTAGTGGATTCACTTCCAGCAAAAGAGCTCCACTGATCTTTTTTCTCATGGACATGGTCAAGTATATTTCAGGGGAAACCAAGTTTTCTCCAGTGTCTTTTGCTTTGGTTTTCTTGTGAGAATTTCTGATCCAGTTGAATCAGGCAATTCCTTGATCTTGACCTCTCTTTTCTTGCTGCCAGACTTCTTTTTACCTAAAAATAAAATAAAATAAACACTTTGTCACCACTGATTTAATTTCAGATTAATTGCAAGCATTTTCAATTCTTGACCCATTGAAAGTTTGATCTTCACTAAACATGCATCTCCCACTGCAGACTCATTACACTTTAAGACTTGGAACAATAGATTTCTGTTTTCTCTTCTGAGGCTTCCAGAAACAGGCTTTTGAGAGCTGCCATGTGTTTATCTTGCTTAGCACTCCAAGGAGCACCCCTCTGGTGACTCATACAAGAAAACCAAAGGCCCTGAATGGTTGTTTATCCTCACCAGCTGATGACCCTGCACGTGGCTCCCAGCATGGGTGAGGATTAGAGAAATGTGCAGAGGTATGTCATGTAGATTTAAGTACAAACAAAACTGTATTGACTTGCTTTGCTTAGAGTCTTTAAGGAAATTCAAAGCCAACCATGAAACCCAACTCAGCCTGACACCTCTACTCTTCCTCATTGGGGCTCCCATGGGAGAGGAAGGATCAGGTATTCTAGCCAGAGGAGCATAAACACAGAGGGGTTTGTTATCATTTTCAAGAGCTTATAACACAGTATTCAGCCCTGAAGACTGACAGTGTGGTCTCTTAGCATGTGACATGAAGGCATGATTAGATCAACTTGCTAAATTTGCTTTAGAGAAATAAACAATGTTTTACCCCAATCACAAATTACAGGAGAACTGTATGAATTATTTATCTTGCAGCCCCTGTCACCTGGTTGTTTTCTGACTGATTTTGTGGAATTTTATCCCATGTAAACACCATTTAGTGTTTAGCAACAGGCTCAAGAAACCCCAATGCAGCATCTTGGAAGTCTTTCTTGCAAATCTTTCTCCTCTCTGGTGGTCTGCCCTGCAAATTCTGTCTCTGCTTCCCTGAACTCCAGTCTCAATCTCCTGTAATCTTCAAGTCTGAAAGGCTCGAATTTGATTCTTGCTACATGGACAATAGTCAGGTAACTGCTTCCAGGCAGAAAACAGAGACTTTCCCTGGGCTCACCTGGTGCATCCCCCTTCTCTCAGACACCAGAGCTCTGGCTGACCACTGTCCAATTCCAGCTAACATTGCATGTTTTATCCAGTTTCCTGGTTGTTTATGGAAGGACAGTAAGTCTGCTACCAGGTACCCAGTATAGATGGAAGCAGGAATCTTCAGTAATGAATTACAGTCTAGTAATATTAAAACAAATAAATGCAGCTTATGCATTTACCAAATCCACTTCATTTTTCTCTCAGAGTTTTCACTTCCCATACTGAAGCCAGGGAGTAGGAGCTCAGTGTTGAGGGGAGGGGGAATAGTCTCAATCACAAGAAGAATCATAAGGAAGAGTAGACACCATTTGTCCGTCCCTGGACATTGTCTTGAGAATGCTGGCTATGGAATTGCTGAAGTCGGCTTTACAGCCAGTCTACAGAAGTGCATATGCCAAAGGTGGCCACATGGAAAGATGAAAACCACCTATGGTCTGGATTATACCAAGACAGTGAATTAAGCCGCGATGAAGTACCCCAACTTCAGATCGCCTGTTAAAGGAGATGATTCCTTACAGCCACAACCAGTGGTGTCAGCATTTCCCATTATTTACAATCAAACATTGTTCCAGACAGAGTCCTTCTTGGGAACTGGTTAGTAAGTGACTTTGAAAGTCCTTATAAAATAAGGGGGCAAGCACAATTTTGAGGATATGGAGAGAAAATAAGCAATTAACTTTAGCACACATTGAGTTTGGGTTACTTTTATAACATCCAATGGGATGCCCAGTAGGCAACCTAGACTTGTGACCTAAAGATGGAAAAGTAATGGAGATTTTGGGTCATGAATTTATGGTCCTTGAAGCAATGGTTATGGAGAAGATTGCTCTGGGGAATAAGAAAAGGAAGGTATCTCTCCATTAACTGTTGTCAAGAATGTACTGTTTTTATTGTACAGAGTCATCTAATTTTATCTTGCCCTTTCCTCTCAGACATCTGAAAAAAGCTAGGATTGGATGAGAGATGAACCATGAGGGCTTGCCCATGAAAAAGATCAGGAACACACACTGGAAGCAAACAAAGGAACCACTCTGGGCCTCACGGAAACAGAGATGGAGAGTCAAGATTTCATGCAGCCAGCTCATGTTCACTCTTAGGAACTTGGTTAGGCAGCAGTGTCATTTACCTACTTTATGTTTCAATGGTAGTATATAAAGGAATCCAAAATGATGTTATAAAGATTACAACTCTTTATAATCAAGAAGCATTTTTATAAACAAAAACCTCTCTAGTTTATCAACAGTACACATAGTGCTTAAATGTACTTATCTGAATCTGACAAGTGGATATAATAAGTCAAATCTGCAACTTTTTTTCTCCTAGGACATTATCTCCTGGTTAGTAGCCTCCAAAACATTCTAAGACTATTGAAAAATAATCTGAAATTCTCATTACAAAATACTGATCTAGAGGCCAGCACTGTGTATAGCAAGTAAAACCAGCTCCTGCAATACTGACATCCCCTAGGGGCACCAGTTTGTGTCCTGGTTGCTCCATTTCCAATTCAGCTCTCTGCTAATGTGCCTGGGAAAAGCAATGGAACAGGGCCCAAGCACTGTTCCCACGTTCTCCCTGCACCCATGTGGGAGATCCAGGTGAGGTTCCCAGCTCCTGACTTCCACCTGGCCCAGACTAGTTTGTTGTGGATATTTGGGGAATGAACCTGTGGACGGAAGATGTCTTTCTCTCTGTCTCTCCCTCTCTCTCTGTAATTTGACTTTTAAATAAATAAATAAATCTTTAAAAATTGACTGAGTTATTTCTTAATGGTTTCTGTTCATAGAAGCATGAATATCTTATCAAACTCAGAATACCTTAAGGCTACATCACAAAAAAAATTTAAAGAAATGAAGTGTGGGTTTGGGTTTAAACAGGATTAGAGGAAGATTATTTGCTTAAACTAAATTTGTCAGTGGTGGCTTAACCTGCTGCGCCATAACACTGGTCCCAAGTTTTAAGTTTTGACAAACGTTAACAACTATAGATAGATTCAAGTAATCAAAATAAAGCCTAGAATAATTTAATATTTTTTAATCGTCTTAAAATACATATGTAGAGATAAGTAACTTTTAAATAAATGTACTTGAATATGTAAATTTGGGGAATATTTTGCTTTGGAAGTGAAGATTATGTGTACAGTTATAACAATTTAATGAGAGTGTGTGTATAAGATATCCTCAAGGAGCTAGCATTTAACGACAGTGTGTGTATTAGATATCCTCAAGGGCTGGCGTTGTGGTGTAGTGGGTAAAGCCATCAGCTATGATGGCAGCATCCCATATGAGCATTGGTTCAAGTCCTGGCTGCCTCACTTCCAATGCAGCTCTCCGCTAATGTGCTTGGGAAAGTCTTGGCTCCTGGCTTCAGCCTGACCCAGTCCTGGCTGTTGGGGCCATCTTGGAGTGAATCAGTGGGTGGAAGAACTCTCTCTCTGCCCCCTCCACTCTGTAACTCTGCCTTTCAAGTAAATAAATAAAATAAACCTTAAAAAAAGATAACCTCAATAAATGAGAACTATCACTATATATCATCATGATTTCAACTTGGCCAATCCCATTACATTATTATAACATAATTATAAATGCTGTAAGGTTTTACTTCTGTTTTCCCATAAGACTGATACAGTCTAATTATTTGTATATAAAGACAAGCCGTATCTACCATCTGTTTAAGCTTAGGAAGTGGTAGAGGAAGCTTATCAAACAAAATACCTCTTCTTCCTCAATAGTTCAAGTTCTGAAAATGAATCAAGAAATGTTGAGACTAAGAGTTGAAGGAGCACTCTTTTAAGTGTAGATACTATTACAAATGTATTTCCACCTGCTGAACCCCACCTCTGCCATGGCATTTTCCCATCCATCCCCTTCTGCAGGTAACAGGAATCTCTGGAAATGCCAGAGGAATTCATCTCTGCTTAAATGCTCATTATTTTTTTTATTTATTTGACAGGTAGAGTTAGACAGTGAGAGAGAAAGAGAGAGAGAGAGAGAGACAGAGAGAAAGGTCTTGCTTCTGTTGGTTCACTCCCCAAATGGCTGCCATAGCCGGCGCTGCACCGATCCGGCGCCAGGATCCAGGTGCTTCCTCCTGGTCTCCCATGCGGGTGCAGGGCCCAAGCACTTGGGCCATCCTCCACTGCCCTTCCTGGCCACAGCAGAGAGCTGGACTAGAAGAGGAGCAACCGGGACTAGAACCCGGCACCCACATGGGATGCTGGCATTGCAGGTGGATGATTAACCAAGTGAGCCATGGCACAGAGCCCAGGTGTTCTTTTTTAAATAAAGGTAAAAAATAATGAAATATCTTTAGGCTATGCCTCAGTAAGGGTCACAGGGGCTATGTTATTGCTGCTCTATTTCATTTAAATCCAGTTCTTTTTTTCTTGTTAGGTCTGTCATAAGGTCTTTGACAAAGGTGGAACAATGTGTAATAACTTACCAATAGCATTTATTTTAAAAATGTTGATCACTGATCATTCTACATCAGTCTCTTTGAGGTGCTAATGTTTCTGAATTTTTATTGAATTTGGTGTTCTTCCATGCTCAATATTAGGCTATCTCGTCTTTTCCATTGTCTTTCTGGACAATCTTATTCTTATACATGGTTTGGTTATTAACTATATGATAATGAATTCAAATATATTTCCAGTTCAATTCTGTATCTATATCACACAGTGTATGTTTCTAATTTTTGCTCTTGGATCCTACACATATCTTGGCCCTGAATCTAAGAACCTGATTCTCTGTATTTCCTCTGCCATGAAACTGCTGAATTAATTCACCACTAGTCAAAAACAGAGAGAAAATTGCTACCTCTATTTTCCCCAATATGTCAAAGCAGTTAATTTTAATTGAT
This sequence comes from Oryctolagus cuniculus, assembly GCF_051225735.1. Lineage (NCBI taxonomy): Eukaryota > Metazoa > Chordata > Mammalia > Lagomorpha > Leporidae > Oryctolagus > Oryctolagus cuniculus. Next base: position 36,831,309 of record NC_142871.1, read on the forward strand.
TTTTCTTCATCAGCATCTTTAGTCTTTCCTCCTCTCTCCAACACCACTTTCTGTTTCCTAGTTTTGGTCCTATGATCTTTTGCCCAAAATCTTTGAAGCATCTCAGGACTGATTTCACTGCTCTAGTATTGTCATTCCATCTGTAAATTCAAGTAGGGACAATCTTTCCATGTGAAAATCTGGAATACATAATCACAGAAAAGGAGTACAAAATAGGAATAATTGTTATTGAGCAGCAATAATTATTTTTCTTTTTTTCTTTACTTTTTTTATTTGACAGATAGAGTTAGACAGTGAGAGAAGGAGAGACAGAGAGAAATGTCTTCCTTCCATTGGTTCACCCCCCAAATGGCCACTACAGCCAGAGCTATGCCGATCCGAAGCCAGAAGCCAGGTGCTTCTCCTGGTCTCCCATGCGGATCAGGGTCCAAGGACCTGGGCCATCCTCCACTGCCCTCCTGGGCCACAGCAGAGAGCTGGACTGGAAGAGGAGCAACCGGGACAGAACCGGCGTCTGTATAGGATGCCAGCACCGCAGGCAGTGTATTAACCAAGTGAGCCATGGTGCCAGCCCCTGAGCAGCAATACTGAAGGATTTATTAGCCTTTTCAAAGATTTTGTAAGTTGACTCACATTCACTAAATGGTCTTTGCATAACATCTTATTATGTTGTTGATGATTATGATGAAAATGAAATAAAATGATGCCTTGTAGGTTCTTAACTGATGCAAGCAGGTTAGGATGGAAGTAAATAAATTGGGAAGTAGTAAGATTAGGATAAAGGAAATCAACCTATCTTTAGCTCTGCCTCCAGAATGAGCAAGGAAGCTGGAACCAATTTACATCCAGATGTAGCCAGCATTCAGGTGACTGGCAATACTCTAGGACTCCTAACAATCTAGCAGGTAGCAATGTGGATATATAGCCAGGCAGTGCACAGGGCAGATGGGAACAGCATTCTTTTCCTGGGAATCTGATCAATTTGAACAAGGACTATGAGCAATACCAATGGATACTGAAAAACTGGGTAGGGCATCAGGACCATAGCAAAGCAGGCTGAGAGTCAAAGTTGTATTCTAGCCAGAGTGTAGGTGGGAACATGGAGAAGAGTGCTACAGTCAAAACATTAATGTAAAGCTGGGTAGTGAATACTGATCAAATGCTCTCTTCAGATAGCATTTAGACTGCACAGAGGTTGAATGGAGAAAGGATGAACCTGGTCAAAAGGTAACGAACCTCAACCCATAGCTGTATAGAAACAAGTAGAATGAAGACTGATGGAGAAACAAATAAACCCATTCTTAAATGAAGTAAACACTTCCAGTACCTTAAATATAAGTCAGATATATCTTCAAATTATTGTCTTACAACTTTAAATATAATCATCTCTTCAATGATTTTGTCAAACCCGCAGATGGGTAAGACTGATTTCAAGTAACGTGGCAAAATTCACCAATGTGGTATTGGCATCCAGAATAATGGCTGCCAACAGGAATGACTAAAAACACCCTCCAAATAGTTGCCATATTGCTCAAAAATAAGTGAAAAGTGAAGGGAAAAATACAGAAATTAGCACTAAAAGACACCTTTAGGCAACAAATGCTCAAAGTGTGGTTCTCAGATCCCTCAGCTCCTATAGACCTTTTCAGGGGTCTGCAGTACCAAAATTATTATTATTATAATGCCTTTTCTTTTTTCTTTTTTTTTTTTAAACTTTTATTTAATGCATATAAATTTCCAAAGTACGACTTATGGATTACAATGGCTTCCCCCCCATACCGTCTCTCCCACCCGCAACCCTCCCCTTTCCCACTCCCTCTCCCCTTCCATTCACATCAAGATTCATTTTCGATTATCTTAATATACAGAAGATCAGCTTAGTATACATCAAGTAAGGATTTCAACAGTTTGCTCCCACACAGAAACATAAAGTGAAAAATAATAGATGATTTTTTTTTAAATGATGATGAAATCAGAGCAGACCTATTGTCATGTTTAATCCCAGTGAGAGTCAAGTTGGGAATTGATAATTTCTTTCTTTTTTTTTTTTTTTTTTACAGAGGATCAGTTTAGTATGCATTAAGTAAGGTTTTCAACAGTTTGCACCCCCATAGAAACACAAAGTGAAATATATTGTTTGAGTGCTCGTTATAGCATTAAATCTCAATGTACAGCACATTAAGGATAGAGATCCTACATGAGGAGTAAGTGCACAGTGACTCCTGTTGTTGACTTTACCAATTGACACTCCTGTCTATGGCATCAGTAATCTCCCTATGCTCCAGTCATGAGTTTCCAAGGCTATGGAAGCCCTCTGAGTTCTCCGACTCTTATCTTGTTTAGACAAGGTCATAGTCAAAGTGGAGGTTCTCTCCTCCCTTCAGAGAAAGGTACCTCCTTCTTTGATGACCTGTTCTTTCCACTGGGACGAGCCTTTTCTTTTTTCATTGTGTTAACATACCCATACTACAACAATAACAGGGATTAAAAGTTCTTGCTCTTCAGCATGTTTCAAAGTAATGTCCTCAAACTATACTCGTAGATAATATATCCTCACAGTTATTAAAAAAAACAGTTTAACTTAAGAATGTTTTTGATAAAGCACAGACATTGTTAATATTATATTACAACTTTTATGTCCATGTATTTTTAATATTGTGCATGATAAATGGGAAGTGTGCATGAAGAATTTCTGCTAAAATATGGTTGTTGTCACAGGAAAAACACTTTATGATTTCCTTTGATTTCATACCAAACATGATGCTTTCTTCATGGAACATGATTTGCGTTAAGAAACAACTTATAGTGGGCTGCATTGTGGCACAGCAAGTGAAGCCACCACCTATAATGCTGGCATCCCACATGGTTGCTTGTTCCTACCCTAGCTCTTCTACTTTGATCCAGCTCTCTGCTAATAGCCTGGGAAAGCAGCAGAGGATGGCCAAAGTACCTGGAACCCTCTACATGGGAGGCACAGAAGGAGTTCCTGGCTCCCGACTTCAGCCCGGCCCAGCACTAGCTGTTGTGGCTATCTGAGGAGTGAACCAGCGGATGGAAGATATCTTTCTCTCTCTGTCCCACTCTTTCTCTCTCCCCCCTATAACTCTGACTTTCAACATGAATAAATAAATCATTAAAACAGAAACAAATCATAGACAAGCTACGGATATTCAAACTTGGGTATGTGTCAATTACTCAAAAATTAATTGAAGTGATCCTATTGCTTCCAGAAGAATGACTTGTATTTCATATCTATGATAAAATTAAAGTCAAAGTGAAAATTAACATTTTGTAAATTTAAATCTCCCACTTTGAGTCTGACAGCTTCTCAACACATAAAGACTCTGATGAGACTGGTGGTGATGTTAACAAATGTGAGAAATATAAATATGTATGAGGATACTTTAAAAAGTTCATTAAAAACTAGAATTTAAAGATGAGTCTGTTTTAATATAGCTGCAGAAGTTTTGGAATTCATGAATTTTTTCATAACTTTTTTTAGGCTTTTACAAAATTTTATTAGTATAGACAGATTTCATGTATTTCATAGATACAGCTCTAAAAAGATGATCATGCTTCCCTCTCCCCCAAACCTCCTTACTTTCTTTTTTGTTCTTTAATTTTTTCAAAGTCATACTTTCTACCCATGTTATAATCACAGGCTTAATTCACTACTAACCATAATATTCAACAAGTAAATAGTAGAAAGACCATAGATCCACAGGAGTATAACAAATGACTAAAAACAACCATCATATAACAAGACATCTATTTCATCATTATACATTTTTTGGTATTCTATATTAGCTACCACATATCAGAGAAAAGCTATGATATTTGTATTTTGGGGGCTGGCTTATGTCACTAAGCATAATGATTTCCAGTTGCATTCATAACATATATTTTTGTGAACTTCTTGAAGACCTTTTTTTTTGCAAGGGTTTCAAAAATTTTGCACCAGAACAAACAGAAAAGTGTGTCAATGTTTGTAAGATCTACACAACTGAGCGAACTAACATGTTTAAAATGATCCATGTATGATTTTACAAAACAGTAAACTATCAAACTTCAAGACAGACTAATAGTTTAAATTATTATAATTTAAGATTCCACATTGTGATTAACCTTTAAGGAACTGCTACCCTTTTCTGTTGATAAAGACAAAAAATGTTTACAATTATGTGCAAATGTTATTGAAGTACCCCTACTTTTTCCAACTGTATCCCTTGTGTGAGAACAGATTTGCTTCATATATTTTAATCAAAATAACAAAAAAAATCACAAGATGTTGAAGGTATATGCAGACATGAGTATCTAGCCCTCTTCCATACAACTAAATGTAATTTACCAATGTAAATTACCAAAATGTAAAACAATGTAATTTTCTTATGAATTTTTTGGTTTTGAAAATATATTTTCATAATGATATATTATTGGTATTTAATTAGCTTAAGATCATTACTTAAATCAATCAATAAGTGATTTACATTTTTTAGTTTTTATGTTTAATTGCAATAGATACAATCTATATAAACCAAAGCTTTTCAGTGTTCTTCAATAACTTTTAAGATTATAAAGAGAGACTGAAGTCAAAACTTTAAGCACCACTACCTTTAGACACTAAATATTTTAAAGGCTAAATCAACAGGGCTGCCAACAAAGGGTAGAACCACTTCAGTTTACAAAATGAATGAATTTGAACACAATTGAAGCAGGATCCTAGAGAGGTAATATTAAAAAAAAATTAAGGTCAGTCCTCACAATTATGAGAAGTTAGGATAAATGCCTAATTCTCTCATCTTGTTGGTACCACCTCCTCCTGTGGAAAAAAACATCATTTTCAGGCACAGAGATCACAAATACATAATCCTACCTCCTCTGCTTTCAGGGAAGTCAAAGTTTGTTCCAGAACACTCTTTTGTTTACACATGAAGAAAATTCCCTCTCCTTTATAGATAAAAGAAGTTTGCTTTTGCTATTGCTACCTGGAAGATGGGAAGTGAAAAGTACACACGCAATGATACAAGAGGATTTCCTTTCCAAGGGTGGAGTGGGGAAATGGGAAAAGACAAAAGGATGCAACTTCCTGGGTTTGAGGGGGAAGGGTAGGTAATATTTCAGAGTTCAAAATGCATTCTTTGAAATCAATGATACTATGCAGTGTTCTGTCATTAGATTGTAACTACCTGGAGTAAAATTTTAAGTGTGCCATTTATAATAGTTATTGAAATGAGTGAAGTCACTCTTTATTCTATTTACATTGTGTAGATAGAGTATTTCTTTAAAAAAAAAAAAAGATTTACTTATTTGAGAGGCAGAGTTACAGAAAGAGAGGGAGAGGCAGAGAGAGAGATTGTTCATCCGCTAGTCTACTCCCCAAATAGCCTCAATGGTTGGATCAGGGACAGGTTGAGGCCGGGAGGCAGGAGCTTCTTCCGTGTCTCTCACACAGAAGCAGTGGCCCAAGTAGTACCTGGACATGCTCTGCTGCTTTCTTACCCACATTAGCAGAGAGCTGGATCAGAAGGGGAGCAGCTGGGACTCAAACCGGCACCTATATTGGACGCTGGCATTTTAGGTGGCAGCATAACCCACTATGGCAGAACCACCAGCCCCCAAGACTATTTCTTGTAGAAAATCTCTCCAACTGTATGACCAATACATTACTGCTGCTTAACTGCAAGAAACCTAAAAAATGCATTCAAGTCTGCTGAAGATCAGATCAGTTATGTTGTATTTGGCTGTCTGGTTTTTAAACTCATGAATATTAAAGGTGTGATATGAGTGAATTTACTGAAGCACAAGTCTAAACCTGGGACTTGTGTTGTAATTGTGAGAACTAACAGACTCGCCAAAACTTGCGGTGACTGAAGCCCACAGCTCTGTTTTCTGAGCCTATCAAGTAGTCCTGGGTAGTTGATGTATCTACTTTCAAGCTTCTGTAGAAGAGTTTCCAATTTATGAGTAATTGTGCTTCCCATGAAAGTAATAAAAAGTAAGATTATTTGCCTTTGTATAATTTAGTAACCTATTCTAAAACCCAGAAAACAAAGATGTCCAAACTGTAATGTGATCATTTCTTTGGTCACTTCTTGCTATGTACCCACATCACGTTAGCAGTATCCTTATAGTTGATCGCCCTCTGGTTCTCTACATTCCCACAGAGCTTAGCCTTCAGAAGCACTTGTATTTTATTCTGTTTGATATCATTTGCTTCTGGTTTTTGCATCCCCTTACCCTCTCCCACACAACGTGTATTTATTTTCTGAGGGAATCTAGGTGCCAGTGCTATTTCTTGTATCTGACAGTAAGTACAGCATTACACTTAAGATTCAAAAGAAATAGAATTCTTACTCTTTTGCAGAAAGATTAAGAACAAAGAAAAAAATTTTCAGACCTTAAAAAAATATATACTTTCAGAGGTATGAGGTTCCATTAGATAAGTCCTTCTCATTTTTATTCATATTCATTTCTGAAACAGAGACTAAAACAAATAGCTCAAAGAGCTTTCCAAGAATGTTATCTTTTGTACTCGATTCACTGCCAATTATAAAGCACATAAAAATAAGCTTTGAATGAAAAAGACATACATATCAAGACAATTATGCTATTTAGCCATTTATCCCATATGCATGTTTCTAATTGTCCCTGCTTTAACTCACTTGTGTCACAATGGAATTTGAAAAACAAATGTGGAGTTTCCATTGGTGGACTATTACTGTTCAAATGGTTCACTGATGAGTAGCCTTCATTTACCTTCTATTTCTGCTCTGATTCTTCTCCTTTAATCTTTTTTTAAAATATTTTTATTTTATTCATTTAAAAGGCAGAGTTAGAACTCTGGCCTCAGAATCAGCCCTTAAGGCATGCAGATCTGGCTAAAAAGCCCATGAGAGTATTTCAGGCATGGAAAGCCAAGACACTCTGGCAAACAAACAAACAAAAAATCTCTGTGAGTGAGTTCCCAGTGGAAAGAACGGACCATCAAAGAAGGAGGTACCTTTCTCTGAAGGGAGGAGAGAACTTCAACTTTGACTATGATCTTGTCTAAATATGATCAGAGTTGGTGAACTCAAGAGGCTTCCATAGCCTTGGCAACTCATGACAAGAGTCTTGGGTGATTACTGACTCCATAAATAAAAGTGTCAATTGTTAAATCAACAACAGGAGTCACTGTGCACTTACTCCTCATGTAGGATCTCTGTCCTTAATGTGTTTTACTATGTGAATTAATGGTATAACTAGTACTCAAACAATACTTTACACTTTGTGTTTCTGTGTGGGTGCAAACTGTTGAAATCTTTACTTAGCATATACTAAATTGATCTTCTGTATTTAAAGATAATTGAAAATGAATCTTGATGTGAATGGGATAGGAGAGGGAGCGGGAGATGGGATGGTTGCCGGTGGGAGGGAGATTATGGGTGGGGGGAAGCCACTGTAATCCAAAAGCTGTACTTCAGAAATTTATATTTATTAAATAAAAGTTTTTCAAAAAGGCAGAGTTAGAAAGAGAGAGAGGGGAACAAAGTGAGAGAGACAGGGATTCACTCCCCAAATGGCCACAACAGCCAAAGCTGGACCAGTCCAAAGCCAGGAGCCAGGAGTTTCTTTCACATCTCCCACATAGATGCAGGGGCCCAAACATTTGGGCCATCTTCTGATGCTTCCCAGGTGCATGAGCAGGGAGCTGGATCAGAATGAAGCAGCTGGGACTGGAACTGGCACCCACATGTGGTGCTGGCACCGCAGGCAGAATTTTAACTCCCCATACCACAACAGGAGCCCAACCATTAATCTTTAACCTTGGAAAATTTTTTGTCTATAAACTAAGCTTAATAAAAAACCTTTTCACACTCTGATGTTATGTCAGATCACATCAGGTAGTCTTCAGAAGCTCTGAAAGGCTGATGTCTCTGTAGTAAAATCCTTTGTAACTCACTGGCATTTTCCCTTTCACCAGCTGAATAACCTGAGGCCAGAGGAGGAGGCCCTGAGCACATGACACACTAGGAAACTCCATGGCAACATGTCTTTATCTGTCTACCCTTGATGTCAGCATTTTGGGGAACTCTGACATGCGGAAATATTTAAAACAAATTGTATTGCCCTCTGGACAGGTCCCTGCCCTACTTGTTTTCAAGATACTGACATCATTTGATTATTAGGTAGTCTCTATGCCTATGGAGGCATATGGCTGTACTCTGGATATACAAGCATAAATGACTTGAATAAAACAGAGTCTGTCATCTCAAGATGTGCATAGTAAACAGAAACACAATGAAGATAATTCAATGCAGGCTGAGAATACACGTAATCAGCCATACATTCTTAGTGAGAACTTCTAGGCAAGACATTGTATTGACCATGACAATGAAAGGGAACTCAGAGGAAAGGGCCTTAGCCCAGTTGGAAGAGTCGTGGATAACTTGTTGCAAGAAGTAACATTTGAGTTCCATTTTATGGATGAACATAGGGGCAGGAGTATATAAAAGGCATAACACATATTCTTAAGAGTTGAAACTTAACTGAAAAGTGATCCCTGTTAAATATAAGAGTGGGAATAAGAAAGGGAAGAGATGTACAGTTAGTCACATGCTCAATTGGACTTGCCCCAAATCGTAGAGTTAGAAACATACCAGGGGATTCCAATTCAATCCCATCAAGGTGGCATGTACCAATACCATCTCACTAGTCCAAGTGATCAATTTCCGTTCACAACTGATCATAATGATAGGACTAAGAGTCAAAGGGATCACATAAACATGACTAGTGTCTGAAAATACTAACTGATAGAATAAAAAAAAGGGAGATTCCACAGCTACTGGTCTGCAGCTGTTCTTATGGTAGCAGCTGTGGCATTCCACTGTGGGAAAGAAATTGGTACACAATTAAACACCTCTTTCTTAGCAAAACAGAAAGTGGGGCATATGTGTGACACACATGAAAAAAAAAAGGGGGGAGAGAACGATCCAACATGGGAAGCGGGATACACAGCAGACTCATAGAATGGCAGATGTCCTAAACAGCACTCTGGCCTCAGAATCAGCCCTTAAGGCATGCAGATCCAGCTGAAAAGCCCATGAGAGTATTTCAGGCATGGAAAGCCAAGACACTCTGGCAAACAAACAAAAATGACCTAAATGAAAGATCTCTGCGAGTGAGATCCCAGTAGAAAGAATGGGCCATCAAAGAAGGAGGTACCTTTCTCTGAAGGGAGGAGAGAACTTCAACTTTGACTATGATCTTGTCTAAATATGATCAGAGTCAGCGAACTCAAGAGGCTTCCATAGCCTTGGCAACTCATGACAAGAGCCTTGGGTGATTACTGACTCCATAAATAAAAGTGTCAATTGTTAAATCAATAACAGGAGTCACTGTGCACTTATTCTTCATGTAGGATCTCTGTCCTTAATGTGTTTTATTATGTGAATTAACGGTATAACTAGTACTCAAACAGTATTTTTCACTTTGTGTTTCTGTGTGGGTGCAAACTATTGAAATCTTTACTTAATATATGCTAAATTGATCTTCTGTATTTAAAGATAATTGAAAATGAATCTTAATGTAAATGGAAGGGGAGAGGGAGTGGGAGAGGGGAGGATTGTGGGTGGGAGGGAAGTTATGGGGGGGGGGGAGCCATTGTCATCCAAAAGCTGTTCTTTGGAAATTTATATTCGTTAAATAAAAGTTTAAAAAAAGGCATAACACAAAGGACAACAGTGTGTGAAATGTCACTGACAATGCAGAAATTTTAAGTGATTTACTATTCACAGGATATAAAATGTTAGAATTGGAGAAATCACATACATTTGGATTTCCATGAAGGAGGAAGACCTGAAGTGGAAAGAATCCAAAAATCACATAGCTTCCCAAAGATCTCTTAACCAGAAAAAAAAAGAAAGACCAAAAACATTCTCCTAACCAAATATTACAAACTTATTGAGCCAAATTGTAATGATTGCATAGAATTTGGGTAAGAGATTCTCATTATGTACAGACAGATAAGAGGTTTGATTTATATCAAGGAAATAAACAGGAGGTTGACTTGATTGAAGAGTATGAATTTCACACACACACACAATAGCATAGTAATTTATTTGTATAGAGTTAGCTAAAACATATTTACTTAAGAGCCAGTCTGTCTAAAGCCACTACCCAAGTCATGATTACCCTGAAAAGTGATGGAAAATAAGATAATCAGTTCAACCTGATGCCTATTCACCCCAGTTCCATGTACTTTTCAAAGCCTCTACAACTTTGGAGACCAGCAATGTCCTTATTATTGGTTGAGAAGAATTACCTTTACATTCCCCACTTTTTCACAATCACTTTCTACCTGTCCTCAAGAGTCTAGAGAAAAATCTGTTCTCTGATATGACTTGCATACAAGCTTTTTGCAGGTGACCACATCCGCTGGACAAAACTCACTTACCAATCCCAAGGAATGTACAAACTCAGGTTCCAAAGCACAGGCTGACTGATCATTCTGGCTGACTAAATCGGGAACTAATTAAATGTTTTAACTGTATCTCTTCGCTGCAGCAGAACAGAATCATTCAGAAGCTAGCATTTCAATGAAACATTTATCTGGGAGAATCCAGTTTGATTGCAAGACACAGCTGCTTCTGGCTGGTGGTACCATCAATTCCTACACAATGTAAAGACATTTAACCACAGAGAAAAGATGGCTTTATATCCCATTGATGTCAAAGTAGTCAGAAACAACCTATTTTTGTGTGTAAAGGGTTTCAATCCAGTGTGATGAAGCCAATAAAAGATTATATAAATATTTTGCATAATGGCACTTAAACTTGTTGGGTATCATTTGAATGTTATAAGAGTGGTGGACTATATCACTTATTTCATTTTCATTAATCACTAGACACATTGCCTGAGGTATTGCTCCTGTTTGGCAAACCTTTTTTTTTTTAATTAATTATTTATTTATTTGAAAGGCAGAGTTACAGAGAGAGAGAGAGATGTCTTCTATCTACTGGTTCACTTCCTAAATGGCTACAGGGACTGAAGCTGGGCCTATCTGAAGTCAGGATCCAGGAGCTTCTTCCAGGTCTCCCACATGGGTGAATGGATCCAAGCCCTTGGCCATCTTCTGCTGCTTTCCCAAGTACATTAGCAGGGAGTTGGATCAGAAGCAGAGCAGCTGGCACTCGAACCAGCACCCATAAGGGATGCCTGCACTGCAGGTGGCAGCTTTACCTGCTACGCCACAGCACTGGCCCCTTGGCAATCTTTTAAAGAAGTGTACTGTTGCAAGCTAGCAGAGCTCTAATTCTATTCAAGTGAGGAGTCTCCAGTTAGACTGAACACCCAAGCTTCTTTGGTGGGATGGTAGACCTACATCGACCTATGTGGATCTAACAAGACAGCTAACCAGAGGTCCTGAAGGCTGAAAAACAAGCCTGAGTATATCCAGAAGTCTCCACTGGGTGTACAGTCCAAGTACCCTTGGAAAATCAGAAGCCTTTAGAACCACAAAAGCTCACCTATGATTCAGGATGATGGTATTATTCACCAGCAAAAACTAGTGTCAAACATGAAGAAAAAAGCTACAAAATATACAAATAAGACCTGAAGTTGTTCAGCGGCTGCCCTTGGGCAAGAATTGTCAAGATTGGAGATTCCCACCAATGTTGGATGATTTGAACATTTAACCTGAGTTGAAAATTATGCAAGATGATGGTACACAGACACCGGAAAAACACATAAAATAAGGCAAACATGGGAAAGGATGACTTCAGTATAGTAGGATAATCTCCAAGGTAGAGATGATGGGTAGAGGCTCAGGAAGGAGATTCTGAAAGGAAATGAAGATTAAACTAAATTTTTTCATAATGAGCAGAAGCTGACTAGCTTAAGAAGGAATAGGATAAGTATTACAGGAAGAGAGAGAAGAAAAATCTCTTATAAATCAGAAAAGGTGAAAAATTCAATTTTTAAGTCATCAAAGGATATGAAAGGTACATTTCCAAAAGTAGATGCCTGAATATCCAAGAAACATATGAATAATTTGTTGTCTCATGGGTAATTATGGAAATGTAAAGAAATGTAAATGCTTTAATAAGGAAATTGGATTTTATCCTCTGCACAATCATAAGTCATTAAAGAATTTGGGAAGAAAACCAAGAAGAAAATAGAAATAGATCCACATATAGTCCAGATACTAATACCATAGTTTATATGGAAATGTAAAGGGCAAAGTAGCCAGAATATTCTGAAAAAGAGGAAAGAAGTTGGAGGACTTCTCTTTTTAATACACTTATAAAGCAATAGGGTAAATACAGTATGTAATTTTAGATGAATGGAATAGACTAGAGGGCCTAGAAATAAATATATTGTATATATATAGTTTCAATAAAGGTGGCACTGTGCAGAATATATCATCTCTCAGTAAACAGTACTGGGTCATGTAGATATGCATATGGGGAAGAAAATGAAAGATGGCACCTACATTGCATCAAACACAAAAATCTTGTAAATATCAATGTGAAAGGTGAGACAATAAGCATCTAGAAGAAAACAGGAAAATATCTTTATGCTTTCAAGTCATGCAAAGATTTCTTAAATAGGACTCATAAAGCACTAGTCTTAAAGGAAACAATTTGGGGCTTACACTGTGGTGTAGCAGGTAAAGCCGCTGCCTGCAGTGCCAGTATCCTGTAAGGGCACCAGTTTGAGTCCCCGCTGCTCTACTTCCTATCCAGCTCTCTGCTATGGCCTGGGAAAGCAGTAGAAAATGGCCCAAGTCTTTGGGCCGCTGCACCCACGTGAGAGACCTGGAAGAAGCTGCTGGCTCCTGGCTTTGGATTGGCGCAGCTCTGGCTGTTGCAGCCATCTGGGGAGTAGACCAGCAGATGGAAGACCTCACTCTCTGTCTCTGCCTCTGTATCTCTGTAACCCTGCCTTTCAAATAAATGAACAAATTTTCTTTTTATTTAAAGGAAACAATTTATAAATTGGATTACATTGAAATTAGAAACCAGTTCATCAAGAGACTTTTAAAATAACTCAAGGTGTGTATATACACATATACATGCATTTCTACATCTGTATCAATGTGTGTGTGTGTGTGTGTGTGTGTGTGTATATAAATATATATATATATTTAGCAAGATCTTATCCTTGGAGTTTTGATTACTGGAAGCTGGTATGGATGGTAGGGATAAAAAGAGTTTATATAAAAAAGGAGGGTGAGCTGGGTGTGGTTCATTAATTGTGACAAAATATTAATATGATATTAATAGGGGAAATAGGATGAAGGGTAACTCATTGTGTTACTACCTATAATTTTTGTTTTGTAAATTTAAAATTAAAAAGTATAAGAAGAAATATAAAAAATAAAAAAATGAGTGATAAAACACAAAGAAATCTGAAACATACAAGTATTTGATTGTCTCATTAGTAATTAAGGAAATGCAAAATAAAACTACAGTAATATAGCATTAAAAGCCCTCCATTCTTGCTGCCAACTAGGTAAACTTTAAAAGTCTGACAGTATAAAATGTAGTCAAGGTTATAAAGCACCTGGAATTCTCAAATGCTTATAGTAGAAGCACTCAAAATCACTTTTGAAATTCTGATGGTAACTATCAAACTAGACATGAGGGTACTTTGTGACCTAAAAATTTCACTACCAGGTATCTAATCAACAGGAATGCATACAGATTTGCACCAGAATGAAGGCTTAGAGTATAATTATTTTAATTGTCTCAGACTGGAAATTGATCAAATTCCTATTATGGGTAGAATTGCCAAATAAATTGGGGTATATTCATATAATGGAATACCACAGTAGAGAAAAGAAATGTTCTGTAACTACACGAAAAAATATGAAGAAAAACAGTGTTAGATGAATTAAGCCAGATAAAAGGAAACAAAGAAAGGGCATCTTTTCTCACATGATGTCATTTTCACAAAATACAAAAGTAGAAAAAAGTTAATTTACATTGTGAGGAATCAGCATTGAAATTATCTTCCTTGGGGTAAGTGATGACTAGAAGTTGGCCAAAAAAGGTAGAACATTTTATAGGTGCTGATAATATTCTGCTTTTTATCTGAGTGCTGGTAATACAGATACATTCAGTTGAGGAAATTAATCAAGTTATACAATTATGTATAGTTTTCTGTAGTTCTGTATTTTGTATTGTTTACTTCCTAAAGGTTAAGAACATCTGGAAGAATCAGAAAAGCAAGTAATTAAATTAACTTGGGAATAAGTAAAGTATGGACTAAGGGTCTTACTAGGCATCTTCTAATGGCATCTTGGATTGCCTTTTTTCGACAGCCATATTTGAATATTGTACAATTAAGGATATCATTTACTTAAAAAAATGGAATCTGGGTGGTTAGAGCAATGATTAAGTTGCATCCCATATTGGAGTTTCTGGGATTGAGGCCCTACACTGCTCCTGATCCCAGTCTCCTGGTAAAGGGCACCTTGGGAGGCAGCAAGTGCAGGCTCACTACTTTGGTCCCTACTGCCTACATGGGGGACCCAGACTGGGTCCAGGCTCCTGACTTTGGCCTGACATACACCTGGCTTTGTGGGCATTTGCAGAGTAAACCAGCAGACAGGAGGTCTTTCTCAATCTGTCTCTCTGCCTTTTAAAAACTAAAAGTGAAATGGACACTATGAGAAACAGTGACTTGATCAGCCCTTGTCCTGACTGTTGATGTACAATGTAATACTTTATCCCTTTTAGTATTTTTTTTTTGCTCTATTTAATACTATTGGTTGAACTCTGTAATTAACACACAATTATCTTAGGTGTTTAAATTTAACTGAAAAGTGATCCCTGTTAAATATAAGAGTGGGAATAAGAAAGGGAAGAGATGTACAATTTGGGACATGCTCAATCAGACTTGCCCCAAATGGTGGAGTTAGAAACGTGCCAGGGGATTCCAATACAATCTCATCAAGGTGGCATGTACCAATGCTATCTCACTAGTCCAAGTGATCAATTTCAGTTGACAATTGATCACACTGATAGGTCTAAGAGTCAAAGGGATCACACAAACAAGACTAGTGTCTGCGAATACTAACTGATAGAATTAAAAATGGAGAGAATGGTCCAACATAGAAAGTGGGATATACAGCAGACTCATAGAATGGCAGATGTCCTAAACAGCACTCTGGCCTCAGAATCAGCCCTTAAGGCATTCAAATCCAGCTGAAAAGCCCATGAGAGTATTTTAGGCATAGAAAGCCAAGACACTCTGGAAAAAAAAAAAAAAAAAAGGACCTAAATGAAAGATCTCTGCGAGTGAGATCCCAGTGGAAAGAATGGGCCATCAAAGAAGGAGGTACCTTTCTCTGAATGGAGGAGAGAACTTCCACTTTGACTATGACCCTGTCTGAATAAGATCGAAATCGGCAAACTCAAAAGGCTTCCAGAGCCTTGGCAACTCATGACTAGAGCCTAGGGAGATTTCTGACGCCATAAACAAGAGTGTCAAATTGTTAAGTCAACAACAAGAGTCACTGTGTACTTACTCCTCATGTGGTATCTGTCCTTAGTGTGTTGTCCAATGTGAAGTAATGCTGTAACTAGTACTGAAACAGTATTTTACACTTTGTGTTTCTGTGTGGGTGCAAACTGATGAAATCTTTACTTAATATATACTAAATCGATCTTCTGTATATAAAGATAATTGAAAATGAATCTTGATGTGAATGGAATGGGAGAGGGAGCAGGAGATGGGAGGGGTGCAGGGGGGAGGAAAGTTAATGGGGGGGAAAGCCATTGTAATCCATAAACTGTACTTTGGAAATTTATATTTACTAAATAAAAGTTAAAAAAAAACTAAAAACAAATAAAAAATTTTAAATGGTAAAATATTGGTAAACATAATATCACAACTGAATCTAATATAACATTAAAGAAAATAAGTCAGACATGGAGATACTGTATAATTCCTTGTTAGTAAAGTTAAAAAATAGGCAAAACTATCTGATCTTCAAAGGCAGGTTGGGTAGTGTTTGCAAGGGGGTACAGTGGGGAACTTTAGTACGTTGGTAATTTTTATAGATTAGGTGGTGAGTATCTGTGTTTCTTAACTTTGTGAAACTTCATTAATCTATATACTCAGAGATTATGAACTTTTACTTATATCATGTGTCACTGTGCACTTACTCCTCATGTAGGATCTCTGTCCTTAGTGTGCTGTACATTGAGATTTAATGCTATAACTAGTACTCAAACAGTATTTTTCACTTTATGTTTCTGTGTGGGAGCAAACTGTTGAAATCTTTACTTAATGTATGCTAAACTGATCTTCTGTATATAAAGAGAATCAAAAATGAATCTTGATGTGAATGGAAGGGGAGAGGGAGTGGGAAAGGGGGAGGGTTGCGGGTGGGAGGGACGTTATGGGGGTGAAGCCATTGTAATCCATAAACTGTACTTTGGAAATTTATATTCATTAAATAAAAGTTAAAAAAATAAAAGATACATTAAAATACAAATATGTAGAACACACCTTGTAAGAGAATTGTAAAGGAAATAACATCACTGTTTAGAACTGAGGAGAAAAATTGGAAACTGGTGGAAAATAAAGGTAAAAGAACTAATCTGCTAAAAGGTATACTGCTGAACTCCTATTACATCATCCTACCCAAAGTCATACCCAGACATTTGACCAAGTGGACATGAATAAAACGCACTCACATTCATAGCTGCAGGATATCAGCCCAGTGCCTTCTGAAGGAAATTTCTAAGTTTCAAAAAGCTTTTTATTGAGAAATATCCATGCGTGGAATTAGTTAGAACTTTCACATTTTATAGTTTTTTTCCAAATGACTTGTAATCAGTTTCAAAACACTGAAAATATGTTAGCTCGTATCCAAACAATTTTGTTTTCTACCTGAAATTTCATCATCAGAATTAGCTGTATAAATATGGGGAAAATTACTGGTCTACTCAGGACATTTAGTTATAAAATAATGACCTGAAATTCTAAGGTCATATATATTTGCAGCCCAATTAGGGTGATTTTGATTCTTGTTTAAAATGGATCTTGCTCTTTTTTGTTTGCATTTATCCTTTAGGGAGTCTGGACACTTGTATTCAAATAAGCATCTCCATCTTGGCTTGTTCCAAATGAGGTTTACTGTGTGTTACTAGAGCTTTTCAGCAGTCAACCACATGGCTGAATCTTCTGGACAGATGCTTCATATAGTCAAAACAGCTTCTTCACTCGCTCTCCTGCAGGGTATGGCAGCTGCTTAGACTACCAGTAGTCCACATCCTTCTTATACATCTTGTCTTCTGGCTTGCTGCCTTGGAAGGGAGAAGAAATAAGCTAGAGCATCCCATGGTTGATAGTGGAGGTCTCCCTAATTATTTTTTGCATATCACTAGTAACTAATTTTAATGAAAACTTTTGCATAAAGCCTTCTTTTAAGTGCAAAAAAATCAAGAAGTTACACTAGTGTCATGCTTGGGAGACCCTGGTAGTTACTTGTGTTTGGTTTGTCTTCCTTGGCAGGATGGGACAAGCCAGGGCTTGCATGGTAGAAACAACATCAAGCATGGGCCATGTCCTGGAGAGGGGCCAGAGGTTGAAGCTTGGGTGGCAAATCTGAAAACTGTCATTAATCCAAGTGATAAGACAGAGAAAGGAAGCTAAGAATCATAAAAAAGGAAATAAGAAATGAGGAAATGGACATACATAGCAGAACAGGTCTAAGTTAGTAGTTAACAAATCTGTGAATTAGATCACCCGAGAATTAAGAAAGCATGGGTGTCTGGTCTCCACCCCAACACAGCAAATGAGAATCTTCAAAATGAGACTATAGACTCTGTCTTTTTTAGTCAATTTCCAGATACTTCTGATGGAACTCATTAGAGGAGCAATGTTAGGCAACCCTTGCTCTTTACAAACCTAGAAACAAAAAGGATCTCTCATGAGCTTGTTGCAAACCTCCCACATAGATTCACTGGGAGATGCTGGGGTGTTTTCAAAAGGGTCAAAAATGAGGTGAAAAGGTTGTTAGTTATTTGGGTACATGACTTCCAGAGAGGATATTTGCTTCCCACACTGAAGAAGGGAAGCCAGTGTAGCACAAACCTCCTCCAGACGAGAATGAATGGAGAATGATTTCTGTCTTGGGTTTGTTCTTAGTAGACCACTTCCTCTCTGTGGTTATTTCAGAGGGAGCATTTAAAGAGCAACGGGGAATGACAATGTGCCTCCCCACCATGAACTGAATACTGGGTTCTCCTTTCGTGGCTGTCACACAGAGAGGTAATATTAGTTGCTTCAAACTCAGGAGTGAGGGAAATAACCAAGTGTCAGGGCAGCTAGACTTAGACTTCAGCTTGAATTTACACTGGCCTATGTGGAGCTACAGAGAAAGCCCAAGCACTAGCTCTAAATGTTGAAAAAAGAGGAAGTGGCTAATTATCTAATTCAGGGATGAAGAATAAAGCACTAAGACTTGGTTACCTGGCAAACAGCACTCAGCAAATCCCAGACACCTCTGGGGGTGAGAAAACAACACAAAGTACCCGAAGCAAGACACTGGGCTTGATTCAATAGTGTGTCTGTGTGTCCTTGGCTATGTCTCCTCCAAGGCTGGCATTAAATCTATGCTATTGTCCCTTTCACTAAAACCAGAATTGAGGGACCAGGGTAAGCCATTGACCAGAGTGTTTCCTGAGTTCCTGAGGAATGTTGACTGAGGTGTGGTGTTTTTCAAAGTCTTTAATAAGCAGTACGCCATGTCCTCCGTACCTTTATTTTTCTAAATGTGTGGGGAGGACACTGTTTTTGGCTTCTTCACCAGCATTCCAGAACATTCCTGTGAATTCCATGCCATCCTCTGAAAGCAGACAGCATAACCAGAACTTTGTGCTACAATATTATATTCAGATTTTCCAAATAAGGAAAACATAATTCTGTAGACAACCTCAAACTAAGGACCAACAAAGAGGTAGCACGGAAATCATATTGCAAAGGCAATGTGGATATGAATAAGAGTACAACTCATGTTTGCCTTCAGGACTCTAGGGTAACAAAAACACACAAATGGTCTCTTTAATATCCTCTTCATGTCATTTTTATCTGACCACAGGTTAGCCAGACCACAAAACATTGTGTCAGAAAGCAACTATTGGTTTTAACGATGTAAATATTTGTTTTCCTAATGTGAGCATTGAAATTTCTACTGAGTTAACCAGAGTGCACCAACCTCTATGAAAATGTACTTTCCTCACAGAACTGGCCAGAGGTGGAACTTTTCCTCTGCTTACTAAGAAAATATGGAAGTGCATTTCATCTGGATGACAACAAGAAGACGACGAGACAGAGGAGAGAAGGGGAAAACCACTTCATTTTCTCTCTGTCTGTTAAATAGACAGGAATTTACCAAAAATACACAGGGGAGAAATTTTGCAAGTGACCAAGGAACAGTTTTCAGACTCTACCAAAATACTCCTCAACCTAGAAAGTAGGAGAAATGATGAACTCCATGAACCCCATGCACAGGCTTTGAGACAGACTAGTATGCATTTGATTGCAGATTTCTTTTTAGAGTATCCCACAACTGCATTTATGCATCACTTTCCTAAATGGGGCAGCATAGCTCACTGTGAGTCACATGTGAGTAAGAATTAAAGTCTGGAACAACACAGAGACAAAGCACATGATGCAGTCAAGGCGTGGAAGCTTCCTCAGCGAGGCAAGTAACCAAGGCTGAGTCTAATCTTTGAAAGGAACCATCCAAAGGAAATTGCCTTAAATAGAAAGACTACCTTTGGAGCTACAATATCAAAATGTGAAAATAAAGAATAACTTCTTTGAAGAAGAAAGATACAAAACAGTTTTTCAAACACTAGATATCTCTCATTCTGTCTTTCAAATACATAAAAATAAATAAATAAATAACTTTGAAGGGGGAGGGATGTGGCATAGTAGGTTAAGTCACCAACCCTGCTTGGGATGTGGTATTTCACAGCAGAGTGTCTGGGAGCAAGTCCCACCTCCACAGTTGATCCAGCATCCTGCTAATACACATCTTGAGAGGCAGCATGTAATGGTTCAAACACGTGGGTTGCTGCCACTTATGAAGTAGATCCTGATGGCTTTGTCCTGACCCAGCCCCCTTGCTGTTGTGAGTCAGCAGATGGACGTGCCCTCTGACACTATGAATAAGATTAATTAATAAATAAAATACTTTAAGAATTAGAGAATTGTAATAGACATGGTGAATTCAGAAAGGTAGGTTGCTCTAAAACATACATTTATTAGAAAAACAAACCATTCTAAAAGGTTCTTTTTTAAGAACTTTATAAAATATACTCCACTAATAAATTAGCCTCATCAGGGACATTTTCTCCATTAGTCATTAGAGTCCAGTGCCAACGAGCTGTGTGATTTTTTTTAGCTGTGTGATTTTTTTAAAGATCTACAAAAATTATTGAAACCTGAAAAAGAAAGAAATAATGGCTCCAAATTACAAAATTAAAGCTACAAAATAGAGGATCAATAAATACTTAATGAAATATCTACAAAACTAACATTACATCAACTAGTCAACTGCAACCCTCCTCTAATAATTGCACATAAATTATAGTTAATGTGTGATATGGGTGGATTTTAATTTGTTTGATATATTATGCTTCAGAAATGGCCAACAGTATGCATATAAGGGCCATAAAATAACTCTGAATAACCCTGAGTAACACCAATATGATGATCAAAATGAAATTTGTTTTCTTAGAAACCTTGGAAGTTAAACAGTGGAATGTAGGAGAATTAGGAATATCAGTGTTCCGTATCAGTGCAGTAGACCTTGGAGAAAATACTGCCATCTCCCCCAAGAACAAGCAGTACTAGCTGAAATCCTTCCCTCTTTCCTCTGGATTAAGGCACTGCTATCTAGGAGTGTCTTTTTAAAATCCCTCTTTTTTTTGCCATTGAAAATAAGCTTTCTCTAACATAGGTAAATGTGGCTTTCACATGTCATTGTGAATCCAGTCAGAAAACCAATTAGACAGTATTTCCTGAGAGGTAATAGCTAAGGAATATGCTGGGTGGTGAGAGAGTGGATGTGAATCCGTAGTGTGAAGGAAGGTTTGGTTCAGGGCAAGGCAGGCCTGACTGAGAAGTAAAATTAGAAAATTCATGTCAATGACATGAAGGCACTGGGTGGAAAATGTAGTTTAGAACTAACACTGGATACAGATATCCTCACCTGTACTTCCTTGTTAAAAGAAAATTATCTACCTACTGTTTACTTATCATCCAATAAATAGGATGATGCATCAGTTAACACTCTAGCAATGTGAGGTCATTATGTTAAGTGAAATAAGCCAAGCACAGACAGAAAAGTCTCATATGATCTCACTTATATGTGGAGTCTAAAAACAAGGTGATATCATAGAAATTAAAACTACTATGGTGGTTACCAGAGGCTGGGGGGGAGTGGAATATGGGATGAGGAAAGGTTGATTAATGTATACTACACTATAGTTAGATAGGAGTAAGAAGTTCTAAGGTTCTACTGTAGGATGACTATACATAATGCTAATGTACTATACACTTCTCTATTAAAAAATGAGAAGATAGGCCGGCGCCGCGGCTCACTAGGCTAATCCTCCGCCTTGCAGCGCCGGCACACCGGGTTCTAGTCCCGGTCGGGGCGCCGGATTCTGTCCCGGTTGCCCCTCTTCCAGGCCAGCCCTCTGCTGTGACCAGGGAGTGCAGTGGAGGATGGCCCAGGTGCTTGGGCCCTGCACCCCATGGGAGACCGGGAAAAGCACCTGGCTCCTGGCTCCTGCCATCGGATCAGCGCGCTGCGCCGGCCGCAGCGCGCCGGCCGCGGCGGCCATTGGAGGGTGAACCAACGGCAAAAGGAAGACCTTTCTCTCTGTCTCTCTCTCTCACTGTCCACTCTGCCTGTCAAAAAAAAAAAAAAAAAAAAAAAAAAAAAAATGAGAAGATAGGATTTTTTATATTTTCACCATAAAGAAATGTTAAATGTTTGAAGTGATAAATTTATTTACCGATTGAACATTGCACAATACCACATAGCACTCATAAATATATATATATATAATGTCTTTTAAAACTGTTTTTAAATATCTGAAATTTCAAAAACTACAATGAATAGATAAAATGAAGAGAACCTAAAATGTTTTCCTTAAGCTTTGTCTCTCTTCTCTCTTCCCAACTTCTCATCTCATCTCTCCAATGAACATACACTCACTGACTCTATTCAATCTAAGTCAGATGTTGTTTTATTTTAATTGCTGGATTAGCAGCTATAAAGCTAAGGTGGGGAACCTCAACAACAGATAGTTCAGTTTACAGCTAAGAATTGTGGGAGTAGAAGAGTTGTGATATTTTATGCAATATTAAGTCAGACAGGCTATCATGGAGCAAATTCTATGGTTTTTATTTATTATACATGAAATTGCTTCTGGATATCTCAGGAGAAATGCAAAAACAAAATCAGGCCAGACAGTAAATTAGAAACTAAAGGAGCCATGAATACAAAGCAGGAGTAGGGAATATAGAGAAGGAAGTTACTCAATTAATTTGACAAAATTCGTTTTGGTTTTCCAATAATTCCTTGTGTTTGGCTTTTACATAACTATTCTCAACTTGGAACATTTCTATTGACTTGAAAAAAAATCAAGATAGAAGACAAGAGGTGATTAAAATTATTTTTCATCCTTTCCTATTTAAAAAGTTGATTGCTTGGACAAGCTCTTTCCTATCATCTTAAAGTTTTCCAGAGCAGATTTTTAATTAAATATTATTTTCTAAAAAACCTGTTATTGGGACCACCAGTGCCAGAATCCCATATGGGCACCAGTTCGAGTCCTGGCTGCTCCACTTCTGATCCAGCTCTCTGCTATGGCCAAGAGAAGCCATGGAGGATGGCCCAAGCCCTTGGGTCTCTGTACCTGCATGGGAGACCTGTAAGAAGCTCCCGGCTTTGGATCAGCCCAGCTCCACCCATTGCGGCCATTTGGGGAGTGAACCAGTGGATGGAACACATCTCTCTCTTTCTCTCTCTCTCTCTCTGCCTCTGCCTTTCTGTAACTCTGCCTTTCAAATAAATAAATAAATCTTTAAAAAAAGAGGATGTTATACTACTATAGTTTTAATGATCTGTGATTACTTTAATATTTACTGTACATGCGTAAAATGATCATTTTTCCATTCAATTCATTCAAGTATTGCTTATAGTGTTGTCTATATTTCTACTAAACTAGAGTGCTTTTGCTTTTTACTTATTAAATTTCTTATTTGATGAAGTATTTACCTTTTTTACTGTAATGTTAATTTAAAATGTTATCTCAAAAACTAAAAAAAAAGAAAGGGAGAAGGAAGGAGGGTAGGAGGGAGAGATGAGGAGGGAAGAAGGGAATAAAAAATGACAAAAAAACTATTTAATTTTAAATATTTATTTATTTATTTATTTATTTGAAAAGTAGAGTGGCAGAGAGAAAGGGAAAAGAAGGGCTTGCTTCCTTGGGTCTCTCAAGTGGCAGGCAGGGACACAAGCACTTGGGCCATCATCTACTTTTCTCCCAGGTGCATTAGCAGGGAGCTAAATCAGAAGCTAAGTAGCCAAGACTCAAACCAGCATTCTAATATTGGGATGCTGGTGTCACAAGCAGGCCCATTGGAACACAGTGCCAGCCCCTGAAAATTTGTTTAATTTTAATCTTAACTAAAATGAATGATACTATAATTTAAGCATGATTTGGCTCCCAAACTTAAGTTGTTGATTAAGTCCCAACGTTATAGACTGGTGGTGCTGACAGAGTGCAGACTTGACCCAGTGATGGTGTCTGGGTCTAAGGGAGATTTTTAGGGCCTTGGGGAGGAAAATTCTAGAAAAAGGCTGGGTATATCTGTCTGAGTCAGGCCCAGACAGTCTCTGTCTGCTCCCTCGCTTGCTAGGTGACATTCCTCAACCATTCCCTCTCTCTCTGTGATGCCTTGCTATTCAAATAAATAATTCATTTTAAGAAAGCTCCTCTATTCTGTTGCTCATAAAATGTGTTACTATGAACTATAGTATCCCCAGTGTGCTGTGAACCACAGACCTTGTTATTTGCATCTGACTGTGTTTTGCTACCTGTTACCCTACCTCCCTCTATTTTCCCCCTCTTTCCCTTCCTAGTCTGGGAATCACAAGTGTATGTTCAGATCAACTTTTTTTTAAGTCAAGTGAGAACATGTAGTATTTATCTGTATCTTACTTATGTCACTTAAAATAATAAGTTCCATTTCCATTCACTTTGCTGCAAATGTCAGAATTTCATTCTTTTTATGACCAAATAATATCCCATATGTGTACATATATCACATTTTCTTTATTAATTCATTGGTTGGATCTTGGTTGATTAATATCTTGGCAACTGTAAATAGTGTTGCAATGAGCAACAGAGTTCACATACCTTTATGATATAATAATTTTGTCTCTTTTAGATGTATTACCAGTAGTGGGATTTCTGGACCATAAGGTAGATCTATTTTTAGTTTAGGTGTTATGTATTTCTAAATTTTATTTACTTTTAAAAACTTATTTTAAAGGTAGAAAAACAAACAGAGAGATATTGCATTCACTGGTTCACTCCCCAAATGCCTACAATGGCCACATCCTGAACATGGTGGATTGCCAATAAAATTGTGCCAAATGAATGTACAAATCTCTCATCTTCCATATTAGAGAAACTGCATAGGATAATGACTGATAACTTAGACCCAAATAAGGAGGAAGGACATTCTATTAGAAGAAACAGAGAGGAGTCAGAATGATGAGGAGATGCAAGTGTTATCCTCCAGGGAAAGGAGGAAGAGAGAAATCCATGGGGACACAATTCAGAGGAGGAAAGCAGACAATTGGTCTGCAATTCCACTCTACCTATGTCCCAGCTCTATTTCCCAAAGGGAAGACTTTCTGTTAATGGACTCTATGCTGACACTCTCCAAATATTAAGAATAGCTTAAAGCGAATGTTGGTGTTGCAGAACAATATCAATATTGGCCAAAAAAAAAAAAAAGGAACCCAGAGATCCATAGCTTATATTTATTTAAATATGACCATTGTTTCCAATTATTAATGAACACTTCCTTTTTTTTCCTTTGGTGCTAGATTGTTTCCTTTAGTTTCTAACTAAAGAACTTATGCTCAGATTATAACTGAAAAATTTGAAGCTTTAGTTGGTTTAATTAAAATATATAGGAGGCGGCTGGCGCCGTGGCTCAATAGGCTAATCCTATGCCTTCGACGCCGGCACCCCGGGTTCTAGTCCCGGTCGGGGCGCCGGATTCTGACCCGGTCACTCCTCTTCCAGTCCAGCTCTCTGCTGTGGCCAGGGAGTGCAGTGGGGGATGGCCCAAGTGCTGGGCCCTGCACTCGCATGGGAGACTAGGAGAAGCACCTGGCTCCTGGCTTTGGATCAGTGCGATGCACCAGCTGTGGCGGCCATTGGAGGGTGAACCAATGGTAAAAGGAAGACCTTTCTCTCTGTCTCTCTCTCACTGTCCACTCTGCCTGTCAAAATATATATATTCTAGAAGTCTCTCTGCCTCATATATATGAGGCATATATATGAGGCAGAGAGACTTCTAGAATATATATGAGGCATATATATGAGGCAGAGAGACTTCTAGAATGAGACAGGGAGGGCCTACGCCCCTAAAAAGCAGGAAGCAGCTATAGAAGATATGATGAGTCTCTGCCCTTCAACATCCTTAAGATTAAGTTCTGGGCCGGCGCCGCGGCTCATTTGGCTAACCCTCTGCCTGCAGCGCTGGTACCCTGAGTTCTTGTCCTGGTTGGGGTGCCGGGTTCTGTCCCGGTTGCTCCTCTTCCAGTCCAGCTCTCTGCTGTGGTCTGGGAAGGCAGTGGAGGATGGCCCAAGTGCTTGGGCCCTGCACCCGCATGGGAGACCAGGAGGAAGCACCTAGCTCCTGGCTTCAGATCAGTGCAGCGCGCTGGCCGTAGCAGCCATTTGGGAGGTGAACCAATGGAAGGAAGACCTTTCTCTCTGTCTCTTTTTCTCTCACTGTTTAACTCTGTCTGTCAAAAAATAAAATAAAATAAAATAAAAAGATTAAGGTCTGCAGTTTCTGAGCGGGGAATGATGTAAGCAGGCAGATAGGATAAAATCAATTATATTTTTAAGCTGGAGACCACACCCTCTACCACAGCCCCTGTGTGATCTCATGCCCCTACCTGATCTCCCTTGAATGCCCACCTGCCCATCAGACTATGTAACCACCCCCCTTTGGGAGTAAATAAAAGGCCTGAAGCACGGTGGGCCCCTCCCTTTTTTGGTTGTGCACCCTTGTTGCACTTCTGGGCACGAGGCCTTATGGCCTCTGCCCTGCCTCTGCTTTCTTGCCTGCACGCTTGCTCCACGTGGCCCACTCCTGGCCTGCTCCCTGCCAGGTATGGACTCAACTTAGCTTCTAGATCTCCCTGTCTCCCTTAAATAAAGCCCTCACTTTCCTGCACATTTCTCTCACAGAATAAAAAACTTAAAAACTTAAAAAAATAAATAAATAAACCATATAGGAAAGTGGTGGAAACAGATGTGAACAAAACTTATATTAATGCATTAAATTTCTCTGGTGTTACTGACATAAAATTTAATTTGCTTTTATGACTGGATTAGAATATTCATCATTCCTTATAAGTGTCTTTCTCCTATGACTAATTAAACTTACCTTAAGAGTAGAAAACTGTATGGGTGTGATTTCTCAGAATTCTTTATGGTCACTTTCTTCACTATTATTTACTTTAACTGTTTTACTCAAATGAGTTTATTCTTGACAGGATCAGAGTCATAGACCTATGCAATATCAAATATTCTCACAAAGACATAAAGTGTTGACAGTGAAAGAACTTAGGGGCTGGCACTGTGGTGTAGTGGATAAAGCTACTGGCGGCTGTGCTGGCGTCCCATATGAGTACTGGTTTGAGACCCAGCTGCTCCACTTTCAATCCAGCTCCCTGCTATGACCTGGGAAACAGTAGAAGATAGTTCAAGTTCTGGGTTTCTGCACCCATGTGAAAAACCTGGAAGAACCTCCTGGCTCCTGGCTTCTGATCTACCCAGCTCCAGTCATTGCAGCCATCTGGGGAGTGAACCAGCAGATGAAAGACCTCTCTCACTCTCTCTACCTTAGCCTCTCTGTAACTCTACCTTTCAAATAAAATAAATAAAATCTTTTAAAAATTTAAAAAAATAAAGAACTTAAAAGGCCAGATACTTTCATTATATTTAGCTCCTGAAGTCTTAAAAAAGTTACAAAACAATATACTAGACTTGGAAATACAGCTCCCCAAGGCCACACTAACATTTGCCTGGAACAGTTCCTATTTCTCTCATTGTCTTGGTATAATTCTTTATTTATTTATTTATTTATTTATTTATTTATTTTTAAAGGCAGAGTGGACAGTGAGAGAGAGAGACAGAGAGAAAGGTCTTCCTTTGCCGTTGGCTCACCCTCCAATGGCCGCCGCGGCCAACGCGCTGCAGCCAGCACACCGCGCTAATCAGATGGCAGGAGCCAGGTACTTATCCTGGTCTCCCATGGTGTGCAGGGCCCAGGGACTTGGGCCATCCTCCACTGCACTCCCTGGCCACAGCAGAGAGCTGGCCTGGAAGAGGGGCAACCGGGACAGAATCTGGCACCCTGACCAGGACTAGAACCCGGTGTGCTGGTGCCGCAAGGCGGGGGATTAGCCTAGTGAGCCGCGGTCCTTGGTATAATTCTTAATAAGGTCCTCTTTTAACTTGGTCCAAGTCTGAAAAGAAGTTACATGTTTACCGTATACTACTGAAAAATGGTTGGAATTATCGCAAATATCCATCTTACTCTCTTCTATGCTATTTCATATCATATCATATTCTCATATGCCAAAATTACAAGATATTGTTGGATAATGGTTGAAAGGACAATGATATCTAGGGCTGGCATTGTGGTTTAGTGGGTTAGGCCGCTGTCTGTGAACTGGGGAGCTAGTTCAAGATCTGGTTGCCCCACTTCCAGTCTGGTTTCCTGCTAATGTGCCTGGGAAAGCAACAAAGGATGGTCCAGGATTTTCAGTCCCTGCACCCACATGAGCAACCTGGAGGCCTCTCCAGGCTCCTGGCTTAGGCCTGGCACAGCCCCCTGTGTTGCAGCCATTTGGGGAGTGAACCAGTAGATGGAAGATCTCTCTCTCTCTCTCTCTCTCTGTGTGTGTGTGTGTGTGTGTGTGTGTGTCCTTCTCTGAAATGCTGCCTCTCAAATAAATAAAAATAAATCCTTAAAAAATTTTTAAAAGAATCACAATATCTAAACCTTCACCAGGATGACTAATTTGAACTACAATAAGGTCACAGCTGTGACATGGTAAAAATTCAGAACAACATTTGTATGTTGCATTTTGGTAGGAAGAGACAGTTGCCTGCTGTTCAGTTTACATATTAAAATGAGACAGAATGAGTATGTGCTTTTCTCTGTCTCTGCCTCCTCCAAGCACCCCTGATTAGGACAAACAGCATTGTAACAAGACAGCTTCCATTCTACATCTGAAAAATCATAACAGATAAGCAAATTCCAATGCATGAAGTAATTTTGATTTTTGTTGAAGTAGTTTACTAAAAAAAAAAATCTTTATTTATTTGAAAGCCAGAAGCCAGGGGAAGAGACAGAGCAGACAGAGAAAGCTCTTCCATCTGCTAGTCCATTCCCCAAATGCTTTTAATAGGCATGGATGGGCCAGGCCAAAGTCAGGAGCCTAGAACTCAATCCAGGTTTTGCGAGAGGGTGGCTGGGACCTAAGTATTTGAGCAATCATCTGCTGTCTCCCTGCGTGTACACTAGGAGGAAACTGGAAACAGCAGTGATGCTGGGACTCAAACCCAGTCACTCCAGTGTGAACTGTGGGCATCACAAGCAGGGTCTTGACTGCTGTACCAAATGCCTGCCCCTTCAGATAGCTTTTACTTGCAAAATAAAATTGATTCAATACTTTAATAAACTTAGATTCCAAGAAATTTCAGTCCTTAGGTGGGTTTCTGAGATTATCACTCCATCCTCTCTTATTTTGTCATCAAATGAGCTCACTTATCTAATATTCTGAAAAAGTCCTCTACATTGGTAGGATTTATTTTTGCTACTTCATCATTTTCTTACTCCTCTTTTGGAAGAAGCCTTCAAAAGTTTCATGGAAAATTCTTGTTGTCAAAAAAAACTATGAATGGATTTCACAATTATCTTTGCACTCACAAGAACTTATGCTTTAATTCCATTTTCCATGAATTTTTTGGAAGCATACTTGTATTTTGATGTGAACTAACATGCTTTAATTGGGCTGGAGGTATGTATTTACGTAAAAGCATGAAGAAATTTAGCTGAATTATATCACACTATAAAACATGACTCTGAATTTTTAAAAAATCCTGGAAGCAGTAATTATACAGATAGAATTTTGATGGTTGTTAAGTTATGGCTATTATTATGACTCAGATCTGATATGGTATACAGGAAAGTAACCTTTTTCTTTGGTACAAGCATTCTGTAAGCAATTGACATTCTTATGTGAATATTTAAACATTGTTTGAGTTAAAATGGCATGGTTGCTTTCATCTTTATTGTAAAATGTTTATTTTGATATTTTAGATCTCAATCATGAGTAGTTTTCTGAGGGTTAGTGGAACATGTAATGTCCCTTAAACTGAGAAGAAATCTTGAGACCAAAGAAAAAACAAGGAAACTCCAGATATGAATAAAGAGTTTATCTTTTTCATTAAGATTTATTTTACACACCAATTGTTTGTTGCAATTGGTTTCTAATTTTTTTAAAATTTTATTTCAGGTATACAAGTTTCATGTATTTCATGTATACAGATTTAAGCACATAGTGATTCTTCCCACCCTACTCTCCCTCCTCCCAACCCTCCTCTCCAACCCTTCTTCCTCCTCCCTCTCCTCTTCCCACTTAAAGAGTTTATTGGAGTAACTTGAACGTGGGATTCCAGGCTGAGATAGATGAGCAATCTGGTCAGAAGCAGCAGCAAGATTTTTCTCCCTAGGGCTGTTGATGGAGGAAAAATTTTACAAATCCCACAGGGAGATGGAGTGGGAGCTTGTTCTATAACATTCCTTCATGTATGTTTTAGGAGCCAGCCCCTCAGACATCCTTGTGGCCTTTCTGTTCTTACCAAAGAGTCTTATGATTATACTTTTATTGAAGATTTATTTATTTATTTATTTGAAATTCAGAATTACACACAGAGAGAAGGAGAGGCAGAGAGAGGGAGAGAGGTCCTCAATCCCTTGGTTCATTCCCCAGCTGGCCGCAATGGCTGTAGCTGCGCTGATCTGAAGTCAGGAGCCAAGAGCTTCCTCCAGGCCTCCCATTTGGGTGCAGGGACCCAAGGACTTGGGCCATCCTCCATTGCTTTCCCAGGCCACAGCAGAGAGCTGGATCAGAAGTGGAGCAGCCAGGACTTGAACTGGCACCCATATAGGATGCTCACACTGCAGGTGGTGGCTTTATCCACTACACTACAGCACTGGTCCCATGATTATGCTTTAAAAAAAAAAAAGACTTATTTATTTATTTATTTGAAAAGTTACAGAGAGAGGGAGAGACAGAGACACAGAGAGCGAGAGAGAGATCTTCTGTCCTCTGGTTCACCCTCCAGATGGCTGCTATAGCCAGGGCTGGGCCAGGACGAAGCTGGAAGCCAGCAGCTTCATCTGGTTCACCTACATGAGTGGCAGGGACTCAAACACTTGGACCATCTTCTATTACTTTTCCTAGGCCATTAACAGGGAGCTGGATTGGAAGTGGAGCAGCCAGGACACAAACCCTTGCCCATATGATATGCCGCCATTGCAGGAGGCAGACTTACCCACTATGCCATAAAGCTGGTCCCATGATCATGCTTTTGTGTTTAAGCAATGGCATTACCTATGCAGCATGTGGTCAATGTCTTTCTGAGTTAGAGGGAGGAGTCAAAATGGTTGGATAAGGCTTACAATGGCATCACCACGGTTTGTTGTCACACACTCTAGTCCTTACATAGTCTGGCCCATAGAGTCACTCAGTCATTCTGCAAAGGTTCTAGAGCCATATGTTGAGAGGTGACAGGTAGCCAATCCTACAGTAACAGTAAATTCTACCTCATATTATTGTTAATGAATAAAACAACAGAAACAAATGTAATACCTCAATTTCCTGGCAGAGATGGAAGCCAAGAGGAAAAAGAATTCCTGAAAGAGATGATCTATATGGCTGATAGCTTATTGCATAATGGATAATGGATCAATTACACTAGCTTTGCAGCCAAGGTTATGTAGAGCATTCTTTGTCAGTGAGGGTACAGGTGCCACTCTGTGAGGCACTTAGGTTATCTTGGCCTACCCAGTTCTATAGGACTACCTTATGCATTGGGGCAGTTTCTGGTATATTAAAGACATGATTGTGTGTGTGTGTGTGTGTGTGTAATCATTGAGATCCTTCAAAGTAGACATAGTGAGGGCAGTAATGGCCAACTTGGCAGTTAGCCCAGCATAGGAGGATAGAAAAATGTGAGCATAAATCACTGTCTATTTGGTTTGGGATGACCTACATACTCTCCGATTTATTGAAACCTTGGAGGGTGGTTGCTTGGTTGGATCTCTAGCTACTAAATGCTATCATGGGATCTGTTGCTGTATCCACATATGTCGAAGAACATTTATATCCTCTGAGAGTGACAAAGTGTTGATATAGTTAATTTGCGACCTGCTTACCAAATGTGTGGAACACCTGATTTGGCTCAGCAGGTGTCTTCATGGTATCTAGTGAGGACAGCAATGTAGACGATCCCAGTCATTAGTCTGCAGTGAGTACTTCCCAAGTGGTTCGGGGTCCCCAGTACCCAGACTTTAGTAGGGTTGTCTTTCTTTTTTTATATTTTTATTGCCACATAATATTTTTACATAGTTATAACATAAAATGTGGCATATTGATTTATGTGTACAATGAATGATTAACAACTCAAGATAATTAGTATATAAATTATCTAAAACTTTTACCATTTCTTTATAGTGAGTACACACAAAATCCTCTCTTCCAGATATTTCCAGATGTATAGTTCATTATTGTTAATTACATTCATGCGGTTGTGACACTCTCGCTTCTGGAACAAATCTGGCTGTTGGTCATCTGCCTCAAACTTCTCCTCTTGTGTGGCTCTTTGCTTCTGTGCTCCTCCTTCCACTGATCCTACACTGATATGTAAATAAGACAGTTTGGTCTCTCTCCTTACACTTGCAATCATAAGCTGCCAAATATGACTCATCTTCAGGAAGAGAAGCTTGTTGTAATGTGAGATCATCTCAGAACTTTCCATACTTCCTTGCACTGTTTACCATACCACAAAAGCCATCTTAAAAGTGATTAAGCTTTTCACCAAGATGGCACTGAAGGCAAAGATGGAAGCTCCTGACCCTCCTAAAGTCGAAGCCAAAGCAAAGGCCTTGAAGGCCAAGAAGGCAGTGCTGAAAGGTGTCTACAGCCACAAGAAAAAGATCTGCACATCACCCACGTTCCAGTGGCCCAAGACACTACGCCTCCGACGGCATCCCAAATTTCCTCGGAGGAGCGCCCCCAGGAGAAACAAGCTTGACCACTATGCCATCATCAAGTTATTCCTGACTGCTGGGTCGGCCATGAAGAAGACAGAAGACAACAACACACTGGTGTTCATTGTGGATGTCAAGGCAATAAGCGCCAGATCAAACAAGCTGTGGAGAAACTGTCTGACGTTGATGTGGCCAAAGTCAACACCCTCATCACACCTGACGGAGAGAAGAAGGCATGTGTGCATCCTGATTATGATACTTTAGATGTTGCCGACAAAATTGGGATAACTGAACTGAGTCCAGCTGGCTAATTGTAAATACATGTTTTATCACCATAAAAAAAAGTGATTAAGAGCAGCCGACACTGTGGCATAGTAGGCTAAGCCTCCACCTGCAGTGCTGGCTTCCCATTTGAGCATCAGTTTGGGTCCCAGCTGCTCCTCTTCCAATCCAGCTCTCTGCTATGGCCTGGGAATGCAGTGGAAGATAGCTCAAGTTCTTGGACTTCTACACACATGTGGAAGACCTGGAAGAAGCTCTTGGCTCCTGGATTCAGGTCAGCCCAGCTCTGGCCATTGCAGCCATTTGGGGAATGAACCAGCAGATGGAAGACCTTGCTCTCTGTCTCTCCTTCTCTCTGTAACTCTGCCTCTTGAATAAGTAAAAAAAAAATCTTTTAACAAAATAGTGATTGAGCCACTGGCAGACTAGGAACAATAAGACTATTTTGTGAATTTGTTGATCTCAGTGCAGAACTTGAGACACAGTTCCTAGGCTTCTGGTCTCATGGTGCTGTTGGTACCTTCTTTTTTCATCAGTTTGAGCCTGGAACCTGAGGCCAAGCTATATTTTCAAACTGTACTCTGCCCTGACCACGTTTAAATACCGACCCCAGCCAACTCATCACACTTAAAATCCTACTGTGTTATCCATTTTAACCTTATATTATAGACCAGTGATTTCCAGCTCACATTCAAACTTCACATCAATGAAAAGAACAATTCTTATTTTTGAAACCCTCAGGCTTTGATCTTTGACTTAATCTTCTCAAGCAATTTATGACTGCTAATGCTCTCAAACTTTCTCTTCTTATATAGTCTTCTCCTCGGCAATAATCAATATTATCCTAAAACACAGATACAGGGAAAACGAAACATAAGAAATGTTCTGGTTCTCATTAGTCATGTCTCTGCTTAATAACCCTGGGTGGTTCCCCAGAGATGATAAGAAAATTGCTTGCTTTGGCAGAAAAGATTCCTTAAAATCTTATTTCAAACAAAGTTGATGACTTCATCTCTAAACACTTGATTTCATAACTATCCCCCAAAGCTCATGTGCTCTCCTAATAAGTCAATGCGACTAAATTGATCCCCCCAACTTATCATACATTTAAATGCCATAATACCATTATGTGTTTTCATTCTCTGAACTATGAGAAGAAGAGAGGTCTAGGCAGTTGTAGCCTTGTACATAACAAGGACACTTAAAAAATGTATTTATTTGAAAGGCAGAGTTACAGAGAGACAGAGGGAGAGGCAGAGAGAGATCTTCCATCTGTTGGTTTACTCCCCAGATGGCCACATTGGCTGGGGCTGGGCCAGGCTGAAAGCAGAAGCTAGGAGCATCATCCAGGTCTCCCATATGAGTGCAGGGGCTCAAGAACATAGGCCATTTTTGCTGCTTTCCCAGGCACATTATCAAGGAGCCGGATCACAAGTGAAGCAACCAGGAATAGAATCGGCACCTATGTAGGAATCTGGCACTGCAGGCAGTCAGTCGTATAACCCACTGAGTCACAGTGCTGGCTCTGATAAAGATAATTTTCACACATGAAGATCAGAAAATGCTTCCCTGAAAAATCTTAAATTTATTGACCATTTTATTTTTTGCTCAGCTTGAATCCTAGGTCT
The DNA here is from genome assembly GCF_051225735.1 of Oryctolagus cuniculus. Classification (NCBI taxonomy): domain Eukaryota; kingdom Metazoa; phylum Chordata; class Mammalia; order Lagomorpha; family Leporidae; genus Oryctolagus; species Oryctolagus cuniculus. The sequence goes on from NC_142871.1 coordinate 36,865,838, forward strand.
TGTCCTGTGTCTTCATGCTTTCTATTTTAGGTTCTGTCCCAGAAGGCACAATGGATGATAATTCAAACCTTCTCTTGCTTCAGTTTATTAGCATTTGCTTCACTATTTATTCACCTCCTGATCCATTAGGAATTATATCTTTTGTTTTTCAATTTTTTAGATTTATTTATTTATTAGAAATGCAGAGTTTCAGAGAGGCAGAGACAGAGAGATAGAGGTCTTCCATCCATCCGCTGCTTCACTCCCCAAATGGCCTCAATGGCCAGAGCTGCGCCAATCCAAAGCCAGGAGCCAGGAACTTCTTCAGGATCTTCCAGGTGGCTACAGGGGCCCAAACACTTCCAGGGCATAGCAGAGAGCTGGATTGGAAGTGGAGCAGCTGGAACTCGAACCAGAGTCCATATGGGAAGCTGGCACTGCAGACGGCAGCTTTACCCACTATGCCACAGTGCCAACCCCTTGTTTTTCAATTTTTATGTTATATTTTTTCTATTCTAATGAAATTTAACAACAACAAAAAGAAATTGGTTAAATATGAACCATTTTCGTAAGATAAGAAATTTGCTGTGATAAAGCAAATACATACATGAATTTTCTGTATTTTGAACTGTTGTTAAACTAATGAATTTTTTAAAAATATATTTATGTATTTCAAAGGCAGAGTAACAGAGACAGAATGAAAGGCAGAGGAGAGAGCTCCCATCTGTTGGTTCACTTCCACAAATGCCCACAACAGGCAGGCTAGGCCAAGCTGAAGCCAGGATCCAGGAATTTCATCTGGATTTTCCAAGTGGATGGCAAACCCCAAGCACTTAAGTCATCATCTGCTTAAGGAAGCTGGATTGAAAGTGAAGAAGCCAGGACTCAAACCAGCACTCCAGTATGAGATACAGGCATCCCAAGTGGTGGCTTAATCCACTGTGCCACAATGCCCATCCCAAAGACTTTGTAAACTTTTTCCAATGTTTTTTCTCTGCATTTTTTCAGATTGGATAATTTTATTAATATGTCTTCCAGCTCAGTGAGAGTCTTCTCCCATACCCAATCTGTTGTTGAGCTAACCAAGTGAATCTTTCACTGTCCTTTTTGATTCTAGAAATTTGATCTGGTGATCTGGTTCTTTTGCATGTGTCTGATTTTGGTGCTGAGATTATCCTATTTTATTCAAATATTACCTATAATAATTTCTTGTATGTTCTTATATGTGGTAATACCAATATCTAAATCATTTTGGAATGTTTCAAGCAAATGCATCTTTTCTTAATTGTGGGTCACATTCCCTTGTTCAATAAGTTTTACTGTGTGTTGGATATGTGGATTATATGTTTTAGAGTCTGGACCATGTCATCTTTCCTTAAGGGAGACTGTGTTTTATTCTGGCAAAAACTTTTGCTTCTCTCAGACTTGACTTTATTCTTTGTTAGGATGAGTCTATTTTTGTCTGTTTTCTAATCTTAAAATGAGACCCTTACCTCATAACATGATCTTTACTCAAACGGTGTGACTGTTCTTAGATTTCAATTAAATGCCCAAGGTACTCAACTAGGATTCTCCAACATAGCTGGATTGCATGTACAGTGTTTTCCAACACTAAAAGACCTCTGGTGTCTCCTATTCAGTCTTGGTCCATCAGTAGATACACAGCCCAGCTGTTGGTTAAGAAACCAATGTGAACCTCCATGCAGATTTTTATCCATTCTTTTTTGTTAGTATCTTGCCCTGAATATTAGCTAGGTCTGCACCCAGAACTCTAGTCTGTGCCTCAATTCTGCAATACTGACACATTTGAAAACTGTCTCTTGTGCCACAGTAGGAAAAGTTCCCTAGGCCAAAAGGTAGGGTGAATTTTGCGTCTCACTTCATATGATTTCTTTCTGTCAATTATCAATCCTGTGGTACCTGAAATGCATGAAATAAGTTGTCCTGTTTGATAACTGCTTATGGTAGGAAAGCAAGTCTAGTAAGATGTACTTTATTATGGCAAAAAGTAGAAGTCTATCTATTAAAGTATTAGCATGAGATAGATAATAGTCTGTGACTTATCTTTCTTCAGGCTAATATTTTCTTTCCCTGGTCTCTATCCTATCCAAGATTTGTCTTTCTGATTTTTAGCATTCCTGTAGGGGATGGAGAAAATAAAATGTAATCATCTATTGAAATTTCAACACAATGATGGAATCACTGATCTGTTAAGAGAATCCTGAGGATCTTCTGGGATGAAGTATACTAAAATTTGCTACAGGTACAACCTCTCGATGTTTTGGGAAGTTAACTGTAGATGAATTTTTAATGAATAATTAATCTTGGCTGTTTTAGAAATCAAAGTACTCAAGTACATGTTTACCCAAAATGATCAAGTCATATTTACATTGATATTCACTTTATGACTAATGTTGTCATCATTTGGGGGCTGCCACAACAAAATACCATAGTCTTGGTGGCTTAAACCATAACATTTTATTTCCTCACAGTTGTAGAAGCTAGAAAGTCAAAGAGCAAGGTCTGGCATGGTTCTATTTTTGGTGAAAGCTCTCTTCCTGGCTTGTAGATGCCTCCTTTTTCCCTGTGGCTTCACATAGAAGGGTGGTGGGGGGAGGTGGGCACAAGTGCTCTGGTGACTTTTATAGGGGCAGGAATCCCAGCTTGGTGGCTCCACTCTGATGATTTCATGTAAACCTAATTATCTCCTATAGGACCCATCTCCAAATACCTTCACATGGTGGGATAGGGATTTGACATTCCCAGTATTGTTGCACAGCTGGATAAGGTGCAGCCTACAAGGCAAGCATCCAATACGGGTGCTGGTTCAAACCCAGCTGCTCCACTTCCAACACTGTGCCCTGATAATGCACCTGATTAGATGTGCTTGTGTCTTTTCCAGTTTTACTAGTTTCATACACAGAAATAACTCCTCCTTGAATAATGTTCATATACAATGGAAAAAAGTAGTCTCTAAAATGAAAAGAAGTTAACATTTTTAAGAAGGTTGAGGAATATGTGGAAGTAATCCATTGGGGGGTACTCCATAAAGCTCTCAATAAAGTCTAGATATATGTGATTAAGGTCTTATACCCTGTAGGAATTTGTAAAGAGAAGTTCTCTAACCTCCTTGATCAGGCATTTATATGGCATCTCAATCCCTGTTTGCTGATGAGCCCCACCTGCTAGCAGCCTGAGCCTAAACAGGATGGCTAGAAATCCCAAGAAAATAATCAAGAGGCAAAAAAGATGCCCTCGTCAGCTTCTGAATAAGAAACTGGCACAGAGTCACACACAAAGTCATAGACTAAATAGAAATTTCCTGTCTTAGAAATGAAATGCATGCGAAAGTCATGGTGAGAGATATTTAGTACAATATCCACATAATATTATCATTATTTGCAAACTTATTCTGAGTTTCTTTTTGGAAACAGCTTCCTTCAGTAAGATATTGATGCCAGGTACATAGAGAGATCTCCTGGAGGACATGTGATTTCTGACAGCAAAACTGCATTTTCTTAGCTCAGGAACAACATACTCATTTTATAAAAAGAATCAGGGATTTTCTAATTTAATTATAAGAGTTTGTTTAAATTTATTTTAAAAGCAGAGCAGAGATCTTCCATCTGCTAGTTCAATTCCCAGAACCCAGCAACAGCCAGAGCTGAGTGAAGCCAGGAGCCGGAAACACAATCCCACATGAGTAGCAAGGATGGAAGTACATGAGCACCATATACTGCTCCCAGGGTGTGCTTTAGCAGCTAGGTGGAATCGGAAGTGAAGCAGTAACTCTGATATGGATATGGGCAAGCCAAGTGTTGTCTTAATAACCTGTGCTAAGCACCTACCCAGTTTTTTTTTTTTAAGAATTTTATTTATTTATTTGAGAGGTAGAGCTATAGACAGTGAGAGGAAGAGACAGAGAGAAAGGTCCTTCCTCCAGTGGTTCACTCCCCAAATGACCGCAACAGCCGGAGCCCCGCCGATTGAAGCCAGGAGCCAAGAGCTTCCTCCAGGCCTCCCATGCAGGTGCAGGGGCCTGAGCACTTGGGCCATCCTCCACTGCTTTCCCAGGCCACAGCAGAGAGCTGGATTGGAAGAGGAGCAGCCGGGACTAGAACCGGCACCCATATGGGATGCCAGTGCCACAGGTGGAGGATTAACCTACTGCACCACAGCACCGGCCCCTACCCAGTTGCTTTTTAATTTAACAATAGGTATTTCAAAACACTAATTGCAGGGGTGGCATTTGGCTTGTCGGCTAAAGTACCAGCTGTCTGCTTCCAATCCAGCTCCCTTCTAAAATGCCTGGAAACCAGTGGATGGCAATTCAAGTACTTCAATTCCGCTACCCATGTGGGAAACCTGGATGGAATTCCAGGCTTCTGCCATCAACCTGGCCAGCTCAAGCTATTGTGGCCATTTGGCAAATGGACTGGCAGATTGAAGATTTTTCTCTATCTTTCTCTCTCTTTCAAATAAATAAATAAATGAATAAATAAATCTTTTTAAAAAATCTCTAATAGCAGAGTGTGGTCTAAAGATACAAGAAAAATCTAGATTTTTAAGAAAACATTTGTATGTACTTTTGTACATTTTGTACTTTTGTACACTTTGTATGTACTTTTCTGTGTGCTTCTTCACTTTGTATTTCTTTGCATAGAGAAAAGGGGAAGAGATGTATTCTTCATATATGAATATATATATACCACTTAACCTTCTTATTCTAGCAATGTGATGATATATTTAAAACCCCAAATTCTCTTATCAATAAAGCAGAAAACAGAGTAAGGCAAATATTATCTCTACAAATAAAAATACTTGCAATAATATTGAGCCCCAAAATCTAGGGTAAGTTTCAAGTGCTACATCTACCAAGTCATTATTATGCTAAATTAAATATTTTTCAAAGCAAAGGGTGTCATCTTACCATTTTGCTATCTAGTAGCAATGTGTGCATCTAGACTCTAATTTTAGTTGTCCAAGTGGCTAGGTGACCAAGATAAACATATCTCCCTTTCTGCACAGTTGCTATATCTACAACAGGGGAAAGAGACAGAAACACAAACACAGGTTGCAGATGTAGACTTAGAAAAATTGGGCTCAATTTCAAAAAAACCTCTTGAGGCAGAACAACTTAAGAGTATGTGCAAGGGCCAGCGCCATGGGACACTAGGTTAATCCTCCGCCTGTGGCGCCAGCATCCCATATGGGCGCTGGTTCTAGTCCCGGCTGCTCCTCTTCAAGTCCAGCTCTCTGCTGTGGCCTGGGAGGGCAGTGGAGGATGGCCGAAGTGCTTGGGCCCTGCACCTGCATGGGAGACCAGAGGAAGCACCTGGATCCTGGCTTTGGATCAGCACAGCACTGGCCATGGCGGTCATTTGGGGAGTGAACCAACAGAAGGAAGACCTTTCTCTCTGTCTTTCTCACTGTCTGTAACTCTACTTGTCAAATAAATAAATAAAAATCTTTAAAAAAAAAAAAAGTATGTGCAACTGACGTGCACTGAACAGATTCCAGATCACCTGCCCTACAATTAAGCTGCCATTAGAAGACAACTATGAAGAGACACTCCAAAGCTCTATTCCAAAAATTATGCCATATATACTTCTCTTTTAATTAAATCTCTTACATCACATTGGCAATTATCAGAGTATCTCATAATATGTATTACTATATTTTTACATTACTTTGAAAGCATTTTCAAAAATTTGAGGGAAAATGGAATTTTGCATTTTTCTTGAATTTTTTGAAGACCCCTTGTACTTTAGTCAATTTAATATCCATTTGCTGCTGCTGCTTTTCTGAGAAATCATGTTTGAAGCATGGTACTCTTAAGTGTGTGTTTAATTACACACACACACACACATACACACACACACACAAGATGCATTAATCAGCTTCTCGTTACTCTAAAGAAATACCTGAGACAAGCTACTTAGGATGAAAGGAGGTTTACTTTGACTCACAGTTGTGGAGGTTCACAGTACAAGATCAGGTGGTCCCTATGTTTCAGCATCTGGTGAGAAGACAGTGGAGCACGTGTAGAATAAGGGTTACGTGGCAAGCCAGGAAGCAGACAGTGGTGAGACCCAACCTGGCTTTATAAGCAACATACTTGAAAGAGCTCTCTTCTGAGGTCATGCCTCCAGTGACCCAATGACATTTCACTAGGCCCACTTTCTAAACACCATAATTGGAAGAAGTTTCCACTCTACTAATACCAGCATCCTTAATTTTGGAGATTAAATATCTGCATGGATTTACAAGCCATATCTCATTCAAACTATAGCATGAGAGTATTTCAAAGCATTCATGTAAGAAGACACAAGTTATGGATTTGATAGTCTCTCCAAAACTTCATTGAAATTTAATTGTCCTCATAACACAGTTAAAAGATGTGATCTTCAAGATTTAATTAGGTCACAAAGGTACCACCCTCAAGAATAGATTAAGGCTATTAATTATGGGAATGGATTAATTACCATAAGTGTGAGCTGCTGATGACAGGAGGAGTGCAACCCGGTTTTTCTCTGTCATAAGTGAGTGCTTCCTTGTATTGTATGCCCTCCACCATGTTATGATGCAGCAAGAAGGCCCTTGCCAGATCCCAGACTATGATCTTTTGCTTCTCAGCCTGCAGGCCTGTAAAAAATATGAGGGTACTTTATACATGGCAAATAGAATTAAAATATTATTTTAGTGCAAAAAATGTTTGAAGTCCACATATAATTTTATCATAATGCACATTTTCCATGAACTTTTTGAGGATCCTCCATGTATCTCTTCTGTGAATTACTCAGTCTTGAGTACTATTATAGCAGAAGAAAACAGATTAAAAATGTACTTCCATGCCAAACCATTTTCTTTTTTTTTTTTTTTAAGATTTATTTATTTATTTGAAAGTCAGAGTTACACAGAGAGAGAAGGAGAGGCAGAGAGAGAGGTCTTCCATCCACTGGTTCACTCCCCAAATGGCCACAAAGGCTGGAGCTGCACCAATCTGAAGCCAGGAGCCAGGAGCTTCTTCCAGGTCTCCCATGCGGGTGCAGGGCCCAAGCTTCTGCTGCTTTACCAGGCCACAGAAGAGAGCTGGATCGGAAGTGGAGCAGCCAGGACTCGAACCAGTACCCATATGGGATGCCAGCACTGCAGGCGGTAGCTTTGCCTGTTACACCACAGTGCTGGCTCCCCAACCATTTTCAATGTGTAACCTTTCCAGACACTCCAGAAAGATTTCCTTGGGCCTTAGAACAAAAAAAAAAAATTGAACCCCTCCTCGCTCATCAAATTATATATATATATATATATATATATATATATATATAGGGAGATACTGTTCTGGACTATCAATTTAAGAGTATAACATGATACTTTGGGAACTTCTCATTGAGTTTTTTCCCTTAATCACATGGTTGAGTTGGTGGTATATTTCAGCAACTATTATTCAATGATTCATTAATTATTGATTCAGTTATTATGCAGTTATTATTCCATTGGTCATATGGTTTAGCTCAAACTACCAATGAAGGAAATGTCAACTTAAAATAACTCAGGAATAGAAACTACTTGAATTGCAAATACCTCAGTCTTGTCTTCTTCTGCATAATAATTCATTCAGCTGTTTGCATAATTTTATACACTTCTTTTTCTTTGAATAAATGTCTTTAACTGTTTAACCATAAAATGATGTATACAGAGTAGTCTCCCTTTATCTGCGGGGGATTCATTCTAAGATTCCCAGTGGATGCCTGAAGTGGTAGACAGTACGAAACCATATCAGTATTACATTTTTTCCTCTATCTATATACCTACAATAAAGTTCAACGTATGCATTAAACACAGTAATATATTAACAACTGTAACATAAAGAGAGAACACTTAAAAAATACAGTGTAATGAAGGCTATTTAAAATTTACTAATTGCTTCTTTATGGAATTTTCTATTTACTAGCCTGTGGGTAACTGGAACTTCAGAAAAGAGGAGAGACATAAAAATATATCAGCACCCTTATTGAGATTTAATTCATATAGCATAAAATTCACCAATTTAAAGTGCACAATTCCATGACTTTTAGTATATTTGGTGAGTTGTACAACCATCACCCAATCAATTATACCACATTTTGCCTTGTGATACGAATTACACAGACCTTTAAATAAACACTTGCAGATATTTAAATGATTCTGTAAGAGTGCCACGGATTTTAGAGGTAGTAAGTACATATAGACTATGGATCCAGAAATACTGCCCTCAATTATAAAAGGAGGTGGTGGCAGCAAAGGCCCTCTAAACCCCTCCTAGCTCTAATCATCTATGAGAGTGTTCGTTCTTGAGGATAATTATAGGCAAACAGCACAGAACATGAACTACACCGCTTCGTGAAAGTATACAGTCACCATAGTAGGGTGATAACTTGCGCCTCATCTTATCCATTGCAACCTGGGCTTCCTTTTTGTAATGATGCTGGCTCAGTGACATGTGTGACAACAGGTCCTCACCAAGGTACTTGGTAGTTTCATTGGACATTACTGGTGATTTGGATGCACTGGGTTCCGTTTCCCTTTACCCTTTTTCTTCTCACCCTATCCTTACCTGCCTTTGCTCAATTAGAACTGTGCATGCCCTTGTTGAAAACAACCTTAGAAAAGAGGTCTAGGTTCCTTAGGCCATGACTAAGAACCTCTTGGATAAGTTAAACTATCTAAGAAACTCTAGAGCTACACTTGTCAATATGGCAGCTATTACTTATAGGTGTCTGTTGAACTCCTGGATCGTGGCTAGTCTTCGTTGAGATGTGCGGTAAACACAAAGTACACACCATAACAGATTGATTACTATAACAATATGTCAATTATCTGGTAAGTAATAAGAGACTATTTTAAATTGATAACATGTTCACATAATAATTTTTAATATATTGGGTTAAAGAAAATATAACAACACCAAAAAGCAAGACATTGTGACTGCTGTGTAGCTACAGGGGCCCCAGAATCCATAAGTTTAGGGACTATAGTGGGCTGCTTACATTGCCCCAACAACAAATACACACACTTTCCATTAGTAATTTTTATTGTTGGTTTGTGTTTCTCAACGCAAAGCACTCTTTGCCTGGGGTTAAAAAAAAAAAAAACAGTCTTGGGAAATTATTTCAGTTCTGTTATAAATGACTAGGTTATCAGGTAAGGTATTTTTAGTTTCTGTGTCTTGTTTTCTCCCTATTAAAGAAGAGCTTGGACTAAGGACTTTCAGTGTCCTACCCAGGCCTCTTATTCCATGATTCTGTGTTTCATAAGGAGTTACCTAATAATTTGGAAAGTTTCTTGTGTTTGTGATTTTGTTGTTGCTGTTTTTGATTCTCTCTTTTCCTTCAATCCCGGGGAGCACAGTGTTAGGTAGGAACAAGTGGGACAGTCTGCCTCCACTCACACTCACAAAGGGTACAGTCCATATTGCATAGAAATAATGTTTTCTTAAAGTCAGAGGAAGGTGAAAATATAATTGGCTGCGAGGTATTGCCTGGGAAAATTCACAGAGTCCTCTCACATATTTTCACACTATCCTCTGGAGTGCTTCAAGTTCTATTTATTCTTCAGGCACTGAAATAACCCCAGCATATTTCAGTAACAGCTCAAGAAAGAGTATCTTTTTGACTTCACCATGTATGGTTTCAACCCAACTGTTTCCATTTCCACACCACACTCTTCTTGAGTTCGGTTCTCACAGGCTGACATATAGCCACGTCTGCCCCAAAAGGAGAAAGGAGGCTTGCTGGGAAGAGGCACGTAGAAATCCCACCCAATCATTTGAGGCTTTTATTCTGAACCTGGCACTGAATCACCGAATATCTCCCATTGCCTGTTATAAATAGGTTCTAAGGCTATCGCTCCAGCTCACTGGGAAAGAATGCAAACAGTCCCAGGAACGAAATACTCAGGGAGCTTGTTCTGCTTGGTAAGAGCTATTTTATTTTAAATGACAACATTCTCCTCCCGACGCACAGAAAGCCTTACATTTTTAGTCTGTGAGTTTCTCATCCTTAGGAATGATGTGAGGTTTCACAGAGAAAAAAAAGGGAAGAGAAAATAGGAGAGAGGAAGTTACATCAGGAGTAAAAATGTGCTGAACAATACATTTCTTTCTTCGTTGATCTTCAAAGATTCAAACACTGTGCAGGGGCCCAAGCACTTGGGCCATCCTCCACTGCTTTCGCAGGCACATTAGCAGGGAGCTGGACTGGAAGTAGAGCAGCCAGGACTCCAACTGGAGCCCATATGGGTTGCTGCCTCTGTAGACCATGGCTCCAACCTGCTGAGCAACAGCACTGGCCCCATGACATCTTTCTTGAAATCTAAAATAGAAAATGATTGGAACAATTGTCCTGAGATTTTTTTAGTTGACTTTTGGTCTAGGAAACATAAACTTTTCCAAAATTGAGAATCCTAAGTGCAAAAGTAATGTTAGAGTCATGAACCATCCCAAATAGCAATTCACCAAGCTTTTTCACTAGTTCACTCTTCAACTGTGTCTATCATACCCTAATGCCTTGCCTACACAAAGGTCTATTTTAGGTATTTGAAATTGCCACACAAAGTCCATAGAAGATCCAAGTAAAATTGGTTTTTAATTGAATATTCTACATAGCTATTATTTCCCTCTCCTTTCAATTCTGTCCTTACCAAAGTTGAGCAGATACACAAAGTGACTACTGACGTGTGTATTAACTTTGCTCTGGTTTTGGAAAAGCATATACACAGAGCTGTCTACTTTTTCTAATAAAAATGTGTTCTTCAAAAAAAGTTTTTTGAATAAAATTGTTTCAGCTTCTTGTATTTATGGTTTTCCCCATGGTCCTTACCATCTTGTGCCTATGAGGCCACTGATTCCTGGCCAATGATTCACTCATCAACGCTGTGTCATGTGCCACCAAAATACCTAAATAAAATGGAAATTTTGATAATTACATGAAGTATAATTAATCATGATAGCTATAATATTAAATTGTGTACCTATAAAGCCTAACTCTGAAGAGCAGAATGTAAAACCAAAACAAAACTGATTGAAACCACTTGCTTTTAAAATTACGAAGGCAGGCCGGCGCCGCGGCTCACTAGGCTAATCCTCCGCCTAGCGGCGCCGGCACACCGGGTTCTAGTCCCGGTTGGGGCGCTGGATTCTGTCCCGGTTGCCCCTCTTCCAGGCCAGCTCTCTGCTGTGGCCAGGGAGTGCAGTGGAGGATGGCCCAGGTGCTTGGGCCTTGCACCCCATGGGAGACCAGGAAAAGCACCTGGCTCCTGGCTCCTGCCATTGGATCAGCGCGGTGCGCCGGCCGCAGCGCGCCGGCCACGGCAGCCATTGGAGGGTGAACCAACGGCAAAGGAAGACCTTTCTCTCTGTCTGTCTCTCTCACTGTCCACTCTGCCTGTCAAAAAATAAAAAAATTTAAAAAAATTAAAAAAAATCACGAAGGCAATTCAAAGAGTAAAATAGTTGGAAAATAAAGAACACATTTGGAAGGAATTGAAGTGGCCAAGAACCATATTTGAGGTGCAGATCACCTTTACAATTTCCACTTCCTTAGGAAAGATAGAAAAAGTTATCTTTAGTCCTTTTCCCTCGTCAAAGTAAGTAAAGAGTAATTAAATCTGGACAACACCTTTAGATTTCATGAAACAAAATACCTATAATGTAATTTATAATAATTGAGAACAAAAAGGCATGTAAGAAGAGTTGGTGGCTAAAAATACATAGGGATCTGAATAATTAGTATCAAAATGATTCATCTACCAGACAAATGGACATCATTGTTTGTAATCATATCACCAAATGAAAATTTTAAAAATCCATTTAAAATGCCTTTTCCTCTGCAAATATAGACATTTCAAGTCAATGTAACTGTAAATAGGGTCCTAAGTACAAAGTAGATAAAAATTTAAAATTGAATTAAAATAGAGCAACCTCCCAAAGCCTCCACTTACTTTGTCCTTGGAAATGAGCTTTAGAACTTAGTTTCAATCAAAAACAAGGATTTCCGCTACTATTTTCTTTGTCCTTACAATATAATTTCTTTTACAACCAATGTCAGCAAAAGTGCTATGTCAGACTTACACACTATCCCTCAGTCCTGTAACTCATTTCACTTTTTAGTTCTAACTCAACTCTTGGGGAAAATATTCCCTCCAGGAAGAATATCTTCAGTATACTCTTTAGTTATCTATTTCATTGAGGTCATAGAGTTTCCTCATTAAAGTTACCCCAAGATGTTAAAATTGTGAAGATCACTAAACATCAGACTGCAGTCTTTGCAAGCTGCAAAGACAAACCGAACAAAAAATGCTTCCAACAGAAGTCCTGATGTCTGGTAAGCAGAGTGTGAGTAAGTTTCCAAAGAGGAAGACAAAAGTTCCTTCCAGACTAGCTGTGCTCTCATTTGATTAAGACATAGTATTAAGATATGGAGGCTCAAAAATGAATTCTGAAACTATTTTAAGTATTGGAACTCACCAAAGAAGAAATGGCTGTGAAAAGTGTCAATAAAGAGGTCACTGAAACATTAAATAGAAGATAAATAGATAGATAATAATTTATTTTAATTTATTAGACAGGTAGAGTTATAAACAGTGTGAGAGGGAGACAGAGAGAAAGGTCTTCCTTCCATTGGTTCACTCCCCAAATGGCCTCTACAGCCGGCACTGCACTGATCCAAACCCAGGAGCCAGGTGCTTCCTCCCGGCCTCCCATGCGAGTACAGGGCTCAAGCACTTGGGCCATCCTCCACTGCCTTCCCCGGGTCACAGCAGAGAGCTGTACTGGAAGAGGAGCAGCCGGGACTAGAACCAGCGCCCATATGGGATGCTGGCGCCACAGGTGGAAGATCAACCAAGCGAGCCACAGCGCTGGCCCCAGATAGATAGTAAATTTTAAAAACCCCTCTACTCTGCTAACAAACAAGCAATACTGCTGAGCTCCTCTTTCTATGCTTGGTGTTTTCTTTGGTATCATTGGGTATTCAGAGATTTTGCTGCAAGCGCTGCCCTCAAAGATTTTACATCTGGGGAGATAATCAATAATCACAGACCAAATATAAATGAAACAAGGCTGTAACTAGGGTATTAACAATACATGTACTAGGAACTTGGAAAAATAATAAATATATTCTCTGGAAGAGTTGTCTGGGACCAACTCATGAAGGAAGAATGACATGAGCTGGACCCTTAAGATAGGCTGGAGTTGACTGAGTTGGATTGAGGAACAATACAGGAGGGCCTGAAGAGAGGGGAGGACTATAATGAGTAAAGGCTTTACAGAACACAACGTGTTAGATAAAAAGAGATTACTGAAGGGGCCGGCGCTGTGGCATAGGGGGTAAAGCTGCCACCTGCAGTGCCGGCATCCCATAAGGATGCTGGTTCGAGTCCCTGTTGCTCCTCTTCCAATCCAGCTCTCTGCTATGGCCTGGGAAAACAGTAGAAGACGGCCCAAGTCCTTGGGCCCCTGTACCTACGTGCGACACCTGGAAGAAGCTCCTGGCTCCTAGCTTCAGATCGGCGCAGCTCCGGTCATTGCAGCCAATTAGGGAGTGAGCCAGTGGATGGAAGACCTCTCTCTCTCTGCCTCTACTTCTCTCTCTGTGTAACTCTGACTTTCAAGTGAATAATTTTTTTAAAAAAAGGGAGGTTACTGAGGACACTGGTGCTCATGGAGAAAGAGTGAATGTTAGCAAGTAAAGGGTATTAGAATGCAATACTAGAAAGTAGTTATATATAATCCAAAAAGAACTATAAACCTGAGGCCGGCTCCGTGGCTCATTTGGTTAATCCTCCGCCTGCGGCGCTGGCATCCCATATGGGCACCGGGTTCTAGTCCTGGTTGCTCTTCTTCCAGTCCAGCTCTCTGCTGTGGCCAGGGAGGGCAGTGGAGGATGGCCCAAGTGCTTGGGCCCTGCACCCGCATGGGAGACCAGGAGGAAGCACCTGGCTCCTGGCTTCGAATCAGAACAGCGCGGGCTGTGGCGCCCATTTTGGGAGTGAACCAACGGAAGGAAGACCTTTCTCTCTCTCTCTCTCTCACTGGCTAACTCTACATGTCAAATAAATAAAAAAAAATTAATGAGCATTTAAGCAGAGATGAATTCCTCTGGCATTTCCAGAGATTCCTGTTACCTGCAGAAGGGGATGGATGGGAAAATGCCATGGCAGAGGTGGGGCCGGGTTCTAGTCTCGGTTGCTCCTCTTCCAGTCCAGCTCTCTGCTGTGGGCCAGGGAAAGCAGTGGAGGATGGCCCAAGTGCTTGGGCCCTGCACCTGCATGGGAGACCAGGAAGAAGCACTTGGCTCCTGGCTTTGGATCGCTGTAGCGGCCATTTGGGGAGTGAACCAACAGAAGGAAGACCTTTCTCTCTGTCTCTCTCTCTCACTGTCTAACTCTATCTCTCAAATAAATAAATAAAAAAAAGAACTATAACCGTATGAGATATGCAATGAAGGGTTACTGTGCTTTCTGTCATACAACTTAAGTCATGAATAACAAAAGCCTCTTTAAAGTTTTTGCAGGGCTCTTCGAAATGTTACTCAAATTGAGGAATGTTGTAGAAATTTTTCTAAAATTATTATTTACTTACAACTTAAGTCTTCCATTTTATTCATAAAATCTGCCAGTGATTTATTCCACATATACTCTTATAAAGTTATAGACAGACTCAACACAAATGTACTTACATATTCATTAATTCATTTATAAATTCCATATTTATTGAGAACTCTCTCTGTGTCAAGGACTTTACTAGGCATTGAGGATACAAAAAAGAAACGAGAGTTCATGACTTCAATGATTCCAGTAGGAAAGACAAACATATAAACAGAGTGTGACAGAGGGATAAGTCTGCTGCAGCACCTCTTTAATAAGTTAGATGCTGCATCTCCTCCAGCTTCTTTTCAAAGAAATACAAAACTCATAGGCAATCCAAAATGTCACAGGAAAAATGGTTCTGTAAAGCACTATGCAGTGCTGGTCACCCAAATGTTACATCAGAATGCACAGAAGGTTTGAGCTGTTTGACCTTGAAGCCTGTGGATTGGCAGGGATGGTAAGCAGGGTCTGGAGGGAACTGACATATACCAGACAACTCTGGTGTTGAGAAAAAATGATATTATTGGGATATACACTCTCTGCTTCCAGAAATTCATAGAAAGTGCTGTAGCAACTGACAGAGCACTGTCAACTTTAGCTATATCAGATGACATTAGATCTAAATAAACGAAGAAGTTATGCAGTGTTATTCTTTTAAGTTATGTCTACTCTTTCAGCTTCATATATGAATAAATGGAATTATTTCAAGTGTCTCCCAGCTTCAAATTATCTTACCACCTGGACACTGAACACTAACATTTTAATGGACTCAATTTGTTCCATTAGAAATTAAACCAAAGACTTGAATGAAAGATGCCTAGTTGAGATAATGCATGTGACTGAAATTCATTAGCCGCAACTTAATGTGGAACCCATTCACCCCACTATTAAGGCTGGTATCAAATTCTCTTCCGTTGTACAAGGGGGAAGGTGGGAGAGCAGCTGGGGGTAGTGTGGCAAGAAAAATCAGGAATGTGGACACTGAGTGCTGTGTAAGGAAAACAGATTTGTATCAAATTCATAGTTTGGTTTGTGATTGCCTATGTGACTGAGTGTGTGTGACTCCACCCTGTTGTTTGATGCCACCTCTGTGTGCAGCTGAGTCCCACAATTTAAGTAGAATCTTGTCCTATCACAGAAATCAAACCTGCTGTCCATGATTATAGTTTTTGAGCCCTTTTAATAAAGGAGTGTCTCCCCCCCACCCCCCGCAAAGAATCGTGTTTAAAGATGGTACCTGAAGAAAAACTGCTTGGATTCAGTTGCTGGCTTGTCCTCTTTCAGGCTGTGTGATCTTGAGGATGTAACTTGATCACTCTGTATTCAAGTTATTTTCTGCTAAAAGGAATGAGAATCATACCTAACTCAGAGTGTCGCTGAGATGCTTAAAAGAGACAACACAGAAAGGGCTCCTTTAATATAGAAAGACCAAAGTTCACATCAGTTAAAATTAGTTTTTATGGGACTGAAAACATCATCCAAAGTCACCAAATTGACTTAGACCTGAGACAAAATTAGGCACACTGATAAAACAGAAGACTGAGGCACTTAGGAGGATAATTATACATTTACATTGTGCTTTACAGGCTATTCTAAAATACTTTGCACTGTTAGAAGAGCTTTAGAATAACTATCATCGGTACCTAACATTAGGATTCTCGGAAGCATGGCCTGATGCCATAAGAACTTTTCTTGCACAGTTCCAGAAAGAGCTTCTTAAATATTTATGTGGAAGAACACAAACAGTAGGACACCTACAGTCTTAGGTTGGAGAACAGTTCAGAAGGAACTGTAACAAGTGGGAATTTCTTTGATGTCTTCTCTGTGCCTATTTTGTCCTCCACGTCAAATTTTACTGTCTCAGATATACAGTCTCTTCACAAAAATCTAAAATGTGCTAATCCTAATTATACTGGCGTATCAGCTACTGGTAACCTAACACATGTTCCTAGAGACTCAGTTGCTCCAATTAGAGAGGCATAACAACAGGAAACACAAACAGAATCCCAAATAGCACACTGCCCCTGAAATAGATCGCATAACTTATTTAACACACAGTTGTGTCAGGAAGGAAAAACATCAAATATTATTCTCGGATAATTTTCTCATATATCAATAATTTGAAAAGAATTGAAATGCTATTGAGTGCATTTTTCATGTGCAGAATTTGTTTAAATTTATTAGAAGATATACCGGATTCTCAGCATTAAGTCCTCATGCTGATGTTCAAACAAAGACTTAGACTGACCAAATTCCTCTTATTGAAGTTGCCAGAGTTTTATATGAAGAACGCTATGCAGTGTATAGTTATTAAATATATAGCAATTCAGTTTCTTCTTTAATATATCATAGTCGATCATTTTTGACCAAGGAAAGGAGAGAGAAATAGAAGAAATAAACAAGCAAATCCTATTAAAGTCTGACATTCTTATACAAAACAGAAAAAAAGTGACTGGCCAATAAAAGCATAATTTCTAACTTCATTCTCTCAAACAGAAGAAAAAAGGCTAATAAAATGTTCTCTATACTATATCAATATATGCATTCTTCCAGCTCTTTGAATTGCTCCTTCTCATACTTCTCAATGAAAGCTTTAAATATTGGTTCTGATTTGCTAGATATTTTCCAATTCCTTGTAGAATTATGCAGGGTATGCAGTATCTCTTTTTGAGCACATAAATGTTCTGGGATGAGTGCCATCAGTCATTCCAAAATACAAAAATGGACTATTTTAATTACAGAGAAGTTAATTCATGGATATCAAGTTGGCAGTGACACAAGGATAAAAAATAATCTCTCTCCACGGAAACCAAATACAACAAGGAAATTCTAATTGAATCACAAGTGTTACATGGAAATGAGCCAAACTGTTTTGGTCATGGACATTTATTTTCCACCACTTTTATAAAAATAAAAAGTGTCACACTGCTGTGAAATTCCAAAGGTATTTCTTCCCTGCAAATCAAAATTAAGGAAAATTAGTTTATCAGAAAAAATATACGGACTTCTGAATAAACCTGTTGAATTGAACACACAGGTTTATCATTACTCAATTGCATTATTATGAAGGGACTATGTTTTAAAACAGATTTATTTACTTGAAAGACCAAGTATGAGAGGGGCTGGCACTGTGGTTTAGTGGGTAAAGCTGTTGCCTGCGGTGCCGGCATCCCATATGGGTGCTAGTTCGAGTCCCTGCTGCTCCTCTTTCCATCAAGCTCTCCACTATGGCTTGAGAAAGCAGTAGAGGATGACCCAAGTCCTTGGGCCCCTGCATCTGCATGGAAGACCCAGAAAGAAGCTCCTGGCTCCTGGCTTTGGACTGGCACAGCTCCGGCCATTGCAGCCATCTGGGGAGTGAACCAGTGGATGGAAGACCTCTCTCTCTCTCTCTCTCTCTCTCTCTCTCTCTCTCTGCCTCTCCTTCTCTCTATGTGTAACTCTGACTTTCAAATAAGTAAATAAATCTTAAAAAAAAAAAAAAGATCAAGTAGGAGAGACAGAGACACAGTGACGGGGGGTACATTAGCAGGGAGCTAAATTAGAAGTGGAGCAGCCAGAAAATGAACTGGTGCCCATATGGAATGCTGGTGCTGCAGGAGGCAGCTTAACCCATTACACCACAGAGCCAGCCCACAGGGAATATTTTAAAATATAAAGTAAAAGGATTAATTTTTAAAAAAAAAGAGGAGAGGAGATTAAAATAAAGAAGAGGTGTTGTAGAACTGAACCACCATTTGCATTATTTGTGACTTTGCTTTTATTCTTCAATTCTTAAATCCAATCCCTCAGGAAGCCCTCCCTGTTAGACCTACTGCTAAAATGCAGAGTTTAGCCATCTCTCTCCACTTCCACCACTATGCTCTAGTCATGGCCATCATCTTCTCTTCCTGGATCTTTGCAGTAATTGCTTCCTTGGTCTCCACTACTACTGTCCATTCTTAGCATATCAGCTGGATCCCTTCTTTTCAAACTGTCACATCCTGTAACAATACCAGTCATTTTAAACACATGCCTGCCCTCTTGCATCACAGAGAAGTCTACTTTACACAATAGCCCGCAATGTCATACCCTGTCTGGACTCCTGTTTCCACCCTGACCCAATTTTACCACTCTTACCCTTGTTAATCAGCATGGGACACTAACTACACTCCAGTCCTGGGCACAGTAGCTACACTTCTGCCTTAGTTTATAGGCACTGCTCTTTCTGCCTGAAACATACTTCCCCTCAAATTTACATAATCCAGCTTCTTGCTGTGCTTTCTCTTTGACACCCTTTCCAATAAACCTAAAGTGAAATCCCATTTCATATATACTTGATCTCCATTTAGGCTACCTTATTTCTTGCCCACAGCGTTTGTCACTCTCCAACACACTTTATAACTTATAATGTATCAGATCTGTTGTGTCTAGTAGAATGTAAGCTCCTGAGAGTAGGAATTTTCAAACATTTTTTATTTCCTACACCTTTTGTGTCACCTATACCGACAACACCACATTACCCAGTAGGTACTCATACCAGGGTTGCCAGATAAAATGCAGGAAGACCAGTTAACTTTGAAGTTCAGATAAAGAGTAGATTTTAATTTCTTTGTATAAGTATGTCTCATACAATTCTTGGGACATACTGTACTTGTACTAAATAAATAAATTTTGTTCTTTATCTGGAATTAAAATTTAACTGGGTGTCATATAATTTTTCTTTGCTGAATCTAGCAATCCTAACTCACAAAATATTTGTCAAATGAACAACTAAGAATTTTGTAGATTGAAAAGCCAAGCCTAGGGGATAATCTAAATAGTTTAGCAAATTACAGAAAATTAAATACTAAGTGTCAACAGAGCTGTGGTAAAGAAAAGGAATGAGGAAGCTAAACACAAGGAGCGTTAATCCACAACAGAGAACATGGAAACCTGAAAGGATTAAAAGAGTTGAGTACTTCTGGGGGAGGGGAGTACAAAAATGCATGGGGGTGGTATGAGAAACTAAAAGCAAAAGGGTACAATAAGTCTTTAAAAGAAGTAGATATTAAAATCACCCATACTTGGCCAGACATATGACTGCTGGGGACTGACTCCAGTGTAGGATTAAAGTTTTAACTTTAGGGGAAAATGAAAAATAAAGCTATAGCATACAAAAGAGTTGAGCAGAAATTTTCATAAAATGCAGCAGCAATTCATTTTAAAAACTTTTAGGAAACTAACAATAGATAGGGACTTGCTTAAACTGAAAATAGATATCTACTAAAACCTACAGCAAACATAGGACTTCCTGTAAAATATCGATAGCTTACCCCAGATTCTGAGAACAAACTGTTTACTGAAACTACGTATCCAGTTAAGTAATAAAAGGAAAAATCATAAAACATATAAGATCTAGGAAACATAATTTCAATGTAGAAAATCCAAGTGTTTACAGATAAGCTGATGTAATTAATAACAAATTTAATTAAGTTGTTGGATAGAAAAATCATTTGTATGTCCATATGCTAGCAAAAACATTTGCAAAATTTAGTTTTTTAAGAAAGTTAACATTGACAAGAACATAAAATGTTAAATACATAAGAATAAACCTAAGTAACATGTGTAAGCCTCTACACAATACTATAAACATTAGTTAGAGAAATTTAAATTATTTCAATTAAGTCTTCATGTATGGGAAGAATCCATTCTGCAAAAGTTTCAATATCTCCAGATAATTTACAAATTAAAATAAATAAAAACTTAATTACTCATTCAACAACTTGAAAATCTGGTATTACATTTACAGGCCAACCCTAAGGTAGTTGAATAGCTTTTGAAGACCAGCACAATTAGAGAACTTACGCTACACTGAAGATTCACGGTGAGATTACAGTAAACAAGATATTGTGGTACTGATGCATGAACAAATTCTTGGACCAGAAGACATAATTTAGAAACAGTAGGTCAAATATATGGTTCCTTGATTAATGATACTACACAAAAATTCTTGTGAATTATTATGTGTTAATACAAAAGGCAAAGCAGAAAATATTCAGGCAGATAACATGAAAGAACATCTTCATGAATTGAGGAAGGACAGACTTCTTAAATAGGACCAAAAAAAAAAAAAAAGCATTCACAATGAAGAAAAATAACGAAAGATTGGACTTTTTTAAAATTAAGAAACTTTACTCACCAAAACATCATTAAACAGTGATAAGCCACAGCATGGGAGAAGATATTGGCAACACCTATATTTGACAAAGACCATGTGGCCCAAATAGAAAAACAACCACTAAAAAGTAAAGACAACTCAAATCATTTGCTTCATCAGACTAACTTTATTTCACTAAGATGGACAGCCAAATGGCCAATAATTATACAGAAAAGTACAAAATAATTTATCAACAAGGAGATGCCAATTAAAGCAGCAAGTTTTCATTGCTCACTTATCAAAATGGTAATGTTAGAACAAATAAGTGACAAATCTGATGATTACAAACATTAGAAGGTATGGAGAAACTGCAACTTTCCTCCAGTGCTCATGGGGATGTACACTAGAACGACCGCTTTGAAAATCCACCAAAGAAAAATACATTCACCCTCTAACAATTCCACTCACAGCTGCGCACCAAACTAAAACAAACACGTGTGTTCACTAAGAGATACAACAGGAAAGCTCGTAGCAGCACTACTTTCAATAGCCCTAAATAGAAACAATGCAATTGCCCACCATCAAACAGAATGGGTAAATGAATATATATATATATATAAAACAGTTCATGAAATAAAATAAATACTCTTACTATACACAAATACCTAGGTAAGTCTCACAAATATGATGTTGTGCCAAAAAAATCCATAGACAAAAAGTTCATATAGTATAATTCTATTTACCTAAAATTCAAGATCAAAATTAACATATAAAGATAAAAGTCAGGATTGTCTCTTTCCTGGTGGAGTCAGGCAATGCCTTTAGAGAACCTAAAGAGGTTGCCGAAGCTCTAACAATATTCTTGTTATCGATTCAGACAGAGCATGTTAAATTTACAATTCATAGAGCTAGCTGAACATTTAACAGTTACACATTTTTCTGCATGTGCATTATATCAAGTAAATGTTTTCCAAATGAAAGAGCATTTCTGAACAAGAAAGTACAAAGGAAAATCTCCAGGGTTTAAAGAGGAAGAGGAAGTAGTTAATGGAGAGATAAATGAGGTTTGAAATTAAATCTGTCCTGAGGTCATTGGCTGATCTCAAGAACTCAGGGAGCACTAAATTTTAACTTAGATACCTGCAAGAACAGTGAAGTGAAATGGAGATCCTGGACATATGGTTGGATCCTTTAGGTAGTCTGCAGGAGAATGTGTCTTGAAGATATTCATCTCTAAGAAAACAGAAGTGCCAAAACACTTCTTATCCTTTATCCAGACTTTTGGGGAAAGATATTCAAAACTACCAGTCCAGGGTTCAAATTTAAAATTTCCTGTGGGGTCTGAAAAGCCCAAAGCAAGGAATTAAAGCATTACGAAGTATGTAACATCCCAGGATGCTTGGTTGAAGCAAACAATGTCCTCTCTGCAGGCATACAATCCCCGCTGGGCAGTGAAGGAATTCTAACAGAGTCGTTTCTGAAGATGAACTCAAATTACAAATTTTAAAGAAAATAATCTATTGCACACATTCA
This sequence comes from Oryctolagus cuniculus, assembly GCF_051225735.1. NCBI lineage: Eukaryota > Metazoa > Chordata > Mammalia > Lagomorpha > Leporidae > Oryctolagus > Oryctolagus cuniculus. Next base: position 36,888,096 of record NC_142871.1, read on the forward strand.
ATGTCATTTTTCTACTTAGAATAAATTTTAAGTAAAATTTAAGTCTAAATCCTAATGATTGATATCTAAATCTTGGATAAATGCAAGTAGCAAGTGTTGTGTGTTACTGAATTCTTTTCAGAGCTAAAAATGAAAAAGTTAAGTCCAATATATAGAAGATTGAACATGGAAAAATTCTAATGATATGAATCCTATTTGTTAGGATTATGGAGTTTCAAAGACCTTGATGTGTTGTAGATGAGAAAACAAATACATGTCCAAATGAAAAGGCAAGTTCTTTAGGGAGATGGACATCCAACTAAAAGTAACTCTGTATTCTTGGTTCCCATATACATTTTTTGTAGAATATACTTGTTACAAGGACTTATACATTTAAGACATAATTTTGGATGACAGGGTAATATTTCTAGAAAATACATGAAGTCAGTTTCCCTTCCCTTTGTATTGGAATGGGTTTGCAAGAATTTGAGTTAACAAAAGGTGAAAACAAGAAATAGAATCAGTAAGTTGCTTAGATGCTAGGAATAAACATACACAAACTGTTCTCTGTTCTGCATGAATAACCATAGGCAGGAGCAATGTGATGCAGAAGCTAAAACCAAGCTTTATAAACATAGCAGGACTTTTGAAGAGTCCAAACAGCTGTGAAGTACACTTTAGGTCAAAGCCTATTTTATGCTGTGATGTCGTCATGGTTTTGTTCCACTGCTAATAATCAAGATGGCACACACCTACTACTATATAATTCACATTGTCTCAAGCACACACACAATTAACAGAAAGCAAATTTAAGTAACACAAAAATAATTTTTTAAAAATTTTCAAAAGTTTGAAGACTTTTGAGGTTAAAGTTTATAATTCAATAATACACTATGAGAAACAATGTCTTGATCAGCCCTTGTTTTGACTGTTGAGGAACAACTTAATACTTTATTCCTTTTAGTATTTTTTTGTTCTACTTAATACCATTGGTTGAACTCTTCAATTAACACACAATTATTCTTAGGTGTTTAAATTTAACTCAAAAGTGATTATCCCTGTTAAATATAAGAGTGGGAATAAGAGAGGGAGGAGATGTACAGTTCAGCAACATGCTCACTAGGACTTACCCCTAATGGTAGAGTTAGAAATGTGCCAGGGGATTCCAATTCAATCCCATCAAGGTGGCATGTATCAATGCCATCTCACTAGCCAAAGTGATCAGTTTCAGTTCACAACTAATCATAATGATAGGATTAAGTGTCAAAGGGATCACATAAACAAGACTAGTGTCTGCTAATAATAACTGATAGAATTAAGAAGGAGTGAACAATACAACATGGGAGGCGGGATACACAGCAGACTCGTAGAATGGCAGATGTCCTAAACAGCACTCTGGCCTCAGAATCAGCCCTTAAGGCATTCGGATCTGGCTAAAAAGCCCATGAGAGTATCTCAGGCATGGAAAGCCAAGACACTGTGGCAAAAAAAAAATGACCTAAATGAAAGATCTCTGTGAGTGAGATCCCAGTGGAAAGAACAGGCCATCAAAGAAGGAGGTACTTTTCTCTGAAGGGAGGAGAGAAGTTCCACTTTGACTATGGCCTTGTCTAAATAAGATCAGTGTTGGCGAACTCAAGAGGCTTCCATAGCCTTGGCAGCTCATGACAAGAACCTTGGGTGATTACTGAAGTCATACATAAGTACCAATTGTTAAATCAACAATGGGAGCCACTGTGCAACTACTCCTCATGTAGGATCTCTGTCCTTAATGTGTTGTACTATGCGAATTAGCGGTAAAACTACTACTCAAACAGTACTTTATACTTCATACATCTGTGTGAGTGCAAACTGTTAAAATCTTTATTTAGTATATACTAAGTTGATCTGTATATAAGGATAATTAAAAATGAATCTTGATGAAGAATGGGATGAGAGAGGGAGTGGGAGATGGGATGGTTGCGGGTTGGAGGGAGGTTATGGGGGGGAAAATCTCTATAATCCAAAATTTGTACTTTGGAAATTTATACTTATTAAATAAAAGTTTAAAAAAAGAGAAAGGAAAAGAAAAGAAAAAAGGATTTATTTATTTACTTGAAAGGCAGAGTTACAGAGAGGTAGAAGCAGAGAGAGAGGTCTTCCATCCACTGCTTCACTTGGGCATCTTCTACTGCTGTTCCATGCCATAGCAGAGAGCTGGGTAGAAAGTAGAGCACCTAGGATTCTAACCAGCACCCATATGGGATGCTGGCACTGCAGGTGGCAGGTTTATCTGCTATGCCACAGTACCAGCCCAAAAACTAATTACATTTTTAAAAAAATAAATAAAAATAAAAATTTAAAGAATAAAAAGAGAAAAAATAAATCACTGGGGTTGTTCAAGCCTTATTAAGATACAGCATAATGCATCTATTTCAGTCCCCTCAAATCATTGTCCATATCGATGCATAGAAGCAACAATATTGTATAATTTCTTAATATCTCCAATTTTCTCTGAAATATCTTTGGAGTTCTTAAAAGGCAAAGCAGGGTAAATTTTCTTTCTAATTTCACTTGGATCTGAGGATAATATTTGGCTAGCTGGCACCCACAAGTAACTGTAAATAACATTAAAAATTGAGATAGATTATATTATAAATAAGTCACATAAATTAATGTTATTTTTTTAAACTTCTATTTAGTAAATATAATTTCCAAAGTACAGTTTATGGATTACAATGGCTTTCCCCCCCATAACTTCCCTCCCACTTGCAACCCTCCCATCTCCCGCTTCCTCTCCCATTCCATTCACATCAAGATTCATTTTCAATTATCTTTATATACAGAAGATTGATTTAGTATATATTAAGTAAAGATTTCAACAGTTTGCACCCACACAGAAACACAAAGTGTAAAATACTGTTTGAGTACTAGTTATAGCATTAATTCACATTGGACCACGCATTAAGGACAGAGATCTCACATAAGGAGTAAGTACACAGTGACTCCTGTTGTTGACCTAGCAATTTGACACTCTTGTTTATGGCATCAGAAATCGCCCTAGGCTCTAGTCATGAGTTTCCAAGGCTATAGAAGCCTCTTGAGTTTGCTGATTCGATCTTATTTAGACAAGGTCATAGTCAAAGTGGAAGTTCTCTCCTCCCTTCAGAAAAAGGTACCTCCTTCTTTGATGCCCCGTTCTTTCTACTGGGATCTCACTAGCAGAGATCTTTCACTTAGGTTTGTTTGGGTTTTTTTTGTTTTTTTTTGGTGTGTGTGTGGTTTTTTTTTGTGTGTGTGTGTTTGGGTGTTTTTGTTTTTGTTTTTGTTTTTGTGTGTGTGTGTGTGTGTGTGTTTTTTGCCAGAGTGTCTTGGCTTTCCATGCCTAAAATATTCTCATGGGCTCTTCAGCCAGATCCGCATGCCTTAAGGGCTGATTCTGAGGCCAGGGTGCTGTTTAGGACATCTGCCATTCTATGAGTCTGCTGTGTATCCCACTTCCTATGTTGGATTGTTCTCTCCCTTTTTTATTCTATCAATTAGTATTCGCAGACACTAGTCTTGTTTGTGTGATCCCTTTGACTCTTAGACCTGTCAGTGTGATCAATTGTGAACTGAAATTGATTACTTGGACTAGTGAGATGGCATTGGTACATGCAATCTTGATGGGATTGAATTGGAATCCCCTGGCTATTTATTATTAACTATAACTAACCATCACAGTTTGATTTCCATAGGGCTTCTGTACACTTATGTTGCATGTTTTCAATATATGGCTCAGATCATCCTTATGAATATTTATTTATTTATATGTGAATAACAATCAAGGAGCCGGTGGTGTGGCACCGGCGGGGGTAAAGCCACTGCCTGCAGTGCCAGCATGCCATATGGGCACCAGTTTGAGTCCCAGCTGCTCCACTTCCAAACCAGCAATAGAAGATGGCCCCAGTCCTTGGGCCCCTGCACCTGTGTTCGAGACCCCGAAGAAGCTCCTGGCTCCTGGCTTCGGATCAGTGCAGCTCCAGCCACTGAGGCCAATTGAGGAGTGAACCAGTGGATGCAAGACCTCTCTCTCTGCCTCTCCTTCTTTCTCTGTGTAACTCTGACTTTCAAATAAAATAAATAAATCTTTAAATGAATGACACTGAAAAAAAAACATAAATAAGATGATTCATTTTGCTACAGGGAGAATATTGAAAACACAGACTGTAGACCCTAACATTCAAATATCTTGTCTTGCCAATCTCATTTCCAAGTTGTTCCATCCTTTAGTCATGAATGAACTCTTAGATACCCATGTATGGAAACAAAGAATCACAGGAACCAAATTCTGAATGCTGTGATAACTATAAAGTCCTAAGAAGCAAAGCTAATGCATTTTTTTCCTATTCAGCATTAAACCTAATATGTATTTAGATAGCAGTCTCTTCTGCTTATGTTTTGGTTGGAATAATATTAAATTGGTCTACTGATTAAACAGCAAAATTGTGAGGGCTTTCCTTGTGACAGGTGCCGTATGGATACTTTCATGTAAGCACCAAGAATCATGCCTGGTGGCAATGACAAATTATTCTAGGGCCCAATTACATTTATACAGATTCCCTATAAAGGATATAATGCAATACACACTTTGGATCAAATAGCCTGTCTGATTTCAAACCGCATTAGAAAGAACTACCATGAAAGAACAGCAAGAGTGAATGAAGCAGAATGGGCTTTAGATTCTCTTCTGAAGTCTGTAATGAGATTTCATTGATGCTAAAATAACTTTCTAAATCTCATGTTTCACTAAATATGGTTTTCTTGGCATGGAATTATAAAAATACCATCTCCCAATCTTATGGGCTTCTGGGTCTAAATAAAAATGTTATCTTAGTGCATAACTGAGGCTATACATAAGGGAAAAGAGACCAGAGAGGGAAAAAAGCCCACGAGTCTGAAACAGATAAATCCACATGCACTCTGTGAAGTATCTAACTGTGGAGGCAACCCCGTCATTGCTGAGCAGCCACAAAGGTATGTCTGGGAGTGAGCAAGCCTCTCTGGGGCCCTGATGCCTCACAGAGGAAGCCAAGAGAGAGCAGGTCAGTGAGATGATTTGCTGGCATTTGAAGATCTCACTGGACTGATATTTTGATTCCTTTCTACAATTTGGTCAGACAAGTGTTTCTTTTCCAAATATGAATGCAAAGCTAGACAGAAAAGCTGAAGAATTCACTAAGCCTTATTCAAACACAATGCTCTTTTGATTTTTCTTTTTAAAATACATAGATTCATCCATTTAAACTGTAGCATCAATGTGAAATGGAATATTACCATGAAATAGGGAAATAGTCTATGAAATGCTTCCAAAGTAGCATTAGCTAATGTGGAAAAGACCACTTCACAAAGCAAAAGAGGTTTAAAATTGGAAATGTTTTAGACAGGAATATTAAGTGCCTTTTAATTCATTTTTACATCTTTTTGTCTAGATCTTCCATGTTTCACTAGCAACAAGTACAAATAATGCTTAAAATATCTTATAGTGTTGAGCATTTAACCTAGCATTTGTTTTAAAATAACAGTTAAGATCTTGTGCCCCATATTGGAATGCCTGGGTGTGATACCTATTTCAAGCTCATGATTATAACTTCCGCTACTGCAGATCCTCAAAGGCAGCAGTGAAAACTCAAGTGACTAGGTTCCTGCCACCTATATGAGAGACCTTGAGTTCCTTGCTCCTGGCTTCAGCTCAGCCCAGTACCCGCCACTGCGTAGTGAGTCAGCAGATGGAACATATCCCTCTCTCCTTCTTTCTCTCTCTCTAATAAATAAATACATAAAATGTTAAAAGAATTCTTTAGTTAAAATGTATCCTGGCTGACTGGCGCCGTGGCTCACTAGGCTAATCCTCCACCTTGCAGCGCCGGCACACCGGGTTCTAGTCCCGGTCGGGGCACCGGATTCTGTCCCGGTTGCCCCTCTTCCAGGCCAGCTCTCTGCTGTGGCCAGGGAGTGCAGTGGAGGATGGCCCAAGTGCTTGGGCCCTGCACCCCATGGGAGACCAGGAGAAGTACCTGGCTCCTGCCATCGGATCAGCGCGGTGTGCCGGCCGCAGCTCGCCGGCCGCAGCGGCCATTGGAGAGTGAACCAATGGCAAAGGAAGACCTTTCTCTCTGTCTCTCTCTCTCACTGTCCACTCTGCCTGTCAAAAAATAAAAAAAAAAATTAAAAAAATGTATTCTGGCCCAACTTCCCCTCTAAATTCAGGCAGAAATATTCAATATGACTGCAGCTACCACCAATCTGTTGCCTTTATCTTTGTAATCTGACCATACCACACTACAGCACTCGCATAACCTGAACATGCTAACCCACTTCAAGTGCCTTTCCCTATACTGTTCTCTGCATCTAAATCAGTCTTGTCATAAATCTCGTCTTTCCTTCAAGGTCCATCTCAATAAGCTGTGACTTAATCTTGGATCCCTACACTCCAAAGCCATCTCTGAAGTAAACAAACTGCCGTGGTCCTTTGTTCTCCTATCTAACTTGTTGAGCTTTGTTTTAAAGTGGGCAAAGAGTAAATCTCAACAGGAAACTGAAGCTCCAAGGGGGTGAACAATTGTACAACAGCTCAAATATCTACACATAAACTATGCAAAGCTCCATACTGAAAGGATTATACAAGGAAATCTATCAGTTGTTGCCACAATAATTAACTAGTCTCTTCTATTATTTTAACTAGAGTCCATCTACTAATTCTAACACAGATTAAAAAAAGCAATATTGAAATCTGATTTCTAAACTAGGTCTGTTTCAGACAAAAGTGAGAATGGTTGCTTTCTGCCATTATTTTGTCTGTATCTCCATCTTCCACGAACTCTTCACCATACTCACACTACCAGAAGGAATGCCCACTGGGTGTCTCTTGAGCATCATCACACCTACACAGATGTCCCCTACCCCAAACTTTCCACGCATGCTCCCTATGCTCACTGCACTTCTCTGAAACACTCTCTCTTGGGCAATTCCTTTGATTATTTGATTAGCTTCCAATGAGTGCTTAAAAATGATGTGCTCAATGTTCTAACCATTCACAACAACATGCTATACCTACGGCCAAGATATCACCTAAATGAGTGGCTCATTGTATTTGGACTCTGAATTATAATAAGAAAATGAAAGCTTATCATTTATATGACAGTGTGAAGTCTGAATATTTTCACCAACAGTGTGTGGAGGTTATTCCTTTTCAACAAAAGAGCCTAAAGGCCATTACTGCTTGCTCTCTCTCTGTCCGCAAATCACAGAAGCAAAAAGACGGGTTTTGGTTCCACCATTTAGTTATTGTGGGAAAAGGACCAGCCGCAGACACACTGGCTACCCAAAGACTTTGCCAATAATTTGAGAAAATTGACCAAATGAAAATGTAAGTGCAAAAAAAATGTTGAATCCCAAGTTAGAAAAGTCCGAAGATTTTTGGTTTTTTTCTTTTAAATGAGTTTACAAAACATGCAACTAATGGAACAATCTGTTTCAGGTTCAGGAAAATGATTACCTATTGGAGTAACTTTTTAACACAAATAAATTTGTTTTCGTAGTGGATGCTTAGGAGAACTTTTATGAACTGTAATATTCAAGTAAACAAACATACACAACATTTTTACTGCTGTTCCCACAAATCTCTATTTTCTTTAAGTACTTAGTTTCATCATCCATATTTTCATACACTACAGTTCTTTTGGCAAGCATGCCATGCAAGATTCAAGGAAGATCACTCTATTTCCAGCCAGGTCTATATCCCGACCTTAGCTAATTGCTCCATTGAGCAAACATTTGGACTGCTGACACACAGCCAAGCACTGCTTCCCAGGGGCTGTTGAAAAAATGCAAAATTGCTCTCAGTTTGCATTCTGTCACTAAAACCTCCATTTTCCTTCCTGGCTCATGAAAATATTTCCTTTCCTCTGGTGCATACTATTCCTCATGCTTAAAATACTTGGTTTTGTGTACATACGAGAAGAAATACAATTTCTTCTAGGCAACTATTGTGTTAGGCTATAACGCTTTCAATGCAAATCTCCAAACATCCCACCATTTGATTTTCCCACCAATGCTATTTTTAAAAAATATTTATTTAGTTATTTAAAAGGCAGAGTTACAGAGAGGCAGAGGCAGAGACAGAGAGAGAGATCTTCCATTCACTAGTTCACTCCCCAGATGGCTGCAACAGCCAGAGCTGTGCCAATCCAAAGCCAGGAGACAGGAGCTTCTTCTGAGTCTCCCACGTGGGTGCTGGGGCCCAAGGACTTGGGCCATCTCCTACTACTTTCCCAGGCCATAGCAGAAAACTGTATTGGAAGTGGAGCAGCCAGAACTCAAAACCGGCACCTATATGGGATGCCAGCACTGCAGGCAGCAGCTTTACCTGCTACACCATGGCTTTACATGCTACACCACAGTGCCGGCCCCCTAATTAAGGAAGACATTATTCCCATTTTCAAAGAGAGCCTCCACATTGTACCGTTGGAGTTGAGATCAGGTTTAGTAATTGAATTCAAAATTCATTGATTTTTTCCATTATAATCTCCCACTCTACCTTATTCAAATTGTTACTATCTATGAGTATTGATTATAACATGTATATTAAGAGGGCAACTACCTGTTTCTCTTTGGTTAGCACTTAGCATAGTTTTATATAATATTTTTAGAGAAAGTGTGTACCCAACAAAATCAACTGATTCTTCATTTCTTGAAGATAAGAGAAGATATATTTTTACAGGTTAGTCAATGAAATTTTTTCACAAGTATTAGAGCAAAGGGAATGAGAGAGGAAATGGGTCTACTTGATGCCACCATGAGCAAGAGCATAATATATCGTAACTTCTCATCTTCATGGCAACCATGCATAGGCTACCATAGCTTCATGGCAACCATGAATAGGCTACTATGTCTCATAGATGAGAAACCCTAGTCACAAAGAAGTTAAGCATCTTAGGCAATTCACACAGTATATGGTGCAAATGGGATTTCAAGTGAAGTCTATCTGACTCCAAGTACTATGGTATTCCCATTAAACCATCACACCATCCTCTAGTGTGGTTTCTTACGTAAATTCTATCAGAAGAAAATTTACTTTGCAAATTAGAAAAAAAATCAACCTAAGCCTACCTTGATTAAAAGATCATGGTCTATCCCTAACCAGACAGTGATTCTGAGACAAACTGCATGTGCACTTGGCACTAATTGCCTGTTTCGTGCTGGAGATACTTGTATTATAATACAAGTATTTCTTTGGGAAGAACCCAATCCTTTAGCCTCTCTGGCACTGTCTAGCATGACTCAAGTCAGACTACAACAGCTCCAAACAACCCCTTCTAAACAAGACCTTAAGAATGTCAGTGACTAAGGTAGTATTGTTCTCAGATGACCTTGGGTGGGGGCCATGTCCCCTCACAAGTATGAAAAATTAAATGTTGCGAGATGGGGAAACTTAAGGTGAAGGGGTGTTACCATTTTCAGCATAAAAAGAATTGTTTTAATGTACCAACTGACTACATATTTCCTGGTTAATGGAAGCCCTCTCTCAAATCTTATTTTTTCCTCTTTGGTAGAAAGAAAATGAAAGATAAGACTTAAATGAAGTTACCCTCTGAAGCCTTACAGGAAGTGTTTATTTTGTCTTATGTAGAAAACCACAACCAGTCACCAGAAGAACTTGATGTCCCCGTTAAGAACGAAAGAGACCATGGTAAACAGCTGGAGGGAGCTGATAGCATGTCACACTGGCTGCATTCTTTACTAGCCCCTTGAATTGCTCATTTCAAAAAGGAGAAAACATTTCCTGCCTCAGTGCATAACAGAGGAAGGCAAACGGTCTGGAATGACCTCAGAAGGCTTCAGACTTCAACATAATTTGCTCAAAGCTTCAATCAACTGAACATTTGCCATACCACTTGGAAAAATGCCTGCATTTAGAAGGAAGAAAGGGAGAAAGCCTCCCCGTGAGAGAGTCTCAACAAGAAATCATTACAAATACTGAAAATATTTTCATCTTTGAGGTGTATGAGTGAGCATATCAGAATTTTTGGTATGTTTTTCCAACGATTCTTATTCCTAGCCAACTGTATCTTTTTGAAAACAAAAGGACATAATCTACTAACATGTGCAATACCTGGAGAATTTAACATATTCATTCATTTACTCACTCAACGCTGCCCCAAATACTTGGTCCACAGATATATCGGGAGCATTTGCTGTGTTTCTGATACTGATCTAGAAAATGTGGCCGACTGTGAACCAGGCAGTGAACTGGCCCATCCTTATGAGCATTCGGACTAGTTCAGTGGTCTTTATCCAGTTTGTGAACCAGAATCACCAGGGTGTTTTCTGGCTTTTGTTGCTTTTTGTTTGTTTTGGGTTTGCTTTTTTTTTTTAAGATGCAGAGTTGGGGGTGGTGGCAGGGGGGAGTCGGAAAGAGAGGTCTTCCATCCTCTGGTTCACTCTCCAAATGGCCACAATGACTGGAGCTGGGCCAATCCGATTTGAAGCCAGGAGCTTCTTCTAAGTCTCTCACGCGGCTCTGCAGGAGCCCAAGCACTTGGGCCGTCTTCCATTAATTTCCCAGGCATCAGCAGGGAGCTGGATCAAAATTGGTTCAAGCTGGGACTTGAACCAGTGCTCACATGGGATGCTGGTGCTGCAGTCAGAGGCTTAACCTACTACACCACGGCGCCAACTCTACCAGGGAGCTTTTAAAACAAGACACTTCCAAGTCCCTACTTTGCAGCAGTTAAGTCAAAGTCACTGGTTTGTAGATGCACAAAATCAAACTGAAAATGAACAATATAGTGTGGTGAACTAATGACAGAAAAATAAGAGCTATTTTGAAAGTATATAGCAAGCTCTCACAACATACATTCAGGGCTGTCCTCGAAGCATGTTTTAAATGATGATTTATCAATCAGTCTAGAAAACAAAGGGAGCATGGGCATTCTGAACAAAAGTGAAATCCAAAGGCAGGCACATACATTTTTTGGGTAGCACAGTGGTGTTATTATTGTTGGTGTGAGGTCCAAGGTTCAAGGCCAGTCAGACAATCAAAGAGACTGGATGAGTAGGAGTGAGACAGCAAGAAAACCCCAATTCTCATGCTGAGGAGCCAGTATTTATTCCCAAAACACTTTAACTTTTCAAGCAAGTTTATGCAAGAAATTCATGTGATATTACTCATTCTTTTAATTCCTTTACACCAGGCCACAGGCATATAAATTTTTGTAGATTTCTAGAAGCAACAAAACAATATAATCTCAAATTGCATCATCTCTTAATTGCTGGAGGAAATCAACACTTGATCTGCTACAGCTATCTGTCATCGCTGCATTCAAATTCTTGCCCAGTAGTTTATATTTCCTTTCCAGCAGAACCAGCCATTTGTCCTGCTTTAAAGATCTGCCCAAGGGTAAGGCCTGAGTGATGCTGAGGACACTTAATGCCCTTGTTCCCAGGAAGAGGAGAAAGCACTGGGGTATGGAAAGAATAATTTGAGCTTTGTGCACAGGCTGCTGGTGGAAGGGAGCACTGACTATTCTGAATTGTTTTTAAAGCATTTTGTCAGTTTGCTTACCTGATAAGGCAAGAATGAGGACCACTTATTTTCCTGGGAAAAATGATAAATTAAACTTGTCTTTGCCTGCTGTGCCTATAATTGCCTCCTGGGTTCCACGAGGCCCCAAAACATGTATTTGTTATTTATAATTTATTTTCCCACTATTTATAAAATAGTGAGACAGTCTTAACAAATAATGAAAAAATTCAAGTAAAGTGCCAACTCTTTTGACTTCCATATTTTGATTTGATATTCAATAACTTACTTTATGATCTATATGAAGGATCTCTGGAAATGAGATCCCAGTGGAAAGGAAGGGGCCATCAAAGAAGGATGTACTTTTCTCTGAAGGGAGGAGAGAACTTACACTTTGCATATGGCCCTGTCTACATACTGACGGAGTTTGTGCATTCAAAAGGCTTCCATAACCTTGGCAGCTCATGACAAGAGCCTTGGGTAATCACTGACATCATAAATAAGAGTGTCAATTGTTAAATCAACAACAGGACTCACTGTGCACTTGCTCCACACGTAGGATTTCTGTCCTTAATGAGTTGTACTCTGAGAATTAATGGTAAAACTAGTCTTCAAACAGTACTTTATATATTTGTGTCTTTGTGGGTGCAAACTGTTGAAATCTTTACTAAGTATAGAGTTGATCTTCTGTATATAAAGATAATTAAAAATAAATCTTAATGAAGAATGGGATGGGAGAGAGAGTAGGAGGGGGACAGTTTGGGGGTGGGAGGGCAGGTATGGGGGGAAGAACTGGTATATTCCAAAAGTTGTACCTATGAAATTTATATTTATCAAATAAAAGCTTTCTAAAAAAATAACTTATTTTAACCAAATGACCAACATTTTATTCCTGTGTACAAAGAACTCAAAAATTCCGCTGTACCTCCCACATCCCATTAGCTCACAACAGATAATGGCCGCATTGACAAGAACTATTTCCAGTTCCTGTCAAGGGTCATTTCAGAAAGGAAGCTCAAGCTAAAGCCTCACACTATTATTTTTATTTTACAACATTTAAAAATAAATAACGAGTTACTGGCCTCAAGGGTCTTCTTGTTTCTGCAATGACCTTGGGAGAAAGAAGTTTTATGCAGGGGAAGCACCCAGTTGCTCAGATTAAAGAGCCCAAAGACAACAGCTCAGACCTAAATACTAGGGTTCCAGAGCTACTAGTTAGAGACCGGCTTTCCTCCCACTTGATTTGTTCGTGGCCTTGTGCGGTCATTCACAGGAGTTCAATATGGGTATTAGTTCCTTTTTAGGAAACATCAGACAACAGAATGCTACACCCAATGTAAATAAATACTAATAGCACTGACTGTTTGATGTTTTATACTGTTCTAAACATCAATGCCATGTGCTCCAAATGTATCCATCTATTCATCTTCTACAATAACCTAATCCTAAGAATCTTACCTGTATTTTGATGACAGGGACACAGCTAGAAAGTGACAAAAGGAATCAGAATCCATTTGTTCATGACATAAAATTGACAGTTTATAACCTGTATGCATGTCTGTCTTTTGGTTACTAACTAGATTTTTCCATACAAATAATTGTGCAAGATTCCTGCGGTGCACATGTGAAAAAGGCACCAAGAAGTGAAATGCTCTCTGAATTGTTACAGACAGTGCCCGTGTTCCAACTGCAAAGAGTGAGAATGTTTGCATCTCCAATAAGGATGTTGACACTACCCATGAGCCAAATGCAGATCACCCAATGTTGCAGAATAATTCAAACACTCATGTCAGGTGGCTCTTTCCAGCCAGGAAAGGGAAATGGAGTATTATTGATGATGCTTTTGTTTTAGATTTGTTAGCCCTGAAGATTGTCTGTTGAAATATTTACTCTTTTCTTTTCTGGTAACATCCCCATAGCTACTTGTGATATAGATAGTATAGTCCCATTTAAAGTGACTTTTTGTTTTCTAAATTCTTCCTTCTATTCTAACCTAAAGATTCAAAAAAAAAAAAAAAAAAACTGCAGCATTTCTCATTCTATTGTCCATTTTCTGAATTTTCTAGTTCAAATCAATGTAAGCAATGATCCTTAATAACCTAAACGAGGATCCATACTCAAGTGTACGTTTGAGAAAGCAAACGTGTGGTATCAGGGCAGCAGTCTGTATCTTACAGTAACACTGGGTTAGGCCCTAGTGCCACTGCTTGTACGTTACTTGCCCTCTACTGTCCAGAAAATTCTCACGTTTTAATACTTGGATATTAATGCCTGCCACAAGGAATTACTGAAAAGACAAAACATGAGATACCAAGGACAAGTATTTGCATTTCCAAAATAAAGGGTAAATATATTATAAATGGAATTTAGACCAGTAGTTAAGATGCCTGCGTCCCACATCAGAGTGCCTGGGGCCAATTCCCAGCTCCAGTTCCTGACTCAAACTTCCTGCAGTGGAGAAAGCTCGAGTAACTGGGTTCCTGCCACTCACAAGGGAGACCTGGATTGTGTTCCTGGCTCCTAACCCTGGCCCTGGCCCTGGCCCAGCCCCAGTGCTGCAGGCATTTGCCTAACAAAGCAGTAGATGGGAGATCACTCTCTCTCTCTCTCTCTCTGTAAGTCTGCTTCTCAAATTTTTAAAAAATTATAAATTACAATATTTATAGTCTTATTCCTAAAAAGATGTTTTGAAATTTTTAAAGAATACTTTTTAAATAACCAATATCAAAAATACACTGTACAGTAATAAAATCTTCATTGCTGCTATATTCAACAAGTCAATTCCTGATAAACATTACAAAAAAGAAACAGGTATAGAACTCTTAAAATACAATTAAGAGAATGCAGCCGGCGCCAGGGCTCACTTGGCTAATCCTCCACCTGCGGTGTGACACCCCGGGTTCTAGTCCCGGTTGGGGCGCCGGATTCTGTCCGGTTGCTCCTCTTCCAGTCCAGCTCTCTGCTGTGGCTAGGGAGTGCAGTGGAGGATGGCCCAGGTCCTTGGGCCCTGCACCCGCATGGGAGACCAGGAGAAGCACCTGGCTCCTGGCTTCAGATTGGGGCAGCGCCCCGGCTGTGGTGGCCATTTTGGGGGTGGACCAGTGGGAAAAAAGACCTTTTTCTCTGTCTCTCTCTCTCTCTCACTGTCTAACTCTGCCTGGCAAAAAAAAAAAAAAAAAAAAAAAAAATGCTGTGATTTCCATAAAGATATTTTTATTTTCAATTTTTCATTTTATCAGTTCTGACAATTGTGTGTAAAATCCTTTATATAGTAGCCAATGGAGAAGCAGCAAATGTTCAGGGCATTAAACTGGCCTAGACCATGAATTCCTTGGGGGTGAAGAGGCTGCATGGTATAGTGCTCTTTTCTTTTCTTTTCTTTTCTTTTTTTCTTTCTTTTTTTCTCTCTCTCTCTCTCTCTTTTTTTTTTTTTTTTTTTTTTTTTTTTTTTTTTTTTGACAGGCAGAGTTAGACAGTGAGAGAGAAAGACAGAGAGAAAGGTCTTCCTTCCGTTGGTTCACTCCCCTAATGGCCGCCATGGCTGGTGCCATTCCAAAGCCAGGAGCCAGGTGCTTCCTCCTGGTATCCCATGCGGGTGCAGGGACCCAAGCACTTGGGCCATCCTCCACTGCCCTCCCAGGCCACAGCAGAGAGCTACACTGGAAGAAGAACAAACCAGGATTAGTACCTGGTGCCCCAACCGGGACTAGAACCCCGGGGTGCTGGTGCCGCAGGTGGAGGATTAGCCAAGTGAGCCACAGCTCCGGCCAGTATAGTGCTCTTGACAGATGTTTTGGAGTCACATTAGAGTTTGGATTCTGGATATCACATATAAAGTGGTCTGATGTTCCTGAACCATTTCCTTATCCATTTGCTGTCAGTATACTGCTCATTGCCAGCAATAAATACAATGAGAGTAATGGGCGTGCACACACAGGAGGAGCTCAATAAATGCATTCCTTCATCTCATCTCCCTGTCTTTGTATACTAGTATTTGCACTTACTAGGTTAATTAAATAAAAGCAATGTTGTTATTTTAAATTGTGCTGTAAAAATACTTTACAAAGCCAACTAAGCACATTGGCCTTTTTCTGTTAGTAGGAAGATATGTCTCTTCTCACCTCATTCTCTGTACTCTGGGAGTACAGATATTCACACATACACTTGGAGATACATCACACATGTGTGCTGATGTGAGTCACTTGAGCTGGTTCTAGTTCATCACAACTCATGGAGTCAGGCAGTAACACTGTAATCATAGTTTTGTTCAGAGTTCCCCAATGCCCACATTTCCTCAAAGTGACAGGTATTCATTATTGGTGCTAGCAGGCATTTTCAGGGTTGCAGTGGAAACTATACAAGTTTTCCAGTGAGCACACATTTAGCCAGAAAACAAGAAGCCTGTATCCAATATGCAGCTCAAAAGACACTATGACATCCTCCGGAGGCCAATAACATGACTCCCAACAGAAACATAGTAATAATGAAATTAAGAAAACAGATCTACCCTGGTATTCAGCCAATGTATAAGAATCTCCAAATTCCCTAGGTTAGTCTAAACTCATTCTTCTGTCAATGAGAAAAATAGGAAAAAAATAGTAAATTCTTTAATATCCTGCTCAGACAGATTTTATGGTGACAAAGTTCAAACCATTCCAACAGGAAAGAAGCAGCAAAATAAATCAAGAAACATAATTTTCAATGATGTAATTATTTATTTATTCTTCAATTTCCTGATCTAGTGTTATACTGGGAACCACAGCAGGTACATTTATTTTCCTACAATTTTGAATGTATGAATCTTGTTTGGTTGCTTGATAACTGATTTTATTTATCAATTTCCAATCTCAGGTCTTTAGTAATACATTTTTTTTTTTTGCTAATGAAGAGCCCCTTACTACTCACCACCTCCCCACCCCACTGAACACACACACATGCACTGGAACTTTTACACCATAAGGCTGTTAATGGGCAGATGGGCCCCATTTTATGAGACTCTGACGTTGAACTGATGATGTTGACCCACTGCTCTTGCATATTACACTGGTAAATACTTGAAGTGGAAATCTTGGGATCATAGCTAAAACATTACAAGGTAAAAACCTCATGTGCTTCAATTAGAAATTATTCTGTGTGGGTCATAGTTTCCACGTGCAAGTTTTTTTGAGTTCCAGTTTCTCTGAGGTTTGATTCAGAATACTAAAATGTTTGCACAGAAAGCTGCTTTGACATTTTCCCCTTTCAGTTTCACAACCAAAACAGAATTCACACTGTGGAGCATATCAAGTCCTTCCCTTCACGATAAACAAACTCCAACAGCTGACGATGAGATCCACACCAGACAGTGCAAACTGTAACTTTATTCACGTTGAACATACTTAAAAGCGAAATAAAAGTATAATTGAACAGCTCAAGAGGTTGTTAAAAAAAAATACTGCTTATCCATTAATGGAAAACTGTCCCAGGTCACAAGGTATTTTATTCCAAAGAGCAAGAGCTTGGAGACTAAGCCTCCCTTTTGTGGACAGAGGTCATCTAAGAGCAGGGTTGACAAAGTTAACAGGGAAAGTCTACACTGATTTTCTACACTGCAAATAATTGAGCAGAGAGACCGAGCTTATCTTACAATAACTCAATTAACTTTAAAAAGTGCAAAAATGATTTTTAAGAAACAGTTAAGTGAAAATGGAGTACTTCACATATTCAAGCTGGTTTCAGAAATTTGATTTTGGAGCACACCTAAGTTCACATTTCTTGGAGCTTTTCAAAGACTGCCTCAGTGTTCTTTTGTTTCACAAAAAAGTCACTCGAACTTTTCTTTTTAACATTCTTAACCAATTTATAATCCATTCTTGCGGATCAGCAACATGCTCTGGGTTCAGCTGGTCATTTCTGAACAGAGCTAGACTCACCCAAGAATCTGCAACGAGTCTGTGGTTGGTCAGGAGCTCGCTGGTCAAGGGGTGGTACGGGCAGAGCAGTTACTGCCCCCTCCAAATATGACCACACTTTAATCTCTGGGGCCTGATACAGTAAAGGGCAATTACAACTGAAGATGGAACTGCAGTTGCTAATAAGTCGACCTTAAATAAAGACTTCCTTCTATTACATGGGTGAGCTCAGTGGCATAACAAGAGTCCTTAAAAGTCCAAAAAGGAATCAAGAGAGCCCAGGGATGTGATGTGATAAGGATTCCACCTACTGCTGCTAGATTTGAAAACAGGAGTAGTGTCCATAAATCGAGGGATGCAGGCAGCCTAGAGAAGACAGAAAAGGTAAGGTAAAGAATTCTCCCCGCCACAGCCTCCAGGAAGGAACACTGATTTTATAGTCTAGTGAGATCTGTGTTGGACTTCTGACCTATAGCACTGTTACATGACAAATTGGGATCATTTTAAGCTCCCAAATGTGTGATCATTATACGTTATAGCAGCTACAGAGAACTTACACAGATGATCTCATCTGGAGCACTTTGTCTCAGCTCCACATGGTCACTCATTCCCATGCAGGCAGCTTGGAGACTGCTCGCATGAAAGACTGGGCAAAATTCCATGACAGCAAGGTGAAGTTCAGGGTCTGTTGCTAACTAAGCCTAGACTTGGCAGATTATCATTTTTGACATATTCTACCAGTGGCAATACACAAGAGCCGCTCAGATGGAAGGAGTAGAGAAATAAACCCCATCTCTGAGAGGAGTTGCAAAGTAGCTCCAAAAAAGGGGGTGGGAATAATGAGTATAGTTTTTGCAAATGATCTACCACGAAACTAAAACTTTCACATCTCACTTTTGTAATTTTTTAGTAATTGGGTTTAAAATCTGAACAATGAAGTTATCTTGAAAACTGAATAGTATGTTGTCTACTTTGAAAAAAACATTATTATTTTTGAATTCCTGTACTATTTAGCTTTCTGCAAAGGGCAGACCAATTCCTCCATTTAAATTAAATTAAAATTGCTCAAGGTGTCCAGGTTATCTGGCCATCTAAAGCAATAATGACCAATAGCAACATCATGGGGGTCACATATTCAATTTACAACTTAAAAGAAGTAAAAAACAAACAGTTGAAAAAAATTCTAACAGCATATCTTATTTAACCTAATGTATCTAAACCTTGCCATTCAGCATGTATTTAATATAAAAATGCTGGTGAGATATTTTATTTTCATTTTTCTCATGTTCAGTCATAAAACCCAGCATTAATTCTTATGCTTCTTAGTGATATAAATTAGTCTCATTCACATGCTCCATTGTCCCACATGTCTAGTGACCAGCATATATTAAAGATTTCAAGAAAAGCCATAAGGAAAATTATAAGGTGCTGAAAGTTAGCTCTTCGTGTTCCTTTTTTGTCCTTTCACCACTGGGACATCCACCTACTTCCCTTTTCAGGGCCCACCAGTGATTTGCTGTCTATACATGGGCCATGAAATTGCTTACCATACAGCGTGGAATACATTCTGGTTTAGACACTTTTGGTTTGAAGCCCAAAATGCCATTTACTAGACTTTATAACACAACATAAGCTTCAGATTTCTCATTAATACCAATTTTGCTATTCATCTTAAAATTTTTATAAACTTCAAGTGCAATGTGTAAAGATATTTAACTCAATGATTAGCATCGTAAGGGCATTGTAAAAAAAAAAAAAAAAAACCAAAAAACAAAAAACTACCATTAGTTTTGTTCTTTAAGTCATGACTGCCAAGGGAAAGCAATGGCCAGCTTTAAAATTGCATTGCTTTTAGAGTTCTGGGCCATTCACAGGGAGCCAAATGAGTTAGCGATACAAACAAACAGTGGAGAAAAAGGTGGCTGGAGAGCAACATCTCCTGGGAGAGTCCTTATATTTTGATTCTTCTACCCTTCTGATACCATACAAGGAAAATTAAAAAATCATATTTCAAATATTCACTCAAGATAAAATAATTTCTAACCCTTTTCATTGTGAAGATTTATTTTTTATTCTGAGTTTGGAGTGAACCATAAATTTCATTTACATTTTCTTTTAAACTAAGAAGCATACTGATTTACCAAAACTGAGTAAACTGTAATCTGACTAAAGGATGAAAACAAAAATCAGGACGAAAGGACAGATTCATGGATAAGTGACTGTTGTCCTAAGCCGACAGCTTTTCCTACAAGGTAGACAAATCTAAATACAGTTACATGATCCCAGCCTAGATCATACTGTCCCAGTGAATCACTGCCCACTCAAGTGAACAAAAATATACAATTATTAACTTCCCAGAAATTGAATATAATGTTGGAAAATTAAAAAATTGTTCCTTTTGTGAGTCAGTCAGGGTGTTCTGTGCTGTTTCCAAGATACACAGAAGCAATTGCAAATGTAATGTCTTTGATTGTCGGCCCCTGTGATTGGGCACCATACAGGTATCTGACAAATGTGACAGTGGGGCAAAATAGTAAGTGGGCAAGGCGTATTCATGAACTAACTGGGTATCTTACCAGACACTAGAATATCTAACTTACTTGATGCCTTAGTCTCCTTGGGATGCTCTAACAAAGTACCAAACAATTGATTGCTATTCCCAGATTCGGCTGGATTGCAGCTCCACAGCTTCAGTCTCTGCCTTTCTCACCACATAGTATCCTCTTTGTGCATCTATCTGTGTTCTCACTTGGCCATCTTCTCATAAGGACATTGAACATATTGGATTAGGAGCCACCCTACTCACATATGAGTTCCTCTTAACTAATTCCTTCTGTGGACTTTTTTTTAATAAATAAGGTCACATTTTAAGCTACTAGGGGTTGGCATTTCTACATATTTGGAGGTTGGGTGGGGAGGGGATGAGGAATCTACAATAGTTGAAACCACTGGGATATAAATATAATGGTTGAGAGGCAATGGGGTAGAGTGGTTAAAGACATGAACTGTTGAATCTTATCAACTTGGAAGAAGCCATTTAAATTCAAATCCTGCTTTTGTTGATTAGCAGAGTGACCTCCTATAAGCTTCTAACTTCAGATGCCTCAGGAGTTAATGTCTAATTACATGATGATAATAACAGTAGTGCTTAACTCACAGGACTATGATGAGAATTGAATTAATAAAGTGCCAAGTTAAAGCCCGTCATACTGTAATACTATAAGAGTGAATGGTAATCATTATTTTTCCTGGTGTGTTACAGCTATTCTTATCCAAATTTGAAGTTCTAGTCTTCATAGAAGTATCTATGCTACTATTCTGCTTTGTTTTAGTTTTGGTATTGAGGGTATAGTTCTTTTTCTTTCAAAGTAAACAACTCTGCTATCACACTTAGGGCATGTAAATAGATAAACTTTTGGAAGAGGAATTTGACAACACATATCAAATGTCTCAAAAACATATTTATAGTGTTTAATCCAGCCATTTTATTTCTTTTTTATAGAAAACATTTATTTAATAAACATAAATTTCAAAAGTACAACTTTTGGATTATAGCAGCTTTTCCCCCATAACTTCTACCCACAAACAATCCCATCTCCTACTCTGTCTCCCATTCCATTCTTCATTGAGATTCATTTTTAATTATCTTTATATACAGAAGATCAACTCTATACTGAGTAAAGATTTCAACAGTTTGCACCCACAAAGACACACAAAGTATAAAGTACTATTTGAAGATTAGTTTTTCCGTTAATTTGCATAGTATAACACATTAAGGACAGAGGTCCTACATGAGGAGCAAGTGCACAGTGAGTCCTGTTGTTGATTTAACAATTGACACTCTTATTTATGTCTTCAGTAATTACCTGAGGCTCTTGCCATGAGCTGCCAAGGCTATGGAAGCCTCTTGAGTTCACAAACTCTGACCTTATTTAGACAAGGCCATGATCAAAAGTGGAAGTTCTCTCCTCCCTTCAGAAAAAGATACTTCCTTCTTTGTTGGCCCGTTCTTTCCACCAGGATCTCACAGACAGAGAACTTTCATTTAGGTCATTTTTTACCACAGTGTCTTGGCTTTCCATGCCTGAGATACTCTCATGGGCTTTTTAGCCAGATCTGAATGCCTTAAGGGCTGATTCTGAGGCCAGAGTGCTGTTTAGGGCATTTGTCACTCTATGAGTCTGCTGTGTATCCTGCTTCCCATGTTTGGTCATCCCCTTCTTCTTAATTCTATCAATTATTATTAGCAGAGACTGGTCTTATTTATGTGATCCCTTTGACACTTTATCCTATCATTATGATCAATTATGAACTGAAACTGATCACTTTAACTAGTAAGGTCAGCCATTTTATTTCTAAGAATTTATTCTAAATAAAAAATTGAAGATGAGAGAAAATACTCTGCTACATGGGTCATGGGTTTTTGTTTTCTGTTTATTACCAAAGTCATGTTTAAAATAACAAAAAGTTACAAAATATTATTTTTGCAGAAATTAATTAGTTCCTTAATAGCATAGTGGATTAATGTAATAAAATAGTACTTTATCATTAAAAATTGTGTTGGATACCATCTTTTAAGAAGAATATATATTCACTATATATAATGGAATAAAATGGAGACAAAACACAGCACTGTAAATAAATTTTCTGCAATGATGAAAATGTTCTAAATCCATGATATCTGATGGAACAAGGACAGAAACCTCAGCCATTCTAGGTCATTGCCCAAAAGACAGATAAAATTGGAATTTATCGGCCGGCGCCGCGGCTCAATAGGCTAATCCTCTGCCTGCAGCGCCGGCACACCGGGTTCTAGTCCCAGTCGCTCCTCTTCCTGTCCAGCTTTCTGCTCTGGCCCAGGAGTGCAGTGGAGGATGGCCCAAGTGTTTGGGCCCTGCACCCGCATGGGAGACCAGGAGAAGCACCTGGCTCCTGGCTTCAGATCAGCGCGGTGCGCCGGCCGCAGCAGCCATTGGGGGGTAAACCAATGGAAAAAGAAAAACTTTCTCTCTGTCTCTCTCTCTCTCTCTCTCTCTCTCACTGTCCACTCTGCCTGTCAAAAAAAAAGTGGAATTTATCTCTTATCCCTGAATCTCACTTCAGTCTCACATCCTGTTGTCTCTTCCCACCGCAACCCCACATTCTTCCCCAGGCATTTGGAAGCCAGATTTATTTCCTTTGAATAAATTCGGTCTCCTCTCCGTTAAGTGCCCTTTTTCTTACAAAATACAAAATGGTAGTCCCTGGCCACAGGTGGAAACTGGAGTGTTGAAATGGGGCTTCCATAACTAAGGAAATTAATTTTTATTTCATTGTCATTAACTCAAATTTAAACAGATGTGGCTCCTCACTATGGTAACCATAACAATGGTCTGTAGTATCATTTGATTATTGATTTCTCTTCCCTTCCCCGTTTCCTTTCTAAAATGTCTCCCTTTAGTGTGTCCCTCCCTTTGGATCCTACTTCACAGGTAATGCTCACTCATTCTTCTATTTTATCACTCAGTCCTATCTGCTTTGGGGACATAACTAGCCCAATGACTGAAGTTATTTCAAGGCATAATGAGGCTTAACATACCACAGACTGAGTATCCTTTATCTATACTATTTGGGACCAACAGTGTTTCTGATTTCAAATTTTTTTCTGATTTTGGAATATTTGCATATTAATGGTGAGATTTTGGGGGTACAGAATTGAAGTCTAAATAAATTCACTTATTTTTCATAGGCACCTTATATATACAAGCTGAAGATAATTTTATACAGTATTTTTAACATGCCTGCATTTAGACTGCAACCTGTCACATGAGATTGGGTGTGGAATTTTCCACTTGCAACATCATGTTGGTGCTCAAAATGTTTTGTGTTTTGGAGTGGACACTTAACTTACGGTTTAAGATGCCCATGTTCCACAGGGGCGTACCTGGGTTCAATTCCTGGCTCCCACTCCTGATTCCAGCTTCCTGCCAATGCAGAACCTTGGAAACAGAAGTGATAATATAAGCAAATGGGTTTCTGCCACCCATGTGGGAGACTTGGATTGTGTTCCCAGATTCCTCCTTTGGCCTTGGCCCAGGCTTGGCTGTTACTAGCATTTGTGAAGTGAATAAGCAGATAGGAGTTCTGCCTCTGTGTGTGTGTCTGTCTCTCTCTATGTCTCTCTCTGTCTTTGCCCCTCATATACATTCTTAAAAATATTTCAGATTCTGAAACACTTCAGATTTTGAATTTTCAGATTAGGGAAGCTCAACTTGTAGTAGTTGTATCAGTATTTAGAATTTGACCTCCTGCTAAAACAGTCTCCTGATAATTTCATGTATTAAACTAAACACAGGGGTAATAAATAAGTTAGTTTTGATCATATAATAGGAGACTTTCTATCACAGTTGGAAACATTCAACATTGCTTTAAGGACAAGTCATTTGACTTATTTAGTAAGGATGATGAAGTATTGAACTATAGTCAAAGATTGGGCAACTGCACATTTGCTCAGTTTGTTTATTAGCTCTAATATTTTACTCTTGATTCTTTAGGATTTTCTTTATACAGGATCATGTCATCTTTGAAAAAAGTCAATTTTACAATTTCACTTCCAATATGGATCCTTTTGTTTCTTTTTCTTGTCTAATTGCTCTGGATAGAATTTCCAGAACAATGTTGAATAGCAGTGGTGAAGATGGGGAGTCTGTTCTGTTCTTAATGTTATGAGTACAGTTTTCAGTCTTTTACCACTGAGTATGATGTTAGTTGATTTTGGTTTTTGTTAATAAATTCCCTTTAATATGTTGAGAAAGTTCTCTTCCAGTCTTATATTTTGAGAGTTTTATAATAAAAGGATGTCAGACTTTGTCAAGGTGAATGATTTCCAGATCATCAACATCCTGTAAACAGTACCTAGCATTTAGTTTTGCACAGTCAGTAATTTACTAAGTGTTTGCTGAGTTAAACCGATTTGAAAACACCAAACACCAAAAACCTGGAATTGTGTGTCAAGAGACATTCTTTTCATAAATTATCCTTAGAGATTTATTTGCAAAAGTTGGATTTTGTCCCCTTTCCACACAAGCCATATAATTCACATAAAAGTAAGAACAAATCTCGTACACAAAATATATTTTAAAAAATTAAAATGGTTAACTCCAACACCTAGTACCATTAGTAAACAGAGTTGTCTAGGAACATTCCTGAATTCTAGCAGACTCAAAGGGGCAAGGGGGGAGACAAAACCTCTAGCCAAGGCCTCCTGTAAAAGCCTCAGTAGCCTATGTAGAAGACTCCTCAACAGCTCGATTTGAGCATCTGAGGGTCTCCTCTCAGCAGATCACATGACAGATATTTTTAAAATCTATCAGCATCAAGTAGCAGTTTGCAGAGGGACTCTGTGGCTTGCACCAGAAGTCTACAGTTTTCCTCCCCATACTCTCTTGCGAGGTATGATGGCCCCAGGTATGTGATGTTCCTTTCAGGCATCCTAATTGGATCTTGCTAATGAAAAAAAAAAATCCACAAGGAACATGCAGTACAAAATAATATTTGTCACTGATGTGGTAGAAATAGAAAATTACACAAACAATTTGGGAATTATAGGTTCATCACCACTGGAGTAAAAAGTTATAGACCATTTCTCACCCTCAATTATCCACTGGTTCCCTGTTGTGCTTGAGCCAAATACTTGGTTTCCTTGCATGCTTCTCTGACTTCTACTCACCACGAATGAATGCTAAAGAATGCCAGCCAGGAATGCCACTGGCCAGGTTCTTGGTGAATACCTTTGAGGGCAATAATATATGTTTACATGTAACTCATAATTAATCATTAAACTTCCTTTTGAAAAATAAAAACACATTTGGGGGTATATTTTACTGTCTGGGGGGCCAAGAAATGACAGGATGGGAAGAGAGAAGAAGCAAGTATGGTGGGGGTGATTAAAAACATTTGACTTGGCTCAAAATAAAAGTACATATTTCACACATATTTTTAAACCAGCCCCAGAAGACAGCCTGACTTCGAACACACTGAACAGGAAGCCATTTACTGCTGGAATGCTTGCCGAGCCCATCCAAAACACACATGCTCTTAATACCTCTGGGCTATCTAAAAAGGGTTGGGGTGAAAATATTTAATTTATATGTGCAATCCTGCTTCCTGTTTTATTTTTCTCCTCATTGCCAATTATGTTTTTCAAACTTTGTGAAAAATGATAGGAAACCTATTTCAGTTTCCCCTCACCCGTTATTGACCCAGCTGTACGTTCTACCTCGATTTATAGCTCATGCCTGGCTTGAAGACCAAAGTAAGAAAGGTAAAGACGGATATGAAACTCTCATGGTTACTGTGGCTAAAAAGGAATCTGGGTGGAGAAAAGCTTGCCCTGGTGTTGATATCAAGGGCAAGAGGGTGTGGAACAGGGGCTTGCCTTAGCTCTCAGAATGTGTGCATTCAGTAGCATGCATTCCATAAAGGGCAAAAGGAAGGGTATAGAGAAAAGAGGGGAAGAGAAAGAATTTTCTAAGTATCAAATGAGTGACCGGAGATACCTGAATCTTCTTTAATGTCAAAGGAACAGTCTTGGTTATCAAAAGGAATTTTACATATCATAGAAGAAAAAAGAGAAAGTTCCAAATGATTACAAATTAGAATTCAAGCATAATATTTTCTAAAGCTTTATTTAATGACATTAGAGTGCATTATACTTGTTATTACATGGAAGGTATGCCTTTAAAATGAAATAAATTCCAGATGGGTGTACTTTATATAGCATACCTGTTACTCTTATTAGCATATTTTGATTTCTTGAGAATGCTGAGTCAATGTGCAATGAAATATTTGAAGGAAAATCTAAGACCAGCTGGAAATCCAGCAAGTTTGAAGTTCAGATTTTAAAATTCTTGAAATCAATTTGATTTCCCCAGAAAGCTTACCCCACCCTACGGACAGCCATCATATGAAAGGCTTTTTATTGACCTTTTTTTTAAATACTTCAAGGGAAGGGGGGAATATCTGCAAATATTTTAACTCAAATAAGTGCCCACATTTCAACATTGCCTCTCAAAGCTATGTTTCAATTTCATGTCAGACTCACATTCTAACTGGAATGCCATTTTGGGCAAATCCATCTGTTGTCATGGGCTCTACAATACTTTCATGTCAGGTAACCAGCTTTCCTTGAACTTTTGTTGGAAATTTTTAAGGCAAGGCAACAAACTTTCATATTGTTGTGAAAATATTCTTCTTTAACTTTTATTTAATGAATACAAATTTCCAAAGTACAGCTTATGGATTACAATGGCTTTTCCCCCCCATAACTTCCCTCCCACCCGCACCCCTCCCCTCTCCCGCTCCCTCCCCCTGTCCATTCACATCAAGATTCATTTTCAATTATCTTTATATATAGAAGATCAATTTAGCATATAATAAGTAAAGCTTTCAACAGTTTGCACCCACACAGAAACACAAAGTATAAACTACTGTTTCAGTACTAGTTATAGCATTAAATCACAACGTACAGCACATTAAGGACAGAGATCCTACATGAGGAGTAAGTGCACAGTGACTCCTGTTGTTGACTTAACAATTTGACACTCTTGTTTATGGCATCAGAAATCACCCTAGGCTCTTGTGAGTTGCCAAGGCTATGGAGGCCTTTTGAGTTCACCGACTCTGATCATATTTAGACAAGGTCATAGTCAAAGTGTAAGTTCTCTCCTCCCTTCAGAGAAAAGTACCTCCTTCTTTGATGACCTGTTCTTTCCACTGGGATCTCACTCACAGAGATCTTTCATTTAGGTTGTTGTGTTTTTTTTTTTTTGTTTTTTTTTTTTTTGTTTTTTTTTTTTTTTTTTTTTTTTTTGCCGGAGTGTCTTTGCTTTCCATGCCTGAAATACTCTCATGGGCTTTTCATCCAGATCCGAATGCCTTAAGGGCTGATTCTGAGGCCAGAGTGCTGTTTAGGACATCTGCCATTCTGAGTCTGCTGTGTATCCCACTTCCCATGTTGGATCATTCTCTCCTTTTTTTATTCTATCAGTTAGTATTTGCAAACACTAGTCTTGTTTATGTGTTCCCTTTGACTCTTAGTCCTATCATTATGTGTCTTGTTTATGTGTTCCCTTTGACTCTTTTTATTTTTTTATTATTTATTTATTTATTTATTTTGACAGGCAGAGTGGACAGTGAGAGAGACAGACAGAGAGAAAGGTCTTCCTTTTGCCGTTGGTTCACCCTCCAATGGCCGCCGCGGCCAGCAAGCTGCGGCCGGCGCACCGCACTGATCTGATGGCAGGAGCCAGGTACTTATCCTGGTCTCCCATGGGGTGCAGGGCCCAAGGATTCAGGCCATCCTCCACTGCACTCCCTGGCCACAGCAGAGAGCTGGCCTGGAAGAGGGGCAACTGGGACAGAATCCGGTGCCCCGACTAGGACTAGAACCCGGTATGCCAGCACCGCAAGGCGGAGGATTAGCCTAGTGAGCCGCGGCACCGGCCCCCTTTGACTCTTAGTCCTATCATTATGATCAATTGTGAACAGAAATTGATCAATTAGACTAGTGAGATGGCATTCAACTTTATAATAATGCAGTGTATTATACCCTTTGTCAAACCAGCCCTCAAAGCTTATAAGCAATACATGTGATAAAAATCTATTTGCCTTGCTAACTTACAAGTTCTGCGTGGCCACAGATGTACATTATCCTGTGCAGTTGCATTTAACATTAAATTACCAATTCTTGCTGTAACATATTTCTGCCATTTCTCATATATTTTTAACATGAAGTAGAGTGTATTATGAGGCCTGCTATCCTGACCTAGCTGTGTGCCAACTGTGGATAACAATTGTTAAGGCTGCTGCTATAAAGCTCCCAGGATCAAGTTGCAACATAAACTTGGATCACCTGTAATAATGAGCTATTTTAATATTGTATTGAATCACCTGTGAATTGTGCCAACCAGTGGTGTGGAAAAGAGATTGATAGCAGTCTTTGATGATTTCTATGTTTTTTTCTTTTCTTTTTCTTTTTTTTTTTTTTTTTTTTTTTTTTGGACAGGCAGAGTTAGTGAGAGAGAGAGAGACAGAAAGAAAGGTCTTCTTTCCGTTGGTTCACCCTGAAATGGCCATTATGGCCGGCGCGCTGCGCCGATCCAAAGCCAGGAGCCAGGTGCCCCCTCCTGGTCTCCCATGCAGGTGCAGGGTCCAAGCACTTGGGCCATCCTCCACTGCCTTCCTGGGCCACAGCAGAGAGCTGGACTGGAAGAGGAGCAACTGGGACTAGAACCCGGTACCCACATAGGATGTCGGCGCTACAGGTGGAGGATTAGCCAAGTGAGCTGTGTTGCTGGCCGATTTCTATGTTATAAATATATACTGCCCTGACAATCAATTTCAAGGTTCCAAATTGATGTCACTGCATACAAGGCCAAGCTGGACCCAGCACACAACTCAAATCAGCCCAGCCCAGCCTAACAGCATGTGCAGAAGGATAGATCCACCCCTCCCACGTATACATGGTTCCAGGCACTTCACATTCTATGTCTACTTAACAAAAATGCTGAAGCCTGAGTCACCAGGATCAACTTTGGCTGAGCAGGTTTTCAGATCTACTTTGGAGAGTCCAGTTGGCCTTTGGTACAAATGAATTTTGAAATCCAAGCCTGATTAAATGAACTTTTTGAAGATCTCTCAAACATAGTAGTACAGAATAAATGTTAGCTATGGATATTTTTATTTATATTGTTTTTACTTCAAACATAGAATCTTACAACCAGACTACTAAATGATTTCCTTCCTATCACTTTTTCTTCGTGTAACCCACACAGCAACAGAAGTGATCCTTCTTTTTTTTTTTAAGATTTATTTACTTACTTGAAAGCCTGAGTTACACAGAGAGAAAAGGAGAGGCAGAGAGAGAGAGAGAGAGAAAGAGAGAGAGAGAGAGGTCTTCCATCTGCTGGTTCACTCCCCAGATGGCTGCATCGGCCGGAGCTGCACTGCTCCGAAGCCAGGAGCCAGGAGCTTCTTCCAGGTCTCCCACACGGATGCAGGGGCCCAAGGACTTGGGTCATCTTCTACTGCTTTCCCAGGCCATAGCAGAGAGCTATATCAGAAAAGGAGCAGCCAGGTCTTGAACTGGCACCCATACGGGATGCCAGCACTGCAGGCTGAGGCTTTATTCGCTATGCCACAGCGCCGGTCCCAGAAGTGATCCTTCTAAAACCTGAATCTGATAAAGGTCTTAGAATGCAAATTTGCCAAAGATTTCCAAAGTTTCCCACCAAACAGAAGCAGAATACCAATTTATTTCCCAAACCTAGAAAGACCTGCAAGATCTGGCCCCTTCCTTACTTTTTAGCTGTCTTTCTGATCCTTAGCTCAAACTTCTAACTTCCACAATATCTTTATTCCTGTTCTTCTCCCTGCAAAGCGACACTGGCTTTTTCAAAGTCATCAGATCTTGGATTAAATGTCACCACTTCACAGAGGTCTTCCCTGATGACCTAATTTAGATAACCATCAAATCACTTTTTTTGAATGTATCTCATAAATACAACATTAGCAACATAGCAATTCTTCCCACTGTACCCACCCTCCCACCCATTCCCCCTTCCTCTTCCTCCTCCTTCTTCTGTTTAGTCCTAGAAAGAAAAAGAAACAGAAAGAAAGAAAAAAAGGAAGAACGGAATAAAAAAAAATAAGAGAACTGTTCCTCAAAAGTCTAGACAAGGGCTGTTCTGTTGTTGCTTCTCAAAGGTGATTTCGCTTTTCCCCCTTTCTCTTTTCCTTTCCTTCCTCCTCTTCTTTCCTTTTAGAAACTTAATTGTCTTTAAAAAAGAACCCAAGGATGATACATCTTTTGTGAGCTCTTAGACATAACTATAACTTATGAGACATAATGATATCCCCATTTAATACACTAAAAGGAAGTGATTCTTGAGAACAAGTTTGACTATTAAGTCTCATGATACAACTCTTTAGGGACAGAGGTCCTGCATGGGAAGTTGGGGCACAGTGACTCTTATTGTTTATTTAACAATTAAAACTCTATGTATGACATCAGTAATCACCTAAGGCTCTTGACACGAGCTGCCTCAGCTTTGGAACACTTTTGGATCCACTAGCTCGACAAATCACTTTCTATTAACTCATTTTCATCCTCTGTGGAGCAGTGTCATCCTTATCTGTGGTTTCCATTATTTATTTATTCATTTGTTTTATGTCTTTCCTACCAAAATATAAGCAGAGATACTATCTTGCTGACCATTGTATTCTTCGAGCACCTAATTTGTAAAACATCTATTAAGCTTACAAACTGTACAGATGGTATGCAGGTATTGTATATTCCTTGCAATGGAGCCTTGAATTTATCCCATGTATAACTCATACATTAAACCGTGTTCTTTTCTGAAATAAATCACATCATAATCCTCACCCAATATTGAAAACTGTAGGCAACAGTATCTATGTTCCAGATCTCATCAGTTAGTTCCTATGGCAAGTCCAACCAGGGCTGACACTGTGGCATAGCAGGTTAAGGCCACCACCTGCAGCACCAGCATCCCATATGGGCACCAGTTCTAGACCTGGCTGCTCCACTTCCAGTCCAGCTCCTTGCTAATGGGCCAAGAAAAGTATTGGAAGATGGCCCAAGTCCTTGGGCCCCTGTACCCACAAGGGAGACCCGGAAGAAGCTCCTGGCTCCTGGCTTCAGATCAGCTCAACCCCAGCTGTCGCAGCCATTTGGGGAGTGAACCAGTGGATGGAAAATCTCTCTCTGTCTCTGACTCTGCTTTTCCCTCTCTGCCTTTCAACTAAATAAATAAATCTTAAGGAAAAAAAAAAGAACCAATTATTTCCCAGAGTGGAAAGCCATTTGCTTTATTTTTCCCAAGTCCCAATCTTGATGTCACCAGAAATCACTTAAGTGCCTCATTATGTAAACGAGAAGTCATATACTATAAAACCTGGTTCTCTGAAATGCAGACTTTGTCATTTTAAGTATCCTTATTACAACAAGTAGACTGACTCATCTCTATTTACTACAGTAAGATGAATAGGGGGTGAAGGAGACTAAAAGCGGTTCTACAGTAATAGAGTTTCCTGAGCATGGGTGGGGAATCCTCTAAGGAACACTCAACCTTCTAGAGTCAGGATTGAAGTCATGGCATTTTGGAGCAAGTCATAGAAATGCATAGCAAGGGGTTATTAATTAATAGCAAGGGGTTTGGTTGAAAGTATTTTCACATATGAAGCAAGCTCCTCAGTACTATGTCTATTTAATTAGTAGAGAAAAAATTTTAAGAAAAAGAGCAGTTCATAAAATATGTTTCATAGTAAATTAGGAGTTAGTCAACTGAAGCTTGACTGTTGTAGACGTAGAGACTGATAAATTAGCAAGGGTGACTGCCAAATAGTGGTAAGGGAAACTGAGAACTTGGCAGCAGTGACTCATCTGCCATGGACCAGCAAGAGAAAAACATGACGGACACCAGAGTAAGAGAGAAGAGAGATCCAAACAAAATGAGAACATGGAGACTTGAGTGGAGACTTCCATCCACTGGTTCACTCCCCAGATGGCCGCAACAGCTGGAGTTGGGCCAGTATAAAGCCAGGAGCCAGGTCTCCTATGTGGGTTCAATACTTTTCTTGGCTCATTAGCAGGGAGATGGACTGGAAGTGGAGCAGTCAGGTCTAGAAACTCTCTGAGTTTCACTGAAACATGAAACCACCTGTAGCTCTACTTATGTATTGTTTGTAGTTGCGTCAAGTGTGAAATATCTAACAGTATCAAAAGTTGTGAAAGAACTAAATAGAATCCACTCCACAAGTTGTGTTTGACTCTGAACTCATTACTTCATTTTTAAAGACTGAACTAAAGAGCACGTCTTTTGAAATTATTGAGAGATATAACTTGACTCAAGTGGATATATTCTATATTTTTAGTCATTTATCTACTAATATAAAGTAGTTTACAATTGTTATGGTTTCATTAAAATGCTGTGTCTGTCATAAGTTCTTCTCAATAAAGAGCAGGAGGAAGTATCTCTATGTGCTCACATCTTTTTTGAGAACCCTGGATGAAACAGCATTAAAACTTTGATGTTCCGATGCTTCCACAAGCTAATGTGCAAGATGTCTCTCTAAGGGTGTAGCATAACACTTCCAGATGACCATGGAGTTCTTTCTTCTAGAAATATTTGTTAGCACCTGAAGATCATTGCCACAGGAAACCGTGCCTACAATGTCTGACACAAATGGGAAGCACCTTGACTTGCACCAACAGATGTTAAAATGTACTATGTAATGTTACACTAATAAAACAGTATGGTACAGGAAGAAAAATAAACACATCAGAAAGATAACACATGGCTCATAAATAACATTTAGTGTATTATAATAGATTTCTAAAGTTATAAGGAAAGGAGGGGTTATTCAATAAACAGTTCTGTGGAAATGGTTAGTTATTACTTGGAGAATGTATAGCATTAGTCTTTAGCTTAAATTACAGTTAACATACACTATATATTCCAGATGGGCTAAAGAGTTTAATGTTTATATTAACTATAAAATACATTTTAAGTATATAACACATATATATGATTTATATTACATGTGATATATTATCATATACACATACCATATATCATATGTAATATATAAAATATTAAATATATATTATTTATTGTGTCTACATCTATGTATATATAAGAAGCCTTTTAAAAAAGTCTTACCTCTCTATGGGTAAGGAAATCTTATAATTTTAGATTTACTAAGATTAAGGGTTCTAGAAAAAATGTATTAAGTGCCAGCAAATATGTCTTAAAAAATTGAAAAATACAAGAAATACAAAATCATACCCCAAAATTATAAAGACAAAAATTTAGGAAAAGCAGTTGCCAAAAATATGACAGATATCCAACTGAAATTTTAATGTATCAAGGATTTCTACCAAAAAATCAAATAAATAAGAGAAAGGCAATGAATGGACAACTTACAAGTGAAAATGTATAATAATAAAATATATTTTTTAAAAACTTCTACAATAGTTGTCAAGGAAGTAAAGTTAAATTGATGTTTATTAGTATAACATGCTTTAAATAAAAACTCTCAGTACCGTCAACAATGTGGTGAGATAGACAAGCTCCTAAGTTGGAAGTGGGAAGATAGAATTTTGCAACGTTTGGGGAATGCAATTTAATTGTATGTTAAATTCTCTTGTCTCTGTTTTTCTACTTCTGAGGAAATATTCAGCTGGAAAAAAGACTTAATTTTCAGTGATAGAAATGAAAAATAACCTTTTTGAACAGCATATTAATAATGATATCATTATATAATTATATGATAATGATATCATGTCTAATACTTACCTTAAGCCCAACACTATTCCAAATATTTGATGAACACATTCAGTTGATCTTGAAAAGAGCCCTACGAATTTGATTTTAATCTCATTTTAGAACCGAGGAAACAGAAACACAGCCATTAAGTAAGTTGCTCACAGACGCCCAGCTGTCAGTCAGCAGAGCCACTGTTCAGACCCAGGGAGTCTGACCCTGTCTATGATCTGATACCCCTACACATACCACCTCACACAGCTGTGCATAAAATGGAACATGATACAGTCATTAATTACAATGTTTTCAAACACTGTTTAATGATGCAGGGTCACACAGTATAATTAGAGAGGAAATCACCCCACAGAAATATGCACAGGATGTTTTTCTGATTTGGTAAGAGGCAAAATACAGATGAACAGAAAACATTAGAAGGAATTATTTGTAGAAGTCAAAGCTACTATTCTTGCCTGATAAGGATGTTGTGATTTTAAATTTTTAAATAATTTATGTGCTTTTTTTCTTTTTTTTACAGGTAGAGTTATAGACAGTGAGAAAGAGAGACAGAAAGGTCTTCCTTCCATTGGTTCACTCCCCAAACGGCCTCTACGGCTGGTGCTGCGCCGATCCGAAGCCAGGAGCCAGGTGCTTCCTCCTGGTCTCCCATGTGAGTGCAGGGGCCCAAGCACCTGGGCCATCCTCCACTGCCTTCCAGGGCCACAGTAGAGAGCTGGACTGGAAGAGGAGCAACTGGAACTAGAACCCAGCGCCCATATGAGATGCCGGTGCTGCAGGCGGAGGATTAACAGAGAGCGCCAAGGCGCCGGCCCCCTAATTTATGCGCTTTACCAAAAAAAAAAAAAAAAAAAAAGTTCTAATGAAGACATGTAATGCTTTTATAAAAATCAGAGGATAGCACAAGTCACTTTTTAAAAGACAGTAAAGGGCCTGGCGTTGTGGCATAAAACTGCCACCTGCTACACTGGCATCCCTTATGGGTGGAGTTCAGTTGTTCCACTTCTGATCTGGCTCCCTGCTGATGCACCTGGGAAAGCATTGGAGGATGGCCCAAATGCTTGGGCCCCTGCAATCACAGGGGAGACCCAGAAGCAGCTCCTGGCTTCTGTCTGGGCCAGCCCTGGCTGTTGTGGCAATGTGGGGAGTGAACCAGAGGATCTCCTCTCCCCCCGCCCCCCGCTTTCTCTCTCTCTTTCATTTTTTTTTTAACTTTTATTTAATGAATATAAATTTCCAAAGTACAGCTTATGGATTACAATGGCTCCCCGCCCCATAACTTCCCTCCCACCCGCAACCTTCCCCTTTCCCTCTCCCTCCCCCCTTCCATTCACATCAAGATTCATTTTCAATTCTCTTTATATACAGAAGATCAGTTTAGCATATATTAAGTAAAGATTTCAACAGTTTGCACCCACATAGAAACACAAAGTGAAAAATACTGTTTAAGTACTAGTTATAGCATTAAATCACAATGTACAGCACATTAAGGACAGAGATCCTACATGAGGAGTAAGTGCACAGTGACTCCTGTTGTTGACCTAACAAATTGACACTCTTGTTTATGGCATCAGTAATCACCCTAGGCTCTTGTCATGAGTTGCCAAGGCTATGGAAGTCTTTTGAGTTCACCAACTCTGATCATATTTAGACAAGGTCATAGTCAAAGTGGAAGTTCTCTCCTCCCTTCAGAAAAAGGTACCTCCTTCTTTGATGACCTGTTCTTTTCACTGGGATCTCACTCGTGGAGATCTTTCATTTAGGTGGTGTTTTTTTTTGTTTTTTTTTTTTGCCAGAGTGTCTTGGCTTTCCATGCCTGTAATACTCTCATGGGCTTTTCAGCCAGATCCGCGTGCCTTAAGGGCTGATTCTGTCTCTCTCTTTCAACACCATGTCTCTCCAAATCTCTCTCTGTAACTGTGCGTTTCAGATAAATAAAATAAATCTTTAAAAAAAAAAGTAAAAAATATTGGTAGGCTGGTGCCGCGGCTCAATAGGCCAATCCTCCGACTGAGGCGCAGGCACACCGGGTTCTAGTCCTGGTTGGGGCGCCGGATTCCGTCCTGGTTGCTCCTCTTCCTGTATAGCTCTCTGCTGTGGCCTGGGAGTGCAGTCCTTGGGCCCTGCACCCGCATGGGAGACCAGGAGAAACACCTGGCTCCTGGCTTCAGATCAGTGCGGTGCACCGGCCACAGTGGCCATTGTGGGGTGAACCAACGGAAAAAGGAAGACCTTTCTCTCTGTCTCTCTCTCACTGCCCACTCTGCCTGTCAAAAAAAATATATTGGTAGAATATACCCAGATATAACAAAATATAAACTACCTACAAAATTCTAGTCATAAAGAGGATAATTTACATACTCTGGCCTTAGCTGACTTTCTGATTGCATTCTCAGGCTAGAACTAGCTGGCCTTAACCATACGCACAGCCATGTGAGAACTGTAGCCATGTCTTCAAGGCCATCACAGTTGATGATCTGCAGTGCTGGAGTCATCTCTCAAGAACACCGTGTCACCACTACTGCCTCAGGACCTGCCAGAGACTTAGAACTTCCATTCCCACCTACTGAAAGAAAGGAAGAAAGAAAGAAGATTTATAAAGAGAAAATTATTCTTTCCTTCATTTTGTAGTTTTATTTTTTGGCTAGGACATGACATTCCTGTCTGGAGCCCCTGCCATATTTCTTTCATCTATAACTGATTACCATGTGAAAATAGCACACTTGCCCCCTCAGTGTGTTCTGTGTAACACAGACCCAGCCCACGCTTCTAAACCAACTGAAAAACCTTATCATGTAGAACCTGCTTTTGAAACGCAAAACTGTTAAAGACAGACAAAACACATACACCTCTCTCTCTATAAAAAGTGAACACACTTTTACCAATAGTACGTCACTTTATCCTTACAACATCCCTTTAAGGGAATAAAGATGCAACCCCTAAGGCCCCTGTTGGGAGGGTTTCCAAATAAAGTTAAATTATGACTTACTTACAAACAAAAAAAGCCTGAAGTATTAAAGCTATTCGCATACCACAGAGTTTCAAAGGCTAAAAGCTGACCACGAGGAATAAAAAGCAATGCACAAGTAAACGAATGCAGGAATTATGGTTAAGGCGGATTGCTATTTGGGGTCTGGCTAAAAGATCTGCAACGGAGCCCTGGCGAAGTTAGAATGATCTCCTCACCCTACCATGGGAGATTTTCATACATACTGAATGCAAACTATTTTTTTTCCCAGTTCTTCTTGTCCTTGTCCTTATCCTTATCCAACACTACTTCCAAGAAGAGGAGAAGTAGGAAGAGGAGGGGGAGGAGGAGAAGGAGGAGGAAGAAGAGGGGGAGGAGAAGGAGGAGAAGAAACAACTCTAGCTCCTAAATCACTGAATAAGAGTTTTTAAATCCATCACCCAGCTGAACACAGCAGTGGGTCTGTGGACTCTACCACCAAGGGAGGCTGAGGGAGGGAACCACTGAGTTAGCCAATCACAGCCTTTGGCTTGCCCAGAGGCAGGACAAAAATACCAGTGCTAACTTTATTTTCATCCCTGGCTGGGAACACAGAAAGTGTCTTAAAGTTTTTCTTCCTCACACCTCATAAAGAAAGAACTAGCTGGGCAATCAGTGAGGCAAAGATGACAAGGCAGAGTTCGATCTAATGAGACCTGATGGGATCTCTTCTTCTGCCCACATTTCAGCAGCAGCCCTATTCCATGGGGTGTAAAGGCCAAACCCCCTAACCTGCCCTGGGAGCCCCTCCACGGTCTGACCTTTCACGTAGTCCCCAGATCAAGCTACCAGATCCATGTGCACCTGGTACACATTTCTCAGAAGGCAACCTGCCCTGTCTGTCCCCTGAAGCTTTGTTCTCGGCTTTCTCCCAGGTGCACCCACCTTTGTGTGAAACCAAGGTAACTGTGATCGCTATGGGAGCTCCTACAGGTTAACAACTGGCACCTCACGGGCACTTTGCAGCAAGCCTGTATCCCTCCTCTTCACACTGTTTCCTCCACGAAGGAGAAAAGAGTACACAGGTGTTGGAAAACTGTGTCTCCACCGTCCCAAGTATGTGGACTTTGTGTGTTTTGTGTTTTACTTAGTATGCTCATCTAATCATTGCTTTCTTCTGCTGTTATTGTTCATGCCTGCTTTAGCCCGGTCTTACAGCCTGCCTCGTATGGCCTCTACTTGTTCCATGAACCCGGGACACTAGAGAGAGCCATCTCTCACACAGAGGTGCAGGCTTCTTGCAGTCCCTGGGAGCCTTTTAGGGCCTCTGTGAAGTCAAAATTGTTTTTATAAACAACACAGATAAGGGTTTATTTGCCCCTATGATGTACAGTGTCACAACACACACACACACACACACAACTGCAGAACCACATAGAAAAGCACTGTCTCCTCTTACAGCAGACATTAAAATATTTTTAGAATGTAAGGCAATCCCACTTTTTCCACTTTTTTAATCCCAGAGAACATAGTTATTTTCAGAAAAATGTGATTATATTTATATCACAATGAGTTTACTTTTAAAGAAAGATTAAAAATGTTTTCAAATATGATTTCTAATATGGCAACTATGGATAAGTATAATCCACATAAACAAAAGCTCACAAATTGTCAACTTCCTCCAAGCTATCCTTTCTATTGACAATCACAGATTGACATTGCTGGAAGTCACTAAAAGGAGTGATTTTTTTTTCACACAAAGGTTTCAGTAAGATATGCAGTGTGCACACCTCTGCAACAAAGCTGAGGGCACTTGGTTCACTTGTGGCAAAGTGGCTCCTGCACACGCCATCCTGCCATTCACACAGGTGCCTCGGCCACATTCCAGATTATACACATCATGAGCATAACCAAAGGAAACTATGTTCTTGCTTCTCTTGTACAGAAAACTGCACCACACTCTTTTGTATCCTCATATGGTACTTGGTACTGACCTTCCTGTGTGTTAGGTGCTGAATGAATGTTTATTGAAAGAGATTTGACTAGAACAACATGTCTTGAATTACCATGAAGTGTTTTAGAAATATACATTTTGTTTATTAAAAAGATTATTTATTTGAAAGGCAGCATTACAGAGAGGCAGAGGCAGAGAGAGAGAGAGAGAGAGAGAGAGAGAGAGGAGAGGTCTTCCATCTACTGGTTCACTCCCCAAATGGCCTCAATGGCTGGAGCTGGGCTGACCCGAAGCCAGGAGCCTGGAGTTTCTTCCAGGTCTCCATGCAGGTGCAGGGGCCCATGGACTTGGGCCATTTTCTACTGCTTTCACAGGCAACAGCAGAGCTGGATCGGAAGAGGAACAGCTGGGATGCAAGTCAGCGCCCAACATAGGATGCCCGCTTTACCCACTACACCACAGCGCTGGCCCCAAATACACATTTTCTAAAAAATGATTGACATAGTACTTATAAGATTTTCATTTCTCCTCATGCAAGTAGTTTTGCTTTCTCTTAAAGTTATCATATGAGCTTGAAAATAATAATTTCATTTCGAAGAT
The DNA here is from genome assembly GCF_051225735.1 of Oryctolagus cuniculus. NCBI lineage: Eukaryota > Metazoa > Chordata > Mammalia > Lagomorpha > Leporidae > Oryctolagus > Oryctolagus cuniculus. The sequence goes on from NC_142871.1 coordinate 36,927,349, forward strand.
ACTATCATTCATAATTTATGATAATTATATGCTGGCCTTGTTACAAATGGTAATTATTAGTACATTATATTGTTATATTGTAATATACTAAAACAACTAAAAATTAATATACAGGTGGTATTATACTATGTTGTGAAATGTCCTTAAAAGGTAAAGTTATTCTGCAGTAGATAAGTAAAGAGGCCGAGATAAATATTTCACAATAAGATGCTAACCTGGGCCTTGTGTGTCATACAAATCAGTCTGGAAGTGTCCTGAGGTATTCGCTTCTGGCTCAGGCAGAATCCCCATGAAAACAGCCCGGCTAATTTGAGTTAGTTCTTCTCATTCTGAGGCTAATGAATACAATGAAATGGAATGCTAGAGGTAGGGAAGGGAAATCCTCATTATACCAGTGTACTAAACTTGACTCATTGTAAGTACTATTGTTTTTACCAACAAACTTGCACAACTTTCATCATTACCAAGAAACACTAGGGAAGGCATTTGAAACAGCATGGTTCAGATGCCATGTGGAATGCCCGGGTTCCAGTTCCAGCTCCACTCCCAATTCCAGCTTCCTGCTAATGAGAACTTGAGGAGCAGCAAGTGATGGCTGAAGTACCTGGGTCCTTGCACCCATGTAGGAGACTTGGATTGAGTTCCACTGTGAACATTTCGATGGGAGATCTCTGTCTCTATATTTCAGAATAAATTTTTAAAAAACCAAAGAAGCATGTTTTCCTACAGAGAAATGTTTACATGAACCAATTAAGGGCATACATTGGGAACTAATAATCAAATCCACATCTCACTGGTTAACTCCATCAGTTTAATTATTGTGCTATTTTTTATGTGGATGAAAACAATATTTTAAAATCTAAACTTAGACTAATTGACTATTTCTTCTTGTGTTGTAAATTTGTTTTGCAACCTTTCTTTATCTTCCCCCATTATTTCAGCAAGTATGTATTAGAAGACCAACATGGGGCTGTCATTGTGACATAGAGGGTAAAAGCCTCTGACTGCTAAGCAGGTATCCCATATGGTTACCAGTTCAAGTCCCAGGTGCTCCACTTCTGATCCATCTCCCTGCTAACGCGCTTGGGAAAGCAGCAGATGATGGCCCAAGAACCCCTGCAACCATCGGGGAGACCCAGAGGAAGCTCCTGGTGTCAATCTGGCTCAGATCTGGCCATTGTGGCCATTTGGGAAGTGATCCAGAGGATGGAAGATTTCTCCCTCTCATTCCCTCCTTCTGTCTCTCTCTCTCTGTAATTGTTCCTTTCAAATAAATAAAATAAATCTTAAAAAACAAAAACCAACAATATGCCAGGAAGTATGCAGGCAATAGGGATCCCAAAGTGAGCAGAATATAGGCCCCTCCTTTTCAGATTTTTACATATTATAGGAGAGATGCAGAGATCCCATAAATATTGAAGTACCAACAATGATGGGTGCTGAAAAGACAATGACAAACTGTTTTTGTGGAGCATTATAGAACCTAATTTCAATGGGATAAAAGTAACATGCTTATTAATTTATAATCATAATCAGAAGAGTACTTCCTTTAATCACTCGGTGAATATTATCACAAAATGTAAAACATATACAGTTTTACACATATATATTCATATGTTATTTATTTTCATGATGTTTACATCTTTATCATGTGATAGAAGTTCATATGTGAGTGCAAACTCTTTTTGTAGTATTTGTTTATTTTTTTTATCAAAAGACATCGCCATAATATGCAGCTTTTTATGTTGATGCTGCTAAGTGAATATGGCTAGTACCAACCTGTCCTCAACCCTACTTGCAACTTCCCTCAGGCATGGCTAGCATTATGTTGCCTTACTCAAGAAACTGCAGCTGAGGATTTCCTTGCTCTTCTGACCAGGGAAGGGGAAGAATGTGACCTCATTCTCAAAACATACTTTCAGAGTCCCGGCTTTTTTAAAACATGGAAACTATTTCCATTATCAAATCAAATGTTCACATCTTCAACAAGACCTTTCTTGGTTTTAAGACCCTTTAAATTTCAGAATTAAAGAACTTTAATATGGTCTTTCATTGCCAAGAAGTAAGATTTTATGAAAACTAGCACTAATGATTCCACAGGACTTAGAATAAAGCTTACTATTTATGTCTTTTCAAACAAGATACATGATTCACTTTCTGAATCGAAAGACTAGATTTGATCCATTTGCATTTTCTGAGAAGTTGGCATTGGCAATACATCTTATTATTACATAAAAAAAAAACAAAATTATCTATTTTGATAACTGACTATGATTTAATATGAAAAAAAGTTAGAACTCAAGAACAAAACAAATGGAAAAGATGTTCACCTCATGGCCAAGATGCCTTATCCCACATTAGAGTACCTGGGTTCATTGCCCAGCTCTGGCTCCTGACTAGCTTCTTGCCAATGCTTAGAGGCAGCAATGAAGGCTCAAGTAATGGGTTCTTGTCATCCACATGAGAGAACTGGATTAAGTTCCTGGCTCCTGGCTGCAACCTCAGTCCAGCCCTGTCCCAGTCCTGGCTGCCATGGGCATTCAGGAAGCTCTTACTCTCCCTGTTTCTCTCACACAAAAAATAAAATAATAATCAAAAACTTAAGTAACAGCAAATTTGCTGATGCAAACCAAGGGGGGAAATAAAAGCATGTATCTTAGCAATTGGGAAACAAGCTTTCTGTTTTCATTGCATTGTTTGTCATCACATAAACATCATGTAAACACAGACTTTGAATCAGTTATTGATGAGCTTAACGACTCCATAGTAGATTTTTGTGAGAGCTTTTCTACAATAAGTTACCTTCATTTTGATAAATAAGACAGATGTTTTATGTTTAAACAAAGATTATGTGCCTTCTTAGACACTGTAGTCTACATTACATAAGCAGAACCTCAGAAACTCAGTTGCTCAAATTGTTTTTCTGCTTTTGGAAAGTTTTACTCCCTTTGGACAGTCAGATTTTTACTGTAGCCTTTTCCATAATTCATTTTGGGTGCAGTAGGTCATACATGTTTGTCTGGAGCTATTCCTCCTGTGATGAAACACCAGTAAAACTAAAAACTTGTGAAACAGGCTCAATATTAGGTAAAATGTGAACTTTTTTTCCTTCATATAAAAATATTAGCTCAGGGAATATAATTACCCAATGGATAAACTATCAGATGTAGTAAAAGGGAACAGCATTAGATTTTCTTGAAAACTAATGGAGGTGCTTAATTTCCTAAGGAGTTCCCAAAATAATTTGGTTAATTAGCATAAATTAACCTACTTTATTATCATAGTGTCATCTTGTATCTATTAAAATAGTAATTCAAAATAATGGCACCAAATCTTGTTTTAGTACCAGTAATTCATTGTTATTAATGATACAATGAACACAAATTTCTTTATTTAATATTTGAATGATGTGTTTTCATGTAGCTTCAATTGCAATGTTACTTTGCATATTCTTAAATAACATTTTCTGGAACAAGAAAATATTTTAAAGTTTTTTGTTATTTTTTTCCAGTTTATTGAAAAGCAGAGTAATACAAACACTACAGAGAGAGAGAGAGACAGAGATAGAGATCTTCCATCTGCTGGTTCACTCCCCAGATGCCCACAACAGCCGGGACTGGGACAGGCTGAAACCAGGGCCAGGAAGCCAGTCTGGGTCTCCCAAATGAGTATCAAGGACTCAAGTACTTGAATCATCTCCTGCTACCTCCCAAGGATGCACTATAGGAAGCTGGATCAGAAGCACAGTAGTTGGAACTCAAACCAGGCACCCTGATGTGGGATGTGGGTGTCCCAAGTAGTAACCTAAACACTGCGAGAAATCTTTTCAAATCTATAATAATAATAATAATAATAATATGCTCTCTTCACTTTTACAGAAGACCAGAAGTGGATGATATAAAAGCATCCCTCTTTTTTATCTTCCAAGGGTTACAGATTTAAAAAAAAAAAAAACACTTCTATCTATGTTTATAAATGATAAAGATTTCCTTGGCCTAAATTTTGTACTTCCTCCATTTTAATTTTAAATGGAACAGAGAAGTGCTGAAAGGGAAAGCATCTGGACCAATGCCTTGAAAATGAAAATGAGGAAAAGAATGTTTGAGTGTGTAAGTATCAAAATAGAAAGGGAAGTAGGTAGGATTGCTGTCAAGGGACAAAACATATAATTCTGTTTTGCAGTCCACATTCAGAATTGGATATCTACAAATCTAGCAAAAAAATACATTATTAGCATATAAAATCTCAAATACAATCCATTTTATATTTTTTAAAAAACCTATTGGTTAGTGTCAGTGCTATTATTCCAGCGCCTGATCTGAAATAAACCAGAGATAAAAGGAGAAATACTAAAATTTATTTTGTCATGTTCTACCCATTATGTTACTTTATTAATGACCAATTCCATAAAGCCAAAGAGAAATTTGTTTGAAAGATGGAATGGAAACTAGAACAGACTTTCCCCCAGTTTTTTTAATTCTCTTTCTTATTTGGATCAATTACTATAACATGAATTAACTGAGAAAGTTTATAAAACTATGCAAACAGTTTTTATTATTACTAAGCCAATAATATTTAAACAGGACTTCAGATTCTACAAATTATCCCTTTGTACCCAGGACTCCCAGTAAAGACAAAAATCAGCTTTGATGTTAATCAAGTATTCCCTATTTGTTTAAGCAAGTCTTAATTTTATACAAACTTGGGAAAAATCTCAGATTTGTTCTAAATCAACTTACATTCAAAAGATAATATTTTTAGGGGCAGGCACTGTGTTACAGCAGGTTAAGCCATCACTTGGGATACCTGACTTCATCCCGTATCAGAGAGCCTGGGATCAATTTCTGTCTCTGCTTCCAATCCAGCTTCCTGCTAATGTACCTGGGAGGCAGTAGATGATGGCCCAAATACCTTGATCCTTGCTACCTACACGGGAGACTCAGATGGAGTTCCTGCCTCTGGCTTCTGCCTAGCCTACCCGAGGCTGTTGCAGGCTTATGGGAACCAGCAGATTCTCTCTCTTCCTCCCTCTCTCTCTCTCTCTCTCTCTCCCTTTCCAATACATTTTTTAAAGACAGGATTTTTTAAAACATTGTATTTTATGCCAGTACTCACTATTTTATACTAATGCACAGTTATAAGCAGAAAAGTGGAGGGAACTGTTTGATTTTCATGACTCATTATTTTTTATATCCCATTTGCCCTTAAACCTCAGTCAAAGTGAATTTCTGACACTAAATTTCCAGGAAATTATATCTGGAACTAAAGTGATCTTCTGGTACCCTTCAATCTATTATCTAATCAGATTTCTGAATCAAAGATATTAAATGTTTATTTAGACAAGGCAGAACTTAAAGATACTCACTTGGGGCTAGTGCTGTAGCATAGTAGGTAAAGCCACCACCTGCAGTGCCGCCATACCATATGGGCACCGGTTCAAGTCCTGGCTGTTCCACTTCTGATGCAGCTCTCTGCTATGGCCTGGGAAAGCAGTAGAAGATCGTCCAAGTCCTTGGGCTCCTGTACCGCTGTGGAACACCCAGGGGAGACTCCTGGCTCCTGGCTTCAGATCAACGCAGCTCTGACCATTGTGGCCATTTGGTGAGTGAACCTGCAGATGGAAGACCTCTCTCTTTCTCTCTCTCTCTCCTCTCTCTCTCTCTCGGCCTCTGCCTCTCTGTAACTCTGCCTTTCAAATAAATAAATAAATCTTAAAAAAAAGATACTCATTTATTTAGACCATAGAGAGACCCAACTCTGTTCCCTTCATCTTCCTGTTCAATGTATGAGTCATAATTTAAGTCCCAGTTCTAAAAACAGTACTACTTAGGCATCACATATTAATGTTAAGTAATTTTTATATGTATCAAGCTTCTCCCTGTATGAATAAGACTATCCAATGCAGAATTTGAAGAATTTCTCTCTAGGATCAACATGTTAGGTTAATTTGCACATAGTCAATCATAGCCACACCATGACCTGCTATACCCCTAAGGGAACCAATCACAAAAAAGGAATTCTTCTTGACTGGGTGTGAAAACCCTGAGCTTTCACAGTCAATGGCCATGTTGCTTCCACTGCAAGAAGCATGACACCCTTCTAGCATCTATAGCTGTATCAGATTTCTGGAGCAAGATTCTCAGCCTCTGCCTCATCTTGAAGGAAGTATTAAGAAGCCAGGTCCCCTGCTGACCTAGGCAGGAGGGAGACCAAGAGCATCCACATTGACAAGGTAAGGAAATGAGTAGACCATAGCAGATTCTTACTTAGATTTCCTGGCCTTCAACCCTCATAGAATAAACTGGATCAAATTTTAACCCATTTATGAAATGAATAAAGCATCATATCTGAGATCCTGGAAAAGTTCATGAAACTGAGATTTGTTTTTATAATTGCAAGAGTGCAGGTACAGGGTATAAATTTCCAATTTTTTTTATGAATCAATATTGTCAGCCAATGCTCTTCATAGTCAATAAATAAAGTCAATATATATCTGCTCTGTTTCTCTACTCCCATTTTTTCAGTCATAACTTTTTTTAAAAAAATTTATTTATTTATTTGAAAGGCAGAGTTACAAAGAGGGAGAGACAGAGAGAGATCAGAGAGAGATGTTCCATCTGATGGCTCACTCCCCACATAGTCACAATGACCAAGGTTGGGCCAGGCCAAAGCCAGGGCTCTGGAATTCCACTGGAGTCTCCCATGGGAGTGGTAAGGGCCCAAACACACGGGCCATTTTCTGCTGCTTTCCCAGGCCTATTAGCAGAGAGCTGGATCTGAAGTGGAGCAGCCAGGATTCAAACCAGTGCTCACACAGGATGTACACATCACAGGCAGCAGCCTAACCCACTGTGCCACTGTGCCAGCCCCTCAGTCACAATTCTAATGCTGAATTACAGAGAATGTCCCTCAGGGTCCCATGAACAAAGTTTATTGATTTCACTTTGCAGAACATGGTGGTCTCATCTACATTTGGTCAAGTCTAGTCTGGCCCCTACACAAGCCACTGCCAAGGATGCTAAAGTTGGGAATCAGAAAGGCCTTCATAAATCCTCCAGAGCAGAGAAAGTAGAAACCACCCATGTTATCAAGCAGAAGAGAATTCCATCATGGCTTGGGGGATTGGTAAATGGCATTGTCTCTGGGATAGAACAGCACCATCATACTTCCCTATTTAGTAAGACATTTCCCTGAATGTAAAGCAGGAGTTTGAAGCCACTCATCTGCCTTTCTATAGCTTTTATTTAACCTTTCTACAGAGACCTTACTGTCTAGTCCTTGTGAATGTACTATGACCCGGGATCTTAAATTATCTACCTTCTAGCTAAAATAGAACGTATTGAAGGTCACTGTATTTTATGTGTTCCGCCAAAGCTATTTCTTGGCAATTTGGGTTTGGATTCTTATTTCCAAATGTCACCTCTCTGGAAGCTGCAGTAGATCTCAAGCAAAAGAGGAAGCATATCCAGGCAGTCACATACGGTCAGTTCCCTTCCCTCTCTAAACCAGTCTCAATGCTTTTCTGTGTGCCCCAACCACTTCCTTCCACAAATTCTCCCTTGGTCTATAGAGAATTCTCCCTAGGATTATAGGGGATTCCCTAACATCTCTAGTTTTATCAGATTCTCATCTTTCTCCCTTTAAGGTGGAGCATATATGACAGATGTAATGGTGTGAGGGGCATGCATTTGATGCAAAGACTAAGTTGAACCTTGGAATGCCTGCATCCCATATTGGTGTGCCTGGTTTGAGTCCTGGCTACTCCACTTCTGATTCAGCTTCCTGTTAATATGCACCTGGGGTGGCAGCAGGTGATGATTCAAGTAGTTGGATCTCAACCACTTACATGGGAAACCTGGATTAAGTTTCTGGCACCTGGCCTTAGCCAGGACCAAGGCTGGCTGTTGTGGACATTTGGGGATTGAACCAGTGGATTGAAGATCTCCTCCCCCTCCCCTGCTTTGTGTGTGTGTGTGTGTGTGTGTGTGCATGTGTGTGTGCCATTCTCTCTCTCCTCCTTTCAAATAAAATAAAAAGAAGTAAATGGAAATCTCATGATGACATGAAAGAAGAAATGGAAAGGAAAGAAATGTGAGCTGAGTTGAATTATTTCTTGATTCTTCCTTGTTCATCACACTGCCCTTTCTCGAACCTTCCCATCTGATCTCCCTAGTCATGACCAAGACAGTTCCTTCTCTCACAGTCTGCTCTGTTCCTGAAATGAAAATTTAGCACAAGGAATTTGCTTCCCTATTACATTTCTTTTTGCATCTAAAACCACACCAGTATGTAACACTGTCTCTCCTGGAGTTAAATAACAAACACAAAAGACAAGCAAAACTCACAAGAGGTGGTTAGAGGATAAGATTTTTATGTCTTTTGTGTTTCATGCTGTTTCAAAGCAAAAGCAAAAACAATAAAATCAAAAAACACACTGAAATACAGCTGAGGAAATCTGATAAGATTATTTTCACACACATGTCTTAAATATAATGTTTTACAATTAGAATGCTAATGCAGCATCATATATTCAAGCACCCTTCTAGGCAAGGTTGAGAACCTAATAAAGAACAATTCAGCTTTCACATATTGGCCATTATCACCTACACACACCTTCCAGCCAAGTTTGGTTTAAATCTTAACTTTTCCATTTGCTATCAGTGTAATTGTGGAAAGAAAATTTAATCATTTTGTGTGTGGCTCAATTTTTACTACTCTGCAAAATGATACCTACCAAAAGGGTTATCAAAGCGGAATAAGTGAACTAGTTATACACAGGATGCACTGAGAAATGTACTTGGCACAGGTAAGCAGGCAACACCATTGCTACTATGATTATTATTACATAGCATTCTCTTTCTACATAGGTTGCAAATTTCCAAACATTGGGATGAACTAAAATATAGATATAAATGGGTTGGGACTTTTGTAAATTCCTGTGACAGAAATTTTAGCATCATGTCCAAATTTGTGTGTGTAGAGTAACAGATTGTTCTCCTTAAGCTCATCTAATAAATAATAACAAATATGTTTGAGTTGAAAACCTAGGATTTTAATTAACACAAGACATCTTTAGGGGCCACAGCACAGAATCAACCTTCAGGGGATGATGTTGTAGTATTTCCTTCAGTAAAAATTAAGAAATGAACAGCAAATTCTCTTCTCTGGTTGATTTAAAATCCAACACCTGAAAGGCAGACTGTCAGTTATTTGACCCTTGCAGTTCTTTGCAGCCCCGTTACTCCACTTTGTTACAGCTATTAGTGGTCAGACTCTGGAGAGTTTCTTTATAACCTTCCAGGGTTAGGGCCTCATGAAGGCTTGATTTCAGCTCTACATGATATGATTTCTCAGGAATGGACAGCTCTTCAATACAGAAAGTAACTGCTGGTTTCCAGAGCCTCTTGTGGCTAATATATGTTCCTATAGTGGACCATCTACGGTAGCTAAAGGTTGATAGGATAACCAGATGGTAATAAGAAGGAAACACTATAAGCTAACTGGAGTAGGAGTAGGGTGGGTGGGTCGGTGTTGTGGCGTAGCAGGTAAAACTGCTACCTGTAATGCCAGTGTCCCATATGGGTGTCATTCAAGTCCCAGCTGCTCTACTTCCCATCCAGATCCCTGCTAATGGTCTGAGAAAAGCAGTGGAAGATGGTTCACCTGCTTGGGCCCCTGCATCCACATGGGAGACCCGAAAGAAATTCCGGGTTCCTGGCTTCAGCTTGGCTCAGTCCTGGCCATTGTAGCCACTTGTGCAGTAAACCAGTGGATGGAAGACCTCTGTCTCTCTCTCCCTCTCTGTAACTCTGCCTTTCAAATAATAAAATAAATCTTCAAAAAAAATGTTCACTCAGGTACAACAATCCCTTATATAGCAGTACTATATATGAGTACTAACAGGCTCCCCTCCCAGCCTGCTACAAAAACTAGAAGGCAGCATTAACCTCATTCCAAGAGATTAAAGAAACAAGGGCAGTGCCATTGCCCTTCTGATCTAGTGGGTTCCTGGGGAGGCTGCACTGAACTCTCCACTGTCCCTCTCCTATGCCACATCAGGAAGTTTCAAAAAACCAGCCTGTTCCCACGTGTCCTCTGTTAAAACATCCAATAGGGCTGCTAGGCTTGGTAGTAAACTACAGGGAATGAACTTGAACAAGTGGAAGTTCTTCTAACCCAGGCCACCCATTTGTTAGTCTGACCTACTTTATCTCTCATTTACTGTTAAGAATGGGTATGGCATCATGCCAATCCAACCAGGTATGCCCATCATAGTCTATTAGTCTGGAAAGTAACAGATGTCAGCCCCTCTCATGCCCATGCCCTTTCAATAATACCTAAACAATATACACAATGTGACAGCAAAAGCAAGCTACTACACCTCTATCATTAAGATCCCTATTGTGATATTTAGGAATGCTTCTTTTTCTTTAATAACAACATAAATTAGATAAATACAAATTCAGTTATCAGAAACCATTCCCCATTTCTAATTTGAGAACCTCTAATTTTTAAGGCTGTTTTCTGCATACCAAATTCTTTCTCCCACCCCTGATATATCCAATATTAAGCAATAACAACATGCCAAATTCTATAAAACGTAAAACCTAAAAAAAAAGACATTTTATTTGAAAGGCAGAGTTACAGAGAGAGGGCGAGAGAGACAGCGAGATCTTCTGCCTTTAGGTTCACTTCTCAAATGGCTACCGTAGCCCAGTGTGGGCCAGGCCAAAGCCACCAGCCAAAAACTGCTTCTGGGTCTCCCACATGGGTGGCTGAGGCACAAGCACTTGAGCCACCATCCACTACTTTCCCAGGTACATTAGCAGGGAGTCTGATCAGAAGTGAAGCAGCCTGGACTCAAACCAGCACACTTATTGGATGCAAGTGTTGCAGGTGGCAGATTAACCTGCTGTGCCACATCAGCAGCCCCACACCATCCTTCCGTTTTATGGGCTGGCTTCAGAATCCACACTTCAACAGGCTACAACAGCTGCAGCTGTACCTGAGATTTTCCTGTATTTGCAGCTAATCCAATAAGAAACCTTTTCCCACCTAGGATTGTTAGTGTCAGCAACAGCTCCTCGAGAACATGCGTTGAAAAGATATTTCATCATTCCAACAACAGCATTAATGGGGTCTAAAAAAAAACCAATCTCACAAATGCCACAGATTCCAAGGGACTCAGAGTGTCTGCCTATTCACCACCTGACTATCATAGCTTGGGAGCCCATAAGCTGTCCCTGTGGCCATCCCCGGCACCCAACATACCTGTTGCCCCAAAATTAGCCTTTGAAAGGGGCATCATGCTCAGGATGCACAGAGCACATCTGGATTAAATTTCTACTGAGACCCAGTGTGCAAAAATCTTTCCCCTACCACTCTTACACTTTTGTAAATTGCCAGAACAATAACAAAAACGCTTCTCTTGTATTTCACGTTGTCTCTCTGCCCTCCCACATGCAAAGTCTGAAAGACTAGGGAGCGCTAGCCTCAAGAGTGCTACTCTGTTCTTTAGAGATGGTTTCTTTACAAGGCAATGAGGTGGCAAAGGACATGCCTTTCCTGCATACCTTGGCAACCACACACTGCTGGCTGCTGCGCTCATGAATGCTGGCCTTTCACTGCCATCTGGACATGCCCACGGGTATAAACATTTTTTCATGAAGAGGACCAGGGAACACACATTACACCAATAAACTTCTTGAATGACAAACACAGCCATGCCATATGTTGGGGCAGATATATCACATCAGAGTTGAGATAACATATGTCTGCCTCTCATGGACAAGGTCAAATAAATGTCCATTTATACATCCTTCAGCGAATGGCCTGAGTTAGACTGGGGAAAGAAACATATAGAGGGAGGTAGAAAGAGGCTGCTACTTTAAAAAAAAGAAGACCATTGAGTTGGCCCCAATAGTAAACACACCTCTTTAAAGAGTCCAGGGAAAGCCATTCATTCTTCACCCATGCTGCCCTATGTGGAAGCCCTAGAGTAAGGGCTCCTTCCCTTGGCTTGGTGAAATAAGACTGGCACCTACCCCACTCAAAAGCATTTTTATGTTCTTCATAGACAAACATTACAGGCAAAATTCTTAGTATATTTATTTATTTATTTAAAGACTTATTTTATTTATTTGAAAGAGTTACAGAGAGAGGTAGAGACAGAGAGAGACGTCTTCCATCTGATGGTTCACTCCCCAATTGACTGCAATGGCTGGAGCTGCGCTGATCCGAAGCCAGGAGTCAGGAGCTTGTTCCAGGTCTCCCACGTGGGAGCAGGAGCCCAAGGACTTGGGCCATCTTCTACTGCTTTCCGAGGCCATAGAAGAGAGCTGGATCGGAAGAGGAGCAGCCGGGACACGAACCGGTGCCCATATGGGATGCTGGGGCTTCAGGCCAGGGATTTAACCCACTGCGCCACAATGGCGGCCCCTCTTAGCATATTTATAAGAACACAGACTTTGTATTTGATTGGGGGTGGCAGAGGAAAGGATCGAATGAGGCCTCTTTTAAGTTTTCCTGTAAACATGGTTGTTATCAACTAGATAGGGTATCAGTCATATCCTGTTTTAAACGTAATTCTTCAGTGTGTCCACTTTTTTATTTGGATGCTATGAGCCTTGGTATAAAACATTTTAGTAATTTACTAGTTTCTTAGGTGTGATATATTTTATATATCTAGACCATGTTCACTCATAACAGACACAGACAGAAACAAAATACAGAATCCTAGCCACACTAAAGCTTAGACAAGAAAAATAAATTCTCCCCATGAATCATGATATCTCATAAAAGTGGGTTATGGGACATAAATGTTAGGCAAGGAACTGACAATGATATTCCTACTATGACAAAAATAAATAAATAAGTAAATAAATAGCAACAGGAAGAAAGAGCCAAGAGCTATGGGCAGGGAGCAGCCTCGGAGCTTTCCCAGTCTTGCCACTTGTGAAAAAGACACGTCTTCTAGAAGCTTTTATGGATGGATGAAAGGACCAAAGAGATGTCCAGGTACATTTTCATAAAAATTATATCACCCCTAATATCCCTTCCACAACCACTGACTAATCTGGTCTGGTCTCAAACATAACTTGGGAGGGTACTGGGAATTGTGAAATATGTCCTCTTGCCATCCCAAGAAATGGTATCTTAAGTTTTCCAGTTCAGTTAAAAAAAATCTTTGTTAACCAGTTATAAAAATGTTCATTTTCAAGCTATTAAATTGGCCCTGGTTTTTTTTTTTTTTCTCCCACTTCCACCTCCGCCTTTTGCCTTTAAAAGTTCAGGATGTCTCCAGCAGAAACTGTTACATTCTGTCTAGCAAGCCTGCACTGTGGACAGTGATCTAACCTCTTGGAAAAAAACATGGAGTTCACCCAAAAACTGAGAGAGACATTCTCTCGCCCCAGCCGCCAGCTCAGAGGTTTCAAAGCTCTGGGACAGACCTCGTGAACAGCCTGGGGCTCTAGCTTGTAAGCTGGCAGCGCCAACTCAAACACAGAAAGCACTTCAGCAGGTATAAACAGCAGCCACACACCAGGCCAGGCCCAGAAGGCAGGCTGGGAGGGGGGCAGCCAGCCGCCCAACAGGCTCCTGCCTGCGTCACTCTCCCTCGGCCTCCTCCTGTGTCTGGGGACACATGGAAAAAAAGTCACTCTCCAACTGGACTGGAAGTTGAGGAAATCAAAAATCTCAGATTAAACAAATATAAAAATATCTTTCCTCTGAAAAAGAAGGCCTTACTGGTGCACACACACACACACACACACAAACATCCACGCAGCAAGAAGTCCTCTGTAATCATCTTGATTTGCTTGAAAACAGCAACACTGGCCTTTGATGGGGTAGAACAAAAATACAGCTCTTTCCTCCTTCTGCTCATTGGTCTTAGAGTCTTCTCAGAGCCTGGCCTTCCCCAGGGGCCCACCACACCCTTTTAAACACACGTGGCTTTCACTGCACGACACTGATGGCTGGCTTGGTTTGCCACTCTGACATAGCTCTCATCTCAGTGGTTCCAGATCAAGATGCCTGACTGCACATTTGAATAAGAAAAGCGAATAGCCCTCCCACTTCAAAGGTCATCAAGCCTCCTTGTAGACATTAAACCCCCCCCACCCCCGCCCTGGGGAGCACTCCCTCCACCTACTCAGTTTGTAAAGCAAGATCATCCATTGCTAGTACTACTCATTCACACATCAACAGTTTTCTACATTCCATTCCCCTAAGAGAGTTTGTGGGCAAAGGTACCTTCTAATAAGGAATACTGTTTACTTTTAAGTCTACATTTCCTTATACTTGTACTCTATTTTGTATCTTGTTAAAGATCTCTTAGTAACCTCTGTTTCAAAAATTAAAAAATTACTGTCCTGCACTCATTCACTCAAGTAGCATTTATTGAGTGTCTACTGGATGCACTATGTGGCTATTAGATACAACTAATTTCAAGTCCCTATCATCAAGAACCATGGCATTTATGATGATACTTCAAAAGGCTCAAGGCAAGGGATACTATGAAAACACTATGAATGGATTACAACAATGTTTGTACCAAAATAAAATTATATATATATTTTTTATTTGACAGGTAGAGTGAGACAGTGAGAGAGAGAGACAGAGAGAAAGGTCTTCCTTCTGTTGGTTCACTCCCCAAATGGCCGCCGTGGCCGGCACTGCGCCAATCCAAAGCCAGGAGCTTCCTCCTGGTCTCCCATGCGGGTGCAGGGCCCAAGCACTTGAACCATCCTCCACTGCACTCCCAGGCCACAGCAGAGAGCAGGACTGGAAGAGGAGCAACCAGGACTAGAACCTGACGCCCATATGGGATGAAAAAGCAGTAACAATAAGGCCTGGTTAATTTGACTAAATTAGTTTCACCATAAAACTTCTATATTACAAAAGATAGAAACATGTCTTGAGTTCTTTTATGTTTTTGATAATTTATGTCCTTTATTCTTAAGATTCATTTTATTTATTTGAAAGGTATAGTTATACAAAGAAAGAGAGAGGAGGGGGAGAAAGCAGAGAGAGGGAGAGAGAGAGATCTATTTTCCATCCCCTGGTCACACCCCAGATGGCTCCAACAACTGGGCTTGGGCTAGGCCAAAGCCAGGAGTCTGGAACTATATCCAAGTCTGCTATGGATGGCAGGGGTCCAAACATTTGAGCCCTCTTCCTCTGCTTTCAGAGGTGTGTTAGCAGGGAGCTACATCAGAAGTGGAGCAGCCTGAACTCAAACCAGCACTCATGTGGGATTGCTGGCATTGCAGGCAGTGGCTTAACCTGCTGTACCACAATTTGCCACCTACAGCATTTTTCAATAAAGGGCACAGAATCAATTGGACACCCATAGAAGTAAATACAACTATTGACCACTTTCTCATATCACATAAAATCAGTTAAAGATGGACTGTAAATCCAATGAAGAAAGACAAAATAATAAAACCTCTAGTACAAAACAGAGGAGAATGTCTTCATGACTGTAGGCCAAGATCTCTTAAGCAAGACACAAAATGTACTAATTATAAAGGAATATTTTAAAAACAAGAGTTTATTAAAATTAAGAACTAATCATTTATTTCATTTGAAAGGCAAAGAGACACAAAAAGACAGACAGAACTCCCATTTTCTCTCCAAATGCCCACCTCTGCTTGGGCCATATTATGGCAGGCTGAAGCCAGGAGCCAGGAACTCAATCCAGGTTTTTCACAGTGTGGTAGGGACCCAATCACCTGAGAAACTAGAATCCAGCCCAGACTTGAATGCAGGCACTCCAAAATGAGATGTGGGCTTCCCAAGTTGTGTGTCTTAACCTTTAGGCCATCTGCCCCAAAACTTACTAAAGACATGATTAAGAGACAAAAAAATCTCTGGTTACATATATCATAACATATTATACACATGCAAGGATATATATCCAGAAAAATAAAGAACACTTACAAACAAATACAACTTGATTTTTTTTAAAGGTGAAAATGATTTGAAAAGTTGCTTCACAAAAAAAGAACATCCAAAGGATCAATAACCACAGGAAAGATGTTAAACCTCACCAATTATAAGGAAAATAAATATCACTGTGATTTGCCACTATACACCTATCATAAAGACCACAATTTTAAAAATAAGTAATGCCAAGAATTGGCAAGAATATACAACTGGTACTGGCCTCCATTGCTGGCACTATGATAAATTGGCACCATTACTTTGGAAAATTGGCAATGTTGACTGGACACTTACCCAGTGAAGTAACACTTCTACTGAGGAAAATATCCAAAAGAAATATGCATATATATATATATATATATATATATGTTGAAAGGCATGTAGAAGAGTCTTAACAGGGTAACGGTCAACCACATAAAAAAGCAGTGAATGATTTACAGTATGTATATTCTCACAATAAAATACCTACAGATCAATGAATATGGATACTTAGAACAACAAGGATAAGCAATAATCATCTCATACAAACACAGTGTTGAGGGAAAGAACTCAGACATAAAAGGAGATAAAATGAATGGTTGGTGCTACAAATAGGATAGGGCTTAAAGTGGAGTAGGAGAGTCTAATAAGCACCAGTGGGGAATCAAGTGAGGCTGATGGAGTGATGGAAACCCACACAGTCTTGATTGGGGGTTGGCTACATATTTTGTTTCACTATGTTGAGTCAATCCATATAATATGTATGCACCATTCCATATGTCTATGCTACTTCCACTGATAGTTTAACTTAAATAGTGTAGAGAAAACAAATATTCTTTATTCACCAACAAAGGATCTATAACTTGTTCCTTAGAGAGCAATTTGGAAATGCTAAACAATTGAATAATCTGATTTCTATGAGTTTATCACATGCATTTTCATTTGTAATAAGACAATAAAAAGATATTAAATGCATAATTTTTGAAATATTTAGATGTCAGGCATTCTTTTAGAAACTTTACATGTATACATGAACTGATTGATTCCATTAAATCTATGAGATAGCTGATGTTATTTCCCCCAGATTAACAGCATTATTTGTAACAAAAAAATAAGAAACTTGGGGCCAGCACTGTGGCATAGTGGTAAAATGCTGCAGTGCCAGCATCCCATATGGGCACTGGTTTGAGTTCCAGCTGCTCTACTTCCGATCCAGCTCTCTGCTATGGCCTGGGAAAGCAGTAGAAGATGGCCCAGGTGCTTGGGCCCCTGCACCCATGTGGGAGACTGGGAAGAAGCTCCTGGCTCCTGGCTTTGAATCCATGCAGCTCCAGCCATTGCAGCCATCTGGGAAGTGAACCATTGGATGGAAGACTTCTCTCTCTCTCTCTGCCTCTGGCTCTCTGAAACTCTGCCTTTCAAATAAATAAATAAATAAATCTTTTCAAAAATGAGAAACTTAAATAATCCCAATGAGAAAATAAGTAATATATCTTTTTTTAAAAAAATTTATTTGAGAGGCAGAGTTACAGAGAAACGGAGAGACAGAGAGAAAGGTCTTCTGTCCACTGGTTCACTCCCCAATTGGCTACAATGGCTGGGGCTGGGCTGATCCAAAGCCAGGAGCTAGGAGCTTCCCCTGGGTCTCACACATGGGAGCAGAGGCCCAAGTGCCTGGGACATCTTCCATTGTTTTTCCACGCCATTAGCAGGGAGCTGGATTAGAAGTGGAGCAGCCAGGACTTGAACTGGCACCCATATGGGATGCTGGCACCACAGGCAGAGGTTTAACCTACTGTGCCACAGCATTGGCCCAAATATTATATCATTATATAATAAAATGAATGAGGTAAATATATATTGAAGTTATTCTTATTTATTTACAATTAAATCTTATTTATTTACAATTAAAAATACAGACTAAAATTATTATTTTAGAGGTCATTCTGCTTTAAAAGATAAAGATAAGCATATAAGGATACTTCAAAAAGCTCATGGGAAGACAGAATTAAAATATGAGTGTTTTTGTACAAAAACATGCCTTTTTTTTTTTTTTTTGACAGGCAGAGTGGACAGTGAGAGAGAGAGAGACAGAGAGAAAGGTCTTCCTTTGCCGTTGGTTCACCCTCCAATGGCCGCTGCAGCCGGCGAGCTGCGGCTGGCGCACCGCGCTGATCCTATGGCAGGAGCCAGGTACTTATCCTGGTCTCCCATGGGGTGCAGGGCCCTAGCACCTGGGCCATCCTCCGCTGCACTCCCTGGCCACAGCAGAGAGCTGACCTGGAAGAGGGGCAACCAGGACAGAATCCGGCGCCCCGAGCAGGACTAGAACCCGGTGTGCCGGCACCGCTAGGCAGAGGATTAGCCTAGTGAGCTGCGGCGCTGGCCAAAAACATGCTTTTTAATTTGTTTTTTATTCAAGAAGCAAAGAGAAAGACAGTGAACAGAGACATAGATACATACATAGAACTCCCCATCACTGGTTAACTTCTCAAGTGCCTGCAATGGCAGGGACTAGGTCTGGCCAAATCCAGGAGCCAGGAAGTCAATACAGATCTCCCACGTGGGTGTCAGCAACTCAAGTAGTTGAGCCATCATCTGTTGCCTCCCAGGGTGTGCATCAACAGGATGCTGGAATCTGAAACGGAAACAGGACTCAAACCCAGGCACTCTGATATGGGATGCAGGCATCACCGTCTGCATCTTACCAGTAAGCTGAATGCTTACTTTGGTGCAAAAATAGTTTTGAAATGTATGCATATTAATTTTCATAATATGCATTTTCCATGTATCAGAAAAAACTGGTGCCAAAATAAGCTCTAATTTTTAATTCATTTTTAAAGTACCTCATATACATACATAGAAAAAAACCTGGAGGATACAAACCGTTGAACTGTTAAGGTTGCTCTGGCAGGTGGGACTGTGGGAAGTGTTTATTTTTTTTAATTTACACATTTCTCTATTGAAGGACTGCGGTGAGTAATGTATTCTATATATTATTAGGAATAAAAATGTAACGCCATTCTTCAACAAAGGTAATAATACATCTTAATTTGTCCATCCATAAGCTCAACTAGAACTCAAAGGAATATGGAGTAAATAAAGAGAACAAATCACCTTAAAATACAAATAGTAAGGATTAAACAAAATACGTTTCAACATTCATATACCTAAACCCTTTCACATTTTTTTCAACCAGCTCTTGAGAGTGATCTTTAAATCTATTTCCTCTGAATAATACAGGATTATTTTTTAGTATTCTCTGTGAAAAAAAAATTATGTCTAAATTTATTACCTCTTTGTTTTAGTAACATTAAATAGAAACTTTAATTCACAAGATTTTAGAGTAAATTTTGTAAAATAATGCAAGTGTAAAAACCATTAGTGGCAACAGCACTCGCTAAATACTGACATCTGACTGTGTGAGAGATCAAGTTTAGCAGCTTTGAGGTATCTACTTCAAAAAATGAAGGTATATGGAAGGAAAATAAGTCCTTGGCACTCAGGTCAACAGAACTTCTACTTAGAGAACTGGCGTTCAGCCTTACCTAACTAAAAAAGAATGTTGTCAAGAGTTGGATTTCAAAATATGTGGGCTAAATTGTAAGACATAAACAGGGTATTTATATGTACACAAAGAATTTAGGAAAATCCATAGCCAGGAGACATGTAATTCAAACTGAAATATTTACAGCCTTTCCTCCTCTCTCTCTCTCTCTCTCTCTGTCCCTCTCTCTAGGTCTTCTGATTAAACAATTCATCAAGAAGATAGATGGCAAGCCCTTTGGTAGTCATGCCTAAAAGGTCAGAAGATGCTGGCCAGAAGAAGGGAAAAAAAGAGAAAGAAACAAAAACAAACAAGGGACTTGAAAGTACTGTGAGAATCCAAAGCCTGGCACTAGATTTGGCAACAGGTGAATTTTCTTTGGAGGGTATTAATTTTGTAAGTCAAAGCTATTAAAACCTGACTTCCCGTTTCACGTCTGGAAGGCATAATGCACGGGCCTCCTGCTCCAGTTCTCCCTAGGGGCTGTATTTTATCCAACTAGTCCCACTCCCTTCACAGACTCATATTTTAAATGCAAGATCTACTGGCCGACACCATTCATTTAGTCTTGCCACATACTGTGCGGAAGTCTATGTCAATGTTAATCTGGCCTTCCCGGATGAGTATACATGCCCCTACTAAATGCATAAAACCACGGTTCCCAAAAATGCCTCATAATACTTTTAAATTTCAGGAAAATGTCCAATATCCTTTTCCCGCAAAACTCAGTTGGAAATAGACTAATTGCCATTCATTTATAAAACAGGCATTCACCACCCTTTATTTTCTGCTTATTCCTTTAAGATGTCTGACTCAGAATCCTTTGAGCACACTGGGATCAATCCATCACATTTTCTTAACATGTAGAGTCTCCTACTCTTTATCCTAAAGGATTGTCTTCCACCTTTTCCATGTTTCCTCTTAAACCTCAATTCCTAATATATTCTGTCTCATCAGTGCCATTGAAGGGGATTAATCAATGACCCTTTCTGATCACAATCCTTCTGCTTGTGTCCCAACTCTCAGCCCCTCTTACCCAATCTCCCTTCTCTTTCCTATATCATTCATTCTTCCCCTCCCCTTCTACTAACTATTATGTAAATAAAACCACTACTCTTCTCATCTTTCAAAACCCTCTCTTGAAACCACTTATCCCCTAAGGTACTGCCCTTTCCCTCTGCCTGCTGTCACAAAACCCCCAGGAGTACTATTTACAGGGGATGCCTCCAATTCTCTCCAGCCATTCTCTCTTCAGCTCATTTCACATCACCACTCCACAGGACCTGCTTTGGTCAACAGTGCCAAGAACTTCCACACTGCTAGGTCCCACGATCATTCCTTGCTCATCATTTAATTGTTCAGTTGTCAACATCTGATGTAAATACTGCAATGTCCTGAGATCATGTTTCCTCCCTCACTTAACCCAGCTCTAAGACGGGACTACTTTTCTGACTTTCCCTGACCCATCTATTTCTTCTCAGTCTCCTTTCTGGGTCTACGACCTCTCCCAGTTGGCAGTTCCTCAAGACCCCATTGTAGGTGCTGTTCTCTGAGGTTACCTGCCCTCTAGGTAATTTCATTCAGGCTCATGGCTTTAGTATCCTGTGTTTGCTTAGCACTCCAAGATTTATATTTCCACCCTGACCTCTTCCCTCACAAGCTGCGCACTCGACACCTACCGTGGGTTGATACGTATCACAAACTGAACTGCTAAAAACTGAGTTTCTCCACAGCCAACTAAAAATTGTGCCTCCCATACTCTTTTCTACCACAGTAAATGGCAACGCTATCTGTCTATTGGCTCAGGGCAATTCATCCTGTAATCTTCCTTTGCTCTCCCATCTTAAATACAACAGGAAGCTCCGCTGGATTTAGTTACGAAATATATCCAGAAACCAAGCAGTATTTACCACCTCACCTGCTATTATCCTGGGTCCACATCCCTATCACAATCATTTAGCTTACTGCAAAAAATGCCTAACTAGTCTTCCTATTTGTACCATTCTTTATTCACTCTCCACTCAACACAGCTGACAGAGGCCCTTTTTAAAACACAATGTGTTATGGCCGGCGCCGCGGCTCACTAGGCTAATCCTCCGCCTAGCGGCGCCAGCACACCGGGTTCTAGTCCCGGTTGGGGCGCTGGATTCTGTCCCGGTTGCCTCTCTTCCAGGCCAGCTCTCTGCTGTGGCCCGGGAGTGCAGTGGAGGATGGCCCAGGTGCTTGGGCCCTGCACCCCATGGGAGACCAGGAAAAGCACCTGGCTCCTGGCTCCTGCCATCGGATCAGCGCGGTGCGCTGGCCGCAGCGCGCCGGCCATGGCGGCCATTGGAGGGTGAACCAACGGCAAAAGGAAGACCTTTCTCTCTGTCTCTCTCTCTCACTGTCCACTCTGCCTGTCAAAAAAAAAAAAAAAAAAAAAAATCACAATGTGTTATGTCACTCCTCTGCTCAAAACCTTGCAATAGCTCCTTTTGTCAAAGTGAAAAGCATAGTCCTTACAACAGAATTCAAGGACTCCTTCTCATTCTTGCTCCCTTTACCTGTTACCATCACTTAATTGCTGGGTACAGTACTATTCTACCACTTTAACTGTATCATGATTTATCTGAAGCGAAAACTTTCCATTTGGCTATCTTTGATAAAATCTTCATTTCAGAAATGGAACCAAGTGAAATCTTTCATTACTAGACTTGTGTTCCGGACATCTGCCAAGTTAAGGCTGCTGGTTGCTAATACCAGCATAGCTCTGACATGTAGAGCACCTTTTCTTGGAAGTATATTTGGATGACTCAAAAAGTTCATGAAGAAATGGAAAAGCTAAGTTTACTCTGCTGCAGAAAACATTCGAAATCCATGCATAGTGTTTGCATAATGTCATTTTCCTTAAACTTTTTGAAGACCCTCAAATTTCCTAAGAAAATTCTACAGAAGAAAGAAACAACAAGCAGCCCTCCACAATCTTTAAAATTTAGTTAAATGGTACTCTACGATCAAATTGCATGATAATGACACTTTGTTAACTTTTCAACTTGTGTTTTTCTCTAATTATTGGCACCAGGATTCCTACATTCTGTGAACTTCTTGGCAAAAACCACATGTGATGTTTCTTTAAAGAGAGTCCATTACATCCTCTAGATTTGTTTCATTCACTTTTCAAAATTGGGAGGAAAAATCATTTATAACAAAATTGGAAGAAATTGAAGACAGCGCCATTGGCAAAGAATTTCTTAGTGACCTACTTCTTGTTTCTGAATCTGAAGTCTCATTTCTTTAAATAAAGCACTGCTAAAGCTAACCGCTGTTGAATCAGGCTTTGGGTGGTAGCTTCTACCCAAAAGTGGCTGGGCCTGCTCTATGGTCACCAAAACTCTTCCTGTACCTCCGCATGACACTGCCATGCCCCTTGCACTTGGATCCAGTTGTACGGCTGGGTCCTCCTGTGTGATTTTATTCCACAATTCAGGCTGAAGCACTAAGAAAACTCTCATGTGATTTCCTCCATGCCCTCACTTTCTGGCTGGACACAGAAGAGCTAGCAGAAGATGCTGGGTCCTAAAATATAGCAGAGTAAGTCTGGATTCCTAAAGAACCACAAGGCAGACTGCTCACTGGCCAGGAACATCCACTTTGGATCTGGTGTAAGACAGACTTTTACAGAGGCAGCCCACTGAGATTTTGGAGTTTATCATAGCAGTCATTGTTACCTATCTTAAGTAAAACAGTACTAGCAGCTGTGCCCTCAGAGGTAACTGGCATATAGTCCTATCCAAGGCATGTCCTCCAGGTGTCTGGCAAGAGTGCATACAAAACAAATAAACAGCACAACATCCAGAAAAACCGACTTTCATCTGTTTTACTCAATGACTACCACAGCACGGCAGAAGTAAATTAAAGTTTCCCAGAACTAAGGAAAGAGTTTTTACATACAAATTGAAATGATGTGGAATGTAGCTGATTAGTGAATAAGAACCTTTCTTCATTCTTTAAATCAAAGTCGAATTGAATTTTCGCCTTTATGCTCCCAATAGCAATCAGGCTAGTATTTCAGAATCTTTTTCCCAAGAAGAAAGACAACAAAGAGCAGCCCCACACCTGGACCCAGTGGCTTTGATTAGTGTCTGGCCTGTGAAGACATGCAGACCCAAATGTCTTCTCAGAACACAGAGACGGAGTGCAGCTTCTGATTTCAGTTGCCCTAGAGAAAGGAAGGGCTGCATCCTTGTTCTACTGCATGTGGGCTACCGATGTTATTTATATGTTATTTGGCTGTTCTGAACCTCCAGTTTCCTCAGTGTAAAAAGAGAGGGATAAAAGGACATATTTCATAGGGATATTCTAAGAATTAAATGAGGTGTGACAGGTAAAGGACTCCCACACAGTGTTTGGCACATAGTAAGGAACTCTGTAAGTGGTGGCTATTTCCTTATTTCAGCACCTTATATGCAAAATATCCAAGGTTCTAAGATAAACTTCTTTTTAACATCATCCATCCTTTCAATCCATCAGAAAATTAAAAACAGTAAACCTCCTCCAGTATCGGAATGATGTGGTTTTGAACACATGAGGAGAATATTATGTAAATATGTTTGGACACAAAAGATGCTTCAAATATTTAATAAGAGGTCTTCATAAAGATTTCCCCACACTGAATGACAAAGATGAACAAGGAGTTATTCCCCCCCCCACACTTTATGATCATGACCAAATGACTCAACACATGTGAGAACAGGTTCTGAAGACTGCCTACACAAGTGTATTTGATAATTTTTTTTTCCGGGGCCAGCCCTGTGCCACAGCGGGTTAACACCCTGGCCTGAAGCACCGGCATCCCATATGGATGCCGGGTCGAGTCCCAGCTGCTCCTCTTCTGATCCAGCTCTCTGCTATGGCCTGGGAAAGCAGTAGAAGATGGCCCAAGTCCTTGGGCCCCTGCACCCATGTGGGAGACCCGGAAGAAGCTCCTGGCTCCAGGCTTAGGATCAGCACAGCTCCAGCCATTGCGGCCAACTGGGGAGTGAACCATTGGATGGAAGATCTCTCTCGCTCTCGCTCTCTCTCTGCTTCTCCTCTCTCTGTGTTACTGACTTTCAAATAAATAAATAAATCTTTAATTTTTTTTTCCTTTTGGTTAGGAATTGATTTCCAGGAGCCAATCAACTAAAGGAAGATGGTGACCCTTCAGTTACTGCATCATCAAGAAATGGTGTAGGTGAAGGGGTCTGGGACAGAGCAGTGATACGGGGCAGGTTGGGCACTCAAGAGACTTGGAGTAACGGCTAACAACCAATCATCATGGAAACACATCAGTACCTGAATGGCTATCGTGGTGCCTGTCCAGTGATTATCAGCTGGACTTAACTTGCCTCATATCCCCCAAAAATGGGGAAATTAACTTAGAATTCTTAGTACTTATCTCTCATTTGCTACCCTACTGACCTTCCCCTTTGTTATTACTAGAAAATTCTTAGTTATAAAACACATGAGACATAGTCCTGTTGCTACACATATACATGTATCTTTCAAAATTAGTAGAAGCCCAAAATATAGTTAGTGCTCAACTATTCATGTACAAAACAAGTTATTTCTGAGCTATGCATATCAGATAAAGGTTAATAAACCTGAAATAAAAGACTTTCTGCATTCATTTGGTTCCAGTTTTCCCCATAGGCAGATAGTCACTGAGAATACAGTTTCATTTTATGAGCTTCTGAAAAAACCAAAAAGACAGTCTCCTGTCAACCAATCCCCTAAAACATATTGGCTATTCAATGTTGCATTCTCTGAGACTTGTCTCCTCTTCCGAAAAGTGAAAAAGACCAAATAATTTTGGAAGTACTTTCCAGATGCAATGTTCTGAGATCCTACCTTGAAGTTGAGATCTTCAATCACAGTGAATCACGTGGGCAGCCAAAGGAGTCTAGTGAGACTGTATCCAGTGTTGGAACCCTGATGCAACATCTGCTTGACCATCTCCATTGAAAGAAAATTTACTGCTGCCTGATGCAGTACAATCAAACTTCTACCATCTATTTGCAATAGTAGGTTCTTCCTTATAGTAGAGTTCTCCAAGGAAGCAGAACAAATTTCAAATATATAACTGGTTGTGTGTGTGTGTGTGTGTGTATAAAATTGGTTTGGGGTATACACATATACAGAATGCATGAGTACATATTTATAGTGTCATGCAATGATGGAGGCTGAGAAATACCAGGCTGCCATCTGCTAGCTGGAGACTCAAGGAAGTCAGTTTTAGAATTCTGGTCTGAGCCCAGCAGACTGAGAAACTGCAGAGTCATGGTGTAAATCCAATCCAAGGGCAATAGAAGATGAGATGAGATGTCCTTACTCAAGCAGATAAGCAAAAAGAGTCAAATTCCTTCTTCCTCCACCTACTCAGGCACTCCACAGATTGGATGCTGCTCTCCCCAATCTACTTTACTGACTTCTCAGACACGAATGTAGATCTCAACTAGAAATGTACACACACACACACACACACAGAAATAATGGGCACCCTGTGCAAAGCCAAGTTAACAGAAAATTGACCATCGTACTTTCTAAAATTGTTATGTAGAGATTGTGAAAATGAAACATTCTATGTAAGTATACTTCTCTGTTAGTATTACTATGTTGAATTTAACAATTCTCTAAACAAACATTAAAATACAGTGTATGTAAACAATCTAGCTTTTGCCTGTTGCCATAGCTGAGGAGAGTGGACATCAATTCTTGAGTTGTGCAGTTCTGAACTAGACCCTATGTATTTCTATGTTCTATTTCTACGCTGATCTTCCTCTTAAGCAAATGTTCTAAGGTGTACTCATGTTCTTGATATCTATGTCTGCATTTTCATGTGGATTTGGGGTTGATATACTTAAAGAATGTGTAAAATTTATATGACATATATATTCAAAAAGGGTAATATTCAGATATTTTCAAAGGATCATCACATTGACTCAAATGTAGTATTACCACTAGCACTTACTAATAATATATTTGAAACAATCACATTAATAATATGTAAGGGAGCTCTTATAAACCAGGTTATAAGATAGCAAGTTTCATTTAGTTAAACTCTGTGAATAATATTCACTTTAAACTTTTTTTTTTGCCATAGCTGTAAGTATCATAATACTATATAAACGGAGTTCAAATCCTTATTCATTTTAATCATAAACTTACTAGTGTTCCAGGAATTGGAATTTACCTCATTGACTCTATACTTTCAAATCAGCTTAAATTATAATTCCTTACAAGGTTTTCTTACAGCAAACAATATATTTAATATTTTGATTCTAGGAAGGCATACAGACTACACACAATCACTACACAGTTAAGCATAACATACGTATGCATAAAATGAGGAGTTGTGTTTGTATTCATAAACTTCACAAACACTACTGGGAACAGACCTAAGAACTACTGTATTTCAGAATAACCTTGATCTATGACTAGATCAAGGCATTTAAAATACATAGGAGTGCCTATCAGGTAAAAGGAACACCCTGTGCAAAGCAACAAAACAAACTGCTATGTACAGCGTGCTTCCATTTCCTGACCAGTAAAACAGAAGTAATACCATGTAACTGTTCTGCCAGATAGGGCAATTGTAGCCACCAGAAGAGAAAAAGTGCAAAAGAATATACCACTGAAACCTTAGCAAGTAACCAACAGGCATGAAGAGGTTAGAAGAGTTGCAACCAGGGTTGCTATCCATCATGTGAGTTTCCATTCTTATTTGAATGTTAACCTGTCTAAATTTCATAGTTAAAAAAAAATTCAAGCCAGAATTTTCTTGAGAACAAACTTCCTCAAGACATTTTAGAATTTCCTGCTTACTTTACTTCTAGCCAAAAGCACTGCAGAAACAGCCACTCGTAATTCTTTCACACCTCTGTTTCCAATCCTGGCCAGACTCTCAAATACGAAAAAGACGTGTTAAGATAGTCAGGGGAAAAGTTCAGTGGATGCTACTGAACCTCTAAAACAAACTTTGGAGCAAAAGTAATGGTAGCTATTTTTTGGTAGTCAGCTTGCGGTCCTTCTATCTGCTGTGATGGTAAATTTACCACCTGGAGTTTTGCGGATTAAACATCTTAATTACTTGTCACGTCTTCTTTTATTTGTATTTCTAATTCTAAGAAGAATAATCCTAAGATTGCCTAAGGCAACAGAACATGCAGAAGGATGCAAACGCTTCCAAACTTTTAACAACACCAAGGCTACATATGTAATATTCAGTAATTTTAGCAATGGAAACACTTGAGAATAAAGTTTTATTTATTTCCTCTTTAATCCATACTAATAAGAATGCCCAAGAAACTCAGAGGAGTATGGAAAGAATAAGGGCCATCAGGTTCCCATGAGATAACCTCAATGTCAAATGATTTCCCTCCAGTTTGGTTCAAAGGAGTAGTGAAGGAGTCTGTGTAGACCTTCTTCAACTAACGGGACATTGAAGACTTTGTAAGGTAGACAAATGGTAGGATGGGGAACAACATGAAGAAAATAGTAGGATTCTTATGGTGAAAAATCTCTATAAGCAAAAGGAGAAATAAGATTCAGCAGATGAATTTTAAGGTACTTTGATGATGTTATCCTTTTAATGGCCATTAGAAGTTAGTGAGTTATTTAGAGGTAAAGGTTAGATGGGCTTAGGGGAATTAAATCCCACAATTTCCAGAAAATACAAATCGTGCACCTACCCTCAGAGGCCTTAGAGTGTATAATTAGAAGAAGTGGCATTCACACATTTCTAGTCAGTCATGGCAGCCAGGACTCCTGTGTTTTGCTTCTTGTTTTTTTTTTTTTTTTTTTTTAACCTAAAAGAAGAAAAACAACAGTGAAACTGAAACCACCAAGTTCAATTTCATGGACCAAATCCCAAAAATAGATCAGACTCAACTTTCTCATGGAAACAAATACAAAGAAAGAAAGAAAGAAAGAATCTGAACTGTTTTACAGTCATCTGAATTTAATACCAAGTCCACAAAGGTAACTTGGTTTTCAGGGGCTCATGTGAGCTGAATTAAACTCCATATGTTCACAAGTGAGCACACGATAGTAAAAATATAAAGGTTATTTAAAAAATACATACTTAGCTCTTTATACCATTGTGTTAATATATAATTGATGGGCCAATTTTGTGGCTTAGTAGGTTAAACCACTGCCTGCAACACCATCATCCCATATGGGTGCTGGTTCCATTCCTACATGTTCCACTTCCAATCCAGCTCCCTGTAATGCACCTGGAAGAAGCTTTAGAAGATGATCCAAATGCTTGGGCCCCTGCAACCTTCTGTCAGACCTGAAGGAAGTTCCAGGGTTGTAGCTTCGGCCTGGCCTAGCTCCAGCCATTGTGGCCATCTGGAGAATGAACCAGGGGATAGAGGATCTCTCTCCCTCTCCATCTCTCCCTCTCTCTCTCTGTAAATCTGCCTTTCAAATAAAATAAATTGAAAAAATAAAAAATATATACAATTGCAAATTATTATAGAAACACTTTTCATAGCTACATGTCAGAATTTTATATATTAGTTTGCCATAAATTCACTTAAAATTAGAGAAATCCTAACACTGCTTAAATTCTGTATTGGAACATTGTTTTCAGTATGCTTTCTTTCGTGTATTATGAAACTATGACTTTAAAAAAATGAAGAGCTCATTTGATATTTGTGTGTCATGGAAACAGATATATAGGAAATATTTTGGGATTATAATTCAATACTTTTCTTCATTACCACATATTAATTTGTAGAAGCCCTTCTTAGTTTAGAATATACTCCAAGAGGAAGAGATTTACCTCGAAGTAGTTTTTAATTAACACATTCAATCACTTCCTTGAAGATGACACATCCATTGAGATCAAGAGAAAAGGATGAAAAGTCTCGCTACACGCTCTTGCCCTGTAGATCTGCCTTTCAACAAACACTTAGGAAGCATCTACTCTAGTGCCACGCACCATGCTGGACTCTAAGATAAGTTAATCCTCAGCACATACTAGGGAAAGAGTTTAACACGCTTCATGTAGAATGCACAGCTCATTGCCCACAAAAACCACAGAATAAGCCCTTTAGACGTGTTAGCTCCAGCAATGATAACAGCGCCAATGAAGATCCCTCTAAACAGGAAGCATCTCATTCCATGCCTTCAGTTTTCACAAATACATAGTGCTACTAATTTCCTTTAAAATAATAACAAGTTTCCACCTGCCAATTCTAGGGTACTGCCAGGAAGAGAATCAGATGAATACAGAAAGATCTACAACCCAATGCATAATGTGATTAGAGAAGTATTAACTAATGCTCTACGGTAGCTCAAAATAGAGTGTGGAACTGAGGGAAGACGGTCTTTTTGTGGGAGTTGATACTTGAGCTGGGTTTTGAATAAAGGAAAATAGTTCACACAGAGTTCAGCTGGATTACAGAATACATGAAGAGAATAACGAGGCCTTATACGTGGCAGCTTTTGAATACTAGGCTAAGAGACTATGTTAGATTTTATTCACCAACAGATAGGAAGCCAGTAAAGGTATTTGAACAGGGGACTAAAGTAAACATATACACAAGGGATCTTCTAAAAACTCATGAAAAATGAGTATTATGAAAACCACTGCACTGATTTCAAAATTCCTACACCAAGTAAACTTTCATTTCTCCATAAATGTTTTGAAGTTCCCTCATAGAGGTATATACGTGTATACGTGAATATTTATGTACATTAAAGTATGAAAGTACTCCAAAATACTTTCTCCTTAGGTATTAATAATTCATCTTACCTGGGATGCAACACCGCAAATCTTCCTGGGTATTAAGCCGTGAAGAAGAGCATTCTGGGGAGATAATGTCTGGTTGCAAAGGACAAGCAGTGAGAGCTGGGGCTGCTGTGCCTTCATCTGCAGTGGGGCCAGCTGACAACAATCTGGAGTGAGCAGCACCTGCAGAAGACTCTGTCCTGCAAGGCCTGTGAATGTGCTCCAGACATGCTGGGGGCTGCCTGCCTGGATCCCAAGACAGATGCCTTGCTTGTACTTGAACCCTTACACATTAAGACTGAACTGCTACTCATCCTGGAGGCTGAGAGCAAGCGCTCCTACTTAGAGTTGGAAGAGATGTAGAAACAGAAAACTTTCTTGTCTTCATTTACAGTGTTGAAGGATTCATCTTCCACTGATGTGCATATCAGTTCCATTAGGACGGTCAAAAACATGGCTGATGAGTTGAAACAACAGAAATTGTTTCTCTCACAGTTGTAAAGGTCAGAGTTCCAAATCAAGGTTTAGGTAGTGCCTTCCTTCTGAATGCTCTACGAGGTAAATCCTTCCTAGCCTCCTCTGGCTGCTTGTGATTACTGGTAATTCTTGGTTTACCATGACTTAATATACACCACTCCAATCTCTGCCTCCACCTTCATGGGGCCTCCTTGTCTATGTGTGTCTGTCTCCAAATTTCCCTTTTTGTATATCAGTCATTAGCTTAGAGCCCATATTAATCTGTTCTGATTTCATCTTAACTTGATTACATCTACAAAGATTCTTTCTAAATAAGGTCACATTCACAGGTCCTAAGGGCTAAAAACTTCAACATATCTTTTGGAGGAAGAGAATTCAACCTCTAACAGTTGTCTTGCCTTGTTGCCCACTAAAGACAAAATACTCTATCTCCCATGATCCGACAGCTATCTCTGGTCCAATGACTCCAGTGATTTAACTAGGGATATGCAGAACCATGAGAAAGCAGGTTCACAGGAGGTGGGGGCACAGAGCTTCAGCTGAAAAAAAACAGCTTCTGATCTGCCAACAGTCTTGATTAACCCTCCAATCCACTGCAAACTGCCCAAGATTTAACCTGCAGCAAGGAAGGAAGCCATAACCAGAAGTGATGATCCACCTGAAGCAACGAACACTTTCAGACACTTCCATTCTGTTTTGCATCCCTGTTGACCTCATTCACTTGGGACGTTCTCTCCCCAGCACTAACTAAACTATATATAACTCAGCAAAACAATTCTGAAAAGCTTGGGCAGGTTTGCTTAGGGGAGCTTATGATACGCAGTTGTAGGGTGGATGTGCTTAAGTATCTGTCCTGAGGCAGCTCAAAAATGCATCATAAAGGAATGTTAGGATCATTCCTGATCTATGCAGAAACAGAAATGCTGACACATTTCTATTTTTTAATTTTGATATTACAAACTCCATTAATGAGCAACAAAACCATTTCTCTAATGAAAAAGAAAAAAATAAAGGCCAGGTTTTAGTATGCGTTTCAGGTTACAAACTTAGAATCAGTGAGAATTTCAACATGCTAGACATGTGGGTAAAAGCATTACAGGGACAGAATTTATTCTTAGGATGTGTCTATGCTCACATCAACCCAGGATAACAACTAGTGACAGCTGGTGGGATTTACTATAATGTGACATCTTCTTTATTGTCTTAGTAAGTTATGATAAATTATTTGTGTGGCCACTTGTAAAAATTATTGTTTTCACATCTGCTTATCCTATGAAATTCTAAACTCCAAGAAGATTGAAGATTGGGCCTCTATTTGCTATGCTTCTATATCTATGATGCCCATTATATAGTAGGAGTTCAATAGATATTTAGGAAATGATTATAGGTCAAAAATATAGAAACAAACACTTATAAGATTTAAGGTCTTCCTACACAGAGAAAGACCGATGAGTCATTCTGCAGTTGAGGATCATGTCACTGCGTGAGTGTGATTCACAATCAGCCCCATGATTACTGAGCTGGGAGATCATTAATTTTGAAGATTGGCAGACATAGAGTTGACTTAATTTGTATTCCATATAAAATTAAGGCATCAAATCCAATGTCCAGCACTAATTTAGAATGTATGTGGCTGAAATATTTGTTCTTAGCTTGAATTAAAGTTCAATGTTTTCTTTTAAAATAGTAATAAAAATCTGTATTCAAATAGGTTTGTTGTTGGGGCCGGTGCTGTGGCGCAGTGGGTTAAAACCCTGGCCTGAAGCGCTGGTATCCCAAATGGGTGCCGGTTCGAGTTCCTGCTGCCCACTTCCAGTCCAGTTCCAACTCCTTGGGCCCCTGCACCCACATGGGAGACCCAGAAGAAGCTCCTGCCGTTGCAGCCAACTGGGGAGTGAACCATTGGATGGAAGACCTCTCTCTCTCTCTCTGACTCTCCTTTCTCTGTGTAACTCTGACTTTCAAATAAATAATCTTAAAAAACAAACAAACAAACAAAACAAACAAAAAAACCCAAATAGGTTTATGGAAAACTTCCTGAATGCCCAAAAATGAAAGAAACAAACTATAATTGAATCCACATTACTACACTCCAGCATTTGGACTATATTTATATTTTTATATTGTAAGTTAAAAATCTATAATTCCACGAATATATGGAGTACAAAGTGATATTAAGATTTATGAATATAATGTGGAATAATAAAATCAAGCTAAATAATATATATACATTGTCTTTTGTTTTATACCTTCCCAGCACTTCGTGGGCCTGCAATTAAAACAATTACCACATATTCTACATCAGGAATCTACAGACATTATGGGCATAATAACTTTCCATGGTTTTATTCAATAAAATTATTAAGTCTGTGAGTATTCACCATATAATTTTTCTGTATTTGAAATTCTTCACACATTAAGTTAGAAAGGAAGAGCCAATAATTTTCATTGCTTGAATAGACAGCAGGTGCTTACTTAATATATTTGAAAATTAATGAAACTATTACGTTTATACATATATAATTTTTAAAATTTGGAACAAATGATTTCTCTGAGATTCTTCTCTAATATAAGAATATGTTCATATCCAAAGGCACTGGGTTGAACCAAATGATATTTCAATATATCTTCCTGATTAATGTTAACAGACACATCCGGAGTTCAGAGCTCTGCCTTACATTATTCACACATTTAAACATGTGTGTGTGCCTGTTTGTGTGTGTGTTGAATCCTAAGAACCTGACACGGTTGTAGATCAGATACTCTAATATCAGCAGCTTCTTATGATCTAACCTACTAAAGATACTTACAACTTACACCAGATAATTCTATTTATTCAGCAAGCACTTACTTGGTACTGACTTTGTGCCAAGCACTACAAAGTACATAGTGCCGTCTTTCTCTCCCAACGTGTATGTTCTAACAGCGATGTTTATCATGTGCTGTGGAAACACACAAGACATATCCCTAACTCTGATTGACTGACTGGGGGGTGGGGGCGGGGGGAGCTCCATTGCAGACATGACAGGAGTCTGATGAGAGGAGAAGAGGGGAAGACCACGAAGGCACCACCATGCTGTGGCACAGGGGCATGAAACGACTTGTTCAATGGGGAGAAGCTTAGGGGGAGAAGCTCGGAATGTAAGGAGTGTATCAGGAAACTGAGGCAGAAGGTGAAGATTGGGTCACATTGTGAAGGCCAGCCTAAGGAGTTGAGACATTATCCTATTTGTAAAGTCATAATCAGCTCTGATTTTTAAAAAGAGTGATTGTTAGAAAGACAACTGGTGACAGCATGGA
Source organism: Oryctolagus cuniculus (assembly GCF_051225735.1). NCBI lineage: Eukaryota > Metazoa > Chordata > Mammalia > Lagomorpha > Leporidae > Oryctolagus > Oryctolagus cuniculus. The sequence goes on from NC_142871.1 coordinate 36,961,356, forward strand.
GAATAAACTATCATAGGAAGAAGCAGGCCTCTAGGCAACAAGAGACACAGTTGTTGCCATCATCCAAATGAATGGCAGTGGGAGACTGGGAGAAACGGGCTGGATTTAGAGATATTTCTGGTAATAGAACTGTTAGGACTTGGCAAAACAACACTAAGTGTGCTTCTCAACAAATTTGGGAAGTTTTAGTTCATTAGTTCCTAAAATCTTTTTCTGCCTCCTGTTCTCTTGCATTTCCTTTTCAGATTCTACTTATATCCATGTTAGATTTTCTGATATTTTTCTACAATGGACAGGGGCTCTATTCATTTTTATTTTAAGACATTTTCTCTTTTCCTTTTGATACTTAGAATGAATAACTCCTATTATCTGTCTTCAAGTTCATGAGCTCTATTTTTCCACCATCTTCAATCTGCACTTAAGCTCATCTAGTGTTTTGTTTGGTGTTTTTTTCCTTTTAAGATGTTTCAGTTCAATTTCCATTTGATTCATTTTTATAGTTTCTATTTCTCCACTGAAATTGCATCTACTGGTTCATTGTGATCTTATTTTTCTTTACATTTTTATATAATTTTAGCAAGAGATTTAAAATTTTCACTGATAATTCCAATTCCTTGGGATCTTCTTGAAAATGGTTATCACTTGCCTGTTTTCTTCATATATTTAGTAATTTGTTTGGTTCCCTGATTGCTATAGAGAATATATTACACTTCTCTGAAAATCACTGAAGTTTTGTTGATTTGTAATGTGGTAAACTGAAATTCCAAACTGTGTTTTCCCTGTGGTAGCCAGCCTCTGAAATCTCTGTCTAAGTTGCTCAGCCTTGGGTGGCTGCTACTGTTAGGTTAGGCAGGAAAACAGAAACAAGTCCGTGTATGTGAGAAGAACAGAACAGGAAATTCTTAGTGAAAGCAACCTGACATTTGTAGACCAAAAGTACCATCTGATACCACTCCAGGGGAGGTCCTGCACCGCAGAGACGTTCCTGTCCAATAACATTCCCAGGTGATGGAAATTGACAGGAAGATAATCACCCCATATTCATGACAACCACAGTCTGCACACAGATAAGGCACTCGGTCCTCTGCTGAGCAGCTTGCCTGGTCTGTCAGGTGTAACCTTCATTAAACTTTCTTAGTTTGCTGCCCGCTACTCTCTATCTGTTGCCAGAATTCTCTCCTATGGGAGACAAGGACTGATCACTGTTACAACCTTACCAGTTAACACTACCTACCACACACCCTTCCTGGGTCGAACATGTATCCCGACAGAGTAACATGCAGATTTTGAGGCTCTCCCTCCAGGTTCCTTGCTCAGTAAGTATTATACTCCCAAATATGGTGCTGACTAGAGCCTGCCTCAGGTGGAAAGCTTCAAATATGTGAAGCTCATCAAGTGCTGTTCCCTTCTTCCAACACCTTTATTGCCCTTCAGTAGTAACAGAGTTGCTTCATATATATATATATATATATATACACACACACACATATATATATACACATACGTAACTACATACATGTGTGTCTGTGTGTGTGTAATTATGTGTACACACATATATATTGTGTATGATTATACAACTGTTATCATTGGGATGCCATGCTGATGTGAGATACCCTTCCAATTCTTGGAGGTGATCACATCAACATCTAACAAAGACTGGGCATCCCTAATCTGAAAACTGAAAATCCAAAACGCTCTAAAATCGCAAACTGAGCACTGGGATGATGCCACACATGTGGAAAATTCCACACCATGAAATTTAGTTTCATTTACAAAATTGGTAAAACTATGATATAAAATTACCTTCAGGTCATGCATATAAGGTACATAGAAAACATAAAGGAGTTTTGTGTTTAGACTTGTGTCCCACCCCTGCAGTATATGCCAACTTTTCAAAATTCAAAGAACTCTGAAATCCTAAACACTTCTGATCCTAAGCATTTCCAGTAAGGGGTACTCGACCTGCATAGAATTAGATGTATTCTCTGTTTAGAAACTGTTAAACACTATAAATAATAAGATTCTAAAGTAACAATGAATCACAGTAAGGCAAATATAAATAACTCAATTTAAAAAACAGTAAAAGAATGAATATTTCATAGGTTGGAAAAAACAAATGGCCAATAAACATTTTTAAAAGATTATCAAGTCTGGCAGTAGTCAAGTAACTTGAATTATAATAGCAATGATAAATCACATTATTTCTCTGGTAGGCCAACTAACAAAACCAAGAAATAGGTCAATGAGAATTCTTATACACTGCTAATGGGAATATATATTATACGTTGAAAAATAACTCGGTATTTTCTTGAGAAGTTGACTCTTTGCATACCCTATGATCCAGCAATTTCATCCCAAAATATGCACAACCTAGAAAATCTCTTTATTTCTGCACCAATAAAAATGTCCTAGAACATTCAGAGAAACACATTTCATAGTAACAGCCACAACAAAAACAAGAAGTAGGAAGCCAAATTTCCATTTACAAAAAGAATGAACCAATTTTGACACATTCACAAAATTTAATATTAGCAATAATAATGAAGCACTTACACACTATCACGTATAACAAGATTATAAACAAACAAAGAATTAAACAATATATTATTAGATTCATACAGCTAAGCAGTAAAATGATTCTTTTAAAGGCAAACATAAAAACTCAGCATACGGGTTACCTCTTGGGAGGAACCAGAATAGATAAGTAAGAACCAAAATGTATAAGTGTTTTGCAAATTCTTAAAGAGATGATGATTCACAAATATTCTTTTAAAAATATGCTTCATAAATTATTCACATTTACATGAAATTTTATAGTATAAATTTTTATAATAAGATATAAGACAAAAAATGGAAAATCATAGAAACAAATGATGATAACCTAGTCACAGAAGGGATATCTTGCAGCCATGTTTTCAGTTGAAGTATATTTATATATTTGGCTAAAAATATTTGGTAAATTCCAACTAGAGTGGTATTTAAATAATTATGTAATCAGAATTTTTTTAGAATTAGCATATTCTAATATGCTACAAAAAAGATATCAAAGGCACACTTGGGTATTCATAAACCAGTAAAATGTATAAAACATGGTTTTGATTAAATAGTTTTGACCTCAGTTTTATAAATAATTATCAGGGCACTTGCAACTTAATTATGTATTACTTAGATGGATCCTCCCCTAAGGTTTACAGCTGGTTGATCATATAGATCCTACATAATTATTTTCATTGAAACAAAAAATGTTAAAATATATCATTCCCAGGTAAGATTATTGAATTAAAACCTCTTCTTTCCCGATATCTTGTGTAAACTGATAAATGCTTTTTTTCTTTTCAAAATGTAAATTCTGTATGAGAGAAACCAATGCTTTCACAGAAAAATCATTATGGTTAAAGCAATCTAAAAAAATACACTCCAAAACTCTGGAGTTTTGAAAATCAGATGCTTTTAAAAAGCTATCTGGAATCTCATTGTGGATTTCCCAAAAAAGGCCACCGAGGCTTTTTCTGGGGATGTTGTAAAGTTCATTTTCAAAGCAGCTGGGAATATTTCAGGAAACAGTCACAATTTGGAATGTAATGAGATTCTTAGTCATGAGGGTAAAGAACACACCAGGCAACGATCAATAAGCCAGGGGTTCTTAGATCAAGGACACAAAGCAAACTGTAAATCTATAAAGACTTTCCAGAGGACAAATATTTTCCTATTTGTTTTTTCCTACTTAGCAAGTATGTTCTAAGTTCTCATAGGTCAGTTTCTCCAATCTGATTACACTGGAACACTAAAAGGCCTACGTGATTAAGAGAAGGGAAGTTGTCCATGGGGAATAAAGTTGAGATTGCTCCTAGTCACACGTGGGCAGCACACCAGCTGGGGGCTTCACAGAAATGCAGAAGCTTGGGCCTTCTCAGACCTTCAGAAACTTCATTTCCACAAGATCCCCCAGCACTAAGTCAGTGCTAGCTACAGACCAAGCTTATTTTAAATATGGTTACCTAAAAAGCATTTGCTTTTCTTTGGATCGTAACATTTCACAGACAGGCATACGAAAAATGAGGCAAGCACAAAGAGAGGTGTTGCTATTATCTTTGAATTTCTATTACAATGACAACAACAAAGTTGTTGTTATTATTATTATAAATAATATAATAATAAAGTTGTTTATATTATTATCTAAATGATACATAATATCCTTTCCTGCATATTTCTTTTGTGAACTGGAAAAGCAGGTGTTTCCCTTCCACTAAAGGACGTATACAAGACTTCCAAGAGCAAATATCAAGCTACAATTATTGTCTGTTAAAAAAATTACCTTTTTTTATAAATAAAAAAGAAAACAAGAAACATTGATCCCAATAGATAAATATTAATCTTTTGTGAAGGGTTGAGCTAAGAATTGGAAATCTTGATTAAGATGTTAAGGTGTTGCCATTAGAGTTTATGGGTAACCCAAAATTAAAAGTTTGAAAATACTTAGAATTTAGACTTTTCCTTATTTCCCAGATGTAATCCATCAGCCAGCTCTGTCAGTCCTACCTTCACTGCAGTGGCCTGGAACTGGTCCTCTGTAATCAACAGGACCTTTGTAGATGTGCAAATGTGCATCAGACTATTCATCACCTGCACTGACTGAAGCCTTCCACTCGCTCCCTCACAATGGCCCAATGGGTTCTGCGTGGAAAGGCAAAAGCCCCTCCCACACCACAGTCTCCCTTCCTCACCCCCACCCCATCCCCATTTCTGGCTTTTTCTTACTTCTCAGTATCAGCACCTGCTCCTCTCCTTGAGACAGGACTGAATCAGGACTTGAATCATAAAACTAAGCCTGTTTGGTCCTGGCCATGTATGCATTTGCCTGACCATTACCACAGATTACCCTACTTGAACACTCAGCCAGCTGGAACAAGAAGCTACTCAACTATAATAACCAATGATTTATGCTCATTAAATAAATTTTAAAAAAAATCAGAAAAAAAAAAATAACCAATGACAACCTCATCCCTTGCCCACCCCTAACAGCACTGTTAAGGACTTTTCCAACCATGCTGTCTCCCTTGTGCTTGCGCTTAAGTCACCAGTAATCCTTGTCTGGGTTAAAAGTTTGATCACACGTCAATTGCTATTACAGTTTATTTATTTATTTTTTTGACAGGCAGAGTTAGACAGTGAGAGAGAGGGAGACAGAGAGAAAGATCTTCCTTTTCCGTTGGTTCACCCCCCAAATGGCCAGGCGCTTCCTCCTGGTCTCCCATGCAGGTGCAGGGCCCAAGCACTTGGGCCATCCTCCACTGCCTTCTCGGGCCACAGCAGAGAGCTGGACTGGAAGAGGAGCAACCGGGACAGAATCTGGCGCCCCAACTGGGACTAGAACCCAGGGTGCCAGCACCCCAGGCGGAGGATTAGCCAAGCGAGCTGTGGCGCCGGCCGCTATTACAGTTTAGTCAAAGAGCCTCAAGCCAGTAACAACCTCACCACCCCAACATATATACTCTGCCTTTTGCACACCTCGCTCACTCTCATCCTTCCACTCAAAGGTTACATCTGTAGACATGGTTTTCTGGCCTGTTCACCTTCTCTGAAATAGCACACGGCTCCGTACACCCTTGTCATGCTATAACACCTCTCAATTTGTTTCCTAGTAGCCCAGAGTATAATCTGCAGTAAACTCTGTCTTAGTCAGTTTTGGCTGCTATAGCAAAAATGCTAGCAACCGGGGGCTTTAAACAGCAGACATTTATTTCTCACAGTCCCAGAGGCTGAAAGCCTGTAGCAGGGTGCTGATGTTTGGTTCTGGTAAGGGCTTTCTCTCTACACCGAGAAGAAGGAGGGGGCTGAGAAAAGCAGGGAAGGAAGGAGGGAGGCAGTAGGAAAAAAATTTAAACTCCGAATCGTAAAGTATCTGTGGGAGAAATTAAATCTGGAAATTCAGACCTAGATGATTAATTCATGATACATGCAACACATTTACAGAAGAAATAACACCAATTTCACACAGTATTACAGAGAACAAAACAAAGAAATATTACCAATCTAATTCTATGAAGGAGATATAGTGTATATAAAAAGCATAAAAACCGATCGATCTGGGCTGGTGTTGTGGTATAGTAAGTGAAGCCACCGCCTGCAATGCTGGCATCCCATCTGGGTGCCAGTTTGTGTCCCAGTTGCTCCACTTTCCATCCAGCTCCCTGCTAATGTGCTTGGGAAGGCAGCGGAAGGTGGCCCAATTGCTTGGGTCCCTGCCACCCATTGGGAAACCCAGAAAAGGTTCTTGGCTCCTGGTGCCTGGCTTCAGTCTGGCTCAGCTCGGGCCGTTGCGACCACTTGGGGAGTAAACCAAAGGATGAAAGATATTTCTCTCTCTCTCTCACCATCTCTCCTTCTATGTAACTCTTTCAAATAAATAAAATAAATCTATATATATATATATATATATCTGTCTCAGTAATACAGATGTAAAACTCATACCCAAACTTTAAGCAAATTAAATTCAGTGATACATACTTAGGGTAAAATAAGGCAAGCAAAATAGGTTTCCTGAAGAAATACAAAGCTAATTTAATATTCAAAATTTATTACAAAAGTCAACACACACAGGGAGAAAAATTATATGGGCATTTCAAAATTTCAAGAAAAAAAAAATCACTTGATAAAAACCCACATCCAGGGGCAGGCATTGCAGCATAGTGGATTAGACCATACTTTGGGATGCCTGTATCTCATACCAGAGTTATTTATTTCTTTTCTTTTTTTTTTTTTTTTTTTTTTTTTTTTTTTTGACAGGCAGAGTGGACAGTGAGAGAGAGAGACAGAGAGAAAGGTCTTCCTTTGCCTTTGGTTCACCCTCCAATGGCCGCCATGGCTGGCGCACCGCGCTGATTGGAAGGCAGGAGCCAGGTACTTCTCCTGGTCTCCCATGGGGTGCAGGGCCCAAGGACTTGGGCCATCCTCCACTGCACTCCCTGGGCCACAGCAGAGAGCTGGCCTGGAAGAGGGGCAACCGGGACAGAATCCGGCGCCCCGACTGGGACTAGAACCCTGTGTGCTGGCGCCGCAAGGCGGAGGATTAGCCTAGTGAGCCGCGGCGCCGGCCCCATACCAGAGTTCTGGTTCAAGTCCTGGTACTCTGCTTCCGATCAAGCCTTTTGCTAATGCATCCTGGGAGGCAGGAGATGAGGGCTCAAGCACGTGGGTCCCTGACACCCACAGAGGAGACCGAGATGGAGTTCCTAGCTCCTGGCTTTGGTCTATCCCAGCCCTTGCTTGCAGGCATTTACAGAGTAAACCAGCAGATAGAAAGTGTCCCCATGTTTACCCTCACTCTGTCACTTTGTCTTTCAAAAAAATAAATAAATAAAACATCCAATGATGGCGCCAGTTGATGGGAGCTAACCATCAGCTAAATGTTTGACATTTATTACCTGATTTAATTCTTACACAAGCTGTCCAGGGTGGACACTACTAATATCAACATTTTACAGATGAAAGAATAGAGGCTTAGATTTACAAAACTTGCCTAAGTCACCCGGCCACTAATTATGAGAGTGAGGGTTTGAACTCAATCTGTCTCCCAGATTTACCCTTTTAACCACTACACTATCCTATGCTCAATTTTTAAAGCATTTTTCATTTACTGTATGTAGTCTTTGCAAGCCAATAGGAAAAAAAGCAATAGGCAGACTCCTATTTCCTAAAAGGAGATATGAGACCTAATGAAAGTGCTTGTAATGGCACATATTGAAGCCAAGAGGGTGGTTTTTAATAAAACTGAGAAAGGGTGGATTGCTTTCCCACAGAAATTGTGGAAACATAGATGCTATCCAACCTTAGAAATGTAAAATTGGTCATGTTTTTGATCTTAGGACCAAAGGAAAAACTACAAATTCCACTGTTTGGAACATTTAATGGAAGAGTTTTAAAGGAAATCATTATTATAATCATGGTACCCACCAGCACTATGAGAATCCAAGCTCTGTCAACATTTTCTTTATAAATTCACTGTTAGGACTTTCTAACTCATCCAGTATTATTCAGCTAGAGCTAAAAGAAAGAAAAAAAACCTCTGAAACGTAAGATCTTAAAGTGTGAGTGATATTGTTCCAAGAATTAAAGAGGAAAATGGATATCATGTGATTCAGACACAATAGAAAAATGTTTGGCTTATGCAGCATTTTAGCAGGCATTAGCTGACTTTTACTTTGTTTTTCTTGCTTTGGAGAAAGGTTTTGGGGAGGTGGAATGTGGTTTGACCTGGAATGGAAGGTTACATTGTCAACTAACCAGGAGCAAAATTTTAGAAGTTTAAGATGTTATATACAGTTTGATGAACTCTTTAAAAATCTACACGCTGTGTCCACTTTCTGAGTCTGCACAAAGGCTTGGAATCTCATAAAGGGAGATTACATTTAAGAACTCTGGCACTTTGTTTTTAGTCTAAACCATAAAAAACTGAAAGAACAGCCATTTCCAATCCTTTCCAGTACATTCCTGCTAAATGGAAGCAAGAAAACATGGAATAAAATGAACTATTCAGCCATTTCAGAACTTCAACAAATATTGAATTAAAATCTCTTCTGAATATTCTCCTCTTATCTCTATACACTTTGAAATTATTTTTCCCATCTTCCTTTTTTCTCTTCTTCCTTCTTTGAGATGACTTGCCTTTAATACAAAACCAAAGATGAAAAAAATATCTGTAGCAATTTGTGTCTTACAAAGATAAGTGAAATGAATTTATTTAACAATTCAATCTGGAATGATAGTTTATTTGACTGTTTATCATGCTTGAAAACCATGGTAAATGCTGTTTAGGATTATACTACTTGACTAAATCAGAAGAGAACAAATGAAACAATGAAATGTATTCAATTCACTATGGTCAATCTACACAGTCACAAAATATCAAAGAGACTAAGAAATATGAAGACCCTCACTGGTTCTAGAAAATAACACAATAAGTTGCCCAAAGCCACTCTACTTGCCTAGAATCCCAAAACTGTAACCTTATCTGGCTTCTCTCACTAATTCATTCAATTCACTTGTTACCTCAATGGATCTAGAAATACATATACCATATAGGGCTATTGTTATGGTATAGTGGGTAAAGCCACCACTTAAAAAACTGGCATCCCATGCAGGTGCTGGTTCATACCCCAGCTGCTCCACTTTTGACCCAGCTCTCTGCTAATGGCCTGGGAAAAGCAGTAGAAGATGGCCCAAGTGCTTGGGCCACTGCCACCCACATGGGAGACCCAGATGAAGCTCCTGGCTCCTGGCTTCTGCCTGGCCCAGTGCTGGCTATTGCAGCCATCTGAACCAGCAGGTCGAAGATCTCTCTCTTCCTTGCTTTCCCTCTCTGTAACTCTGACTTTCAAATAAATAAATAAAGCTTGAAAAATAAATCAGTTATAGGCCGGTGCCGCGGCTCATTAGGCTAATCCTCCGCCTTGCAGCGCCGGCACACCGGGTTCTAGTCCTGGTTGGGGCGCCGGACTCTGTCCCAGTTGCCCCTCTTCCAGGCCAGCTCTCTGCTGTGGCCAGGGAGTGCAGTGGAGGATGGCCCAAGTACTTGGGCCCTGCACCCGCATGGGAGACCAGGATAAGCACCTGGCTCCTGGCTTCGGATCAGCGCGATGCGCCAGCTGCAGCGCGCCGGCCACGGCGGCCATTGGAGGGTGAACCAACGGCAAAGGAAGACCTTTCTCTCTGTCTCTCTCTCTCACTGTCCACTCTGCCTGTCAAATAAATAAATAAATCAGTTATATACATATTACATATCAAATTCTAACTTTAAACACCCTCTGACTTCTAGGACTACTAAAGATCAGTGGATGTTTAGAGTGCAAAGCAATTCATACCCATTTTCTAGTAGGGTCTCACATTCCCAACCAAAAGAGTTGTCAGGCTATTTTACCCACCCAAGAATTTTTATTTTAAATTTACCTTAAATAGCAATTTTTATCAAACATTCATTTAATGAGTACTTTTACAAGTACATTTATAATACTATACCCATTTTAAATAAAATATCCAATAAGTAAGTGAACTTCTGAAACTAAAAAAATGATGGCCCTTTCCATAATTAGGCTTTTACCTCTTGTATGACTTTTTTTTAAAGATTTATTTATTTATTTGAAAGCTAGAGTTATAGAGAGGTAGAGGTAGAAGCAAAGAGAGAGGTCTTCCATCCACTGGTTCACTCCTCAAATGGCTGCAACAGCCAGAGCTGGGCCCATCTGAAGCCAGGAGCCAGGAGTTTCTTCCCAGTCTCCCACGTGGGGGCAGGGGCCCAAGCACTTGGGCCATCTTCTATTGCCTTCCCAGGCCATAGCAGAGAGCTGGATTGGAAGTGGGGCAGCCAAGACTTGAACCGGCGCTCCTATGGATGTTGGCACTGCAGGCAGCAGCTTTACCCGCTACACCACAGCACCAGCCCCTGTATGACTTTCTCATGTACCTTTTTTTGCTACAAGTACAACTTAACAAAAAATTATTTAAAAGTAAACTGATTCATATGTCAACATAATCTAAATATGGCCTGCACCAGCACAGAGTGTGTTAAATTTCTGAAGTTAGAAGGAGTACTGTAAGTAAGAAGCCAAAAGTTCAGACACTCAAAAAAAGCTGATGCAAACCTCTTTGGTTGGGAATATCACAAAAATGGACTTTTCCACACAACGGCCTGTACATCCTGTTTTTAGCTAAGCTGGAAATGCAGTAGGAACAATACTTTGTATGCCATGCCATTGCTTCTACTTTTGGTCTGAAAACACCAAGCAGAGACGATGAGTGTGACGCATCACAAGAAAAAAAAAAAAAAAAAAGCTGAGTAGAGAGGTGTTCTGGGCTAAGAAAAGGAGAATTAATGGGAACAGAATTTCCTAACTTGACCACCAGTTAACCATAGCTTGGAAGCCCAATGTGCTATGAGTCACTTGCAACTTGCTCCAAAATAACACAAGAACATCTTGGGCTAGATCATTACTGGAGTATATTGTTAATACTATTTCCAGCAAAAATAAGCAAAAACAGTTATTTAATGGGCAAAATGGTACTCATGTAAATTCCTTTTCACAGAATAATCTGGAAATGAGATAGCACAAACAACTTGCCAGACAGTCTGATAATGTTATTCACCACATTTATTTAGAAAATTTAGGCAAAAATCACAGCTACCTTCAACAGAGTTGGTAGTAACTTCACAGGAAGAGTGTAGAATTGTTAAAGACAGAACACACATGGAATTCTCAAAAGCAAAGTCCCAAAAGCTTTATACATTTTGAATAGATGATTACATTTTGCTTTTTTCCAAAAGGCCACTAAATATAGCTGTCCCTAATTTAATTTTTTAAATAGAGTTTTTAACCCTTCTTAGCTGATAAAATCGAACCACCAATACCTAACCCTTTGGCTAATATATCTATTAGATCTGTACAACATTGAATGAGCATAGTCATTAGGAAAACTGAATTTGGGAGCTATTGCTATTGTCCATTTGCACCATAACAAATGGTAAGGTGTGAAGTTGGACAGTCACTTAATGATGCAGTGTGGAACTCTGCTCTCCTGTAACCTGAAAATATTATTTGGCCCTTAATAAATATACCCCAAAGATAAAGTACACTCTCCCTCCCAAAACAACATACAAATACAGGGAAAAAAGAAAACAGGTATTTAGGATTTGCAGCCAGGAAGAGAGAGGCTTCATAGCATATTGTATTGCTAATTAGCTGTAAAGGAAATTTATGAGTCCCTAAAAACAAGAGTAAAAAGTAGGAAAATAATGAAATGAGATGGAGAACTGTATCCTCAAACATCCCTTCACGGAGGTCTATAAGTCCCAGCCAAAGGAGCAGACCAGTCAGCCTAGTGGTCAGGGTAGGACCTGGGGGTCTGTGATTTGCTAGTCAATGAACCAGATAAGGAAAATAGAGCAAGTTGCTCAGAATCGATTCAAGTTTGCCACCAAGATCAAGGCAGGAAGCCAAGAAGTACAAGAGTCAGTAAATTCTAGAATAAGTGAGCAAAACCTGAATCCAAAACAGAAAGATGACTCAAGGATCCAGAACCTTCTAGGGTGAGATGCTGACTGGCATTTGGTGGGTGATGCAAAAAAGGACATGCCCTGGGGCTGGAGCAAACATCTGGCAAGGTGTGCATTGTTTCAGTTATTTTATTCTTTTCTAAAAATTGTTTTGGTAACCTATATTTTTCCACAGTCCTTGCCTCTTCTGTGGCTTACAGCCTTGATACCATCTATGTATGTTGCATGTGTGTCCCCAGGAACTGGCACTCCAGTCTAAACAATCTGAAATCAGATTACAGAAGGCCACATATAGTCTGTTTATAATTTGCTTTTATGGCTGGGTTACTAAGGCTTTGTTAATGGTTGAAAAAAAGAAGATAAAGAAATAATACATCTCTTGTTTGACAGTGGTTGGGCTCCCTCCTTGGAGCCATGCCATTGGCAGGCACAGATAGGCATGTGTACACCACAGGACCAACCTGACACACTGTTGTTGGATTTAAATTAGTAAACCAGGTATATTTTCTTTTGAAACTTGGACCCTATGGCAAAAAGGCTGAGTTTGATTTCTTGAAGACTTGCTTAGCTGATGTAATCCTGAGACAACAAAACTCAGACTATACAGAAACAAAACAAATATATATAGTTTCTCCTGATTTATCAAGTACATGACAAGGAAATGCTTACAGCAAGCTACATACTCGGGGGCAAAGACTATGTCATATTCATCTTTTATTCCCCGCGTTTAAGTATAGCATCTGGCAGATGGTAGGTGATCTATAAACATTCATTGAACTGAACTGTATTGCTTCATGTTCCCACCAATGATCCCCTTTCATCAGGTTAACATCTGCTTTTCAGTCTGGCTCAGCTCTCACTTCCTCAGAAAGAACCCCAGTGACCTGATCAATTCTCCATCCTCACACTTGCCCTTATACACACTCCTTCAAAACTCCCAGCTATAATTTTATACTCACTAACAAAACTCTTTGAATACAAACAACACAAACCATAAACAATGAACTCCAAGGAGGCCAGGACTGTGTCTATTTGTTTTTTCAGGCATGCAGTAAATACTGTTTTTGTTGGCACTCATTAAATATTTGTTGAAGTAGTGAACCAAGAACCCATAATTTCCACGGTTTCCTCTCAATCTTATGATACTCACACACAACCTCAAATTGCATAAAATAAATCATCCAGTGTATACTCACACAGCAGTAGGATCTGGGAAAGCAGGCTTTTGTAATGCAGGTCATCTAGTAGTAAGAATTCTGATAAAAAAAAAAAAAAACACAAATCACAAATAGGATCCATGATAGCCAAAAATTAGCAGCCATTCTGGAGTGTACAATGGAAATGTTTGTAGAGAACTATTTAATCTTTGTTGGATACTTCAGTTGTTTTAGTGTTTTAATATTTTATTAGATTACATGAGAGACAAAGATCCCCCTTACTCTGGTTCACTCCCCAAATATCTACAATAGCCAGGCCTGCATCAAGCCAGAGTCAAGAGCCAGGAACTCAATCTAAGTCTCCCATGTCATTGGCAGGGACTCAACCACTTGAGTCATCACCTGCTCCTTCACAGAGTGCCCATTAGCAGGAAGCTGAACTAGGAAGTGGAGCGGGGACTTGAAGCCAGGCACTCTGCTTTGGGATGCAGGTATCACAGCTAGGGTCTTAATCAACATGCCAAATGCCTGCCCTGTAATTTTTTTTATAAAGTACATCATTAAACATAAGCATTGATTTTGTTTGTTTAAAGACTGAAAGTTCTTAAACATGTAAATTTCCTATGGTTCCACATCATGGTTCAGTCATATGTAGTTTTTCTATGGCATTGTTCTCTGAACCTTGGGAACAAGAAAAGAAGAACTTTTCTGATCTCCAAAATTCAATCCCAAAGAAAATGAGATCTGTTGAATAGTGAGGTTAGTTTCTGGTTAATGAAAAAGAAAGAGTAGAAACCGAAAACTGGTCACATTTAATCTAACACATTTAATTTAATTTATAGTAAGCTAATATACAGTGTCCAATTATTCCAGTCAACAACTTAGTAAGTAAAATTCCAGAAGAATGATTAAGGCAAAAAGGAATACCCCAGAGGGCTGTTGCTTTAATCCATTTAACCACGTTCATGCACTGTCAGGCATCACCCTCAGTACAGAAGTAACAGTAAAAGACAGACTCAGTCCCTGCCTTTGTGAGTGAGCCTGCAGTCAATAGCAAGTCCCTCACTCTGTATCCCACATCTTCCTGGCTCCTCTATCTTCCTCACAACATGCAGGGAAAACTCTTGGCTCAGGCAGGGCCACAAGAGATGTCTCTCTCCTCCAAAACGAATTCTCTTTATTTGGCCAGAATTATTTAGGGACAATATGACACACCAAGTTGGGTTTCAGTAAATATTTTAAATTTTTTTTGAGAGACAGACAGAGCTCCCATCTGTGGGTTCATTCCCTAATATGCTCAAAACCCCAAGGCTGAGCCAGGGCCACAGACAATAATTGAGAATTCGATCCAGGTCTCCCACACGAGTGGCAGGAATCCAATTGCTTGAGCCATCACTACTGCCTTCCACTGCTGCACTAGCAGGCTGCTAGAATCAGAGGCCAGGGCCAGGACTCAAACCCAGGCACTCCAATGTAGAATAAATGCCCACCTCACTAGATATCTTTAGAATAAAGAATGAATTAACTAACCATCCAATTGATAGGAGTGAAAAATTGTAAATGAGGAGTTGGGCTACAATGCCACAGGGTTGCCTTCAACAAAAGTCAAGTTCATCAGGTGTAGCTGTGAACTTCTAAACTTTCAGGTGATTCACCTGATGACCAATATGTTACCTGGATAAAGAAGACATTTTTATGGCCAACTTCATTCAGCCCTACTCAAAAGCAAAATTTTACTTTCTGTTTTTAACTGCATGATATGTTTAGCAAATATCTCTGATGCTTACAAGGCGATAGACTCTCAATGCTGCCACTCTGTGACTTTGGGAAAATGACATAGTTCTCTGTGCTCATTTACTTATTTATAAAATGCTGAAAATCCACCAGTAATTTTGTGAAGATTAAATAAACCTCTATATGTCAAGTGCTTGGCACAGTATTAGGGATATCATAAGCATTCAGCTGATGCTAGTATTATGATCAATATTACTGCATTTCTTGTAGCATAATTATTATAGATTATGTATCTCCTTTCCATGTTATTCTTTGTTCAAAAAAGATTTATTTTATTTATTTGAAAGGCAGAGTGGCAGAGAGACAAAGAGAAAAAGAGAGAGAGAGATTTTGCATCGGCTGATTAACTCCCCAAATGACCACAACGGCCAGGGCTCAGACAGGTCAAAGTCAGGGGCCTGGAACTCCATCCAGGTCTCCCCCATGTGGATGGCAAGGTCCCAAGTACTTGACTCATCTTCCACTGCTCTGCCAGGTTGCATTAGCGGGAAGCTGGATCAGAAGCAGAACAGGCAGGGCTCAACTCCAACTCCAGCTCTAACATGGGATGCCTGCATTTCAAGCAGTAGCTTAACCCACTGCGCCACAACACCACCGCCTCCATGTATTTCTTATTGGGGAAATTGGGGAAATCAGGGTTTTCATTAGATTGAAGAACTCTACAAAAGGCACAACAGAAGACCTGGTATTTTTATTCAATCATTCTACAAATATTTATTGAGCTGCTGCAAGGCGTCAGGGTTGGCCAGCTCTGCAATTCAACTGGATGACTTCCGAGGTGCTTCAAAGAGACACGGCAGAATAGC
The DNA here is from genome assembly GCF_051225735.1 of Oryctolagus cuniculus. Lineage (NCBI taxonomy): Eukaryota > Metazoa > Chordata > Mammalia > Lagomorpha > Leporidae > Oryctolagus > Oryctolagus cuniculus. The sequence continues at coordinate 36,977,159 of NC_142871.1, forward strand.
AGAAGAAAAGGGAAGCACTTGTGAGCAGGGCGAAACTAAGGGCCAAATGCTGTAGAGAGTCAACATAAACAAAAAGTCTGAAGGGGTCCCCAGAAACGAGGTCACTAGGTAGTATTAAAACTTAGAAAATCACGGTCAGCTTTAAAGAGTCCAAGCTTGGAGAACTTTCTGTCTTACTACTGAGCCCTACTTATCCTAGAATTCTATAGAAAAAAGTCTCGGCCTTAAATGAACATAAATTTCATCAGAGCTGGTTTGCTGTGCTATCGTTTCATCAAAATAAAAACTCAGGAGTCAGAACAATTATTATCATCCAAGGATGAGCTACAAGTCTAACTTGGGGCCAAAATCTAGCCTACTGAGGTTAATGTCCAAACATGCTGAGCAATAAAAGGGAAATTAAAAGAGGTTTCTCAGACTGAAGGAAGACCTGTTTCCAGGGTGCTCAAGCCTGGTCTTACATAGACTAAAGTCAGCACTATAGGATAAGCAATGAATTATCGGAAAGGCCTCCAACTGTCCACAGTATCATTATTTGCTGAATGTTTTTCACCAACTATATATCTATATATATAGACAATGGTCCATTGTGAAATGTCAGAATTATCATCCTATAAATGCAAGAGACTCACAAAACTGTATTTGTATGGACTCTGAATGTGTTGGGTATGGATGGATTCTTTTGTTTTTGCATTAGGCTAAACAAGAATTGCAAAGGTTGTTTGCAAGCTAAAAACTAGCCTGTCATACTTCTATGAATACAGGAAGAAACAGGACATCTCTGGTTCAGGGACAACTAACTTTATGACTTTCACTGACAGCATTTCCTTGCACCCATTCTTGAAGCACCAATTCCCATAGGAAAACATGAAGACAGACAGGCAGCACCAGTAAGCATGATATATTATACAGTAAGCATTACAAAAGACAGATCCCAAACTTGGAGAATCCAAATCAACTATGCCTACCCTTTCTTCTGAAGGGAGACAGTATCTCCATCTCCCAGGGCTATTCACTGATTACTGAACTGATTGAATGGAATAACATCAGTTACTTTAGCCTCTGTTCACAAGACGTGTAGAAATGTGAGAAACCCATGGAGAATCATCTATGAGCAAGACCTTGACACTAAGACCACTCACTCTGGCTATGCAGTGTGCTTGCCATCATGTTGGCAAAGAATATAAATGACTGTGACTACAAAGCCCTTTCTAATGCAGGAAATATCTAATCTGGACTTAATATTACTGCACATTCCTAAGAATATTTTCCTGAGTTTCTCATGCATTTCCCTTTTCTTAAAGTTAGCACAAATTTATAAAATTTTGTCTATTACTATTTCCCAGGAGGCACTGGAGAATGTCTGTAAAATTAGGAAAGAAATTGTAAAATGCTTCTGCAATGCAAAACATGTCTTTTCCACCAGTGCTAAAATGACATTCCAAAGTATATTATGGGTTTCAGGTAGGCGTAGTCATAACTGCAGACTGTGAATGAATTTTAGTAATGTTGTTCCTTGCACCCTCCTACCAGGCCATCCAAACCTCCTAAGTGAGCACGTTAATTCTGAGCAGTACTAAAGCATGAGTCCTTGTTTTAATATTTACTAGCTGTTATCTTGAGTGAATCATTTCTCCTTTCTTACCCCTAGTTTCCTCATTGTTTAAATGTGAATCACACAACTTTGAGAAAGTCAAATGTCTTAATATCTGCTGAAATCACTTTGCAATTAAAACATCTTTAAAATATTTTAGCATTTGGGGCTAGCATTGCGGTGTAGCAGGTAAAGCTGTCACCTGAGATGCCAGCATCCAGTGTGGGTGCTAGTTTGAGTACTGGCTAAACCACTTCCAATCCAGCTCCCTGCAAATGCACCTGGGAAAGAAGTGGAAGATGGCCTAAGTGTTTGGGCCCCTTAGCCACATAGGAGACCAGAAGAAGCTCTTGGCTTCAATCTGTCTCAGCTCTGGATGTTACAGCCAGTTGTAGAGTGAACCAGCGGATGAATGATCTCTCTCTCTCTCTCTCTCTCTGTCTTTCACTCTCTTTCTGTGTGTGTGTGTGTGTGTCTCTCTCTAACTGCCTTTCAAATAAAATAAATCAATCTTTTTAATATTTTTAGTTCTGTGGTTAATTAGTATTTGCTTCAGCTTGCTGTGCCTTCATGGATACTTGTGATGCGGACATTTAGAGACCAAACTTAGACTTTTCTTACCCTTGGAAACCGGATTATACTAGTGTATTGGGCAGAGTTGTGGTTAATCAGTTATTTGCAATTGGCTTCATGTGGTATTGGAGGTCCAGTGGTCATTTCTTTATCATCAATAATTTGGGGGGAGGTTAGGGGTGGAAAGCACAGGTGAAGGGAAGAAACAGAATATTACTACGAGATCAGAAGGCATTTCTGGATATTCAAGTGTACTTTAAAATGCTGTAAGAAAATGGAATTGAAGGATAAGTTCATTCTGGTGCAGAACACTTCGTTTCTGAGGGTTTTTTTTTTTTGGGGGGGGGAGCGCAAAACATTTTGAAATCCAGGCATACATATGTAATTTAACCATTTTCCTATTATTAAACATTTGCATAGTTTTTCTTTGATCATGTTAATAATGATGCTACTGTATAAACATCTCTATTCATTTCTCCAGGTGTACATAACAATATAGTTTATGTAATATCATGTCCTAAAATTAAAAGCTGACTATAGGGTGTGCACCTCATTTTCCTGGATAATGCACACTGTTTTGGAAAATAGCTGCCAGCATAATATATGTCACCACTGCTCTGTAATTTGTCATGCAGGTATTGTCAGATATCATAAATAATTTATAACCTGATGAGAACTCAATGCTATCTATTTTCGGTTTTAATTAAAAAGGAAATCAAGGCATAATTTTTTCATGATATGCATTTGCCAAGAAATGTTTGAGGACCTCTCATATACATGATTTCAGTAATTCCTTACACCAAAATAAACTTCTTTTTTAGCTACACTTTTCCATGAACTCTCAGAAGTACCTACATATAGAATGGAAAAAGTTTTATGATACAAACACAATATATGAGAATGTTTAGTTGAGAATCAGGAACTAGGAAAGAGATAGAAATACTGTACACTTTTTTAAAGATCCTATTTATTGAGAGGTAAAGTTACAGACAGAGAAAGGAAGAGACAGAGAGAGAGGTCTTCCATCTGCAGATTCAAATGTCCCCAACAGCTGGAGCTGGACCGATCCAAAGCCAGGAGCCAGGAGCTTCTTCCAGCTCTCTTACATGGGTACAAGAATCCAAGCACTTGGGCCATCTTCTACTGATTTCCCAGGCCATAGCAGAGAATTGGATCGGAAGAGGAACAGCAGGGACACGAACCAGCACCCATATAGGATGCTGGCACTGCAGGTGGAGGCTCCTACTACACCACAACACCAGCCCTACACACTTTTCCTTAATCTTTATAAATATGCCTTCTCTCTCTCTCTTCTTTCTATCCATTTCTATTACAGTAGCCAAGAAGGTTATCCATCTATCTATCTATCTTTGTGTGTGTTTCTATTAAAGAAACCATTACTGTCAGAATATAGTATTGCTCACCAATGATATCAATGTGATTCTGCAGACAATGTACAGAAGTCTCAAGAGAAAGAGTTCAAGACCCAGAACAGATGTACTGCAGCTGGTGAAACAGGTCTCATGCTACATTTGTGAAGACCTACATCCAAAACTCTGATTTCTGCTTAACTTTCCAGCAATGAAAAACCTTATGGATTTTTAATGGAGTAAAGGGACAAGGTACATAAGTATTCATAGATCAAAAATGGAAAGCAAAGAAAACAAGAGAAAGTGAAAGGTCAGGGATCTGCCACTGATCCAAATAGTTTTGAAATGAAAACCAGAATAAGAACAAAAGAGAACTAAAACATGGAAATATTAATATATTCTTATGACACTGTGCTATTTCCTTTAGGAAAAAAATTTAATCCAGATTCTCCAGTAGAATCTTGTATTCAGTTCTCTTCCAGTTTTCAAATTTTGGCAAAGACACTACTTTAAAGAAGCAAATGTTTCCATAAAAATAAAAGTGAGAAAAGATTTCTAATTTCCCTTAAAAATTCAAATGCTTTGAATCAGTATTGGAACTAGATTTGTACAGGTACGTTTCTAAAGCATCTAATGGTCTACAAGAATTGATTTATAGAGCTTCTCCTCTGGAGAAGAATGAGGCCAGAAGTCAGCGTGCGTATCAGCTACCTCTGTGCTCTTTTTCTCCTTTTGCTCCATTTGGACCTATATTCCAGTGCAGCAATCCCGTATTCTGATGAATTCACCTTGCTGCTCAAAACATCCAAAATTCATAACTATTAAATTTTGAAATAGTAATCCACATTATATATATTAGCATTTTAGATATTAAGTTGCTAATTTAAACTATTAACTAATGTTTAAGATTTATTTATTTATTTGAAAGGCAGAGTTACAGAAAGGCAGAGGCAGAGAGAGAGAGAGAGAGGTCTTCCAGCCACTGGTTCACTCCCCAAATGGCCACAACAGCTGGGGTTGCGCCGATCCGAAGCCAGGAGCCAGGAGCTTCTTCTGGGTTTCCCACACGGGTGCAAGGGCTCAAGGACTTGGACCATCTTTCACTGATTTTCTAGGCCACAGCAGAGAGCTGGATCAGAAGTGGAGCAGCCGGAACTGGAACCGGTGCCCATATGGGATGCCAGCAATGCAGGTGGCAGCTTTACCTGCTATGCCACAGCACTGGCCCCTAAACTATTTTTTTTTTTTGACAGGCAGAGTGGACAGTGAGAGAGAGAGACAGAGAGAAAGGTCTTCCTTTGCCGTTGGTTCACCCTCCAATGGCCGCCATGGCCGGCGCGCTGCGGCCGGCGCACCGCGCTGATCCGATGGCAGGAGCCAGGAGCCAGGTGCTTTTCCTGGTCTCCCATGGGGTGCAGGGCCCAAGCACCTGGGCCATCCTCCACTGCACTCCCTGGCCACAGCAGAGGGCTGGCCTGGAAGAGGGGCAACCGGGACAGAATCCGGCGCCCCGACCGGGACTAGAACCCGGTGTGCCGGCGCCGCTAGGCGGAGGATTAGCCTAGTGAGCCGCGGCGCCGGCTTAAAACCTGAATTTTTCAGGGCTCTCAATTATAGATTCTATACAGGAAGGATATAGTGAGGAAACAAAGTAGCAGACGTAACAGAGTGTAATTGTTCAATGACCAGGTCTGGCACTTGTGTCTCTAAGCAAGGCAGCCACTGCCTAGACAGTCAGCTTCTTCATCCACAAATGGAGAGGAAGGCACCCTGTACTCTGTAGAGCTCCAAGAGCTGCAGAAATGCTGAGGCCACATCCAGGCCTCTTCCTTGCAACAACCATAGCCACTCCTCTTGCCTTCTGGGCACTGCATTTATGCAATAGGTCCCATAGTCAGTCATTTGGAAAGCATAAGACTACATGATTCCAAAGACTTTTTCCCCAACCCTATGACATACTCTATGTATACATTTAACTAGATGAGAAAAAAAAAAAGAAAGAAACCATCTAGTTTTACAATCGAGTCCCAAATGGAAGTAGTTTCATGGTGTTTACTTTTCACAGATCTTCAAACACAAATTCCTAAGACCTTCATAATTTAATTCTCATACTTAGTGAATATTTAATATGTATGTTTTAAATTCATCACCATGCTTATTTTCTAAGAACTAATGCCACATCTAAAAGAATGCCTTACTTTATTTAACATTTTTGCATAAATCCTGTTTCAAAGCAAAATAATTTAGTAACTAACCTGCTAATTATGAAGTTTATGAAGTTTTTACAAGGTTAAAACATATTTGCCCTGTTTCTCATTTAATGATCCTTAACATGGTTAAATAACATTTAAAAGAAAGATCATTAGAGCAGAGATACCCCTCTCTAGAAAGTAAGCTTCCGGGGCTGGCGCTGTGGCACAGCGGGTTAACGCCCTGGCCTGAAGTGCCGGCATCCCATATGGGCACCGGTTCTAGTCCCGGCCGCTCCACTTCCGATCCAGCTCTCTGCTACGGCCTGGAAAAGCAGTAAAAGATGGCCCAAGTCCTTGGGCCCTTGCACCCGTGTGTGAGACCCGGAAGAAGTTCCTGGCTTCGGACTGGTGCAGTTCTGGCCATTGCGGCCAATTTGTGAAGTGAACCATCGGATGGAAGACCTCTCTCTTTCTCTCTCTGCCTATCCTCTCTGTGTGTAACTCTGACTCTCAAGTAAAAAATAAAGAAATCTTTAAAAAAAAAAAAAAAGAAAGTTTCCACTTAATATTTGTTTTTTGTTAGTATTTTAATAAGGGACAGTAAATATTTATTGATAATATTTTATCATTAAAGAAAGTATAATAATACCTAACACTCTGAAGGCCCTCACTGTATGAGTATACCTTATCCAAAATGCTTGGGAACAGAACTGTTTCAGATTTTTTTTCTTAGAATTTTGGAGTATTTGCATATACTATATATGATGAGACATTTTGGAGATGGAACCAAAGTCTAAACATGAATTCATTTATGTTTCATAAACATCTTATATACATAGCCTAATGGCAATTCTATATTTTATTAAATTTTTATTTAAGAGGCAGCGAGACAAAGAGAAAAACAGAAAGGTAGGTAGGTAGGTAGATAGAAAGAGCAAGTTTCCATCTGCTGATTTACTCCCTAAAATGCCCAAAATAACCTAGACTAGGCACGGCTGAATCCAGGAGCTAGGAACACAATCCAGATCTCCCACATGGGTGGCAGGAACCCAGTGACTTAAGTCATCACAGCTGCCTCATCAGTAGCAAGCTGGAGTCTGAAGCTGGAGACAAACACTGAGTCCAGGCACTCTGATGTGGGAGACAAGCATCTTAACTGACTTCTCGGCCACAAGCTCAAACACCCACCCCCTACACAATATTTCTTAATAACTTCGCATTTTAACAGCAATTCATCCTATGATGTCAGGTCTAGAACTGCCTCGTTGTAGCATCATGCCAGTGCTCAAAAAGACTCAGCTGCTGGAACATTTTGGATTTCGAAGTTTTGGATTAGGGATGCTCAATCTGTCTATATGTCAACAGTATTCAAAACACCCATCCCCCAAAACAGGTTCTGCTACAATTCCTCATTCTTCAGAAAGACAAAGCTCTCAGGGGTGTGAGGGGTAGAACAAGGCTGACCAAGAGATCTGTCTCCAGAGCCCATGTTGGAATGCACTGTGCCCCACTTTTGTACGTCGGCAGCCACTACAGGTACTTGATGCCTTATGAATGAAACCAACCACGATGGTGATAGCCACAAAAAACAGTGATAAGTTAGTATTCATTTTACTCTTTTTCATTTATGTTCGTTTCCTTCGAGTATATTTTTGCACTATAAATAAGGCTGGATGACATCAGAAAAGAAAGCAATAGAGACTGAATTAAAATCAAGAGAGCCATACTTCATCCTAGTTCTACCATTCCCTAGTCATGTAGCTTTGGACATGTCCTTAAATAAACAGTCTACAACTTAACAGGAAAAATCCCAAATTTTGTCTACATGAAAACTCACATGAGTTTTAGGGAATATCAATCATATTATTAATCACCAAATAACATTGGAGTGATTATCATTAAAGGATTAACTATATGTAGTATTTCTATTTTAATTTCTATTAAACAGTCCTAAACTGAACTTAATTTAGAAATGGTTTTCTTTGTTTTGTGGGACTTATCCTATATTAGATAAGAATAAAATGCTCAATACTTCCTGTATGATCATTTTTTGTTCTACAAATTCCAGAGGAGTAACCACACCAAAGGAATTTAGCAACAAACTTCAGAAGATAGAGTGATTGGCAAATATCATTTAAATTTTATTTATATTATAGGACAGATGCCTTACCTTTTGTTTTAAGAAAAAGACAATTTAAGGAAAATTCCAAGATGGCAGAATAGGGAGGGAGCTAGTTTAAAAAAAAAAAAAAGTAGAGAGAGTGCAATTTCAGGAAAGAATTAGGGAGAAAACTGCAGAAAACACCTCACAAATTAGAGGGACACTGTGCATCTATGTGGAGGGTGTAGACACACACAACTCAGGACCCCAGCAGAGCTAAGAGCCTCAGCACCAGCTTTGGAGAGTGAGGTGAGACCAGACTGCATCAGCCCAAGCCACGGGCAATAAAGCTGCAGGAAGACCCTGGTGTGGGTCTGGCTTGGAGCCAAGTGGGAGAGTGTACTTGCCGATCTAGAGGGCATAAATTGAGGGGAGCCACATTTCTCTCTCCCTGACTACTCAGCACTGGCATCCTGTGAGACAACCTGAGAGAGGGCAGACACCATTTTGGAAATATGTAACAGCTGTGTTAGTTTGCATCTGCATGCCCAGCAACCAGCTAAAAGGAGATGCCTGAGTCTGACTGGGAGAATTGACAGGGGGCTGGGCACTCATGACCGTGACAGCCCTGTGTTCGGGGACAGACTGTGAAAACACTATGGCTGCATGGGAGGACACAGGGTATGCTGTGTCTCTGTGCACTCACTGTAGGTGGCTCCACACACTCAGGGCTCCCTGATTGCCTGGGTGAGAGTCTTTGCTGCAGGAACTGGGCTCACACTGAGGACTGTACAGATCCTTTGTGTAGTTCTTGCAGCAGTGCAGATGAATATTATACCCACTGGGGCTAGCTCCCAATCACTGGTTGGAGGAGAGGAGGTGAGTGTGAGCCTATGTCAACAGAAATGATCAAACCTCCCCCTTGATTAAAAAAGAGAGATTTAACATGCCCAACTTGGGTGCCACCTTATACAATCCTCTCACCCTGGAGCTCTGTTCACAGAGCTCCCAGGCCACACCCGGCACACACCTCTGGCTATTCACTGAAAGCAGACACTCCACTAAGTCACAGAGGCATAGTACAAAGATAAAAGCCATTACAGGAGAAAAATTTTAAAAAGTATCTCCACAAATGCCTAAAAATAAACACAGAAATTCAAGAATAAAGAATAAGGAAGACAGGGGCCAGTGCTGTGGTGTAGTGGGTAAAGTTGCCGCCTGCAGTGCTGGCATCCCACATGGGCACCAGCTCAAGTCCCAGCTGCTCCGTTTCTAATCCAGCTCTCTGTCATGGCCCGGGAAAGCAGTGGAAGACAGCCTAAGTCCTTGGGTCCCTGCACCTATGTGGGAGAACTGGAAGAAGCTCCTGGATCCTGGATTTAGATGCCCAGCTCCAGCCATTGTGGCCATTTGGGGAGTGAACCAGCAGTTGGAAGACCTCCCTCCTCTCTGCTTCTCCCTCTCTGTAACTCTGTCTTTCAAATAAATAAATAAATCTTTTAAAAAAAGAATAAGGAAGACAACATGATACCCCAAAGGAACACTTCAATACTAGAACTACAACACTTCAATACTAGAATGTGAAGATGAAGAGACTGAAGAAATGCCGGAAATGTAATACAGAAAATTGATCATAAGATTACTTAGAAGTAATCAGAAGCAATCCATGAATTAAAGAAATCTACACATGACATGAATAAAAATTTTTCCCATGAAATTGAGATTTTTAAATAGAAATACTGAAAATGAAGAATGCCATAGATCAAATAAAAAATGCAGTGGAAGGCCTTGACAACAGACTTGGTGAGGCAGAACAAAGAATATCTGGGTTGGAAGACAAATTTCTGGAAATTTACTGTCAGACCAGAAAAAAAAAAAAAAGAAATTAGAAAACTAAAAAACAGTGTCGGAGATTTATGGGGTACTATCAAGCAACCCAACACACGGTCTTAGGAGTTCCCAAAGGCATGGAAAGATGGACTGAATTAGAAGGCCTTTTTAGTGAAATAATTACAGAAAACTTCCATAATTTGGGGAATGAAAGGAACGTTCAACTACAGGAAACACATAGAACTAATAGATGTGATCAGAAAAGATCTTCACCACAACACATTGTAGTCAAACTCTTAGACCTGTTTGTTCTTCAAGAATAAAAAGATGTTTTAATACTTCATTGCTATTGGATGTCCTCTGTAGATAAAATCATAAAAAGATGAAGAAATATCATCACTGCCTCATTAACTCAACACATATTTACTGTGCTTTGTGGATTTTTCACATGCCTGGCATGTGGCAAATTGTAAAAAGAAAAAAATAACATACAGTATTTATTAAAGCAAGAGGATGAACAGAAAAATCACAAAAACACAAGCATTAAGTCTTTTTTTATCCTATATAGTGGCAATCATCTTCCAAATATTCTCTAAGCACTGAAAACTATGAAAAAGCAAATTGTGAGAGTGTGTGTGTGTGTGTATGTGTGTGTGTGTGTGTATTCCAAAAGATTAGAGGACTGAGTGAAGGGTAATATATTCAGCATCAATATAACAGTAATTAGGAATCTGGCTCCTAAAACGCAGTCCCTTCCTAAATCTTACAACTCATCCCCATATTGTTTCACATCAAAGCAGCCCTTCTACTCTCTTCCATAGGAGTCAGGTATTCCCAGAGTCAAGACTGTTAATTACCATTCCAGATGTCTGGGACATCCAGGCTGCCAGTCTCCTCCTAAGTCTTTAACCCAACTGTTCTAAATTCATACAAAATTAAGTGTCATCAATTAAACTTTTGATTCATAGATGCCTTCCTCCTGCACACAGATTACAACCTCCACGTGAACAAGAACCAGGGAACATTTTACTACTCACCATATTTAACAAGTGGTAGAAATATACCAACTGCTTAAAATATTTATGAATTACTTATTTCCTTAGGAAGTAAATGACAATAAATAACTAGTTGAGTTTTAATATAGACACTTAAATAAACTTATTAATCTGAGAGTTTCACACTAAAATCTTATTATGTCTGAAGTTAGGTGACTTTAGAACCAGCATTGTGCAGCAGGTATAGCTACTGCCTGTAACACTAGCATCCCATATGGGTGCTGGTTTGAGTCCTGGCTGCTCCATTTGGGATCCACCTCCCTGCTAATGCACCTGGGAAAGCAGCAAAAGATGGCCCAAGTGTTTGGGCCCCTGCCACCCACATGGGAGATCCAGATAGAGCTCCTGGCCCCCCCGCTTCCACCTGACCCACCCCTTGCCATTGTGGCCACCTGGGTAGTAAGCCAATGGATGGAAAACCTCTCTCTCTCTCTCTCTCTCTCTCTCCCTCCCTCTCTCTCTCTGTAACTCTGACTTTCAAATAAATACATTTTTAAAAATAAAAAATACAGTCAGGCAACTTTGACAACCACATTCATTTTTAAAATTCCATCAGCAGCAGTTAGTCAATCACTAACTTTTCCTAAATACGTACCAGTATTTCTATCCAATATTCTAGAGAATCATTTACTTTAGCAAATTATGGCTTAAGCAAAACAAACACTGTATTCCTCTAGTATCCTTAAAAACATAAACTTACCAGGTATGAATATATAATCCTCAGAACTTTGATTTATATAATCAATAAATATAAAATACTGACCTATGACCTGATATAAACATACTATAAATCATCAAGGTTCCTAAGACTTTAGTAATTATACAATTTTATTTAAAAATAGACTATTTATAGAATATTTTAAAGTTGAAGTTAGTTCCCAGACTTACATAAGGAATCCATTCAAAGGTGCATGTGTTTATACTCAATGCTATGTGAGAGGTTATTCACAAATACTCAGAAGTCAACTTCCAAGAAACACTTTAAATTACCTAAAAACTTTAAAAAAGTAGCAACTTGCCAGTAAACTTCCCTGTGATCTTTGATATCTTTAAATCAAAAAAGAATTTCTATAACCTTTCCCTTCCAAAATTTGAGAGCTTACAGAAAGACTCTCCCTCAAAATTCCCAAAAATGTTATGATTTTCTAAATATTCCATGAGGCTTAAAAAAAGGGGGAAGCAAAAACTAGGAAAATCAGTTTTATTCTAGTACTGTAATTGAATTAAAAAGTGCTATGAATAATTGCATCAGAAAATATTATGTGGAAGTAAAACCATCTCTCAGGCTGGTGACGTCTGTATCAGTTTATGACATCTTGTGATACAATATTAAGAAACTGTTTATTAAGAAGGGGAGAAAAACATACTGGATCACGAAACTGATCATTGGCAAGATGGACCACCTCATGGCAAGACCTGAGTCAGCTTGAAGAACCCAGGTCTTCTCTGTGACCTGCTCTGCATTTCACTATGGTACTTTCTTTTATTTTTTTAAAAGATTGACTGATTGATTTAAAAGGCAGAGTTGAGAAAGGCAGAGATGGAGAGAAAGGTTTTCCATCCACTGGTTCACTCCCCCAATGGCCGCAATGGCCGAAGCTGCGTTAATCTGCCACCAGGAGCCAGGAGTTTCCTCAGGGTCTCCCACGTGGGTGCAGGAGCCCAAGGACTTGGAACATCTTCTACTGCTTTGTCAGACCATAGCAGAGAGCTAGATCAGAAGTGGAGCAGCTGGCACTTGAATTGGCACCAAAATGGGATGCTGGCGCTGCAAGAAGCAGCTTTACCCGCTACACCACGATGGCAGCCCCTCACTATGGTACTTTCATCCTTGATTTCCACACACTGGTCTCTTAGAACACAGGTACTCCCCAGATTCCCACAGTATCTCCAAAACCACACATCCTCACACCACTTGCCCATGCTGCTTACCAGGTTGCATATCTTGACCACTTCTGGTTCCAAGACTATCTGTGTGCACATGTATGTGTAGATGGATCTCATCTGCAATACCTAAGTTCAGCATGGAAAAAAAAAAAAAACCTTAGAGATAAAGATCAAAGTTTTAATACAATGGAATATATATTAAGATACTTACAATAGGCTGACGCCATGGCTCAATAGGCTAATCCTCTGCCTGCGGCACCGGCACACCGGGTTCTAGTCCCAGTCGGGGCGCCGGATTCTGTCCCAGTTGCTCCTCTTCCAGTCCAGCTCTCTGCTGTGGCCCGGGAAGGCAGTGGAGGATGGCCCAGGTCCTTGGGCCCTGCACCCCATGGGAGACCAGGAGAAGCACCTGGCTCCTGGCTTCAGATCAGTGCGGTGCGCTGGCCACAGCGTGCCGGCCGCAGTGGCCATTGGGGGGTGAACCAACAGAAAAGGAAGACCTTTCTCTCAGTCTCTCTCTCTCTCTCACTGTCCACTCTGCCTGTCAAAAAGAAAAAAAAAAGATACTAACTATAAAACATATAGTAATGATAAAAATTATTTCCATAAGTATGTGTTTCACTGTATACATGTATATGTGTGAGTGTCACTGCATTTGCTCAAATAAAATAAAACTTTATTTGGGGGGCCGCCATTGTGGTGTAATTGGTAAAGTCGCCAGCAATGCCAGCATCCCCCATGGGTGCCAGCTTGAGTCCAGGCTGCTTCACTTCCAATCCAGCTCCCTGCTGCTGAGCTTGGGTAAGCAGTGGAAGATAGCCCAAGGGCTTGGGCCCCTGCCACCCACATGGGAGACCTGCAGGAAGCTCCTGGATCTTGACTTTGGCCTGGCCCTGCCCTGGCATTTTTGGCAATCTGGGGAGTAGACCAGGGAATGGAAGATCTATCTCTTCATCTCTCTCTCTCTCTCGGTCCCTCCCTGTCTGTAATTCTACCTTTCAAGTAAATTTTTTTAAAAAAAGTTTATTTGGTATAAATATATGCCACACTTCCTCCAATTAATAGAATAACTATGTCAGTAAAAAGACATGAAATAATATAACATGGTAAGTTACTCATTGGAATGGAGCCAAACACAAGGTGAAAAACAAGGAGTGAGGTGATAGTGGTGGCTAGTGACAGGTAAGAACGAAGATGGGAACCAGACAAAGGGCTTTATCATAGAGGCAAGGGAAGCCAAATGGCAGTCTGGAGCAGTGACTAAGAACGAAGCACTTTGCATTGAAAGATTCTTCAGGCAGCAATGGAAAGAATGAACTAAGGAGGGCAGTAAGGCAGGTCCAAAGACAAGTTAACAACAGGAAGACAAATGACGTGTAGGCAAAGATGTGAAGGATGTGACATGTCTGGGAGATACAATGAGAGATGAGCTCAAAGAGCTTGATGGTCAACTAAATATAAGGAATGAAAGAGAAATAAGAATGATGGACAATGCACCTTCTTCAGTAGGAAGTGAGTGGAAAACCAGTGGTTCCCATCAGTAAGAGCAGGAACTCACATAAAGGGAGCAGACGTGACTGGTGCAGACAGGGCTTACTTTAAGATCTGTGTAAGATGTCCAGATTAATGTCCTGGTAACAATACAAATGAACTCAGAACAGTTTCTGTCCAGGACAGGGAACACGGAACCATCAATAATGTGGCCACTAAAAAGCAATTAAGTAAGAAGGACCAAGGACAAAAGACTATGAAGTCTCTCGTATTACAGGGGTAGGTAGAGAGAAATGAATATGCAATAGAGACTAAAGGAGATGAGATGGACAAAGCATACAATTCAACTACAATGCCCACAGAGTGATCAAGCTCAATGAGTTCTGAAAAGAATCTGTTGGACTTGGCAATGAAGAGGTTATTTGGTGGCAGTTTCCAATGGTAGAGTCAGGAGCTTTATCACAGTGCATTGAAATATTAGACAGAAGGTGAATATTTGGAGACAGTAAATACAAGGAGTGTGTGTGTGTGTGTGTGTGTTAGGAACTTCAGTGTGAAAAAAGCAGTGTCTAGAGGGTTGTGAAGGCTAAAAGGAAGGTTGCTCTGGTTGTTTGAAGTAATTTTTTTAATATTTATATGAGAGGATTGTGCTGAGAAGGCATTAGAAAACAGATTGAAAGGCAGGAAGAGTAAGGGGTAAAGAGAGAACAGTGTTTCTTAGAAGGCAGAGGGAAGTTGGATCAAAAGAAAAGCAGAGGTCTGAACTGGTCCTGTCCAGTCAAATGGTCTGCAGCAATGGAATGGTTCTCTGTGGTGCCCAGTATGATAACCACTAGCTGTACTCATATGCAGCTACTGAGCCCTTGAAATGCGAGTAGTACAACTGAGGAACTGCACTTTTGAATTTAAATAGGTGCATATTGCTACAGAATTGAATACTACAGGTCCTCACTAGAAGAATGAACATGAGGTTGAGGACCCATCATTTAGGAGATAAAGGCTGGGCTCATGTTTGATGGTCTCATGTAGAAAGGCAGATTAACTGAAAGGCAGAGGAGTAGTGACAAGATAGGACCCTGGAGAGAAGCTGTAAGGTTTCCAATGGACACAAAGAACTGACCAGAACAATTAAAAAACAGAACTGCAGAACTAAGGACCCAGTTAAGACGCAAGACCACTAAGGTAGTACAGTACAGGAACAGCTAAGACATGTGGCTGGCTTGAAACCAAAGTTGATAAACTGAATGACAGAAATGTTAATAAGAGATTGTTGACATCAAACATTGTGCCATGGACTTAGAAGGAAACCAAGCTATATGTTCAGGAGAAAAGCAAGAGGCAAGAAAACAAAGTCTCAAATAGGTCAAAGAACTGATGTAAAGGATAAGTGAGGGGCCGGCACTGTGACATAGCAGGTGAGGCTGCCATATGCAGTGCCGGCATCCCATGTGGGTGTCAGTTCGAGTCTCAGCTGCTCCACTTCTGATCCAGCTCTCTGCTGTGGCCTGGGAAGGCAGTGGAGGATGGCCCAGTCCTTGGGCCACTGTGCCCATGTGGGATGACCCACAGGAAGCTCCTGGCTCCTGGCTTCAGAAGGGCACAGCTCCGGCCATTGCAGCCAATTGGGGGGTGCACCAGCAAATGGAAGACCTCTCTCTCTCTCTGCCTCTCCTCTCTGTAACTCTGACTTTCAAAATAAATAAATAAATAAAATCTTTAAAACAAAAAAAAAGGTGGGGGGATAAATAAGAGAGAGACAGCAGGAGTATATGGATGAATTAAGACCAAAAAGGATGGAGTCCCTCTATGTAATGGCAAGGTTTAGCTCAACTTCCAAAGGCTTAGCAGTAGTAACCTAGAAATGAGATTGGACAGCCATCTGTGTAGGATTGGGATAACAGGTATGTGGCAGAGAGACTAATAATAATCTGCCACCTATAAGCTGAAGACCCAGGAGAAGCAACACACAGCTTGAAGGCATAAGAGCTTAAGAGGTAATGGTGGATCCCAGTCTGAAGCTTTAGAAGCCATAGTTCAGAGAACAAGAGAAGGCGGGGTCCCAACTCAAGCAGCCAGGAAGAGAGAGGGCCAATCCAGCCTTTCTCCACCTACTTGTTGTAGTCAGGCCATCAGTGGATTGGATGATGTCTACCCACACTGGACAGAGCATTGGGTTTTATTCAGCCCATTATTTCAAATGCTAATCTCTTTCCAGAAACACTCTCACAGACCCAGATCTGCCTATGTCATGGCCCAGTCAAGTTGACACAGGAAATTAACAATCACAGGTGCCATGGAAGAATATGAGCCAGGTCACAAAGTGCCAAACTGGGCAGGCCGGAAGAGTGTGAGTCAACTGAGACAGACCAGGAGGCCCTGAAGGAGGACTTCTGGGGGAGATGCAGAGAGTCAGAGGTAGTCAACCATCAACAGAGATGATCCCATACCCTTAGAGAAGTTCCCGCTGGTATCACAATCAAATTAGTCAACTTCAAAGATCCTCCAGCTGGTTTACTCAGGGTTTGTGTTGTGTCTCACTTTCTTCACAGAGGGAGAACAAATAGCTACAATTTCCATTAGCAGTATTATAAAATCAGGTTGTGGCTTATACAGCTAAAGACAAGCATTCTCTCTCTCCCTCTCTCTCTCTCTCACACACACGCACACACACACACTTTAGGACTTTAATAGCTAAAACTGGGAACTTAGATGTTTCCTTTCTCCTACAGTGTCAACACTGCCTGTGTGCGCATGCCAGATACACACACATACACTCACATGTCCATGTCACACACAGATGCTTTCCAGACACTGCTTTTGCAACTATCACAAAAACTATTAAACCAAGATTGAACAGTATCCTAGTTCTTATTTATATATAACTAGTTCTATTTTTGTGAATATTAATATAATGTGTTTAGATACTTTAGATATGGATACCTTAAATAATAATTGATACCAAATTCTTTAAACTGTATTCTCTCTTTCAAGAACTTTTACTGCCCCCTGTGGCAATCTGATGACAAAAAAAAAAAAAAAAAAAAAAAAAAAACAGAAATACAGTATCCTAAAGATAGACTCACAATTCATAAATAAATCACTCACAAGTTAAATAATGGTATGTATCTCGCTAGAAAAAGCCTGTCCAGATGAACAGCCACAATACTCTTTTCTTTCAGTGTAATCTGCATAACATATGACTTGGAAAGCCTTTGGGGCTAAGGGCAAATGTGCCAAGGTAGAAATTTAGTATCTGGAAATATTTAAAGGTAAACTATAAAGTAAGTTTTACTTTACTTAGCAAAGAGTTACTGAGTGCTTACTTTGTGATGAACACTGCTCTAAGTTCTTGACCAGATTCTTGGAATTTAATCCTTGAAAACTGCCACATCAATTTTATGACCATATTACCAACTGGGTGCTATTATTATCTTCAGGTTAAGAAAAACCAATGGAAATTTAGTGAGACTAAGTAGTTTACTTGGCTCAATGCCATGCATTTAATAACACAGCTAAGTGGTGAAACAGAGGGAAAAAATCTTTTTTAAACAGTGAGAAAGAAATATCAAGCCCAGAAAATTCTATATTCAGATAAATTTATCATTACATATATTGATAGGACATTAGAATTCAAGATAAAAGTTTGGCCTCAATAAATCCAAAGTAATAGCTAATTTTATGAAATTCTGTAAACCATAGAATTAACTTATTTTAAGTTATGAAATTTCACCCTGGAATATCAAACTAATATTGCTAAAAAGTTTGCTTAGTTAAGTATATCAGGCTCATTGATGAAATGTAGACATCAAAGTTGTTTTAAAACCCAGCTATGGGTGTCTCTCCCTCTCCTCTGCTTTTCTGCACTTGTTTAGCTAGTTGGGCTGCTCCAACAGTCATGTTTCCCTACCACCACCCAGTCAGGAAAAATGAGGAACCTCAAGCAAAAACGACCCCAGCAACGTTTCTCTGAAGGCCACCAGGTGATGTGCCTGTCAATGCACTTGGGGCAGTGCTGCAGCCTTGTGGCCCCCTGTCCTCACATGCAGAGTCTAAGAATTCCTCTTCTCCTTGGCACTTACTATAGACACAATGGCTTCCAGATGGCCATTTCTGCTCAATGTAAGGTTGTTTTCCCTTCTTGGAAAGTTGGAAGTGCTGATGAGGAATATTAGAGTTCAGAGATCTTGAGTCCTCTTTAGACGAAGGCCAGGCTTTGGGGAATAAAACAAGAACGTCTGAGAGGCCCCTGCTGTGGGCCCCTCCCCACTCTGGCAGCTACTTCAGAAGCTGGCCAGGAAAACCCTGCTTGACTGGTGAGGGAGGGACATGGCTGGAAAGCCAACAGAGGATACACTGGGTCGTGGCAGTGCCCGGCCCCACTTCAAAATAAGATTGGTTCAAAGTCTGTCTGAAGCTGGACCGGAATTCCGATTGCTTGTTTACCTGCTGAGCTGAAAGGGAGCAGCTGGAGCCTCAGCAATCAGCCATATATGTAAACCACAGGGCCAAACACAATCAAGGAAAAGGAGCATAGAGCCATCAAAAATGTAGGGAACACCACCAAAGATTCCCTTGGACAAAATACACCTGCATAACGGTGAAATACTCCCAGGCACTGGTAAGTCTATAGTTATGTGAAACTTCATCCTATAGCTGTTAACTTCCCCACACTTACACTGGGAATTCCTTCAGAACCTGCCATTCCTAGACAACACTGTCAGGCTATTCCATGCATACTTATGATATAGATCACATTCCTTCAACAACCTGAAACTAAGGATGATTCACATCAAGTCATTCCATGGCTAATGACAAGGTGAAAGCTACAAGCCGGAAATACAGAATATATCCACTGCACTGTCAGTTCATTAAACAAACACTATGCTGGTAACAGGCTAGGACATGTTTACTAAGGGATCCTCATGAAAAACCTACATGTAGTGTAGATATTGCTTCAGTGCTGATGTCTTGTCCCAGACTCTCTCACAATATTATTCATAAGCTTATCAGTGAATGATGCAATTATTCAAGAAGATTTGACAATGTCTGTGGTTGGTCCCAGTCTCAACCTAAACAAGACTGCACAGCGTCAGACTGAAGCCTGTCAGTGTGGGCTGAAGCTGATGTCACCCCAGAGCACGCCCTGATAGGAAGCCTCCCAAACATAGCCGTCATCTTGATTCACTTTTCCTTTTATAGCAACATCAGTTCATTTGTGGGTAAGAAACAACACATCTGTCTGCAGCAAAAAATTGTAAAAATTTTAATTGCTAAGAAAAAAAAATCTGTCTACACCCATGTCTCTCTCCTAATACAGATCAGTAAACATTATCTTTCTAATTCATGCTTCTCTCAGATCACATCATAATATTGACTCTCAATCAGCCCATAGACATTCCATACGCCTTCAGGGGTATGTTCTTGAGGAGTTTAAGAAGGGGATATTTAGTGCAGCAGCTCAGCTGCTATTTGGGAAGCCAGTACCCCAAATCAAAGTGCCTTGGTTCAAGGTCTGACTCTGCTTCACAAACTTCCTGGTAATGTGCACACTGGGAGGCAGCAGGTGATAGCTCAGTTAGTTGAGTCCTTGTATGGCACAGGAGAGACTACCTTCTGGCTTTGGCCTGGCCCAACCCACTCTGTTGCCTGCATTTGGGGAGTGAACCAGTAGATGAAGATCTCTCTCTCTCTCTTCTCTCTGCCTTTCAAATAATAAAAGTTTTAATTATTTTAAAAATTTCTAAAGAGTTTACAAATAGTTGTTATAACTGCCTTGAGGACACACAGTAGTCTCTGAACACTGTGTACGGAATATAAAGAAAAGCAGCAGTGAAGTTTGGAAGAAAAAGCAAGATTGTTCACTTACAAAGAACTGATTCACACATTCCTGCTGCACCTGTGGCCAAGCCCATGTTATAAGTAGCATCCTGGCACCTCAATTTCATGACCTTCCAGATGGGGAGGGTAGTATCTCATGTTATAAAACCTAAAAAAAAAATAGTGCATGTCAAAGGAGTTCATAAATTAAAGATTTCTACATACACAGAAGGTGATACAGTCAAAACCATGTTTCTGTTCCATGCACTCAGAGCACTAAGAAGCATTCATGTTTAATCAGACAAAATTGGCATTGTACATTCTAATGTCAAATTACACAAAGCATTAGTTTACTTTGAATTCAGCTCTGATGGTGTCAAGAGTATAAACAGAAAATTACTTTCTTCACATATAAGATACATTACTCAAAAAAGCTTTATCCACGCATTCAAATTTCAAAACATAATTTCCATAAGCATAGTTATATAAAAATTCATCCATAGGAAAATGGTTTAGAAACTCTTTAGACAATGTGAACTTAGTTTTCAGCACACTGAAGCATACTGGCTGCCAGTTTTCTTTTGATTTGAAAACTCACTTGTCCGTCTCATGGTAGCAAAATTCACATTAAAAAAAAATGCATGAAACAAAACTGCCAAAGCAATGTATGTACAGTATAAAGGTCTTTGGCATATTAAGCCAAAGAACACTACCTTGACTCCTGAGAAGTATATCCACAGAAAATATCGTGTACACAGGCAATGATACAGTTTAGTTGTTTCTTTCTCATGTATACTCCATATTCTTGTTAGTGAAGCCCACACATTTCTCATTGAGGAAAAAACTATTTGAAACTTTCTAATTCCATCCTTCCCAAAAAGTAAATGAAAACGATATAGTGGAAATGAAAGCTGTAGATGTCATGTGGTGACAAAAATAAACCAGATAGGGTTTCTTATATGTGTCCTGAAAGCTATGATTAAAGCAGAAATGCACTATCATATTCTTATCATATGGGATGACATGCAAGAAAATGCAAGAGGCATAAAACAAAGGTTCACTAGCCTCTATCAATTCTGAGTATCTACCGTGAAAAATGAAGAAGTGGGATTGGATTCTCTCTCATCTTGTTGCAAGACACACATTAAAATCCCTGTAAAGAATGACGGTGTTACAAAGTCAGACTGCGATGGGCTGCAGAGAGCCACTCAGAGTTGGACTTAGTCTTAAGGGTAAGGAAGAGCCACAGAAGAGTGGAAGAAGAGAGTGATCTTAAAACCCTGATGCCTTCTACGGAAGTGGTTTCATTAAAAGGGTCTCCCTGAGCTGCCCTACAACTGTGAGCAGGTGGACATTGTAAGCTCAGAGGAGTAAGGGCTGTCCTTGAGCTCACCTAGCAGGTTTGGAACTTAGTCTTCAGTTTTACAGCCTGTCTTCCCAGGTTCTTTCTAATGGTTTTCAAAAAGTGTGCCAGGAAGCCCTGGCATTGTAAAAGGTGGCCTCGGGTCTCTTGGCTAGAGAGGCACCTTTCCAAGGATGAAATGGGTTCTAGCTTATTCTATCCCAGCCCCCCACCCTATGCAGACTCCCTGAGGACACATTCAAGGCTAGGAGAGTACAGATCTCTTAGTACAGAGATTTCAAAAATTTTTTGCAACAAAATAAACTTATCTTTTAATCCCCTTTTTCCAGGACCTTGTTGAAGGATCTTGGTATTTTACATCAGTTCTTTTAAAATATTTGTCCATTCATTTACTCCCATTTTTCAAAACAAGTGAGCTGGTCTTAGTCCTCCCTCCACCCTCTTGAATAGATCACTCCAAATCACACATTTTAAAGAACAGTTACCTGCAAGTCCTTTTATTCCCAGTCCCTTAACTATCACCTTAAGTATCATCAAGGGATCTCACATTCAGTATGATAAAACAAAGTGTGGTAAATACTCCTGGCTACTAACTTATAGTGAGTGTGAATTTCTAGAGAAAGTGGTAGAACCCACCATGTCCAGCACTAGCAACTATGTTCTCAGGCCCCAATTAAAATCAGTAAAGGTCAGCTAGAGAAAACAGAGAATTCTACATGAAATTTATATACACACACACACACACACACACTAATTAAATTAACAATGTAAGTGGAAAATTATAAAGGAAATATCTAATTAAATTTGTTTTTCCTATCTCACTCCTCCAGCACCAAATTCATCTGCAAGCAGGGAAAGGAACAGGCAAACATAAACCATAAACCACATGGAACTTGACTGCCTCCTGACAAATATCTTTGCATCAGAAATATCCCAAGAAAGCCAGAAAATTAATCATAAGGAGGAAAAAGCATGAAGGTAATGAATGTAATTTGGATAGTAAACATCCGCACTTCTTTCCCTGCTCTGAACTCCCAGCAAGTATGCCCTCTCCTTAACCTTCATCTCAAGCAAACAGAAGGTCATGAAAACCAAACCAGGGACCCTGCAGATTTTAGAATATTTATTACTATCTTCAAAAGCCTCTGGCATACCACTTTTTTTTTTTTTTGGTGTAATTCATTTACATGATTGAATTTGAGGCACATCAGAAACATTAGAAGCCCACTGCCGATCCACCGAAGGGACAAATCGCTCACTGTCCAGATGCCCATATACGGCCAGATTTCCTATAAGTCTGACAGCTCTATGCATGCATTGCGTATGGCTCTTGGCTCTGAGTCACATTCCTCCGGTATGTTTCCCTGGGAGCTTTGATTTCCGCTTTGAGGGCTGGCTCTGACTCCTACTTGCTCTTATAAGAAAATGTCTACAACTGAAAGTTGAAAATGTGCAAGATTCCTTCTTTAAGTACACAAACACTCCAAGTCTGGCCACTTTCCTGTAAGCCTGCCAGTTTTTCTCAATGTCTGATACCTGATCAAGTCATCTTTTTTTAGGGGGGATAAAACAACAAAAAACAGAAGGAAAGGAATGCAGAGCACCCACAGTTGACATCTTACAAGACTTAACCAAACGACCTGTAAAAATGATGCCTGAGTAGACACACACATACCTTATTTAGCTTGGTAAACAGGACTCAGTAGCCAACTTAGTGAATTCCTCATTTTGGGGGGTGGCTTGGGATGCCTCTAAAAAGCATCTGCTAGTTCAACACTTGCTTACAAGTCAAAATTAGTGCATCTTACCATTCTGCACACACATTCAAAGGCCTTTTTCTCCCAATTCTGACCTGCTGTCAATCAAAAGAGTTGGGATAAGTCAGAATTGGACAAAGTTAGAAGCCACTATTTCCACTTTACCACCCAGGCCCACGCAAACATTTGCTGAGTCATTTATAATAGCACAAGAATTCAGATTCCATGGCATGAATTAAGGACAGAGTGTAAGCATTTCCCTTTGAATTTCCTGGCACTTGATAGTCTGTATCACAACAAAAACATACTTTTGAGTCTATGAATGTCTTGGATATCATTTCGTATATTCATTCTCTCTTTCTCTGTAGAGGTGGAGGGGATCTATCTCTGTCTGTGTGTCACTCTCCTAATAATCTTCTATTTTAACCCTTTCAAAACAGTTGTGATCATAAAGCCTCAACCTAACATAATACACAACACATTCTTAGTGGGATTTCACATGTTTGATATATTTCAAGATGCTTATTTTCTCTTAGTCAATATTAAAATCTCTCACTTGAAACTAACCAGGAACTTGTTTTTGAGACTTTGGTTTTACTATAAAATTCACATCGTCCTTCAAACTCTTTATAATATGTCTTGAAATTCTTACCAACAGAGCAGAATGCTAATACACCTACTATGTATATAGAGAAAATCAAGAAAGACCCAGAATATAAAGGACCAGTTCCTTGAGAAATCAATCTACTCAACCCTCATTGATCATTATGAAATTAGAAAATTCTCCCCTTCATCTGATAAATGCAAGCTTGGGAATAATATGGCTCCTATTTGTGACTTGCTTAAGTTTTGTGAATGGCAGTTCTAAGAACACAACCCTGGTCACCCAGTTCAGCAATTTATTCCTTCCATGAATGAAAGTCTCCCCCTGCATGCATGAAGCTGGTAATGGCAACATTCAGACACGGCTGAGGATTAAAAAAACAAAAATCCCCATCCATTCTCCCACCTATCTCAAGCTGCAAGCCATGAAAAATTGCCAAGGAGCCCACATCCCACCCTAGGTGAGACTCAAGCTTCAGATCCCTACACTGCCCCATCCAATCCCCACCTTTCCAACCATTAGTGGTAGAAATAATTGGAGGTTTAGGTCTTGAAAGATTTCACTGTGGCTTCCCACATATTTTGGACTTTTAAAATCATCCACAAGGAAGAAACAGTTGGGGGCCAAGTTGCCTTTAATACACACGTGGTTATTAACATAATTTGGAATGTTCCTTCTTTAAATAGGAACTCTCAGGCCTTCTCTCTTTGAGGAATGCTTGGAAAGAACATTAAATAACAATGATGAAAATTCTTCCAGAGCTCCACAGGCCCCCCCTTGGCCAGTCATTCACACTGTTGACATGCAACTACACTGTACAACATGTGGCTGCTTAAGGCGGTAATTGTGCACAGATGATGTGGTCTACACTGAAGCTGGAGTGGTTATTTTTTTTTTCTTGGCTATTTTTTAATCCATGGATTCAAACTTGAAAACCTTGCCCAGTTTAAACAGGCTTTATTCAACATATAAATTTATTATGCATTGTTGCTAAAGTTGGTGCCATCAAAGACAGGCATACTTAGACCTGTATCCTGAAGTATCAACAACTGAGAGGAATGCACTCCTTGGTAACACCAGTGTCATACCATGTGGCATTAGGGAAGACAAAAATGGCCTGGCCCTAGGATCACTGTCTTTATATAAAATGGTAACTGGAGATACTAGCAAACAACCACTAAACATCACAGATTCTAGATGGAAGCACACTGAATTAACTGGACCACTGGGGAAGCTAAATGGCAATTTGAAATTGGAGATATGCTTCAGTTTACGGGTCATATTTGACATCTGTACATAAGCAGGGGGGACAAAACCTATTCTTTCCTGGCTCCAACCTTACCCATTAGCTTACCTGTTCCTTGGGTAACCAGAAGTCACAACCCCTGTTTATAGATATGTAAGGAGTCACTAAAAATATAATTATTCACAGACACTCTTCTAACCGGATATAATGACCGGGTGCACTGTTGTTACATAACCGCCTTTTTTACCTCAAGTCAAACCAAGTCTAATGCACAGTTGAAGATTACAAGTTTCAGTGCAAGAAAAATCACTTCTCCAAGACCCCAGAACAGCAGTGTTTAAAATACCCCCAATGAAACCCAAGCTTCCTGCTGGCCTCCTGCTGTCGGTTCCACTCTTCCCATTGCTGTGTTCCCATCCTGACACCCAGAGCCTGCGACTTCCCAACACATCATCATTTGCTGGGAGGTAACAATAGACACATTTTTCTGGAAACACTGATGTCCATTCATCCCCTTTCCCTCCCCACACCCCTAACAATGCAACTCCTACAAGTATTAAGAGAAAGCAAAGCAAAAGTGCTAGAAATCTCCCCCAGGACACCGCATCCATACACAGAGCCCCCACCCACCCCCACTCCCCCTTTGTTCCCTTTCTTGTCTGCCCCTGGGCGACCAAACTGTCAACTGCAATGACAAAGGATGGAATTCCCACACTTTGGAGATGAAATTCAGGGTTGTGCAGGTAGACATCTCGGGGATTTCACATGGTTCAAAGCCAGGTCCTGGCTTTCTGCTCTCTGGAGAGTTTCAAGGGCCTATAGCTTCTAAAGCGAAAACTCTTGCAGAAAAAATCGTAAAAAGGAAACCCTTTCGCATTTTGGGAGGACTCCCTGCCGTTTGCCTCTTCAGCTACCTACCTACCTCCTCAAAAGGGATTTATGTCAGCGGAGAGCGCGAGGCAAAGCTCTTAGAAACAGAACTGGTCTAAAATCGAATAACTGCCGATGTGTTTTCAGTGATATAAATCAGGAGTGGTGCGAAGAGGCTAGAGGGAAAAAAAATCCTATTTGGTGCTGGAAATACTGCGCCTTTTTTTTTTTTCCTGGCGAGCCGGAGTGTGCCAGCTTTTTCAGACGGAGGAATGCTGAGTGTCAAGGGGTCAGGATCAATCCGGTGTGAGTTGATGAGGCAGGAAGGTGGGGAGGAATGCGAGGAATGTCCCTGTTTGTGTAGGACTCCATTCAGCTCATTGGCGAGCCGGGGCCGCTCTGAGCGTATAAAAGCCTCGGGCCGCCCGCCCCAGCCTCACACAACAACTCTTCCCCGCTGAGAGGAGGCAGCCAGTGCAACTCCAACCGCAGGCGACCGACCGCCTCCAGCCCGACGGCAGCCGCCCCGGCCGACAGCCCCCGAGACCACAGCCCGACACGTCCAGGCACCCACCTCCGGCCACAGCCTGCGTCCCGGCTCCGGCCCAGCGCACCGCGCCCACTTCGCCGCCGCGCACTCCGCCCCGCCGCCCGCTCCGTCCACAGCACCCAGACCATGGCCGCCGCCGTGGGCCCTCTCCGCTTCGCCTTCGTGCTCCTCCTCGCCCTCTGCAGCCGGGTAAGCTCAGGGAGCCTCCGCCGCAGCCAGCGGCTGCCGGGGAGGGACTCGGGGCCGGGCGACGCCGGGGGCGTGCGCACCGAGCCGAGCACAGGCTGACCGCCCCTTCCTCCCTGCAGCCGGCCGCCGGCCAGGACTGCGGCGGACAGTGCCAGTGCGCGGCCGCGCCGGCGCCGCGCTGCCCGGCGGGCGTGAGCCTCGTGCTGGACGGCTGCGGCTGCTGCCGCGTCTGCGCCAAGCAACTGGGCGAGCTGTGCACGGAGCGCGACCCCTGCGACCCGCACAAGGGACTCTTCTGTGACTTTGGCTCGCCGGCCAACCGCAAGATCGGCGTGTGCACCGGTAAGACCCCCGCGCCGGTGCCCGGTCACTTCCTCCCTCAAAAGCCCACCCGCTCGCTCGCCCGCTGGACCTAAAAACCCCTAGACTGGAGCCCCTTTCTGCAGCTGCTTGCAGCCCGCCCCCTGCAGCCGGATCCTAACTTGCATCCCAGCTGCGCGTTTATAAGTTAACAAGTCTGGGAACGGGTACCTGACCTCTGCATCACCCCCTCCCTGCTTTCCTTCCTCTCCTTCAGCCAAAGATGGAGCTCCCTGCGTCTTCGGTGGCACGGTGTACCGGAGCGGAGAGTCCTTCCAGAGCAGCTGCAAATACCAGTGCACTTGCCTGGATGGCGCGGTGGGCTGTGTGCCCCTGTGCAGCATGGACGTCCGCCTGCCCAGCCCGGACTGCCCCTTCCCGAGGAGGGTCAAGCTGCCCGGGAAATGCTGCGAGGAGTGGGTGTGTGACGAGCCCAAGGACCACACCGTGGTTGGCCCTGCCCTGGCCGGTGAGTTGAGTCTTCCTCTAAGTCAGTGTGATGCCTCACCCCCACCCCTACCCCGGCCACGGGAGGTTGAGTCCTGAGGATGCCAAGTGCCAGGGGAAATGTCTTCTGCTGGCGTTTCACCTTGTGTTTGCGTGCTCTGTTCTCACAGCCTACCGACTGGAAGACACATTTGGCCCAGACCCAACCATGATGCGAGCCAACTGCCTGGTCCAGACCACAGAGTGGAGCGCCTGTTCCAAGACCTGCGGGATGGGCATCTCCACCCGGGTTACCAATGACAACGCCTTCTGTCGGCTGGAGAAACAGAGCCGCCTCTGCATGGTCAGGCCTTGCGAAGCTGACCTGGAAGAGAACATTAAGGTACCTGTCCGCTTCCTGTTAACTCGTGTTCGTGGGACGATGATAGTGGGTAGCACCAAAGTTAGGTCTCCTCTCACCGTCCTTGTTGCAATAGGAGCGTTATCTCCAAAAATATCTAACCATGGAGCTGTTTGGCTGGAATGAGAGATTGTGTAATAGGAGCCACAAATTTTCCGCTACAAAACCCTCCATAGTGTTAGTTAATTCAAGGCATTCCAAGAGAGGCCGTGGCTATTTTTGGAAAACTGGCACTTCACAAGCTTTCTCTTTTCAAAATACAACAGACCAGAGCTCAGAGTAGAAGAATGCCACTTCCTAGTGGCGCCACTGACTTTTCTCTTCTCCCCTTGTTTTCCTTAGAAGGGCAAGAAGTGCATCCGTACCCCCAAAATCTCCAAGCCGGTCAAGTTTGAGCTCTCTGGCTGCACCAGCGTGAAGACGTACCGGGCTAAGTTCTGCGGAGTATGCACCGATGGCCGATGCTGCACCCCACACCGAACCACCACCCTGCCGGTGGAGTTCAAGTGTCCTGACGGCGAGCTCATGAAGAAGAGCATGATGTTCATCAAGACCTGTGCCTGCCATTACAACTGTCCTGGGGACAATGACATCTTTGAGTCACTGTACTACAGGAAGATGTATGGAGACATGGCATAAAGCCAGAGAGTGAGAGACATGAACTCATTCATCAGGCTGTAACTTGAACTGACTCACATCTCATTTTTATGTAAAAAATGATTTCAGTAGCACAAGCTATTTAAATACGTTTTTCTAACTGGGGGAGAAACAATTCCTACCAAATTCAAAACATTGTGCCATGTCAGACAAATACTCTTATCAACCCCAGACACTGGTTTGAAGAAAGCTTAGACTTGACAGTGAGACTAAATTAGCGCACAGCGCCAGAATGTGTACAAAGGTGTGGCTTTAGGAGCACAGAGAGGCACCAATAGAACAGCTAGGACGATCAGATGGCCTCTGAAAGTAGTAATATACCAGCTATTTGGAGTGTGATTATAGATGGAAATATTTAGCATGCTCGCTGACCTGCCTTTAGCTCCAGCGACAGCTAGGATGTGCGTTCTGCAGCCATTATGAGACTGAGTCAAGTTGTTCTTTAAGTTGGAACAGCAGATTCAGCTCTGACATTCTGATTCAAATGAGTGTTCAGGAATCAGAATCCTGTCTATTAGACTGGACAGCTTGTGGCAACTTAATTTGCCTGTAACAAGCCAGAATTTTTTATTGATATTGTAAATATTGTGTGTGCGTGTGTGTATATATATATATATATTTGTACAGTTATCTAAGTTAATTTAAAATTGTTTGTGCCTTTTTGTTTTGTTTTTAATGCTTTGATATTTCAAATGTTAGCCTCAATTTCTGAACACCATAAGTAGAACGTAAAGCTTGTCTGATAACTCAAAGCATGAAATGGATACTCGTGGAAATTCTGTTCAGAGTAACAGTCCATCCAAACAGACAATTTGCTGAAGGTGAGGCAGTGATGTCCTTGGAAGTCTGATTTCTATGTAGGAAATGTGGTAGCCTCACTTCATGCACAAATGGCCTTTATTTAAAAATGAGTGGCTCTATGTTGTAGCTGATCAGTCTTTCCACCTGGAAGCATTTGTTTCTACTTTGACTATGACTGTTTCTGGACAGTTTATTTGTTGGAGAGTGTGACCAAAAGTTACATGTTTGCACCTTTTTAGTTGAAAATAAAGTATATATTTTTTCTATAGAGGACTTGGTTCATTTATGTTAAGATAATTCCCAATCTTTTTTAAATTGATGAATCAATAGGATTGATAAACATACTTCACACTAACTACGCATCATAGACTTAAAGGCATGCACGTCACATGGAGTACATACATAGTTTTCTGCACTCTAGATGACTTCTATCTCCATCATCTACAAGGGCACCTTCTACATTTAGTGCCTCTCTGACCACTGTAGGTTAATGTTTCCAATCCTTCACATCATAAACTAGTCTATGAACTTTGCACATGGAAAATGCGTGAATTTTTTTTTTAATTTGTAGGCTGTACTGTAGGTCTGCTTCTGAAGTTTGGTATCTTCCTGCTAAATCCGAAAAGTATAAAATGAAATCTACAATAAATGGGACAACTAGTAAGTCTTCCTTCGATAGTTTTGTGTTCAGTTGCCATGATAAGCAATGATAAGTAGTAGTCTCCAGATCAGTGGATCCTGCTTACCAAGTGGCTTCTAAGTGATCCAATGAAGTTGTTCAATAGTCCTGTTATAGAAATTATATTTAATATATGCAGGCTTCTAAAAGAAAAATGAACCAAAGTGAATGACAAAAGAAACAATCAAATGGTAACTAGGAGCCCCTGCTTTTTTCAGGTGAGGAGAACAACTTAAGTCCAAGGGAAAAAAACAGTTGCAGACAGATCAGCGTGTCCCAGGGTAACTGGCAATGTTGTAGTGCCAGTGTCATTCCGAGAGACAAAAATACACCTGAAAAATAAAGACTAGTTCTACAAACAGTGCCCATGCCACAAATCAAAGGGAAAACTTCCGTATTCAAAATGTGAACTGTATTTCTGGTCAAAACATTGTTTTAGGATATACCTAACTATGTATATAGCAACGCTGTCAATAGTAGCAACCTCCCCACCCCAGATACACAGGCACACACACACACACACACAGAACACATTGCTAGCTCCAATTACTTTCTGTCAATTGACTTCAAGCTGCAAAGATGAAAGACCATGGTAAACGAGCCTGATTGTTCTGAAAGGAACTGGAGCATTGTAGAAGGATGGAAATAGTAGTAGAAGCACAGATTTCAGATTTTCTAAGTCCCCTTAGAAAAATAGAGTGATTACATTGCAAATCATAACCCAAAGAGCAATATTTGAAACAAAATCAGGAAACTCGCTGACCCCCTTCCCCAAGTATGCATGAGGGCAAACCATCGAGTACCATAAGGCCTATACTATGTCTGCATGTGTGTGGGAAAAAGCAGAGCGAGTCCAGATATTATCCAAGGCTCTTGAAAACAGGGGAGCTCCAAAGCAGCCAGCAAGTGTTGGCTAGTGAGAGAGGAGGCCACTTTGAGAACAGCAGCTGGAACTGGCCACGGTGTTGGCCACTTCAAACAAACTTACAAGCCAGGGCTGTTTTCCAAGACAGGACCCCCGCACACTTGGGAGTGGAATAAAAATTGAATAGATCAGGGATAATGGAGACATTGAAAGAGAGCATCCATACACAAATGAGGCAAACGGAGATTCAAATCTAAGGAAATAAATGGCCATGTTTTAATATTGCAGGAAGAGAAGAAATTTAGAAATCCTATGTAAATCAAGCCTCCCACCAGAACAAAGTTCAGGAAAATGAATGTCATTGAAGTTAAATGAAATTATCAAAGCCAAATCTCACAAAAGTTGCTCTCTGAATTTAAAAAAAATGAAAAAATAAAGGGCACAATAGCATCCCCACAGGTAGTAAAAGCATTCATGAAATACATGTTCACAGAACATAGAAAAATGATCACTCTTCCAAAAGAGCATTCAAAAAAGTTATATTAGGTATATTTGACAATAAGAAAACAAATAATGGCATAAACAGCAACATATATCAGAATTAGCAAAATTCAGAAATATGGTGACAAACTATAAGAAGTTAGACATAAAGGAAATATATAAAACCAGAAGGAGCACAAGAATGAATAACCACAACAGAGAAGGGGAAAAAATTTTAAAAGAAGAAATAAATATGTTTCAAGAAAAAGTGATAATACTGTAGACAATCACAAAAAACTGATATATAAGTACTATGAATTATTGAGGAAAAAAATTATTATTTAATAAACTTTACTTACATAAAAATTATTTTAAAGACTTATTGAAAGAGCATTCCATGTTCATAACAAAAATCAACCACAGTAAGACAATCTAGTAAAATTGATGGAATTTAAAGAAAAGGAAAAGGCATAAAGAACATGAACAAAAGGAAAATCATTAGCAAAAGGACAATAGTTCATCATTGGATTTGGATTTTTTTACAACAATAACAGAAAATAATGCAATAACATATTTAAGGAAAAGATAATATGGGCCAAAGAACTTTTATCCTCAAAATTGACTTTTTGAGAAAAAGGACACAGGGAGTTGGCGCTGTGGAGTAGCAGGTAAAGCTGCCAACATCCCATATGGGTGCCAGTTTGAGTCTCAGCTGCTCCACTTCAGATCCAGCTCTCTGCTATGGCCTGGAAAAGCAGTAGAAGATGGCCCAAGTCCCTGGGTTCCTGCACCCACGTGGGAGACCTGGAGGAAGTTCCTAGCTCCTAGCTTCAGATCGGTGCAGCTCTGGCCGTTGTGGCCAATTGGGGAGTGAACCAGCAGAAGGAAGATATCTCTCTCTCCCTCTCCCTCTCCCTCTCCCTCTCCCTCTCCCTCTCCCTCTCCCTCTCCCTCTCCCTCTCCCTCTCCCTCTCCCTCTCCTTCTCTCTCTGTGTAACTCTGACTTTCAAATAAATAAATAAACCTAAAAAAAGTAAAGAAAAGAAAAAGGACACAGGGGGACTGCCACTTTGGCATACCAGGTTAAGCCTCTACCTGTGACACCAGTATCCTATATGGGCACTGGTTCAAGACCTATCTGCTCTACTCCCGTTCCAGCTCCCTGCTAATGCGCCTGGAAAAGCAGCAGCAGATGGCCCAAATGCTTGACCTGGAAGAAGCTCCTGGCTCACGGCTTTGGACTGGCCCAGCTCAGGCCATTGCGGCCGTTTAGAGAGTTAACTAGCGGATGGAAGATCTCTCTCCCTTTCTCTTTCTCTCTCTCTCTCTCTCAGTAATTCTGCCTTGCAAATAAATGGATACATCTTGGGGAAAAAAAGGAAAAGATGTCCTAAATATCTCTGTCTCTTCGTGTTTCTTGATCCAGACTTGGAATCAATCATTCTCCAACAACCCTGGTTTCTTTATTGGAAACTTGGATTTCAAGAGTGCTACCTGAGCCAAAGGATGTTCATTGTTTTGAGTAACCATTCCATCTAAGCCTTTTCATTAGGTAGTTATAAGGGAAAAAAGAAGAATGTGTCTTCAGAGCTGGGCCGATCCAAAGCCAGGAGCTAGGAGCCTCTCTGGTCTCCCATGTGGGTGCAAGAGCCCAAGACGTGGGCCATCATCCACTGCTCTCCCAGGCCACAGCAGGGAACTGAGTCCAAAGTGGAGCAGCCAGGACTGGAACTGGTGTCTACATGGAATGAGACAGCGGCTTCACCTGCTACCCTGCAGAGCCAGCCCCAGGACATCTTTTCAGACTGAATAATAAGAAAGTTAACAAGTACCATTAAGGTCCTGTCAAAAAGATACAGGACACAAATAAGAGAGACTTCTACTAAAGATGAAGCAACTGAGCTCCAAGAAGGCTAAGAAGGATGTGCATTAGCCTGTTGACTACACTAACGTTCATTAGTTCACAATGATAGTTAGAGGCTGATCAGGTCACCTTCTGATTCTGCACAAACAAAGTATAATTTTTCTCTGATGACTTCATTACATTTTTGGAACACTATAAATCTCCTTCTGTCTAGGAAGAGGTACCCTAATCTTAAATACAATCCAGAGATGTTTTCTAAAAAGAATAAGTGTTTTAGCAAATAGTTCATCTTATGATGATAAGGTCAAGATAACTTTATATTCTTTTAATGATTTTCTAGATTTTTCATGTCTTGGGTAATTAATATGCATCATTTTATAATCAAAAAGACATTTAAAATAAATATGCCATCTCTTCTTTTAAAAACATCCAAGAATATTCCAGGAAGAAACACTAACAAATAGAGTTTTTCATGATTTTGGAGGTAGCTCACAATACATAAATTAATGGCTTAGAAAACCAAGCCATTGTATTTCAATTGGCCATGTGCCTAAAAGTATGTGCAACACAATATAAACTTGAGGAAAGCCAGATATTCATTGCATATTCCGTGCATTCTCTTGTCCCATTTCCCATGCCTTAAATAAAATCATGGAAGATTGTCCTCTGTAAGTTTATTTTTTTCAAAGACAAAGTTACAGAGAGATGTAGAGGCAAAGAGAGAGGTCTTCCATCTATTGGTTCCCTCCCTAGATGGCAACAGCCAGAGCTGCACTGATCCGAAGCCAGGAGCCATGAGTTTCTTCCAGGTCTCCCACGTGGATGCAGGGGTCCAAGGACTTGGGCCATCTTCTGCTGCTTTCCCAGGCCATAGCAGAGAGCTGAATTGGAAGACGAGCAGCCAGGACATGAACCAGTGCCCATATGGATGCCAGTGCTTTAGGCCAGGGCTTTAACCTGCTTCACCACAGAGCCGGCCCCCTCTCCGTAAATTTATAACTATTCTTTACCTCATGAGTCATACTGATTATATACAGACTATTACTAGGACTAAGAATAAAGCGAACAAAGTAAAATATATTCTTACAATAGTAAGTCAGGTTCCAAATCTAAATATAGGATCCAAAGCAACAGACATATAGACCCTTCTTCTATATTGAGCGATTAAAAGATATAAAAGAAGAGTTGGCAAGAAATGTAGAGTATCCTTTATTAATCAGAATTCTTATCTCAATATCAACATGTTAAGACTTGCGTTAAGTCAACCAATTCTAATACTTTTTTGTCAGTATGGTTAATATGTATACATTACATATCTGAACGGCAACACATAGTGCACCTAACAAGTTTCACTGCCTAATTAACTAGCACATCATGTGTGCAGTAAATGAGATAAACAATAGAAACAAGGTAGAACCTCAAAGCTAAAAGTGCCTGTACAAAGAAAGTCCCTCAAGATACACATATATGTCCATTTTTATTTAAATCTTAATGGATCTCTTTTGGCATTCTTTTTTATTACCTTCCCAGAGAGTCCATTCATTAAAACATAATTCCAAATTGAAACTAATGAATAACAACTATGAAACACATATTCGTTGAATATTTAATAGGACCCAATAAACATCATTTTATTAAAGAGCACGACAGGATTTTATGGTTTCTTGAGTCCCAAGGTGGAAAATAATGTGCGCCTGACTATGTGTGTTCCACTCCAGCAATCAGGGTTATCGACACATTACATTATGCATATATGCATTTCAACAGGACACTAGCAGGAGAAACATATACCAAAAAATCACTTTTCTAAATAACAGAAAGTGTCCCTATCCACTCTGCCTTTACCTAACATTTAAAAAATATACATATGGAGGTAGACATTTGACCTTTGGGATGCCAGCATGCCATATCAGAGTCATTGGGTTCAAATCCCAGTTTTGCTGCTGATCCTGTGTCCTGCTAATGCACACCCTGGGAAACAGTAGGTAATTATAGCTTAATAACTAAAGTCCCTGGGACCCACATGGGACACCTGGGCTGAGTTTCTGTCTCCTGGTTTTGGCCTGGGTCAGCCCTGGCTGCTGTATTTGAGAAATGAACCAACAGATGAAGGATCTCTCCTCAGCCTGCCTCTCTCTCTCTCTCTCTCTCTCTCTCTCTGCCTTTCAGATAAATAAATAAATGTTTTTATAAAAATACGAAAGCTAACAAAACCAAAAATTAGACACACTAGTTCATGAACCATCCTGGGTCAGAGACCAGGGAATTAAAACAAGGGAGGGTACTTTCAATCATTTTTATTCACATGTGAATAAATAAATATTTTAAACCAACCCCAGTTGTTTGATATTAGAATAGAAAATTTTACTTTGATAGACTCACTTTCATACAAGAAGCACGCTTGATAGATTTCACTTAGGGCATTTAAATCCTGGAAAGGCTGGGCTATAAACAAATATACAATGATTGCACTTGTAGTCCAAGATGTAATAAAGATGAAGAGAAGGATAACAAGGCCCATAAATCTTATTGATTGAGGATCATCCTGTATACATTATCTTGTATTTCAAGTCTATCATCATCTTTATAGAAACAATATAGAAAACACAAAAAAATCCCAATTTAACTGCTGATGTGGTAGGCACTTAACTAGAAAATACAGATTTAACACAAACCATATGTATCCAAAATTCAGAAAAGCAATTGGAATTGAGAAATTTTGACCCACATTGTGAACCTACAAATCTTCATTCATCATTAACAATGTTGAACATTCTCCATGTTTCAATCCAATTTGTAATGATTTATTCTATGTTTGGGATTGAACTCCTTTCAAACTGAAACCCTTAGCACTTAAAATATAAAAGATAAGCTGTTATTCTTTTAGTCTTTTTACAAAACGTTCTTTTATGTTGTTCCAGAAGGCTTTTTTTTTTTTAATGAGAGTTGGTCCAACTCCTTATTTTCCTCCCAATCTGGATTCCTCCCTAGCTAAATTCTTTCTGATCTGTGTCATCCTTGTTGAGTATTTGTTTTACCCTCCCTAGAGAGGTATCATCAAGCACTGACATTAAATCTATGGGCTTAAGAAATATTCTCTATAACATTCTTATTTTTAAAAATAAAAGTGTTTGTTTGCTTTTAAATTTTACACATAACTTGAGATGCTAAATCCCATCATGAAGATTATTTTACATCATTCATAATTTTTAGCTCAACGTTATTAGACAAGTTTGCATATTTATTTTCAGGAGCTCCGAGAGGTCAGGGACAATTCCCAGGACTCTATTTGCACAGATGCCTCAATATCAGGATGTGCTGACAGAAGGGAGGCATGGGGGTCACTGACAACACTGTAGCTCCCTAGAATTGGATTTTGGGGAAGGAATTATGGGCTTTCTAGGGTGAACCTTGGGAGACAACTTCAAGAACAGCAGCTCTGCCTGCGCACAAGTCAGTTTCTGTAGTCAGCCTTGAACAGAAGTGAGAAAGGTTGTTAAGAATGGGACTGACTGAGGTCGGTGCTGTGGCATAGCAGGTAAGCGCCGCTGTCATCCCATATGGGCACCAGTTCAAGTCCCAGCTGCTCCATTTCAGATCCAACTCTTTTCTATGGCCTGGGAAAGCAGGAGAAGATGACCCACGTCCTTGGGTCCTTGCACCCATGTGGGAGATCTGGAAGAAGCTCCTGGCTCCTGGCTTCAGATTGGCCCAGCTCCAGCCATTGCAGCCATTTGGGGAGTGAACCAAAGGGTGGAAGACCTCTCTCTCTCTGTGTCTCTACCTCTCTCTGTAACTCTGCCTTTCAAATAAATAAATCTTTAAAAAAAAAAAAAAAGAAGAATGGGACTGACTAATATTATACACATTGTGAGTTCATTCAGACAGTTCTTGGTGCTCTTCACCCTTTTTCGTATGAGTCTGTGTCAATTTTTTGCCATCTGTTATGGTAGTCTTTTTTTTACATCTTTCCAGACCTGGTTGCTTAGTGATCTCACATATACACAAATTGCTCAGCTGAAAGAAAAGAAGGCTGATGAGAAACACTCATCAGTCCTTGAAGCCTAAAGCCCAGCATCACTGCCTATGAGAATTTCCTACCAGAGCCACATTGAGTAGCTAATGGAGACGTAAAGGACTTTGAAACAACAGTGTGGCATTGTAACCGCTTCTCAA
The DNA here is from genome assembly GCF_051225735.1 of Oryctolagus cuniculus. Taxonomy (NCBI): domain Eukaryota; kingdom Metazoa; phylum Chordata; class Mammalia; order Lagomorpha; family Leporidae; genus Oryctolagus; species Oryctolagus cuniculus. The sequence goes on from NC_142871.1 coordinate 37,014,377, forward strand.
GGGAGCCTATTGAAGACTGGCGTGTTGGAAATGTAATGTTCTCTCCAACCACAGAAGGAATCCAGAAGCTTGTGTTGAGAAGGTGTTTGGGATTGAGGAAGTTTAAAGTTAGACCTTTTAGAAGGCAGTGACATGCCAGGGGCTGCTGATAACCACTTGGAGAAGCATTCACCAGCAGGAAGATCTGCTAGAGATATTGCTGTTGGGAAGCACCCAGGCCAATAGGGGTGGCGGCTGGAAGCTGCAGCTATGGAAACCCATGTTAACCACCGCTGGAAGTAGTGACCAGTGGAAGCTGTCTTTGCCAGAAGCAGCAGCCGAGAGGCTCCACAGAGAGATGTTGACAGGAAGCACCACTGGGCGTATCTAATAGAGAGCTAGGTCTGGGTACCATTTACAGCTTTTTGGGTGGAGGACTTTTTGTTTGTTTGTTTGTTTTTGTTTTCTGGGTTTTTTTTTTTCTGTTTAAACATGCTTAGGTGAATCATCTTTTATTTTTGGAGGAAAAGGTTTTTGGTCTTATTACTCTCCCCACTAAGAGAGTGTCATAATTTCCCTCAAAACCAGCTTCTCCGTGTGATCTTGCATTTCTATTAATAACAGTGTCAACCAACTTGTTACCCAGGTAGGAACACTCCACTTCCCTTTCACCTATATTCAAATACTTTACCTTCAATTTAGGTGGTCATTGATATAAAAAGTGGACACAGACATAATCACACAGCACTCTCCCTGCTTCCTACATGCACAGTTGGGAGAGTTATATCTTCTAGGGGTCTACCAGGTCCCCACACTGAGTAACGGAGAAAAATCCCTTCTCGATTCCAGCAAGGTGGGGTTGGTTGGTGTGTATGTGTGTGTCTGTGTCGGGGCAGGGGGTGGGGAAACTATATTAAAATACGTCTGTCATCTGTTCTTAACAGAGCCTGTCCTTAAAAGACGCTCTTTTATCAGAGCCTGCCCAATTGGAGTTTTGTCAAGGTGCAGTCTATTTACAGTGGGTTTCTTGTATACAACAGATAACTGCAGCTTATTTCTTTATCTACTCTGGAAATCTCTTTTAGTTGGTGTAGTTAGACCATTTATGTTTAAAGTGGTTATTGATCTAGTTGAATTAATAACAACTTTATTTCTTATTGTTTTCATTTGATTATCTTGCTCTTTGTTCCTATTTGCCTTGCCCATGTTTTTCATCTTTTCTGCTACTAATTGAATATTTTTATATGAATCAATTTTCTCTCCTTTCTTAGCTTATTAATTGTATTTCTTTTCTTTTTTTTAAACCATTTTTAGTGGCTGCCCTAGAATTTTCAATAGACAATTAGAACCAACTGAAGTCCACTTTAAAATTAAGGGAGGAGCAAGTACTTTATAAGAACAAAACATTCCTAAATTTTCCTTCCTAATTCTTTTATCATTCCTGTCATTCATTTAACTTATAAACAGGCATACATGAATGCATACACACACACACACACACACACACACGAGCATATGCAACTGCTCTAAAAAATAAAATTCATTAATTTTCTAAACATGGGAATTTCAAAGCTGTGGTGCCAACAAGGTGTTTAACAGGAGGACATGAACAGTGTCTCTGGAGTAACATACACTAACCTATTTCCTGCGGGTGTGTGACCAAATCTCACCTCCTTCTTCTTTCACCTCAAGTCCTAGGGTGAAGGAGGCCCTGGAGAGATGACAGCAGCAGTTCTCCTGTCAATGGGAAAGGAAGCATTGTTGGCTTCACATGGGATCTTCTGGCTGCTGGTGTGACTCCTGCTAGTAAGAATCTTCATAAATGCCAGGATAGTTGCCTTGGGCTGGTGTTCAACTTTATTCTAGTGTATTCTCTTACTGAGAAATCCTTCACAGAGGGACAATTATGGCTCCACAGAGGGACAATTTCAAGTGCTTGATGTCCAGACTGCCACCTTTCCCTCTGTGCATTTCCTATATGGTCAGGTCATCACTGTTTTTTTTTTTAAGATTTATTTATTTATTTGAAAGTCAGAGTTACACAGAAAGAGAAGGAGAGGCAGAGAGAGAGAGAGAGAGAGAGAGAGATCTTCCATCCACTGATTCACTCCCCAATTGGCTGCAACAGCCAGAGCTGAGCTGATTCAAAGCCAGGAGCTTCTTTCGGGTCTCCCACGTGGGTGCAGGGCCATCTTCCACTGCTTTCTCAGGCCATAGTAGAGAGCTGGACTAGAAGTGGAGCATCCAGGACTCGAACCGGTGCCCACATGAGATACGAGCACTGCAGGCGATGGCTTTACCCGCTATGCCACAGCGTGAGCCCCCCTGGATGGATGTTTTGTCACCTGTGTCCTTTCTCTAACCTCTCAAATGGCCTGGCGAACAATGGAAGCTGCTCAGGTCTTCTTTCCTTTTTCTCAGAAGGCTTCATGAAGCTGAGATTCAATCTCTGTTACCTGCACCTTATTCTCAAGCACCAAGATGCCTTCTCACTGTAGGTGGAAGTTACCACAGCAAGCCATCCTGGATTCAGAAATTTCTAGACAAAAAAGAAGGAATAATCACTCTTTGTTTAAGAATTATTTACTTTTAAGCTACAGAAAGAGAAGAGATGCATAGAGATAGAGAGATTTCCATCCACTGGTTCACTCCCCAAATGGCCACAACAGCCTGGGCTGGACCAGGCTGAAGACAGCACCTAGGAACTCCATCCTAGTCTTTCATGTAAGTAGCAGTGACCACCTTCTACTGCCTTTCCAATTACATTAGAAGGAAATTGGATCGGAAGTGGAGTAGCAGGTTCTGGAACCAGAACTCTGATAAGCTGTGTCCGTATCGCAACCAGCAGTCTCAGTGACCACTCTATCTACAAATCAACATGTCTCTGATGTCAGAAAATTTCTTACAAGCCTTCTCCATCTTTCCTTTTCCGTAATTCTTATTATAGATCTCACTAATGTTTATTAAGAATTTATGAGCCTGATAATTAAATTTCCTATTCTACTGGAACTCTCCTTAATGATTGTCACTAGATTACTATCTCTGGTCACATGTATTTTTTTTTTTTTGTTTCATAAAATGTAATGACTCCTTAACTACTATGATTTCAGCATGACTTTCAAGATCTCCCACAAAATATTCTTCAAATAAAATAATCTAACATTACTCTTGTACACACATTTTATGTGAAAATCAAACTGGACTTATATTTCCCAAGTCATGTCCTTCCATCTAAACCTTCTGCCTGAAAAAATTCTTACCCTGCTCCTTCCATAATGTGAAAGAACTTCAAAAAGTCCATGGAGGGGTGGACACATGGCACAGCGGTAAAAGCTCCCTTAAAGGTTTCCCATCCTATACAGAAGTGCAAGGGTAAGAGTGCTAGGTCAACTTCTGTTTCCAGCTTCCTGCCAGTGTGCACCCTGGGAGGCAGTACATTGCCAATGTAGAGTCCCTGCCAGCCTTGTGGGAAAGCTGGGTGGAGTCAATGACTCCAGGCTTCTGCCTGGCTCTGCCCTAACTCTCACAGGCATTTTAGGTGTGAACCAGCAGAGAGTAAATCTCTCTTTCTCTTTCTCTTCCTCGTTCTTTTTCCCTTTCTCTTTCTCTTTGCCTTTCAAACAAAAATGAAAAGAAAAATCCATGGGAAATGCTTGTTATGAAAAACCTATGCATGAATTTCAATTTTTTGCATCAAAAAACTTCTATTTCTCCATAAAATTGTGGTGCATGTGAATGTATACAAGTATGCACACATTTATATAAAAATCAGCTCTACCTATTCTTTAAAGCCCTTCCCAGAAGCCACTTCCATGAATCCATGAACCTGTATCTGACTCTCCTTCAGGCTTGGCCCCACTCTTTTCTTTAGAATATACTCTGATAAATGTCCCATTTATGACTCAATATATCACTTATGTCAGTTGTAGGTATGTTTTACCTTTCTGCTGTCTGTGGTAGCCATGCCATCCCAAGAAGTGACTATTAAAAACCAGGGGTCTTTATAAAATTTACAGAGCAATAGGCATTTGGAGCAGTGGTTATGATGCTGCCTGGGATGCTCACTACCACATCAAAGTGTTTGAGTTCGAGTCTCAGCTCCACTTCAGGTTCTAACTTCCTGCTCATGTGCCTCCTAGAAGGCAGGAAGTGATAGCTCTAGTGAATGGGTCCTTACCACTCATGTGGGAGACCTGGATTGAGTTCCACACTCCTCCCTTTGGTCTGGCCCAGCCTTAGCCTTTGTGGTCATTTGGTGATGGGGAGGAGTGGGTCAGTACATGGAAGATTTCTCTCTCCCTCTCCCTCACCCTTCCTCTTCCTTTCTCTCTCTCTTTCCCTCCCAAATAAATAAAATGAATAAATAAACATTTAAATTCATGTAAACTGTATAATTCAATCCAGGTCTGCCGCATGAATGACATGGACTCAAGACTTCTCACATTAGCAGGAAGTCTGAGTCAAGAGCCAGAGCCAGAGCCAGAGCAGGGGGCTGGCGCTGTGGCATAGTGGGTTAAGCTCCTGCCTATAGTGCTGGCATCTCATATGGGCACTTGTTCAAGTCCAAGCTGCTCCACTTCCTATCTAGCCTGCTGAAAATGCTCCTAGGAAAGCAGTGGAGGATGGCTCAAGTACTTGGGCCCCTGCTCCTACTTGAGAGACTGGGAAGAAGCTCCTGGCTCCTGGCTTTGGCCTGGCCCAGCCCCAACCATTGCATCCACTTGGAGACTGAACTAGCTGGTGGAAGAAACCAGCAGATGAACGAAAGCAGCAGATGGAAGACATATCTGTTTCTCTCTCTCTCTCTCTCTCTCTCTCTCTCTCTCTCTCTCTCTCTTCCTCTCTGAAAATAAATCTGTGGGGAGCAACTGGGAGCAACTCGGACTAGACTAAGTTACTGGAATTAAGACTTATTCTATGCATCTGCTCCCCCACAATATGGCGCTGAGAAGGGAGAAACAGCTTCTACACAGCTGCCTCCAGTTCAACCAATAAACTGTAGGACCTGCTCCTGATTGGAGGAGAGCAGTGTACTCGGCGTGTGGGTAGCAGAGTTGGAATTGGCGGAAGAGGACTATAAAGGAGGAGAGAGACAACATGCACCGGGAACATCTAAGAGGAACACCTGTGCAGCCCCCAGAGAGCCGGCCGGCAGTGTGCCGCTCCCCCGTGGAAGTGGGGAAAGTGGCCAGGGGGAACCGCCCTTCCACGGAGGTGGAAGGGACGGTAGCCAACCCGGGAAGAACCAGCAGCAAACCCGGGGAGGGCCGAGCAGACAAAAGAACAGCGCAGGGTCCTGTGTCGTTCCTCCGCGAAGAGGGGGAGCGACAAAATCTTAAAAAAAAAAAAAAAAAAGTCAGAGCTAAGACTTAAACTCAATTACTCTGAAGTGAGATGCAGGTGTTTTAACCTGAGTCTTAATTGCTAGGCCAAACACATCAGGCATTATCATTTAATTACATTTTCCACTAACTTCTTGAATGTAAATGAATTAAAAGTAAATAAAATGAAATGCAGCTCTTTATCACACTAGCAAACATTTCAAATGCTCAAAAACAACATGTAGGTAGTGGCTTACACATTGGATGGAAAATATATAAAACATTTTATTTTAAAAAATGCTTTAGCAAACATAAGAATTCTACATATTATACATGTGATGTTTCCACACATGTATACATTGTGTAATGGCCAATCAGGGTAAAAATATTTATCTCTTTGGGCATTCAATGTGACTTTATGCTGAAAACATTCAAGATCCTATTTTCTAGTTTATTTTTTGAGAGAAATACAATACATCACATTATATATAGTCATCTTACGTTGCAGTAGAACCTCAGAACTGCTTCCTGCTATCTATCTCTTAGTACCCATTATTCACGATTTCCCAAATCCCTTCCTCCCTTGCCTGTCCACTTCTGATAACAATCATTATACTTTTAGGTCACTTTCTTGTTTTGTAAGATCACATGTGAGTGGGATCATGTGGTACTTAATGTTCTCAGCTTAAGTTATTTCACTTAAATTAATGACCTCCAGTAGAGAGTTTGCATCATCACAGAAGGATATACTTAAAAGCATTGATTTAGTCATTTATGAATTTACTTTATCTCTCTCCCTTTCAGCTCCAAAGTTCTTAAGTTCACAAACTCATCTGATATATGGAAAATTCTCAGTAAATATATGTTAAGTGGCTTATGTAATTATATGTTCACATGAATGTATGGATAATCTCTTAAAAATAAATCTATCAAATCTGATGTTATTAATGAACTAAATAATGTTATTAATAAATAATCTAATGTTATTAATAAACTAAATAATGTAAATACGTTTTAAAATAACTAGTATTTTTGTATTTAAATTCTAAAGTCAAAAATTCAGAGTCAACACAATTAGGCATAGATTATACAAAGAATTTATGAAATGGACTGAATTCAGTAGAATAAATTCAGGAAATAGTTTCATTTCCCACCCACCCTTAAACTCTAGCCATTTAACATGTTTTGATAATTCTGTCAATTCCATTTCTTGGCAACATTTTAGGCAGATTCCATAGCCTTGAGATATTTTGGACTATTTCAATATTTTCATATTCAGGTATTAAAAGAATTTAGTACACTCTAAATCAAAATATCAATCTTGCATTAATTTAAATATTCTTTCCTCCTTGAGAATTTTGAAAGGAATAGGAAGGCTAATGTTCTCTTTTAATCTTTATATTCTATCTCATTTTGACTCATCTTTGTCTTGAGTTTTTAAGTTCAACAGCTTCCTATCCACACTCAATCATATCCTTATCTTCATTTTAGTATTTAGGAGGGTAGGACAAGCATGGTGTTTTGTGGTGGGGATATGCAAAAGCGAGAAAAATGTGGGTTCTGCTCTCACAAATCTTACAACATGTAGATTAGAAATAATCCCCCTCTAACATCCATGAAAAAAGGCAAAACATGTTAAAAATACTGAGTGTTGTGTGAGGAAAAATCCTTTACAAGGATAAAAGAATAAAAATTCACTTCCAGCAGCAACCTTATGTCAAAGGAACCATTTCAGCTGGTATTTATAGAAAATAGGATGTCACAAGGCATGAATTTCTTGATTTATTTCAATAGCCAATACATCACATAGATTAATATCCAGCATTACATCCATTCATGTCTATCGGCTTCCCTTCAGTAACAAATGATTTTTTAAAGGTCAAACTAATACATGTTAAACAAGAAGGGAAAAGGAAACTGTAATGGGAACGTCCAGGGATTCACTGGCTTCAGGAAAGATAAAGGAGCTCAAAATACATCACCACAACTTAATCCTCTCCCTCTCTGCGGAGATCTTCCTCCTCTCTCATGTTAACTTCAGTCTCTGGCTGCACCAGGTGGCTCTGAGGACTCCCAGAGCTGCATTCTTCCAGACTCAGAACCAGTATGAGATGATCCAGCCCTCATCCCAAATTAGACAAGCCAGGGTCAACACTGACCCTAAACCTGTGGAAGGGAGTGGGCAGACTATTTATCCTAGACAAACCTTGGAGCCCAAAGCACAGCCAGTTTCGCGCAAAGCACTTGGGCTCCAAGCTGGGGAATGATTGCTCCACAGGAACAAAGACAGGCAAACTGTTTCTGTAAAGGGCCACAGAGTAAATACTTTAGCTTTTAGGAGATCATACAGTCTCTGTCTATTCAACTCAGCCATTGTTGCTCAACAGCAGCCATTGGCATGGCTATGAACCAATAACATATTATTTAGAAAACCAGGAGTTGGCCAGATTTGGCCAAAAATAGACTATAGTTTGCCAACCCCTGTGGGAGACATCAATTGAGCACAGTTATCAGAATGAGAGTCAGGCAATTAAAACCAAAACAAACAACACATGTTCACCACAAGCGTAGTGCAATAATGATATGCCTGTTTTTCTGGGTCTTTAGCCTTTAGAAGACTCTTCTTCCAAAGTTCATTGGCCTCAAACTCTACTAAGCGTCCAGGTGGCTCTTGAAAGTGTTTGCAGCCCAGGAGGAAATGTGACAACCTTCATGGTCACAAGCCTGTGAGCAGTAGCAGCTCCAGAAATAGATCATTTGTCTTAAGATACATTTTCATTGGTTAATATATATATATATTATTTATATATATAATTTATATATATATATATAATCTCCTACCCCTCCCCACAATAATCTGCTTCTTCTCCAGTCTTCTCTGTGTCAGGCAATGGCACCACAATTGCTCCAGTCATTTAGAACAATATGTGAGGTGCCATTCTTCATGTTTTTCTACTTGTATCCCATTGCTATCCTGTCTGGAAGTGCTGTATCACTCAGCCCTCCATATCTGCTGGTTCTGTATCTCCAGGTTGTGACACAAATCAAAAATGTTTGAAAGGATAAAATTGTGTCTGTACTGAACATGTACAGATACAGATTCTTTTTTTTTTTTTTTGACAGGCAGAGTGGACAGTGAGAGAGAGAGAGACAGAGAGAAAGGTCTTCCTTTACCATTGGTTCACCCTCCAATGACTGCTGCGGCCCCGCGCACTGCACTGATCCGAAGCCAGGAGCCAGATGCTTCTCCTGGTCTCCCATGCGGGTGCAGGGCCCAGGCATCTGGGCCATCCTCCACTGCACTCCCAGGCCACAGCAGAGAGCTGGACTGGAAAAAAAGCGACTGGGATAGAATCTTGCGCCCTGACTGGGACTAGAACCCGGTGTGCCAGCACTGCAGGCAGAGGATTAGCCCAGTGAGCCCCGGTGCCGGCCTCTTTTTTTTCTTGTCACTAATCCATAAACAATACAGTGCAACAAGCATTTATATGAGATTTATATTGTACTAGGTATTATAATTAATCTGGAGATGATTTAAAGTATATGGGAGCATGTGCACAGGTTGTATGCAAATACTGCATCACTTTATGTAAGTGACTTGGTTATCTTAGGGGACGCAGAACCAAGGCCCTCTGTATTTCAAGGGATGGCTGCGCTGGATCTGACCACTTCTCCCTAGTAGTACAACTCCCGTCTACATCATCACATCACTTTTCTGGACTTCTCCCCACAATCTGCCTCCTTCTTTCTCCTTGGCTATCCTTTCTAGATTCAATAGCCAGAGTAATCTTCTCAAATACAAAGAGAATTTGAAAAGCTCATAGAAAATGGATATGATGAAAAAACTTTGTATGGTTCAAAATGTTAGCAGCAAAATAGGTTTATCTTTTAATTCCATTTTTCTATAAACTTTCTGAAATCCCCTTGTCGAAGTTCACCTGTGACATCTCATGTTTAGAACAAAACCCAAACTCCTCACCGTGATTCATTGGCCCCTGTGATCAAGACTCCATCAGCCCCAACTCCCTTCTCTTTTAAACTTTATCCCAACAACATGGCCTTCTGTGCACTCCTTGTCACACTAAGCCCAGCCCTACCCTATGGCTTTTGGACTTTCTATTACAACTGCTTAGTTAGATCCTTTCCTAAGAATTTCTAAGAAGGTCAAATAAAAAAAAAAAAAAAAAGATGTTATTTCTCTTGTTCTCCACTGTCTTTAATGTACTAAACAACACTTGACAGATAGCAGAAAATAATTAATAACTCTTTGCTGAATGAGTAAATGAATCATATGTAATAAGACAAAGCAAGGCACAAATAGACAGTGGGATAAGGCAGAAGTGTTCAGAACAGTGCCACATTTTTCAAGGTTCCAAGCTAAAGACAATCTTTCTTCTTAAAGTCTCACTGTTGGATAGAAGGCTGTCTGCATGAAGGATTTAAAAGCAGCATTCAATAAATCAATAAAAATAAACTAGAAACAAAAAACAAAATCCTAGCTCTTGCTACTTTGCTGTAATGAATAAAATGTTATGTTGTTCCAAGTCAAGGTACTTCGGAAAGAAAGAACAAATTCACACCATGTAGAAATAAGTAGTGTGCTAAATTAAGCCATTGGGAAATGAGTTTCTGTGTATAATGTTGGCTTTCTATGGAATACAGAAAGTGCCTTGCAAAGAATTCCTAACTATCAAAATTGCCAACAAGAATATTTCAGGGGCCAGCGCTGTGGTGTAGTGGTTAAAGCCACCTCCTAAAGTGTTGGCATCCCACATGGGCGCCAGTTCTAGCCCCAGTTGCTCCACTTCTGATCCAGCTCTCTGCTATGGCCTGGGGAAGCAGTAGAAGATGGCCCAAGCTCTGGGATTCCTGCATCCACGTGGAAGACCCAGAAGAAGCTCCTGGCTCCTGGCTTCGGATCGGCGCAGCTCTGGCCATTGCGGCCAACTGGGGAGTAAATCAGTGGGTGGAAGACCTCTCTCTCTCTCTCTCTCTCTGCCTCTCCTCTATGTAACTCTGCCTTTCAAATAAATAAATAATCTTTAAAAAAAAGAATACTTCACACTTATAATTGTAATTATCTGCCGCAGTAAATCCCTGCAGGTGTCATTAGGTACAAATATGTAATTTTATAGGTCAGTCAAGTATCACCATGGCTTCACTCCCGAGACCCTATAATGGACCCTCATGGCAATGTGATATGGGCAGCACAAGGATTCATATGGTGTTAACTTCTTAGTTCTGCTAAAGTGCTGAGGAAGGTACAACACTACTCGGGAGAGAGTAACACATGCTGATTGTTTTTATGGCTAATGCAAAAAATGCTCTTTTAAAATTAGATCAAGGAAGGACTATGTGTTTTCCTCCAATCCCTCGTAAGCTTTCCTATAGAAACACTCCTCTTACAACAATAAGTATTTCTAGCACAAGTACACCTTAGCAGCTATACCTCTGTTTCTATTTCTGTGGCTTTGTACTAGCTGCCTTCTTCCAGGAGCAGTTCCTGCTTGGGACATGACCTCATTCCCAAAGCACAGAGAAAAGAGCAGGAGCACAGAATTGCCCTTAAAGCTGCCGCTTGGAGGTGGGTGGCAACGCTGCATTTCCAAGGGCTGATACATGTCACACGGCCAACCTGCCATGTTGCACAAGGTGTATTCTGCCAAACAGCAGCTCTGCAAGTACCATGCAATGGATGGAAATGCATCATTGCCAGACAGGGAGGAGATGGACTATCTGGAACAATAATGTGATCTGCCACAAGAACAAAGTGGACCATCTTCTTAAGTACACCCTTCCCCCCAGTCAGCTGTCCCATGTTTCATAATGCTCAAGATTCCTAAGCCTTCCGCAGATCCTGAATTCAAACCTTTTCCTCTGCTCAAGTCTGTTCTGTAATCCTTCCAGGAATTTCTGCATATGGAAATAAACGGAAGGACTGAGAGGCTGATGAAGTTGCCCGAACTGTCACTGCTAGAAACTGATATGTCCAGTGATGTTCCGCTGACAGAGTCCTGCCCAGGAGGTGGGGGTGCTCATCCCAGGGAAAGAAAAGACCAGACAGAACCAAAGAGGGAAGGGTTTATAGGGTTATTTGAAGGCACAGAGTACCCTTACTACAAAGGCTTCACCTCATATCATGTAAAACATATTAAACTATCATCCCACATTACATATGACTTTTGGCTATAAATTTTTAAGAATGTCTATAAATTTGCTTTTGAAATTATTGACTAAAAATAGATTTCAACTTAAGATTGGTTATGATTTTTTATCCATCACTTTGTATACTAAGGAATTCTTTCAAACTAAGAAATTGCAATGTCCCAAACTATTTTCAGAGGCAATGAAATTGTTATTACTACTAAATTTGTCAGTTAGTACAGTTGACTGTGTTTGTAAAAATTCAATGAACATTTGTTGCTTTTAATTTTTTGGTTTTCTTATATTATTTGGAGCCTATCCATATTTTTTCAAGACTGAGACATTTCCATGGGCGTTTGGAAACTAATTGGCTCTAGGATCTGTCCTTGAACAGGTGCTATAGCCCTGAAGATGCCCTGTCCCAGAACTATTCTGTATGAGGAAAACACATGCTCAACACAGGGATCCAAGAGACAGAGCTGGGAAAAGAAACTGCAGCTGACAGTTCAGATAATTCAAAGATAGAAGAGCATCTGAGATAGGCAGGACAAAAGCGGGAGACTTGACATTAAAACTGAGAAACAGGGGCAGACATTTGGTCTAATGGTTAAATGCTGTACAAACCACTAGAACACTTTGCCACCCCAACAAACACTCATCTGTAACCTCAGAAAGACTAAAATTAAAAAGATCCTCCTTTTCTGAAATCAGCTTTTTGCTGAGCAAATTTTACATGCATGATTTCCATTCCTTAATGAGAATTTCTTCTCTAATACTGGGGACAGAGAGCTAGCAGATGATGAGAGCTCAGAACTATTTAACAAGAGGTGATTTCAAGACTCTAAGAAGGGATTTGGACGAAAGGAGTGTTAGTGAGCTAAGCCTTTCATATTGCATGTGCCTTAGTTGCAATAAAAACAACAGACAATCACATGTCAATAATATATATGGGCACTTCTTTCAGACAGGCTTATGATCAAGCAATAAATACTATTTTTAGGAGGTGACTATAGAGTTGTCAAGTCACGCAGTAGCCACAGACTGACTCCAAGCAACCACCACAAAACAGATGGATGGGACTTGCTGTACTTACAGTCTTATAAGACAGCAGGGAGCAATAAAGTCTCAAAATAGACTTTTTTATTTTCCCCTTAAATGTCAGCTTTTGAAGTTCAACTCAAATACAGCAATTTTGGGCTTCTCACACTTAATGCAATAATTATTTCGAACATAGGCCTCCCTAGACTGGCATGGACAAACTAAATCACTTCACAAATTTCTGGACACTATTTGAATAGCCTATAGCACCAGTATTACAACTCTCCCTTGAACTTCTCAAAGTGGCAGCATAGCCTCAGGAAACCATCATGGGTTTCTAGTGTATCAAAGACCTGCATTTAAATACTGGGTGGCCATTTACTGGTTTGGTGAACTGAGAAGGTAATTTCACCTTTCCCCATCTGTGAAGGAAGCAATCATAAATGCCTTGTATGTCAATGTGAATATCAGATTTAACATTTCATTCAATGAATTATGTTCAGCATTTATTCTATGCTAGGAACATGGTAGTTGATAATAAGCACCCAGCAAATATTCTTTTTCTTTCTTTTCCACCTTATGCTGCTTAAACATCTAAACTTGCAACATAGAGAATAAATAGGTAAAAAGGAGGAATAGGAAGAAAATAGAAATAAAACAGAACACCCTGTCATGGACTATTTTTTTTTAAAGATTTATTTATTTATTTATTTGAAAGTCAGAGTTACACACAGAGAGAAGCAGAGGCAGAGAGAGAGAGGTCTTCCATCCAGTGGTTCACTCCCCCATTTGGCCACAACGGCCGGAGCTGCGCCGATCCGAAGCCAGGAACCAGGAGCTTCCTTCAGGTCTTCCCTTGTGGGTGCAGGGGTCCAAGTACTTGGGTCATCTTTTACTGTTTTCCCAGGCCATAGCAGAGAGCTGGGTCAGAAGTGGAGCAGCCAGGACTTGAACCGACCCCCATATGAGATGCCGGCACTGCAGGCCAGGCAGCGGCTTTACCACTACACCACTGTGCTGGCACCAGACATGGACTATTAAGACTGTAAGAAAGATCTTGGGGCCAGCGCTGTGTCGCAGCGAATTTACGCCCTGGCCTGAAGCGTCGGCACCCCATATGGGCACTGGTTCTAGTCTCGGCTGCTCCTCTTCCAATCCAGCTCTCTGCTATGGCCTGGGAAAACAGTAGAAGATAGCCCAAGCCCTTGGGCCCCTGTACCCACGTGGGAGACCTGGAAGAAGCTCCTGGTTCCTGGCCTCGGATCGGCGCAGTTCTGGCTGTTGTGGCCAACTGGGGAGTGAACCAGTGGATGGAAGACCTCTCTCTCTGTCTCTACCTCTCTCTGTAACTCTTTCAAATAAATAAAATAAATCTTAAAAAAAAAAAAGACTATAAGAAAGATCTCCAAAAATGTGATGGAAAATGCATATGATAAAAAGCCTACACATGGATTTCAAAATTTTTTTGCACCAAAATACACTTTTTAAAAAAAGATTTATTTTATTTATTTAAAAGGCAGAATTACAGAGAGGCAGAGGCAGAGAGAGAGAGAGAGAGAGCGAGCGATAGATCTCCCGTCTGCTGATTCACTCCCTAAATGACCCCAACAGCCAGGACTGGGCCAATCTGAAACCAGGAGCCAGAAGTTTCTTCCAGGGTCTCCCACGTGGGTGCAGGGGCCCAAGGACTAGGACAATCTTCTGCTGCTTTCCCAGGCACATGAGCAGGAAGCTGGATCAGAAGTGGGGCAGCCAGGAGCTGAACCAGAGCCCATATGGGATGCTGGTGCCATAGCTGGAGGCTTTACCTAATATGCCGCAGTATTGGGCCCATACATTTATCTTTTAATTTTGTTTTCAAGTTCATCTGTACATAGCTTTATTTTTCTCCTTATTTCATATACCTATAATGATTTAGTTTTATTTTTTTTTAAGGATTTTTTTTTAATTTTTTTTTTTTTTGACAGGCAGAGTGGACAGTGAGAGAGAGAGACAGAGAGAAAGGTCCTCCCCTGCCGCTGGTTCACCCTCCAATGGCCGAAGTGGACGGAAGAGGCCGACAACGCCAAGAACCTTCTGGAGATTTGCAAAGCAGAGACCCTCTGCAGGCCCTAAGAAAAGTGAACGAGTATCGAGAACCGTTGAGGGGCAGCTTGGAGAACGTGTTCCTGCAGGACCCAAAACCCACGCTGCAGCCGATCGGCCACATCGCCCTGCAGCTGACGCTGGAGAAGGACGCAGGGCGAGTGTGGTTCTGCACCCGGCTCTGGAAGGGCAAGCGATCAAACATTGACTGTACCTGATGAGAGGATTTTGAGGCTGCTGGATCTCCCTTCTCTGGGGGACTTGTGTCTTCTCTGGCACTGGAGTCCCATTTCGGTACCCCAGACTATGGCAGCCCTCACCTCACTACCCTGTACTCCTCAGTCCCTTTCCCTGAGGGCGAAGCCTTCCCCTCTGTGCTTGTCCCTGCTCTGGGCTTCCCCATGCATTCAAACGGAGCTGCCTGCCCTTCCCAGGAGCCTGGAGGTAGAGCTCAGGGGAGAATCTAGGGAGCGAGAACCTGGGGGCGATGATGCCGGGCGTTGGGGATTCAGTTCTTCATTCACAAAGGAAGGCATTGGAAACACAATGGGGGGGTTAGGAGTTTTGGGGGAACTGGAGGGAAGGTGAAGTTCAGTGATGCCCTTGATTCTATTCCCCACATTGTTTTGTTTTTAAGTAAAGAAGCCTGAGACACAATGGATAAAACCAAAAAAAAAAAAAAAAAAAGAAAAAAAAGAATGCAGACATTCCTAATTACAGATTATCTAGATAACCATAAGACATCAGATTAGTTGCATAATTGACGTATAGGTAGAACAGATTCCCCAGCTACTGTATTCCAGCTCTTTCCTTACTGTGTAGAATTCCCTTGGGAAAGTCACTCCCCCCTCCTGTGGGCTTCAGTGCTGCCCTCTTAGACCGGTTGTTGATGATGAATGAATTCTGAAATGGGAAGATGCTGTATCACTGAAAGTTACTATTTTATTAGCATGAAGTGATAAGTGAAAAGATATGGGAAGCTTAATATCCTTGAAAGATATATGAGAGTATTTCAAAAAGTTCATGGAAAGTAAGATTAAAAGGTTAACTCATTTTGGCACAAAAAAAAAATGAAAAAAAAATGAAACCTGTACCTATGAGGGGTCTTCAAAAAGTTGATGAAAATGCATATAATGAAAACACTATGCATGGATTTTTAAGTTTTCACACCAAAATAAGCATGTTTTAATTCCATTTTCTGTGAATTTTTTGGAGTACACTCATATATGCAGTCCAAATACTGTTGAAATCCAAGAGAACAGGAGAGGGAGAGTGAAAAAGAGAGGAATTGACACACAGTTTGCTGAGGCCGTGGGGGCTGGCTAACCTGTCATAGCTTTAAAAAACAGTTGCTGAAATCTGGAGTGAACTAAGGAACTGTTACTTTGTTGTTGAAATGACAGTACTAGCAGGGTGAAATCCCAGCAGTCAACCGCTGGCCTCTGGACTCAGCAGAACCCGTGTTCCACAGCGGCACCATGTGGCAGTGATGAACATAGCAGCACTGAGAGAATTCTGTGTGGAGCTGGGAAGAGAACGGACTCCTTTTGCAGGGATAATCCCTAGGAGATCTTCAATAGTTTGCAGGAAGGAGTGAGGCCTCAAAAGGACTCTTAAAAAGGGCAATTGGGGGCCGGCGCCGCGGCTCACTAGGCTAATCCTCCGCCTAGCGGCGCCGGCATACCGGGTTCTAGTCCCAGTCGGAGCGCCGGATTCTGTCCCGGTTGCCCCTCTTCCAGGCCAGCTCTCTCCTGTGGCCTGGGAGTGCAGTGGAGGATGGCTCAAGTGCTTGGGCCCTGCACCCCATGGGAGACCAGGAGAAGTACCTGGCTCCTGCCATCGGATCAGCGCGGTGCGCCGGCCGCAGCGTGCTGGCCGTGGCAGCCATTGGAGGGTGAACCAACGGCAAAGGAAGACCTTTCTCTCTGTCTCTGTCTCTCACTGTCCACCCTGCCTGTCCAAAAAAAAAAAGGCAATTGGGTTTAAAGTTATTATGAGCAAAAAGAAAGAAAAGTGAACACGTATGTGCGCTAGAAATTGGTGATCTGGATCATGCTTATAACATATGACTTGTTTTTGCTATAGGAAGACTCTATCAGGACTCAATATTAAGTAGCAACAACTTTAAAAGATCCAAATAACCAGAGCTGGAGCAGATGTCCAGAGTCCTACTCTGTTGTATGTGTCTGTGGGTGCTAAGGGGTGGCCGAATGACTTTAGGGATTAAGGATTTGCTGGGTGGGTTTTGTTTCTGAGCTGTAGATAAACTGAACATTATCCCACTGTATACATAGAAATACTGGATAAAATATAGCCAACATTCTCTAAAATGTTTTGTTGAGTTCTCAAAGAAAAAAAGGGGGGAAATTTATAGGATCTCCAAACAATAAATTAAAAACCACATCTGTAAGTGTCCAATAGCACCAAGGCCATTCTAGGTAGAGAGTTTCCTGTCCCAGTCATAAGAGTCTGAGTTCTTGGCACCCATCTGAGCTCACATCTGGAACCCTGAACGCAGCAGATAAGATGCAACTACAACCACCATCCTGTGGCCATCTCTCAATAAAGCCAGAACTCTCTGGACCAAACTTTCAGTGAAGGAGTGGTCTAGAAAAAAAAAAAAATCCATTCACCAGAACAAGGAGAAACAGTTTGGTCTGCCTACGATAGGAAAATTATCTCCCCTGGAATTACAGCCATGGACCTTCCCACAGAGCACTGTGAGGTTTGGCACAGCACTAGCAGTATAGTCTGGGAACCCCCAAGCTAGGAGAGTTTTATAAAACTCGGTCCCAAGATGTTAGTATCTCCAGGGTGCCTGACTAAAGCAATCTGGAAACTTCTTTGGAAAGGTGTGTTCCTTTAAAAAAAGAAAAGATTTATTTATTTATTTATTTGAAAGGCAAAGCCACATAGAGATAGAGAGATAGATAGAGATGGAGATGGAGATGGAGGGGAGAGAGAGAGAGAGAGAGAGAGAGAATGAGAATCCATCAAGGCTAAGGACTTCTACAGACGAAGCATAATATGAGTTCACAATTCAGAATTTCAAGACAGATACCAGAGTAATGCTTCATGAGAGAATGTTAGGGTACAAAAGCAGGACCATTGGATCTCCCCAAGAGTTGACAGAAGAGCAGAACATCAGTTAGGGACAGCGAACGGGGTGAGAAGTAGGCCTCCACCCAGCATAAGTGGGGAGTAACTGGTAGTGGCTCCCCTGGGCTCCGTGTTGAGAGTGTGCTGAGGCCATGCCATGTCCAGGTGCAGCGAGTCAGTGGAAAAGCCTGACTGTGACTATATAATACTATATACTTGCCATGGTACTCTTGTCCTACTGGAAAATTTTAGTTATCTCTTCTTGTTTATTTGTGTGTCTTCCCAGACAAATGAAAACCATTCAACTTACCCACAGCTCAAAAAAAAATCATCATATTCATATCTTTGAACCCCCTCCTCCACCAGCACCTGTCACGTTCTTGGCACATAACTGTGCTCCCCACAGTTGAGCAGCTTCCCCCAAACAGAGCTGCTTTTGCTCCCTGCTGTGCTGCCCGTCTTCCTGGGATCTGTGGCCTGAGCTGTGACACCAACTGGTTAGAAGCATCAAAGGCAGCGATCAGGCCTTGGAGGGCAGTCCCGGGGGCACAGGAAGTCAGCTAATGAAAGGGTCCGCAGCCAGTCGGTCTCATGTGTCACCCATCAGCCACTATTTTTACTCCTCACAAGATGTTTTCCACTTCAAAATGGTCACCTTTTCCCCTTGATATAACTCTTACTTCCCAATTAAGCTCCGGCCTTGCTTTCTTCCAGTTTCAACCCCAAATTCCCTCTCAAGAGATATCTCTCCAAACACGGTTTTATGAGGAAAGCTAACAGACCTGGCCTGTGGGATGTCAACGGGACCTTTGATCCAGACCTGAGCACAAGCAGCCCTCTCACCTCCAGGGAGCACTGCCAAGCAGGCAACCACTTGAAACAGGCAGAACCCAGCGTCCGCCAGCCCTGCCCGCCTCCCCTTCATCACACTCCACATCCGAAATCTCTCTCCATCACTCACAGTCCTGTTTGGTCTGGACAGGGCCGTGCCTTGGGCAAGTGTCTCAGCTATTCTTTGTGAACTCTGGCATTCCTCTTTGCGGTCCAGTCCGCCACAGCAGATTAGTTCAGTTTCCCCTTTTAACGGAATTCTGGAAGTCAGTGGGCTAATTTACAGACACGCTCTTGAGAGATCAGATGACTTAGAGAGGCAACACAGAACGGGCAGAGAGAAAAATAGCTCCAGGGAGGAAATGGTCTTTTACGAACTTGACAGAAATGGGGGAAAGGCACTCCATGGAGTTGGAAAAGTCCACACCAAGCTGGATATGCTGTGAGGTGGATACAGGGCACACCAAGGGTCACGGTTGAATAAAATGCAACAAATGCAGCAGGATGCATGAAGATGAGAAAGAAAAACATTAGAAGGGTAATTGGGGTCAGACAGTGGAATGGTAAAAAAAAAAAAAGTTATTCTCTACAATAACCAAAACCACAACCATTTAATGAGCATCTACTGTATCCCAAGATCTACCGCAGCCACCCACGTTACTATGATGTCTCAGACATGCACCTCAAAAACCTCTTTAGGAATGTAGTCTGGTGTCTCATGGCTAGGCCCTTGAGAAACACACAGTATCAAATAGGAGTGCTTCACCCTATGACACAACATGCTCTGGAAATCCAGGGGCAAGGGAGGAAGTGGTGAGAGAGGGAGGGCAGCCAAGTTCAGTGTCACCACAGGGGAGAGGAATTTGGCCTGGGCTTGTCAAGTAAGAGGATGAGAGGTTTGGAGACTGACAGGACATGTGGACCAGAAAAGGGAATTAGTAAGGGAGGAATCAAGTGTGTTTGGATCCGTGGAATATTGATAAATACTCGACAACCAGCTGGGCAGGGGGCAAGATGTCAGTTTGCAGCATTAAAAGATATCTATTGCAAATATTTCTATCACGGCCAATTTCCAGACTAGCCAATTTGAAGTCAACCAGTTCACATCACTTCAATTTCTCAGCTGCCTCCTCCGAACCAGTAGAGAGGCCAGCTCCACCGCCCCACTGCTGGGTTTAAACAAGCTGACTCTGAAGTGACCCGGAGGAGTCCAGTGGAAAAGCTGAGCCAATGCAGGATCTGTCTCAAGGTCCCAAAGGGCTGCTGCAGCTGGGGGTGCTGGCACTGCAAAGAAGCCCCTACTCAGCTGAAGCTGGAAATCTCCACTCACGCCAGAGGTGCCTCTTCTCCAGCTTACAGGCACCCACAGCTGATACACACATTCACAGAAGTCCAACGTGCTCTTGGTGTTAGCATTTTTAAGCAACCATGGCCAGGGTTCCTTGCACCGCTCACAGTCCCTTACTGCCACCTGCTGGACAATGCGATGTGGCACTTTGGGACAAAATGTCTCAAGAACCACTCGAATGCTCTGATGTCCTTGTGATGGGAAAACAGAAACCAGTTGAGAAAAGACAATCCAGACAGTTCAGAGCAAAAGCCTCCGGGACAGCTGTAGCCATCGCCAGTCATTCTGAGAGCTGCCTGGTGAAACTCCCACCGAATGACCCAGACTTTGGTGACCCTGGTGATGTAGGGAAGGCACGTGTCCCCATCTGATGCTCCCTATGGGACTCAAGTGGAAGGGCCCAGGCTTTGGTCCTCAAGGCACATCTCTGGCATCTGTATGGTTCATGGGCCCATAAGCATCAAATATTTCTAATATTTCCCAAACTCAATATGCTAGAGTGAAACTGTACTGAGAAATAATGATATTTAAAAGGTTTGTACTATCCATTTTACCTACTTTATCATCTAAGAAGAGAGTCAGCTAAATTTTTTAGCAGTGATTCTTGCCTACCAACTCTACATAAAACATAATTGCAAAGAGCGATTATAATGCTGACTTACTTTCTTTTCTAAGTCTAATTCACAGGGATAGGAACCTTATTAGAGAAGGGAAAAAAATATACCAGGAGTAGGCACACCAGATATTTAAATGTCACTGATGAACTATTATAGTGATCACTGCTTTTCATATATTCACTACAGAATGAAATTTTAGGGGCTGGCGCTATGGCACAGCTGGTTAAAATCCTGACCTGAAGCACCGGCATCCCATACAGGCACTGCTTCTAGTCCCAGCTGCTCCTCTTCTGATCCAGCTCTCTGCTGTGAGAAAGCAGTAGAAGATGGCCCAAATCTTTGGGCCCCTGCACCCATGTGGGAGACCTGGAAGAAGCTCCTGGCTCCTGGCTTAGGATCAACACAACTCCAGCTGTTGCGGCCATCTGGGGAGTGAACTAGCAGATGGAAGACCTCTCTCTCTGTCTCTAGCTCTCTCTGTCACACTTTCAAGCAAATAAAATAAATCTTTAAAAAAGAATTTTTAAATTATATGCTAATATGCTAATACAGTTATATTATAAACTTTAACAGGAGTTTAAGGTTTTTGTTATTTTTCCAAGTTTTTTTTAAATAACTACTGTTTTTATATAGAAAACTTAAGCTTGTTATAAATGTCGCAAACATAGTAATTAGCATTCAGATTTTAGTTGACAAAAAATTCAAGAAAGAAAGAGAGGGAAAGACAGACAACAAGAGATTTTTTGATATGCTGGTATACTTCCCAGAAGGCTGCAAAAGCCAGGCCAAAGCCAGGAACTGGGAACATCCATGTGGGTAGCGGGGACCCAAGCACTTGGGCCATCTTCCACTGCCTTCCCAGACACATTAACAGGAAAGTGGATCAGAAGTGGAACAGCTGATACTCAAACCAGCACTCTCATATGGGATGCCAGTGTCACAAGCAGTGGCTTAAGCTACTGCACTACAAATCTGGCCCCCAAAATTTAATTTTTTAA
Source organism: Oryctolagus cuniculus (assembly GCF_051225735.1). Classification (NCBI taxonomy): domain Eukaryota; kingdom Metazoa; phylum Chordata; class Mammalia; order Lagomorpha; family Leporidae; genus Oryctolagus; species Oryctolagus cuniculus. The sequence continues at coordinate 37,035,837 of NC_142871.1, forward strand.
GGAATTGGTGCTGTGATCTAGTGGGTTAAGCCTCTGCCTGCAGCACCAGCCTCCCATACAGATGCCAGTTTGAGTTCTGGCTTCTCGACTTCTGATCCAGCTCCCTGCTGATGGCCTGGAAAAGCAGTGGAGGATGGCCCAAGTGCTTGGCCCCTGCACCGGCATGGCAGACCCGTTGTAGCCAGCTGGGGAGTGAACCAGTGGGTGGAAGATCTCTCTGTCCATTTGTTCCTCTCTTTGCCGGCAACTTTGTCTCTCAAATAAATAAATAATCTTTAAAAAAAGAAATCCAATTTACCAATATTTTCTTTTATTGTTCTTGCTACTTGTTTCCTGGGCAAAAAATCTTTGCCCACCGCCCCACCACCCCAGGTTGCAAAGACGATTTCCTGTGTCTTTTTTCCCTTTTTTCTTTTTTTTTAAACATATCTTTAGTTTACATTATGGTCAGAGGCTTCATGATCCACTAAACAAAGAGTTCAACAAGTCAAAAGCAAAAATACGGGGCTGGCATCATGGCACAGTAGGTTAATCCTCCACTTGCAGCGCCAGCATCCCATATAGGCACCGGTTCTAGTCCCGGTTGCTCCTCTTCCAATCCAGCTCTCTGCTATGGCCCAGGAGGGCAATGGAGGATGGCCCAAGGGCTTGGGCCCCTGCACCCACTTGGGAGACAGAAGGAAGCACCTGGCTCCTGGCTTTGGATCGGTGCAGCTCCAGCCATTGCGGCCATTCGGGGAGTGAACCAACGGAAGGAAGACCTTTCTCTCTGTTTCTCCCTCTCACTCTCTGTAACTCTACCTCTCAAGTAAGTAAATAAAATCTTAAAAAAAAAAAAAAAACAACCACAGTTCTGTAGGTATGTAGGCAAGGGCAATAATCAATACAGCAGTTTTTGAAAGAATAAAGTGGGAGAACTCATTCTTCCTAATTTCAAGATGTACTAGATAGACACAGTAAACAAAATGTACGGTATTAGTGGAGGCATACATATGTAGCCCAATGGAACAGAATAGAGAATTGAGAAAAACACCTGCCCCCCCCAAAAAAACCTCAATTTGTTTTTCACAAAGATCCAGTGCAAGTCAATGGAGGAAACAGGCTTTTCAACATTCAGTGCTGGAGTGATTGAATATCCAGAAGCAAAAATTTGGCTCTTGACCCAAATCTCACACATGAAATAAAACTTAATTCATTTTGTTGAGTGGCAGATTTAAAAGCACAGGAAATTGTAGGTGAAAATCTCCAGGACCTAGGGCTGAATAAATCCAAAAGTGAGATTCATTAAGTTCTTTTTTAAAAATCAATAAATTAGGCCGGCGCCGCGGCTCAAGAGGCTAATCCTCCGCCTTGCGGCGCCGGCATACAGGGTTCTAGTCCCGATCGGGGCTCCGGATTCTGTCCCAGTTGCCCCTCTTCCAGGCCAGCTCTCTGCTGTGGCCAGGGAGTGCAGTGGAGGATGGCCCAAGTGCTTGGGCTCTGCACCCCATGGGAGACCAGGATAAGTACCTGGTTCCTGCCATCGGATCAGCGCGGTGCGCCGGCCGCAGCGCACCAGCCATTGGAGGGTGAACCAACGGCAAAGGAAGACCTTTCTCTCTGTCTCTCTCTCTCATTGTCCACTCTGCCTGTCAAAAAAAAAAAAATCAATAAATTAAACCTCATCAAAGTTAAAAGCATCTGTTCTGCTAAAGACCTTGTGAAGGAGATTGAAAAAACAAACTACAAACCAAGAGGGAATATCTGCAAACCATGTATCTGATAAAAGATTCATATCTAGAATTCATGAGAACTCTCAAATGCAATAGTAAAAAATTAAGCCATTCACTTAGAATAAAAGCAAAAGACACGATGAAACCTTTCATCAGAGGGCAGGCAGAACACGAATAAGCACATGCAAGCATATTCCACATCATTAAGCAATGGGGAGATGCAAATTCATATTTCTATGAGATATCACCACATATAAAAGCAACAAAAATGAAAAATAGTCAACAACACAGAATGCAGGTGAAGACAGAAAAAACTGGATCTTTCATAAATTGCTGGCGGTGATGTAAAACGTTACAGTAACTCTGGAATATCAAATGGTAGTTTCTTCAAAAACTAACTAGACACTTATTATTATACCACCTAGCAGTCACCCTCCTGGTCATTTAACCCATAGAAATTAAAATTTTATGTCCACACAAACACTTGCACATGATTATTCTCAGTAGTTTTATGTGTCATAGAAAAAGCTATTCTACAATAGGTGAATGATTAGACATACCATGTGCATCCATACTAAGACCACCACCCAGCAACAACCACAAACCGTTGAATTTGCATAAGAAATTAGACTAGGGAGCCAAGATGGCGGAATAGTGAGGGCGCGAACCGATAGTCCGGGAAAATTTAGTTTAATAAAAGGGGAGTTACGGTAGCCTCAGAAAAAAGAACCAGGAAAATATTGCAGAGGAAACTCTTCTGGATCCAGTGGTCGTGAATTGGAGGACCTACTGGGAGAACAAGGTCGCCCACCGCGCGAAAGCCGAGCCGCGGGACCGAGCCGCGGGACCGAGCCGCGGAAGCTGAGCCGCGGGACCGAGCTGCACAAGCTGCAGGGTCTGCGCGCAAGTGCTCGAAGGGGAGTGCGTGCCACACAGACAACAGCGGAGAGACTTGGGACGTCCAGGGCTCCGAGTCCACACATCGGCGCTGGAAGGGGAGCGGACCTGCGTGGAGAGCGTGGGAGCCCACAGTTCAGGACACCAGCGGCAGACTCAACACACCAGCGCTGGAACGCGAGGTGAGCTGAACCTCAATAACCCGAGACACTGGCAGGCAAGCGGAGAGAGGAGACTAGAGGGAACGACCCCCGGTGGGGGGGGACTTCACCAAGCTAACTGGAAGAGAGAGAGAGGGAAAAAAAAAAGGTGACTGGTACGGACACGGGTTTCTCTCTCTCCGCTCACCTCTCAAGGGCGAGCAAGACAAAGAGCAGGCGCCATCTTGGACATACATCATAAGCAGAGCGACCTCAGGTCTGCACCGGCTCTGAGCCTAGCAGAAAAACCTGACTCTGGGTGGGGCGAATTAACAGGAGATTAGGACCTAGTAAATTTGTGGTGCTACTGAACTGAGACTGTGAAAAAAGAGACGGTGGGGGAGAGAACTCACGGAATTCACGTGAGCACTCTCCAGAGACGCTACAATTCCATAACTTTGGCAACCCAGTGGGAGACTGAAGGAGAATTTGAGCCCACTCCGAGGGCCGAACAGATTTGAGCCCACTCCGAGGGCCGAACAGATTCCCTGTGTGGTCCTTGGGAAAGAGCTTCTGATCTCTGGCTCCTGTGGGTATATCATTTGCCTGCTAACTACCTCCAACTTCGTTCAGCTGTGCAGAATAACTTCCCTTTTGAATCAAAAAAAAGAGAGAGAGAGAGAGAGGTTTACCACGCCCAACCTGGGAGTGTCACCTTTGGCACACCAAACAGAGCTCTCAGGCCACACCCATCTCAAGCCCTAAGGCTCCATCAAAAACAGATAGTCCACTTAATCTAGAGTCATAGTATAACAAGAAAAAGCACCACAGTGAAGAAACCAAATATCTCCAATATGCCAAATAAGAAACGCAAAAACCAAGGTAATAAAAACAAGGAAGTCACCATGAAGCCCTCAAATGAAAAAGACACCCCAATTCAAGATTATGAGGATGATGACATAGAAGAAATGCAAGAAGCAGATCTCAAAAAATTGATAAGAACATTAAGAAGTTCTCAAAAACAAATTCTTGAACTACAGAAATCCTTAATGGACAAGGTAGAAAATCTCTCTCGTGAAAATGAAATATTAAGGAGGAATCAAAATGAAACGAAACAACTAGTACAACAGGAAACTGGGATAGTGACTGAAGTGAAGAATTCAATAGATCAAATGAAAAACACAATAGAGAGCCTTACAAACAGAATGGGAGAAGCAGAAGAGAGAATATCGGACTTAGAAGACAGAGAACAGGAAAGGATACAGTCAGACCAAAGAAAAGATGAGGAAATTGGAAATCTAAAACATATTGTCGGGAATCTTCAGGATACTATTAAAAAACCCAACATTCGGGTTCTAGGAGTTCCTGAAGGCATGGAGAGGGAGAAAGGATTAGAAGGCCTTTTTAGTGAGATATTAGCAGAAAATTTCCCAGGTTTGGAGAAGGACAGAGAAATCCTAGTACAGGAAGCTCACAGAACCCCTAATAAACACGACCAAAAGAGACCCTCACCACGACACGTTGTAATTAAACTCTCCACAGTGAAACATAAAGAAAAGATCCTAAAATGTGCAAGAGAGAAACGTCAGATTACTCTCAGAGGATCTCCAATCAGACTCACAGCTGACTTCTCATCAGAAACTCTACAAGCTAGGAGGGAATGGCGAGATATAGCCCAGGTACTAAGAGAGAACAACTGCCAGCCAGAATATTATATCCTGCAAAGCTATCATTTGTGAATGAAGGTGAAATAAAGACTTTTCATAACAAACAGAAATTGAAAGAATTTGTTGCCACTCATCCAGCCCTGCAAAAGATGCTTAAAGATGTGTTACACACAGAAACACAGAAACACGGTCATCAATATGAAAGAAGGTAAAGGAAGGAAACCAAGGAAGGAAACCTCACAGCAAAAGATCACAGGGAATTCAAAGCATATATTAGAACTTATCTTTGGCAAATGGCAGGGCAAAGTTACCACTTATCATTAGTCACATTGAACGTGAATGGCCTGAACTGTCCAGTTAAAAGACACCATTTGGCTGATTGGGTTAAGGAACAAAACCCATCTATTTGCTGCTTACAAGAAACACATCTTTCCAACAAAGATCCATACAGACTGAAAGTGAAAGGCTGGAAAAAGATATACCATGCCAACAGAAATGAAAAAAGAGCAGGCGTAGCCATCTTAATATCAGACACCATAAACTTTACCACAAAAACCGTTAAGAGAGACAAAGAGGGACACTACATAATGATTAAGGGATCAATTCAACAGGAAGATATAACAATTATCAATGTATATGCACCTAACTACAGGGCACCGGTTTATCTAAAAGATTTGTTAATGGACTTAAAGGGAGACTTAGACCCCAATACAATAGTACTGGGGGACTTCAATACTCCACTCTCAGAAATAGACAGATCAATAGGACAGAAGATCAACAAGGATACAGTAGATTTAAATGACACTATAGCCCAAATGGATCTAACAGATATATACAGAACTTTCAATCCTACAGCTAAAGATTTTACATTCTTCTCAGCAGTACATGGAACCTTCTCTAGGATTGACCACATACTAGGCCATAAAGCAAGTCTCAGCAAATTCAAAAGAATTAGAATCATACCATGCAGCTTCTCAGACCATAAAGGAATGAAGCTGGAAATGAACAACTCAGGAATCCCTAGAGCATATGCAAACACATGGAGATTGAACAACATGCTCCTGAATGAACACTGGGTCATAGAAGAAATCAAAAGAGAAATCAAAAACTTTCTGGAAGTAAATTAGGATAACAGCACAACATACCAAAACTTATGGGACGCAGCAAAAGCAGTATTAAGAGGAAAGTTTATATCAATAGGTGCCTACATCAAGAAATTGGAAAGGCACCAAATAGATGAGCTTTCTATTCACCTCAAGGATCTAGAAAACCTACATCAAACCAGACCCAAATCTAGTAGGAGAAGAGAAATAATTAAAATCAGAGAAGAAATCAACAGGATTGAATCAAGAAAAACATTCCAAAAAATCAGCCAAACGAGGAGCTGGTTTTTTGAAAAAATAAACAAAATTGACACCCCATTGGCCCAACTAACTAAAAAAAGAAGAGAAAAGACCCAAATCAATAAAATCAGAGATGAAAAAGGAAATGTAACAACAGACACCACAGAAATAAAAAGAATCATCAGAAATTACTACAAGGACTTGTATGCCAGCAAACAGGGAAACCTATCAGAAATGGATAGATTCCTGGACACATGCAACCTACCTAAATTGAACCAGGAAGACATCGAAAACCTAAACAGACCCATAACTGAGACAGAAATGGAAACAGTAATAAAGGCCCTCCCAACAAAGAAAAGCCCAGGACCAGATGGATTCACTGCTGAATTCTACCAGACATTTAAAGAAGAACTAACTCCAATTCTTCTCAAACTATTCAGAACAATCGAAGAAGAGGGAATCCTCCCAAATTCTTTCTATGAAGCCAGCATCACCTTAATTCCTAAGCCGGAAAAAAATGCAGCACTGAAAGAGAATTACAGACCAATATCCCTGATGAACATAGATGCAAAAATCCTCAATAAAATTCTCGCCAATAGAATGCAACAACACATCAGAAAGATCATCCACCCAGACCAAGTGGGATTTATCCCTGGTATGCAGGGATGGTTTAATGTGCGCAAGACAATCAATGTGATACACCACATTAACAGACTGCAGAAGAAAAACCATATGATTATCTCAATAGATGCCGAGAAAGCATTTGATAAAATACAACACCCGTTCATGATGAAAACTCTAAGCAAACTGGGTTTGGAAGGAACATTCCTCAATACAATCAAAGCAATCTATGAAAAACCCACAGCCAACATCCTATTGAATGGGGAAAAGTTGGAAGCATTTCCACTGAGATCTGGTACCAGACAGGGATGTCCACTCTCACCACTGCTATTCAATATAGTTCTGGAGGTTCTAGCCAGAGCTATTAGGCAAGAAAAAGAAATTAAAGGGATACAAATTGGGAAGGAAGAACTCAAACTATCCCTCTTTGCAGATGACATGATTCTTTATTTAGGGGACCCAAAGAACTCTACTAAGAGACTATTGGAACTCATAGAAGATTTTGGCAAAGTAGCAGGGTATAAAATCAATGCACAAAAATCAACAGCCTTTGTATACACAGGCAATGCCATGGCTGAGGAAGAACTTCTAAGATCAATCCCATTCACAATAGCTACAAAAACAATCAAATACCTTGGAATAAACTTAACCAAGGACGTTAAAGATCTCTACGATGAAAATTACAAAACCTTAAAGAAAGAAATAGAAAAGGATACCAAGAAATGGAAAAATCTTCCATGCTCATGGATTGGAAGAATCAATATCATCAAAATGTCCATTCTCCCAAAAGCAATTTATAAATTCAATGCAATACCAATCAAGATACCGAAGACCTTCTTCTCAGATCTGGAAAAATTGGTGCTGAAATTTATATGGAGGCACAAGAGACCTCGAATAGCTAAAGCAATCTTGTACAACAAAAACAAAGCCGGAGGCATCACAATACCAGATTTCAGGACATACTACAGGGCAGTTGTAATCAAAACAGCATGGTACTGGTACAGAAACAGATGGATAGACCAATGGAACAGAATTGAAACACCAGAAATCAACCCAAACATCTACAGCCAACTTATATTTGATCAAGGATCTAAAACTAATTCTTGGAGCAAGGACAGTCTATTCAATAAATGGTGCTGGGAAAATTGGATTTCCACGTGCAGAATCATGAAGCAAGACCCCTACCTCACACCTTACACAAAAATCCACTCAACATGGATTAAAGACCTAAATCTACGACCTGACACCATCAAGTTACTAGAGAACATTGGAGAAACCCTTCAAGATATTGGCACAGGCAAAGAGTTTCTGGAAAAGACCCGGGAGGCACAGGCAGTCAAAGCCAAAATCAACTATTGGGATTGCATCAAATTGAGAAGTTTCTGTACTGCAAAAGAAACAGTCAGGAGAGTGAAGAGACAACCGACAGAATGGGAAAAAATATTTGCAAACTATGCAACAGATAAAGGGTTAATAACCAGAATCTACAAAGAGATCAAGAAACTCCACAAAAACAAAACCAACAACCCAATTAAGAGATGGGCCAAGGACCTCAATAGACATTTTTCAAAAGAGGAAATCCAAATGGCCAACAGGCACATGAAAAAATGTTCAAGGTCATTAGCAATCAGGGAAATGCAAATCAAAACCACAATGAGGTTCCACCTCACCCCGGTTAGAATGGCTCACATTCAGAAATCTACCAACAACAGATGCTGGCGAGGATGTGGGGAAAAAGCGACACTAACCCACTGTTGGTGGGAATGCAAACTGGTCAAGCCACTATGGAAGTCAGTCTGGAGATCCCTCAGAAACCTGAAGATAACCCTACTGTTCGACCCAGCCATCCCACTCCTTGGAATTTACCCAAAGGAATTTAAATTGGCAAACAAAAAAGCGGTCTGCAGCCTAATGTTTATTGCAGCTCAATTCACAATAGCTAAGACCTGGAACCAACCTAAATGCCCATCAACGGTAGACTGGATAAAGAAATTATGGGATATGTACTCTTTAGAATACTATACTGCAGTAAGAAACAACGAAATCCAGTCATTTGCAACAAAATGGAGGAATCTGGAACACATCATGCTGAGTGAAATAAGCCAGTCCCAAAGGGACAAATACCATATGTTCTCCCTGATCGGTGACAACTGACTGAACACCAAAAAGGAAACCTGTTGAAGTGGAATGGACACTATGGGAAACGGTGACTTGATCAGCATAGCCCTGACTGTTAATGAACAACTTAATACATTATCCCTCTTAGTAGTTTTTTTGTCTGTTCTACTTAATATGACTGGTTTAATTCTGTAATTAATACACAGTTATTCTTAAGTGTTGAAAATTAACTGAAATGTGATCCCTGTTAAACATAAGAGTAGGAATAAGAGAGGGAAGAGATATAAAATTTGGGACATGCTCAAGCTGACTTGCCCCAAATGGTAGAGTTAGAAACATACCAGGGGACTCCAATTTAATCCCATCAAGGTGGCATGTACCAATGCCATCTCACTATTCCAAGTGATCAATTTCAGTTCACAATTGATCATAATGAAAGGACTAAGAGTCAAAGGGAGCACATAAACAAGTCTAGTACCTGCTAACACTAACCGATAGAATAAATAAAGGGGAGAGTGATCCAACATGGGAAGTGAGATACTCAGCAGACTCATAGAATGGCAGATGTCCTAAATAGCACTCTGGCCTCAGAATCAGCCCTAAAGGCATTCGGATCTGGCTGAAAGCCCGTGAGAGTATTTCAGGCATGGAAAGCCAAGACACTCTGGCAAAAGATCTCTGTGAGTGAGATCCCAATGGAAAGAACAGGTCTTCAAAGAAGGAGGTACCTTTCTCTGAAGGGAGGAGAGAACCTCCACTTTGACTATGACCTTGTCTAAACAAGATAAGAATCGGAGAACTCAGAGGGCTTCCATAGCCTTGGAAACTCATGACTGGAGCATAGGGAGATTACTGATGCCATAGACAGGAGTGTCAATTGGTAAAGTCAACAACAGGAGTCACTGTGCACTTTCTCCTCATGTAGGATCTCTGTCCTTAATGTGCTGTGCATTGAGATTTAATGCTATAACGAGTACTCAAACAATATATTTCACTTTGTGTTTCTATGGGGGGTGCAAACTGTTGAAATCTTTACTTAATGCATACTAAACTGATCCTCTGTAAAAAAAAAAAAAAAAAAAAAAAAAAAAAAAAAAAGAAATTATCAACTCCCAACTTGACTCTCACTGGGATTAAACATGACAATAGGTCTGATCTGATTTCATCATCATTTAAAAAAAATCATCTATTATTTTTCACTTTATGTTTCTGTGTGGGAGCAAACTGTTGAAATCCTTACTTAAGGTATACTAAGCTGATCTTCTGTATATTAAGATAATCGAAAATGAATCTTGATGTGAATGGAAGGGGAGAGGGAGTGGGAAAGGGGAGGGTTGTGGGTGGGAGGGACGGTATCGGGGGGAAGCCATTGTAATCCATAATTCGTACTTTGGAAATTTATATTCATTAAATAAAAGTTAAAAAAAAAAGAAATTAGACTAGTCACAGGGAAAATGTGCTGAGTGGGGGCAGCATGTCAATCTCAGAAGCTCACATATGGCAAGATCCCATTCCTGGAATGTTCTTTAAATGCAAGCTAGCTTAAAAACCTGCCGTGGGCGTCCAAATTCCATTAAGTTGGCAGGTATCAATGCTAACCTACTAGTTAAAGTGATCAGTTTAAGTTTATAACTGATCATAAAGGTAGTATTAAGTGTCAAAGGGATCACAAAAATAAGACCAAGTATCTGATAATAATAATTGATAGACTTAAAAAGGAGAAAACAATCCAACAAGGGAAGCAGGCCACACAGAAGACTCATAGAATGACAAATGCCCTAGCACTCTAGCCTCAGAATCAGCCCTTAAGGAATTTGATCTGGCTAAAAAGCCCAGGAGAGCATTTCAGGCATGGAAAGGCAAGACACTGTGGCAAAAAAAAAAAAAAAAAAAAAAAAATGACCTACAGGAAAGATCTCTGTGAGTGAGATCCCAGTTGAAAGAATGGGCCATCAAAGAAGGAGGTACCTTTCTCTGAAGGTAGAAGAGAACTTCCACTTTGATTATGGCCTTGTATAAATAAGGTCAGAGTTTGTGGACTTCAGAGGATTCCATAGCCCTGGCAGCTCATGACAAGAGCCTCGGGTGATCACTGATGTCATAAATAAGAGTGTCAATTGTTAAATCAACAACAGGAGTCACTGTACACTTTCTCCTCAAGTAGGACCTCTGTCCTTAATGTGTTGTACTATGAGAATCAATGGTAGAACTAGTCTTCAAAGAGTACTTTATACTTCTGTGTATCTGTGTGGGTACAAACTGTTGAAATTTTTACTTAGTATAGAGTAGATCTTCTGTATATAAAGATAATTAAAAATGAATCTTAATGAAGAATGGGATGGGAGAGCGAGTAGGAGGTGGGATGGTTTGCGGGTGGAAGGGTGGGTATGGGGGAAAGAACTGCTATAACCCAAAAGTTATACTTTTGAAATATATATTTAATAAATAAAAGCTTTCTATTAAAAATGCAAGCTACCTTAATCTACTTTATTTACTGGATTTACATGCCACATCCCTCTCTTAGATGTCATTGCTGGGGCCAACACCGCTTTTACAGGTGAGCAATTGCCAGTGTTTATGGAATAGTTGAAGGAGATGTGTATGATCACAAAGGGGTGGCACCTGAAGGCCTTTGTGGGGATGGAAGGGCCCTCTGTCTTGATGGTAGTGGTGTTTATCAAGTATAAACACTGGACAAAATGACACAGAACCATGCACACATTTTATGTCATTTCAACTCCCTGGCTTTGAAGTCATTGAGAAAAAAACTGGGTGAGAAGGACACAGAGCTTCTCTGTTTTGTCTCCGCCACTTCCTGTGAACCTGTCCTTCAAAATAAAAGGCTGCTCAAAAAAAAAAAATTAAAAATGAAGAAAAAAAATAAAAGAAAGAAAACCCAACCAGAAAGAAGTGCTCTTCAGCAATGAATATATTTGTGTGCCTACGTATAATCAAATGATCTCTCAGTAAATTTTAACAGGAGGAATCCAATTAATTAATTATACTCCGGCTGAAGTACTGCCCCCTTTATGTCCAATTCTTTCCATTTTCCCTACTTTATTTCTTCTACAGGGAGAGACAAAGAGAGAGGAAGAGAGGTGAGGGTGGGGGGTGCTCTCATCCTCTGGTTCAGTCCCCAAATGCCTAAAACAAAGCCAGGAGGTGAGAACTCAATCCAGGTTCCCTGCATGGGTGACAGTGACCTGAGTACTTGAATCACCTCCTGCTGACTCTTGGAGTGTGCATTAGCAGGAAGCTGGAAATGAGAGCAGCGCTGGGACTCAAAACCAGGCACTCCAGTGTGGGATGCTGGTGTCTTAACTGCTAGACAAAATGCCACCACAATGCCCCAATTCTTTTTTTGTTTGTTTGTTTTGCACCTTTTTTTAAAGATTTAATTATTTCTTTGAAAGTCTGAGTTACACAGAAAGAGAGAAGGAGAGGTAGACAGAGAGAGAGAGAGAGAAAGAGAGAGAGAGGTCTTCCATCCACTGGTTCACTCCCCAATTGGCCACAATGGCTGGAGCTGTGTCAATCCAAAGCCAGGAGTCAGGAGCTTCTTCCAGGTCTCCCATGTGGGTGCAAGGGCCTAAGGACTTGGGCCAGAGAGCTGGATCGGAAGTGGAGTAGTCGGGACTCCAACCAGTGCCCATATGGGATGCTGGCACTGCAGGTGGTGGCTATACCCACTATGCTACAGTGCCACCCTCTCCCCAATTCTTATACTCTAAAATCATAGACCACTTTTATCACGTTTATAACTGTTTAACACATTTAACTTAATGATTTATATGCCTATACCCCTCTATTAAATATCAAAACCAGGTCCAAAACCATGTCATCTTTGAAAGCATGGTGTTAAGCATAGCACATACTGGAGATTAAATGAGTGAGCATATTAGGGGTAAATGAGTGACATATCTAAATGAAATACCTTCCTTTTTTTTTGACAGGCAGAGTGGACAGTGAGAGAGAGACAGAGAGAAAGGTCTTCCTCTTGCCGTTGGTTCACCCTCCAATGGCCGCTGCGGCTGGCGCATCGTGCTGATCCGAAGGCAGGAGCCAGGTACTTCTCCTGGTCTCCCATGTGGGTGCAGGGCCCAAGCACTTGGGCCATCCTCCACTGCACTCCCTGGCCTGGGAGCTGGCCTGGAAGAGGGACAACCGGGACAGAATCTGGCACCCCGATCGGGACTAGAACCCCGTGTGCCGGCGCCACAAGGCGGAGGATTAGCCTAGTGAGCCGAGGCACCGGCCTGAAATACCTTCCTTTTAAGAAATGGAAAAAAAGTGCTAGTGAATAATTTCAGAAAATGGCTATGGGGGTTTCTCTTCAGAAAATATTTGGTGATTGAAAGCATCTACGCTTCAGTAATAAGGATCATCATACTGAGAACATCCTCACTCCAATTGTCTGGGTCGTTGTCCCAAACTGAGCAATTCCAGGATTGGCCAGCAGGGGGCGAACAACGCCCCAGTTTAGCGTGGAATCGATTACTCACAGGTAGCTGAAGAAGTTTCCAATCAATCTTTTCCAATGCCTGCATTTACAGAGCTAGCAATGTTAAGCTCAACTGTTTTTGTCCTTGTATTTTAGTGTCCATGGAGGAACATTCATAACAAACTTGGTAATTCTCCATGGACAAACTTACCTTGTATCCTATCAGCACATCCTTCTCTTCCCCAACACACCCTAACCCCATCATGTAATAATAATAATAATAATAATAAAGCAATAAAACAGCATAGGAGCTGGGCATTTGGCACAGCAGGTAAGATGCTATTGGGATGCTCATAGCCCCTACCAGAGAGTCTGTGCTAGTGTCTTGGGCTCACTCTGCATTTCAGCTTCCTCCTGAGGCCCTCCCACTCACCTGGGGACTTGGACTGAGTTCCTGGTCCTGGATCCTACCTGGCTCCAGTCCTGGCTATCACCAGCATTTAGGGAGTGAAACAGCACATGGAAGATCAGTCTATCTATATCTGTATGTATATCTATATCTATGTCAATATCTGTATTTATCTGTATCTATATATCTATGTATATGTCTATCTCTATCTGCTTTTCAAACAGATTAAATAATTTTTAAAAATAAAATCCACCATTTAGCCATCTTCAAGTGTATAGTTTGATAGCATTAAGTACATTGACACTGTCGTGCAACAGATCTCCAGAGTGTTTCCATGTTCTAGAAATGAAATCTTATACCCATCAAACAACAACTCATTTCCCTTGATCCCTGACCCTGGAACCCATCATCTATTTTTTGTTCCTGTAAATTTGACTATTTTTTATACCTCATACAAGTGGAATCGCACAATACGTGTCTTTTTGAGACTGGCTTGTATCACATAGCCCAATGTCCTCAAGACCCACCCAGGTTGCAGCAAGGGACAGTACTGCCTTCCCTTTTCAGCAGAATAACATCCCACATTGTGTTCATCCACTCATCCATGGATGGACACTTGTTCCCGCCTCTCAGCTGCAGTGAACGGTGCTGCTATGAACAGGAGTGTGCATCCATATGTCCTTTTAAATAAAGAATCAATGCCCAGACATAAAGGAAGTGTGGATCAACCCAGCTCGGTCTCATCTCCTGCAGAGTGCTTCACAAACAATTGTATTGAAAGAAGAAAAATAAAGGGCCTGCGCAGTGGCATAGTGGGTAAAGCTGCCACTTGCAGTGCCAGCATCCCATATGGGTGCTGATTCTAGTCCCAGCTACTCCACTTCTGATCCCGCTCTCTGCTATGGCCTGGAAAAGCAGTACAAAGATGGCCCAAGTCCTTGGGCCCCTGTACTTGTGTGGGAGACCTGGAAGAAGCTCCTGGCTCCTGGCTTTGGATCGGCACAGCTCAGGCCATTGCAGCCAACTGGGGAGTGAACCAGCGGATGGAAGACCTCTCTCTCTCTCTCTCTCTGCCTCTCCTTCTCTCTGTATGTAACTCTGACTTTCAAATAGATAAATAAATCTTAAAAAAAAAAAAGAATGAAATTAAAAAAAGAAAGAAGAAAAATCAGACCTGTTATTTACTGAAAAGTTACACCTATTCTCAACAGTGTTTCTCAGAGTTTAGGTCATTAACCTCAGAATTTACTCAGTGTGTAGTTAAAAGGGAGATCGATTGAATCAGAATGGTTCATTGTGACAAGTATATCATGCTGGGGAAGCTGGGTGTGGTTTATTAAGTGCGATAAATATATCATACTAAGTTAAGATGTTAGCAACAGGGGAAGATGAGAGTAGGTATGTGGGAATTCTTTGTACTACTCCACACAGTGCCAGCCCACAGTTTTTATTTTGTAAATTTAAAATTTATTTATTAATTAATTAGATAATCTTTTAAAAATAAAGATTTTATTTACTTATTTATTTGAAAGTCAGAGTTACAGAGCGAGAGGGAGAGACAAATCTTCCAGTCACTGATTCCCTCCCAAGATCGCTACAACAGCCTGGGCTGGGTCAGGCGAAAACCATGAATAAGGAGAGAGGAGCCTCATCTGGGTCTCCCACAGTGGGACAGGGGCCAGATATTTGGGCCATCTTACTATGCTTTTCCCAGGCCTTAGCAGAGTGCTGTAGAGAACTGGGACAGTCAAGACACGAACCAGCACCCATGTGGGATGCCAGCATTACAGGAGGAAGCCTTATCTGAGGGCATGAGATGGCTCTTATATGAGACTTTGGTGCTGGCTGTGAGCCTGGGTTGCTCTTCCACAGTCTCTCATGATTCAATAATTTAACTTTAACTCCTAACACCTATATATGACCGTGGGAGCATTTTCAGAACCCAAAACAAAAGCTGCAAGGCCTCTTCAGAACATTCTCACAGCAGTTTCTGCCAGGTTCCACTGGACAAAGCAAGCTATAAGGCTAACCCACATTCAAGGGGTACAAAAACATATTTGACTTGATGAAGGGAATTGCAAGGTCACATTGCAAAGGGAAATGCAGGAACAGAAAAACAAAACAATTTAGCACAGTGGTGAAGTGGGAAACATAATGGAAACTATTTTGGAAGCAAAACTCATCAAAAAAGGAAAAAGAAAACAGGGTTGGCAGAGAGGTGACATCTCCGAGGTACACAATACATTGGAGAAATAAACCAAAGTCCAAGAAATTCCAACACAGGATAAAGAGAATCTTTTCATGAGAACCTCATAATCTCAGAAGAAGGAAAGAGATAATCTCATCCATCTTTTCTCCCACATCTGCCCTACCTTTGGATTTCAGAAAAGTGAATAAAATACAAAATGCTGGCACCATAGTTTAAAGTAAGAACCAGAGAACTCAGAACCACTGCAAGATGGTCACCTGTTCACTTCAGGTGCAACAGAATGTCATCTCTCAATCTGATTAAAAAAAAAAAAAAAACCAGGAAGAAGGAAGCAAGAAAGGAGGAAACAAAGAAGGGGAGAAGAAGGGAGGAAGGAAAAAGTGAAGGAGGAAAGGTTCATGCCAGTTACCCCATCTAGAAGAAACATGGATTAAAAATGAAGAAACATCAAAAGAAATCTTCATATTATAGAACAGGCTTTTAGGAAGATGAATCCAATAAATAAAAAGAAGCTCAAAGAAGTTTTGACAAAACAGAAGAAGAGTAGGCTCCAAGAAATAATATGGTCACTCCTTCGTATCCTCAGGGAATGGATTCCAGGCTAACCCATGAATAACCAAAATCCATGGTTTCTCAAGTCCCTTACATAAAATGACACAGTAGTTGTATATAACCTATGCAAAAAAGGTTACAATTTCTCCACTGTGCTTTAAATAATCTCTAGATTACTTATAATATTTAATACCATGTAAATGTTATGTAAGGAGTTCTTATACTACATTGTTTAGGGATTAATGACACGGAAATAAAGTCTTAACTTGTTCAGTACAGGTGCCAAGTTTTTTTTCCCCTAAATATTTTTTATCTGCTGTTGGTAGAAACCATGGATATAGAACTCATGGATACAGAGGGTCACCTGTATAGAAGTAAGAAATGGCAAGAACAATGAAGAAAATAAGCTTTCCTGAAAACCAGACTCGGAGCATATAAGAAAATTTGAAATAATCAGTGATTAAGGGAGGCGCCTTTCTCCGAAGGGAGGAAGGAACCTACACTGTGATACGGCCTTGACTAAACAAGTTCAGAGTTGGTGAACTCAAGGGGCTTCCATAGCCTAGACAGCTCATGGCAAGAGCCTTGGGTGCCAATTGTTAAATCTACAACGGGAGTCACTGGGTACAGGCTCCCCACGTAGGATCTCTGTCCTTAATGTGGTTTACTATGAAACTTAAAAACAACACTACTAGTCAAACAATACCCTATACCTTGTGCGGTTGTGTGAGTGCAGCCTGTTGAAATCCTTGCTTAATATATACTAAGTTGATCTTCTGTATATGAAGGTAATTGAAAATGAAACTCGATGAAGGGCGGGATGAGAGAGGGAGTGGGAGAGGGGAGGGCCGCGGGAGGGAGGGAGGTGGTGGTGGGGGAAGCCACAACAATACAAAAGTTGCACTTTGTAAATTCACATTTGTTAAATTAAAAAAAGAAAAAAAAGAGATTAATGAAATAATAAAGACGTTAATAAAGTAGATAGGATGTTAACAGTTGTAGGCTACAGATGATTGTTTCTTTTCTTCTCATACTTTATAATATTTCTTAAATTTCCAAAATTTAGAATAGAAACTGTCAAATAAGAAATCATTGCTATTTTTTAAAGGGGTAGTTGTGGTAGGTGAGGAGGTAGTCAGAAACAACTTATCAGAGTTTCAAAAGAAAAAGAGATTAGTGGGGAAATAAAGTGAAGAAACATAAACCCAGCATTCATTTGTTAGACCCATAGTGAAAGAGAGCTGGAGGGGACAGAGGTTAACAAGATAAGTACATGGGCAGTGCATACACAAGCAGAGAGAGGAAGCAGTGCAAGGGTAGACATCGCAGATGCATGTGAGAGAGAAGGGTTCGTACTTCAGGGAACAAAGCCCTGTAGGAAAGGAAGAGTCAGAACTCATGGGAAAATAGTTGTTCTGTAAGGGACTAGAAAGTGGGCAGCTGCAATCACTCAACACTTGAAAGTGGAAATGAGGACGATTTAAACACATACACATACACACAGTCTTGTGTAGTACAGCAAGAAGCCAGAATGGACCTTCTGGCATTCCAACCACTATGGCAAATTGCAGTATTCTGAGGGAATATCACTTAGGTGCTCACTGAACTGCACCTAATCAATACCCTTAGGTCCTGGGTCTTTTCTGTTATATTGACACTTATTATCACATATATAAATATGGGTAAAGACACTTCAAATACTTAATTATATTTGAAAGTATTTAGTTATTTATTCACTTGAGAGAAGGGGAGAGAGAGCTCTCATCTATCAGCTCACATTCCCAAATGCCTGTAACGGCCACAGTGGAGCTGGGGACAAAGGTGGGAAGGAGGACCTCCACCCAGGTCTCTCTTAAGAGTGGCAGGGACCCAGGCGGCTGAGCCACCACCACTACCTCCTAGGATCTCATCAGCAGCGAGAAGCCTAAGCCAGGAATCAAAGCCAGGTACTCTGATGTAGTACATGGGCATTTTAATGTCTAGGCTAAGAGCAATTTATAGCCTTTGGGGACACAATTATCAAACTGTCTTCAGATACATCATGATACTTTGTACTATTACCCCAAAGTATGACTATTCTAATTCCACATTCACAAAACCAGTTAAATACTTTTAATGATTTCCCATATGGTAAGCATTTATATTTGTTTCCTATCAAGTCTTATTCCAGACCCTGCCTATTTTTAAACTGAGAGTTAACCTTTCTTAACTTTAAGTGTTCTTACTTAAGTATTTTATTGGCAATAATTCATGCTACTAATGCTTATTAATCTATTTCAAAAGCTGATTAGGAACGCAATTGATACAGTAGAACTTGGTGAATGAACTTGAACACTTTCAATGGGCTTTTTTAAAAAAGATTTACTTATTTATTTGAAAGGCAGAGCTACAGAGAGGTAAAGGAAGAGAGATAGTAGAGAGAGAGAGAGAAAGAGAGAGAGAGAGTCTTCTATCCACTGGTTCACTCCCCAGATGGTCGCAATGGCTGGAGCTGGGCCAATCTGAAGCCAGGAGCCAGGAGCTTCTTCTGGGTTTCCTATGTGGGTACAGGGGCCCAAGGACTTGGGCCATCTTCTACTGCTCTCCCAGGCCACAGCAGAGAGCTGGATCGGAAGCAGAGCAGCTGGGACTCAAACTGGCACCCATATGGGATGCCGGCACTGCAGGTGGCAGCTTTACCCACTACCCCACAGCACTGGCTCCTTCAATGGGCTTTTGAAAGAGGAAATTTTTGAACTTTACATTTAAAAATTATTAAAAAGGCAAATTTCATGTGATATACATTTTTCACAACCAAGAAAATGGAATGTCTAGAGACAAAATATGATACATACAATTAAAAAGTCAATAAACAATAATACAAAATAAATTCCCCTCAAATATTCAGATGTGTGCGTGTGTGTCTTTTTTATGATAAAAGCACAAAAAGAGGTCTTCTCCTTGGTGGATCTGCTGGAATCTATGTTTTTTGTTTGATCTTTTGATTTTTGTTCCTAAAACAAGATCCCAAGTGATGCTCCCTCATCCAGGTCAGTTTTGCAGACTACATAACATGTCTTAATATACTGCATGAGGATAGAAAGTCAGCCTTGGATTCTTTGTTTTCTATGGTTATCTTTGAATAGAAGAAAAACAAACTGTAAATAATGCTTATTTAAAACAAACTGTAAATAATGCTTATTTAATAAAGAGAATTTTGTGTGAAAAAAAAATAAGAGGACATTTATGGACTGCCTAAATATTCTAGCTTTACTGAGATCCAGGTTCAAATTCTGGCTTCATCATTACTAGCCAGGATTGAGATCAGTATTTTTACAAAATGGAATTGTTGAGAAAAAATATTAAATCATTCAGCAAAAATGCCTGAAAGAAAACAAGCATGTAGTAAGTGATAGCTATTGTTATAATTATCATCACATTTGACCTATTTGGAGATGTCATTGCTATAACATTATTGACTCACTGGATATATGAAGAAATAAATTTCCTATTTAGCAATCGTCCTTAAGGTGCCTGATGAATGGAACGGTTTATTTACTTCTAGCACTTTTCAGTTCACCATAATCTTAGCCAATTATAATTTTACATTGCCCTGAATTTCAAAGCTAAGAGGAAGTAGCGGGCAAATGTCTCCTCTCCTTGGTAAAAGGCTTGGAAGTTGCCTGGAATCTTTGGTCCAGATGCCCCAGTGGTTGCCACCCATCTACTTATTTCATTCCTTCCACAATGATCTGCTATTCCTCACAGCTGGCGTTGCCTGGAATTGATGGATGTGAGAACCAAGTGACACTTGCATGCCTCCTCACCTTTGCTGGTACATGATAGGACATCAATTTGTTGCTGCAGAAATATTGTGAGCTTTGTACCCAGTGTGAGAGATGTCAAAACTGGAAAATTCATTCTTTGTTCTGTAGCTCACAAGGCAGCAGATTTCTACAAGATGGAGTCACTGAGAAAATTAGGAATGGTTCTTGAAATGCATTCTTGATCTATTATTATTTTTTTAAATTCTGCCTTGTTCAGTGGGAAGATAAACATCTTTTTGAAAATATCCCATTATAAGTATCATCTGGCACTTAAAAATGAGACAGGTAAAGAATAATTCATTTCTTTTTTATAAAAAATATTTTTTTTATTTGAAAGGCAAAGAGAGAGATCAGGCGAGCTCTGTCTTCCATCTACTAGTTCATTCCCTAGAAGGCCACAACAGCCGGTGTTTGGATAAGCCTAAGCCAGGAAGCTGCAACTTCATCTGGGTCCCCTTTATAGATGGCAGGGGCACAGGTACTTGACCATCTTTTTCTGCATTCCCAGTTGCATTAGCAGGGAGCTGGATCAGAAGCAAAGCAGCAAGGACTTGACTTGAACTGGCACTCCAATATAGGATGCTGGCACCCCAAGCAGTGGCTTAACCTGCTGTGCCACAATGCTGGCCCCAGAATATTAATTTCCATGTGACTGTCCTCCAGCTGAATTTCTGTAACCTGTGATGCCTCAGCTTTCTTAGATGTTTTGGTGGGATTGTTCCACTGGTCTTCAGTCATCTGGGCATTGTTCATTGAGCAACTACAATGTGCTAGGCACTATGCTAGAAACAGTAGATAAAAGATGACTCTGCTTTCAATAATGATGTCTTTGGAGACATGCAACAAATACATGCAAAAGAGTCTCTTAGAGAAGAAATATACACTAAATGCCAAATGAGAGTTACAGCTACTGGAAAAACAAAACCATGGTGTTGAGTTGTAGCCCTTGTGAAATATATTCTTGACCAGTACATCTCATGACATACATAAATTTTTGAGAATAATCTCAAAGGATACAGTCTTAGCAAATTGATCAGAGAACCACAGGCTGGAAAATGTTTCCATAGTGCCACTTCTTTGAACTTTCTAATTTATGAGGTTTGTGGTAATGGTGTTTTCTTTAGGATAAGATTCTGCCAAGTCCCTGGAAGCCCCAGCTGGATGCCAAGAATCCTCTTGTACCTACAACCACACCACCTTGACACTTTATGGCTGCAAGGACTGCCTTTAGCAAGCCACATATTTGGATTTAGTGTCTGGGGTCTGGATACCATCTCGTGCTCGTTCAGATACCATCTAACAACAGTGGAAAACAGCAAATTACATTGTACGTCTGCAGTTGTGGTGCAGCTGCATAACTAGGACTGGTCTAGGTCACGTGCTGCCTATTATCTCCAACATCTAGCATGGTCTAATCACATGACCAATGCCTCAGAGGTACAGATAAGAGGACTGGTTCCTTAAGGACACACAAGGCCTAGAGCTGAACCTTGACATAGGGTAAAAATGTTGATAAATGAGCATCCAAGGGGGACAGGCAATCCATCTGTCCTGGCCCCCAATTTACGCCTAACACCCTACCAAGAGTAGGCATCACTTTGATCTCCTGTCAATCCTAATCTGGTCAAGTCCAATCTAGCTGGCATGCTGTAAAGTGTGTTAAGAGTAGAACAATGGTGACATCCTAACAATAGGTAGACAAACAAATGTCACACAGAGTTACCACCTTGTTTCAGTTTGCTCCTTAGTACAAGTGAGTGCCTCTTCAAAACAGATAGTAAAATCGTGACAAAGAACAGAACTGTTTACAATAAGGACTCTAAATTGTAGGTGTCCTCTGAGATTTTAAAAATTGGAAAAATTTGAGCAACAAGATCTACTCTTTAGACTGAAAAAAATCTGTCTCATTTAGAACTTTTTCAAGTTTTTAATCTTACAAACTTTCAGATATGAAATTCAGATTCCTTTACATCTATCACACCCAGCACAATTTCATCTAAGTATGCATAGCTTTTTTTTTTTTTTTTTTTTTTTTTGACAGGCAGAGTGGACAGTGAGAGAGAAAGACAGAGAGAAAGGTCTTCCTTTGCTGTTGGTTCACCCTCCAATGGCTGCTGCAGCCGGCGCACCGCGCTGATCCAATGGCAGGAGCCAGGTACTTATTCTGGTCTCCCATGGGGTGCAGGGCCCAAGTACTTGGGCCATCCTCCACTGCACTCCCTGGCCACAGCAGAGAGCTGGCCTGGAAGAGGGGCAACCGGGACAGATTCCGGCGCCCCGACTGGGACTAGAACCTGGTGTGCCGGTGCCACAAGGCAGAGGATTAGCCTAGTGAGCCGCGGCGCCGGCCTGCATAGCTTTTTAAAGACTTAATTACTTATTTGAAAAGCAGAATGCCACAGAGAGGACAGAGAGAGATCATCCACCTGCTAGCTCATTCCTCAAATACCTGTAATAGCCAATGCTAGACCAGGCTGCAATCAGGAGCCAAGAACTCCTTCTGGGTGTCCCACATGGGTGGAAGGATGCTAAGTACTTGGGTCATCATCTGCTGCCTCCCAAGTGCATTAGCAGGAGGCTGGATCAGAAGTGCAAAGTCATTGGCACTCAAATCAGGCACTCGATCGGGAATGTGACCATTGCAAGCAACAGCTTAACCCACTGTACCATAACTCCTGCTTCCATAATTTTTTTATAGTGAAAAATATATGAACATAGAGCAAAATTATCAAGGGTGTAAAAAGTTATGAACTTTTGTCATTTAGTGAAATTAGACAAGGATTTTAAAGAAAAATATTATTCTTATTAAAATCTTAAATCTCCCCCAAATTAATTTTAAAAATTTAATTTTAAATTAGTTTTTAACGGATTAAGTATGTTTTTTAGAAACAATTCTAAAAATATGATAGTCTTTTCTTCCTCCTCTCTCCCTTCCATCCTTCTTCATTCTCCCTTTCTTTCAAGAGCAATAGTAAAATCAAATTTGAAAAACAGGATTCAGGGGACTTTGAACACGGCTGTTGAGACACTGCTTGAAACACCCACATGCCCTATCAGTGCCCAGATGCAAGTCCTAGCTCTGCTCTCCATTCAAGCCTCTAATGTGCAACCTGGAAGGCACCAGGTGGCAGCTCAAGTAGCTGCGTTCCGGCCACCAATTAGGAGACCAGGATGGAGTTTCGGGCTCCTGGCTTCAGACTGGCCTGCCCTGACTGTTGCAGGCATTTGGGTAGTGAAATAATGGATGGGAGATCTGTCTGTCTATCTAACTCTGTCTCTCTGCCTTTCAAATTAAATGAAAATAAATATTTTACAACCAGCCTCCAGGTGGAATGAAAGGATTACCTCACATTGTTTCTTTTTGGCATTCTAACAGTGGATCTTTTCCATGGCCTCTTCCAGTTCTAATACACTGAGATGTATTTTATGCTTCTACGGTTTCTGCCATGTTTATGATTTCTAGTAAACATCTTCCTTTCTTCTCCAATCATTGTAATGAAAAGAGTAAATGCAAATGTCTGACGCTGAACGATTCTATGAAGTTACAAGTTGGAAACCTTCTGTTTTCAGAGAGTTCTAACCTGGAAGCATTCTTAAATGTTACTAGAACATCATAAAATAAGGATAGAGGACACAGATCAGAAAGGTTTACTCTGTGAACCGGAAATGAACTTTGGATCTTTTTTTCTCCTTCTAACAATACAGCTGTGGCTAATGGTCAACAACCGTTGGACTCAGTACCATCGCCCATTGCCTTGTCCCCACCTTCCCCACACAGCCACACAGGAAAGCAGCCAGGATTCTCTATATATGTTTTATTTGTAAATCCACATTGCTCAGCTTAGAGACACCTATATTCTGTAGAGGAATTTCTTTTGCTCTCTTACGGTATTTAGATTGGCCAAAAACCAGGGGAAAATGTCCTGAGACCGCAGCCAGGGTAAAGTTTACCAGATGCTGATGAGCACATTCACCTATGTGATAAGCCCTCAGCAGGAAGTGTAGCCAACACATTCAGTTTCAAAGTTCAACTGCCAATTCCTCGGACAGATAAGGGCACTTTCATAGTATAGGGCAGGAAGGATATTATGGCTAAAAATAAAAACGTCAAGGGGGGAGGGGTTGTTGTGTGTCTGGAAATAATCTGGCCCAGAACAAGAGGTGGTCTCTGCTCCATACCTATCTTATTTCTTCATACAGAACCTAGCCACTGCCATTGCCCTCACAGTCCTGTTTATTTATTTACATTCACATGAAAAGCAGACAGAGAGACAGCTTCCATTTGTGGGTTCTATTACAGTGGAACTGGGCCATTAAATACACCATTTTATATAAAGGACTTGAACATCACTGGATTCCTGGTATTCATGGAGCTGTGAAATGTTACCTGCAGATATCAAGAAACACTGAATGGTTGTGTCAATTTACATTCAATTTGGATATCAGTCACATGTTTTAAAATCATGAAGTGGCAAAAGGAGAGATCTCTCTCAAGACAGGAAGAGGAAAAAAGGAATACTGTTTAAGAGCAATGAAAAAAAGTCAAGCAGAAGCAGATTTTGATGCTCTTTCCTGAAAGAGTCCGTGTAACGAATGTCAATCTGACATTTCCTTTAACAACAGGTTATTACAACAAAGCAAGAAAGTGAAGTGGTTGTGCATTACAAGGTAGTCAGAGTGACATTTGGGGAAAATGTTGGAAATAGTTATAATGGGAAAATGCAAACAAAAAAACCTAAAAACAATGCATCTCAGGAATATTAGAATGTCTCTTCTTTACCTTATTCAACTGGAGATCTCCAAATTCATCCTCCAAGTCTTAGCCCAAAAGCTAACAAGTGGGTATGGATACCCTCTGTGTCTCCCCTCTCACGGCCTCACTCTAGCAAGTACCACTCTTCAGGGATTATTTACATTTCTGCTGCCTCTTTTCCCTTGCTGATACTGTAGGGATTGTAACTTGTTCTTCTCTGTAAGGAATGGGCATCTACTCATTTAATTAAGCTCTGCTAATATGCTTTGAGTCAACAATGTTTTGTACTGCTATATAAAAATCAGTGAGATACTTCTATAAAGATGGAATAGATATCCTTCTGTTACATGAAGACAAAAAGATTGGATATTACAAACTAAACCAACATAGGAAGATTCCAAACAATGGACAGAAGACAAAAGACAGATTAGGAACCTGGAGACACAAGGAACAACCCTGTGATGAGTTCCCTGAGATTCTTTTCAGCTCATATATCTCAGACATAGAACTGAAAAAGCCTGCCATCTATAAACACCAACAAGTGCAGGCAAGAAAAATAAAAGCCCAAGACAGGCCTGCTCTCTCCAGTAAAAGGACCGGAAAAGGAGCAGCATAGCAAGACAAAACAAATACTCTCTACTCAAACCAAACACCATGAAATGGAAGTGGCCCCACACACACCAGCAAAGGCTGAGTGCAGAGCCTAGACTTCCAACCTTGCCAGGCTGTAAACAGGGGTCCCTGACAGGGTGATGTCAGAGAAGGTTGGGTAGAGAAGCAGGAATTCCATCCCCACCTGTGATAATGAAGTCCTTCTTGCCTCCCCAACCCATAGCATCAGTAGAGTTCACGTGGGAGTATTAACAAGATGCCACATATTTAAATCCCAATCATGGAGGCATCAACAGAAGCCTAATGGGGAGACAAATCCCTACCGAGCTGAGCGGCAACAAGGTCCCTTCTTATCTCAAGACTAGTAGGGAACTTGGACACTTGGTAGTCGTGAGGCAGTAACTCTCTAAAATCCCTCTTACCGTGCTATCAGAGAGAGTCAGCAACAGCATGTTTATATCAGGTCCATAATCTCACAACACTGAAAATATCCAGGATTCAAATAAAAATCTCTCATCACACAAAGTAGGAAAATGTTTTTGAATGAAAAAAGACCAGGTGTAGATGCAAACACTGACATGATACACAAGGTGAAATTATCTATCAGGGTTTTACAAGAGCCATCATAAAACGCTTCAACAGGGAACTGCAAGCACACCTGAAACACATGAAAACATGGAGAGTCTCAGCAAAGAGACAGAAAGTCTTGGCAAAGAGACAGAAACTCTGAGTAAAAAGAACATATGAAAAGGAGCCAATCAGAAATCCTAGAAATAAAAGCCATCATAACTAAAATACAAAAATCAACGGATGGGCTCAACAGCAGAATGAACTAGAGGAAACGATCATTAAACATGAAGACAGAACAGTATACATTACCCAATCTGAACAACAGAGGGAAAACTGACTGAAAGTCTCACAGCCTCAGGACACTGTGGAACTAAAAACCGAAACCAATGACATGTTCCAGGTTAGGCTGTAAACTGTACTGTCTAAAAGTCTTTGTGGTTGGTCCCTAGGCTGCTGAATCAGGTTTATCATAAAGCCATTAAAAAAAAAAAAAAAAACACCTTGGGTATACTAATAGCTACATTGGACCCAGATAATCTGAAAATTAATGTGGTCTTTGAAGGTTCAAGGCTGGAATGAAAGGATACACTAAATGCAATAGGGAAATCAAGCGTGTGTTGCTTGTCACGTTCATGGAGAAGATAAGTGGTTAGTAGCATGATCTCTTCAACTTTATGGGACTCCAAAATGAGTACCTCAGCTCAGTATAGCTCTGCTGCTGGTGGGGTCGTTCGTATGCACAGAGGAAAAACATTTCAAGCATCTCAATGAAAATTTCCACTTTGTATGTGCTGACAAGTTTCTGACACAATTTTATCTGTCTAAAAAAATCTAGATTAGAGATATTTTCAATCTATATTAAATACCATTAAGCAGGATGGGAATACTTCTCTTTTTGTGCAAATATGGTCTAAAATTTTATACTAAATAGATACATTCAACTCACAGTCTCCTTAAATTTAACACGTCAGAGCTTTAAATCTGGAGAAATTCAATCACAATTTTAAAAATGTTACATGGAATTAATAAGTTAGTCTTGAGAGAATAGAAAAAGTAAAAAAAAATCTCAAATATTTAGATTTGCATTAACTCTCTTTCTTCTTCTTGTTCTGTTTTGTAATTATCAAAACTAAAATAAGTGAATTCAGAGCCATTTTCTTGCAAAGATACTAACACAACATAAACTATTTGAATCCTGTTAATTAGCCTAGTGATTTTCAATACCACAAGGCATATATTCAAATATCTGGTGTCCAGATGGTGTTCATGGCTACTTCTTCCTTACGAGAAGTAGAAGAATTTTAGGTATGGTCTCTCTTTATTCCCCAGAACTTGAACGATGCTTACAATTCTTACACATTCAAACATGTGTGAGACTCCTTAGCAACATTCTCCTACTGCTGTGTTGAGTCACAAGTTTCCCTGAGATGTCGTATCACAGAGGGCTCCCGGTTCTAACTCTGGTGACAGTGTCCGAGCAATATAATAGTGTGGACAGAGGACTGTATAAAATATAAGGTTCTCTCAAAATGATTTACGGTATGTTTTTGGAGTAAAAAATATCAGTCTTCTTGGCTGACGGTTGGCAAATGTGTTTTCAGTTTTAAAATGTCTGAAACTGGCTCTTTCCTTTCTTGATAGAAGCTGAGTCCAGTGATGTGTTCAACATCCATGATCCGAGCTCTGTGCATCATTAACAACTCTTCAATCCATGAGGACTCACGCTTCTCGTGCTACGAGAATGGGAAATAAAGAAGAAACGTCACCAGAGAACAGTCAGTTCACCTCCCCTTTAAGCTCTCTGACTCCCCAGCGTAACCAGTTATTACAGGTAGGTGCCGAAGTGGCAGATGTCACAAGATTTGTTAGGCACAATCCCTGCCATGTGTGTGTGCGTGAGCATGCAGGCTTAATTACAGGTATCATATTTGGGGAAAAGAAAGCAAACCTGGGATATGTACTGTGGAGGTACAAGAAACTTCAACAGAGAGAGGTTAAAAATATAGGAAAATAGAAAACACATGGCACAGGAGAAAGAATGTAAGAATTAACATTGGGACTAAAACCCCACTTCTATACTAGCCTATCAGGTAAACTAGGGCAATCATTAACATCTGGATCTTGAGTTCCTTTACCCATATCTTCCTCTATAGGATTGTTTTGAGGATCAAATGTCATGATTCATGCAAATGTACGACAAAACACTAGTTCTTACAAGAACGCATTGTCTACATGGTTGGATGAGGAATGGAGTTGGAGGAAGTGGTGAAACATCGTTTCATTTTGGTGGCCGAGTCAAGTATAAATTGTTAGGGGATTAGAAAAGAATCGAAGGCAGACATACTGGCAAATGGAAGCTATGGTTGTAGTTGATGCATGTAATATAAATGGAAATCAAAATTCCATGTGTTAATATAAGCCTTTCTGAAAATGAACCCCGGAAGATGTTAAATGAAGAAAGTATCCACTAACTGGTGGATGATGACTGTAATTTAAGGATATTCTTCCAATAAAAGTTCATATACTCTACTCTTGGAGCACTGTTAGTTGGAAATGATAAATATAGAATTTTCACATATGAAACACACAACCTCAATTTCCCATTAGCCTCTCATCATCAATATTTAGTCTCCCTCTCTATAGAAATCCAAACTCTGGCTGTAAAGGAACCAGCCCTGACTCAGAAGACTCTCTGATCACTAGATATCTGCCATCTGTCCCAGCAATGATAGGACTAGATGACAGGTACATGCAAGGCATTGTTCTCTCAGGCTGGAATCCAACTAATCCTTAGTAACTACTTCAGAGATAGAATAGAAAGAATCAATATGTATGACATAACTTAAATAATCCTCTCTGGTTCAAGTCCAATGCCTAGTATCATCTAGATACACTGAAATTACAGAATTTGATAAAAATTATTTCATTTAAGACAGTGGTATAACAGCTTTTGGAATGGTAACTCACGGCACTCAGCACCACTCAGCCAATGCGATGTAAGCATAAGCTTGTGGCTGCCTTGTTTTTCTGGATTAGGGGAATAAGATTCAGACGTGGTATCTAGAGATGCAGAAGCCATGGCCAAAGCCACATGCTCAAAATGGGGAGAAACAAGATAGGAAAGGTCTGGGTTCCTAGCAGTGCCCCCCGGCCCAAAGCAACTACATCCCGCTGGACTTCCTGTCACACAAAGACCCCCCTAACTTGTGTAAGTCACTATAACTCGGCTTCTATTTGCCACAAAACACAGCCTTAACTGATAAACTTACTGACTACTTGATCTCTCAAGGAAAAGAAGGTAATGAAGAGAGCAGCACTTGTATGTCCATGAAAGTCCACAACACTGACCCTGCAGCAGAGCTAGATACCTGGCAGGCAGCTAAACTGACCAAAAGCTAAAGTCCAGAGAGTTAATGTCCTACTACTCTACACCTAATTCTGAACAATAAGGGAAAACTAACTTAATGAGAAGTGTGTTCTATGAGGAAGAGTCTAACAATTCTGAAAGTTTATCATAGGAATGATGAAGGCAAGACATATCTTCACCACTCTCATGATGGACATGCAGACTGCAAGATGAGAGATGGCAAAGGGGATCACCGTATTCCACTCTCCATTCCTGGGCTCATGGAAGAGATCACTGTTCTGTTTACTGCCAGTACCTAGGGCTCCTGGCAACAAACATTTGTTAAGGAATGAGAAGCTGAATCAAAGAAGTGATGAGTGAGTGAGCCAACGCTGCACGCTCCTGCCACGCTCAGGGTGAGCCTCAAAATCCTTTTGACCACACAACTCCAGGTATCCACCATCAACCACTGAGTCTGCTATGAAGGCCAAATATTTTTGCTGACTCAGGTCTAGACTGACTGTGTAATTTCAGTCGGAAAACAAAACAAAACGCAAACAAAAAAACTAGGCTATGTGGGAAATACTCTGAAAGAAAAACATTTTGGCTCACCCTAAGAGAAGACTTAAAAATAGCTAGTTTTATGCAGCCTTGATTTCAAATATTTAATTTAGGGTCTTAAAATTTTGAGCAAATAAGATAATATAAAACAACTCTTTGCAAATAAACATTGGAATAATGAAAGAATAAGAAAGGAGATATTTATAACACAGTGGCAGGAAATGAACTTGAAATATTGCCTTACCACAAACTTTAAAACTAATTTATTACAGTGCTGACACTTTGAGAATTATAAATCCAGTTTTGAAATGAGAAAAAAACTCGTAGTTCAAATAAACTTAAAATTTTGTGGCTATGTCATACCAAGTTTCAATTCAATCTGATTTTTAGTGTCTTTAACAGATTCATCCAAATATATGTTATCTTAGAGTATCAAATTTAAAAAACTAATCCATAATTTCATAGTCTATGCATATTCAAGAGTAGCGTTTTCTCTAGCAGTAATGTCAGATATGACACATAGACAAATGCATATGTTTCATTTTTCAATGTATTAGTTAAATTAACAAAGTCTACTTACCACACAGCTCTCAGTGTTATCGGACCTGTGGGGCAAGATGAAAGCTAAGGGATCCAAGTTGTCACACTGCAAGGGAGTCTGGGACGTGTTTTTACAACTTGTTATCACAATAAAGAAGTGAGTTGGAATTAGAATTTCTTGATTACGAATTACTCTTCTGTTTCTGTAAAATATACCAATATTCTCTTTAAGAAAGAAATAGCCATCTTCCTTTTAATGAACATTTCAGTAGAGAACATTTTTAACATAACACATCTAAATATAATCAATACGGAGCCAGTGTTGTTGTGCAGTGAGTTAAGCCACTGCTTGTGAAGCTGGCATCCCATATCGGAATGCCAGTTGAGGTCCCAGCCGCTCTGCTTCTGACCCAGCTCTCTCTGCTAATGTACTTACAAAGGCAGTGGAAAATGGCTCAAGTGTGTGGGGCCCGACCACCCATATGGGAGACCCAGATGAAGTTCCAGGCTCCTGGCTTTGGCCTGGACCAGCCCTGGCCATTGTGGCCATTTGGGAGAATGAATCAGTGAATGGAAGATCTCTCTGTGTCTCTCTGCCTTCGGAACAAATAAATATTTTTTTAAAAAATTAGTAAATAATTAAATATATTCTAAGAAGTTGGTCATCAAAATGCCTTAGCATATTCTGCCAGGTTGAGAATAATTACTAGAAATCCAAATAGTGTTCATTTTCTATAGAATTACTAAACTTTGAAATAATTTCAGTCTTTCCTAAAGATACTGGAATTGAGACACTGAATAAGTATTTCTGAACACCTACAAGACTCTTATTAATCATCCCAGATTGTCTGTAACTGCACAGAGTTTAAGACTAACAGGGAACAGGCAGAATGGATTGGGGATGTTTCACTCTAGCACTTTCAGTGAGGACAAGTCACTGTGAATTCTGCTTTAATTGGGTTTTCCTTCCTATCCCAAAATGTGATTTTAATTTTTAACTATTGCATATTAGCAAAGCTGTCTCAAAACACACGTTTGCCTCCTCATGATTCTATTTCTCTTGGTATTAAAGCTATGCTTGTTTTTTCAACACCTTTCAAAATTTAAGATATTGGGACCATTGTTTTCAGATGTGATCTTATGTGGAATCATAACATACAAAACAGAGGGAAGCATGTGA
Organism: Oryctolagus cuniculus; assembly: GCF_051225735.1. Classification (NCBI taxonomy): domain Eukaryota; kingdom Metazoa; phylum Chordata; class Mammalia; order Lagomorpha; family Leporidae; genus Oryctolagus; species Oryctolagus cuniculus. The sequence continues at coordinate 37,067,314 of NC_142871.1, forward strand.
AATCTCTGCTTTATGCATTCTACAGCAAAGGCCTAGAAGGCAGGTATGTGGGACCTTTATGCCTCAAGGGATATAGTTAAAAATTGTAATTCTGCAAACTTAAGGGGTCACGAATCTATGTGTGTTAGCAGAAACCCCTAAGTTAGCCTGGAAGTGCAGGAAAGTTCTGAGAGAGGCTCTGAGAAGAGTTTTCAGTCTTTTTCTCACAGCCTTAATAGCAAAATTGCTTACAAAAATCTAGAATTGGGGCTTGTGCTGTGGCGTAGTGGGTAAAGATGCTAGCTGCAGTGGTGGCATCCCATAAGGGCACCAATTCAAGTCCTGGCTGCACCACTTCCAATCCAGCTCTCTGCTATGGCTTGGAGAAGCAGTGGAAGATGGACCAAATGCTTGGGCCCCTGCGTCCATGTGGGAGACCCAGAAGTTCCTGGCTCCTGACTTTGGACCGGCCCAGCTTCGGCCATTGCAGCCATTTGAGGTGTGAACCAGTGGATGAAAAACCTTGTATCTCTCTCTCTCTCTTTCTCTCTCTCTGCCTCTCTGTACCTCTGCCTTTCAAATAAATAATCTTTATTAAAAAATCTAGAATTATTGTCTTAATAACTATTAACCAGTTCCTAAAATGTTTTCCCCCTCCTTTTGCAAAACCAGCATCACTGCTCTCCTCAAGACGGTTGCTCTCACTTCCCTCCAGAGTTGGGTAAAAGCTGTGACATTAACCCACGCCCACCAAATTTGAGGCACTATGGTTTATAACTTATTCTTTGCTTGACTCAGGATATCTGTAGTCACACAGTAGAGTTGTTCATCTTCTGACTGACACATTAATTAACCTAGTATCTCAACAATAGCCACACAGAGATCTTAAACACTGAGTCTGGCATCTAAGTTGAGCTCAAGAATTACTCAACTGAACTGAATGGGGAAGAACACTACTTCTTTAACCTAACGTAATCAGATATTTCAAATGGTTCCCAGCATAGTCAGGAACGCCATTCATACAGATATAAAAAGTACTGGTTAGGGGTGGATATTTAATCTATGGTTAAGACATCAGTTAGGACATCCTTCACAGGAGCCCCTGGCATCCCACATAGAAGCCTCTTGGTTCAATGCCCAGTTCCACTTGCTGACTCCAGCTTCCTGCTAATGCAGACTCTGGGATGCAGCAATGATGCCTCAAGCAATTGGGTGCCTGTGATATATGTGGGAGACCTGGATTGAATTCTCAGCTGCTAACTTCAGCCTCAACTCGGCCATTGCAAGGATTTGGAGAGAGAATCAGCAGATGGGCGCACTCACTACCTCTACCTCTCTCTCTCTTTCCCTCTCCCTCTTCTGTGTGTGTGTATCTTAAAAACAAATAAAAGTTTACAAAGTCTGGGTAGAAAAAGTTGTGCTGACTCAATCAGATGATAATCCCATTCCGTAGCTAATTTTCAGAGGCATGAGATGCGTTCTTACCGCTTCAGAGCCTCCGAGGAATCGTAACGTCCATCATAATCAGAGTCAAACACAGGACCACTGACGACATTGATGCTGTTCCTTTCCTCAGCATACCTCTGCAGCAGGGTGTCGTGAAAGTAGCGCCAGATCACTACAAGGAGGACAGACAACATGAACAAGGTACTGTGCTGTCACGCGAAACCAATCAGCATCATGACTCAAAATTAGTCTTTGCAATAACGAAAGAAAAAGTCAAGTTTGGCTTCTGTCTTAAAGTGAAGACAAAAATCCACGCTCAGCTCTGGCTTTGGAAGGACTCAGAAGCCAATGATGATGAGTTCGATTCTATTTCGGGCATCCCTGAACATGCGCCTCATGTGAAGTTATGGCCAAATGCCCTGATTAAGTATAACTACATCATAAACACAGACATCACATACTGACTGTGAACATCTGAGCTCCCTCTGAAATATTTCCAAGCATTCTCAGAACAAATCTCTTCAGAGGCTCTATATTTTGATATTATGCATATCAGTTTAATGATAAATGTATATTTATTCCTAGATAAATCAAATGTTGCAATAGTTAATTATGATATAAAATCTACTCATTTTAAAAACAAAAAAAAATTATGAGGAGTTTCCAAAGAGTTAACTAACATACTCACATACTAAAGCTAATAGACTATATTAGCCAGATAAGTTTTAAAAGAGTGTTATGTACTTTTACACCAAAAATATTTATAAATATTTAAATCCAAGGCAGAATAGAATATATTGGAATATGTTATAATTCTAGTACTTATAGAATTTTTGGTGTACTAGTATTCTCAGAGCTAAACAAATATTCATGAATGTATTTGATACACAGCAATTTAATTTAAGCCACACGTCCTTTCCATACAAATTACACCTAAGAGTTCTGAAATTATATTACAGAATTAAAATGTGTTTACCTTGAAAACTCTGGTACATTGGGACGATATTAGAGGTAAGCAAAGCTTCAGAATAGATTTGACTTGAATCTTTACTTAGTTCTACAAATGGGAAAAAAAAAGAACTTCTTCATTCCTCATAAATAACATTAGAGGTTATAGTTTCTCAGAGTAGGAAGGGATATTTTCAAAAATTAGCTGAGTATTATCTTGAACTGTAAAACTTTCCCAATACTGGGTCAAGGGAAAAATGAAATGGATTTGGTCCAGTCCCTTAAAAAAATAAAATATGAAAAATTTCCTTCTTTAAGAAGAATCTGTCAAATAAACAAAAATTTTAGTAAAAAGGGCCCAAATGAAACAAACATCATATTTGCCTTACTTCAGCTGAAGTATTGTGTTGGTCATCTTCTTGTCCTTAAACTTTTCTATCGTGAAAAGGAAAAGGTGAATACTTGGCTTCAGAGCAACACCTACTGCCCAGAAAACATCACAGGATGTCTGCCTCGAAACGCTGCACAAGGCTTCTTTGTACAAATTTCAGGCTTGGACCTGGTCTATTTTCATAATGCAACAGCCAAGTTCTGACTTCAGATACTTACTCTGGGGCCTGGACTGGACGCTGTGGGTATGTGAGCGCCTGCAGCCTGCTGATTATTGCCTTTTATGGTTGGCCCCCAAAAGTCTTCTCATTAGCATATTAATTTGTCAATTCAAAAAAACAGAATACTTAGCTTCAAAAACATCATTCCCCAGAGGGCTTGGGTCAATGAAGAAAGCAAGTGGACGTAAAGCTCTACCTTTACCTAATTCTTGAACAAACCACATTTTCTTTAAAACACCAAAATAACAACTCCTTCCCAGGGACACTGAAGCTCTTTGCAACTCACTAACTTTCTCCAGTTCTGTTTAAAAGAAGGAGGTAAGAGAAAACACTGTTCTACCTACAGTGTCTGCACTGACATTATCCTCCAATCATCAACAAAGCTTTATAGGGACCAGCACTCTGGCACAGTGGGGTTAAGTCACTGCTTGGCATGCCCACATCCCACATTGCAGTGCTGGTTTGAGTCCCAGCTGTTGTGCTTCCAATCCAGCTTCCTGCTAATGTGCCTGGGAAGGTAGTGAATGACGGCTCAAGGTCTTGAGTCCCTCCCACTCACATGGGAGACCTGGATGGAGTTCCAGGCTCCTGGCTTCAGCATGGCCCTACCCTGGCTGCTGCAGGAATTTGGGAAGTAAATCAGCAGGCAGAAGATCTCTCTCTCTCACTCCCTTTGCTCTCCCTCTCTGTCAGTCTTTCAAATCAATAAATGTTTTTTAAAAACAAAAGTTTATTAAATTCAAGTATTAGATGCTTTCACTTCTCAATAGATCCTTTTGTAATTTCTGATTTCTACAAATAAATAGAAGAGTCTATGTCCATTGCCCCATAATGTATAGCAGCTTCATAAACAAGAAAACAGTAAGGATGAGGAGAAGGAAAGGCGATCTCATGGAGGGAGATACGTACGTGGTGGGGAGAGGAACCCGTAACTCAGTTTAGCATTATTTTTATAAAACGAACAGTTATGGATGGGGCTGAAAGAAATCCGAAGGTCCTGGTAGAGACAATTAGAAAAGTCTTCCGTAGAGAAACTGTCCTGAAGAACAAAGTGAAAACAGCCATCAGTATCAGGCAGAGAGGTAGGCGCTTGCAAACAGTTACAGGTGAACGTCATCAAAAAGTAATGGCGCTCCAGTAGTCTGTTCATACTTAGCACCTTTCCCCCTTTTTCTACTCAAGCATTCACCTTTGTTTTTACCTGAAGTGCAAAAATTCTTTACAAGTTTAAGGATACTGCGTGTCACCTACCTGCACATATCTTCCTGTTCTGCAGTACAAATTTTGTGTGTACTGTTCTTAGACAATTTTAAGCTTTTAAGCAGTAAATTGCCCTCATTTAGAGTCTACCTTCCACACCCAACTACTTAGGCAGGAGTTGTGGAGGGGAGGGGGGACGGCCAAAGAACAGCACTGCAGAAACCTCAGGAGTAATGATGTGAATTCATGCAGCAAAAACTGAAAATTCAGCCAAAATCAAAGGACACCATAATTAAGTATTACACAGAAATTAGAGCCATTTCTCTATAAAACACGTGGTAGACTGCTATATATTACAAAGTTAAGCCAAAAATTATGTTTATGGCTGTTGAAGGCAATCATTAAAAGCTTTAAAAATCAAGTCTAAGGAATCTTACATAATTATATGAATATGAATGCATACTATACATATTTAACATGGAAATTTCATATTTAAACGCATAGCCCTGTCTTTTGATTTACATACCCTCTTTATTTTTTAATTCTAACTGCTACCCTCAGCTCAGTCATCTCAGATCCCTTTTTCCACCCCTCAGCAGCATCCTATAGCTTGCCAGTCACTATGGTTTCTGAAAATCTGGTCAGATCAGTTGAAAATTGGAATTCCATAGGAGATCTAAGTATTTTTTTAAAAAGATTTATTTATTTATTTATTTGAAAGCCAGAGTTACACAGAGAGAGAAGGAGAGGCAGAGAGAGAGAGAGATAGAGAGAGAGAGAGAGAAAGAGAGGTCTTCCATCCACTGGTTCACTCTCCAATTGGCAGCAATGGCTGGAGCTGCGCCAATCTGAAGCTAGGAGCCAGGAGCTTCTTCTGGGTCTCCCATCTTCTACTGCTCTCCCAGGACATAGAAGAAAGCTGGACTGGATGTGGAGCAGCCAGGACTTGAACCGGTGCCTAAATGAGATGCTGGCACTGTAGGCCGCAGCTCTACCTACTACACCACAGTGCTAGCCACAGGAGTTCTAAGTCTTGTCTCCTGTTCCTCTCTCTTTGATCATTTGTCTTCCCATTGCAGCCCCTGGTGGGTGATCTGACTCCTGGGGTACTTGCTTCATTCCTTTGGAGGCTGACCCTCCACGCCACCCCCACCCTGGGCCTTGGTACTGGACAGGAGTCTGGCCTCTCCTTCTACTCAAGCATTCACCTTTGTTTTTACCTGAAGTGCAAAAATTTTTTTACAAGTTTAAGGATACTGCGTGTCACCTACCTGCACATATCTTCCTGTTCTGCAGTACAAATTTTGTGTGTACTGTTCTTAGACAATTTTAAGCTTTTAAGCAGTAAATTGCCCTCATTTAGAGTCTACCTTCCACACCCAAGTACTTAGGCAGGAGTTGGGTGCCTGGGGGCCTGCCTGTCCATGGCAACCTGAGTGATGGTGCCAAGCTTGAATGGTTTTCCCATCAGTCAGGAAACCCTGAGATTTGGGCAGCTGAGAGAAACGTTTGTGCTCACACAATCACATATTGGGACATGAATCGTAGTGACTGGTTTTAAAACTGATTTCATGAAATTTAAAGTCCGCATCATAAACCATTAAAACCATGGTGGGGGGGGAAGGAATTTCCTTTCCTATATGTCCCTTCCCCACCCCAGGTTTCATGGAAGAAATTTGCTCTTTCTGAGTTTCACAGTCACATGGCTCAACAGTGGCAGAACTAGAACCAGAACCTCACATTTCAGACTCTTGGCTCTGTGTTCTTCTAATTGGATAATGAGCCATGGTAACAGCGAGGAGGTCGGCACTCTGCCGTAGTGGGTAAAGCCGCCTCCTGCAGTGTCAGCATCCCATATATGTGCCAGTTCGAGTCCCAGCTGCTCCACTTCTGATCCAGCTCTCTGCTATGGCCTGGAAAAGCATTAGAGGATGGCCCAAGTCCTTGGGTCCCTGCACCCTTGTGGGAGACCTAGAAGAAGCTCCAGGCTCCTGGCTTCAGATCGGCCCAGCTCTGGCTACTGCTGCCATTTGGAGACTGAACCAGTGAATGAAGGAACTCTCTTTCTCTCTCTGCCTCTGCCTTTCAAATAAATAAACAAATATTTAAAAAAAAAAAAAGACTAACAGTGAGAAATTTTGCTTTCAACATTTTGCCCAACAATCATTTGAAAAACCATACATGGCAAAAGAGGTGCCAAATACTTGCATTTCTGTTGACAGTGTAGGAGGTCCAAAGGGGCATGAGGACATCATGGCTGTATCCACTCACAAACTGGTGCTGGTAAAGCAGACAGACACTGCTTTTTTTCTGGAGAAGTCTAGGTCTGCCATAGGGTAAACTCGCACGGTTAATGTTCTTCTCTGGAGTCACGGGGGAGAGGGAAATCACCGTTTAAACACAGTCAGCGGGCATTGCAAGATCTGCTACACGATGTATGTGTGTATATATAAGACAATACATAATGATACACTCACCTAACCTTTTTGTTTAATGAGATTGAACAAATATTCTAACCATACAAAAAATACAACTAATTACAAAGAGCCAAACCATAAACAGTTAACAAAACAGTGTTCACTACAATTTTTGCTATAAATATATAGAAAGAACAATTTGATAGCAAGACTATCACAAGAGGACAACATATAAAACTGCTAGAAATTTCAGATAATTAGAGCTTATATTACCAAAAACTGACAAGTACATTTTAAAGGGCTTAGTACATATCATCTAATTAATTATTACATTCCCTATGAACGAAAGTTTTCTATCTATTTTACAGAAAAGGAAACAGTGGCTCAGAGGATAAGTGCCTTTTTCATAGATGTATAGTTCCTTAATCCATAGTCAAATTCAGTTTTTCCCAGTTCTGAAAGTGTCATTCTTTACAGCACTTTGTCAAGTCAGGGATAAAATATTTCTCTAATCCTAACATTTACATGAATTAATACACAACTTATCTCTTTATCCCAGCAGAAAACAAAAGTGAGCCCAGTACCTTAACAATAAGATATTGTACCAAAGTGACTACACATCCAAGTCAGAAGTGAAAAATTTCATCAGTTTTATGCATATTCTTAATTTTTATTCAAAATGTATAAAGAAACACCTTTAGATAAATAAAGCAATTTATAACTTGCTGTACTTAACTAAGAACCAAGTGAGATAGGAACTTGGGTATTTTCAATAGAAATCTGGCTCTCCATCAAACCGATAAAAACCTTGAAAACCTCAAAACACTTCCAACATGCTCATAAAGAGTGACTCAGCTTCCACTAAATATGTGAGATGCTATTTCCACTGTAAAATAGCCCTCCTTTCCTATGACTAACAGTCTAGACTGTCAAGCAAAGAAATCTCTAGGCTTCATCAGATGGCCCACCATCATTCCCTTAATTTCATTGGTATTCTCAAATACTGCTTCCAAACCAAGTCTCTGTGGCTCACACTGTGAGAAGAAACCAGCTGCTACATTCCAAGCTGGGGAATAACAGGACCTACCTTCTGCCGTGGTCAGATTAAACTGTGTCTGAAAATCCACAATGGGCAAAATCTAGAAAAGTTTACAAAATTGTTTTTAAGAACGGAGAGACATGTTTTCATTTTATAGCATACAGCTTCTAATAGCACAAGTAATCCAACACACAACGAAGATACAATTTACAACAATCTTGTGTAAGTGAAAGTTATTTGTTTTATATTAGGAGGATAAAAGCAGAATGACATCTGCAAAAAGATAAATTGTGAGCATGAGCCTAACACTAGTAATTGAAAATAAGAATATAATTACTGCTTTATCATGCTTATTGCTATTCCAACAGTCTTCCTACAAGCCAAAATCAACTCTAAACAAAATGGAAAGCATAAGGCAAAATATTCCCAAACTGCTATCTCGATGGATGTTATCAATTTTGTTGCCCAAACTAAGAAAAGGAAAAATAAGCAATAAGAGGCTTACATGTCCCTAGAATTAAAAACAAGCATGTTTATCATCACTCATAAACCTTTATGTGATTATTAGTTTTAGCGGGCCCTCCACATGTATGGCAGATTCAGCCAACCATGGCAAAGAAACATTTGGAAGAAAAAAAATGCTTCTGGACTGAACAAACTTTGTTTCTCGTCATTACTTTCTAACCAATACAATATATCAACTATTTAGATGGCATTTACATAATCTACAGATGACTAAGTAAATGGGGGATATGTGTAGGTTATATGTAAATATGCTGACACTTTATTTAAGGGACCTGAGCACCACAGCTTGTAGTGTCCATGGGAGTCCTGGAATCAATCTGCCATGCTACTGAGGGCCCACTGTGTTTCTGCAGCACATACTCTGGAGGGTGTGAGGCTAAACTTCTCGGCAATACTTACTGAGGGGTTGCAGGAGCAGCCAAGGCTATCTCTGGGCGATCCTGCCAAGGGGCACTGTACCGAGGGCTGCACTTCTTTAGGATGCTTAGGGGTGTAAATAGGATTCTTGAGAAGGTGATTAAGACTTCCATGTGTTCCATTATTAGGGGCTGGTGTCAAATTCAGTAAATCTGCATAATTTCAACAATGGTATACAGTTACTTAGAATTTTCAAAACCAAATAAATGGCAAATTGCTGCTGGGATTTTTTAAACCAAATATATCTCAGTGTTTTCTGCTCTTGAACTAAAATAAAATTATAAAACTCTCTTGGGTTTTATAGTATTTATGACTATGCTGTTCTTAACAGAAATACGGTATGTATGATATACTTCTCTAAAAATTTTCTGAATTTTAAGACAGGTACTATGTGGCTACTCATCTGTTGAATACAGAGTATATGCCAACCACTGTACTAATGTATTTTTCTTATTGAATCCTTGAAACAATTTAGTTATAATCAATATTTGGTAAAGAAATAAAGTGTTTTGCCCAAGGTCTCAAAGCTGCTACTAAGGTAGACTTAAAATTCAAAATCAGCATTGAGTCAGATTCATGCTCTTCATAGTAATAGCAAACACTTACGTAGCAATATATTACTACATGCTAGGTGCTGTTTTAAGTGATTTAGGATATATTAACTCATCTAAAGTTCATGGGTTCCAATTATCCTCAAGACATATTTAAGATTTTATAAACACCCTGTATCATCAGAAAAAGGAAATAATATTTAAAACTCAAAATCCTACCATCAAAGCACTACTTCAGAAGGTACAGCAAAAATCTAGAATACAGCTAACGGATTCTCCTTCATTTCTTCATCCATTCAACTATTGCCCCAGAGGCTCCAGCTTTCCCTTCCCCCAAACCTTTTCTCTGGCTTCTGTCACTGCTTTGATTCAAGAGTCTTAATTAAGCCACACTAGAGGTGTGCAGACCACCTCATTGGGCAGTCTGGTGGGAAGAAAAATTAATAATAAGATGGTATGTTCTGCATATTCTTTCAGCAACTTGGGATCAAGACAAGGACCAGTGAAAATGTGAGAGTCTGTCTTGTCCCACCATCATTTCCACAAAGGTGCCCATGTGAGCTCTATCATGGTCCTAGTCTACCTCTGCTTCCAGGAGGGATGAAAGCCATCTGTTCACACTCACCACACATTAAGTTGTAGACTTCAATGTTTTCAAAGGAGTCAACTTCAATGCCGTGCTGGAATCCAGGTCCATATCCAACAAAGAGGGCCTACATTAGCCAGAAACAGTTTATCAGGGCATTTCAGTTGTATATTATTCACATTGCACATATAAAAACTGGTTATATTAAGATAAGGGGAAAACCATCATGCCCTGCGTATGTTGTGGGGCGTCACTTTCACTCCCATTACACGTACAATCTAAGGACATCAGGATATTTCTCACAGTTTAACTGTAATTCCTGATGCCAGTCAGAACAGAATGGATGGTGTAATCTTTCTTATCTCTGAAATGAGATGTAAACTTCACCCTGCCCACTTCACACAGTGCTGCAGGGGTGAAATTAGATCATTATGGTGAATGTATTTTGAAAACTTTAAAGCGCTAGGTAAATAAATGTAAGATATTATCTGCTTTCAGAACTTAAGTATGACATCTTTTCATCTATTAAATCACTGGCTCACTGGCTTCCTCTTCTTATGATGCAATACACTTACAGGAGCACAAATATATCAAAATGAAGATAAGACATTTAGTAGGATGATTAAGTCACACATTTGTGAACTATAAATATAAAATTTTAACAAAATCCCTTAATGTCCAAAGAAAACAGATATATTAATTCTCTTTCAAGACACAAAATCAGTCCATGCTTTTAAATTTGAAATTTTTCTTCATATTACATCTTTTTTAAGAAGTATAAAAGGTTTACTCACCTGCATATTTGAAAATACATTGTCAGAGCCATGAAATCCACTTCCACAGTATTTCCTTTCTGAGGGACTCCTAATATAAATTAATAATATAAAGTTATTTTACAATGCATAACTGGTAATCATACTATTATTTTCAATAGTAAGGAAGACATAACTATATTGTTAAGCCAACATAAAGGCAACACCATTTGGCCTTGAAAATCATTAAGGGGTCGCCTCTATTTTTCACTTTGCAGAAAGATCAACTATGAACAATACAACGTGGAGTGATGGGATGAGAATGACATGAGCAACTGTCAGGGCAGACACTTGGGACAGCAGTTAACTTGGGACACTTGGGACACTGGCATCTCATTTCTGAGAGCCTGGGTCTGAGTCCTGGCTTTGCCTCCTCTTTCCAGCTCCTTGCTAATATGCACCCTGGGAGGCAGCAGGGGATGACTCACGAATTTGGATTCCTCCTACCCATGCAGAAAACCAGAATTGAATTCCTGGCTTCTGGCTATGGATTGGCTTGGTCCAGGCTCTTGTGGGCATTTGGGGAATGAACTAGTGGATGGGAGATATATATCTCTCTTCTTGCCTTTCAAATAAAATAAAGTAAATTTAAAAAAAGTTTAAAGCAACTGTGTACAATTTTATTAATTATTGGGTAGACTCTGAGGATACCATCAGACATAACTGTAATATTTAGAAGAGATGTAGGGGCCAGTGCTGTCACGTAGCAGGTAAAGCTGCTCCTGCAGTGCCAGCATCCCATATGGGCACCGGTTTGAGTCTCGGCTGCTCCACTTCTGATCCAGCTCCCTGCTAATGCACCTGGGAAAGCAGTAGATTGTGGCCCAAGTGCTTGGGTCCCTGCACCCATGTGGGAGACCTGGAAGAAGCTCCTGGCTCCTGGCTTCAGATCGGCTCAGTTCTGGCTGTTGCAGCCATCTGAGGAGTGAACCAGTATGGAAGACATCTCTCTCTCTCTCCTTCTCTCTCTCTTCCTCTCTCTCTTCTTCTCTCTCTTCCTCTCTGTAACTCTGCCTTTCAAGTAAATAAATAAATCTTAAAAAGAGAGAGAGAGAGAGATGTAATCACAAGTGGTAACATGTAAGTATAGACCATAAGAAATTATTAGTACAGATGTAGAAGGCCAGAACGAGTTCCTAGCTGTGTGCGATCCCCACAACCCAACTCAACTCGATTTATGTCAATATCTGGAGATGTTTTCTAGAGAAACAGTGGTACTTTTATCTATTAGGGGGAAAACCCGGGGTCTGTCAAAGATTCCACAATGTACAAGACAGTTTCCATAGCAAAGACAGTTGGTAAAAAGAATTGTATTCATACAGTTTTCACATACAACACCATGAGAAGGGGCCCAATGGTTACCTTGAATTTCTAACCAATCAGGCAAAAGTTACCTAGGAGACTATCAGAACTTACAGTGCCAGCTGCCACTGAGGGTCCAAATAGAATGTCAAGGGCTCAATTCTGTCACTTTTTGCAAAATGCAAACGCTTAGGTAAGAAATGTTTCAGGTAAGGTTTGAAGTGCTGGTTTGGTTCCCTGCACTGAAATTGAAGTAAGCAAAGAAAAAACTATTAATTACACATTATCTAAATGTAAATTTAAAATTGCTTTATAACTCTATATGAATTTTTGCTCACAAACATTTTACTAGCCTCTCCAAAAAGTTAAAGATGAAAAAATAACTTGCATTACTTGCATAATTTATAAGATGAATATCTCAAGCTAGGTGAAATTTTTATGGGAAATGATAATTATTACTACATAAAATCCCCAGGTCTCCTAGACTTGTCACTAGATTATACTCAAATTACTACTCACAATTCTAATAGAACTACAATTGTAGGAATTTTCTTTAAGACCTAAAATATATCAAGTATAAAATGTAGTGTAGATAACTTAGCACTAGGGCATAACTTTCATGCTAAAAAAAGCAGGCATTTTTTAAAAAAGCCTCAAGAAGGTAGAATTTGGGTAGTATTTGTGTGGTACAAATACTTTTTCCTTCTAATCTTAAAAGTATTATAATATCATATAAATTTTACAGTGCCAATGAACAAACTCTTAAAAATTTTCAAACTCAGATTATTGGGACAGAATCTTCAAGTCTTTAAAATCTATATAAAGCATTTATACAATGGCCCAGATACATAAAAATTCTAATCCTATAATCCTAAGAACAGATACTGATTCTTCACTGAACTAGAAAAAAACCATGTTGGAATTCATAAGGAAGCACAAAAGACTCTCAATAGCCAAAGCAATTCTGAACAACAAAAAAATAAGGTTAAAAGCATCACAATACCAGATTTCAAGATACACTACAGAGCTACTGTAACCATAATAGCACCATACAGGCATAAAATATACATAGAAAACCAGAACAGAGATTCCAGAAATTAATCCATACATCTACAGCTAACTGATCTTTGACAAAAATGTTGAAAACATACATGGAAGAAAAGACAGCCTCTTCAATAAATAATGCCAGTAAAACTGGATATTTATATGTAAAAGACTAAAACTTGACCTCTATCTTCTTCACTCTTTGTAGTAATAAATGAAAAAGCATCAAAGATCTAAACATAAGACCTGAAATTATGCAACCACACTTGAATACATTTGCAAAGGTACTTGGATAAGATCTCAAAAGCACTAACAATAAAAGCAAAAAGACAAATGGGATTCTTTTAAAAAAAAAAGTATTTATTTACTTGAAAGGCTGAGTTACACAGCAAGAGGGAGAGACAGAGAGAGAGAGATCTTCCATCCTCTGATTGACTTTCTAAATGGCCCCAACAGCTGGGGCTGAGTCAGGTTTAAGCCAGGAGCCTGGAGCTTCTTTGGGTTTTCCCATGTGGGTGTAAAAACCCAAGCACTTGGCCATCTTCCACTGCTTTCCCAGGTGCACTAGCAGACAGCTGGAGTGGAAGTGGAGCAGTCAGGACTCGAACCAGCACCCGTATGAGACCCTGGAATTTCAGGTGCAGGCCCATTCTCCTGTGCCACAACGCCAGCCTGACAAATGGGATTCCATCAAGCTAAGAAGCTTCTTCACAACAAAAGCAAAACCAACAGAGTGAAGGGACAATTGACAGAATGAGATAAAATATTTGCAAACTCTGACAAAGGATTACCATCCAGAATATATAAAGAACTCAAAATATCAACAACAGTGGCTGGTGTGGAGGTGCAGCAGATTAAGCTGCCACCTGCTACACCAGTGGTCCATATGGGCACTGGTTCAAGCCCTAGCTGCTCCATTCCAATCCAGCTCCCTGTTAACAAGCCTGGGAAAACAGCAGAAGATAGCCCAAGTGTTTGGGCCCCTACACCAATGTTGGAGACATGGAAGAAGCTCCTGGGGCTCCTGGCTTTGGCCTGGTCCAGTCCTTGTCATTGTAGCCATTTGGGGAGTAAACCAGAGGATGAAAGATTTCTCTCTCTCTCTCTCTGTGTCTCTTCTTCTCTTTCTGTAACTCTGACTTTGAAATAAATATCTTAAAAAAAATAAAATTTAATTTAAAAAACTCAACAACAAAAGAACTTAAATAATACACGAAAGAAATATGCAAATAGTCTGAACAGACATTTCTCAGAAGAAATTCAAACGACCTACAAATACATATAAAAGTGCTCAGCTTTTCCTTCAGGGCAAAGCAAATCAAAACCACAATGAGGTGTCATCTCATTCCAGTTAGAACATCTATCATCAAAAATAACACCCTGGTGAGGATGTAGAGAAAAGGTAATCCTTCCGTACTGCTGTCGGGAATGCCGTTGAGCATAGCCAAATGGAGACCAGTATGGAGGTTCCTCAAAACACTAAAAACAGACCCACTACCTGACCCCACTATCCCACTCCTGGATATAACCAAAGGAAACTAAGTCAGTATATCAAAGAGATACCTGCTCTCCTATGTGTATTGCAGCACTATTCACAATAGGTAAGCTATGAAATCAACTTGTGTGTCCATCAGTGAATGAATGGATACAGAAAATATTGTATATATAAACAACGGAGTATAATTCAGCCATAAAGATAATAAAATCTTGATATTTACAGCAAAATGAATGAAGCTAGGTATCATTGTATTAAGAAAACTAAGTAAGATACAGTCAAATAACATATTTTCTATCTCTGGAAGTTTAAAAAAATAGTGAGTCTGAAATTAGAATCATGATTACTAGAAGTTGAGGAGGAGTAAGGGCAGACAGAGGGAGGCTGGACAACCAGTATTAAAACACAGTCAGACAGGATTAATAATTTCTAATGTTTTACAATATAGTGGTGTTACTATAATTCACAATAATGTATTATACACTATAAAAAGAATTGGAAGAGAGGAACTGGTAGGCTCTGAACACAACAAGAAGATAAGGCAACTGAAAAGCAACTTCCTGGTTTGACTGTTTAATGCTGTGCATCTATGTTGAAATACTGGACTGCCCCCATATAAATATACAAGTAAATATTATATGTTAGTTAAAAATTTTAAAAATAAAGTAAAACCATTACCAGCAAAAGAATAAACACTAAATCTTTTCTCTAAATACATGTTATACAAAACTAACAATAACTAGACAATGGAAAAATAAAGATACTCACGGAAAGATTTCTGGCAATGTTTTCATAATTAACTAAAGGGGGAAAATAGAAGAATTAGCGTTTGAATTATGCTCTGATTAAAAAAATACAGAAATAAAGAACGTGAGACTCAAATTCTACATTTAAATACCAATGAAGGTATAGAAGTCATTACATATTAGCCATTGAAAAGAGTAAGACGGAGGCCATGAAATACTGTCATACTCTTAAGTGAAAAGGCAAGCTATAGATTATCTATGTATTCAACCACATTCATTCCTCTGACTATTCATTTGCCTGTCTATCCATCCATTCATCCAAATAGGCATCTATCTATAAATCCATCTAAATCTAGTATGGTTATGCTTTAAAAAAATAAAAACTATGTGTTTAATATATGCACAGCAAATATCTGAGAAGGTACATTCCTAACTTAAAAGAGCTTATCTCTAGAGAAGGGAACTGAGTTTTGAAGCAGAAGAACACAGGAAAGTGTTACTTTTCACTTTGCTTACTTTAATATTCCAGAATTGATAATTCCAGAATTTCAAAACAACAGAGGCACAGGAAAACTTAGCATCTGAGAAAACAGCTTTAAAACTGAATTTCCATAGTTAGCCCATGAATCTAGTGTTTATGCCATAAATCAATAACCATCTAGCTTTTTAAATTTTTTAGCTATACTTTACGTAAACTTGACAAATTATCCATATAAAATATATGTATATATGTAGATTATGTGTATTATGTATTATAATATTATATACATTCTACTTTATATGAAATTTCTATAAATTTATATAAAATATAAATTATATAATTATGTATAGATAATAAGTTATGATATACAATTATATATTATATACATGATATGTAATATAAGTTTCTGATTTAATCTGGGGGCTTATTTGAGATAAAGATGCCTAAGCTCATCCACTGTACTCCAATCATCCTTGGGGCCTCCCATTGCCTTTACAATTTTTACACACATATCATAAAAACCAGGTACTATTTTTCTAAATTAAAAAATACTAATGAAAATTTGTCACTGTGCTTTGTCACTGGATATATTTGCATAACTATTTCTACAGTAAAAATCTATTTTTCTTCATTAATATTCAATAGTATACACTGAAACATATCTCATTGCAGAATATATCTTATTGCAGAACCTAAATTCCAATCCAATTCTGGTAACCGTCAGATAAAGCTTCTTTCTTTCAGAGTTTTTTGTAACATAAAGATAAACAAAACTTGCTCTTACTATCGAAAGCTATCAAGGCTAGTACTCAAAAAGAGAGGTAGCAGAGGTCAAAACAGTTATGAAACAGGCTTGACTTGCAAAAGAAGGAATATCTTTTAAAAATATCTTGGATAGGGCTGGTGTTGTATTGCAGTGGGTTAAGCCTCTGCCTGCAACACTGGCATTAATTTGGGTGCCTGTTTAACTTTCAGCTGTTCCATTTCCTATCAAGATCTCTCTCTCCCCACCTCCACCCTCTGTTTCCCTCTTACACTGTAATTCTGCCTTTCAAATAAATAGATAAATCTTTAAAAAAAAGTAAAAATATTGTGGTAATTCGTTTTCTATTTGTGATCAGGACAGATTATGAAATTTCTTTTCCTTTCCTATTTAAAATATGTAATTTTTCTTGGGAAAGACTGTTCTTTGGAATCAACTATTAGAGAATTAATGATCTCTGCCAGCATTCTCCTCAAAACAGAATATTATTCTAAACTAAAGTAAGTCATTTTAATGGAATGTCATTAATCAAATGTTCATAAAGGCTGCTCAATTTTTCTCTTACACTTTTTTCCTAGAATAAACTTAAGCCAGTACAAGTAAAATACCCCACAACATGGAATTGTATTAAGATCATCAAATAATATGGTTAGTATACAAGCAGCAAGTAACTAGGCAGACTTGTGTGCTCACATCTAATCCCATAAAATCTCTTTGAGTTTAAAAATCTACACTGGAGATTTAACCACTAAAAGGAAATTAACTTGGATTCCCATAAATTTAGAAGCACAATGATATGGAGAATCACAATAGGACAGCCAAAGTTACCACACAGATAGACTTACATGAATAGTATTTCTCAGGAACATCAGAGGGTCTCAATCGGGCTGCAGGTCCATAGATAACTTTAATATTTTTAGTATCTCCCAAATATTTATTCAGATATATATACTTCTTACAGCTGCCTTGTTCCATGCCTAGAAAGTTAAAAAAAAATCCCAAAATATGTGGCCACTTTAACAAAAAATTAATAGCTACAGCAGTATTTCTTTCATTTCCAGAATTTTAATTATTAACGGGGGCTCAAGGCTCATATTAGTTGAACATCGATCAGTATGACCCAGAATTTCAGCTAGATCCACCACTTTCTTGTTTTTCTATATTTCTCCTTCTTCCACTCAAAATTAGTTAATGTTTCTTCTTACTAATGTATTACAATACCATTATGAAAGTACAGAGGAAGTCACACAGTTTCAAACAGATTATGAAAGCCCAGTTGCGTGCTCCAAGTCACCTATATTAACCGACATCATGTCAGTCTTGTTCCAGAACTGAAGCTGCTTTATCACATAACTTCTTAGGACTGTATCTAAAAACAGGATTCTACAATTATTTCTGAATCTACAAAGGACAAAAGCAACCTGCTTCCTACTTTCTTGTATGCACACCACTTCCATAGTCCCAGAGCTTCACACAAACAGGTTTGCAAAAATCGCAGAAGGGACTGGCATTCTGGTGCAGCAGGTTAAGATGGCCCCCATGACACTGGCATCCCATATCACTGGGCAGGTTTGAGTCCTGGCTGCTCTGTTTTCAATCCAGCTCCCTGCTAATACGCCTGGCAAAGCCAGCAGATGACAGTCTGAGTACTTGGGCCCTTGCACCCACGTCAGGGATCAAGTGTCACGTGCCTGGCTTCTGGCTTTGCCCTGCCCAATCCAGCTGTTGCAACATTTTAGGGAGTGAGCCAATAGTTGGGAGACTTCTCTCTCTCCCTCTGTCCCTCTCATTCTGCCTTTCAAATAAATAAGTTGTTAAAATCACGGGAAAATAAAATTAAATGAAAATATCAAAATTAATATAAACTGATAATATACTGCATTTTAGGTTAGATTTAGCAGGCTAAAAAATTCAAGAGTAATAATAATTTATTTCAATTAAATCTAAAATTACAGACTTAGCAAAATTTAATGTGGAAAAAAATTGAACTATTCCTTTCCCAACTTAGAATAGCAGTGTATTGCAGTTGACAGGCTCCTATGTTTTCTGGGAATTCTGCCTCATTCACATTTTATATTTAAAATAACTTTTTCCTTAAGATTTTCCATAAGAAGCTACATTTTTAAAAAATAATTAGGGGCTGCTGCTATGACATGAGTGGGTTAAGCCACCTACAACATCAGCATCTCATATGGGAGCAGGTTTGACTCCTGGCTGCTCCACATCCAATTCAGCTCCCTGCTAATGAGCCTGGGAAAGCAGCAGAAGATGGCCCAAGTGCTTGGGCTACTGTACCCTTATGGGAGACTTGGATGAAGCTCCTGGCTCCTGGCTTCAGCCTGGCCCAGCCCTGGCTGTTGTGGCCATTTGTGGAGTGAACCAGCAGATAGAAGATTCTCTCTCTCGCTCTCTCTCTCGCTCTCACTCTCTGCCTTCTCTCTCTCAATAACTCTGCCTTTCAATAACGAAATCTTTCTTTAAAAAATTAACTAATATTCAGAGGAAATCATGAAGCAAAAATCAATCAAGCAAACTTTTGGCACTATTTAACCTAAAGAGCAAATGTTGCATACTCAGATTACCATGATCTGAAATGAGGATGAGGTTCAGACACTGATGCAAGTTCAGCTCTTTCAGGCCATCCATCAGCATGCCCACCATGTTGTCCACTCTCTGCAAGGCCTTGATGACCTGAGAAAAGGAAGTAATTTCATGGGATGCATTCCACAATAACTATTTCTATAAAAGCTATCACTGGTCAGAAAGAAAAAGCTCAGTGGATGCAACTGTGATGAATGAATTCACATGAGACTAAAACTGAGGATCAAAGACATGAAGAGCAGTAAATAATGGCTGACCATGAACAGTAGAAGAGCCCAACTCCTAGACATGAGAAATGCCAGTCTCTGATCTAATTAGCACTCCTTCAATGAGTGGAATGCAATCACTTAGTACAGATTCCATACAAGCCAATATAACATCAGCTCCAACCCACAATGCTTGACCAGAAGTGAAATTATTCTTAATTATTACTTTCCTTTGTACAATTAGTTTCTTCTTCCACTTTCTGATCATTTAAATGGTCATTAATAAAGAACAATGCTTCTTAATTTATAAAATCATTAACTGTTAAAATGCTTTCTAACAGGTCTATTACTTAATTTTTTAATGTAGAGCTCTCAGGGATACAACCTATTACTTCCTTACAAATTCCATGTATTTTGTATATGAATATTACAAGGATACAGCATGGCAAATGGTTCTGGCAAACAGTTTTCCGGCATTTTTCTTCTCTCCTTACAAAATCAGCTGAAAAACATTCTTGTTCAACTTTGTGTTTTTTCTTTAATGTAACAAATCAGTTTAATCTTCACTTGTAGTCAGAATATTTCACTCTGAGATTTCTAAGTTCTTTTTAATATGATGTTTCATCTACCCAAAATATAAAATACAAGAATTGGAACTTTTAAGTATTAAGATAAAGTGGGTTTTGAAATGTCAGTAATATTAGAATTTCACAGAGTTTACAGATTGGTGAGTAGTATTTGTAAAGCAGTGGGTTCAGTCCTGAATGAAGAAGCGTTAGGAAAGCAGGTATTTAAGAAAATCACTAGTGAATTAGAAAACACTGCACAAATTTTAAAATTTATATGACCTGATAATCAAACAACAAAATGATCCTTAAACCTTTTTGCAGCCAAACTGATCTAGACGTGTGTTTTAGACGTCAATGACTACAGGGAAAGTAAAAACAGCAGCACCTTGTCAACCGTTCCAACCAGGACAACCCCTGCGAGAAACTTTTCCCTTTGACCAGTTACGACCTGGCCTCATTGTTGGCCACGCATCTTCCTTACCACACCTCTAAAAAGGGACATTTGTGCTTCACTGAGGGACCAAAGAAAGCAAGGAAGTGTGAGGTCACTGATTACAGCGGAGCTGCTGGAGACAGATTTGGAGGGACAAAACACACAGTGTAGAACAGGCCCACGTGAGGGTCAGCTTGCCTCCCTCTTCACTCTCTTCTATGTGAAATAGAAGCAATCACAGCTGTGCCTATTGCTCTCTCTTACTCTGTTGTTGCTAAAGTGACCAAGTAGCACCTTCAAATCAGGGCTCTCCATAAACATATCAGGCTACACTTTCATCTCAGGAGTCCTTGAGGCTCACAAACCATCCAGCTTGGCTCCCTGGGCAGAACTGATAGGAATCTGCGGTAAAGCTCAGGTTAAGGAGGTGTTTGTAATCTTTGGTCCCTTGGAATCAAAGGAGGAAGAAATTACTAGACAAGGATTCTGGATGATTCTACCAATGCCTCTCATCCCTTTTACCATGATGGATAATATTCATAGGGCCTTAAATTTTTTGTCTTTCGAATCTTAGGTCACAGACAAAATATTTGCCAGGAAGAAATCAACTTAGAAGTGCAAAGAAGCTCAAATCATTTTCTCTTCTAATGTTTCCTGCACTCTGAAATACAAGTGATACAGCTACCTGAACAGTAAAAGAAACATGTGTTGTTTTAAAGCCCTGTGCAAATTACAAAGCTAGGGCCTAAGTTCCTCAAAGGTTGACAGGTCAAACACGATTTTACATTGAGTGCTAGGGTCCATGAGCTGTTTTTCTATCTCGACCTTCCTAGTAACCACTAAATAAGAAGTGATTATTTGAGTATTTCTGTACTCCTCATAAAATTCCCTATCCTTTGATGATCCTTTAAGCATGCTCTCAAGCGGCCAGACTTATCTCCTAAGAGAGATAAATGTTTTTCTGCTATGCCACTAATAACACTATTTTCACTGAATTTGGAGTGGTACTTGTTTATAAAATTTTCAAAAAGCTCTTAGGTTTTAGCCCAAAGAAGGAGGAAATGGAATAGTTAAAGGCTTTGGAATTGAAAATATGCAAATTAATACATCATTAGTTCCATTTAGCACTGTGAAAATGGTTAGCAAAACAATTCTTCCAACTCTTATTTTGAGTGCATTCTTTAGTTTCTAAATCATGCCTAGTAGTCTACAGAAATCACAGAATCTTACAGAATGGTCTCAAAATCTGCCTCAAAGCAAGGTTCAGTTAGCTGATGCTAGGTTTAATGAAGGAGTCACTGATAAAAAAAGGTACTTACTTCACTGCTGACTGGTCCATATGAATGACCTGAAGAATCTGGTTCTTCTAAATACAGAGTGTAAAAGTGTGGTCTAAATCAAACAGTACCAAAATGTAATATTTTACGAACACATTGAAAAACAGAGTGGAAAGAATAATTCAACAACTGACAGTGATTAAAAATTCTACAACACGGGGATAACATTCTTTAAAATGTGTAATGGTTCACTAAAGAGTTAATTTGGATCTAAAACATCATAGTTAATAACAAAGTTTTGGTGTAGTCTATTTTAATGCACCAAGTAACATCCATACAACAAAGGAGCATTTAAAATTGAAATTAATTGTCTACATACCTTTCATCTTTAGGAAGCCGTAACCACTTAAGAATAGCTAAAATTCTTTCTTCAAATGGCACTGAACTGAAATGAAGGATAAACACAATGAAAAAAATATATAGAATCATTGTTTGGATTTTAAATGTATTTTTCTTACTGATGATAGGATTGAGAGAAATAAGTCAGCACATCTATTGTGTTTTAAAGTCATGGAAGAGTTCATGGAGAAGTTTCATTTGAATGCATAAATTTATTTTCCCAATTAAAAAACATTAAGTTTTTATACCAATTTTGTAATGGTGCTTAAACAATTGCTTCTTATGCCCTACTTGAAGATACTATTCATGCACCTGAGAATCACCACTGCATGCCACATGTTAATACATTCTATAAAGGGCACCTCATAAGGAACTCACTCACTGATGACTTAGCGCAACAGGGAAGTTGGCACCTGATGAGCAGGTAACAGTCCTCTAGGCAATGTTTGTTATGCAGAATCAGTTCCCTCCATCAGAGCACTTGCCCAATCCAATTACAGGTGGCACAGCTAATAGATCTGTTCTCTATAAGATCTTGAAAAGCTCAACACCTGATATCACTAATATTTCAGTATGTAGTACAGTACATGACATCTAAAATATCATTAACCATCTCAATTTCTTTTTTTAAATATTTATGTATTCATATGAAAGGCAGAGTTACAGAGAGGCAGAGCTGGCAGATGCAGAGAGGTCTCCCATCTGCCTGTTTATACCCTAAATGGCAGCAATGGCCAGAGCTGGGCAGATCTGAAGCCAGGAGCCAGAAGCTTCCTCCAGATCTCCCACACGGGTGTAGGGGCCCAAGGACTTGGGTCATCTTCCATTGCCTTTCCAGGCCATAAAAGACCTAGACCGGAAGTGGAACAGCCAGGTCTTGAACCAGCTCCCACATGGGGTGCCAACACC
The DNA here is from genome assembly GCF_051225735.1 of Oryctolagus cuniculus. Lineage (NCBI taxonomy): Eukaryota > Metazoa > Chordata > Mammalia > Lagomorpha > Leporidae > Oryctolagus > Oryctolagus cuniculus. The sequence goes on from NC_142871.1 coordinate 37,090,070, forward strand.
ACAGAGGCAGCTTTTATCAGCTATGCCACAGAACTGGACCCAACCATCTCAATTTCATCAGTGGAATGAAAACAATGCTCAATAATAAGGTGGGATAGATGCACTGCAGTGTTTTCATGTGAACCAGAATATAATAGAGTATAAGACTAGTAAAGAAAATTGAAATATGCTGTTATATCAATTTTGCAATAGGAATTTTACTAGTATAAAATAAAATTATTTTGGTAGTCTCACTAAAATCAGCCACATGGAGTCTTCCTTATAAGTTTTTGTTTTTCCTGAATACATAACAGATTTTGAATATTACAAGGAGGTTATTCTGATAAGTTTCTTACATTAGAAAACATTTATTAAAGTAATTTAGAGGGACAGGCACTGTGATGCATTGGTGGGTTAAGCTGCTGCTTGGAATACAGGCATCTCATCAGGATGCCTTGGATTGAGTCCCACCTCCACTTCTGGATCCAGGTTTCAGCTAATGCACCTGGGAGGCAGCAGATGATGGCCCAAGTACTTGAGTCCCTTGGAAACCCAGATGGAGTTCATGCCTCCTAGCTTCGGCCTGGTCCAGCCCTTGCTACGTGGGGCATATGGAGAGTGAACCAGCGGATGGAACACCTCTCTCTCTCTCTCTCTCCCCTCTTCTACCATTCTTTTCTGTCACTGTCTTTCAAATAAGTAAAAATAAACTTTAAAAACTATCTAGAAATGGAAATCCAGAGGTGTCATTAATATTTAAGCAATATTTTCAGACACCAAGAGTTAACTGTCTTACTTAATACATCCTCAATACATCCCCTCCTCTTCATATCTCTTTTTCTTCCTAGAGTTAAAATAGGCAGCGCTTCCACTTTCAGATCTTTCTTTCTACCATAACCTCATCTACTGTTCTTGCCCAAAGAGCCTAACACAACATGTCATCAGTGTTTCTAAGAAACACTTGTCTAGTTTTGTTGTCTATTTACCATCTACCCAAAACTCAGTTAGAAATCTTATTCTGAGAATCTGCATTTTTCAGCCAATGTATCACTGAAAAGGTGGAACTCAGAACTTGATAAAAAGGACAGCATGAGATAAAAATACGCTGTTGTACATTACAGGACCCAGAAAAATTCATCTACACATACCCATTGTATATTTTGTAGATGTCTGGGAAAATCCCATTAATTTTCACATCTGATCCTGGCCAAAAGAAAGTGCCAGACCTCAGGCCTTGATACTTCGCTGTGAGCCAAATCTGGGGAAGATAATGAAGGGAAGTTAGGAAATCATGCAAGCATGAGCCTCCTAGGGAAGCATGTGCTCATGCAACGCCCATGCATTCTTCTCAGATGCTAGAATGCTTCCAAGGGCAGCAAGTTCCAACACTTAGATAATAACAAGCTCGTAATATGACTGCAGCAAAAAGAAATTAAATAATCAGACATTAAATTCACCTCAAATAAGATGGACACAAATCTGTTGCCAACTTTGAATGAAGAAAAGTTGACAAATACATGTCTTTAATTTATTGATGACAGCTTTGCTTTTTTTTTTTTTTTTTTTTGAAAACAGCTGACTTTATTTTTTGTGAGTGATAAAATTTTATAAAATACGTGATCTTGGCAATATCTCAATAATTAAGCACTTTATATGAGGTTGGAAATGTTACTAATCAATGTGATTTTTTTTTATCTTTTATTTAATGAATATAAATTTCCAAAGTACGACTCATGTGTTACAATGGCTTCCCCCCCCATACCGTCCCTCCCACCCACAACCCCCCCCCTTCCCACTCCCTCTCCCCCTCCATTCACGTCAAGATTCATTTTCGATTATCTTAATATATAGAAGATCAGCCTAGCATACCTTAAGTAAGTATTTCAACAGTTTGCTCCCACACAGAAACATAAAGTGAAAAATAATAGATGATTTTTTAAATGATGATGAAATCAGATCAGACCTATTGTCATGTTTAATCCCAGTGAGAGTCAAGTTGGGAATTGATAATTTTTTTTTTTTTACAGAAGATCAGTTTAGTGTACATTAAGTAAAGATTTCAATCGTTTGCACCCCCATAGAAACACAAAGTGAAATATACTGTTTGAGTACTCGTTATAGCATTAAGCCTCAGTGTACAGCACGTTAAGGACAGAGATCCTACATGAGGAGTAAGTGCACAGTGACTCCTGCCGTTGACTTCACAAATTGACACTCCTGTTTATGGCATCAGTAATCTCCCTATGCACCAGTTATGAGTTTCCAAGGCTATGGAAGCCCCCTGAGTTCTCCGACTCTTATCTTGTTTAGACACGGTCATAGTCAAAGTGGAGGTTCTCTCCTCCCTTCAGAGAAAGGCACCTCCCTCTTTGAAGACCTGTTCTTTCCACTGGGATCTCACTCACAGAGATCTTTTTGCCAGAGTGTCTTGGTTTTCCATGCCTGAAATACTCTCATGGGCTTTTCAGCCAGATCCGAGTACCTTCAGGGCTGATTCTGAGGCCAGAGTGCTATTTAGGACATCCGCCATTCTATGAGTCTGCTGAGCATCTCACTTCCCATGCTGGACCACTCTCCCCTTTATCCATTCTATCGGTTGGTGTCAGCAGATACTAGACTTGCCCATGTGCTCCCCTTGACTCTCAGTCCTTTCATTATGATCAATTGTGGACTGAAATTGATCACCTGGAATAGCGAGATGGCATTGGCACATGCCACCTTGATGGGATTGAATTGGAATCCCCTGGTATGTTTTCAACTCTACCAATTGGGGCAAGTCAGCCCGAGCATGCCCCAAATTACACATCTCTTCCCTCTCTTATTCCCACTCTTACGTTCAACAGGGATCACATTTCAGTTAATTTTCAACACTCAAGAATAACTGTGTGATAATTACAGAATTAAACCAGGATGACAGCTTTGCTTTTGTAACTATCATTTGTTAAGTATTTATTCCAATCACAGTTCTAATTAATATTTCTGAAATAGTATACATAATTAATTTATATGATCCTCACAATAACCCTATGACATAGTTAGTACTGAGGCACAGAAAGAATGATCTGTCCAAATTCATACAATATCAGAACTAAAATTTGACTTCATAACCTGCAAATTAACATTATGCTCTTTATCCTTCTCAGAGGAATGTCAAGGTTATCCAAATAGACCCTATGTAATTACTGTGGCAATCTGAAAAAATAAAAAGGAGAATGCATCTAAAATCACCATCAGAAAGAACCTCTATGTTAGCACATATGCAAATAAAGCCAAGGTTCATCTCTTCCAAAACAAAGTAGCTTTGTGGAGATCTAAACTATCACACAGACACCCAGACTACTGCTCTATGCTAATATCACAAGAAGGAAGAATCAAGCAGAGAAGAAAAAGGACTCAATACAACTCAAATCCATCTCTGAAACAAATCACTCTCATTTTGTGCAAACAATTTATATTTGGGATTATTATCATTCACCTCCATTTAGGAAAGGTGTCCACATATACAGGCAATGAACTAGGTTATCATTAGCTACAGGAAGTCTAATTATTTTATTCTGACTGAAATAGATAAGAATAATAAATATAAACTACTTTAGTAGATAAAACAAAAAAAAAAAACTCACTGGCTCTCCTTTGTACCACTCAGGATTAAATTTCTCTTTACTTTTCAGTGAAAAGGAAGCATTCATTTTGGGATCATACATTTTATTGTCAATTATGCCATGGGATTCTGGATAAAGTCCCTAAAAAAGATAAAATACAGATTTTATGCAAATCATGAGTTACTTACTGTTAAATAAAGTCACAGCATAAAACTACAACACAGAAATTGATAACCAAAGATGAAATTAATTATAATAAAGTTTAAGGAGAGAAGAACAACAAAATGGGTGTTGTCAAGAAATAATCCACCACTGAAGATTTTACACAGTATTTTTGTTCTATATTTTTTTATAGCCAGCAATGTTTCAACGTTACATATACTATCGTTAAGGCACATCTGATGATCTATTTTATAACACAATAGGTGTCAAAGTATGGTCAACATATGGATTCTTCAGGATCCCACCCCTTCCTGAATTCCAAATGGAAGAACTGAAAGTGCAATGTAAAGACGGGCAATCCATACTCTGCCTCTGGTGAGCTTGTTCCAGCACTACTGTAAATGTAAGGTAAAAGAACTGTAAACTAGGAACTTCTTCAATTTATGAAACACCATTCAGGACTGCTGCTTCTTGAGTGTTTTCTTCTTTTTCAGATATTAATCTCTTCCTCCCCTGGAGTACGTTGTAGCTTAGGAATGTCAGCGCCAGAAGCAGTATTCGGGCCATTTCCTTCCTCTTCTGAAGGACCCTGCTCTTCAATCACATCTTCTGCCTAGACCACTTTCATTAACTGAAGCTGTATCAGAATCAGTCACTCCATCCATCAGAACAGCATCTTCATCAGTCCTTCCTCTGGGAGACCACCTACTACGGTTAGTACAGAACTGATGGAGGACCTGCCACCACATGGTCACCATGACCTTGACTCCCTGAAACACTTCTGCCTCTTCTTCCTGGGCATCTCCTGCTGTCACACTGATGTTGGCTCTCTCGATCATCTTCTCCGCGCAATGACCAAGCACTCAGCTCATTTGTACATTCAGATTCTATTTCTGAGAGGTTAGACAGCTCAGAATTTGTACCATAACCGGAGGTGTAATTAGCGCCCCAACAACCTCTGCCTCTTCCACTACAAGACCTAGAACCAATCTGTGATAGTTGTTCACCAGTCTGTAGGCATTCCATTAACTATTCCTTCAGAGAAACAATATTATTCCCTAAAAGAACCCGCACATTTCCCATGCTTTCTTGAGTGCCAACAAACACAAATGGAACCATTCCATCTTCTCTAGTTAGTTTGTTTTCATTGTCCCTTCAATTCTCACCCAAACCACACCCGATTTGCTCACTATTTCTTAAGTAACTTAGCCATTTTTTTCCAATTACTTTTCCAAAGAGGTTCCTAGGAACCTGAATAAGGTCCTCCACAAATTCCAAGAAACTTCTAACCTTTTTCACAGCATCAGCACTCTCTCCATAGATTCTAAATGTTCCAATACCTTCCTCTAGCTCAACAGCTGTGACTCCAGGAACCTTCTTAGTTTGCTGTATGTTACTACCATGTTCCTATTGCCAGGCCAATTAAATCTTCTCTCACAACAAATTCTTCATGCAAAGCTGCTGCAAGTTGTTTTGTGCATTCTAAATACTTAGTGGTTTCTTCACTTCTGGATGTAAGTACCAGCTTCATACGAATACTTCGCAAATGCATTTCACTTAAAATATTTACTCTCTTCACAGTTGCTTCGCTGGCAGGCAGTATCATTAGTTGTGTGGTTACTGGTTGGTAAAAAATTCTGCACTCTTCTACTGCTTTCTTAAAATCTTTACATGCATTTTCCTTAGCACTCGCCTCTCTCAAATCCTAAGGAACACCCATCATGCTTTTAAAGAAGGTATTTTTTTGACAGTTTTATTTTGATTGACAGGCTGAAGTCATTTAAATGTTACCATTTCACTGTAAGTGGCATCACAAGCAGCATATTCAATGACATAAAACTCTCCTTTCATCATCCAAATTTTGGCCAACTACCATCCACATGATTCTTGGTCATTTACTCCAGAAATACCTCTACTTCATCCCCAACACTAATTTCTTTTTTTTCTTTTTTTTCTTTTTTGACAGGCAGAGTGGACAGTGAGAGAGAGAGACAGAGAGAAAGGTCTTCCTTTGTCGTTGGTTCACCTTCCAATGGCCGCCGCGGCCGGCGCGCTGTGGCCAGCGCACCGCGCTGATCCGATGGCAGGACCCAGGTACTTATCCTGGTCTCCCATGGGGTACAGGGCCCAAGCACTTGGACCATCCTCCACTGCACTCCCTGGCCACAACAGAGAGCTGGCCTGGAAGAGGGGCAACCGGGACAGAATCCGGCGCCCCGACCGGGACTAGAACCCGGTGTGCCGGCGCCGCAAGGCAGAGGATTAGCCTATTGAGCCGCAGCGCCGGCCAATTTCTTTTTTTATATTAGCAGTAGTGCTAATCTAACTCCATTAAATAGAACCTGGTGCTCTGGTTGCCAATGATTTTCAAAAACAATGGTGAGGAAGTCTTCATGAACATCTTTGATAAATCCCTTGTAGAAAGTCCCCTTGGAACTGAGAACCTCCAACCTGAGTGCCACCATGTTGGAACTGTGATTGTTTTAAATTTACAGCAACAAAAGTAATTCAGAAATGATATATATGAAATTCTACATAAATAGGTAGTCTCCCAAATTTTGAAAAAAAAAAAAATATTGTTGTCTTTTTGCATTGCCAAGAAGCAACTCCTCTTTGAGTCCAATAATAGCTTTCATCAACACAAGCTAGCACACGCTTTGGGTTTCAAATTAAATCTGGAAAGTTTGATCAAAGCAAAAGAGGACTGTAATCCAATCTGGAGTAAGGCAGAGTGATTTGCTCAAACAGCATCAAAATGATTGGAAACACAAGCTGAGGGGACAGTTTTTTGGCTCAAATAAAATGTTATAAAATTCATGAAAAAAAAAAAAAAAAAGGATGCAGGAACCAGAGAATCTTCATACTGAAGAGAAACCAAGAAATCATTTTGAGGTCTTCAGCTTCTGCTTTTTTCATATGAGAAAATGGACACCCTGTAGATAACACCCTGTAGATAAACTGACCATTCCAAGATCAGAGCTTGCAAATATCAGAAACTAGATTTCCTTGCTTAATTACACTTTGAAAAGAAAGTTACTTTTTTCAGATCCAAAAATCTAATTATTTTCTCAAAAAAAAAATGTTGCCATTGCATCTCACTACTGTGAACAGACAAAAGTTGGAAATCAGAGCTTACTGTGACAATGCTGTAGTGATTGGGAAAGGTTTTTGTTGGGTATACTGGTCTCATGTTTTTTGCATATGTTCCACATTTTTCTAGAAGGGAAAAAAAGGAAGCATCATTAGAAAACACATCAGACAATCTGCCTGCCCCATTTAGCCTTGGTATTGCAGCAGCCTAAATCATGTACAAAAATTAGCCCAGGAAAGATTTATAACCAGATACAACTCAGGATGAATTTTAAAGCAACACTCTGGATCCAAATTCTTAACTACATGAGTTAATTTTTCTTTGAGTCAGAAAAACATTGGACAAAATAATAATTAAAACAATATAATAGCTACCCCATACATATCAATCACATTACATTCAAGACGGGCAACTTCTAATAACTTGATGTTTGCTAGGTCTTTGATACTACTTGGTGGTCAAATACTTAAATTATAAGACAGTTGAAAAAACAAAACACTACACTATTAGCTAAATCTGCAAACTAAAATAAGGGTAAAGTAGTAGGTGGGGTGATAGCATCCTAGGCCATAGATGCAGAAATAGCTGACCCTGGACAAACTTGGCTGCTTTAAAACCATAGGCACATTTTGGCTTCATGTGAGAGAAAGTATGGAAGTCAGGCTATTCTTACAACCCTGGTCAGTTAGCCCTGGTATCTCTCCTCCTTCCCTGCCTCTACTATTACAATATTTAATTGCCTGAAATGTCCTTGGATTGGCATGTATCTATAGATCTCATTGCTCTCCTGGCAGGCTATATTCCCAACTACCCAAAGCTAGGAGTGAGAATAACTGTACTGATATCTTTTACTCTTCATATACAGGAACCTACAGCTACTTAATTCTGAACTCAGGGAGCCAAGTTTGGTGCCATGGAGGCAAACTTTCCTCCCGGTGGTCACAGAGGGCTGGATTCACACTTCAAAGTCCTGGGCCTGCTGGTAAGAACAGAGCTTTCTCTGTGCAAAACTAAAGGCTTTCTATGCCAAATGCTTGTTTATTTAAAAATCTACTTTCTGCCAGGTAGAAATTAAAAACCAAAATTTTAAGAAGCTCTCCAGAAATTATTTTGGCACTTCATAAGATAAACATAATAAAGTACATATGCATTAATGGAGAGGGATTTTAATGTTTAAAGCAACCTCATATACCCAATTTTGATAAATATTTTAGAATTCTAGAAGGATACTAAAAATTGTTTTTATTTACTTTTATTTAATATTGAGCACTAACAATTTGCAAAGTTTAACAGTTTTTAGATCCACATATATATTTTTTTTCCTTTTTAAATAACAGTGATACAATGGACACCCATTCTGCTGACTGTTAAAGTGATTTAAAACATTGACACCATTATCAAGAAAAGACCATTCTACTATTCTATTAATAACTTATAAAACTAATCATTCAGTTAAGACATAGAATGAGTTATAGAAATTGTAAGAGTCCAATTCAATCCAAAGGATGACACAGATTACCAGGTAGGCAACTATTTTTCTGTCTGTAACACCAGTTCTGTATCAGAAATACTCTGGTTTTGAAATTATATTTTAAAATGAATACTTACAGAATGAATAAGTAAGATATTTTTCCACCAACAGAATGCAAAAGTCTAGGAAAGAATAAATATGTATAAAAATGGCCAAGGATTAAAATCCCAACCATATTATCTTTTCAGTACTTAAAGCACAGCTTCATAGCTACCATAATATTAAAAATGAGGGCCTTGTTATCAGGTTCAATTACTTGGCAATAGAGAAGCTTAGTAAAATAGTTAGGTTGTACCAGTACTTTTCCAAAAAAAGACAGCCTCTCTAGTCTATCTCACTGAAGTTGTGACGCAAAGCAGTAAACTCTGAAGTTACTCACTTAGTTTGCTAATAACAGGAAGAAGTCCACCCCAAGTGTGTAAATATTCTGCTCTGAATCCATCCAAAGAAAATAATAGTGTAGGAGGCATTTCAAATCTGGGTAATGAGAAAGAAAAAAAAAGTCTGAAGAAGCAAAAAGAAGACAAACCCAATGAAGATGCTCTCCCTCCTTGCCCAGACCAGTGAAGATTTTCCACTCTAGTCGGTCTATCACCTTGAAAAGTAACAAGCTGGGCAAGCACACTGATAGAGGATGTGTTACCTGAATTTGTATTCACAGGCATGCTTTCTTGTTTAACAGCACCCATCTATCATCAAACAGTATTTATTAGACTGCCAGACCATTTTGAGCCACCATCGAAGAAACATCATTCATGGTTCATGCCATTATAAAAGCTAGACCAAATACTACTTAAATGCAATAGGGTTTTTCCAATTTGCAGGAAAATAAATGATAATAAATAACATTTCTATTAAATTTTTACTTCCATTAATTTTTTTCTGTTTTCATTCCCATTAATTTTTTCCTGAAAAATTGACTTTCTCGTATCGTCTGTACTTGTATCTATATGCTATAGTGTATTTCTTTAAGTTTAGTATATTTAAAACATAGAAATACTTAAAATAGAAATATAAGAAATATGCACTAAGTTTAAATATACAAAGAAAGGACTCAGAGCTTGGAATGATCAAACAATGAAGTTTCACACACACACATACATACACAAATGCAGAGTTATGATGTTTTTCGCAGAAATCCAAAGATAGTGGCCAAAAACCACATATAGGACATCATCAGCAAAAGAAAATTGCTATAGATGACTGCTACGTGGCTACAGCAAAACAATCATGCTTCAGGAATTCTGTAGCTAGCACCTGGTGGCTGGCAGGGTAGTTAAGTATCACAGGAGAACCATGAAAAGATTTTCCACAGAAAGTTTACTCAGTAATTTTGTTCTTTCATCATTTAAATTTTTATTTATTTATTTATTTAACTTTATTTCAAAGACACTGGGACAGACAGACTTCCCATCACTGGTTACTTTCTGAATGTGCAACATCTGTGGCTGAGTTGGGATGAAGCCAGGATCTTGGAACTCAATCTGGATGTCCCACATGGGTGGCAGAGACCTGTGCATTTGAGCTGTCACCTGCTGCCTCCCAAGGTGCACATTGGCGAGAAGCTAGAATCTGAAGTGAATCCAGGACTTAAACTAGGCACTCTGAAATGGGATGAGGGCATTCTAAATAGAGATTTAACTGCTATACCAAATGCCAGCCTTCAGGCAGTAATTTAAAATCTAACATAAATACTTATTTGCCTTTTCAACTCTACCCTTTCCCACCTTACATATATACATGGAAGCAACCCCAATTTCTACTAACTGATATCTACTACATAGCATCCTTGGGAGACCCTACAGAATCAGGTGCACACAGTGTCCATGTTCTATATCTGCATAATACCATTTCTATTTAATGAACAGAAAAGAACTAAAGTGACTTAGTGGGCTTTTAGGTGAACGTACTGGTGTAATGACTTCCAGAATAACAAATATTCATGGCCGCCTTTTTTTCCACCAGATTCTAAAGTAAGGGTCACAACTGCAGTCATATAATATTACCAGTGCCAAGCAGATCTGGATAAAAATAATGTTTAATGAACCAGTGATTATTATGTTTCTATTCTAAACTTGGAAAAAGAAACAAAAGGTGTTTCTAAAAAGGAAAAGATTAATACGTCAGGATAGAATCTTACCCTTCTGGACACTGAGGCTCGTTTATGTTCTCACATGTTTCTTCCACCCAGCTTTTCTCACCTAAAATATTTTCAAGAAACAAAATGAGTTAAACATACTTAATAAGGACGATAACTGTGATGCTTGTGAGACACACAAAAACAAAGCAATCTTCGTTAACAGGTATGTAGACAACATAGGGATGACGCTAGAGAAGTCTAATGAATCAAGGAGCTCGTTCTGTTTCAGAAAGGGTGTTAGCTAACGAGAGGAAGGAAAAAGCGATGTCTCACTACAAGACTAAACTGCACCACAGTCAGCCCTAGGTCTCCACAGGTTCTGTGTCCACGGATTCAACCAATTGTGGATCAAAACACGAAAGCATTTCATCTGTACTGAACATGTGCTGGTTTTTTTCTTGTTGTTATTCCCAAAGCAAAACACCCATGTAAAACTCAGCCAGGACTCTGGAAGGTGCCAGGCTGCTGCAGAACCCAGGGAGCCCAGGGAACACTGACCTTGACACACAGCGCTATAGTTGATGCAGCAGTCGCCACGCTCCTTACAGTCGTCGGAACAGGCACACAGGCTTCTGGACAACCTTTTCTCACCGCACCTGAATTTGTTGCAAGTCCATATGCGTTCTAGAAACAAATAGCAACAAAATGTGTCTTATGGTTCAAAGGCAATGCAATCTAAAGGAACTCAGAATTGTCTTCTGGAGTAGAATCTGCCACCACTGCAGTCACTCGGAACTAACAGAAATAAAACATGCAGGCACCAACTGTTGTTATGTCACTAAAAAGCCAGAACTGTATCATTTTTAAAAGGTGGACAGTCATAATTATTATTATACAACTCATACGTAGAACTCAGCATCCTCAAAATTTAATCTAAATGTGACTCATTCCTGTTTCAGTATTATTCCATGTCATAAGTCAGGAAGTCCAAATCAGAGAAAAATTTCATATTCTGATAGTTTTATTTTAAAGTGTAGGTATGTAACCAAGAACATTTGCTTTAACAGGCCCATACTGAAAATATCTATATAGGTCAGGCAGCCTTTTTTTTTTTTTTCAGGCAGCCTTTTAAAACTTAATTTAAATGCAATTGACACTACAAAAGTTTTCAGTATACATTAAATATATGCAAATTTTTGTTATCCACTAAATGTTTAGCAAGGTAAATTAGGTGAAATAGTTTCTGTACAGAACTGTTGAAACACAAAGGCCAATGTTAAAATAGGTGCATATGCTAAATTAAGACTCATATGAATAAGGAAATCACATGCCTAAAAGACACAGAACTTTGCTTTGATCTGAGATTAATGCCCATGATGCCATCTTTTTCCCTGCACATGTTCACCTGGTTCTATACACGTCTCCTGGTAATCTAGACAGCAGTTTCCAAGGTCAACGCAGGCCACATCACAGCGACAGTTCCCGAAAGTTCTCTCAAAACAGCGACCTTTGCAACTTTTAACTAAAAATGTTGAACAACAAGTTAGATATTTCTAATAATTATAACTGCAAAGCAGTATCAGTGAATAAACCTAAGTTATATATATCAGATTCAAATACTGCTTAGAAAACACAGATAAGGTAACAATATTACCCAAGAATCCTTTCACACACACACACACACACACACAGGGACCCCAACAGAAAATAATCTTATGCACAAAGATGGCCAATGTTTTTTCTAGACACAGAAAACTTGTTTATTTTATTTATCACAAGCTCTTCTGGATCAGATAAGACTTAAATACCCATGATGTGATAAACAAAAGTCACACTAAGGGCTTATTCTGAATATTTATGTTATGAAAAAGTCAGCTTAAGCAGGAATGAATTTGCTAAAATCCAGAAATATGGGAAAAGTCTTTATAAAGTGTTTATCTAGAAGTATTTCAGAAAGAGAAAGAACATCTAATATACCTCCCTTTCTGTCTGGTAGAAAGTAATAGTATGTGTGCAGAGAACAGGTTCACCAGCACCCTGTCATCCCAAACACCCATTTCACCTGGAGATCCGGTCCAGCTCCCTCCAAAAGCCTTCCCAACTCCCCAGCCTAGGCCCAATTTCTTTTTCTCAAGCTCTTATAAAACCTGGTCCTTCCCTCCAAGCCACTCAGTTGTAACACGGTTCCTTGGTTAACATCCTGGTCTCACACCAGACTACCAATTCCCAAAGAACAAACAGCCCAGCGTACAGTGTCTCTAGCCCTAGCAGATGCTTGACGCAGAGTTGGAACTAATCAGCTTTTGCTATATCGTCAAACAGCCGATACAGAAGAAAATACTTTTCATTAAAAACAACAATTTATTGCTGAAATTCTTTGCTAGATACCTTGAGTGAAAATTAGGATGTTGGGAAACAGGAGGGGAAAAAAAGTCAAGTAAGGGACATTCAACCAAAAAGGAGAATAATCTTAGTTCTTGACTTCTCTGGTCTTCTGAACCAACAAGATACTTCCATGGAATTGAACTCTCATTTGACACTGAGAAATTAGAAAGTTTAAAAGGAGATATAATAATAACAATCATTAGGTCAGAAATAGTAACTTTCCTGGCCCAAAGCTGGGAAAACTATTGCAATAAAAGCTATTATTTGAAGTTTATTAATATATATCTCATAAATTATAAAAATATATCTTATATACTATATTGAGTGCATATTAAAATCACTATTTTCAATCCTTTATTTTTACTTTTACAAGACCATCAATCTCAGTGAATTAATTCCTGTTGAATGATAACACAATAAATACTAAAGTCTACAGCTTCTTTCTTTAGTTAAACTTAGAAACATTTGCTCTAAGTAGTTTGCTAACTAAACACATATAATTACCACATTGCATTCATTTTGGCAATACATGATAGCTTAACAATCATGAAAATGTTTTAAATGAGGAATAGTATAATTATACAATAGTTTAATAGGATAAAAACATTAACTTTCTAAAACTGACTTCCCAAGGAAAACTGTTGATGATTTTATGGGAGTAAAAAAAAACAAAAACAAAAACAAAAACCTACCTCGGAGACAAAATAATGATTACTATAATTTACTGTATTCAGTTTGGTTATTTGTATAAATCTTGTTAGGACAGGATAGAGATCTGCACTTGATATGAAGAAAAAATACACAGAAACTTTATAATGGAACCATTGCTTTGAAACCACCGATGTCTGCAGCGTTAAAAACATTCAGAGCACATAATGATGAATTTCTGATTGTCCAGAGCCTAACTGGTTAGGTGGTAACCCCGAGGGCAGCTTCAGAACTAACTCCTTAAGGGGTAAGTATCCCAGGAGTCCTTGGAGGAAGCCAGAGAGCAAGAGCTCCAGGCACACAGCTCCAAACCTGTGTGTTTCTTTTATTATCTACTGATTTTATATTGCTTGGGGTTTTTTGTTGTTGTTGTTGTAGCCCCTCTTCCTTGTTTTGGAAATAAAGGTTTGCAAGTAAATAAAACTGTATATGGCTAAAACAGTACAAGCGCTTCAATAAGAAGGCACAAGCCAGCATGAAATTTGAAATAACTACAGGGTACCCACAGCATTAGGTGACTTAACTCAATCACATTCTGAATAAGGCACACTCACTCACACATACACAGAGAGAGTACTAATTACCTTCTTTAGCACAGCTTGGTTTCAGCCCAAATATACAACCAAGAATTGTTGTTAACACACATACCGATAATACCTAGGGGGAAAGGGAAGAAAGAAAACAAGATAATTTCAAAATCCTTTTATTTCTCCAACTGTTGCTAAACGTGCTGGTGCTTCTCTGGTCCTCATGCATGTGTTGGTCATATGGCCGTGTTCACTTTTTGAAAATTCAAACTCTACATTTGTAATTTATATACTATTTTTGAAAGTATGTTCTACTTCAACACAAAGTTGACTTAAATGTCAGCAAACGATTCTGTACACCCAAAGTTAATGCATCAGTAATTACCCAATTATGATAAGGGGATTAGGAAAAAATTCTAACAATTTAAAGACAGGAAAATCTACTTAGAGACTTTTGAGACCCAATTTCCTATGTGTTAATGCATTACAGACAGGATGAATATGAGAACATTACAAGTATATGACTCTTACCAAGTAACTACACAGGCCTAAACATAATATCCTCACATGCACTATGACAGCTTGAGTAAATGACCACTTAGCTGACTACGTCCAGAGCCCAAATGCTGGCACAAACTAGATGTGTGATTTGGCATGATCATTTAAGCTTTCCAGACATTAGTTTCATTCATCTATAAAAGACTGGACTACATGGATTTCCCATAAATTTCCTATATACAAATTTAGGAACATAGTGATACTTCCTATTCTACCCTCTCTCCCACCCTTCTTCCTCCTCCATCTCTTATTCCCATCTTTATTTTTTCCTAACATCTATTTTCATTTAACTTTATACATATAAGATTAATCCTACACTAAGTAAAGACTTCAACAAATAGTATTAAAAAAAACTGTTCCTCAACAGTCGAGACAAGAGCTATTGAAAATCACATCTTGGGGCCGGCGTTGTGGCAGAGCGGATTAACGCCCTCATCTGAAGTGCCAGCATCCTGTATGGGCGCCGGTTCTAGTTCCAGCTGCTCCTCTTCTGATCCAGCTCTCTGCTATGGCCTGGGAAAGCCATAAAAGATGGCCCAAGTCTTTGGGCTCCTGCACCTGTGTGGGGGACCTGGAAGAAGCTCTTGGCTCCTGGATTCAGATCGGCGCAGCTTCAGCCGTTGTGGCCAATTGGGGAGTGAACCGTCATGGAAGACCACTCTTTCTCTCTGCCTCTCCTCTCTGTGTAACTCTGACTTTCAAATAAATAAATCTTTTTTCTAAAAAAAAAAAAAAAAAGAAATGCATGAAGTTTGTATACCTTAAAGGGCTTCTAGGTTAAAAAAAACAATATATTGAAAATAAATAGTGAGATATAGTATGCCATTGAGATCCACAAAAATAAAATTTATTGGTTTTGCATGTAAAAAACAGAAACAATCAAAAAACATAAATTATACATAAAACTAAAATTTCATTTCTCTATAAAACTTACCTAGGATAGTTAAAATAATATATATCATCTCCTCCATCATATAACTGAGTGAGAATCTTTCTGTTGCCTTGGGAAATTGTTTTATTCCTTTCTAAGCTTAGAACAGTTTCCAGTCTTAACCTTTGCAATTTCAATATCATAAAATATCTCCAAGAGTTCCTTTTATGTGAAGTTTTGTGCCAGTGTCACTTCCTCTGGGAATCTTCATCCTTTTTCTCACAAGCACGCCCCTCCTCTATGAGAAATTTACCTTCACCAGGTTCCTCTGGTTTCATAGCCAGAGTCTACTGAACCAGGGCAGCATCAGAATTCCCACAGTTAACTATTCCATAACTCCATTCACATTCAACTGGGATTTTACTTTAAGCATTGTCACTTTTATTTTCTTCACTGTATTTTCATTCTTTAAAACCAATTCCCTTTTACAAACATCCATTTTTACTTAGTGTTACATGGAATTACCTACAGGAGACAAAGCAGCAACATAGCTACATGCTCTGCTGTATGTACATGAGTCAACTAAAAGATATACAATGGCCAGTCATTGCCAGACTTTTAAAGAAGTTATGTGATTGGTCACCAACCATATTTCACACCTGCTTTTTACACAGTGATTTGCAGACTGACGAGTTAGCAGCAATGTTTGTATTTTATGCTATTACTCACAGTTAGTATGGCCTGGTAACTGAAATCTGAACTATATAGTTAAGGGGCTGGTGTTAATTAAACTGTGGTAATCAAAATTGTTGGAGAATCATGCAAAGCTACCAATGCCTCTGCTCTCACAATTGGGTAATACAGCTATCTTAGGATGTTTATTTTAAAATTACTTGCATTCATAAAACAAACCAGAAACAAGCTAAGATCACTTTAAGGAAACTGATTTAATAAACCATGTTTTACCCATATAATGAAACAGTCTGAAAGAGCCTCAGAGACAGGTGTGTGAGAAGGCTGAAAGTAACACACACACACACACACACACACACGCACAGCTGAGGTATGGCTCGAGGAAGCTGGAAGCACCTGGTGAAGAACTGTTTCAATATTGATTGTGAATAAACAGTTAAATTTTAACTACTGGTCTAAAATACACATGGTATTTACAGCTATTTATCTTCCTGTTAAACAGAACACACATGCTGATTTTTCAAAAATCACCTTCTTCATTGTTAAAAGGAAGGCACTTGGATTTACCTTTAAAAGATAATGCATAAAATGGAATTGAAACAAAAGTATGACAATAATCATTTCTCACTTTCAGTCACATCCATAAAGATTAAATTAACAATACCTCCTACACTGTTACAAAACAACCAATCAAAAAAGTCTTCTATGGGAAATGTTTTGTCAATGATTTTCAGGGCAGAGAAATACAATTCAGTTAGAATTCTCTTCACTAAGTAGTTTAATGCAAAGTGGCAAAATAAAAATCCACCATCCATTTTTATCTCTATAATAATGTGGATGTTTTTATAAATTGGTATTTTCTCTTTAAGATTTATTTATTTATTTTGACAGGCAGAGTGGACAGTGAGAGAGAGAGAGACAGAGAGAAAGGTCTTCCTTTGCCGTTGGTTCACCTTCCAATGGCCGCTGCGGCCAGCACGCTGCGGCCGGCGCACCAAGCTGATCCGATGGCAGGATCCAAGTGCTTCTCCTGGTCTCCCATGGGGTGCAGAGCCCAAGGACTTGGGCCATCCTCCACTGCACTCCCTGGCCACAGCAGAGAGCTGGCCTGAAAGAGGGGCAACCAGGACAGAATCCAGCGCCCCGACCAGGACTAGAACCTGGTGTGCTGGCACCGCAAGGCGGAGGATTAGCCTAGTGAGCCGCGTCGACAGCCCAAGATTTATTTATTTATTTGAAAATCAGAGTTACACAGAGAGAGGAGAGCCGGAGCGGGGGGAGGGGTCTTCCATCTGCTGCTTCATACCCAAGATGACAACAGCCAGAGCTGCGCCGATCCGAAGCCAGGAGCAGGAACTTCCTCAGGGTCTCCCACAGGGGTCCAGGGGCCCAAGGACTTGAGCCATCTTCCACTGCTTTCCCAGGCCACAGCAGAGAGCTGGGTCAGAAGTGGAGCAGCTGGAACATGAACCAGCGCCCATATGGGATGCTGGCAGTGCAGGCGTTGGCTTTCCCTGCTACACCACAGTGCCAGCCCCAATTTGATATTTTCTTAGAAACTACAGAAAAAATATTTTACCTCAGAAAACATGCATCTGGGAGATAACCAGTAAAAGCAGCATTGTTGGAATGTTTTGCCTCTCTGTTCAAAGAATATTGATTTGAAGTCTCCTGTTCTTCGGCTAAGTCCCTAAATCACTAGGTCTTTCGTAGAGCTTTTATAAGCCATAAGAAATAGGTACTTTAAAAAACAGTTATAATACGTTAATATTAATATCATGCATTTTATCAAACATTCATTTAAATATGAGTGCTTACTATGCACAGTCCCTGTGCAAAAACCCAGAAATACAAAGAAAGCAACTCCCATCCTTACAAAGAGTCACTAGGGGCCAGCGCCGTGGCTCACTAGGCTAATCCTCCGCCTGCGGCGCCAGCACCCCGGGTTCTAGTCCCGTTTGGGACGCTGGGTTCTAGTCCCAGTTGCTCCTCTTGTAGTCCAGCTCTCTGCTGTGGCCCTGGAGGGCAGTGGAGGATGGCCCAAGTGCTTGGGCCCTGCACCCGCATGGGAGACTGGGAGGAAGCACCTGGCTCCTGGCTTCGGATCGGCGCAGCACCAGCTGTGGCGGCCATTAGGGGATGAACCAACGGAAGGAAAACCTTTCTGTCTCTCTCACTGTCTATAACTCTCTCTGTCTCTCTCTCTCTCTCACTGTCTAACTCTGCCTATCAAAAAAACAAAAACAAAACAAAAACAAAACAAAAAAAAAAACAAAGGATCACTAGGTGGGAGGGTGAATTAACCCAGTTTAAGGAATCCAAGCTCCAGAGAGTACTGGAGCACTGGGCCTGGACCACAGAGTTAATAAGCCGCAGTTGGCAAGATCTGAAATCAGGCAGGGAGCTTGCAAAGCAAAGGAGGCAAGAGAGGGTCCAGGAGAGGCCAAAGGGGAACAGAGGCCTCAAGGCAACCAGTAGGGGGCTGCTTAGGCATTCAGCTTTGGAAGGGACACATCTGGATTGAGAGATTCTAAAAAGATTTTTGGCAACACTGTAGGAAGCCGTGGTACAAGGCCAAAGGGGAAATGAGGGCTTGGACCTGCCTGCCTCCCTTCTCCCAGGAGGTGCTCTGGGCTCCTCTCAGTCTTTGCTCACCCCCTGGTTACTGCAGACCGGACCAACCCTGCTCCATGAGATCTGCTTTGGCTGCCTCTGACTAGACGAGGCATGGATTTATTGACTCATTTCTGTATTTATTTATTCATTTCTATATTTCCCACATCTAGCAGGTGTTTTGCACATGGTCAAGTTTCAACAACTAATTACTGAAGTGAAAACAAGCAAGCTGAGATGTAATTAAACACGATTTGGAGAAGCACACAGATCTCCCAACTTTCCTCATCAGAGCTGACGAAGTCTGTTTCAGTGCTTCTGTGTCTACTTTATATAAGAAACACACACAGTAAGTACAAGAAAGCTTTATCAGGAAATGGTAGAAGCTAGTTTG
Source organism: Oryctolagus cuniculus (assembly GCF_051225735.1). Lineage (NCBI taxonomy): Eukaryota > Metazoa > Chordata > Mammalia > Lagomorpha > Leporidae > Oryctolagus > Oryctolagus cuniculus. Next base: position 37,109,264 of record NC_142871.1, read on the forward strand.
GTATCTAAACGTGACGATGGAACAGAAATGCTGGTGAATTACTTGACCAGATGGCCTCACAATCCAATGACCTTGGCCCAAAAGCCGCCTGCTCTCTGCAAACATTTCTGTGAGAACGCTGAGCAGCGCTGCACTTGGCTCTTTGGGGGATTTCTCTTCCTCAAAGATGGGGATTAGCTCCTGATCAGTCAACCCAGTGCCAAGAAACTTCTCCAGGAGGTTCAAAAATACATTCCTGAAGAACTGGTAAGCATTACGCAGTCCAAAGCTGAAGTGAGATCCTTTCTAAAGGGAAGTTCCTCGGTCTGCTTCAGCAGACTTGTCCTCTCAGCCACGCAAGTCACTGGAGTTCTGTTTGACTTATCTGAAGAAGATCCTCTTCAAATGCAGTGAAACTTTAAACGAAGCAATTTACATAAGTGGTCCCAAGAAAGCAGGGAAGAGACATCAAGCACTGACCCAGCACAGCAGGGCAAACCTCCCACTTCCTCTCCCAGCAAAATGAAGTTGACTTTCACCCAGTGGAACAGCTTCAGATTCAAAGGCAAGAAGGTTCAAATTCATTTATTCCTCATTTAACAAATGTTTCTGAAGACCCTGTGACATGTGAGGAACTTATTTGGGGCTGGTTCACATCAGTGCTCTCGCAAGTCTTGCATTCTGGGGACTTTAGATAGACAGTCACCAGCTATGAGGCCTGCAAGTGTTTCACATCCTCATTAAGCCTTACTGTTTTTTTAATCTAGAAAGGATCCACTTCACAAAGTTAGCAGGAGCCCTGGAACAAATGCACAGAAAATGCCTCAATGGATAACTAAGATCCAAAGGTATTCAACAAATGACCAGTCCTACTAGGAATATTCAACTCTCCAAGAGGACTGGGCCACCCAGACGTCTTACAGGGGGACAATATAGTCTTCCCAGTGTCTAAAACTACAAAATATTCTTTATGTTTCTTGCAAAAAAAATGCCATAAACTAGTACATTAATTTTTCTCTCCCATCTTCCCCTCTCCCTCTTTTCAAAATCTCTAATAATCTGTTTTCAGTTGAAGACCATTCAGTGGCAATGAAAATCTATCCATGGGGTCAGTGCTGTGGCCCAGCAGGTTAATGCCCTGGCCTGAAGCACCAGTATCCCATATGGGCTCCAGCTCCACATCCAATCTAGCTCTCTGCTGTGGCCTGGGAGGGCAGTGGAAGATGGCCCAGGTCCTTGGGCCCCTGCACCCGTGTGGGAGACCCAGAGGAAGCTCCCGGCTTCAGATTGGTGCAGCTCCTGCCATTGCGGCCATCTGGGGAGTGAACCAGCAGATGGAAGACCTCTCTCTCTGCCTCTCCTTCTCTCTCTGTGTAACTCTTTCAAATAAATAAATAAATCTTTAAAAAAAAAAGAAAGAAAGAAAATCTATCCAAAAGATGTAATAGTGAGAAGAAAATCAAAATATTATTTTGCTGGTAACAATGCTATGAGACACTTTGATCCTATCTATACAGCAGCTCTGTATCCCATGCTGTGAGAAGGAAGACACAAGTACAGACCAACTGCTGTAGCACAGATTTCTAAAGATTTATCCCCGCACTCTTAATAAAGCTTAGCCTGAGACTTATCTAAGCATTTTGTATACAAAAAGCTATAGAAAATTCCTAAAACAAATACCTTAACATATACATAGCCTTGGGCCAGAAACTAATCAGAAGGCTAAAGGTGATGTGGGACACTGTGGTGGTTTGCCTTGCCTCTGCACAGATCCATCCATGGGAGGCAGGACTTGTCACAGCCTGCTCAAGCTCAGCTGCTACGCCACTGTAGGATCTCTGTGTCAGTTCCAAGCAAGCTAAGATCACAGTCTCAGTGCTCTTCCTGAGCGAAACTCCTACTTCCATGGAGAAAAAGAATCCCTGCTCTATGAATGCCAGCACACCACTTTCCATAAACATGAGAGGGAAAAGTTGGCATTAAAATCATATTCGGTACACAACTGTAAGAACAAGAGGAAAAGTCAGGAGCAGGCCAAGTTAAAAAGACTTTACCAAAGTGGATTTTAGCAGTGAATAAAGAGAACTATATTGACATTGAAAAACCATATACCCGTTGTGGGGGGTCTTCATGTCCCTGTTTTTGTGTTCACCTCGCATACCTGGGTCCAACACCTGGCTCCCGCTTGACTCCAGCTTCCTGCTAATGCAGAACCTCACAGGCAGCATGGATGCTCAAGGGATTACATTCCTGCCACCCAGGTAAGCAACCTGTATTGAGTTCCTGGCTCCCAGCCTCAGCCTCGCCCAGCCCCAGCCCAGCCACTGAACCAGCAGATGGGAGTTCTCCTTTGTCTCTTTCTTTTTCTACTTATTTGAGAGATAGACAAAGAAATAAAAATTTTAAAGAAATAAAGAATGGAAGAAAAGTCAGAAGGAGGTAGAGGAGTTCTGTGATTGAACACCAATCAAAACCACAATGAGATATCACCTCCCCCATTGTCAGAATGGCTGTTATCAAAAAAAAAAAAAAAAAGTAACAAATGCTGGTGTGAATGCAGAGAAAGGGGAACTCTTACACACTGTTGGTGGGAATGTAAATTAGTGTAGCCACTGTGGAAAACAGTATGAAAATTTATATTTTTAGATTTAAAAATTTATATTTTTATATTAAAAAAAAAACAGAAAGTGAACTGTCATTGGAACCAGCAATGGGTATATACTGGGTATGTATACCAAAGACAGGAACTCATTGTATCAAAGAGATAACTGCTGGGGTGCCAACCCTATGGCACAGTGGGCTAATCTGCCAACTGAAATGCTGGCATCCCATACAGATTTATTTATTTATTTGAAAGTCAGAATCACACAGAGAGAGAAAGAGAGGCAGAGAGAGAGGTCTTCCATCCTCTGGTTTACTCCCCAGTCGGCCACAATGGCCAGAGCTGCAAGAGCTGCGTCAATCTGAAGCCAGGAGCTTGTTCCAGGTCTCCGGTGGGTGCAGTGGCCCAAGGTTTGGGCCACCTTCTACTACTTTCCCAGTCCATAGTAGAGAGCTGGATTGGAAATGGAGCAGCCAGGTCTCGAACCGGTGCCCATATGGATGCTGGCACTGCAGGCAGCGGCTTTACCCACTACACCACAGCGCCGGCCCCTCTATTTCCTTTCCAGCTCCCTGCTAATGTGCCTGGGAGAGCAATGGAAGATGGCCCTGCCCACCCATGTGAGAGACCCAGATGGAGCTCCTGGCTCCTGGTTTTGTCCTGGACCAGCCTTGGCTGTTGTGGCCATTTGGGGAATGAACCACCAGACAGAAGCTCATTCTCTCTCTCATTCTGTCTCTCCTTGCCTCCATCCTTCCTTCTCTCAATCACTCCACCTTTCAAATAAATAAAATAAATATTAAACAGAGAGACATACCTGCCCTACCATGTTTATAGTACTATTGTGTACAACACCCAAAATATGGAATCAACCAAGGTGTCCACATCACATGAATGGATAAAGAAAATGTGGCATATACACAATAGAATACTATTCATCTATAAAAAGAATGAAATCCTTCATCTGCAGCAAAATAGATGGAACTGGAGGACATCACATTGAGTGAAATAAGCTAGACACTATAAGACAAATACTGTTCTCCCTTATATGTGGGAGATAAAAGCAAAAAATAAATAAACTTAATATGAACACAGAATGCTGATTTCTAGAGATGGTAGGCAGGAATGAGAAGGATAAATGAAGTCCGGGTTAAAAAAAAAGTAGGGGAAGCTGGGTGTGATTCATTAATTATCACAAAGATACTAACAAGATATGTTAATATAGGAACTGGGGTGAGAGGATATGGGAAATCTTTGGTTTACTGCCTCACAATTTCTGTTTTGTGCATTTAAAATTATTCTGAAATAAAATGCTAATAAATAAAGAAATAAATACTGGTGCCTTTAAATGTTCCTCTTGTGTCACTTAGGGGCTCTGAGCTTTTAACTTTTTCCCAATGGAGAAACAAAGATAAAATGCAGGTATATCTTTTTTAACTTTCAAATACAGCACTATACACTTGAAAAAGAACCCAATGTCCTCAACCTAATATAAATCAAGTTAGGAGTTACTATAAGAGAAAACACAGTCTAAAAATGGTTATTTTGAATAGTCATAGTACAGGATTTGGTTAACCTAGCCTCTTAGATAAAACTATGATTCCTCTCTAAAGTAAGCAGTTCCAAAAAGATTTTGGCACCTTTGACAGTCATTCCATGTTTCCCTAGTTTTCAACGAATTATCCTATTAAATAAGCATTTTAAGAAAAGAGTCAAGGAAAATGTATATCAATGATAGGGGAGCTTCTCATGATAATTGTAAAATAATTTTTAAGGAGGATAGGTTAAAATTAAAAACCAAATTGAAGACTAGCTTAAGAAAGCAAAAACATGACTACTATTTCACTAATTAAGCTGTATGGGGATTATTAAAATTCTAGCCATTTTCAGTTAGAAATATAAATATGGCAAAATTATGGCCATAATCACTAAGGGACCAGTAACTCTCAAGCTTTTATTTCTGAATGAAGAAATGGATTACATGTAGAGCTTTGTGACACTGAAAATGTCATCATCTGTAGTCCCTTCATTGTCAACACAAAGTGTGGGACTGGATATTTTCTATGACCTCTCATAAATCTAAAATATCTGTGAAAATTACTTCTCCCTGACAATTGGTCCTAACTTAATTTGGCTTGTCCCAACTCTACTTCCTGTAGTCTCCTTTAGTAGAGAATATTATTCCACAGATGTAGATGCTTAAGATTCTTGGTTGAACAAAGGCCACTGGAATAAACTCTGAGGTCTGTCATGAGAAGCACCAGTCCTGGGACCTTACTTCTCCAGGCAACGTAGACAAGTGTTGAGAACACACTTGCACCACACCCTTCATTTTTGTATCCTTTCCTGGGACCCTGCAAGTCCTCCTAGTTTATCTAGGGCAGCTATTCTCAATTCCTATCACACTCCTTTATTTTGGTTTCAGTGAGTAAGATGCATTTTCAAAGAAGAAAATAACCTATACTTATAACTTCTGCCTCAGTGTGCACATCACTTCTCCAAGATCTCACTGAGTGCTTTCACAGACCACTGTTCTCTGAAATTAAAGGCCAAAGAACAAAATGCCCACTTGAGGCTGGTGCCGCGGCTCAATAGGCTAATCCTCCCCCTGTGGCACTGGCACCCCAGGTTCTAGTCCCGGTTGAGGCACCGATTCTGTCCTGGTTGCTCCTCTTCCAGTCCAGCTCTCTGCTATGGCCCGGGAGTGCAGTGGAGGATGGCCCAAGTGCTTGGGCCCTGCACCCACATGGGAGACCAGGAGAAGCACCTGGCTCCTGCCTTCGGATCAGCACAGTGCGCCCACTGCAGCGTGCCAGCCACAGTGGCCACTGGAGGGTGAACCAACGGTAAAAGGAAGAGCTTTCTCTCTGTCTCTCTCTCTCACTGTCCACTCTGCCTGTCAAAAACAAACAAACAAAAAAACAAAATGCCCACTTGATGGAACAAAGTAATGGTTTCACTCAGCTTTGATGTCCACCCGCACTCCATGACATGTAGCTACTCACTGAATCCTGAGACACAAGTACCCCAACAAGGCCAGTGACTGAAATACTGCACTGCAAAGCAGTGATAACAACTACAGGCGAACTCCTCAGATACAATCTCCTGTATATGTTGGTGATAACCACAAATAGCTAATATCAAGGAGTAATCACAAAATTATTCAGTAGCAACACTTCTATTCTTGGTTTGATGGTTCATTTCATTGTTTCTGTCTTCAATAGCACAGTTGGTAGAGTAAAATGCTTTCTGTGGCTTTAAAAAGAAAAAAAGATTTGTTTGACAGAGAGAAAGGTCTTCCATCTGCTGGTTCACTCCCTAGATGGTCACATTAGCCAGGGCTGGACCAGGCGGAATCCAGGAGCCAGGAGCTTCTACTAGGTCTCACACGAAGGTAGCAGGGGTCTAAGCTCTTTGTCCATCTTCTACTGCTTTTCCAGGCCATGAGCAGGGATCTAGATTGGAAGTAGAGCAGACGGGTCTCGAACGAGCACCTATTTGGAATGCTGGCACAGCAAGGAGCGCCTCTACCCACTATGCCACAGCACTGGCTCCATGTCTTTTTATATATATATTCTTCTAATTCACTTCAGCTCCTTAAGAAAAACAATCTAGTAAGAGATCTTAAGGGAAGTGTCTAATAAATGGAGTTTCTAGCTCTTGTCTTACAACAAAATAAAATGACAGATGGGAGCAAATATTTAAAGATATAAGTGAAATCACTAGAAACAAATACATTCATAATGTTGGGGTGGCAGACATCTTTACAATCATGGCTCAAATCCATAAATTACAACGAACTCAGTCAGGGTCTCTCACGTGGATGGCAGGGACCCAAGTACTTGAGCCCTCAACTGCTGCCTCCCTGGATCGAAAGCAAAGCTGGACTAGACCACAAGCATTGTAATATGGGATGCAGACACCCCAAGTGGCACTTAACTACTGTGCCAGATGCCTGCCCATTACTTTTAAGTCAGGGTAGGCATTTACCTTAGCAGTTAAGATACTGGTTAAGACACCTACACGCTATATTGGAGTGCCTGGGTTTAACTCCTGGCTTCACATGCAGCTCCTGCTCCTGATTCCAGTTTCCTGCTACTACATATCCTGGGAGGCAGCAGTTGATGGCGCAAGTAATTGGGTTCTTGCCACCCATTTGGGAGATGTGGATTGAGTTCCCAATTCTAGCTTTTGGAAGTATTTGGAGAATAATCCAGCAGAGGGGCATGTCCTCTCTCTTTCTCTCTCTCTGCCTCTCAAATAAATATTTTTAATTATATATATATATTGAATTTATGTGCATGCAAACTAAAAACCAATGAGTCCCTTTTCTATCCAATGAAACTGACAGATGTTAAAAAGAATGATAATTGCAGGTACCAGCCAGGATGTGAGGAAAAACAGGCATACACTGTCTTCACAGAATTGGAAGTTCCTTCCTAAAAGATCATCAAATGAATCTATGTAAACTCAAAGCGTGCATATTTTCTTCTTGTACAATTCCAATTCTACTAATTTATCAGATGGAAATATTCACATAAGTATACAAACATATGAACACTGTTTGTATACTGGTAACATTGTGCTACAACACATTGTTTGTATATTTCTGTTCACAAATAATGAAGTAAATACTATGGTAAATCAAATAATAAAACATCATCCAACTATTTTTAATTATTTAAATCCAACATGAATTTAAAAAGAAAAAGGTTTATTTTATTTATTTGAAAGGCATAGTAACCAAGGGAGGGGGAGAGATCTTCCATCCGCTGGTTCAGTTCCCAAATGCCCTCAAACAGTCAAAGCTGGGCCAGGCCAAAGACTCCACTGGGGTCTCCCACATGGGAGGCAGGGACCACAAGCACTTGGGCCATCTTCTACTGCTTTCCCGGGTGCATTAGGGATCTGGATCAGAAGCAAAGCAGCTGCGATCTGAACTACTCCTATAAGGATGCTGCCACTGCAGACCGTGGTTGAAACCACTGCGTCACAACACCAGCCCTGCAACATTTGCTCTTGAAGTCTTCAGCCCATAGGTAAGCAGTTACTCTTACACAGAAGAAACCATTCTTTGAGGAAGCCCAAACCATTCCATGCACAGAGACCACACAGGGATGCCCTGGGACCACATTAAGAGAGAGAGGCCTGGCCATCCCCTCGATGTTCCATCCCCTGCTGTTCCAACTCCAATCACCATCTGACTACAGCTGCCTGAAAAACCCTGGGCTGCACCTATAAAATCAAGCCTTTCCCAAATTCCTGACTCATCAAAACCCACAAGAAATTTTTGAGTCTGCAGAGATAATAACCAGATGCTGAACATTATTAAGTGGGAGCAGTGAATTTGTTGAAGTAAGTAACAGCATAGGATTAAAATCCAAAATATAATACAAAGATCAATGACTCTATACTGATATAAAAACGATTGAATAAACGGAGAGATGGGTGAGAATAGACAAATCTCCAGTTAGATTGTAAATAATCTTGGTAGATACTCCAGCACCATCAAGAAGTAGATTATTACTCTCGGCCCCTTAAGTGTGGACTGAGCATAGTGACTTTCTTCCAAAGCTAGGAGATGGAAAACGGACAAAAAAGGGTATCTTTGAAGAAGAAAGCTGAACAAGACTACTTTAGGTAGGCAATCAAGATTCACATCATCAGTGGTAAGTCTTGTTAATATTATATAGTATTAATGTGATGTGTTGAGAACAGCACTTTACCTCCAGTCTGCCTCCCAAAAATACACCATCCAGGTCCAACCACCAAAAAAAAATATCAGACAAATTTTCACTGAGGAACATTTCACAAAATACATGACTCATACACTTCAAAACTGTCAAGGTCATCAAAATGAAGGAAAGTCTGAAAATGTTGCCAAGAAGAACTTAAGGCGACATGACAACTAAATGTAACATGGTGTTCCTGGATAGGATACTAGAACAACAAATGGAAAATGAAGAAGTCTAAATAAAGGAAGTTAAAATACAGGACTGACTTTATCTAATAAGAATCAATACCAATGTTTGTTCATTAGTTCTAATAAATGTGCCAGGCTAATGCTGGCCATTAATGATACAGGGACTAGGTGAGGGGTATATGGAAACTGTGCTAGCAAATCTAAAACTATTCTAAAGCTGAACTGACATTGAAAAGAAACCATGCATGAATTCATATTCTCCACAAAATTTCCATTGCTTAAAAATTTGGGTCTGTTTTCTTTTTTTAAAATGCATCTACACACATAAACTCACATGTGTATATAATTGAGAAATTATTCTATATGCAATATCCTCTCATCTTTTTTACAGGTAATGCTACTTCATAAATATTTTATCAATAAAACTTTTAAATATACGAAGGTAGATCTAGTAAACAATAGATGGTATGGTTAAGCAAAAAAGCGAGCTGCACTTTCGCTTCAGCAATGTATGACTTTTTAGAAGGGACCCTGTGGATTCACTCTGCTTTCATTTCCATTTCTTGCCTGTGAGTCAGCTGCCGGGACTCCCTTTCAGGAATGAAGGAATTGTTCCGCCTCCACTGCCCTCAGCTCAGCTGCTGGGAGTGGTTCCCCTCAGGGATTGCCTCAGCTAAAGAAGCCACATTGCCCAAGGTCGCACCCTTTTCTCCTGTTCCCTCCTGGACTAGCCTAAGGGGCCCCAACATGCGGGTGGAGCCTCCATTGAGCATTGCATCCATTGAGCAATGGATCACAGCCCACCATGATTTTCTACACAGCCCTATGCTGTTCCTTTCCCTCTCCCTTGTACAAGTGCTCATCTCTACAGCACACACATACAATCCCGGGCATGCTAGTTCCCCAGTTCCAAGTCTGTTTCCCAAGAAACTCAAACTGCAACACTGCCTTTCTCCCAGTGCGCTAATTTGGAATAATGATCTTGGCTATCTACATCTCTCAGGCGCCCTGACTCTAGGCATCAGGCCATTATAAGTCAGGGATAAACAATGACAGAAGATTGGAGGAGGGGTGGGCAATGAAAACGAGATCAACTAATTCTGCCCTGATCTTCCCACTTCTGACAGGACCCCTGCAGCGGCTGCATCCCTCAAGGGTCCCAGCACCCGAGCTTTGGTTTCAGCACCTTTCCCTTTCTTTGCCAGCGGTAGCAGCTTCCTTCTGTTACTCTTCTCTGGGTGGTTGCATTTCCCCCACAACTCCCTGTTTGGCTTGCAGTCTTTCCAAAACTTTTGTAATTTGTCTCCTATATTAAATCATCCTAATTAAATTACCACATATGACTCTGGTTTTGCTGATTGGACCTGACATAGATAGATAGGTAAATAGATAAATGATAATGACAGATAGTAATAAATCCCAAGGTGCAAAGTTAATATAGGCAAAGAACTCCGTTTTGAGCATTCATGTTTTTTGTAATTCTTGTTTCCTAGATGCAAAAAAAAATTTTTAATTAGACTTACTTCAGCTGGATTTCAAGCACTTTAAGAACAAACAATGCCCTGGCACAGGCACTGTGTTGCAAAGCCAGTTTGAGTCTTTGCTGTTCTACTTCCTAGTGAGCTCACTACTAATGCACTAGGAAGACAGTGGAAGATGGCCCAAGTACTTGGGTCTCTCCTGTCACCATGTTGGAGACCAAGATGGAGTTCCTGGCTCCTGGCTCTTGCCTCTTGTCTCCTGGCTTTAGCCTAGATCAGTCCTGACTGTTGTAGCCATGAGGGCAGTGAACAAGCAGATGGAAGATCTCTCTCTCTCTCCCTCTCCCTCTCCCTCTCTCTCCCCCACCCCTGCTTCTGTCACTCTGCCTTTCAAACAAATAAATAAATCTTTTTTTTTTTTTGACAGGCAGAGTAGATAGTGAGAGAGAGAGAGACAGAGAGAAAAGTCTTCCTTTTGCCGTTGGTTCACCCTCCAATGGCCGCCACGGCTGGCGCGCTACAGCCGGCGCACCACGCTGATCCGAAGGCAGGAGCCAGGTACTTCTCCTGGTCTCCCATGGGGTGCAGGGCCCAAGCACTTGGGCCATCCTCCACTGCCTTCCCGGGTCACAGCAGAGAGCTGGCCTGGAAGAGGGGCAACCAGGACAGAATCCAGCGCCCCGACCCGGACTAGAATCCGGTGTGCCGGCGCCGCTAGGTGGAGGATTAGCCTATTGAGCCGCAGCGCCGGCCTTAAATCTTTTCTTATTGTCCCTAAAACCCTAAAAATTGTTTGTCTCTTTCAAGATAAATAGGGCTTATTAAATAATAGTATTAAATGACTTTAGGGGAAAATGTTTAAATTTAATTAAGCTTATAAGTTATGAAAAGGAGGAAAAGTAGTCCATATAAGGAACAGGACAGCCCTTACTCTCAGGCACAGGACAAACTAGATGGACTGAAAGATAAAAGCCTTATGGGTCTTATCCAAACACACTGTTTTTCTGCCAAGGCAGGTATCTTGCCCATACATGCAGTAGTAAAGTCACAGATGAGAAACAAAAAGTGGAAAGAACAGCAAGTACAATTAAGTACACCTGATTTGTTTCTGTGTTGTTTTTTTTTTTCTGTCTGAAATAATTTTTGGAATTAGAGTACCTTGTTTTTATTCTTGAAAAATGTGTTCAGTGGAAACCAACAAAAGGACTACTTTATAGAAGGTTTTAGGTTTTAGTAGTTCTTCCTAGGAAAAGGAAAGGAAATGGAGTAACACAGAAATACAAACAATTGTTCCTTGCATGAGGAATCTTACAATTACATAAGAACGGTCACAACTTAACCATCCTAATTTATTTTGGTCTTTTTAGTAAATAGTTCTTGAAAAGGGGCTACGTTCATCTTCATTTTCACTAGCTGAAGAACTAAAAAGTTAAACTAAAAAGTTATGAGACAGTCATTATGTGCTATCTGCAGAAGTTTTTAAAGTAATAAAAATGCCCAATGCATCTGCTGTCTGAGACCGTAGTGGCTACAATCACATCTTCTGCTGTGTACGTGCAATGTGGCTCATGTGAGAGAGGAACTGAATTTTTATCTTGATGTTAACTTAAAATTTGATCCAAATAATCACATTGCCTACTGGTTACCATATTGAAGCAAACCATCTAGACAAACGAAAATGTAACTGGAAAGAGAAAATTGTTGAAGGAAAAATAAGACAGCATGCTCTGTCTATGCCCGCTCTCATGCTCCCTTTAATTTCTTCCTGCCACTAAAATGCAAATGGTCTTTCCAAAATCAGATATTGCCCTGTCACTAGAACAAAAACAAGACAAACAAAAAGATTTTAGTGATATCCAATTGCTATTAAAACGAATGGCAAAATCCCTCAGCCAGTCCGCCAGGCCCTGGGTGGAGCAAGCCCCTGCCAGGCCCTGGGTGGAGCTGGCCCCTGCCAGTGTTCCCAGCCTCCTGCTCAGTTCATAACACACCATTCAGCCCTGCACTGTAGTCGCCCTGACCTTCTCCCAGTCCAGGGTGCACCATGTCCCATCCCACCCACGGGCCCTGATCCATGCCACTTCCTCCCTTCCAATCCTCTTCTGCACGTCCGTTATTTCCAAAGGCACTCATTCTTTGATCTCCATGATTGGAACAGTTTCCCTCTCTTGTCTCTCTCATAGCCTTGTGTATAGCTTCTAGGTAGCACTTGACACAGCAGCCTACTTGAGATCTTCTTCTGTGATTCAATGACAACTATCTGGTCCCATGGGGCTGGACCGTGAGAACAGAGGAGTAAGTCTTTTCCTGTGACCCTTCAGCCCCCAGCCTCTTGCACAGGGATATTCACACAGTAGAAACTCTAAACATCTGCTGAATAAGTTACAGACCATACCAATGACAATAATAAACCTTATCTAGTATCTGTTGTCTATCAAGCACTTGTGTAACTAGTTTATACACATAAATTCATTTGATCCTGAAAACAAACCCATGATGTAGCAACTATTATTCCCAACAGACAGGTGAGGTGACTAAGACTCAGGAGAGTTAATGAACTTGCCAGAGGCTACACAGCAGTGATTGGCAAAGACAGACTCTCTACCCCAGCAGTCTTACTCCAGAGTCTGGTCCTTAACCACTGAGCACTATGACCCCTGTGATTAAATGGCAATTGAGTGGCTTGGGGACAGGAGACATGGGGCCAAAGAACAGCTAAGGGATCTTTCATGTTGGATCCAATGGAACACCTGGTGTTGGTTAGGAAAAGGGTGGTGAAAAGACCACTTCTGGGGTAGAGAACAGAAGTAATCTGTCTACAGTATTTCTAGGGCAGTACCAGTAGAACTGGCTGTAAAGGAAGGTCTATTTCAACAGAGCTGACCTAATGGAAAGAGAGCTGCACCTTGAGCTCCTTTACTGACTCTAAATTGGCAAAGTACAACAGCAGTAGATGCCTGAAAAATACCTGAGGCTTGCAAGATCCAAGTGAAGCATGTAATATGCACATCCCATACAACATATGGGACACTCAGTCCCATGGAGGTACAGGTGGAAGACCAGACTAACCAGCCAACAAGTCTGTCTCCTCGTACTTCACAGGACTGTCAACTGAAGGAGATACAGCATTTAGCAAAGGATTTGACAAACAGCAAAGTCAACAAAATTGTGTTTATTTAATGAACACTTACATAGTACTTCCTATGTGTAAGAGTCTACTCTGAGTGGTTGACAAATATTAACTAATAGATGGCTATACATATGAACCTTTAGGTCTACTCCAAATGGATAAAACTCTTCAGGATAAGCCCTCGACTGATAAGGTCTCCTGTTACACAAGTGATGAGAAATAACACCAAAAAAAAAAAAAGACTAAGCCCCAGAAATATGGATTTTCCCACCAATATTGTTGCAGACTCTGGAAGATTCTGAGTAGATACATAATGCAGGGAAATCATCCTTTTAGGAAAATACTCTACGCATAAGAAATAGACACATGTGACAGAGATGAGTAATAAATGAAACAGAAAACATGTGGTACAAAATTAAAACTTCTTGGGGATTATGTCTAAAGTCTGAGTAGATAGTTTCAAAAACTGTCTTATGTTAAGGTTAGTAAAGCTCTCAAAATCTTATAAAAGGCACATTTTGAAATGTCTGGAAAATAAAAATCTCACATTGAATATAAATGAAAAAAGGAAATATTATATACAGTATGAGCCCATTTAAAAAAATAAGTAATATATTCACACAGACAAGTTCTGGGTAGAAAAATGTTAACAGCAGGTAGGACTGAAGATTTTTTAAATTTTCTTCTTTATATTTTTTGCATTTTCTGCATTTTCAGCAATAAGTGGTGTTTTTATACCAAGGAAGGCAATACTGTAAGCTCTCTGTACAAACATTTTAGTCTGGTAGAAACTACATAACCTAAACCCCTCACATTATCATTAAGAAACTGAAAGAGAAGCAAAGTAAAATCCAGAGGTCAGATAGCAAATAATTCTCGTGACTCCAAGTTCAGAGTCTACGTAATCCCTAGCTTTCAAGGACTTTGAATCACTTCAGAAAAATCAATGTTCTCTTTTCCTTTCAAAGTTTCCAAGAGAAAAAAAAAAGTATAAATATTTATATATGTTCATATTCTTCATATTTACTTCCTTTAAGCTGATCAGTTATTTAAATAAATCTTGTTATAAGCAGAATTGTTCAGTAGTTACCTCCATGGTTAACCCCAAAATAAAGCAGTGCAATACAACCTATTCCTAATGCTCCTAACCCACACCCTTCCCATAGGAATGTATTTCATTCACCTGTTTCCTAGTCTCCAAGAAATTCTCACCCAGATAATGCTGGATGATGCCGTAAAGGGTACCGGTGTGTTTGTATTATGAAGTATTATGGAACAAACTCTGTGCCAATGACATTTGACCTAAATGAACGTCACCTGAAAAAGCCCAGGTATAATATTCCTTTGTTTGGGTTTTACATCAAGTGTATTGTAAATCGTCAATAAGGTACTGCAGTGGAAACTTTGAAGAGCTCCACTGATGGTGCAATGTAAAGAGAAATTACATCACATTCTGAGGGGTGGATGGGGAAGTGGAAAAACATCTGAATGTTATCAGGTGACAACAAAGACAGAAAACTGGCCCAGCCGAGGACAATAAAGAACAATTAAAGGACAAGCCAGTGCAGAGTAAGGAAAGGGCAATTAACATATAAGCAGTGTGGCAAAGGTGCGAAAAACATCCAATGGAGAAAGGACAGCCTCTTCATAAATGCTGCTGGGGGTGGAGGACAGGCATTTTGACACAGGAGCTATGACACCACTTGGGACGCCCACATCCCATGTTGGAGTGACTGAGTGTGAGTCCCAGCTCTGCTCTTGACCACAGCTTCCTGCTAATATGCATTCTGGGAGGCAGAGCAATGGCTCAAGTACTTGTGTCGCTGTCACACACACGGGAGACCTGGAGTGTGTTCCAGGCTCCAGGCTTCAGACATGCCTCACCCCTGCTGTTGCAGACATTTGAGGGTGAATCAGTGGATAGACAATCTCTCTGTGTGTCTGTCTTTCAAATAAAAGAGATAAATATATTTAAAAAAAAATAGTTCCAGGAAAACTGCATATTCATACATAGAAGACTGAGTCCTGACCCCTGTGTCTCAATATGACCTTCAAGATGTTCATTCAAAATGGGCATTATATTTTGATTCTATTGCCCCTCATATACAAAAATCAACTCAAAACAGATCAAAGAACTAAATGTAAGACTTGAAATTATGAAACAACTAGAAGAAAACATAGGGGAAACCTTTTACAACATAGCAATAGGCACACATTTTATGGGAAAAACCCAAAAGCACAGGCAACAGAAGCAAAAATAGACAAATGGGATGATATCAAACTGAGAAGCTTCTGCACAGCAAAGGAAACAATCAACAAAGCGGTAGCCCACAGAATGGGAAAAAATATTTGCAAACTACGCATCTGACAAAGAACTGATATTCAGAATATGTAAGGAACTTAAAAAACAACCAAACTGCAATAATCCAATTAAAAATGGTCAAATTATCTGAACATTTATCAAAAGAGGAAATATAAATAGCAAATAAGTACATGAAAAAATATTCAAATCATTAGCCATCATGGAAATTGCAAATCAGAACCACAATGAAATATCATTTTACTCTAGTTACAATGGCCATTATTAAAAAATAATAACAAATGCTGACAGGGATATGAAGACAAGACAACTCACTGTGGGTGGAAATTTGAATTAAAAAGACATTATGGAAAACAGAATGGAAGTTCCTTAAAAGACTAAAAGTAGATCTACCACATGATCCCGCTATCCCACTTCTGAGTCTGCATATGAAAGAAATGCAATCAGTGTTATAAAAGAGATAGCAGTGCTATTCACAGTAGTCACCATATGGAATCAACCGGCATGCCTATCAACAGTTGGAGGGATAAAGAAAATGTTTAGATACACAATGGAATATTGTTCATTCATAAAGAAGAATGAAATCCTGTCATTTAAAACAAAATGGACAGAACTGAAGGACAGCATGTTCAATGAAATATACCAGACACAGAAAAACAAATACCACATGTTCTCTGTCATATGTGAAAACTTAAAAAAAAAGTCAATCTGTTGTACAATAATCATTACTAGTAGTAGAGAATGGTGGGAGGGAATGGAAACAAAAGGAAGTTGGATAATGGGTACTAAAGCAGAATTCAACAGAAAGAATATATTCTAGTGTTCACAGCACAGAAGATGACCATAATCC
This sequence comes from Oryctolagus cuniculus, assembly GCF_051225735.1. Taxonomy (NCBI): domain Eukaryota; kingdom Metazoa; phylum Chordata; class Mammalia; order Lagomorpha; family Leporidae; genus Oryctolagus; species Oryctolagus cuniculus. The sequence continues at coordinate 37,125,549 of NC_142871.1, forward strand.
ACAATAATCCATTATTTATTTTATAGAGAACTAGAGAGAGTGGCTCAAAGGATTTTATACATAAATATATGGAGATGGAAGTGCTAAGTACCATGCAGTGATAAGTACACATAGTATAAATGTCTTGAAATATTACACTGTACTCCAAAAATGTGCACAACTACCACGTGTGAAGCAAAAAAAAAATTATAAAACTCTCTAGAATATAAAAATAAAATTATAAGAAATAGAGGCTGGCTGCTCCTCTTCCCATCCAGCTCTCTGCTATGGCCTGGGAAAGCAGTACAAGATGGCCCAAGTCCTTGGGCTGCCGCACTCATGTGGGAGACCTGGAAGAAACTCCTGGCTACTGCCTTTGGATAGCAATCGTTCTCCCTCACCCTCTACTTACTTCTTACAATATTATTGAATGCACACCTTTCCATAAAGCAGATATTCTCAAACCTTTTGGTCTCAGGATTCCATTCTACCTCCAAAAATTACTGATACCCCTAAGATGACTTTTCAGGTAACACTAACCCAAAATTCTGTAAGTTTTTTTTTTTTTTTTTTGAGATTTATTTTATTTATTTGAAAGAGTTACCAAGAGAAGGAGAGACAGATCTTCCATCCACTGTTTCACTCCTCAAATGGCCACAATGGCTGGGGCTGGGACAGGCAGATGCCCGGAGAAAAGAGCTTCTTCCGGTCTCTCACTTGGGTGAAGGGGTCCAAGCACTTGGAACATCTTCCACTGCTTTCCCAGGCTCATTGGCAGGGAGCTGGGTCACAAGTAGAGCGGTCAGGAATCAAACCACCACCCATTTGGGATGCCGGCATCATAGGCAGGGCCCACTCCACCACAACACTGGCCCCAAGTGTTAATGTCTTAAGAGTAAACTGTCAGGTCGCTTCTCTTCCTGTCCAGCTCTCTGCTGTGGCCCAGGAGTACAGTGGAGGATGGCCCAAGTGCTTGGGCCCTGTACCCGCCTGGGAGACCAGGAGAAGCACCTGGCTCCTGGCTTCGGATCAGCGTGATGCGCCGGCCGCAATGCACCAGCCACAGCGGCCACTGGTGGGTGAACCAATGGAAAAAAGGGAGACCTTTCTCTCTTTCTCTCTCTCTCACTGTCCACTCTGCCTGCCCCCCACCAAAAAAAAAAAAAAAAAAGAGTAAACTGTCACACAAAACTTGACACTCTATTAATCAATTTTTCAAACTGCTATATTAAAATCAATTAATCTACTTTGAATGCAGTTTATACCAATGCATAATTTTGTAACATCATCCATTGTTTCTTTGGAAAATACTGAACATTGAGTTACATTGTTCTTTCAAATATTGACACAAGCCATTAAACAATATGAAAAAGAAATCTCATGACGTACTATCTTAATCCATTTCATTGTAAAAGTCTTTTAAGATTGGGACGCTCTCAAGTTCACCGAAAATTTCCCAAAATTTTTATTTTTGCTTGAAAGCTCAGCTTTTTTTTTTTTTTTTTTTTTTTGACAGGCAGAGTTAGACAGTGTGTGAGAGAGAGAGAGACAGAGGGAAAGGTCTTCCTTCCGTTGGTTCACTACCCATATGGCCGCTACGGTCGGTGCGCCGCACTGGTCTGAAGGCAGGAGCCAGGTGCTTCTCCTGGTCTCCCATGCGGGTGCAGGGCCCAAGCACTTGGGTCATCCTCCACTGCCTTCCCGGGCCACAGCAGAGAGCTGGACTGGAAGAGGAGCAACCGGGACAGAATCCGGCGCCCCGACCGGGAATAGAACCCGGGGTGCCAGAGGCACAGGAGGAGGATTAGCCTAGTGAGCTGTGGCACCAGCCGTCATTCATTTTTCAGAAAATATATGCCAAATGCCCAACTGAATAACAAATAGCAGTTCTTTTAAAGAAAATGGGTGTTCTATGGAAAAAGCAAAAAGCAGCTAGTTCATTTTGCGATTTCAACAGTCACAGAATTGCCTTTCCTCCAGGAAGCAACAGTCCTTTAGCATGCAGCAGACATGTTGTATGAGTACTCCCAATTTTGTCAGAATATTAGAAAGATAAGTGACCCAGGCTGGAGATCTAATAAAATCTGTTTCATAAAGGACATGTTTACTGCTTCATCTAGGACACTCTTTTAAGTGAATCTGACGTCTTGTACAACGGGTGCCTCTGCCTTGATTTCTGCTCACTTGCTGCAGCAGTTCTACCTTCCACTCCTTCAACACCATCAGTGTAAACATCAACACCATGGAAGGGCAGACAACTGCCACACTGCTGCTTTTAAAATAATTTTGACTTCTCAGTGCCCTGTAAGGATCTTGGGGAACCGCCACGGATCCATAGACCACACATGGAGAACTGAGGTCTAAATGTTTGGGTGGAAGCTTTACGTTGTCTGTGTTGTCTTTCAATGATAAACATATTAATCCCAAATCACTTAAAGACATTCTGGAGTACTGTGAGACCTTATTTGGAATAAATCTCATCATGACAGTTGCATTTATGTTGCTGCATAATGTCATCATAAAAAAACTACTTGAGTTTCTTTCCAGCTGTCTCTCTCCATAAGAGACCACAGCCCCAGATGGCTCACCATGGCCCAAGATGACGAAGACCCCAGGTGCTCATTAATGACAAAAGCTTTTCCAAGAATCCAGCATTAGGAATGGGCACTTTCTAAAGAACATTCTCATGAAAACCAAATTATGGTGATCTCCAAGGTTCCCAAATCACATTAATAGAATGTTTGCCAGGAAAACGAGTGTGAAATCTTAAGATACAGTGAACAAATGATCAATCCATTAAGGAGATACACGTATGAAAATTCACTCCCTCCAAAATGACTTTCTATCATGACACCCTATTTTTCTATTTTCATACATCAGAAAAATGAAACTAAATCAAAAAGAATAAAGAGGGGCCAGTACTGTACTGCAGTGGGTAAAGCCACTGCCTGGAGTGCCAGCATCTATATGGGTGCCAGTTCAAGTCCTGGCTGCTCCACTTCCAATCCAGTTCTCTGCTACGGCCTGGGAAAGCAGTAGAAGATGGCCCAAGTTCTTGGGCCCCTGCACCCACATGGGAGATCTGGAAGAAGCTCCTGGCACCCAGCTTTGCACTGGCCCAGCTCTGGCTGTTGCAGCCATTTGAAAAGTGAACCAGCGACAGAAGATCTCTCTGTCTGTGACTGTACCTCTGAAATAAATAAATAAAATCTGTTTTTAAAAAAAGAATAAAGCCATTTCCCAAAAGTTTGGATACACTAGAAGCTCACAAAAACACATGATTATTGACTTTGCACTAATAAATTGTGCACTAATAAATTGTGCACTAATTTTGGTTTCCAGGTAAAGTTAAGACATATTACTATCGGATGACCATATTGTATCTCACTATATAAGAAATCTTGGGCATCATCACCCTAGGAAGCTGTTAGGTTCTATTTATGAAGTGTTTATATTGAAGTAGGCAAAGGAAAGACAGAAACTCAATGGCAGACTAACCTTGATGGATGAAGATAAAACATTTAGTCCTCACAGAGAAGGCAAAGGAATGACCTGGCATTAGCCATTAGTCCACAATAAAAATTTGTAGTTAAAAGATTTTGCAGTTGGGGCTGGCACCGTGGCATAAAGGGTAAAGCTGCCACCTGCAGTGCCAGCATCCCATACAGGCACCAATTCAGGTCCTGGTTGCTCCACTTCTGATACAGCTCTTTGCTATAGCTTGGGAAAGCAGTAGAAGATGGCCCAAGTGGCTTGGACCCCTGCAGCCACATAAGAGATCTGGAAGAAGCTCCTGGCTCCTGGCTTTGGATGGGCACAGCTCTTGCCATTGCAGCCAGCTGGGGAGTAAACCAGTGGATGGAAGACGCCCCCCCACCTCTGGCTCTCTGTAACTCTGCCTTCCAAACAAATAAATCTGAAAAAAAAAAAAAAAAAACCTGCAAAGTACTATAAGCGATTATAATCACCTACACTTACCACTTACATTTCTACAACTCTTCTAAAAAAAACAAGAGAAAGTAATTAAAATACCACAGATGTTATCTTAATGATTATAATTAAATTTTAGATAACCAACAAACTAGGGAAATATCTGTTCTTCTTGCTCAGACTTAATCTGAGAAGAGTAATTTATATTGTGCCTTGAGCTCATTTCCTTTTTTTTTTTTTTTTTTTTTTTTTGGACAGGCAGAGTTAGAGAGAGAGAGAGAGAAAGGTCTTCCTTTTTTCATTGATTCACCCCACAAGTGGCCAGTACAGCCGGGTGCTTCCTCCTGGTCTCCCATGCAGGTGCAGGGCCCAAGCACTTGGGCCATCCTGCACTGCACTCCCAGGCCACAGCAGAGAGCTGGCCTGGAAGAGGGGCAACCAGGACAGAATCCGGCGCCCCGACCGGGACTAGAACCCAGGGTGCCGGCACCGCAGGCAGAGGATTAGCCTAGTTAGCCGCAGCGCCGGCCGAGTTCATTTCCTAAAGAAGTTTCTTGCTTATTTTTTGTTGTTTGGAGGATATTTCATGACTGATGGAGGTATGTTTACTTTAACCAAAGGCAGATTTCTAATTGGAAGTTGTACTTCAAGAGTTATGTCTTCTTGAGTTGTCTGGAGCTTGAAATGCCTCCACTCTTCGGGAAAAAAAAAAATGTTTATATATATATATATATAGTAAAAAAAGGATTAAGTTCTCCAGCTCATCCAAAAAGCCTATAAAATAGATGAAATACATTTGCTATACCTTAAAAATTACACAAGTATTTTGCAATTATATTCAACCCACCAGAAAACAAAATTAATAGGGAACTATTTTCATTTCCTTTTAATGCTGAAACCTGAGGGGGAAAAAAAGAGTTACATGAAAGATGATAGAGTAAAAATTTCTGTAAATAAGTTGCAGTTTAATAGCCCATAGTCCCCAATTCTTTCTTACACACACTGCATGAGGTCTCTCGACATGGTCACTGTGGGGTTCTCTTCAGCAACAAGATTAGGATAGTCTGGGGCAGAAGATGGTAAAAGTGTGTAGGGTAGAGTGAACAAGGCAAATCAGAAAGGTGTTGGGAAGACGGCTATGTATGTCTGAGGAGGAGACTCCATGGAGACCAGCTGAGATACAAATGTTAGGAGAGGGATACCAGTAGAAGCGAAGTAACAGAAAGCAATGTTGGGGAACACAGTTGTCTACAAGGGGCAAAAGACTGAACTCACAGTTTAACAGCAAAGTCACCAAGACTACGAGGCCTTGACACAGATGAAGGAGACTGCATTTGCATGGGCAGGGTAGCCTCATTTGTGCCTGTCAGACAACCACACTTGGGTTATTCCAAGTGTCCAGGGGCTAGATTTCCAATTCCAAATCCAAGACGTCACAGAGGCCCTTGTCTGCCTTCTTAAACATTCTGGCCTTCTGTTCACTCACACCTCTTCCTCCTCCCTATGCCCAAATAAAATGATTCCCCAGCATTGACCTTACCTCTGACTCTACACCCAAGTATTACCTGTATTTCAAGTCCTTACCCTCACAGGTCACACGGACCTTGTGGAAGTGCATGTGGTCTTCCCATCTTTCCCTCTTGGGTAAAGTGTGGCTCTGTGTAACTAAAAATGCAGTGCATTCACTCAGCCAACCAAAAGCTGACACTGAGTTTTAGGAACTATCTTAGACTCTGCAGGAGATACAACACTCTTGAGTTCCTAAAAAGCTTTGGGGCATTTTGTTAGCAGAGAGGAAAAAGAAAAACAGAGGGACAAGCAGGAGACTTTTCTGGCCCCAAAATGCTTTGGTCATTTTTAAATAAAATGCTAAACTATCACTAGACAGCTATTAAATTTTATAAACCGAAAATTCAATTCCAGTTATCATGAATATTCTTCATGTCATATTCAAGGGAAAGGAAAGGAAGGTAATAGAATTAATAATATTCATATCCAGAGGTGGATATCTTACCAAGTGGTTACGATACCCATGTCCCATATCAGTGCCTGGGTTCAATTACTAAGTCTAACTCCTGATTCCAGCTTCCTGCTATCGCACTCCCAGAAAGGCAGCAGTGAAGGCTCAAGCAATTGGACTCCTGCCATTTACATGGGAGCCTTGGATTGAATTTTCAGCTCCTGGCTTGGATCTCAGCCCAGCCCAGGCCACTAAGGGCATCTGGGGAGTGAACCAGCAGATTGGAGTGCTCTGTCTCTGTTTGTGTGTGTGTGTGTGTGTGTGTGTGTGTCTTTCTCACCACTCTCAAACAAATATATACATTTTTAAAAATTCACCTTGAAAAAAATACCATTCACATGCAAATCTCAGGTAAGGAAGGCCAACTTCTGTCTCTTACAAAGAGCTGTGACAGGGAAAGGGAAAGTAGTCTTTAACAATGCACACACATATGTGTATTTATAAGTAAGCAGGGGGGCGGCCCTGTGGCGCAGTAGGTTAATCATCTTCCTGCGGCACTGGCATCCCATATGAGCTCCGGTTCAATTCCCAGCTGCTCTTCTTCCAATCCTGCTCTCTGCTATGGCCTGGGAAAGTAGTAAAAGATGGCCCAAGTCCTTGGGCCCCTGCACCCACATGGGAGACCGGAAAGAAGCTCCTAGCTCCTGGCTTCAGATCGGCGCATTTCCAGCCATTGCGGCCAGTTGGGGAGTGAACCAGTGGATGGCAGACCTCTCTCTCTCTCTGCCTCTCCTTCTCTCTGTGTGTAACTCTGAATAAACTAAATAAATCTTTTTTAAAAAAACATAAGTCGGCTGAATGACCTGGGATAGCAGCAGAAGATGGCCCAAGTGCTTGGGCCCCTGCACCTATGTGGGAGACCCGGAAGAAGCTCCTGGCTCCTAGCTTCAGATTGGCACAGCTCCAGCCTTTGTGGCCAATTGAGGAGTAAACCAGCAGATGGAAGACCTCTCTCTGTAACTCTTTCAAATAAAATAAATCTTTAAAAAAAAAAAAAGAGCTCATATATATATATATATATATATGCAGAAGTTCACGAATGCAAATGCTTGGGAAGAGCTAACTGGAGCAATGTACTGCTATGTAGCTGAAAATTACCTGACTCTTCAACACCATGTCAGGGAACAACAAAGCAATTTCAAAAACAAGGTGATTTTAAAAAGCTTCGGGGAAAAATAAAATTTAAAGTGCAATTTTGGTGCCAAAAAAACTTTCCATTATATGTGGGAAATGTACATTATAAAAAAGAATACATTGATTTCAAAAATATTTGGCATCAAAATAAACTCAGAGCTTTAATTCCATTTTTCTAAGAATCTTGTGAAGTGACCTCATAAATCTCCAATCTGACCTCAGTGGAAGTCTTCACTTTAAATTTTAATTTGGAACCAAGAAAAGGCATTTAGTAGTTAACACATCTACTGAAACATATAGAAGCTACTACTTGTTTTTCCTTCTGCTGTTTTCCTCAGTCTGGCTCAGTGCCTAGACAATAAGCATTCCCAGGGCACAGGGCCCAAAATCTCTAGACCAGACTTTGCAGGTGTTACCCTCGGGTCAAACAGCACCCTGGGGACAAGCAAGAGAGGATAGCTCTTCCCTTCTCCATTAACTCTCACACATCTATACCCTTTCAGTGTTTCTGGGAAAATTTCAGAAAAATGTAACAGTCCCATTGCCACTGCCTAGCAATCTCTCTGCAAAGCTACTCCTGTGTTTGTGTTTAGCTGCTGGATTGAAACTGTGTGGCTTAGGAGTAGATGGCCTCTCCTAATCTCAATTCTAGAATGCAATTAGTCCAATTTGCTTCTTCAGCTTTATGCAAAGTGTGCAGATGTTTCAAAAAAAAAAAAAAAGGAATTCCATAATTGCAGCTTCTCTCTAGACAACATGCCCCAAAACTCTTTGATGACAATTGTCAGATCCCTTTTGACAAGTATTTTGGGAAAGTCTGGGAGAAGAAAGGTGTTGAAATACGGAAAGGAAAGAAGAATGAGTAAGAGCTTTCACTTTCAGTGCAGTCATTAAATAAGATTTTCACTGAAAATGCATTAGATTACATACACGGGTAATCTAATGCCTTACCTGAAATGCTTGGGACCAGAACTCTTTCAGAATTTTGGAATCTTGGTATAGACTTTATCAGTTGTGTGGCCCTAATCCAAAGTCATAAATACCCCAAAACATTTTGAATTCTGGAGTATTTTGGATTTCAAATTAAGGATACTCAACCTGTAGATTAATGTCCTACAGTATCCCATCAAAAGATAAACAGAATTCTTTTCAATTCAATGTCTGTTAAAGACCTCACCCATAAAATAGACTAAAAAATATCCATGAAAGGCATACAGATGGAAGAGGTCCTAAGATATCTGCATGTCAAATGCCCAGATTTGAATCATCAGGGCCTGATGGAATGCCGCTTGACTAGCTGGTTGCAAAGACAGGAAGGCTTAATCCAAAGGTTAAGGATCTTTGTTGATACTTCTTATGCATCTCAGTGCATGAGCAGGAAAGGTTTAAAAACTGAATACAGCAGTTGGAAAACTTTTCAAGACTTACAAACATGTAAAAAGGGTTTTACACTGTAATCTCACACAGACTCAGTGAACAACTTTTGAATACCACACAGTGTGCTAACCATGTGAAAGCATTGGTACTAAATGGCTATGTGGCAAATTCTAAGCTTCCATTAGGAAACACACAACACTGTGACTCAACAGACTAAAACAAGTTCTCATCAGTGTTGTGTATTAAAGAGTCTAACTAACTAGGAAGCAAAAATATATCTACATATATGTATATATCATGTGGTTGGGACACTTACTCTTTGCACCTTAGGCTTATTTTTAGGTACTAAGTGTATGACATCATCTCTTAAGTCTAGGAATGTTGGATCCTCAAAGGATTATAACGCTTCCATGATATCTAAAATACACTGAAAAAAGCAATGCTTACAAAAAAAGGAGACTTCAAAAATCAGAAAGGATGTATCTTAACAAAGTATCTTCCCGGGTGAACTATGCAGGGAAATCTGTGAAAATGATTGTCTACTTTTGGTTTTTCAATTTCCTCCCCCTCCATACACACACTGTTCCGTTTGATACTCACCCTTATCACAGGCAATGTGCAAGGCAGTTGAGCTTGGAAAGTTACGCAAGCCCTGAGCAACTAAGGGCTAAGAAACAAGAACCCAGGCCTCCGACTCTCCCTCAGTTCTGCCACCAGCGATTCAGAATATAAAAACAACCCCCACATCGCGTAAAGTTGGCTGCGGATCCCTCAACTAATGAGAGGTAGTTTTGTGAGCGATGCAAACCGTACAGCCAGCCTATGGTTAAAAGAGTGGGCAAGAAACACAAACTTCTCCAGAGTGACACAGTGTGAATATTGATGGAATTCCTGAGCAGCTGTAAGGAAATTCCAAAACAGAGCCAAAAGACAGAGTGTTTTCCAAGGTCCTGATAAAATTTAAATCTTCTCAACTGGAAGCAGTTAACGCAAGTTCTAAATAGTGCACCAGGAGAGCCCCCCCACCCCGGCGCGCCCCAAGAGGTGAGGCATTGCACCTCCTTCAGACCAACAGCTCTTGGGCAGGTCGCTTTCCCTCTCAAACCCCAGTGCTCTCCGAGGTTGCGCGGGGGACTGGTATTTCTAATGGCAGACATTTCACAGCTTGCTTGCAAGAACAGGTCCCTAGAAGCCCGAGAGACACGCTCCGCGGGAACCAGGCAAAGGCGAGCGCTGCGCGCGCTCCTGCGAGGCTGCAGGGTCGAGCGCGCAGGTGAGGGGCGCCCCTGGCCGCTGCCTCTCTCCGGGGCCCGGTGCTGACCGCGCGCAGGGCTCGGCGCCGCCCTCCGTCCCCGCCCTCCCTGGCGCAGCACCGGCCGCGGACCTACCAGCGAGAGCACTTTATAGGTGTTGGGGTCTTTGGCAGGGCGGGCGCCCGCCGCCTTCTCCAGCGGCTCCTCCCCCAGGTCCATGGGCGCCAGCAAGGACGCGGCTGCCTGCGGGTCCCCGGGCGCCTCGGAGGCTTGGCCGTGGCTCGGGTCGCGGCCGTTCCCCGCCAGGCCCTCCGGGGGGCCGCGCCCGCCCTTGCCGCCGCCTTGGCTCCCGCCCCCAGCGCAGCCGTCCCGCTCCATGGTGGCCCCGGGCGCTCCGGCCCCGCCGCCCCACAGCGCCTTTAATAGGCCCTGCGCCGGCCCCGCCCCGGCTGGCCGCGCCGCCCCTCGCGGTCAGACCCTGGGCTCCTGTCCCTCCGCCCAGCGCGCCCGGTGAGGGGAGAGCCGCTCAACGCCCCGGATTATTTGGCTTCCTGTCTGATTTGGGGCCCTCCGCGCGCCGGTTATTTTGGGTGCTTGGCGTGGGCGCGCCTTGAACTCGCCTCAGCCTTCTTCCCTCCCGCGCCCCGGGCGGCCGGCCGGACCCTCGCCGGGATCGCCCTGAGCGGCCTGGCGGCGCTGGCTGCGCCCGGCCGGCTGGCCGGCCAAGGGCAGGATGAGATCACGGGGCTCCAAAATAGAGCGGGGAGGAGCAGGAGAAGGATGCGGCTGCCCAGGCGGTGCCCGCGGCGCAAAGGCGGGAGAAGGGGCACGGCGAGGGCGGCGCGTTTGCGCGCGGGGATGCCGGCGGCCGCGGTGGAGCAGCTCCTACGAGCAATCGCAGAGTTACGCGCCCTCCTTCCACTCGCGAAGCCACAGAGAGAGTCCTAAAAGATGCGGGCTTACACACACGATTTCGTTCTGCACGGTTTTGGGTGGGTTTCTGGGATTTTGCCGCTGCCGCTGTTCGCATAGACCTAGTCGCCTTTTAGACTTTCCATATGGACAGTCCCAGCCGCCCCTGAGGTTACCTCTGGCACCTGGTTTGAACGTGGAATTTTAACGCCATCTGAAACACGTCGATAAGCCTTGTTTTGGGAACCTTGATCTGGACAGTAGGCGGCCACTCTTGGTGGGGTTTGTTCCAGTTTTGATTTCGACCGCGTGTACATTTCCTTGCTCATCAGTTAGCAAGACCGCAAATGTGCATGAGGCGCCTCTTGCCTGTCAACAGCAAACCAGTGCCAATGCTTCCAGGTAAGTGGGCTCACTTCAGGGACCAAGTCAAACAGTCCACAGACAATTCACTTTTAGTTCATTTAGGTTACACAAATATATGCAGAGACACAAATATATTCCAATTTTCAAATATGAGAATGTGTGTTTAGCCAATATCAAGTGACTGTTGTCCCCTGGAAAATAGTGAACTTGGGATGCTTCCCATCTATCCTGATTCATTCATTCATAAAGCCTGTGGTTCAGTCTCTTGATCTCCAGCTTTGCAAACTGGATCAAAAGTGAGGGACGGGAGTTGTGGTACAGTGGTTAGGAGTGTCTGGGTTCAACTCCTGAATCCAGGTTCGATCCAGCTTCCTGTTACTGCACACACTGGGCGGGGGCAGGTGATGGCTCAAGTGCTTGAGTCCCTGCCATCCACGTGGAAGACCCTGATTGAGTTCCTGGCTGCTGACTTTGACCTCCCAAGTTGTTGCAGACATTTGGGGAGTGAGGAGCAGAGGAAAGATCTCTCTGTCTGTCTCACTCACTCTGGGTGTGGGGTGTAGTTGTCGGTGTGTGTGTGTGTCTGTCACTCTGCCTTTCAAATAAATAAAATTTAAAAGACCTTAAACCCATCTGGCCTTGCCTTTAAAAAAAATAATGTCCATGTCTTGGTTTTAAAATGAATCAAAATAGATCTTTCCCTCAAGTGGTTCTGACTCTGGGAGCAGGGAGAAGAACCAACAGATAAAAAAAGGAAAGTCTTAAACACATAACAATGCCATGCATCCAATATTCTGAGAGCTTTGGAGAAAGGATTCTTGCACTGGAAAAAGCTGAGTCCATCCCTCAAAGTATTATTAAACCTCTTCAAGTTTCCTTTGGGTCAGCTAACAAATGATCCAACAGAAACAGGTTTTCATTATTTCGAAGTCACACATTTTTTTACCCCAAAATTGGCTCCAAATTTTCTTTTAACTATTTCCAGAAATCAGATTCAAGGACAAAGACTTATTCCACTGAGACTTGTCAAAAACAGTGTCAAAACTTCTAAAACAACTCGGAAGAGCCTTTCCAAAGTGGCTTTGAACCTGACAAAACAAATGGACTTTCATGTACTCTCCTCATCCCAAGGCAACGTGTGACCTTAAATGTCAGCCTTTGGAAATGGCAGGGCAGTCTGCAGGGTCATAAACATCCCAACATCTGTGGAGCAGCGGGAACCCTAAATGAGTGAGGCAGCCCCTGTGCACATGGCTAGAAGTGGACTCTGTCTGTCCTTGTTAAGGAAGGATGCCAGATTCACTTAGCAGGATTGTGGGGCTCAGAGTGGCAGACTTCTTAAGAGAAGCAGGGAATTTGAACGTTTGTGTAAATTCTCCAGGTTACAAAACGCTGTCTATAAAATTCAGAAAAACAATTTTTTCAACAATTCAAAGGCCAAACAAAATGGAACACATCTACAGGGTGGATCTGGCACACAGGCCACCAGGATGTGGCCTCTTCACGATGTTCATAACTCGGCCACACCAGTTGCCATTTTTATGCCTACTTATAAAAACCGAATTACAATTCTAAAATCAGAGGAATCAAAACAGGTCAAGTATGTCCCTTCTATTGTTTATGTAAAGACATTACAACGCCTCTAATGAAGTCTTGCCTCAGTCTTATGTAATTTTTTTAAAGATTGATTTTATTTATTTGAAAGTTACGGAGAGAGAGAAAGAGAGGTCTTCCATCTGCTGGTTCCCTCCCCAAATGGCCGCAACAGCTGAGCTGAGCTGAGCTAATCTGAAGCCAGGAGACAAGAGCTTCTTCTGGGTCTGTTAGACAGGAAGTTAGAAATCAGCCTATGTGTGTGTGTGTGTGAGAAGGGCCTAAAGCCCAGCACCTGCTGTGGAAGCTCTATTATCCCAGTATTTTCACTTCAAAGTCCTGCTCAGACCCTGATAACCTTCCAGATGGTCCCAGGCCTTCCCCCAAGGAAAGCGCCCAGGAGAATTTTCTCTCAGGAGCATATGGGTTACCTGACCTGATAACATGGCACAACAACACCTACACAGATGCCTTAAGGGAAACACCTGTGCTCTGCCCAGCACTAGCAAATCTGAGGAGGAATTTGCTCATTTTCACCAAACGCTTCTGCCAGGACTCCCCATCCTTTGTCCTGGAGGAGAGGGGGAGGCGGGTAAAGAGACGCCCCTTAAAAACCGGGAGTCCAAGCAAAGGCTGCACTCAGCTCTCTGCTGTCTGCTGAGCTGCCTGCCAGGCCTGCCCAGGAGTATTCTCTCCATTCAACCACGTATCTCGCTCTCCCCAAGTCCCAGTGACTGGGCACTGTAGCTGTCCCTTCATTCTGACGGATGCCCTATCCCCCATAAAACCTTATTACTTCACTCTCTGTCTCAAGCCTGAATTCTTTCTTGTGTCAAGAAAAGAACCCCACAGCTTCCGGTGACAGGTCTCCCGTGAGCGTGAAGGGGCCAAGCGCTTGGGCCCTCCTTGGGCCATCCTCCACTGCTTTCCCAGGGCATTAGCAGGGCAGGGAACTGGACTGCAAGTGGAGCAGCTGGGTCTCCAGCAGGCACCCATATGGGATACTAGTGCTGCAGGCCAGGACTGTAAGCCACTTGGTCACAGTGCCAGCCCCCAGTGGTGAAGTAGGCAGACAAACAGGTTCAAATCGCTTAGGTTTGTGAGCTGGAAGACCACGCCTTCTCCACGCCCCTGTGTGACCTCACGCCCTACCTGATACCTTCACCACGCTCCTGTGTGGCCTCATCCCTCTACCTGGCCACACCTGGGTCCCCACCAGCCAATCAGGTTCATTAACCACTCTCCTTTGGAAGTGGGTTAAAAACCTGGAACATGGTGTGTCCTGGGCCCTTCTCTTTCCCCTGGCCTCTTGCCAGGAGGGGGCTTGTTGTAGCCTTGCACCTCCAGGGTGCATGGCCTTCAGGCCACCCGCCCTAGGCTTCCTGGCCTAGATGCTCCTCCTCCTGGTGCTCGGTATAAACCCAGATTTACCTCTCTCTCTTAATAAAGCCCTCACTCTCCTATGCATCTTTCGCACTAAATAAAAGCTTAAAATGTACCATGCTGCCTCATTTATCTGTGCCAGTATTTAGAATTCTTCTCTAAATATTAGGCAAGAACCCTCTGGGGCTTATTAATATTGGGAATTTATTAGTAAGCATATGGTGAAATCGTATGGCACCCCAAATTCCGGTAGCATATGTGGCACCCCAGATAGCACTTCTGGGGAACTTTAAGGACCCACATTTTGGTGTAAATTTTAGGGGGTCATCTCCAATTTCAGTGGTACTAAGGAGAATGATGAATGCGACAGCTCTAATCTGTCTACTTGACTGATTGAGGATGCTAACCTAGTGCAGCAGTAAAGATGACAGTTTACCATTTTATAAATTCCTTGACTTTTATCTTAACAATAAATATTTAAGCACTTCTCACTTAGTACCAGAAACAAATGGTAATAATGCCAAAACACCAAGCAAAACCTATTTGTCTATGTTGGAAGTACAACTTCTCAAAGTTGAGAAATGACTCTTCTCAACTCTTCAAAAATGAAATGTGCTGGAGAGTCATTATTTGAGTGGCTGCTACAGAGCGTTCCAGCTTTCTCTTATTCACCGGTAAAACTCCAAAGACATGCAGCCGCAACTGAGAAGGGAAAAGGCACACAGCCCTTTCAGCTTGATGAGGCCTAGAAAAAGAACAATTTCCCCATGGCATTAATCAATTTTAAGATTTAATGACTGGGGCCCACTCCATGGCGTAGCAGGTAAAGCCTCCATCTGCAGTTCTGGCATCCCATTTGGGCGCCAGTTCAAGTCCCAGCTGCTCCACTTCTAATCCAGATCTCTGCTATGGCCTGGGAAAGCAGAAGATGACCCAAGTCCTTGGGCCCCTGCACCCATGTGGGAAACCCAGCAGAAGCTCCTGGCTCCTGGCTCCTGGCTTCAGATCAGCTGAGCTCTGGCCGTTGTAGTCATTTGGGGAGTAAACCAGGAGAAGACCTCTCTCTGTGCCTCTCCTCTCTCTTTTTTTTTTTCAGCGAACATGTCTGAATGTATTCACAGCCACATACACTTTTTAATGGGCAGAGAGAAGGGGTGTAATCTAACTTTCAAATAAATAAATCTTTAAAAAATAAATTTACAATGATTTTATTTTTGCATAAATTACACATGACTTACAATTCCTGGGAAGGTTCAGAGCCGCCTGGATGTGCTTCCACAAAGGGGTCGGAAGGAGCACCTACTTCCCTGAGGAGGAGAGATGCCAATAGGGATCAGTAGGACACAACGTAAGCGAAGAGGAGCTAGCGTGTATGATGCAACTGAGAATCACAGAAAGTGCAAACATTTAAAATGCACACCCCATCTAAGGAAGTGGCCACCTAGTTCTTCAGGTTTTGCTGTACACAGTCTGCTGCCACTGCCCATATTGTATCCCACATCTCTATTTCTTTTTTTTTTTCCCTACACTTCTATCTCTAACAAAACCTAAGTTTCCGGATAAATGTAATTGTAATAGCTTTATTATAATATAATTTGCATATTATAAAATTTACCCAGCATAATTTTACTGTTCAACAATTAGCAACTTATGCAGTTGTACATCTGTTTATACAATTCAGTTTTGGAACACTTCCACTGAGTCAAGAAGTTTCCTGCTGCACTTTTGCAGTTCAAAACTGCTCTCATTCCAGCTCCAAACAAAGACTGCTTTGCTTTCTGGATATAGCTTTGCCTTTCCTAAGAAATTCTAATAAATTATATGTTACAATAAGTCCTTTGTGTCTGGCTTCTCACACTTGGCACGGTATTTAGATGTTCATATGTGATGATGAATGGTTCAGTGATGCCTTTTTATTACTGAGTAGTATTCCATTCTATGGCTTTGTCACATTTTGTTTATCTTTTAACCAATTACTGAACATTAGGATTGTTTCCATTTTGAATTAGTATGAATAATGTCGCTATGAACATTCACATGCATGTCTTCATGAGCCCATATTTTCATTTCCCTTGAATAGATACATGGCAGTGGAATTGCTAGATCTGGTGGAAATTATAAATATTTAAGTTTTTTGGGAAATTGCTTACCCAAGAGGCTGTACTATTGCACATGTAAAGGGTCTGTCCTCTCCAACACTTACTGGTCTCAGCATGGAAATGCATGAGGAGTCCACCTACTTTTAAACACTTACTCGTTGCGGTGTTATTGTCTTTGTTTTTGTATTTTGAAAATAGCTATTTGAATGGAGTGTTTGATGGTATCTCAAAGTGGCTTTAATTTAAATTTCTCTAATGACAAATTATGTTGAAAATCTTTTCATATGATTATTTGCCATTCATATGTCTTCTTGGGTGAGATGTCTACTCAAATCTTTGGCTTATTTTTATTTGTCATCTAATTATTAACTTATGAGTTCTTTATGTATTCTACACACAAGTCTTTTACTATATATATGATTTGCAAATATTTTAAGTCTGTGGCTTTTTCTTTTCTTAATGGTATCTTTTAAAGAATAAACATTTTTATTCTGATAGAATCTGATTTATCAACATTTTATGGAATATGATTTTGGTAGTATATCTAGAAAATCTTTGCCTCATTCAAAATCACAAGATTTCTCCCTGCATTTTTTCCTAGAAGTTGGTAGTTTTGGCCTTTATTTGGATAGAGAATTCACTCCCAGTTAATTATTGTCTACTGTGTCAGACAGGTTCTAAATTCATCCTTCTATACATGAATGGCCAATTGTTCAAGATTATGTTTTTTTTACATTGAATTACTTTGGCACCTTGTCAAAAACCAGTTCACCATGCTGGGGGGTTATCTCTCTTGGGAACAATCTTTGGCCAATATACCCTCAACCACCATATGGTCGCTCCAGCGCCTGGTAAGCACCATCCTATTCTACTTCTAAGAGTTCCACAAATAAGAGAGATAATATGGTATTTGTCTTTCCACGTCTGGCTTATTTCACTTATATTATTACCAGACACTATTCCATTTCATTAATTTCTGTATATATCTTTATGCATATATCATTTTTCCTGATTACTGTAGCTTTACATTAATTTTTGAAATCAACTTGCATAGAGCTTCCAACTTTTTTTTCCTTTTCAAAACTGCTTTAGCTTATTATAGGCCCTTTGTATTTCCATGTAATATTATAATTATCATGCCAATTTCTCTTTTTAAAATGTCTACATATTTTGATAGGATTGTGCTTACTCTATGAATCAAACTGAAGAGGATTGCCACCTTAATATTTAGTCTTCTAATCTATGAACAAGGCATGTTACTATTTGGACCACCTTTAACTTTTCTCAGCAGTACACTATAGTTCTCATTATAGAAGTTTTCATTTCTTTTGACAAATTTGTTTCTTAACATTTTATATCTTTTAAAGGATTTATTTATTTATTTATTTGAAAGGGAGAGCAACACAAAGAGGAAGGGGGAGGAGAGGGAAAGAAGGGGAGAGAGAGAGAGGGAGAGAGAGAGAGAATCATCAATCATTTTCTAATTTTTTTTTTTTTTTTTTTTGACAGGCAGAGTGGACAGTGAGAGAGAGACAGAGAGAAAGGTCTTCCTTTGCCTTTGGTTCGCCCTCCAATGGCCGCCACAGCCGGCGCGCTGCGGCCAGCGTATCGCGCTACTCCGAAGGCAGGAGCCAGGTGCTTCTCCTGGTCTCCCATGGGGTGCAGGGCCCAAGCACTTGGGCCATCCTCCACTGCACTCCCTGGCCACAGCAGAGAGCTGGCCTGGAAGAGGGGCAACCAGGACAGAATCCGATGCCCCGACCGGGACTAGAACCCGGTGTGCTGGCGCCGCAAGGCGCATCAATCATTTTCTGATTCATTCTCCAGATGGCTGCAACAGCCAGATCTGGGACAGACAGAAGTCAACTAAACTATGTACATTTTGGTTTATACCCATGGTTACTGACTCATGAACTTCCTCCCCAAGGCAGGCCATCAAAACTCAGAGAGCAGGTCATCAGACCCCCTTTACTACAGAAGAGCTCTGCGGGGGAATCTGGATGAATAGACAGATCTCGCTGGGTTTCTCCCATCTATTCTACTAGCAACAAATCCTATGCAATGAAGTCTCCATAAAAACCCAAACGGACAGGTTACATAGAGCTTCCAGGTAGCTGAACATATGGAGGTTCCTGGAGAGCACTCCTCTCAGAAAGGACATGGAAGTTTCACGCTCCTTCTCCCATGCCTTGCCCTTTGCATTTCTTAATCTGTATCCTTAGTAATAGCTTCTATATTAAAGCAGTAAACACATCTTCCCGAGGTTTGTGAGCCACTTGGGCAAATTAATCAAACCAAGGGGGTTGTATGAACCTCCATTTTAGAGCCAGTAGATCAGAAGTGCGGGTAAAGCTGGAGGCTTACAACTTGGCACTTAAAAGGGGCTACAGTCTTGGGGCCTGAGTCCCCAGTCTGTGGGATCTGATGCTAGTTCCAGATAGACAGTGTCAGGAATGAATTGAGTTGGGGCTGTTCAGCTGGTGCCCTCTGCTGCAGAACTGATTGCCTACTTACCTCCAGAGGGGAAGAAATCCCTATGCCCAAGTTCCAGGACTCTTGTGTGTTGGTCGCTGTATATGAGAATTAAAGAAAAACAGCTTGCTTTTTTAACACACAGACCAAGATACAACAATACAATTAGCTCTTGTATATTTATCTTATTTCCTATGATCTTGCTGAACTTGTTGATTATTCTAATAATTTGATTTGGTTTGGTAGATTCCTTAGAATTTCTTAAATATGTACAAAGTCAAGTTATTTTCAAATAGTGACAAATTTATTTTTACCTTTATAATCTACA
Source organism: Oryctolagus cuniculus (assembly GCF_051225735.1). Taxonomy (NCBI): domain Eukaryota; kingdom Metazoa; phylum Chordata; class Mammalia; order Lagomorpha; family Leporidae; genus Oryctolagus; species Oryctolagus cuniculus. The sequence goes on from NC_142871.1 coordinate 37,144,395, forward strand.
TTTCCTTATTCCTTAATTTTCTTTTTATTATAATACCTACTTGCCTGTGATATCACTTGTAAGTATTGAACACATAAAATTAGTTGAAAATGTGGTTTCTTTTGTGTAGTATTGGTATTAGGTCTTTCTTACAATGTTTATTACAATTCTGCAGATGAAACTACCTGAGACTCTAGTGTCCAGGTGCTTATTGGTAGAGGTTGGACATGGCTCTCATGAAGTGTGGGGTAGGCATTGCACTGCCTTGCCTTTCTTCAAGTCCTTTACATTCTTGCTGATCTGTGTGGCCAGTGTCTGGTCTGATATGGTCATTGGGCACTTTTCCCTTGTGTCTTCTGAGGTGCTGCAGGTAAATTGCTCATTTGTTTTCCTGGCTTCCTTAAGCCTCAGGTATACATTTTGACTCCTTAAACTCTACTAAGTTCATTGTAGAACATCAGACACTTATGCATCTGTCATTTCCTACATCCAAACATGGTGTAAACTCGTTATATTGGGCTCTCTTAATCAGGGTCACTTTGTATTTAACTATGAGGTCCGCAGTATTACTCCATTGGTTATCAACTCAAGTACTTTCTACAGCTCCAATAGTGAAGACTATTGCTTTGGTAGGTAATAAAAATTCTCCTTTTTAGATGAAAGTTGACAATATTTTTTTAACTTTGTATATTTGGCAAAAATAACTCCAAACCTCCCTTCTCTTATCTTCCTTCCCTTGCTCCAAGATAGGTGGATTCAGCTCAGACACATTGGAAAACGAAAAGGAAATCTCATCATTCTTTTCAAATGTTACCCACTTATGTCCTTGAAAGTATATAAATACATTATATATATATATATGTGTGTGTGTGTGTGTGTGTGTATAAATCCTACATTTTAAAATTCTTCAGCTGGGACATCCAGAGGACCAAGACTTAGGAAAGTATACAACTGGCCCTCTCACCCAGCTGAGAGAACAGCTGTGGCAAAGATGCCACAGTTGCAGTATAGTCTGAAACTTTGAGATATGGGGAACAGCATGGTAGCTGTGAAGCCCAAAAAAAATAAAATGTGTTCTTCACTATGCTGATGACATTATCCAGGGCATCAAACATGGAGATCTGTTCTACTATAAGTTTTGCTATTTCTCATAATACAAAAAATAGGAAGAAAAAAAAAAGCTACACACCTCTATACCTTATGCCATCAGAAACCAAAACATTGGAAAAGCTGATTTTTCAGAAGGAGATAGCACTCTCACATTTTATTTTAAAATAAACCTCTAAAAGGTAAAAATTTAAACATGTACACAAAAAACTATGAATGCATATTAAGAGAATATGGGCGACTGTCAAAAATTATCTCATAGCTCCTAGTGCTTTTAACAAATACCTATTGACAGAATGAATGAATGTGAGAAGTAATGTATTATATTTTTAATACGTAATTCAAAAAAATACATCATAAGTTAAACTAATGTTAAAGTAAATTTTTAAACTTTGTTTTGACAGGCAGTTAGAGAGAGACAGAAAGAAAAGTCCTCCCTCCATTGGCTCACCCCCCAAATGGCTGCTATGGCAGGCGCGCTGCGCCAATCCGAAGCCAGGAGCCAGGTGCTTCCTCCAGGTCTCCCATGCAGGTGCAGGGCCCAAGCACTTGAGCCATCCTACACTGCACTCCCGGGCCTCAGCAGAGAGCTGGATGGGAAGAGGAGCAAAAATGTGACGATTAAAAAATGTTAGAATTGCCTCTTAGCAGAAATAGAAAGCACATGATCAAGAAAATAGTCAAAGCAATAATCTCACTAATAATAAGAGAATCGCCAATGAAAGGAACACGTTCAGGGATGACAGGGTGATGGTTCTACAGATAAAGATTTAAGCCGGCGCCGCGGCTCACTAGGCTAATCCTCCGCCTTGCGGCGCCGGCACACCGGGTTCTAGTCCCAGTCGGGGCGCCAGATTCTGTCCCGGTTGCCCCTCTTCCAGGCCAGCTCTCTGCTGTGGCCAGGGAGTGCAGTGGAGGATGGCCCAGGTGCTTGGGCCCTGCACCCCATGGGAGACCAGGAAAAGCACCTGGCTCCTGGCTTCTGCCATCGGATCAGTGCGGTGCGCAGGCCACACGGCCGCGCCGGCCATTGGAGGGTGAACCAACGGCAAAAGGAAGACCTTTCTCTCTGCCTCTCTCTCTCACTGTCCACTCTGCCTGTCAAAAAAAAAAAAATTAAAAAAAAAAGATTTATAAATGTTGTCCTTATCTTAAAGAAGCTAAAGGAAAATATTACCATGCTGAAGAGGGTAATCGAAGGTGCAAAAAGGATAATGTAATTTCTAGAGATGAAAAATATAATATCTGAAAAGAAAAACACATTGGATGGGTTTAAGAATACTTTAGAGGCCAGTGTTGTGGCATAGCAGTGAAGCCACTGCCTGCAAACCCTGCATCCCATGTGGGCCCAGGTTCACATCCTGCCTGCTCTGCTTCCTATCCAGCTCCCTGCTGATGGCCTGGGAAAAGCAGCAGAAGATTGCCCAAGTGTTGGGAGACCTGGATGAAGCTCCCAGCTCCTGGCTTTGGTCTGGCCCAGCCCTGGCCATTGCAGTAATCTGAAGAATAAACTAGCAGATGGAAGATCTCTATCTTTCCCTCTTTCTCTCTTTAACTCTCACTGTCTTTAAAAAAAAAAAATATTTATTTATTTGAAAGTCAGAGTTATACAGAGAGAAGGAGAGGCAGAGAGAAAGAGAGAGGGGGAGAGAGGTCTTCCACCCGCTGGTTCACACCCCAGATGGCCGCAACAGCCGGAGTTGTGCTGATCCGAAGCCAGGAGCCAGGAGCTTCTTCCGGGTCTCCCACACAGGTGCAGGGGCCTAAGGACTTGGGCCACCTTCCACTGCTTTCCCAGTCCATAGCAGAGAGCTGGATTGGAAGTGGATCAGCCGGGACTTGAACCGGCGCCCATATGGGATGCCGGCGCTGCAGGCTATCGCTTTACTTGCTACATCACAGCGCCAACCCAACCCTCACTTTCAAATAAACAAATAAATCTTTTTTTTTAATAAAAAGAATACATTAGAAATAGCAGACAGCTGAAAGCAGTAAAATTAAATACACAACAATAGACCCATCCAAAATAAGTGCACAGAGGAGGGGAAATGAATAAAAAGAAATTAACAAAAAAAATCAAAGATGTGAGTGACATATAATTAACATATGTATTAGAATTTCAGAAAAACATGAATAAATAATAACAAAATTATTTGATTTTGAAAAAAATTAACTTTCAAATAAATGCACTAATCTTTTAAAAATTATGTCATGCAAACACTAATATGATGAAAGCAGTTTTTTTTTAGAAAAACAGAACTTACCATGGCTAAAAGCTATTTAATTTTAAAATAGAAGCCAATTCCTCAAGAGAATATGATATAAAATGTGAATGTACCTAACAACATAGTACATAAAACAAAACCGTTTAGAACTGAAAGAAGTAGACAAATCTGCAATAATACTTGACCATTTCAATAGTCCCTTGTTAGTAATGTCAGAACAAATGCACAATAAGCAAGGATGTAGAAGAACTGAATAGCCAATAGCAACCAAGTTGATGTAGGTGCCATGTATCAACTTCACTCCACAGCTACATACACATTCTTTTCATGTCCATAGGCACATAAAATATAGATACTAAAATTAACCTCAATAAGGTTAAGAGAATTGAGATCATACAAAACATGTTCCCTAAATAGATGTAAGCTAAAAATGAGAGAAAAAAACCTCAGATATTTGAAAATTGAATAGCCTGAACATATACATTAGAAAAGAAAGAAGTCTCAAATGAACCATCTAGAGATTAATGAATTAAATTCTGATTATCAGAGAGAAAAAATAATAAAGAGAAGAAAAGAAAGTAATGAAATTAGAGTCCAGCATTGTGGCATTGTGGGTTAGGCCTCCACCTAAAACATTAGCATCCCATATGAGCACTGGCCAGAGTTCTGTATCTCCACTTCTGATCCAGCTCTCTGCTAATGCACCTGGAAAAGCAGTAGAAGATGGCCCAAATACTTGGTTCCCTTCTACCTGGAAAAGCAGTAGAAGATGGCCCAAATACTTGGTTCCCTTCTACCCATGTTGGAGTTTGGAGTTCCGGGCTCCTGGGGAGTTAACCAGAAGATGGAAGATCCATCTCTATCTCTCTCTCCCCCCAACTCTGTAACTGTGCCTTATTAAATATATAATTCTTTTATTAAAAAAGAAACTAATGAAATTGAACACAGAAATAAGACATAAAGAAAATCAATGGAATTGAAAGGCATTTTGGGGGCCAATGCCAAGGCATAGCAGGTAAAGCCAGCATCCTATATGGGCACCAGTTCAAGACCTGGATGCTCCATTTCCAATCTAGCTCTCTGCTATGGCCTGGGAAAGCAGTAGATGGCCCAAGTTCTTGGGCCCCAGTACCTGCGTGGGAGACCCGGAAGAAGCTCCTGGCTGCTGGCTTCAGATTGGCACAGCTCTGGCCGTTGCAGCCAATTGGGGAGTGAAGCAGTTGTGAGGGCCTCTCTCTCTTTCTCTACCTCTCTTCTCTCTGTGTGATTCTGACTTTCAAATAAATAAATAAATCTTTAAAAAAAAAAAAAAGTAGCTTCGGGCATTTGAGGAATAAATTGGCAGATGGACAAATCTCTCTATCTGACTCTGTCTGTCTCTCTGCCCTTCAAATAAGCACATAAAATGTATAAAGAAGCAGAGTGGAGCCAGCACTGTGGCATAGTAGGTTAAGCTTCTGCCTGCAGTGCCAGCATCCCATATGGGCGCTGGTTCATGTCCTGGCTGCTTCTCTTCCGATCCAGCTCTCTGCTGATAGCCTGGGAAAGCAGTGGAAGATGGCCCAAGTGCTCGAGCCTCTGCACCTATGTAGGAGACCCAGAAGAAGCTCCTGGCCCCTGGCTTTGGATCAGCCCAGATCCGACCATTGCAGCTGTTTGGGGGAGTGAACCAGTGGATGGAAGACACCTCTCTCTCTCTCTCTCTCTCTCTCTCTCTCTGTTTCTCTTTATGTCTGTAACTCTGCCTCCCAAGTAAATAAATAAATCAAAATCTTAAAAAAAAGAAGAAGAAGAAACAGAGGGTCAGATTTTCTTTCTAACTGGTGATTCTCTTCCTCTTTATCCGTTGAGAATTGGAGGCTTATTCTGTGGAGAAACTAAAACAGAGTCTCTGAACTCTAGGACTCTACAACAGAGTCAAGGAGTTACCATGTGAACAAAGCTCACTAATTACCATACAGTTACCAAAATAATATGTGAGATGGATTTCAAGCACTCATAGTGAATGCTAATACACCTGTCCTTCGAACACTTTTTGTTGGTTATGTACTGTATGCCAAGGACTGCATTAGAAACACTGGAGATTAAAAAAAAAAAAGCCCATTTTCATAAGAAATGTTTAGCCTTGGGGAAGACAAATAGAAAAACAGACAAGATAGGCAGATAGACAGGCGAGTGAGTACCATGTATGTGTTGGGAGCCCAGAGGAAAGGTGTCACTACCAAATTGAAGGTGATAATGCTATTTATAATCATTGTTTACATCTGTAGTCTGCCTTAGAAACCTATTCCCCTGACAGCCACTAGCAGGAGCAGCCCCTAAAATCATGATTGACTTGAACATAGAGGTGCGTCACATAAATCCAGCCAATCCACTGATTCAGCTGTGACTGAGATTTTCCGTGCTGGAGTTGTGAGGTTTTTTGTTGCCTGAGAATTTTGTCCCAGTTGTAGCTGGAAGGTCATGAGAATCATGTTGATAAAGGGGTAGATGGAGACCATGTCTGGCTGTGTGCAAGATGACTCATCAGAAAAATCTGTTAAAACAGGAGGGGAAGCATGGAGTAGACACTGGGAAAAAAGAGAGGAGAGAACATGAAATGGACTGATTTTGTGCCCTAGCCCAAGCTCTCTCTCTCAGTTCTACTTTGTTTATTGTCTTTGGATGTTACCTGTTTCTCTACATTTGTTTTAATTTGAAAGATAGAGATCTCCTAAATACAGATTCACTCACCAAATACCCACAACATGCTAGATCACAGCCAAAGCCAGCAACCAGGAAATCAATTCAAGTGTCCTATGTGGATAGCAGGGACTCAAGTACTAGCACCATCACCTGCTACCTCCATGGGTTTGCATTAGCAGGAAACAGGAGTCAGGAGATGGAAGTGGGTACCAAAACCCAGGCCCTCTGATACGGGATACAAGCATCGAAATCACTAGGTCAGACACCCACCCTATTTCACTATCCTTAAAACAATGTCTTTCTTTTCTGCCGTTGTTTAATCTTACACTGACTTCTTTTGTTACATGCAAAAACAATATTGACAGGCATGGTAAGTCACAGAAAACTTCCTGAAGAAAATGATGTCTGAACAAATCCTGAAAGACCAACAAGAATTAGGCAAAGAATGAGATGGAGGATGGTGTTCCATGCTGAAGGAGCAGCATACACAGAGACTTACAACTCCTTCTATGAGCTGCAATGCAGCTGGTTAGGTAAGGCTGGAGCCCAATCAGCCGGACAGAGAGACCAGAGACATGCATTTCGCATCTAGGCACTGAATGAATAGGTGACTCGGGAACTCTAAGACCAATCATATCCTGAAAAATTATTTTCTACAACTAAAATAAGAGATAAATGAAATTACTTGAGTTTGACAAGCCTGTTAAGAGACAGGGTGAGTTATGATGTTCTGGTCCAAGAGAAAGAATTGCAGGAGTATTGCTATGTGTAATATTATCTGTCATTTTATTAAGTGTCCCCTTGTGCTAGTCATGGTGCTTGAGACTTTAGTCACTCATCCATTTTTCATCTCTTTTTCATTCAATTATTTTTGAAATATTTATTGAGCCCTTACTATGAGCCAAGAACTCTTCTAAACTGTGTAAATCATTTAAAAAAAAAAAAAAAAAAAAACAAAACATGAACCTCCTCAGGGAGTTTAGAGTCTGGGGAAGACAGACAGATATTACATTAAATTCAGAGAAATACAAATTTTAAATTGCAGTTATCACTAGGAAGAAAAAGTAGAAATGGCTAAGAGAACATGTAACTAGAGTATTTGACCCAATCTGTGGCAGGAATCGGATGTGGTCATGGGAGTGTGCTTGAACACAGCCTTGAGGGATAAATGGGACTTAGCTGGAGAAAGCTGAGGTATGACCACAAACCAAGAAGATTTTGAAACATGGATTTTGTTTGTCATGTAAGTTCTGCATATAGGAAAAATGAAAGAAATTCCTCCTGAGTCATGGCCTTCAGACTATTCACACATCAGTTGCTAAGCCATCAAGTTAGCAGGTTCCCTTGTGTACATGAGAATGATTCAAGATCCTCCAACATTGCCAGAGATAGTTTGGGAAATCAGAGGAGAAGGAGGCATTTGAACTTTTAGCTAAGGCAATTTCAAAGGGCTGATAATGATAATATTGCTTTGAAGTGTGATTCAAGTAAGTACATTTTGAAAATAAGAAGAGAAAGTAAATTAGGTAAAACAGATTTAAATCTACTTTCAGCTATAGTTGCTCCTTTACTTACAATGGAGTGATGTCCTGATAAACTCATTGGAAGTTGAAAATATTCTATGTTGACAATGATTTTAATACAGCTAACCTACCAATCATCATAGCTTACCATAACTCACCATAAATGTGCTCAGAACATACGTATTAGTGTATAGTTAGGCAAAAATTATTTAATGGTTGTATGAGTAATGTGCAGCTTCTACTGAGTGTGTATAGCTTTTGCCTCATTGTGAAGTCAAACTATGTGGAGTCACGGTAGTTAGGGATTATCCGTGTAGTAAATGCCACATGTATATTTCAAATATCGATTTGAAAACAGTTACATTTTGGCCAGCGCCGCGGCTCACTAGGCTAATCCTCCACTTTGCGGCGCCAGCACACGGGGTTCTAGTCCTAGTCGGGGCGCCGGATTCTGCACCGGTTGCCCCTCTTCCAGGCCAGCTCTCTGCTGTGGCCAGGGAGTGCAGTGGGGGATGGCCCAAGTGCCTGGGCCCTGCACCCCATGGGAGACCGGGAGAAGCACCTGGCTCTTGCCATCGGATCAGCGCGGTGTGCTGGCCGCAACGCACCAGCCGTGGCGGCCATTGGAGGTTGAACCAATGGTAAAAGGAAGACCTTTCTCTCTGTCTCACTGTCCACTCTGCCTGTCAAAAAAATTAAAAAAAGAAAACAGTTACATTTTGTATTTTAGTCTATTTTCAAATACACATTTTGAAAACAAGAAGTCACAATAAATAAGAAAATGTGTATATCTAAAAGCCCAGTAGAATAGAAATCAAGTCATAGAATCATGTTTAGGAAGGAAGTCACTAAAGATTTTTATAAATTTTGACTTAATTCAATTAACTTGATTTAACTGTAAGTTGCAAGTGTGGTATTGTATATTATAATGGGAAATTGAATGCCTCATGTGTTTTTCTCCTCAATTATATAAACTTGCAAAAACATTTTGTAGCGATGAACACCTGGCCGATTGAATGTGACATACAGATTCCTTTTGGAAATTTTTACATTTTCCTCTGAATATAGACATGTGAACCTAATAGGTTGTAAACTATAAGATGCATCAGAATTTTTGTGAATTTTTCTATCTTTTAAAACAGGGAATGCACACTCTGTAGGTCACAATGTTAAGCCATTATCAGTCTGTCCACAAGGAAGCAATTGGGCCCCCAGCTCAGACAACCTAGGTGTCTTCCAGTTGCATCACTGTAAATACAGAGAAGTAATCACAAGCAGAGGCAAAAAAAACTTTAGATTCACACAAGGGTGCTCGTCAACGGTCAGACCCCCCAGTGCTGGCAGTGAAGCAGCTGCTGGTGAGAGACCAGTCTGGCCTGCAGCCGTGAGAGATGAAGTTGCTTTCTTGCAGCAAAGGCTGAGATCCTTGTGATGTGACTCTACTAGATCAAGAAAATAAATGATGATAAATAGTAAAATAGGGCCGGCACCGTGGCTCACTAGGCTAATCCTCCGCCTAGCAGCACTGGCACACCAGGTTCTAGTCCCGGTCGGGGCGCCGGATTCTGTCCCAGTTGCCCCTCTTCCAGGCCAGCTCTCTGCTGTGGCCCGGGAGTGCAGTGGAGGGTGGCCCAAGTGCTTGAGCCCTGCACCCCATGGGAGACCTGCAGAAACTAAGATTGAAATGCTTGCAATAATTTCACAATATTCTGTTGTACCAATGAGCCACTTTTTAAACCAATTCCCTTTGCAGTTGGTTAGTAGGTTGTTGCTAATCTTGTTACTTCAAGTAGTGTTCCAATGAGTATCTTTGCACACACAGTATGGCCCTTAAGTGTGATTACCTTTGCAAGGCCCATACCCGTGGACATGCAGGATCATCACTTTTTTAGTTTCAAAAGACCCTGGCAAACAGTCCTTTTTATAGGGTGAGTGACTCTACTCTCCACAAGCACTGCATGAGTTTCCATTCTATCTCCCAACTTTCCCATTTGCTAATAAAGGCAATCACACATTGATGCCTGCTGTATCCCATTGGCTGCTCTGAATGGCGTACTCATATTAAGTCACTTAATCACCAAAAAAAAAAAAAAAACAAAACTCTAAGACATAAAGACTATTATTATCATCACTATTTTATGGGTGAGGAAATTCAGGCGAATAGATGCTGCTAAAGTTGCCAAAATTGACACAAGTCAGCCAACAGGCTTCAGGCTCCAGGGTCTATGTTTTGTAATCCCATGTTATTCAAATTTTACTTCTACCAAACTGATGAGATAAAAGGCATATGTCATTTCAGTGCTGACATATTTCTCAGATAAGGAGTAAGATGGACATTCTTTATAAAATAATTTGTGTTTCTCTTTCTATGAATTGGCTATTCACTTCTTTTGTCCATTTTTTTTCTACTGGGTTGGTGGTCTTTTTTTTTTACACAATCAAGATGTTTTTAACTTTTCTTCTGAATTTTGCTCACAAGTGGTTTTTTCCTAAGAAGTGTACTATTATTTTTATGAAATATACTTATTGATTTTCCATTTTTAGTCTTGGATTTTATATCATACTTTAAAAAATCTTCCATATTATTTTTCCAATGTTATCCTGGGAACATTTTTGTTTAACTTCTAAATTTCACTCTTTGACATATTTGGAATTTATTTTGCTATGAGATATAAATTTTCTTTTTTACCTTTCCTTCTCTTTCTCTCTCTTCTCTCTTTCCCTCTCTCTCTCTCTCTCTCTCTCTCTCTCTTTTTCTCCCCTCCCCCCCATTACACATATATCCAGGGACTGGAAAGTTGACACTTTGTGAATCAAAAGCTGCAGATGAGCTGCACAGGAGCCAGGAATCAATCTGATGCTTGACCTGCATACACTCCTACTCTATTGACTATTGATATTGACTCCATAGGTTCAACGGTTTTCCAAAAGGTCTGGGTATATTCCTTTCCCTAGAAAACAGTTACTTAAGTGAATCACTGTAGACGCTTTGGGGGAAATCATCAATGTATCCATCTGACATTGTATTGTGTCAATGTAGCCTCATGAGGACTCGGTCTCTACTTGAGTCAAATTAGCTCTAGAAACTGCATGAGAGATTGTGAGCCTTTATTGGTTCTGGCACTAATCCTCTTGATTATCTATACTTGGTTCCCTTTTTAGTTTAGGTTGAACAATACCCTTGTTATCTGCTCAGCCATCTTGCCCTAGGAATGCCAAGCCCTGTTAACCATCTTCAGGACCCAGGATCTACTCCTACATGGCTGTTCATTGTGATCATTGCAGACACCTTGCTTCCAAAGGCTTTAACAGCACCCCTGGGCTCTCAGGGAGCCCTGTTCCGTAAAGCTTCCCTAGCTTCAGCCCTGGCATCCAGTAGAGAACACCACTGAGCACTGCATCAACACTGGTGCCCTCACACCAGTACGTTCTTTGTGGGCTTGGTAAACCGTTTTTCTGGTGTTTCCTATAGAAGAGATGCAGCTGGGATGCTTTCTGGCCTGACATCTTATATTCATTCTAATAAGCCCATTTGTTTAAGTGCTCAGATCCTTTACTCAACTATTTATCATGGAGTTCTGGAATTTTTACCTGAATGTAAACCCTAATTTTCCTAAGGTTTCCAAAACCAACCTCCCAATGTTTTAGCATCATCGTCAGTGGACTCCGCAGGTGTCAAGTCCAGTGTCAGGGAAGAGGGCTCTCAATCAATAAACTCTTATTATATTGAATATATATATCATATTCCAGCCTCCTAGATTCAGCATACTCAAAACCCACTGCCATAGTTTCTCTCCTAGAAACTACTTGTGTATGTGAACTAGATCCTGTGTGTCATTTGTGGAAGCCTAGCACACCCCCAGCTGGGCTATGTTGAGACTTGATCCTAGTTACTGGTCTGATGAGCAGACGGCAGGGAAACAGCATCTCAGGATGGGCAAGTGATTTCTTACAAGGCCTCGTGTCGTCTTCAAGGTGGGAGTACAGCCTTGGAAATGGATTACTAGGCCCGTTTTTCAGTCCTGTTTCCCAACAGAAAACCGGGAGGCCTTAAAGGGTGGTGAGACAAATTCTTCTGAAATGCGGGCTGTGGTCCCACGGCTACACACAGATGTTGCTGTGTAATTCCTGTAATCATCTCTGAAAAGCATGTAAATCTTTGTTTTTGACCGTTTGTACCAACAGCAAGGAACATTATTACTTACATTGTATTACTGCTTCAGTATTTCACATCCTGTTTCATTGTTTTCTTGATGTCATTTCTATGATTTGCAAAGTCATCCCAAGAACTTACAGTTCCATCTGTTTATGTGAATCCCTGAGTGGTTATAAGATGTGTTAAGAAATAGTTATTTTTCAGACTCCAGCATGTTTGGAAACTCTGCTTCCTAAATATATTTACTCACACAACTTCCTACTTCAATTGCAGGTATTTTATTAGGAGATTTTTGTTTGAGGAGTGGGTGAAGAAAAGGAGAGGAGGTGGCAGGCAGGAAGGAAGGGAAGTTCATGGTCAGGTTGTGTCCAGTAAGCATGAATCCTAACTGGAATGCACCCAGGTAGAATTCTTCTAGGGTCATCTGCAACTGTTAATGAATAAAGGTAGTTAAAGAAGTATCAAATACTGAGAAAGGCTTTGGCATCAGAATATATTGAAGTCTAAGCTTTTGAACTTAATAGTAGGATGACCCAAGTCAAGATATCTGACTTCTTTCTGCCTTGGTTCTCACATTTTAAAAGTTCCAGTCTCAAAAATGGGCTCTTTGAGATATTAAATATGACTCCAGGCATGAATGCACTTTGCTAATTTTAAGGGGCCACTGGGTTGGTGATGGACGCTGTAACTACTATTGGATAGTTGTAAACTACGGGTAAATGGTTCCTAAAGGGTGAATTTGTGCTTGAAATGATGGGATTTTTTTCTCTTAAAACCTTAGAATTTTACTTTTTTAAGATTTCAAACTAAATAAATATTCACAAATGTAATTTGTAAGTATCAAATGTTTTAAATTCATTTCTGAGGCCAGCACTGTGGCATAGTAGGTTAAAGCCACTGCCTGTAGTGCCAGCAACCCAAATGGACGCTGGCTGGAGTCCTGGCTGCTCCACTTCCCATACAGCTCTCAACTATGTCCTGGGAGAGCAGTAGAAGATGGCCCAAGTCTCCTGCACCCACATGGGAGACCTGGAAGAAGCTCCTGGCTACTGGCGCTGCTCTGGCCGTTGCGGCCATCTGGGGCTTGAACAAGTGGATGGAAGACCTCTCTCCCTCTCTCTGCCTCTGCCTCTCTGTAACTCTGCCTTTCAAATAAATAAATAAATCTTAAAAAATATCATTTCCATTTCTACTTTCATAGCATGAATATTACAAAAAAAAATTTAACACACCCCCCCTCCCAGAACAAACCTACAGATGATAACCTCAGAGAAGACAAACTGGTTTTTCCTCCCTGCTCTAAAGCACATTCCACCTTGAGGTAATACTTGTATAAATTTCTAGACGTGTTTGAGGATGCAAAGTAAATTTCTAAATATACAGAGCCCTGTGTGAGAAAGTAAAATTTAGGTTTAAAAATAAAAGTGTTTTTGTATGAGATCTGTGTTGAGATAAACAGACCTGCCCTCCCTCCCTCCTCTCTTCACTGTAATTCTCTCTTCCCTGCAGAAATCACATGAGATCGCTGCTTCTCAATGCTGTTCCTTTGGCCCCGTTCTGGCCTCTTCTCATTTCCTTTGCATTTGTTGTTCCCAGGTGATGTGTAGCGTTTTCAGCATTCAAATATCCTTTCTAAAGATATGTTCTGGGTGTTTTTTCATTTTCTTTGCCCTCTCTCACTCATTATCTCCCATATCACTATTTCCTTATATATCTAAGATGTATTATTATTACATAATATAAATAGCAATTAATTTACATAAATTAATATATAGGAAAAATGATGGAAAGATTTATTATTGCTATTATTGCAAATAATTACTCTTTGCTGGTTTTGAACTATTACTTGGCTAATAGTAGAAAGAAGTCTTTGAAAATATCCCGTTAAATAAACAGCTGAGGAATAAATGATTATTCTGCATATCTAATGAGCTATTAATCTTTTAGCTTGCATAGCATTCTCTGTTGGTAATTTTCTACCATTATGAGCACTACTATAGGCACAAGTTTTAGATTTGAGGACCTCCTGCTTTATTGAATAAACAGTAGGCAAATTGCAAGGAAAGAAAGAAAATATGCTCATCAAATTGGATTGTTCCAGTTGATTGTTCTCTTCATCAAATCACTGGTATGAACTGCCAAATCCTTCCCCTTGGGTAGCATTCCACACACTCCAAACAGAACCAAAATACCAGAAGTGGTAATAAAAGTGAACTCGATCAGAGCGGGAATTGGCCAAGTGCAGTCGGTCTTCATTCCCACCACCTCCAAGCCCTGGGTGACCTGAGCCCTTGCTGAGATCACCCTTATTTCAGTATAGCGATCCTTTATGGAGTAGAGGATATCAGACCTGCAAGGAGCATGCTTGTTTTGAGAAAAACACACACACACATACACACACACATATCCAATATTATGATACAATTTAGTCTCTGGAAAACCAAATAAAAATGCTTATTTTGAAATTTCAACTCATTTATTACTGATTTGGTTTTCCATGGGAGGAGACATGAAGTTGAAATATTAAGAAATGCTGGGGGCCGGCACTGTGGCGCAGCAGGTTAATGTCCTGGCCGACATCCCATATCAGCACTGGTTCCAGTCCCGGCTGCTCCTCTTCCGATCCAGCTCTCTGCTATGGCCTGGGATACCAGTAGAAGACGGCCCAAGTCCTTGGGCCCCTGCACCCATCTGGGAGGCCTGGAAGAAGCTCCTGGCTCCTGGCTTTGGATCGGTGCAGCTCCAGCCTTTGTGGCCATTTGGGGAGTGAACTAGTGGATGGAAGACCTTTCTCTCTGTCTCTACCTCTCTGTAACTCTTTCAAATAAATAAAATAAATCTTTAAAAAAAAGAGAAAGAGAGAAATTCTGTCCAGACTTTTGCCCCCTTTCTACTTCATGCAAAAACGTATCTGTTTTTGTGCCAGATCCAAGGTCTGTGTTGGGAGTTCATGTCAAGGAGATGCAAGAGAAAGAAATCCAGCCTCTGTCAGCTTCATGGCCCAGCAGGCAGGAGCCTTGTATTGGTTCCCACCCATGTCTTTCTCAACTGGCCTTTTTATGGTAGCTATGACCCCAACACTCACAGGGGCACAGGAAGCTCTGGTTATGTGCCTGTAGAGTGAGCCAAGGGAGTCTGGAAGAGCTTCTGGAAATCAAGAGGAGGATATCCCAGGGCAGAGGAGTTTTACTCCATACTAAGCTCCTGAGAGAGAAGGGGGCTGGGAAGGAGAAGGGGAAACTTAACCCCCAGTTATCACTATGAGTTTCCTTAAGCCTTTTAGGAAACTTAGAAAAACATATGGAAACCAGACTTCATTACTATACTCAGAAAATATTTTGCATGATTAACTGCTTTCTCTGAATCCTTTTAAGACAGTTCTGCTAATGATTATGAACCAACGTTCTCAGAAACCACATAGGAAAGTCAAAGTCACAAAGGCTGGTGTTGTATTGGGAAATCTTGACGCATTCATGTCATAATGTTGATTATTTCTCATAAAAAAATAAAGATTGAGTGTTAACCATCTTTCCAAATCAGAGGTATCAAATGGAACTGGGAAAATTTTAAAAAAAGAGATAATTAGTTGGTTAGTTTTCTATACTGAAGATTTACTGGATAATTAATTTTTCTTGATCCAGAAGAAACTGTAATCAAAAAGGAGAAATGTAAAGATTTTTATGGTCTGTATACTGTGCAGTTAAAAACAGAGCATTCATTACACACAGAGCAGTCTTTCTTGGATCCCAGGTTCCCCAGCTTAGAATGCACAGATTGGAAGGTGTCAGACTCACAGGCAAGGCCCACATTATCTTGTCTATGCACTCGCTTGCATCAACTCTGACTTCAGAAGCCAAAGCTTCTGGGTTCCAGTGTCCCACCATTCAACAGCATGCAATTGGCTTAACAAATATTTATTCATAAAATGCAAATATTCTTAAGTGGCATAAGAGAATATAAGGTAAATTAAAAATATGCTACTGCAAAAGTTGAAAACAGAAAGGAGGGAGGAAGGAGGGAGGGAATTATCATTAAATTCTTAGAATTGTATCTATGAACTACTTGTAATCTGTTTATATTAATACAAATTTTAAATCAAATATTTTTTTTAAAAAAGATTTATTTATTTATTTGAAAGTCAGAGTTACACAGAGAGAGAAAGAGAGTCAGAGAGAGAAGTCTTCCATCCACTGGTTCACTCCCCAATTGACTGCAATGGCCAGAACTGCATTGATCCGAAGCCAGGCCAGGAGCTTCCTCCAGGTCTCCCATGCAGGTGCAGGGGCCCCAGACTTGGGCCATCTTCTACTGCTCTCCCAGGCCATAGCAGAGAGCTGGATTGGAAGTGGAGCAGCCAGGAATTAAACTGGCACCCATGTGGGATACGGGCACTGCAGGCAGAGGCTTTACCTGCTACGTGACAGTGCCAGCCCCTAAACACAAATATTGAGAACAGTAATAATAATATTGTGTCTCATGTTGTCTCTTAATGGAGACAGTGTTAAGAAACCTGGGAGGCCAGCGCCGTGGCTCAATAGGCTAATCCTCCACCTTGCGGCGCCGGCACACCCGGTTCTAGTCCCGGTTGGGGCACCGGATTCTGTCCCGGTTGCCCCTCTTCCAGTCCAGCTCTCTGTTGTGGCCCGGGAAGGCAGTGGAGGATGGCTCAAGTGTTTGGGCCCTGCACCCCATGGGAGACCAGGATAAGTACCTGGCTCCTGGCTTTGGATCAGCGCGGTGTGCCAGCCACAGCGAGCCAGCCGCGGCGGCCACTGGAGGGTGAACCAATGGCAAAGGAAGACCTTTCTCTCTGTCTCTCTCTTTCACTATCCACTCTGCCTGTCAAAAAAAAAAAAAAAAAAAACAAACCAAAAAAGAAACCCGGGAGCTAATCTTAACAAGGGAAGGCAGGAAGAGAGGGTGAGGGTCCCGGGTATCTGAAATGGCCTTGGCAAAGGAGGGCACACACAAGAGGACTCTGGACTCTGATCTCTGCTTGCTTATTTAGTGCCCACCCTTCTGCTGAATCTTTCTCCTGGAAGCCTTGTCTCTCAGGACAGTGAAAGTCATCTAGATAAAAGGAAGCAGAACCCAGTAGACAGGATTAACCAAAATCCCCCATCTGATAAGGCAAATGGAGCAAGATGGACAAGATGGAACATTCCTCAGTCAACAGAGGATGAAGAACAGCCACAATTAGTGGCTAGGCACTCCTAACAACACACGTGGCCTTGGTATGCCGTGGTGTTCCGTATTCCCAAAGTGCTGAAGTTGCCCTGGTTTCTGATGCACCCCAATGTTCTCCACGTGCTCCTGCCCCCACCAAGCTGTCTCCTTCACACTCTACCAACTTTGGTGTCCTCCACCCCTCCGACCTTGTGCTCCTGGCTGTCCTCCTAGGCCATTGTTTCCAGAACACTGTGCTCCTCTTTAGTATCAGCAGCATGAGGACGCAAATCTCACCTGAGTTCTCTTCTACCTCCAATTTAAAGCCAGCAGGTCAGAAATAGATTTACTCTCACCAACCCCCTCAGATCCGCCCAGCCCCTGCATCTCCCCAACCCGTATCTACTACTGTCATCATTGCCACTACCAAGGCTCTCGGGCCCGTTGCTTATGAACATCCATCAATGTATCAGACAGGCAGACAATGGGAGCCCACTACGAAGTCACTTCAAAAAGTTCATGAAAAAGAGGAATGAAAACACAATGCAAATTTTCCATGAACTTTTTGAAGACCTCTCACACATGACTGGCACTGGGAAGGTGGCAGTGGTCAAAATATACACAAATCCCTGCCTTGCTGGCATTATAGTTTAGTATGGGGATGCAGACAATAAGGAAAATAAATAAGTATAGCATATATTATATTAGGGAGCTGTGAATTCTACTGAGGAAAATTAAGTGGAGAGAAAGAAGGTATGTTAGGAGGAGATAATTGCAATTTTAATCATGGTGATCAGGGGGAGGTCTCATTGAGAAAGTGACATTTAAATGAAGACTTGAGGAAGTGAAAGAGGGTACATGGGGGAGGGTATTGCAGAAAGGGGAACCCAGGAGGTGCACAGCGCTGAAGCTGGAGCCTGCCCGGCCAGTCTGAGGAACACCCCCAGGAAACAAGTGTGGCAGGAACACAGTTAGTGGAGGAGGAGACTGGAGGGCAGAGGTGAATATGCAAAAAGGCCAGGCCATGAAGAGCTTTATTAGTGAACAATAATTCCAACCAACTCTTCCTTGGGTCCCCAAATCCCAGAAACACTGAACACCACTGTGGGACATCCCTTAAGGGACCCATAAGGACTTCATAGCCCTTGTTTCTGAGGGCAGTCAGCGGATTTGCTGTGTGCATCTAGATGTTCTGCCCTGTTTGGAACCTCTGCAAGTGGATCTTTACATATTTCATGTTTCCCTCAATTGCAGATGTATCAGTGGATTCCTTTTTAAATAAGAATTGTGTGCTCTTAGTTGCTACAGAGACATAGGTCTATAGGAATTTGCTTGCTGTTGACTTTTTTTTTTTTTTTACAACTATGGGACAGAGGTCATATAAGGGAGAACTGACAACCAGCGACATCGGCATTTTTCTCATTAAGCAAATTGAACTAAAATAATGATGAGACATGTGGTTGTGAACCCCAAGGCATGCATTTTGCCTGCCTTTGTTCCAGGGTGTCCCCAGGGCCTAGACCTTCTTATTTGTCCCTGCACAGAGTAAACAAACCCTAACCCATAAAGTAGGAAAACTTTGATAGTAAAGTGCTGCTATATTTCAAACTATTTCAATCTATTTCATATTTCACAGCATGCAAAAGTCATTATAGCATTTTAAAAGGGCAAAGCCTTTTAAGAATAATTCAAGTTCACACAGATTGAATCTGAGGCTAAGCATTACTCAGCTGACACTAGTGATCAATAGACACTAGATTCTAGCCCCCACCTTACTCTTTGTAATCACAATAAAGTCTCTTAAATTCTCTCTATATTAGAGGCTACTATTTAGAACAATAACTCAGTGCCAGACCTATGATAAGCAAGGCTTAACTCTTTGTATGTATTAGCTCATAAAAATCCCTGGAGCATGCTATTATTGTACTATTTTATAGATGGAAAAATTGTTGCTTAGAGAGATTAAGAAATTTCCCAAGGGCTCCTAAGCATTGCACTGTGTAGTTGCCAATGGCACATATTACCACCTGTGTTGCAGACGGAGGCATATAGGACGTTAGTGCAACATTCTGCTCTGAAGATGTATTGAGTCATCCATTAGACATGCCTTGTGAATTTTTTTAGATCTAGTGTGTTCCCCGACAGATTTCTCTGACTCTCTCTCCAGAGAGCTGAGTGTAGGTCAGGAAACTGTAGGAAATCTTGGCTTGTTCAGATTTTATGGGCCTGCCTGTTAGCCTGGAGACCTTGTAAAAATAGATACAGACACACGATTTCATTTTTTCCATAACTGAGTCCAGTTTCAACCAAGTAGTTTGGAATTTGTGCCTAGAAAAAAAATCATGGAAATCAGCTAAATGAACTGAGATATTTCCCAACTCTGCCCCTAAGCGATTTGGTTGTCTCCTCTTAGCCTCAGGACAAGAAACCCAGAAAGATCTCCATGGTAATGAAATAAGTAGGCTATACACTAAGGGTCTTAGCCATTCCTCACCTCAATCACAGCAGATAGAAGAGAAATGGCCCCAAAAGTCCAGAAAAATATCTCCAGTGAGGACACTGGGGATATTGCAAAGATGCATGGCTTACTTTTCTAATGGTCTGGTCACTCAGGATCAGGCAGAGGGGGCGAGTGAACCTGGCTCATCCTATCTGCAGAATGCACATCCATATATTCAACTAACAACAGGTTGAAAATATGTGGAAAAATTGTTAAATATATGTAGACAATTTTCTTGTTATTATTCTCTAATAATACAGTATAACAACTATTTACATAGCATGCACACTCCATTAGGTATTATATGTAATCTGGCGATTAAGATTAGACAGGAGGATATGTATAGGTCAGATGCAAATACTATACCATTTTATATAAAGTGCTTGAACACCAATGGATTTTGCTATCTAGAGAGGAATGCCTATCTCAAAACCCAGATTCCCAGTGGTTTTTGCTACAGGCTCCTCCACTCACTCACTCACTTCCCTGTCACCATTGCTATCTACTTAGTCCATACATTTAATAAGAAATCACTTTCCCTTCACTAGCTTGTGATAATATAGGAAAGTTTGGTATTACTTATATTATCAATAAATCAAGTAAATTCTTCTCAATTGGTATATATTTCTATTTTGCAGATGCCACCCATGTGAAGTGGACAATTTTTGATGCATAATTTATGTATATATGTTTGTGTGTATAAATATATATTCTTATTAAAAGATATATATTAAAGCCACAGGCAATCAACATGTAAACTGTAATGTGTCAGAACTAAGCTATTTATCTTGCCCATAAAACCATCTCTTTCTGTTTTAGCTGATGTCAGCATTATTCTTTCCGTTGCCCAGGCGCCATCATGATTTCTCTCTCTCCTTCAGCCCTCCTCTCTAATCCTATAGCTATGTGGTTTCTTCCTTCAAAGCACACAGAGAATCTGACTTATTACTCCCTCCACCGATACCACTGAGGTCTTGAATTGCAACACTAAATGGTACTAAATCTTGCCTTGATTTTTGTAATAACTTCCTATATTGCCTGTTTTCTTCCACATTTTCTCTGCCAGCAGGCTAATGCTAGCAAGTGGGCCTGAACAAGGCTGAACAAGTGGGCCTGCTAAAACTATATAGGAATGGGCCTGCGCCGTGGCTCAATAGGCTAATCCTCCACCTGCGGCGCTGGCACCCTGGGTTCTAGTCCCGGTCGGGGTGCTGGATTCTGTCCCAGTTGCCCCTCTTCCAGGCCAGCTCTCTGCTGTGGCCCGGGAAGGCAGTGGAGGATGGCCCAAGTGCTTAGGCCCTGCACCTGCATGGGAGACCAGGAGAAGCACCTGGCTCCTGGCTTCAGATCAGCATGGTGCGCCAGCCGCAGCAGCCATTGGGGTGTGAACCAACGGAAAAGGAAGACCTTTCTCTCTTGCTGTCCACTCTGCCTGTCCAAAAAAAAACAAAAAAAAAACTATATAGGAATGTAATACTTTTCTGTTCAAAATGTCTATGACTCCTTCCACCCATCCCATTAAACTCAGGTACAGTGGCCTGCACAGCCTGACTAGGGACCATCATTTCCCTCTGACCTATCTCCTGTTTCTCTGTCCCTCGTCCCCTCCACTCCACCATCCTCCCTCTTTGCTGGTCCTGGGACATGCCTGGCACAGGCTGGTTACGCTCTGGCTGTTCCACCTGTTTGGAATGGCCAGAGACCTGCTTCTCCCTTCTCATGTCTTTACTCAGTGACACCTTTCCAATGAGGCTTGCCTTCCATTCCATATTTTGACCTATTCCTACCTCATTGACCAGTCTTCCTGATTCCTTTTCTTCTGTTCCTCTTTCTCTTGTTTCCTCTGGCACTTGTTAGTATGTGCGCAATTTTATATAAAGTTACAAGATTTCTTCATCTGTCTCTCACTAGAATCCGCACTTCATGAAGACAGAAAGCTTTGTCTCTATTCAGCTATATTCTAAACACTTACAACAATGCCTGCTGTAAATTATGCACTCAATACATATTATTCAAATAGAAGTAGATAATTCAGTAGGCAGAATAAAATGAAGGTGTTTCAAAAAGTTCATGGGAAAATGAATTTGAAAAATAAGGTTGCTTTGATGTAAAACAATTGAAACTGTTGCACAGTTTTGTTTTTTTTTTTATAATGAACTTTTCAAGACCCCTCTAACATAGTGGAAGAATAGGCTCTGAGTAGGAAACACTGAGTTTGAACTTTCCAGTTGGGTAAGCTTGGGAAAGTTTTGGTACGTGCTCTGACTCCTCGGTTTCCTCACCTGTGAAAATGTATGAATAGTGTCATCATGAGAATTGTGCGTGAAATACCCAGCATGGCCTAGATTTTGTTAAGTGTACTTACTCTACTTGTAATACAATATTTTTATGTTAGTTTTTTTAAAAACACATAGCATTGTGTTTTTCCAATCTTCTGTGAATCATAGCTATACTTTCAATACTAAAATTAGCACTCACTTTGACATCCTACATTCTACTCAAACTATTCAAGCTCATCAATAGCATAAATCCTCTTGACTTTGCGAAGATTTCACCCGTTCAGTAAGTTACTGGAATATACCAGCAAATAAAAGGTAGAATTGTCTAATACCCAGAGTTTCTTAAGTCATGAACGCCTACAGATAACAAAATGGTCTCATTAATAACATTTAAAATTAGCAAAATACAGAGTACAGGCCCAGTTCTTGGGACAAATTGTGCAATAAAGACAGATGACAGAGAGAAAGCAGGAATAAAAACTGGTTCAATCTTTTTTCAGTTAATTTTTAAGAAGAATGGACTTCAGACCAAGAGTAGAAGAGGAAGCTTGAATGGGGGGATATAGGAGGATAAGATACACTTCTATCCTGAGACTGTGAGACAAAGGGACATGCTTTGAACTGCTTCACCTTCGTAAGTTCAAGTGATAGGCACTCACTCATAGAAAGTGCACTTGAGATTTCCTAGCCATCTCCAGTGACTTTTGAGAAGGGACCTGAGAAATAATATTTGCTTAGGGTCAGAAAATGACAGCCAAGGCTGCTAGTGTTCCCTAAAGTAAATTGTACAAGTCATGGCTTGGCTTTAAGACACATTATATTAGAACTAGTCGGAGAGAATTATAAGAGTCCATGTATCCGTGAAAAGAAACACTCCTTCATTCAAAAGTCGCTTCCGGAGCATCTACCATATGCCAGGAACTCAGGAATTGTCATTTTGAAAAAAAAAAAAATCCCCACTCACTTGTAAAATAACTCCATGCTCCCGCCTAAGCAGTGGGGCTCTGCTGTGCAGCTGGATCTCCAGGGAGTGTCTGACAAAGCTTTTCACAAGACACTAATAAGTAGCTATCTTCCCAAAAGGCTGAGGGACTGGTGCTTGACTGACACAAGGAGAGATCTGTAGGAGACTGCTGATCCAATGTAGATGAACAGTACACAGAGCGAGCCAAGCAGGTGCTGTGGGTTGATCAAGGAGAGAAATCAAGTTCAGAGAGGCTGAAAGGCCACCCCATGCTTGGGAGTGCTCCTCACCTGTAGTATTGAGTTCAGCCCCCTCCCCCCAATCAAAAAGAAAAGAAACATTGTTAAGCTGAGCTGAGCTGAGGACAACAACAAAAATGCTGAGGCACTACAGAGATTCTGTCATATGAAGGCCAACTGAAAACAGAAGCAAAGCACAAGGTGTTTGTCCTCAGAGAAAAAGAAGATTCAGGAAACGCGTAACAGCTCCTCGATGTGGAAAGGAACTTGCAGGAGGAGCGGAACAGGAGGAAGAGACTGAACACTTATGGGGCATGTCTGAGTCAGGAACGCCTCAGGGACATCGTGTCCTTTGGTTCTTACTTGGAGTTTTTAAGAGCGTGCAACTCTGCCCACAAACACGTCCCATCTCCTTCCCCAAGCCGGCAACACCGGAAGACATCTCTTCTGTGTGGACAGACTCATCTTCCCAGGGCTCTGTGAGACTGTTCTTGTGTTAGCTAATTCTCAGTGCTTGGGAAAGTTCAAAGCAGTTCAGGCCAGGGAAGACTTAGAAGAGGAAAACAAAAAAGTACACTGGCCTTCTGGACAGATGTGTAAGTATCGTGGGAGGCACCTAAGCTGCTCCGGAAATCAGAGCTGACTTGGTAATCTGAAAAGACACAGAGAGTACAGCCTAAAGCGCCACCTGTTCCAGGCTCCTGGCTTCAGCCTGGCCCAACCCTGACTGTTGCAGTCATTTGGGAAGTGAACCAGCAGATGGATGCCCTTTCTCTCTCTTTCTCTCTTTCTCTCTCCCTCCCTCCTCCCTCCCTCTCCCTCCCTCTCTTTCTCCCTCTCCCTCTCCCTTTCAAATTATGAAAATAAATAAAAATAAGTTTTTAAAAGCCTGATCGGGGCCGGCGCCGCGGTTCAATAGGCTAATCCTCCACCTTGCGGCGCCAGCACACCGGGTTCTAGTCCCGGTCGGGGCGCCGGATTCTGTCCCGGTTGCCCCTCTTCCAGGCCAGCTCTTTGCTGTGGCCCGGGAAGGCAGTGGAGCATGGCCCAAGTGCTTGGGCCCTGCACCCCATGGGAGACCAGGAGAAGCACCTGGCTCCTACCTTCTGATCAGCGTGGTGCACCAGCCGCAGCGCGCTGGCCACGCTGGCCATTGGAGAGTGAACCAATGGCAAAAGGAAGACCTTTCTTTCTGTCTCTCTCTTACTGTCCACTCTACCTGTCAAAAAAAAAAAAAAAAAAAAGCCTGATCGGCTTTAGAAATGAGAAAAATTAGCTTACCTCAATGGGAAAATCAATTAGCTTATTCCAGTTCAACAAGCGTTTCTGAACCAGGCTTCTGTTCCTTTAACAACCATGCTTACCTTCAAATTTGTTTTGGTTTATAGAAGTCCTCCTTAATACCAATGTTCACAAAGAAAAGAGTCCTTTCATAGAGACTCGGAAAATATATGAAAAGCCTCTTTGAAAGCTATCACATTTTGTGGAACTGACTTTCAATGAGTTACTGCCAGCTGCAGCGAACAGCTTAACTAGATTCAATGACTTGTCTTCATTTTTGGTTTTTAGTTTTCACTTTTTCCTACTAAACTGCATATTCTGAGCTTTCTGTTGTTTCCTTCACAAGGACACCAACAACGTAAGCAGTAGCATTTCTCTCTTCTGGTGACTTTTCCAGTAGATTCTGCACACCTAAAATTCTGTAGCTGTGGAAAGCTAGGGTCATTCATTTAAGAACTATTCAAGAAAACAGGCATTTAAAACATCACCTTCATTAAGCAGTAGTGCTGTTTTAAATACTATGCTGTGGGGTGAGGGGATAGAAAGGTGTCCTGTTTACTAAGAAAGTAACTGCCTTGAATACTTGGCTTGGGTTGGGATGGGGTGGGGAATCACATTCCACAATGCATGAATTCTAGACATGGTCTCTTTGCAAGGGGTCCTTCCTCAGGATCTCAAACCACAATCAGGCCAATCTTTCCCTCCCAAGTCTTGTGTGTGTGTGTGTGTGTTTGCTTGTGTGTTGCATTTCCCTGAAGTTCATGATTGACTTTAACCATCACAGTATCCTCTTGAAGTGGGTCCAGGCAGAGACTGAGGCTTAGAAATTCTGCTTGAACATTTGGTTGGCTCATAAGTGGTGACGAAAATCCAAAGCCCTACTTTTTCACTGTTTTGCTCAAGCACTTCCTGAGCCAAGGTCCTCCATCACAGAGGCTGGTTCCATGGCTGCCTAAGCCAAGCCTGCGATATAAGAAGTGGGAATGAGTTACTGAGACCTGGGCCGTGCAGCCGGTAGAAACCAAAGGAAAGCCCTGGCAGGTGTGAGATTGGGTCTTATGGCTAGTGCACCTGCAGCCACAACCACAGCTTTGCTTTGTAAGCCTGAAAGGAGAATCTCACCCTTTTCTGATTTTGCTTTTTTTTTTTTTTTTTCCTAATGTGTTTTGGTTTCTGCCCTTGGAAATCTGCCAGCAAAGGCTGAGAACAGCCTTAGGAGACCTTTGGCAGCCCCCAGCAGTTGTTAGCCCAAAGCTCCAAAACTTCTCTCTTGATTGCTGAGTCTGTTGGGAGGGGTTCAGAGATAGTCTTACACCCAAGATAATGGGCTCAGCAGAAGGAAGGCATTGTGGCTCAGAGAGCCCACCATTGAATACTGAGGTGGAGATAAGGATTGTTCTCTCTCTCCTTTTTCCCTCTGGAGGCTTTAGATAGGAGAGGCCTTTGACCTTGTGCACTGGATACCCTGGTTCCCATTGAAAATAACTGGAGGAGAAAGGGGGGGAGGTGAGAAGAAGTTAAGTGTCCATTGTACCACTCTGCAGCACAGTGTTTACATCAGCAGCCTTCAGATAAGCCCGAGGCGTTTGCCAGGCACTGCAGAGTCAGGAGTAAAAAATGTGATTTCTTAAGGTGAGCAGCAGCCTCTTTGGGTTCTTGCATCAAGAACTCCCCCCTCCCCACCCCCACAATAATTTGATGACAAAAACCAGCCAAACAAATGAACGTGCTCTTCCAAATGATTTTCTCCTTTCCTACTCTTACGCATTTCATTCATGATCATTGAAAAATTTAGAAAATATA
This sequence comes from Oryctolagus cuniculus, assembly GCF_051225735.1. Taxonomy (NCBI): domain Eukaryota; kingdom Metazoa; phylum Chordata; class Mammalia; order Lagomorpha; family Leporidae; genus Oryctolagus; species Oryctolagus cuniculus. The sequence goes on from NC_142871.1 coordinate 37,170,302, forward strand.
AACCAAAAGAATGTAGTAAATTAAAACACTCAAAACATAATTATGAGCAGATTTTTAAAAAAGATTTATGTATTTATTTATTTAAAAGGCAGAGAGAGAGAGAGAGAGAGAGAGAGAGAGAGGTCTTCCACCCACTGGTTCATTCCCCAAATGGCCTGGGCCAGGCCAAAGCCAGGAGCCAGGAACTCCATCCTGGTCTCCCACATGGGTGCAGGGGCCCAAGCACTTTTCCTATCCAAATACAAACATATGAAAGCTACTACTTTAAAAAATGTATCAATTTCTACACAAGACTTTGTCATTTGCTTTTTACTTAACAATAGATCACAAAGACCTTTTCTTGTAAAAGTAGGAATTTTTCTCATTTTATTGCACTGTTAATTGTAGTATATGAACACCATCATCTAAAAATCAGTTCAATTTTGTTCAGTATTTAGGTGGTATCCCACTTCTCGCTATTGTTGTAAACAACATGTCAACAGCATCCTTCATGCTTCTTTGAGCACTACTTATTGCCTCAATATAATTTGCCACGGCCTGAACCATCACCCCTATTAAGGCTTCTGAAACAACATCCTGAGAAAAACGGCACCCGATAGCGTAGCTTCACTAGCAATACTGAAAATGCCATTAAGCCCATCTAAAAGAGCAGAGCAAACCAATGAGGCCAGGAAAAATCCTGGGCGAAGGAGGAGGCTGTTTCACTGCATTACCACAAGTCCCCTCCACTGGGACTCTTCCAATCCACTAAGATGATGTAAGCCACTGTTACTCTGTCACTCCCACCCCAAAGTTGTAAAAGGACACAGAGCAGAGTTAGATGATTATTGCCTAACAGTGAAGAATCCTTGAGGATCTCACAAAGAAGACAATGCTAGGTGTATTAACGTTGGTAAAAAATGAGAGGAAAACAACATTTGGTTTAAGAACTAGTCTGCAATGGCTGGTTAAAGCTGATGCTTCAGAGGTACAGAGGTATTAATATAATACTTATCTAGTGATTATTGGTATCAACTATTCTTTGAAATGCTTTATAAATCTAGCATTATTTAATTCTTGTAATAGCCATATAATAAGACAAATGCCATTTTTATCCTAATTTTTATAGGAAGAAGTTAAGTACTTTGTTAGAGTTAATTCTAGGGTCCTTGTATCAAACTGCAACACAGTACAGCTCATCAGAGGATGTCTCTAATCCAGCTAAGGGCATCTTCAATTCTGTCTGCATACATGAGGGGTCTTCAAAAAGTTCACAAACATGAATATCATGAAAAAATGGTGCATGAATTTCACATTTTGTATCAAAATAAGTTCACTCTAGCTTGTTATAACATACCTGAGTAGCATCTAGTTTGAGGCACTAAGGATAAGACATAAATTTGAAAAGAGCTTCTACTGGAGCAACATGAATTCTGCTAAGATTTAAGCAAGAGTAAACAATTTGATTGTAAACCTATGTGGAAGTATGGTGAAATCATTGATGCTTTATAACATGTTTATGAGAAAAAGGTGTCCCCCAAATCAGTCATTTATCAATGGAAAACTTGCTTTAAGAAGAGGTGAAAGGGGCCGGCACTGTGGTGTAGCAGTGCCACCTGCAGTGCCAGTATCCCATATGGGTGCCGGTTTGAGTCCCAGCTGCTCCACTTCCAACCCAGCTCTCTGCTATGGCCTGGGAAAGCAGTGGAAGATGGCACAAGCCCTTGGGCTCCTGTACTGGCATAGGAGACCCAGAAGAAGCTCCTGGCCCATGGCTTTGGATTGGCACAGCTCCTGCTGTTGCAGCCATATGGGGAGTGAATCAGTGGATGGAAGACTCTCTCTGCCTCTCCTTCTCTCTCTGTGTAACTGACTTTTAAGTAAATAAATAAATCTTAAAAAAAAAAAAAAAAGAGAGAAGAGGTGAACTGATACTTGCGATAACTTCCATGAGGGCAGATCATTCACATCAACTTTTGAGGGAAAAATTAAAAATTAATCCTGTTTGGATCTTACTTGAAGAAGATTGATGATTACAACAGAATCAATAGTCAATACTATAGATGAGGCTGACACCTCGGCTCACTAGGCTAATCCTCCACTTGCGGCACTGGTACTCCAGATTCTAGTCCCAGTTGGGGCACCTGTTCTGTCCCAATTGCTCCTCTTCCAGTCCAGCTCTCTGCTGTGGCCCTGGAGGACAGTGGAGGATAGTTCAAGTGCTTGGGCCCTGCACCCGCATGGGAGACCAGGAGGAAGCACCTGGCTCCTGGCTTCAGATCTGCGCAGCACACTGGCCATGGCGGCCATTTGGGGGGTGAACCAACGGAGGGAAGACCTTTCTCTCTGTCTCTCTCTCACTGTCTAACTCTGCCTGTCAAAAAAAAATTAAAAAAAAAATACTACAGATGATGGAACAAGGACATAAGCCTCAGCCATTCTCCCTCATTGTCCAAAAGAGATAAACTCTGGAATGTATTCCTTGCCCTTGAAACTCAATTGGGTCTCACACCCTATTGCCTTTAGACCCCACCCTGCATTTTTTTTCCAGGTCCCCAAGGCCTCACTCAGTTCCAGGAAATCCCCTCCTCCTGCTGCTCCCTACCCACACCTCCAGCCCTAGCCTTCCTTAAAAAGGCTTGACCCCTGGGAGTCAAGGCCTTCTGCCTCATGCTCCATCATGTTCATGTAGGCATTTGGTCACCCAACTCTACAGTCTGGCTGTAAATTCGTACACCGCCTCCTCTCTATTCTGTGCCTCTTTTCCTAACATTTTGGTGCCCCATGTGAGGAGGAGACATATCAATTGGTTGAATTAAAGTGGAGTAAAGTTAAATTATAAGTTGAATTAAAGTTCTTCTCTGTAGGTGTCAAAACTGTTTTACTCAGATCAGTTGCAGATAAGAGCAGAGGTTCCAATGAAAATTTTAAACAAATGGGATTGAAATTCTGAAGTAGTTCTTTGAAAAGTTGTAGCAGGAGATAAAACATGGCTTTACTGGTACAATCCTGAAGACAAAGCATGATCAGTGCAATGGCTACCGAGAGGTGAAATGGTCCAGTCAAAGCAAAGGTTAGTCAAGAGCAAAGGGCATGGCAACAGTTTTTGGGTGGGATACTCAAGGATCTTTGCTTGTAGAGTTTCTGGAGGGCCAAAGACTGATAGTATCTGCTTATTAGGAAAAAAGTTTTGAGAAAATTAAATTAAGCTTTGACATAAAAATGCTGGGAAAGCTACCTCAGGAGTTCTCCACCCTGCTGTGACCCCGTGCACCCTACAGTGCTGGCCAGGACAGTTTTGAATGATTTGAAGCCTTGCCCTGCTCAATCCATAGCAAGGTTGTAGACATTTCAGACAGTTGGGGGGAAAAAGAGTCCTCCAAGACAATGCTTCTGCTCATTCCTTTCTCTTATCAAGCAGTGGCAATTTTTTGAGAGTTTTAATTATAAATCATTAGGCATCCACCTAACAGTCTTGACTTGGCTCTTCCTGACTTCTTTTTATTTCCTAATCTTTGAAAAACTTTTTGGGGCTTGTATTGTGGCACAGTGGGTTAAATACCACCTATGACACTGGCATCCCATGTTGGAGCACTGATTTGCATCCTGGCCTCTTCATTTCCAATCTAGATCCCTGCTAGTGGGCATGAGAAAGCAATGGAGGATGGCCCAATTACTTGGGCCCCTGCCACCCACGTGGGGGTCCTGAATGGAGTTTCAGGTTCTTGTGTTCATGCTACCACAGCCACAGGTATAGTGACCATTTGGGGAGTGAACTAGCAAATGGAAGATCTCTTTCTCAATCTGTCACTCTATCTTTCAAATAAATAAAACAAATCTTTTTTTAATTATTTAAAACAATATTTACAGGCCAGCGCTTTGACAAAGTGGATTAACACCCTGACCTGAAGCACCGGCATCCCATATGGGTGCTAGTTCCAGACCTGGCTGTTCCACTTCCAGCCCAGCTCTCTGCTATGGCCTGGGAAAGCAATGAAAGTTGGTCCAGGTCCTTGGGCCCCTGCACCTGCGTGGGTGCACCCCCCCTTTAAATAAGTACAATAAAGAAATTAAAGAATTACAAAAAGAACTTCAAAGAGGGGATACATTTTAAAAAGGGTCTGCTTTGAACTTGGGGCTTCTAGTAAAGATTAGATTAGGAGGCCAACACCACGGCTCACCAGGTTAATCCTCTGCCTGTGGCACCAGTACTCCAGGTTCTAGTCCTGTTTGGGGCATCTGTTCTGTCCCAATTGCTCCTCTTCCAGTCCAGCTCTCTGTTGTGGCCCTGGAGGACAGTGGAGGATAGTCCAAGTACTTGAGCCCTGCACCTGCATGGGAGACCAGGAGGAAGCACCTGGCTCCTGGCTTCAGATCAGTGCAACACGCCGGCCGTGGCGGCCATTTGGGGGGTGAACCAACGGAAGGAAGACCTTTTTCTCTGTCTCTCTCTCATTAACTCTGCCTGTAAAAAAAAAAAAAAAAGATTAGATTAGGAAGATACTATTCTAGCTTGTGTAGCCAATTTCTGCATAGTTTAGCATCACTCCAGGCCTTGGCTGATGTGGGCAGCCCGTTACTCACACCTGTCTGTGATTGTAACCTGTACTCTAAATATGCCCTTGAAAATAAAAGAAATTGTAATTTAAAAAAAATGGACAACAGACTTTTCATTGTAAGAAGAAAGAATCATTGTGTGACATGATATAAAAATAAAGTCTGGTGCTCGAAAGCCAGAGCCATGCCATCAGCCTTGCTGTGAGTGTCTCTCATTTCTTCCAGTGCCAACACCTCTCACACCTTGGGGCCCCTGGACTAGCTGGAGCTGGTCTCCGGCAGCACCCATTTTTCTAAATTAATAGCATAAAAAAATACAAGCATTGTGGTGCCGTAGGTAGAGCTGCTGCTTGGGACACCCGCATCCCATATTGGAATGCCTGGGTCAAGTCCCACTTCCAATACTGATAACAGCTTCCTGCTAAAGCATACCCTTGGAGGCAATAGGTCATGATTCATGTACCTGGGTTAGTGCCACCCTCATGCACAGACCTGAGTGGAGAGCCTCGCTCCTGGTTTTGGCCTGGCCCAGTCCCAAATTTTGAAGGCATTTCAGCAATCAACAAGAAGACAGAAGATCTCTCTCTGTCCCTCTTTTTCTTCTTTCAAGCAAAAAACAAAGGAACTTTGAAAAATCATGTAAAAAAGACAACATTGACATGGTTAAATTCCCAGGACACTATGTTGTTTAGGGATGGACCAAATGACTTGTATTATCACTTACAAAAGGTTTCTGGGACTTGATAAAGCTTATGTTGAGAAATAATTTTTTTTTTTTTTGACAGGCAGAGTGGACAGTGAGAGAGAGAAAGAGACAGAGAGAAAGGTCTTCCTTTTTTCCGTTGGTTCACCCCATAATGGCCGCTGCGGCCAGTGCACCACGCTGATCTGAAGCCAGGAGCAGGTGCAGGGCCCAAGGACCTGGGCCATCCTCCAATGTCCTCCAGGGCCACAGCAGAGAGCTGGCCTGGAAGAGGAGCAACTGGGACAGAATCCGTCACCCTGACCAGGATTAGAACCCCCGGGGTGCCGGTGTCGCAGGCGGAGGATTAGCCTATTGAGCCAAGAAATAAAATTTACATTTTTAATTTTTACTTTTGAATTGCCATGAACTTTAGGAAGTCTCCTCATATGGGTTAATTAGTCAAGCAGGAAGCATCATTTATATGATATTGCCACAGTAAACACAATGAACACCTACTTCTATACACAAAAATCTGCTTAATAGCTAAGATCACTTTATTTTTTTTAAGATTTATTTACTTATTTGAAAGTCAGAGTTACATAGAGAAGAAGAGGCAGAGAGAGAGAGAAATGTCTCCTATCCCAGGGTTCACTCCCCAGTTGGCTGCAAAGGCCAGAGCTGCGCCAATCCGAAGCCAGGAGCCAGGAGTTTCTTCTGGGTCTCCCACGTGGGTGCAGGGGCCCAAGGACTTGGGCCATCTTCTACTGCTTTCCCAGGCCACAGCAGAGAGTTGGATCGGAAGTAGTGTTAGGAAAATGGCTCAGTTTTATTTATGGTGCAATCTATACCCTGACAGCATCCTAGACTGTAGCCCCCGCCGCCATTGCTGGAAGCCAGGCGGCCACATGGCCCAACCACCGGTGTCAAGCTCCATCCCCATCCTAATGGGATTTGCTGCTCCTGCTTCCCTGCCCGCCCTATGGCAAAGTTTTAAAAGGACATGTTCCTGGTCTTCAAAGAGGGAGGTGCCTTTCTCTGAAGGGAGGAGAGAACCTCCACTTTGACTATGACCTTGTCTAAACAAGATAAGAGTCAGAGAACTCAAGGGGCTTCCATAGCCTTGGAAACTCATGACTGGAGCATAGGGAGATTACTGATGCCATAAACAGGAGTGTCAATTTGTAAAGTCAACAACAGGAGTCACTGTGCACTTACTCCTCATGTAGGATCTCTGTCCTTAATGTGCTGTACACTGAGGCTTAATGCTATAACGAGTACTCAAACAGTATATTTCACTTTGTGTTTCTATGGGGGTGCAAACGATTGAAATCTTTACTTAATGTACACTAAACTGATCTTCTGTAAAAAAAAAAAAAAAAATTATCAATTCCCAACTTGACTCTCACTGGGATTAAACATGACAATAGGTCTGATCTGATTTCATCATCATTTAAAAAAAAATCATCTATTATTTTTCACTTTATGTTTCTGTGTGGGAGCAAACTGTTGAAATACTTACTTAAGGTATACTAAGCTGATCTTCTGTATATTAAGATAATCGAAAATGAATCTTGATGTGAATGGAAGGGGAGAGGGAGTGGGAAAGGGGAGGGTTGTGGGTGGGAGGGACGGTATGGGGGGGAAAGCCATTGTAACCCATGAGTCGTACTTTGGAAATTTATATTCATTAAATAAAAGATAAAAAAAAATAAAATAAAAGGACCTGTTCCTGAACACGTGGCTCTCTAGCCTCCTCCTCTGGTCTCTCTTCTCTCCTGCTCACTCTCTCTTCTCTTGTCTCTTCTCTCCTCGCTAGCTCCATTCCTCTCTCTCTCTCCTTCTCTCTGTTACACTCTCCTTCTCTCTTTCCTTCTTTGCCCCTTCCCTCTGTTCTGCTGGGTTTTCCTCAATAAACCCTTTCCCTTACTCTGGTGTTTGGTGTGTTTTGTGACGGCCTAACAAGTGGAGCAGCCGGGTCTCGAATTGGCGGCCATATGGGATGCCAGCGCTTCCAGCCAGGGTGTTAACCAGCTGTGCCACAGCACCAGCCCCCTAAAATCACTTTAGACAAAAACCTGTTACTTGTACCTGATTTGGCCCTAGTTTCATTTGCCATTTATTAATTCTAAGACTTCATTTCTTGGAAAGATCCAGTTTTTCTTCAATAAATCATAATTGGGATATTTAAGACTATATTTTCAAAAACTCTGAGAAATATCATCTCATGTAATCCCAAAACAACCAATTTGTGCAGTTTGGAGCCTTAGAAAGGCTAGATGAGGAGCTGGCATAGTGTCATGGCGGGAGAAGCCATGCTTGATAGGGCACCTGTCTGTGTCCTGGCTGCTCTACTTCTGATCCAGCTCCTTGTTAACGGCCCGGGGATAGCAGCAGAAAATGGTCCAAGTGCTCAAACCCCTGACACCCACATGGGAGACCCAGAAGAAGCTCCTAGCTCCTGGCTTCAGTCTGGCCCAACACAGTCTGGCAGCCATCTAAGGAGTGTACCAACAGATGGGAGATTCTCTCTCTCTTTCTCTCTGTAACTCTGATTTCAAATACATAAATACACATTTATTTATTGATTGATTTTTTAAGAAAAAGAAAGGTAAGATGACTTGTTTGTGGTTACTCAGCTCACTAGTTCACAGAATCAGGATATGAACATGTCTTCTAACTACGTCCCATTCTGTCATATCTCCTTGCTACTATAAACTTGGGACAGACACTGAAACCAAGCAGAAACATGATTGAGTGTGCCAGTGCACTAAAAGACATAGGAGGGAGGTGGATGCACTCAGATACTTGCACCCACATACACTATAATATTCCATGTATTTGGAATTCAGCCTTCTGGTGGGTTTGCTTCCAAAACTCAATCCACCTTTTGTTTGTTTGTTTTTACCTCCTGGAGAGCACTTCAAAACATCATGAGAAATGGAATTAAAAGATCAGTTTATTTTAGTGCAAGGAACTTTTGGAATCCATGCATGGTTTATCATATTATGCGTTTTTCATGAATTTTTCAAAGACCCCTTGCAGACAGCTTCCTCTTCCTTGCCTCACAGAACTTAGTATTTAATTCCACCAGGTCTCAAGTCCTTGGCTTCTGTTCTCTCTGCAGATGAGAGAGGACCTTAAGGCCATCTTTAGTTTATTTTTATTCTTATGCTCACTCAATTGAGAAAATCTGCACTGGCTCCTGTACAACTTATCAAATCACTCCAGTTCTCCTTCATCACACACACTCGCATGCTCACCTTCCTGTGCACCCACACTTAAAGCTACACTATGCACTCTTGTGTCACCCCTGGCTTCTATAGCTTCCTGGTAGAGATCTCCACTTCTTCTCTTAGTCTTTAAAAATATTATTAATGTATGACTATGATCTAAGTGTTGTGTCCCCCAAAGTATATGCTGAAATGATAACCCTTCAGGTGATGCTAAGAGGATGTGGGGTTTTGGGGGAGGTGATCACATCATGACATCAGTGATTACATCAGTGACATCCCATATAGGATTAGTGCCCTGACAGAAAAACCCAGAAACAGATCCCTCGCACCAATCGAGGGCAGGCTGGGAGAAGACCTTTGAGGAAGTGGGCCCTCACCAGACAGCGTCAGCACGTTTGTGGCAGACTTCTTGGCCTGAGACCCTGAGGAGAAGGTCTCTGTTGCTGTTAAGCTGTTCGGTCCATGGAGTGTTTTATAGCTGCACAAGCGCACTGAGACAGGTCTTTCACGCATACTCCAGGGCCCCACATACTAAACACTGAGTTATGGCCAATGTTAATAGTTTGCAATGCTTTCCTCCATCCTATGAATGGAATACACTATAACTATTACAGAAGCTTTTATGTAACCTCTCTCTGTTCATTGCCTTGGCTCTCTTTCACCAGAAGTAACCACTAACATGACTCCAATTTTTATGGCTTATATCTTATATTAGTTTTGTACTATACTAACTTAATACTATTTAATCAGTTAACCCTCTTAAAATTTCCATTTATATGGCATAGTATCAAATCATGCTTACACATCTTTTGTTCTTTCAGTGTTGTTTCTGAGATTTATATGTGATGTTACATATGACATAGCTCACGGTGACTGCATTTTAGTAGTATGTTCACAGCATGTACGTGGTATAATTTGTTCACATGTTGCCTTTGTATGCATATGTAGATTATTTTTAATTTTTTAAAATTACAATATATCATGTCCTGCTCCTTCATGGAAGCCAAGCTTCTCACCTCAAGACTGCTATGGCATCAGCTCACACACTTACTCGGCTCAAGCACTGAGCTCCTGAGGTATAGGCTAGGGGATAGCCCTCATTTACGCCAGTGTAGCTACGCAGTTAGAGTGTGTTTGTCACATTTTATTCAATTTATCTAGATGTCACTCTACAAGGATGTTTCCTGTTTTTCTGGTCCTTCTTATTACTGAACTGAGAGCTTACTACTTTCTTCTTTGAATTTTTCTCCTTTTCTTTGGTGTCACCACATTCTGTGGAGTCCCTTCTTCCCTCTTCTCCTGTTTTCTTCCCCTTTAGACACCAGAGTTATCATAGGGTCTGTCTGAATCCCTTCTCACTCACTCTATATTCACCTGCTGTGTGGTCGCTTTCATAGATAAAACCAGCACAGACATGCTGATGGCACACAAACCAGGAACCCAGAGTTTTTAAACCAGAATGCTCTGATCCCCAGGTTTACATGTACAACTGCCTCTTGTATATAATTTCACCTGCATGGGCCACGGGCATGTTAAATTCAATATTTTCTTTTAAATTTTTATATTATTTGAAAAAAAAAGAGTGTCAGAGAGAGAGAGAGAGAGAGAGAGATCTTCCTTCCATCCACTAGCTCACTTCCCTGTTGCAACAACTGGTTGCAACAGTAAGGGCTGGGTCAAACCAAATCCTGGAGCCAGGAACTCCATTCTGGTCTCTCAACACAGGTGGCAGGGGCCCAAGTACTTGGGCCAACTCCCTCTGTCTTCTCAGGGGCATTAACAGGAAGCTGAAGTGGAAGTGGAGCAGCCAGGACTGAAATCTGCATTCTGCCCTGTCTTAACCTACCAGTCCTAACTTCAATATTTTTCAAACCAAACTCATCCCAACCCCCGAATGTGCTTTCTCTTTTATATCCAAATGATAGATAATGCCATAACAGCACATCAGAAATCTTGAAGCTCTATCTGTCCAAAGTGATTAACTTATGTATCTACCTTGTTCTGCCTCCTTTTTCTTTTGCTCAATCCTCCACTTTCCTCAATTTCAAACTCTCATATGAGCCATCACATCTCTGTTCTTGTGCAACTAGAGTTGCCAACTTTAGCAAATTAGAATACAGGCTGTTCAGCTAAGTTTGAGTTGAGATACATAGCTAATAGTTATTCAGTGTCAATGTTTCTCAAATTTTGCCTGGGCAACTTGTAATTTATCTGGCATCCTTACAAATACATCTTCAATGTTACCATCAAAGTGAGCAAAATGCTCACCATAGAATTCCCCACTGTCCACAAGCTTTGGGCATGGCACACAGAAGCCTCCTCTCTTTCTATTTTCTCTCACTCATTGCTTCCCTTATGGTCCCCTATTTGCTGTATTCCTTCTTGTTCCTAGAATGTGTGCAGCTCTTGTTTAGCCTTGGAAAATGCAGATTTACCTGGATCACTGTCCCTTGGCCTGACTCTCATTTTTCAGGACTTAGCTAAATGTCGCTTCCTCAGAAACACCTACTTTGGGCATTCTATCTGTTAGCTCCTGGTTTTGTCTCACCATTCTTACGTCTTCCCTTCATTGCACATTCATAATCTGCAAGTAACCTATTTGTTTGTTGGTATATTATCAACCTTTTCACTAGAATGCAAACTGTGAGACTAAGGACTTTGCTTGTTCACCGTTGTATTTCAAATATGTGGAGGCCAGCACTGTGGCGTAGTTGGTTAACGCCCTGGCCTGAAGTGCCGGCATCCCAAATGGGTGCTGGTTCAAGACCCGGCTGCTCTATTTCTGATCCAGTTCTCTGCTGTGGCCTCGGAAGGCAGTAGAAGATGGCCCAAGTCCTTGGGCCCCTGCACCCACGTGGGAGACCCAGAGGAACCTCTTGGCTCCTGGCTTCGGATCAGTGCAGCTCCAGCCGTTGCGGCCAACTGGGGAGTGAACCATTGGATGGAAGACCTCTCTCTCTGCCTCTCCTCTCTCTGTATAACTCAGACTTTCAAATAAATCTCAAAAAAAAAAAAAAACCCACAAATATTTAACAGAGTTTCTGTTGCATAGATGATGTTGAGTAAATTTTGTAGAACAATGAATAAAGAAATATAAGTAAATGAATGTGTAACCAATCAGGTGAACAACTAAAAGGATAAATAATTAAACCCTCTTCCTGAGTTCCTCTGGAACCTTTGCTTTTGCTCTGGGCTATGTGCCTTAATTAGCTTTGGCTGCCGTAACAAATAATATAATCTTGGTGGCTTAACCAACACAAGTTTATTATCTCACAGTTCTGAAGGCCGGAAGCCCAACTTCAAGGTGTCAACATGTTTGGTTCTGTAAGGAGCTCTCTTTGTGATGTGAGAAGTCAGATGGGTTAATAGGCAGCCAGGTTGGTCCCAGTGGAAACTGAGGGTGCAGAGTGCTTGCTTCCCCCAAAAAATTATCTTTAGCAAGTTCAAAATGCCTGCTCCTCTCCTTGAGAGCTCCCAATTTTACCATAAGCATAGCGAGGGAGTGGTGATTCCATCTTTCTGAGTTCACGGTTTACTGTAAAGACAAGTTACCTATCCTACCCCTGGCAAATAAGATTACAGATCAGGTCTTTTGATGGGTTTGTCCTTGCCTTGTAACTGAATGTCAAGCTGATAAGCTTTTTTCTTGCCTAAAATTGTGCTTAAAAACTACCACCACCAGCCCCTTTGGGTTTTCCTCTCTTTAGCCCCTCTCCAGGCCACTCTGGATGGAGGTCTCTGACTTAAATAAAGCTTGCTTTTCAATACATCTTGCTTCTGTCTTTGCTGTGTCTGCTTGGAAATTCTTCTTCCATGTGAGACAGAACTAAGGTAATCTTTTCTTCATCGCTGTTATGCAAATGAGAACAGTGATAAGCAGAGCTGGATAAGAAGTCATACAACAGTGGAGACAGAAGAAACATCTGACAACTTGAAACCCAGGGAGAGAACACAGCAGCAGGCAGGTCGGAGCTCAGGGCAGGAGGCAGGGGAGGAGGGGTGACAGCACAATAAAGATCAAGTGCAAAGTATCAAGACAGAAAGACTAAACTAGGGGCAAAGTATGTGGATGCTCATGACAGTGAACAGGGTCTTCAGGAAAATGGTGATTATGTTTACAAAAATCTGTTTGGAAGAGCAGGAAAGGCTGTGATGCATTTTGCATTACAGTTTACAGTAACATTGTGGTTTTAAATACTGCTTCTTAAAATGTAAGCCTTCAGGCCCATGAACATTATAGCTTCTTCAAAAGCCTCACCCCTGGTACTCTCAGCAAACTACCACCCATCAAAGGGAATGAAATGAAAAAAAAAAAAAAAAAACCAACCAAATAACAGGTAGTTAAAAAAATAGGTGAGAATAGCAGGAACATGCATTTGGATGAGAAACAGCTTTGTGTAAAATGAGACACATTCTATTCCTTAATATTTCACTGCTGCTCTTAGTTTCTCTGCCACCCACCTTCTAGGATATCTGCTTAAACATCCTGGAAGCATGAATCACTCTGCATAAGGACACCCAGCAGCACTCACTTCTTGGAAGTCTCGCCGGTGACTCATGTTTCAAAGATTTTGCCTTTAAGGATTAATTGGAAGAAAATCTACATATTTCCCAAAAAGATAGTATAAGTGTTAAAAATACATCAAGAATTTTTTAGTTTTTAATTTTTAAAAAAGTTTTAACTGATAGATAACATTGTAATGTTTTGACACACATGTATAATAAATATTGGCCAAATCAGGGAAAACATAACTGTCTCTTCAAACATTGATCACTTCTTTATAGTGAAAACATTAAAAATCCCACCTTGTAGCTTTACATCTGTATATAAATGGCATATTATCATTGTCTGTAGTCACCCGGCCATGCCACAGAACACCAGAACTTTTCTCTTATAGAACATAGCTCCCATTAATCAACCTTTCCCATCCCTCCTTGCACCCTTCTCTCCTCAGCCACTATTCTACTTTCAACTCCTGGGTGATCACGTTAGTATGTGAAGAAATTGTACACAGCTTACCAAAGCTGGAAATTGTTCTATGGGGTACTTTTTATAGCAAAATATAATTTCATATCATCATATTGTCTTTACATTCATTTTTCAACCATAATTATTGTCAATAATTATCATACTACCTGATTTCCAAATATACCAAAAATATGGAAGTTCAAACATGGCCACCTTGAGTATTCTACTTGGGTCCACCCAGTTTTTCCCTTGACAATCCTAACACTTCCACAGCGGAAAATGGACCCAGTAGGAAGATACATTCTACTGCATTCAGGGGATTCTTTTTATGTCAGATACTTCTGAAAATTTTCCTCAGTACATAAAGAGGTTAGATTTGGTTCCTTATTTTTTAAAAAATTTTATTTGTTATGCAAGTTATTTCATATATAGATTTAGGAGCATAGTGACGCTTCCCTCCCTGTTTCCTAGTTTTTGATCTTCCTGTTACTTCCTCCAAGTTGAATTCTCCAACTTAAGCCAGCATCGAGGCAGCTAGAGCTATGGCTGATGTTTCACCATGACTGGCCATGGAGCTGACCTATCTGATGTGCCAGAGGCCATAAGGAAATAAGACCAATCTTTGCGAAATCACAGAGGAGTTCCACATACCCCCTTTGAAGTTCCAAATGTTTCCTCATCTGTAAAAATGGCATTTACCTGACAGTTTTAAAAATGGAGTAGCGGAAATAATGTGTGCAGAGAACTCAGCACAGTGCTTGGATGTAAGTAACACAGCAGATAGTAAGTAATACACGGAGTACGACATCCTACACCAGAAGCTCTAGAAGGACACGTCGCCCGATAGCAATTTGTTGTGGTTGCTGGTACCCTGAGTATTTATTTCTTTTGCCTATCAACATTTCTCTGTTTAATAAATGCCTTAACTTTATAGTAAGTAAAATAAATGGGTGATTCTACATTCATAATATTTTAAATTCAGTACTGATGAATTTTTTTATACCCTGGCCATTTCCCTGTTAACTGTATAATGGAAAGTACCCATTTGTAAAATGGGAAAAACCTGTAAAATGTTCTATTTCTGTTAGGAGTTTAACATGTGTATAAATTACAGATACAGCATGAAAGAAAATACTTAGAAATTTTTTGAACATTCTACATTTAGAGGGAAGGTATTAATTAGCAGATAACCTAACAATCACAACAGCATTTTCAATGAAGAAGAAATGGGTCATTGCAGGAACACAGATGTACCTGGAATACTGGGGCAATTCATCTTCTTATTCTGTGCCTAGTCTGAAGCCAGACTCAACATTCTGCCTCATCTCCCAGGAAAATCTAACACTACAGTGAATCTTTAAGTCATATCCATTTTTTCTGACAATTTCTAGGGGAATTTAGGAAGCAAACCTACATCATATACCACCCAGCAAAATTTCAAAAGTGGTCAGTTTCACTATTTGGCCTCAAACTCATTTCTATCTCCTGTCAATTAAAATACTTCATCCATTAGCCTGACGTTCAAAGCTAGTCTTTGGCTTCCATTTCTGCTACCAAAAAGAAACCCAGGTAGGCAGTCAACAAAGCCCTCAACAAACACCATCCATCATCATCACCACAAAACCTGTGAAAGTAAAAACAAAAACCCGATTGATAAATGTTCCATGTTAGTCAAATCTGTCCATTCTGCTACACCTTCCATCTCCCATAGTTTATGAAAACATTCACCTGTGACACAGCTGTGTGTGGGAGGAAGGGATGTGTTGGTGGTGGAATTCTGCTGCTTAGATAATATTATTTCCACCAGATGGACAAATAAACAATATGAAAGTAACGAAGACTCGCTCAAGCCTGCTGTCAGCCTATTGCTTCCCTGAGTTTGGGTTTCTGATGGGCTGGCCAGTGATGGGACCAGCACTTTTTGACTTAAGCTTCCTTTATGTGGGAACCCTCTTGTGTATTGCCTCTCAAAATTCTGGATTTTTGTTAAAATAGTATATTTGTGGTGTCTTGACACACCAAAGGGGTAACTATGTGAGATGATGGATATGTTGATTTGCTTGACTGGAGTAACCATTTCACCATGTAAATGCCTATCAAAACATCATGTTGTACACCTTAAGGTTATGCAATGAATTTTTTTTTTTAAAAAGCACATTATAGCAGTTTCTGTGAGCACATAAAACCTTCTAACACAATCATCTTTGCAGAAAATTCTTTTTGTAAGTCTAAAAAGTGATTTTCTCTGCAGAATAGATTTGATGAAGAAGATGAGTTTTAACCACAAATACAAAGAAGACTTCTACTTTCCCTCAATAGTTGTACGTCCACCCTAGCAGCATATAAAACTGGAACACAAGAGTTTGAAGACTTACCTTGACCACGGTCATGAATCCAAATTCAAGCTTTTTTCCAGCTATTTACACCATCACTCAGCAACCATTTAGTAATTGCCCAGTTACTGTTTCCAAGTATGTGGGCCCTGGCTTGTAAAGTCCGAGTGGGAAAAGAGGAAAACCCAGCCTACAAAGTTTCCATCAAATAAGTCTAAAGTCCAGACGGGTCTTGAGTCACTCTGACTCTGCTTGGTTATTAAAGCTGTATGGAAACTTTTCTCTACGCATTGGTACTGCTAAAACCTCAGACAACATATTTCCAGGGCTATCGTGCAGTGTGAGGGTGGTCCCTAGTTGCTTTTTGAAGCACGAGGTAGTTTTATTCTTCCATTTTCACCTTTGCTGTTTGGGAGTTTCAAACACTTGCTTTTCCTTTCTTTTTTAATTTTTTAAAAAATTTTAAGATCTGACAATTTTTTTTTTTTTTTTTTTTTTTTGACAGGCAGAGTGGACAGTGAGAGAGAGACAGAGAGAGAAAGGTCTTCCTTTTTTGCCGTTGGTTCACCCTCTAATGGCCGCCGCTGCAGCCGGCGCACCGTGCTGATCCTGGTAGGAGCCAGGAGCCAGGTGCTTTTCCTGGTCTCCCATGGGGTGCAGGGCCCAAGCACCTGGGCCATCCTCCACTGCACTCCCTGGCCATAGCAGAGAGCTGGCCTGGAAGAGGGGCAACCGGGACAGAATCCGGCGCCCCAACCGGGACTCGAACCCGGTGTGCCGGCGCCGCAAGGTGGAGGATTAGCCTATTGAGCCACGGCGCCGGCTTAGATCTGACAATTTTTAACATTTTGCTATATTCACTGCCTAGTTAAGTATCATATAAATACACATACATACCATTTTTCTTGAAAACAGGAGCATGAATCCCACAGAATGTGGAATTCACTACAATGATCATAAAGTGAGGAAAGAATGGTATATTATCATGGATGTGGTATAATTCAGGGAAGACAATATTTATAATTATATACCAAATAATACAGCATCCATATAAGTTTTATACTCTATGTTAATTTCCACCTATAAAAGAAAGCATGTGATATTTGTCTTTCCAGGTCTGGCATTATTTAACATAATGACCTCTAATTCCAACTATTTTGTTGCATATGTCAGGATTTCATTTTTTTAATGGCTGAACAATCTTCCATCATCTATGTATGTGTGTGTATATATATATATATATCACATTTCATCCATTGATGGACACCTAGGTTGATTCCATATCATTGCTATTTTGACTTGGGCTGCTATAAACATGAGAGTTTAGGTATCACTTTTATAGCTGAGTTCACTTCCTTCTGATATAGTCCCAGAAGTGGGATAGGTGGCTCATATAGTAGAGGATCTATTTTTAGTTTTTGAGGACTCTCCATACTTCTTTCCATAGTTATACGAATTTGCATTCCCACCAACAGTGTGTTAGGCTACCTTTTTCTCCACAACTTTGCCAGCATTAGTTTGTTTTTTTTTTGTTTGTTTGTTTGTTTTGTTTTGTTTTTAGTACTAGCCATTTGCAACTGGAATAATCATTGTGATTTTTAGTTGCTTTTCCCTGATGGTTAGTGAACTTGTGCATTTTTTTATGTCTGTTGGCCATTTGTATTTCTTCCTTTGAAAATTGTCTATTCATATCCTTTATCCATTTCCTTTTTTTAAAAGATTTATTCATTTATTTGAAAGGTGATTTTCAGAGAGAGAGGGAGAGACAGAGATCTTTCATCTGCTGATTCACTCACCAGATGGCTACAATGGCCAGAGCTGGGTCAAATCGAAGCCAGGAGCCTGGAGATTCTTCCAGGTTTCCCATGTAGGTGCAAGGGCCCAAGAACTTGGGCCATCTTCTGCCGCTTTCCCAGGCACATTAGCCGGGAACAGGATCAGAAGTGGAGCAGCCAGAACTTGAACCCGTTCCCATATGGGATGCTGGCACCACAGGCAGCAGCTTTACCCATCGTGCCACAGCACCAGCCCCTCCTTAGTCCATTTCTTAACTGGGTTATTTGTTTTGTTGTTGTTGACTTTTCTGAGCTCCTTGTGTATTCTGTATATTAATCGTCTACCAGATACATAGTTTGTAAATATTTCTCCCATTCTGTTGGTTGTCTATTCACTTTACTGTATCCTTTGCTGTGCAGAAGCTTAACTTTATATAATCCCATTTGTCTATTTTTGGTTTTATTGCCTATGCTTTGGGGGTCTTACCAAAAAGTCTTTGCCCAAGAATTATGTCTTACAATGTTTTCCCTTTGCTTTTCTTTGGTAGTTTGATAGTTTCAGGTCTTAAGTTTAGCTCCTTGATACATTTGGAGCTGATTTTTTTTTCAAGATTCATTTATGTATCTGAAAGGCAGAATTACGGAGAGGCAGAGGCAGAGAGAGAGAGGCCCTCTATCTGCTGGTCCACTCCCCAGATGGCCACAATGGCTAGAGCTTCACTGATTCGAAGCCAGAAACCAGGAGCTTCTTCCAGGTCTCCCATGTGGTTGCAGGGGCCCAAGGACTTGAGCCATCTTCCACTGCTTTCCCAGGCCATAGCAGAGAGCTGGATCAGAAATGGAGCAGGGCCAGCGCTGTGGGGTAGTGGGTAAAGCTGCCACTTGCAGTGCTGGCATCCCATATGGGTGCCGGTTTGAGTCCTGGCTGCTCTGCTTCCAATCCAGTTCTCTGCTATGGCCTGGGAAAGCAGTAGAAGATGGCCCAAGTCCTTGGCCCCCTGCACCTGTGTAGGAGACCTGGAAGAAGCTCCTGGCTCCTGGCTTTAGATTGGCACAACTCTGGCTGTTGTGACTATCTGAGGAGTGAACCATTGGATGGAAGACCTCTCTCTCAATGCCTCTGCCTCTCTGTAATTCTGCCTTTCAAATAAATCTTAAAAAAAAAATTCTAGAATTATACACACACACACTTTAGAAAAAAAAAAAAGAAGCAGAAGAAGTGGAGCAGCCAGGACTTGAACTGACACCCATATGGGATGTCAGCACAGCAGGCTGTGGCCTTACCCACCATACCACAGTGTCGGCCCCTGGAGCTGATTTTTTAATAAAGTGTAAGGTAGACATTTTGTTTCAAACTTCTGCATGTGGAAATCTAATTTTCCCAACACAATTAGTTGAAGAGAATGTCTTTTCTGCAGGAATTTTGGCATGTTTACCAGAGATGCTGGTTGTAGATTCATAGATTTATTTCTGTGGTTTCTACTCTGTTCCATTGGTCTATATGTCTGTTTTCATGCTAGTACCATGTTGTTTTTGTCATAATAACACTCTAGTATATCTTGAAATATGGTAATGTGATGCCTCCGGCTTTGTCCTTATTGTTTAAGATTCATTTGGCAATTGAGGTTTTTTTTGTGTGTGTGTGTGTGTGTGTTTTCGTATGAATTTTAGAATTCCTTTTTCTAGTTCTGAAAGGAATGTCCTTGGAATTTTGATAGGATTATACTGAACCTGTAAATTGCTTTGAGTAGTCTGGGCATTTGGATAATATTAATTCTTCCAACCTCTTTCCCTGTGGCCTGCATCCCAGGTTCAGAGCTGGCTACAACTTGTTATGGATGTGTACATCTCACAGTAGGGGATAGGTTTAGATCTTGGGGCCAGTAGGCTTTGGGAAAGATACGAGTGACACAGGGGCCAAGGGGTCCACACCAAATGGATGCAGCTTGAGTTTATCACAGATTTCCACACTGGAGACCAATAGGCAATTTCTTGACTAGGCAGAGAGGAATGGCGCATCTGAGGCCAGGACCTGAAGCCAGCACAGGCTTGCAGGCAATAGGAACTCCCAAGCACACAAAGCCCTGTTCTCTCCCTCTGTACTCAAACACCACCTAGCCGAGAAAATGAAGGGGAGGTGACATGTTAGTTTTAGAGGGTCTGAACAATTCCCCAAAGGCTGCTGACATTGTAGGGTCACACTGTGCTTTCAGCAGAACCAGACGTTTGGTTAATTTTCTCCTCTGCTAGCCAGCATATGAGGACTCCCTTGCATATCTGAATTGCAGTATTGTTAGTTACCGGTTAGTTTGCTCCTAATCAGCTGTGTGTTTTGTGAGCTATAAGCACTTTACTGGGTACTAGGCAGCTAAGGAAGGGAAGAAATATTACAATTGAGCAGGATTTTTCATTCTCAGATATAAATGTATGTCAGAACTAATCACGTTATTGCGTACTTGCATCCAAAGCCTCTCTAAGCATGGTTTCGCACAGCTCCTGCATACTGACTTGGTGACGCAAATTAAACAGGCACACACGAGTTTATTTAGCATTGACTAGCTCCTTTTCCACCAGACACACCAGTCACTAGTACAAAGGTGAGCAATATAATATTCCCTATTTTGAAATTGCTTACAAGCATCTACATAAATGTGATACCATATATGCACCACATTTTAAAAAAAGATTTATTTATTCAAAAGGTAGAATTGCACAGAGAGAGAGGGAGCGACAGAGAGATCTTCCACCTGCTGTTCATTCCAAGATGGCTGCAACAACCAGGGATTGGCCAGGCTGAAGCTAGGAACTTCTTGGTCTCCCATGTGGGTGCAAGGGCCCAAGAACTGGGCCATCCTCCAGCTTTTGCAGGCCCATTGGAAGGGAGCTGGATGAAAAGTAGAGAAGCCAGGACTCAAACTGGCGCCCAGATGGGATGCCAGTGTCGCAGGTAGTATAACCCACTATGCTACAACACTGGTCCCCAAAATTATTATTATTTTTTTTGACAGGCAGAGTGGACAGTGAGAGAGAGACAGAGAAAGGTCTTCCTTTTCCCATTGGTTCACCCTCCAATGGCCGCCACGGCTGGCGCATTGCAGCCGGCGCACCGCGCTGATCCGATGGCAGGAGCCAGGTATTTCTCCTGGTCTCCCATGGGGTGCAGGGCCCAAGCACTTGGGCCATCCTCCACTGCCTTCCCGGGCCACAGCAGAGAGCTGGCCTGGAAGAGGGGCAACCGGGACAGAATCCGGTGCCCCGACCGGGACTAGAACCTGGTGTGCCGGCGCCGCAAGGTGGAGGATTAGCCTAGTGAGCCGCAGCGCTGGCCTCCCAAAATTATTTTTAAGAGCAATGATGTCAACAGAAATCCTGAAGTTAAGATACAAAACAAAAATCCATCAGTCTGCTTTTCACTAATATTCTTTTTTTTTTTTTTTTTTTTTTTTTTTTTTTTTTTTTTTTTGGCAGGCAGAGTGGACAGTGAGAGAGAGACAGAGAGAGAAAGGTCTTCCTTTGCCGTTGGTTCACCCTCCAATGGCCGCCGCTGCAGCCGGCGCACCGCGCTGATCCTGGCAGGAGCCAGGAGCCAGGTGCTTTTCCTGGTCTCCCATGGGGTGCAGGGCCCAAGCACCTGGGCCATCCTCCACTGCACTCCCTGGCCATAGCAGAGAGCTGGCCTGGAAGAGGGGCAACCGGGACAGAATCCGGCGCCCCAACCGGGACTAGAACCCGGTGTGCCGGCGCCGCAAGGTGGAGGATTAGCCTATTGAGCCACGGCGCCGGCCTTTCACTAATATTCTTACCAACAGTGGACCTGACTTGATAATGTGTTCAATAAATTATATTTTAACTCTTGGGGATTATTTTATATTTTATGACTTTAATAGGAGAAAGAGAGGAAGCTTTCATCCTCTGGTTCACTCCCTAAATGAGTTGCAGTGGCCCCTGGTTGGGGACAAAGCTGGGAGCCAGGAACTCATTCCAGGTCTCCCACATGGGTGGTAGGGATCCTACAACTTGAGCCATCACCATTCCAGCTTCCATATTAGAAGGAAGCTGGAGTCAGAAGTAGAGCAAGGTGTCAAAACCAGGTACCCTGCTATGGAAAGAGAGCATCTTAACTGTATACAAATGCCATCCCCCTATATTTTCAACAACAACACATTTTTCCTTCAATCTGATTTTAAAAGCTAGTCTAGGTTCTTTTGCATTGGAAGTAACAGGCTCATAGTAATTTTCAAAGTAAGTAAAAAATATATAGACATACCTTTTTCACTTTTCTAAACAGATTTCTTGTATTATCTCGCTTAATTCTTATAACAGGTATTGACGTTAGCTCATTTTATTGATGATGAAAAGGAACCACACAGAGGCCATGCAGCTGATACAAGAGTGCAGCCTCTTCTCACTGTGCTGCACTTCCTCTTCCCCATGTCCTCCCTTAAGCACTTGGTGGGCCCTCCCATGCAGTATTATTCACACAAATCAACTCCATGGCTGCACATTCACAAAAGGGTATTTAGTCTTTGGAACACTAGAACTATACATGTAGGTTATTAGTGGCCTTTTATTTTTAATGACAACCAAAGCATTTTGTTTTGATTTTTTTTAATTAAAAAGAATCCTTGGACACTGTGACATATTAATGTGTACCATAAATATTCCCAAAGGACATCGTAGTACCTACTGCTTCTCAGACACATGGACTCTTTTGCCTGAAGCATCCAGGTGTGTGGTCAAGGCTCTGAAGAGAAACAGAACCAACGTAACATGGATATACAAGGGGTCTTCACAATGCTCACAGAAATTGTGTTTTAGGAAAAAAACTGTACAAATATTTATACATGTTTTTCACCCAAACAAGTGTATCTTCTAATTCCATGAACTTTTTCAAGCAATTTCAAACTACTTAGAGCAATTGGCTACTGTGTGGAGTCTGGCAAGTGTAACATCTGCAAGGTGGGCCAGCAGGCTGGAGACCCCAAGAGGAGCCAATGCCCAGTGCACGATGGAGGAGCCCCTGCAATGCATGAAGTTGGAAGGCTGCCTGTTGGAGAGTCCCCTCTCACTCAGGCAGATCAGCCTGTTCAGGCTGCATTCAGGCCTTCAGCAGATTGGACAAGGCCCATCCACACTGGGGAGGGCAATTGGCTTTACTCAAAGTCCGCTGATTTAAAAGGTAAGGTTCATCCAACAACATCCAGAATGAGACCAGCCAAACTGCCATGTAAAATTCACCATCTCACCAGGAGGTGAAGATTCCACAGGCTCAACCTTAGGAATCACTGTCTGGAACCAGGAATTTGAGATTCTTATATCCCTAACTATCTTGATTAACTGATAGTAATAAACTGTAATTGTAGTAAGCTGCAGTGGGCACTGGATTTACAATTAAAAATCAACAAACATGGAGAATTGTCCTGGCTCAGCATTCTACTCTGTGGTCTTGAGAACATATTCACATTCTATAATTATCAGATTTTTTAATATGTGTACAGAGGATAAGAATACCTGTATCCAAGAGTTGAGAGATTAAATGAGGAGATATGTAGAAGCGTTTGGTACAAAGGATGTGGCAGAAAAAATGATTCATAAGAGCAAACCAATGTGTCTCCATGACAGGAGACCATGTCAAACCATGTCAATGTCAAGGATGTCTCTGACAAGCAGCACCTTTCATGACATTTAATGTTAGAAGTGTGGAATACAGGTTAGAACATATGCAACTGATAGTAGTCAGCAGTTTGAGTTTTTTCTAATATTTATTTATTTATGAGAGAAAGAGAGACAGACAGAGAGAAAAACAGGCAGACAGAGATCTCTCATCTGCTGATTCACTCCCCAAATAACACAACAGCCAGGGTTGGGCTAGGGATAGAGCCCTATTACATGGGTAGCAGGAACCCAAACACTTGGCCCATCACTGCTGCTTTCAAGGGAGTGCACTAGCAGGAAACTGGACACAGGAGCTGGAGCCAGGAATGAAATCCAGGCCCTCAGATAACGTGAGGTGGATTTTAACCAATGATTTAACCACTAGGCTAACTGCCTACCCCATTGACAGTTTCTGACTTACAGGAATGGTGATTTCACATTGTTGATCCTCACCTTATAATATGAATGAATGGTAAAATGCAGAATTACACTTGGATTTTCCCTAGTTGGTTTTATGCTGCTATAGCAACAATGCTGCCTGGGTAATTTACAACAAGCATTTAGTAATTGTTGAGAGCTCTGGAGGCTGGGAGTCACGCATCAAGGCATCAGCAGTTGGTAAGGACCTGCTTGCTGCAATCTTCATGTGGTGGAAGGCAACAGGGTAAGAGGGAGGGAACGGGGGGCCAAACTCATCCTTTCATTTTTATTTACTGATTTGTTTGAAAGGCAGACAGAAACAGAGATGGTAGAGATACAGACAGAGATAAGGTAGGTCTTCTATTTGCTGCTTCACTTCTTAAATGCCCACAACAGCCAAGTCCAGGCAAGGTTGAAGCCAGAAGCCAGGAACTTCACTCAGGTCTCCCACATCTGTGGCAGAGGCTCAGTACTCGAGCCATCATCTGCTGCCTCCCAGGTGCACTGTCAGGAATACTGAATCATAAGCAGGTAGTGAGGACCTGAACCAGGCACTCCTAATGACATGTGGACATCCCAGGTGGCAGCTAGATCTACTCTTCCACAACACTCACCCTGAAACTTGTTTGTATGTTTTTTTTTTTTTTATAATGATCCAATATTGCCTGTGACAGCAGACCCCTGATGGCCTAATCACCTCTCAAAGACCCCTGTGGGGAGTACTGTTATAATGGCAAGTAAATCTCAGTATGAAGGGCCAGCATCATGGTATAGCGGGTAAAGCCTCCACCTACAACGCCAGCATCCCACATGGGCACCCGTTCATGTCCTGGCTACTCCACTTCCAATCCAGCACCCTGCTAATGGACTGGGAAAAACAGTGGAAGACAACCCAAGAGCTTGGCCCCTTCTACCCTCATGGAAGACCTAGAAGAAGCTCCTGGCTCCAGGCTTCCATTGGTCCAGCCCTGGCTATTGTGGCCATCTGGGGAGTGAACCAATGGATGGAAGACCTTTCTCTCGCTCTCTCTCTGTAACTCTATCTTTCGCATAAAGAAATTTTAAAAATTCAATATGAGTTTTAGAGCCCTGGTAAACTCAAACCCCAGCAGAGTTCCCGCTAACTAGAACTTGACAGGCCCTGTTCGTTATCACCTTGGTCTGTAAGGAGTATTTATGACAGGCTGACTTAGCACATCCTTTAAACACAGCCAAAAGAACAAACACTTGCACATTTTTTTAGTTGATTGTAATTTTGGAAATAAATGTTCCTTAATCTAGTTTCTTATTCTTGAGGTGGATCCCAGAAAATGCTTCTGAGAGGTCTGAGAGGAAAAGAGATCTTTCCTAACAGCTGGGGGTTTTCTTCTCCTATTCTTGAACACACCAGGCACATGTCCCTGCACTGAATCTGCCCAGCTGCTGTGAGTTGAGTAGGGGTTGTGTCCCCCAAGCTGTTTAAACTCTGATGTCTTAATTGATAAAGGGTAGAGATTTGATCAAATGATGGCATCTGAGAGGTAGGGCTGGTGAGAGGGTCACTGGGGGCATGTCCTTGGGGAGTAGTTCTCTTGAGAGGCTTGAATCAAGTTCAAGTTGAGTCAGTTCAAGTTTGGCCTAGGTTTCCTCTCCCATTCCTGGCTCACAATATGATCACTGCTGCCACACCCACCAATAACCAGCCTGCACCAGGCTATGGGGCCACCCAATCCTGGAATCTCCGTCAGATGAAATAAACTTTTCCTTCCGCAAAGAAATTCCTTTCAGATGTTTTAGTGGAAGTAACAAAAAGTGGACTAAAACTCCAGCTGACACCTTGCCCTGCAAGTCTTTGCTCAGAGTTCATTCTCCAGGAGGCATACCCTGAACACCCTATTTAGCACCTTTCACACCCTGCACTCCACATCCCACACCCCACTTTTTGCATCCTTTTGCTTTACTTCCCCCCCCCCATGGCATTTATTCATTTGTGGTATCTATGGTTCATTTTTTGTTTTCCCTGTTGGAATATAAGCTGGAGGCATCTTACTGAGTTTGTTCATGATTGTCCACAGCCCCTAGAATGGTGTCTGGAACACAATAATAAACATTAGTTGAATATACAGATTTAATGAGATCTTGAATAGGCAAGACATGGAGCTGAATGACTAGGAAAAGTGGTTGATCCCAGATGCAAAGAGACACCCGGGAGGTGGCACCATTAAGTCTTTTGATGGACTCCTTTATATCAAAGTCTTTGGTTGAAGATTTGATTTTTTTAAAATTAGATTTATTTATTTATTTGAGAGACAGAGTTACAGAGAGACAGAGGGATAAAGAGAGGTCTTCAATCCACTGGTTCACTCCCCAAATGGCCACAATGCCTGGAGCTGGGCCAATCCGAAGCCAGAAGCCAGGAGCTTCCTCTGGGTCTCCCATATGGGTGCACTTGGGCCATCTTCCACTGCTTTCACAGAAGTGGAGCAGCTGGGACTTGAACTGGTGCCCATATGGGATGTTGGCTCCACAAGCAGATGCTTAACTACTTATGCCATGGTGCTGACTCCAAAGATTTGCTTCTAAATTTGTAGAATACTCTGCTTCAGTGCTGCAAGAAGCTGAAGTCAGAATCTGAGGCAAAGTTGAAGATGGAATCTCTACCAAATGAGCCAATTTTCTGAGATGAGTTCCAGACAAATCTGGAGAATCTATCTGAAACTACTGCCATGGCTGGTTGATCTGGGCTCCTAGGACCAATCTGTTGCATTTTTTTCCCCCAGAAATCCCAGAGTAACAGAGTCAACCAAGCCATGGTTTCCCCCACTACCACCTTTTTAAATTGCTAATGTGGCCATAAGATTAAAATATCCTTGGGCCTAACCAATGAGTGGAGATCACAATAGAAACAGGCCACTTTAAAGATCTGGACAACCACAAACCATGATGGCAGATGTTACTGATGTGACTAAGTTATCCTGGCAGGAAATATAGGAGTCAAGCCTCCAAATCATAGACCAAAGATCAACTTGGCACAATCCACAAATTTGAATCACTGAGACTGTGCCCAAACCCAGGGGAAGCAGAAGCAAATGCCTGGTGAATTCAAAAGGAGTGCTTAACATACGACTGAGAGAGGACAACACTACCATGATGTGTTGTGCACAGTCTGTGTCGAGTAACATCAAGTCCCCAAAGCAATTCTATGAGGTGAGTACTAAATGATCCCCTGTAAAAGAAGGGAGAGCTAAGTTGTGCAGCCTGATGTCTATAAGTTAGGAATGGACTCATGCTTTTATCAATACACTCCTGCCTTGTAACACTTAAGTGAGAAAAGATGACTCTTGGGCCAGTGCTGTGGGGTAGCAGGTTAAGCCTCTGCCTGTGGCGCCTGCGTCGCATATGGGTGCCGGTTCCAGCCCTGCTGCTCCACTTCTGATCCACCTCCCTGCTGATGGCCTGGGAAAGCAGTGAAAATGGCTTAAGAGCTTGGGCCCCTGCACCCATGTGGAGGACCCGGAAGAAACACCTGGCCCTTGGCTTTGGATTGACCCAGCTCCCATCCTTGGCCACTTGGGGAGTTAACCAGTAGATGGAAGACCACTCTCTATGTCTCTCCCTCTCCCTCTCTCTCTCTGTAACTCTGCCTGTAAATAAATAAATAAACAAATAAAGATGACTCTTTAGGAGACTACTATAAACACATTTTGTAGGTATCATATCAAGTAGGTAAGAGGTCACTGTGCTAACCATTTAGCAAATTTTCTTAATTTCAGGAAATATGGAAAACTGTTAGAAGGTCTTTGTTCACCCCTTAGAAACTGGCATGATTTACATGAATAATGTTAATAGAACATTATAGGTTAGTGAAGTAAGCCTGAGAGACAGACTAGGTGTTCTCTCAGATTTCTCCTAGACTCAGGAATCTCTAAGTTAAGAAACATAATATGTTAGGATGACAGAGCTACTCTAGCTCTGGTCCATGTTTTACTAGTTGTTACCCAACTACATTTACCCTGCGGGTCTGGGACAAGCCTGAATTACTTGGATTCGCCGCCATTGGAAAGCTGAGATTTGTTCCTGTCTGGAAGTTTGTCCAAGTGTAAATCCACTGATTGAGGGGGTGATTGCAGTCTGCCAGGGATGCTGTGTAAAAGGGAAGTCGCTTCATCCAACAGCCTTGTTTGTGTTTTCGAAAATGGTTTCAGTTTATGTCCTGTTTTCATTCCCATGCCCAGCCCTCCCAAAGTAAACAGATGACAAGTAGTGGTGGGGGCCATAGTGGTAATGCAGGGGTGGAGATGGACTTAGAGATTTCCCCAGGGCAAGAGGATTGCAAGAACCCAAATATAATTTAGAACTAAACTCAAGTGCCCAAACCGGATGGGGTTCACAGGAAACCCAGTCCAATTTATAAACATAAACACAGACCCCTAGAAGCTCCAGTTACGGGTTCTAAAGTCATCAAACACTGATGGACATCCTTATATTAAATTATAGATAAATCAATGGTTAAAGATGAATTTTTGGCACATGAATCATCCTCACGCGTTTATCTAACAACTCTACTCACCTGCAGAGAAAATGGGTTTTTGCTTGCCTAGAAAATTCTACATTCTAGAGGAACAAACTCTGAGCCCCTTAATTACGGTGCTGAATACCTGAAAGTATTAAAAGAAAGAAATGCATTAAGAAAAATAAATTTCATGGGAGGTCAGCGCTGTGCCACAGTGGGTAAAGCTGCCACCTGCAGTGTTGACATCCCACATGGACGACAGTTCGAGTCCCAGCTGCTCCACTTCCAATCTAGCTCTCTGCTATGGCCTGGGAAAACAGTAGAAGATGGCCCAAGTCCTTGGGCCCCTGCACCCACGTGGGAGACCAGGAAGAAAGTCCTGCCTCCTGACTTTGGATCTGCCCAGTTCCGGCTGTTGTGGCCATCTGGGGAGTGAACCAGCGGATGGAAGACCTGGAAGACCTCGCTCTCTTTCTCTCTCTGTCTCTGTCTCTGCCTCTGCCTCTCTGTAACTCTACCTTTCAAATAAATAAATAAATCTTTAAAAAAAAATAAAGAAAAGAAATGTCAGAGTTTTAACTAAATCTGGAAAATAAACCAACATTTAGAATTTCCCTTCTTTCTGAGTCTTCTCCCAAGAATTTAGCTGATCTTATTGAGTTACAAAGCCCCTTTCCTACAAATAAGAATTAACTGTAATCTTTGATTCAATTACATGGAAACTCACAAAAATTTCTCTTTTACATGCCTGGCTATCAAAATACATATAATTAAAAATTGCAGAAACATGTGGCCCATCAATTCAAAAGCAAGCAATTTCAGAGCACACATTTGGCTTTACAGCTGGATCGCCGGTTGGGATGCTCACATCTTATGTCAGAGTGCCTGGGTTCAAGTCCTGGATTCCAGTGTTTTGCTGATGCACACCTGGGAGGCAGCCAGTGATGGCTCAGGAGGTTGGGTCCCTGCCATCCACGTGGGAGACTTGGATTGCGTTCCCAGCTTCTGGCTTTGTAAGGCTTTGGGGAGTGAGCCAGCGGATGGGAGCTCATTCAATTTGTCTCTCTTTGCTTCTCAAATTAAAAATAAAATAAAAAGCAAGCAATTTTGTTGTATTAAATATTCACTTATATAAAAAGCATTTCCAAAAATTCAACTGGTTTTATATTTCAATGTAAATGGAATAAAAAGAAAACACAATTACAATGGCTAAGGTGATACAGTTCTATCATACAAAAAAGAATTTGAGAAGACTGAGGTGATGATTGGTCATGGATGCTGACATTATAGATCCTTATTACATCCATGCGATTCTCCATTAATTCTCTACTACACATGTCTTGGGTACCAACTTGTAAGAAATCAGTTCAAGAAATCATTTATTGAAATGCCATTCATTGATTTGCTTATTCACTCTAAAGTACACTTTCTGATAGAAACTTTTTCATAAATCCCCAACAGAAAAGTATTTTCCTGAAAAAAAATTTCCAAGGAAAACATTTGAATCTGAACCAAAGTAAAATGAACCGACATTTCCCCAAGCCCCATGTTTAAGCACTATGTTTCAAAGGAAGGACATGCCCGGGGGCTATGAGTTAACAGGGTTAAATCACTGTAATCATTGGTTAATGGGATTATATATGGTTTTAATATTTATGCATATAAATCAGAAAAATACTATAGAGTATACAATTTTATAGCTTGGGTAGTCTCACAATTAGTGTGCATTAATTTTGGAAATAAAAATAATTTCCATCCTCGCTGGTGGAGAACTATACCTCAGCAAATTCAGAATACACAAATTTAAGAATTAAAGTTGTGCCAACGTAATACTTTTCAAAATAAGTGAAACTATGATATATGGTTTTACCCACTTCTAGGAATTTGCCTTTAAGGTACACTTCCAACAGTGTGAGTACAAAGTTACATATGCAAAACATTATTAGTTGCTGCATATTTATAATTATAAAGTGTTGGAAATACCCTAAAGGCCTTCACATAGGGAACAAATCCAATAAACCATGGTGCATCCACACAGTGGAGGACCATACAGCCACAGAATACAATAAGGTGCATCTTTATGATGCAGTGATTCCCGGATATACAAGTATGGCCAAATTTGGAAAAAAAGGTACACAAGAAAAATATGATATGCTTCTTTTTGCATAAGAAAAGAACATAGGAGATATACTTTTATCTACTTATTTTTGCAAAAGCAAATATCAGAATGATAAAACAGAAATAAAGGACATTGCTTGTCTACATGGTATGGGTGGAAAGCATTGGAAGAGGGAAGGGAGCCATTTCTTTTGACTGTCCTTTTCATCTAATTTTGGCTTATGGAATCATGTTAGTATCTTACATACTCAAAAAAATAAATGATTAGTCAGGGTGGGGAATCCCCAAATAGACTATAAACAGAAAGAAATGAACAATACTATCTTTCAAATGAATTTTGAAAATGCAGTAAAGGGGGTAGAATGAGCCCAACTAACTTTGGAACACAATATTCTAAGACTATTGTTCTTTTTTTTTTTTTTTTTTTTTTTACAGGCAGAGTGGATAGTGAGAGAGAGAGACAAAGAGAAAGGTCTTCCTTTTGCCGTTGGTTCGCCCTCCAATGGCCACCGGGACTGGTGCACCGCGCTGATCCAATGGCAGGAGCCAGGTGCTTCTCCTGGTCTCCCATGGGGTGCAGGGCCCAAGCACTTGGGCCATCCTCCACTGCCTTCCTGGGCCACAGCAGAGAGCTGGCCTGGAAGAGGGGCAACTGGGAAAGAATCTGGTGCCCCGACTGGGACTAGAACCCGGTGTGCCAGCGCCGCTAGGTGGAGTATTAGCCTATTGAGCAGCGGCGCCGGCCTAAGACTATTGGTTTTGAGATACAAAGAAGTGGAAACATTTCTTGAATTCTACTGAGTAGATTTATTTTTATCAGTGGTATCGGTTTTAGCAATTCCAACTATTTGTGTATTTTAGGATTGAGTAAATAAAGATTTATTTATTTATTTGAAAGTCAAAGGGGCCGGCACTGTGGCACAGTGGGTTAACACCCTGGTCTGAAGCACTGGCATCCCATATGGGCGCAGTTTTGAGACTTGGCTGCTCCAGTTCCTATCCAGCTCTCTTCTATGGCCTGGGAAAGCAGTAGAAGATGGCCCAAGTCCTTGGGCCCCTGCACCCATGTGGGAGACCTGGAAGAAGCTCCTGGCTTCTGGCTTTGGATAGGCACAGCACTGGCCATTGTAGTCAATTGGGGAGGGACCATGGGAAGGAAGACCTCTCTCTCTCTCTCTCTCTCCTCTCGCTGCCTTTCCTCTCTCTGTGTAACTCTGTTTTTCAAATAAATAAATAAATAAATCTTAAAAAAAAAAAAAGAAAGAAAGTCAAAGTTACAGAGAGGGAGAGAGACACAGGCATCTTCCATCTGCTGGTTTGCTCCCTAGATGGCTGCAATGGCCAGGAGTGAGTCCGGCTGAATTCAGGAGCCAGGAGCTTCAATCAGCTCTCCCACAAGGATGTCAGGGGCCAAAACACTTGGGCCATCTTCCACTGCTTTTCTCAGGCCATTAGCAGGGACCTGGATCAGAAGTGGAGCATCTGAGACAAGAAATGACACCCACATGGGATTCTGTCCTTGCAGGTGGCAGCTTTGACTGCCATGTCACAACGCCAGCCCTGGATTGAGTAAATATATTGGTGGACAACAAATTTATCACCAGTGGAGAAAGATGAAAAAGCCATGTAATATTGTGGTAATGGAAGAGATTGTTTTCAATTTGTGTCCCAGACATAAGCAGATATATGCACAGATATAGATAAAACACAGTAGACACAGATCCTAGTTTCATTGACGGATAGTTTAGGTCATTACTGCTCACTAAATGAAACTGGGGTCCTTGAAGAAATGGCTGATCTCAGAGTTAGTGCACGGAAAGTACAAGATGCGCCTGAAACATTTTTTCATGCCAGAAATATGGAAATGCTCCAAAAATCATGGGGTTATGTAACAAAGTCATACAGGCCCATTTAAAGGGTCTCCTGCAGACTGAATCCAAGATAATTTGAGTGTCAAAACAAGTAAAGATTAAAATGTATTTGTATCCATTGGGAGAAAAAGAATCCATGAGTCTACACAGATAACAAACAAATAAGAGACCATTTATCCTTAAAATAGAATGCTAAGAAGTATAAAATAAAGGAGTTTTAAGAAATCATGCTTTTACAGTCATAACAGTAAAAACTGAATTACGGAAAGATTATTAGTGGATACTAAAGCCAGTGGGTGAGAATTTAATCAGAAACATGATATGTATAGGGTCTCAAGTATCTTCCCATAAGAAGCTTACAAATTTCATAAGGAAAATGCTGTTTGTAGAGGAGAAGCTTTGTGAACACCAACTTAACCAAGTGATCAGGTTAAGCATCAGTTACAATGGCACAGATGAACTATGTGCTTCCAAATTTGAAGCACGGAGAATAAACATCACTGTTGTGCTCCTTCCAGAATTGCGTAGTAGGAATCTAATCGTCAAGAAATGGTAGAAAATGTCAGACAAACCCAAGCTGAGCGACAGTGTGCAAAATAAATGACCTGGCACCTTCAAAAACACCAGTGTTGGGGCCAGCGCCGTGCACAGTAGGTTAAAGCCCCGGCCTGCAGCACCGCATCCCATATGGGCACCTGTTCGAGTCTCAGCTGCTCCACTTCTGATCCAGCTCTCTGCTCACGCTGCTTGGGAAAGCAGTGGAAGATGGCCCAAATGCTTGGGCCTCTGCACCCATGTGGGAAACCTGGAAGAAGCTCCTGGCTCCTGGCTTCGGATCAGCCCAGCTCCAGCTTTTGGGGCCACCTGGGGAATGAACCAATGGATGGAAGACCCTGCTCTCTCTCACAGCCTCTGTAACTCTGCCTTTCAAATAAACAAATAAATCTTTTTGAAAAGACAGAATCAGGACTGAGAGCTAAAGAGCTAAAGACAAGGTCCCATCTTCTGGTTCACTCCTCAACTATGTCCAAAGGCCAAGTTGTGTTGGGCAGAAGCTGAGAGCCAGCAAATGAATCCAAACTGTTCATGTGGGGTGGCAGGGACCCAGTTTCTTGAGCCATCACCACTGCCTCCCATGTTGCACACTGGCAAGAAGCTGGAATTAGGAGTGGAGTGGGTACTGGATCTCAGACACCTCACTATGGCATTGGCCATCTTTACCAGTTCTTAAGTGCCAGCCAAATGCCCATCCCCTCCCCTGCATTTAGGGTAGTCTTATCTAGTTCCAGGCCCTCATGGGGCAGGAGAACATTGAGTGGGAGAACTATGGCCATACATAGGATAGTGATATTGTCGCCATCTATCTAGACGTACTGTCCTTTCCAATTTGTGCCTCTCTGTATTGCACATTTGTCCCTGCATACATTTTCCAACAAATCATCTGAGTGAAGAAAATATAAAAAAAACCAATGGCACAAGATAACTTTTCAGTTCGCTGTGAATACTGACCGTAATTCAACTGAGATCCTAATAAAACCAGAAAACGAGAGTTTTCAGAAGATTCTGCTGCCTGGTCTGTCTGGAAACCCCAAAGTCTGAGCAGTTCTGCTGCCCTCAGGTAAGAACTGGGACTTCATTGCTTCAATTGAAAAAATTAAAGAAACACATATATAAAGAGTTTTAAAAGTTAGGCAGTACAAAAGGCATAAAACATTTTACCTCCCTTTTTCAACTTAACTGTTAATTTCTGCCTCCTCAAACATGCAGCCTTTATTATATAAATCAGAGGTTGACAAATTACAGCCTGAACTCCACCTGTTTTTGTAAATAAAGTTTTATTGGAACATAACCATTCTCATTCCTTTTACGTACCATCTCTAACTGCCTCCTTGATGTGACAGCACAGCACACTTGAGCATGTTGTGCACTGCATAGTGGTAGTCCAGTCCGCAATGGTGGTTCCTAAAGTTGTGTAGTGAGTGGTACTGTAGCTGTCTTTGTACCAGCACCCTCTGTGGTGCCTTTCTCAGGACACAGCCCCGTGGTGAAGCAAGGCATGGCTGTATTCACAAGCGAGGCTGGAAAGCCTGAACTTGCCGGCAGGCCCTTTGTGGAAAAGTGTGCCAACTCCTGAAGAAGAACCACACACTACTCACACTGTTGTCCAAGCACTGCTCTTACGTTTAGCTACAGCCACACATACAATATGTAGATCTACTTCCGTCTTTAGAGAGTGGAATAAGATCCCAGAGTTTGTTTAAACAAATTCTCTAATTTGTTTAGCTACTCTTTTGGGTTGTCTTATGGTGTTGGCTACAATAAAAGATGATAGTTTCGTGTATTTGTACAAAGTACATCTGTTGGGAAAGTTTTCACAGACAAAATTTCTGAATGAAAGTTACGTGCATTTTTTATTCTAATAAATATTTTCTAATTGAAAGTATAAGGCTTTATGATAAAACTGTTGTAGAACTGAGTCAATTCTCAACTTTTGCCTTGTGTTTAGATAATGTTGAGTTCAAAAATATAGTCAGAGGTGATGTATAGGATAATAAACATAACCAGGAGGGCACAGACAGCCAAGTATGCACACAAACTCTGTGTAAAATAACTAGAACTTTAAAACCACACACGTTCCTGGAAATGAAAGGGGAGAAGATGACAATTAGGCAACATGACGTTTAGAAAAATTAAGGAAAAATAGAACACTTTATTTTATGATTCTCCAGCAGAAAAAAATCATCTAGATTTGGCATCATTGCTTTACACATTGACTTAAATGACGGTTTCAAATGTGGGTAAGTATGTCTTCAGTTGCAAAATTTCAGAGACAGGCTGTGCTTTTTCCTGATAAAAATCCAGCCCAGTAAGAAGTTCGACATCACGTACTCTGGCGATGTGTGCTTTAAATCTTTCTTCAACCCAGAGATCCTCTGTTTTGTTTTCCTGAAAAAGAGAAGCACAAGACTATTTTCCACAGGGAATGATCTTTCATTAACAAAAATATATTTTGTTGCTTAAAAGCTGTCTTTTTTCTTGTGATTTTGTTGCGTTAAATCTTTCTTTGATACAGCTAAATTTTGTTGCTTATCAAAAAAACTCAAAAATATCTGATATAACAAACACAGGCCACACCACCATGGAATCATGAAGGGTTTGTTGTACAGAAATAGAATATTAGAGGTGAAGTGAAGTCCCCAGTATGCTTTAGTTCAGAGCTAAACATTATTGTAAGTGGGAATCCAGAATGTTTTTTAAACTCTTGCAACAAACACATCAATATGTAAAAGATGGTATTGATGTATAAGTTGTCACATTTATATAAATGATATTATGTTGTAAGCGACCTTTTTCAATTATTTGTTGACTCAGTTTTATGTTCATAACCACAGTGATATGTCTGGATGTAGTTAAGTGATTTATTTTTAGCTGTGGTTTGTGATATTCCCTCGTTTAAACATAGCATAATTTTAATTACCATATTGATAGGATTTTTGCTGTTATGAACAATACTGAAATGAGTAACCTGGCACTGTGTTTATCAGTGTGAATTTCTAGCTTATGTATTGAAATTGCTAGGCCATGGAGTACGTGCAAGTTTTACTTTGGTGGATATCAGAGCTAGCACTCCTCAGGTGTCTGTGCCAATTACACTTCCTCAGGCCCTGGAGGAGAAATCCCATTGCCCCACCTTTGCAAGCCAGGGGTGGGAGCTGGTAGTTTCATGCCTGCTTACATTTTTTAACCTATTACTCATATTATAGCTGAACATCTGTTCAGCTAGTTCTTGGACATTTGACTTTTAACAAGCTTTCTCTATATAAAAGTTCAATCATTTAGAACCATGGGTTTCTATGACTTTCTTTCTGCTTTGTTTACTAGTTTTCTGATATTGCTAAATTTCAGTCCATTTGTACCCAAATAAGAAAGTTCCAAAATTTGCTTTAATAGATGAATATGATTTTTTTTTTTTTTACAGGCAGAGTGGACAGTGAGAGAGAGAGACAGAGAGAAAGGTCTTCCTTTGCCATTGGTTCACCCTCCAATGGCCGCCGCGGCTGGCGCACTGCGCTGATCTGATGGCAGGAGCCAGGTACTTCTCCTGGTCTCCCATGGGGTGCAGGGCCCAAGTACTTGGGCCATCCTCCACTGCACTCCCTGGCCACAGCAGAGGGCTGGCCTGGAAGAGGGGCAACCGGGACAGAATCTGGCGCCCCGACCGGGACTAGAACCTAGTGAGCCAGTGCCCCAAGGCAGAGGATTAGCCTAGTGAGCCACGGCGCCGGCCTGGTGAATATGATTTATTAACTTGCATTTGGCTTCATCACAGGGGTTTGCTCGTTTAAGTATGCAAGCGCAAAACAGGCAGTCACTATCTGAAGCCAAGGAAGGATAAGAGGAAATTACTTTTTGTTCCTAATTACTGATATATTTTCTGTGTGTGAGATTAGTGATACTACTTAGTTTTTTCTAAAAATAATAAACACAAGTGGGCTAATCTGAGTTTATTCTTCCAATGAGACTCTAACTCAGTCTTTATTCCTTGCCTTTGTTATTGTACATTTCACCAGCATCTAATATCTTTGATCACTCTTTTCCATAAAATTTTCTCCTGCTTAGCTTGTATGCCTCTCTCTCTCTCTCTCTCTCTCTCTCTCTCTCTCACACACACACACACATTTTTGGCTTACCTGGTATCTACCCAGCAACATTCCAGCTGTACCAGTATGCCTGAATAGACAGTAGCCTTGCATATACAAAGGGCTCTCATAAAGTTCATGGAAAATGTATATTATGTAAAACTATGCATGTATTTCCAAGCATTTTAAAACCAAAATAAACATTTTAATGTCATTTTTCCACAAGCTTTTTGGAGTGCCCTTGTATATAGTTTTTATGAGCCCTATGTAAATATATAATTTGATTATGTATACAAATATATTAGACGTGTTACAGAAACACTCTCAAATACACCTGACTTTGTTGTTGTTTGAGGCGATATCTGTGTCAGTATTTTCCTCCTGAACCACTTCTCTGTTCACTCTCCTTAGCCACTCAGTCTGAGTGTTGTTCCTGCTACAGGAATGCAGCCGCTTTGTCCAGGATGACCTAACTGGCTGGGTTTTCTGCAGACCTCTCACTTAGTTGGTCAGCCCAGACTTCTGAAAGTTCCCCCTTTCTCATCCATGGCCCTACTCACTACTGCTTCCTAGTTTGGTGACACCTTCTGTTTCCTTAACTGACTACTTCTTTCCATACTAGAAGCACAGACATTTCCCTGAATTTAGTCAAAGGTCCTCCTTTCTCTTCTGTCGCCCTTGGCAATTTCATTTCACTTTCTTGATTTATTACCAAATCTACATCTACAATTCTGACTTATCTTCCAAGTTCCATATCTGTGTTTCCATTATCTGTTGAGTCATTTGCATTAATGGTAATTACATAAAAACATGGCTACATTATCAATGATCTGAAAGAAATTTAACAATGCAACACTGAGTTAAAAAAGAAAAAGGAAGAGGAGCGAGGGAAAAATGAAAGGAATGTGGATGCAGAAATAAAACATAAGAAAGCATGTATCTACTGTGAAGTGGAATTTTGGGTGTAGCATTCCTACGATTGCTCGGCATTCCCTTGCGCCTCTTATAGAGAGAGTCCTTCTATACTCTGGTGACAAGATTTAAAAGTGCAGAGTTGTCATTCAAGGTGACCCTTAATGTTAGTCAACTATTGCATTGGGTGCTTTCAACACAATTATCTATTCTACTGCTAGTACCATCCCTTCTCAGTGATTTGAATCAAGGGATTGGTTTTATTTTATGCAGACTTTAGATTGTAGCTCCCTTGTAAGATCTGACTCTGTTACAACAGCCACCACCCACTTATTATATATTGGGCAATCTAAGGGTATTACAGGAATTATGTCATTTAGTCCTCACAACAACTTCACCAGGGGAGGTAAATTTTTGTAAAACAGGTGATAGCTCAAGTATTTGGACTCCTGTCACCCATGTGTGAGACCCTGATGCAGTTCCCGGCTCCTAGCACTTGCTATTGTGGCATTTGGAAAATGAGTCAGTGAATCGAGGATTTCTCTCTCTCTCTCTCTTTCTCACTCTCTCTCTCTCTCTCTCTCCCTTCCTATCCTGCTCAGTCCCTCTGCCTGTGAAATAAAAATAAACTTTGTAAAAAAACATTTAAAATCTATTCTGTATTGTTATTCTTAATCTTCTTAAATATTTAACTAGTCTCTCAAAGTGAAGACCACTAAGAGAAAATTCATCCTTTCCAAAACAACAGATTGTCTGGCACATTTCCTAGCAAACCTTGC
Organism: Oryctolagus cuniculus; assembly: GCF_051225735.1. Taxonomy (NCBI): domain Eukaryota; kingdom Metazoa; phylum Chordata; class Mammalia; order Lagomorpha; family Leporidae; genus Oryctolagus; species Oryctolagus cuniculus. Next base: position 37,208,720 of record NC_142871.1, read on the forward strand.
CTAAGTTTGCAGTCACCTTCGACTCTTTCTCACCATACCCTCCTCTTCCACGTAGCTAATTGACATTCACATTTTATTAACTTCTCAGTCTCTCTCATAGTTGTTTGATTTAAGTTCACTTCATGCTCATTATAGTATGTTTTGTAATTACCTTTATGGTATTTTATTTATATTTATTGTATATATGTATATATATTGTATATATGTATATGTTTTATTTATACATTATGTTTATACTTATTGTAATTATCCTTATAGTATTATACTGAAAATTCATCCAAATCTCGAGTAATGTCCAATTCATTAGTGATGATAGCCTATTCAACAGAGATGATGCCCCATTAATTGGGGGGAGATCACTTTGAATTTGGATGACAAGGAAGGCTTCTGCACTTTTTTCTGGAGTACAAGCGGAATTTTTAGAAGATGGAAAAGAATAGGATTGGGGCCTGTGTTGTGATTCAGGGGTTAAGCCACAGCCTGTGACACTGGCATCCTATATTGGAGCGCCAATTTGAGTCTCGGCAGCTCTGCTTCCAAACGCCCTCCTTGCTAATGTGCCTGGGAAAGCAGGAGAAGATGGAGTTCCAGTTTTCTTCCTTGCACACCCGTCACAATCGTGCCATACCTAGAACCTCTGTGTAAAGAACTTTAAAACCCTGATTTCCTGGAGAAAAGAACCATGCATGCAGGTGCACGTTTCAACAGACATTAACCACATAGAGAACAATAGTCTAAGGAAACAGTTGAAAACGGGTCATTTTTGTGACGACTCTACCCACAAAACATATCTTTAAGTGAGAACCTCTCTTTCAGGAGCCCCAACACTCCCCGTTTTCTCTGGCCCCAGCCTCTCCCACGGGCAGACTTACAGGGCAGCTCTCCACGTTGGTGGGTCGGTGCGGGATGATGAAAGGGAGGACATCCAGCGGCTCGGGGCAGTTTTCGGCTGGGTTGTTCTTGTTCGTGCAGCTTGTCAGCACCACAAAGTAGTGTGTTGGGATGGGAACACTGGTGTTGGCTATGTAACTAAACACAATCCAAAAAGCTTCGTGTTACTGTACTTTGGCTTCTAAAGGTTACAAAGGCCTTTTCCGTAGTTTTACAAGATGTCAAGGTAAAACAGAGCAGAAGAAAGTAATGAATAGAAAGTACAGAGTCCTACATATGTTTTTACTTCAAGCATCCAGAACCGAGATTCATACTGAACGTCCAAGCTTCATCTCGCTGATACTGTAGGAAGACGGTAGAACACCAGGAAGAGAGCTGGGTATTCTGCCTCCTGCGTTTCCTACTGTTCCTGGCATTAAATGTCACAGTGTTGCTTTCTAACAGAGCAGAAGCTGAGAATGAAGGAGCCAAATTCCAACTCCAGCTGTGCGCTTCCACGAGATGTTTGGACTTGCACTTAACCCTCTAACATTGTGAGGCGGACTGAGTTTCCTCCACTTTTTCAAGAAGGCCATCCTGTGCTTTCAACTTCATAGTGTAAACATGGGGATAAATCCAACTGACAGGACAGTGCTTTGGTTTCAGATAACAAACTTGAAAATGCTTTTCGAAAGCACTAAGAGTACATAAGAATAAGTATGAGTCTAAGCCCACTAAAAGGCATCTCAGCTGCTGTAAGTAGTAACATATTACTCTGATTTAAAACCTGGGCCCAGAGCCAGACTGTCTGGCTCATATTCTGGCTTTACCTCTTATCAGCTGTTGAATTTAGACAAATCACTTGACCTCTCTGTGCCTCCTATTCCTCATTGCTAAGTCCTATCAGAAGCTAACAGTTGCTTTGTGGACTATGTATATGTAAGTGCTGATAAAACTACCTAGTCCGTAGCAAAGTTAGGATGGCTCTGTGATGAGAGGTGGGCTCAATTAACACTGAAATGAGGGCAAAGTGAAAAAAACATAGAGAAAGGCCACACATTCAGTTGTCATAAATGTTACCTTTTTAAAAAGATGTATTTATTTTTTATTTATTTGTAAGGCAAAAATACAGAGAGAAAGTAGAGAAAGAGGGGAGAGAGAGTCCACCCTTGGTTCCCTCTCCAGATGGCGGCAATGGCCGGGACTGGGCCAGGCAGCAGCCAGAAGTCAGGAGCCAGGGGTTTCTTCCGGGTCTCCCATATGGGTACTTGGGCCATCTTTGGCTGCTTTCTCAGACACATTAGCTGGGAGCTGGATTGGAAGTGGAGTAGCTGGGATTCAAACTAGCACCCATATGGGATGCAGTGCAGCTGGCGGAGGCTTAACCTACTATGCCACAGAGTGATGTTACTCTATCAGAAAATATAGGTAGCAATCATTGCTTTATGTAATCTAGGCTTAGCCATTGCAATTGTTTAGTTTGGTTCTTCCTACACTTTTATCAAAAAAAAAATAGACATCATGAGAGAAAGTTCTCTCCAAAATACTCTATTAGTGTGTGTTGCCTTCAAAACTAATTCTTAGCAACCCGTATAAATATATAACATTTAGAATGCTGACTTTTATCTAAAATCTTGGGTTTTCTATTCATGATATGCTATTGCTGATTTTTTTTAAACTTTTATTTAATGAATATAAATTTCCAAAGTACGAATTATGGATTACAATGGCTTCCCCCCCATACCGTCCCTCCCACCCACAACCCTCCCCTTTCCCACTCCCTCTCCCCTTCCATTCACATCAAGATTCATTTTCGATTATCTTAATATACAGAAGATCAGCTTAGTATACACTAAGTAAGGATTTCAACAGTTTGCTCCCACACAGAAACATAAAGTGAAAAATAATAGATGATTTTTTTTAAATGATGATGAAATCAGATCAGACCTATTGTCATGTTTAATCCCAGTGAGAGTCAAGTTGGGAGTTGATAGTTTCTTTTCTTTTTTTTTTTTTTTTTACAGAAGATCAGTTTACTATGCATTAAGTAAAGATTTCAACAGTTTGCACCCCCATAGAAACACGAAGTGAAATATATTGTTTGAGTACTCGTTATAGCATTAAATCTCAATGCACAGCACATTAAGGACAGAGATCCTACATGAGGAGTAAGTGCACAGTGACTCCTGTTGTTGACTTTACCAATTGACACTCCTGTCTATGGCATCAGTAATCTCCCTATGCTCCAGTCATGAGTTTCCAAGGCTATGGAAGCCCTCTGAGTTAATATGACTGGTTTAATTCTGTAATTAATACACAGTTATTCTTAAGTGTTGAAATTTAACTGAAATGTGATCCCTGTTAAACATAAGAGTAGGAATAAGAGAGGGAAGAGATATATAATTTGGGACATGCTCAAGCTGACTTGCCCCAAATGGTAGAGTTAGAAACATACCAGGGGACTCCAATTTAATCCCATCAAGGTGGCATGTACCAATGCCATTTCACTAGTCCAAGTGATCAATTTCAGTTCACGATTGATCATAATGAAAGGACTAAGAGTCAAAGGGAGCACATAAACAAGTCTAGTACCTGCTAACACTAACCGATAGAATAAATAAAGGGGAGAGTGATCCAACGTAGGAAGTGAGATACTCAGCAGACTCATAGAATGGCAGATGTCCTAAATAGCACTCTGGCCTCAGAATCAGCCCTAAAGGCATTCGGATCTGGCTGAAAAGCCCATGAGAGTATTTCAGGCATGGAAAGCCAAGACACTCTGGCAAAAGATCTCTGTGAGTGAGATCTCAGTGGAAAGAACAGGTCTTCAAAGAAGGAGGTACCTTTCTCTGAAGGGAGGACAGAACCTCCACTTTGACTATGACCTTGTCTAAACAAGATAAGAATCGGAGAATGATTTTTTTTTTTTTAATTACTCTGGGGCAGGCATTGTGGCATAGTAGGCAAAGTCACTGCCTGCAACACAGTATCCTTTAGGTGTGCCAGTTCTTGTCCTGGCTGCTCCACTTCTGATCCAGCTCCCTGATAATAGCCTTGGGAAAGCTGCTGAAGATGGCCAACGGTCTGGGCCCCTGCCACACACATGGGAGACCTTGGTGAAGTTCCTGGCTCCTGCCTTTGCTGGCCATTGTTTCCATCTGTGGAGTGAGCCAGAAGATGGAAGACCTTCTCTCTCTCTCTCTCTCTCTCTCTCTCTGTAACTCTGCCTACCAAATCAATCAATAAATATTTCTTTTAAAAAGAAAAAAATACTTACTCTGTAATTTCATTTGGGGCATCAAAATGACCATCATAATTATAATCAAACACTGGCCCACTGACAACATTTACTCCATTTCTTTCCATGGCATATTTTATAAGAAGCACATTGTGGAAGTAGTCCCACATTTCTAAAAATAAAAGAATAAGGCTTTAAAATATCTACCTCTATGGAACATAGAAATATATTCAATTATAGACAGATACATTTAAATAGCATCAAATTCTGCTTCATAATTATCAGTGCTGATTGGACAATTCTACAAAACAGACCTTTCAACAAAAATGAACTGCAATATTTATGATTGATTTTGTTGCTTTAGCTGCAGTCCTAAATTACAGTCAAATATGTCTTCAAATTCCTTGCTTGGGCTGAGTTGCTTTTGGGACAGTGAGGGTTAAAAATGGTCAGAACACACATGCTGCCTTATTGATTATTATTCTGAGAACAAATATCTATAGTTCATTTACTTGAGTATCTGTAGAACTAACTTTGTGAGTAGCTCTTTACAATTAAATTCTATAGGCACTGGTTTGTGTCCCTCCTGCTCATGGTCTGAGAAAAGCAGTAGAAGACCCAAGTGTTTTGGCCCCTGCCACCCATGTGGGAGACTTGGATGAAGCTCCCAGCTCCTGGCTTGGGCCTGGCCCAGCCCCAGCAGTTGCAGCTAACTAGTGAGCAAACCAGCAGATGGAAAATCTCTCTTTCTCTCTCTCTCTCTTTTTTTTTTTTAAGATTTATTTATTTTTTACTTGACAGTCAGAGTTACACAAAGAGAGGAAAGGCAGAGAGAGAGAAAGGTCTTCCATCCGCTGGTTCACTCCCCAGTGAGCCGCAATGGCCGGAGCTGCACCGATCCGAAGCCTGGAGCCAGGAGCTTCTTATGGACCTCCCACATGGGTGCAGGGGCCCAAGGACTTGGGCCATCTTCTCTTGCTTTCCCAGGCCATAGCAGAGAGCAGGACTGGAAGAGGAGCACCCGGGGACTAGAACCGGTGCCCACTTGGGATGCTGGCACTCAGGCCAGGGTGTTAACACACTGTACCACAATGCCGGCCCCTCTCTCTCTCTCTCTCTCTTTGAGACTCTGACTTTCAAAATAATGTTAAAAATTCAAAGTTAAAAACTATCAATATTCTAGCAACAAGTTACTCAAAGTTGAATTTGAAAAAAATGTGTGTCAGAGAGCTTTCTTGTACCTATATTTAAAAACCTTCAAAGAAAATGACTCAATATCATGAACTAATCACAGTAAAAGATGTGTTTAGTATGTAAGATCAGTGCTCACTTATGCATTTTAAAGTTAATAATCTAAATACATACTTACTTTTGAATTCTTCATACATAGGGACAACATTACTTGTAATTAAGGCATCATATTGACTCTGAGAAGTTCGGTTGTTTCCTGAAAAACAAATAGATTTTACTACATTTAGTGATAACAAAAAATAGGCTCACTGGCTTTACAAATTAGCATAAAATTATCAAAAGTCAAAACACAGAAATACTGGGGACTTTCTAGAAGAGGTCATCAATAATGTGGGTGGTTTTATGCTTTTGATTCTTGGAGTGGGTTGAATTATGACCTCAAAATAGATACATTCAAATCATAATTTCCCCCTTTTAATTTTAATTACCTTTTAACTTTACAAGATCTGGTAATAGGTTTTTTGCAGATACAGACAAGGGTCTCTAGATGAGAGTATAATGGATTAAGGGTGGGATCTAAATCCAATAATTAATGTCTTTATCAGGAGGGGGAAGATGTGAGAGGAGAAGAGACATAAGGAAGAAAGCCACAGGAAGATGGAGGCAGAAACTAGAGTGACAACAACTACAAGCCAAGTGATGCCTGCAGCCACTGGAAACTGGAAGAGGCAAGTAAGAGTCTTCTTCAGCACCTACAGGAGGAACACAGCCCAGGCAACAGCACCTGGAGTTCAGACCTCCATCCGGCAGAAGTGAGACAACAACATATTTCTGCTACTTTAAGTCCATAGTTTCCGATAATTTATTATTGGACACAAAGTTATCAGTTGTAGGCAAAATAGTCATGCTATTGTTAAAGTCAAGTCTTTTAGAGACAAAACATTCTTAAGGAAGTTAGTTTTTACTGCTTGGAGACAGTGGCAATACCGTAGGTGGCTGGTGCTCAGGACTCAGGAGTAGGCCCTCCGGTGGAACGAGTGCTAAGAGCGTGTGTTCAGGGGACCACCAGGTTTAGCCTCTGGCTCCTCTGCTCAAAGCTTCACGCTTGAGCAGAGGGCTCTATGTAAATTTCATGGCAACCATCTCATACCGTTATGGTGAGGATTAAAAGCTGCAAAGCACTAATGTTTATTATAATCCCCCTTTTTTTCATTTCGCTTTATTTTTCCTCATCAGAACACTTAACAGGAGACCTACCCACTTAACAAATTTTTAAGTGGAACACAGTGTTGTTGGCCTAGAGCCAATATGTTGGCATGCGTTCTCCTAATTCCTATTGCTTTAACAAAATATTTGAAGCCAGGTACTTCATAAATAAGAGATTTATTTAGTGCACAGTTTTGGAGGCTGAAATTCCAAGATCAGGCAGCCCCATCTGTTTGGCCTTTGGTGAGAGCCCCTTGACTCTGCTACAACATGGCAGAGAACCACAAAGGGAAATGCCTGTGTACAGAAGAGATCACACAGGGAGACAGGAAGCCAGAGGCCAGACAGGGGACAGTCTTGCTGTTTTCATAACAATTTACTCTCGAAAGAATTAACCCAGTCTTGGAGTCCACTGTTAATCCCTTCCAAGCCCAGTGCCCAGAGACCTAATTACCTTTTACTTTTTTAAAAATATTTCTTATTACTTATTTATTTGAAAGAGAGGCAGAGGCAGAGAGAGAAGTCTTCCATCTGCTGGTTCACGCCCCCAATGGCTGCAATGGACGAAGCTGCATCCATCTGAAGCCAGGAGCCAGGAGTTTCCTCCAGGTCTCCCACGTGGGTGCAGAGGCCCAAACACTTGAGCCATCTTTTACTTCTTTTCCAGACCATAGCAGAGAGCTGGATCAGAAGAGGAGCAGCCAGGACTTGAACTGGCAACCTTATGGGATGCCAGCACTGCAGGTGGCGGCTTTACCGCTATGTCATAGTGAGTCACAGCGCCAGCCCCTCCTTTTACTTTTGAGGGTTCCACCACCTCTTAATATTGCCTTCAGCACCTGAACTCATGAGGGACAAACCATATTCAAATCATAGCAAGGTACACTGCTGTACAGCCGATCTGTAGAGCTGATCCATCTCGCTGGCTGCAACTTCACACCCATTGATTAGTAAGTCCCCATCTCCCCCTCTTCCAGCCCCTGGCAACCAGAATTCTATTCTTTGATGCTGGGAATTTGGCTATTTTAGATTATGCACTACTTCACAGCATGGATGGACTTTCAGGACATTATGTTAAGAAAAATGATAACAATCCAGTCACAGAAAGACAAATGCTGCATAATTCCACTTGGAGGTATCCATTGTAATACTTTCCATATTTGAACTATATTTGGGGGGCTGGCGCTGTGGTGTAGTGGGTAAAGTGCTGCCTGTACTGCCAGCATCCCATATGGGCGCCGGTTTGAGTCCCGGCTGCTCCACTCCCTATCCAGCTCTCTGCTAATGTGCCTGGGAAAGCAGTGGAAGACGGCCCAAGTCCTTGGGCCCCTGCACCCATGTGGGAGACCTGGAAAAAGCTCCTGGCACCTGGCTTTGGGTTGATGCAGCATGGCTATTGCGACCAATTGGGAGTGAACCAGCAGCTCTCTCTGCCTCTCCTTCTCTCTCTGTAAATCTTTCAAATATAATACATAAATCTTAAAAAAAAAAAAAAAACTATATTTGGGTCTCGTAACTGAAACTGAAACAAGAAGCCAGTGAGTAGGCATCAAAAGGTGAGGAGAGACAAGAGATTTCACATGGTAGTCACAGCATTCAGATCCCCAAAACCTTTTCTAATTTTTAAACCAAGACCTGAAATGTGAAAAGATAATCAACCTAACATTATCTCTGTTTCAGCGAAAAATAAAAAATCACTTCTATTAAAATTTATATTTCCAACAAATAGAATTTATAGTATAAAGTAGAGGGAGCATTATTTTAGACATAATATTTTTAAAATTTTTTTCTTTGACAGGTAGAGTTATAGACAGTGAGAGAGAGACAGAGAGAAAGGTCTTCCTTCAGTTGGTTCACCCCCCAAAATGGCTGCTACAGCCAGCACGCTGCGCTGATCTGAAGCCAGGAGCCAGGAGCTTCCTCCTGGTCTCCCATTTGGGTGCAGGGGCCCAAGGACTTGGGCCATCCTCCACTGCCATCCCCGGCCACGGCAGAGAGCTGGACTGGAAGAGGAGCAACCAGGACTAGAACTGGTGCCCATATGGGATGCCAGCACCACAGGTGGAGATCAGCCAAGTGAGCCATGGCCCTGGCTCCTAGACATAATATTTTTTGAGACAGGTCATTTAGTTATTAATTCCATTTCTTTGTCAAGCTAAATAATTATATGTCAATCAATATCATAACTTAATGGATACAAAGTTATATGCCAATTTAAAAACTTTTATTAATAGGGCTGACATTGTGGCACAGCAGGTTAAATCATCTTTTTTTTAAAAAAAATTTATTTTTTTATTTGAGTGGTTGAGTGACAGACAGAAAGAGGGAGAGAGAGAGAGAGAGAGGGAGAGAGAGAGAGAGAGAGTCTTTCATCTGCTGGTTCACTCCCCAAATAGCTGTAATGGCTGGAGCTGAGCAGATCTGAAGCCAGGACCCAGGAACTTCTTCCAGGTCTCCCACAGGGATGCAGAGTCCCAAGCACTTGGACCATCTTCTACTACTTTCTCAGGTCATAAGCAGAGAAATGGATTGGAAGAAGAGCAGTCAGGAAGTGAACTGGTGCCAATATGGGATGCTGGAGCTGCAGGTGGAGGCTTAACCTATTATGCCCCAGCACCAGTGACTAAACCACCATTTTTGATGCCTGAATCACATATCAGAGTGCTGATTCAAGTCCAGGTTGCTTGGCTTCCAATCCACCTTCCTGCTTTTGCATCTAGGAAGGCAGTGGATAGTGAAGGTTGTGCTTGGGCCCCTAAAATCCATGTGGGAGACCAGGATGGAGCTCCTGGCTCCTGGTCTTGGTTCTTGGCTTCAGCTTGGTCCAGACCTGATTGTTGCAGCCATTTGGGGAGTGAATCAACAGATGGAAGATCTCTCGCTCGCTCGCGCTCTCTCTCTCGCTCTTGCTCTAATTTTCATCTCTCTCTGTTGTTCCACATTACAAATAAATAATCTTTTGGAAAAAAAAACTTTTATTAATAAGATTTTAGAAACTTGCCAAGGTTTATACTAAGGTTGACATAAGTTTGGTAATCACGTATATATCAACAGATGTAAATAAAATGTATCATTTTATTTATTCTCTTTCTGAGATATGGGTTTTAAAGTAATATACTGCTTATTTCTATGAAGCCTTTTTTCCACTATAAATATCAGAATCTCAAAATCATGAATCTTTAAATTGCCCAGATTTGATTATGCTTCAAGAAAACAATAAGGCCAGTATCCGTAATAAACTCATTCCCAGAAGCAAAATTATTGAAAATCTCATGGGCACATTAATGAAAATGACATTTCCTGGCAGAGATGTCTTAAGTTTTAGAAAAATTATAGTTGTTTTTGTATGTTCATATGAGAGATCCACTCTTAAAAATATACTTAAAATTCATATGGCTTCTTACTCCCCAGCTGAACTGTGAAACACAGGGTGCCCGTGACAGGCCAGACCTCCAGCCTGGTCTCCTTTCCCAGGCACAGCTGCGTTCTCAGTGCAGATGTTTGCCTAGGAAGTCATCAGGAAAAAAAAAAGCTTTTTTAGATGCTTGTATCCCTCTCAAAAGAATCTTCAGTTTTAAAGTTAAACTTAAACCCGCCAAACTCTCTGAGCATCTGGGTCATATTAGAGCTGATGTTGTGTTTCCCATGGCAAAATTTATTAGTCTTTATTATAGCTGTTGTGTTGCCTCTGTCCAGCCCACAACCACTGGAAGCCCGCTGGGCAGCTAGTCTCACCCCAGCGGGTAGTCTGGTTGGGGAGTATATGTTTAAGGCACATGCCCACATCCAGCTGATGAGGGCTTTCTAAGCTGCTGCTCTAAAAAAGAGTTCCACTAACCAGGCGGATAGAGGAAGCCGTGGGTGATATCCTTGTCTGCTGAATAAAAGGAACAATTTTGGCTCTCAGAAGGAGCAACCCTGACATCAGCCCGCAGACAGTCTGAGACAGTGGGAGGAAGAGGCGATGTGTCTCCCTGTTGAAAGAGAGAAAAGAGAAAAAAATTACGCCTACAGTTGTGGCTCACCCACTGCCTTATATGGTTCGTAACTTCCCTAGAGTGTTTTTCATTTAACCTCTTCCTATTTTCTTAGTGAATCAGGTCTACGCAAGCAATGGAACTGGGTGTCTTCAGCAGTGTTTTTTTCTGTGGTTACCTCTGGTTAAGGACATCATGAGGTCAAATCAAATACACCTTGGAAAGGAATATTTGCAGAGTAAAATCTGAACTGTGAGCGGAGGAATAATGGGAGCTTTGCTAAAAAGTCAAGCCCTTCTCAAGTTCTAGCTCTTATATGGTGATACACTGTATGTCCTACTTGCAAAAAGAATTGAAAATAAAATATAAATAATTTATTGTAAAAATACACAATGAACTAGATGTATTATTTTTCATCTGGACAAGAACTTGTAATCAACTTAAGATTCATTCGAAGGAGCTGTACTTTTCCAAACATACTAATTTTGAAATTTAAATAAACCTTCACCGATGCTTCATTCATCATGAAATACAGAGATATATTTTTATAATTATATTTGTAATCCTATTTGAAGAATAGCACAATGACTTATTTACCAGGGAGCATTCTGTAAATGTACTGCCTGACCCAAGTACTTAGGGCAGTTCTGTATTACACAATCATCATATTTTGATTAGTATTTAATCAAATGAATATTTTGCCGTTTGTTTATATCTTCCAGATTTTTACTTATATACCCCCTACTATTCACAATAGATTGCCTTTTTTAATAAAACCTGAAATAATTTATTTTTTAAAAAGTTAAGTTAGAGTCTTCCTTCTTTATTCACTGCAAGGTACTGAAAGCAAAACTTAGCTATCCTATGATATCCAAAATGTGCGAAGTCAGTTCACAAAGGAGAAGGTATGTCCACTGCATGCTACAGCCATAGGTCAGGGTAGGCAGGAGCTGAAGATGAGGGAAGTCCAGGAAAAACCAGGTGAGACTGGACTCCCGTACATAACTGCACTGCTCCAGATGGGAATCATTACAGAGGCTGGGTAAAGGTCTCAACTTGATTTAACACATACATTTATATCTGCTCTCTTCTAAGACCTCATTAAAAGGACTATAATTATGAAGACGTATAAGATATGACAGGAAATGTTCAGAAACAGGGAAGCATATGAATAGTAACCTGATTTCTAGCAGTAAGCACTGACTACCAAGGACCTGTGGTTGGAGCAAGAGCAAAGAATCAGATTCTTACCTTAGAGCCCCAGAAGGGTAGAACTTGGAGTCCCCTAAAGACAGTGTGTGTGTCTACAGCTAGAAATAAGAGGATAGGTTGAAAGTCTGTAAAAAGTCAGACAGAATGTTTACTCTTGGGAGAGTCTGAACCAGAGGGACAATCAGACTAAGGGACACAAGGCACAGCAAAGAAAAGGTGTACTATATTGAGAGCAATGGAATTACAGAGAACTCTACATACTAAATGACAAAGACTCTTCTCCAGGCTCATTGTCTTGTGTAGCCTGCAAATCATAAACACTGGGTCAAATTACAAGTAGAAAACAAGGCAGCCTGAAAGGATGGGAAAACTAGATCCCTACAAACAGGTCTCCTAACTGAATGCCTGGTTCTCTTCCTGACCAACCTGTAATGAAGCCTTTAAGCTGGAGAATGCCAGCCAGGCAGTTTAGTGCCTCACCCTGAAAACACAAGCTAAGCACCAAGGACCTCTAGAAATTTGGCTAGGGTAAGAGAAAGAGGATCCAAAAATTAAAAGAGACAATGCAGGGAGTAGAAGAAAACTATCAGAAAGCTGAGAATACATATGACATCCATAAAGAAAGAACAGAGAGGGATAAAAAGGAAAGAGAAAACAGAAAGACCTCTGGGGGTTTATAAATAGCACAGCAGAAATAAAATATTCAATAAGATCTAGAAGGGAAGAGATATCTCTAAAAGTGGACTTAAGACAAATAAATGGAAAAGTAGGGAAAATATAAACACATTGGAGAGTCAGTCCAGGAAGAAAAACTATTTTTCAAATTCTAAAGTCAGCTAAACTACCAAATAAATATATAGTCACGGGCTGGGGTGTGATGTAATGGGCTAAGCTTCTGCCTGCTGCGCCACAATCCCATAGAGGCACAGGTTCAAGTCCCAGCGGCTTCTCTTCTGATCCGGCTCTCTGCTATGGCCTGGGAAAGCAGTGGAAGATGGCCCAAGCCCTTGGCCCCTGCACCAGTGTGGGAGACCCAGAGGAAGCTCCTGGCTCTTGGCTTTGGATCAGCACAGTTCCAGCAGTTGTGGCCATCTGGGGAGTGAACCAGCAGATAGAAGACCTTTCTCTCTCTCTCTCTCTCTCTCTCTGTAACTCTACCTCTCAAATAAATAAATAAATAAATAAAATCTTTTAAAAATGATGTCTAAAACATACAATAAATGTGTGTGTGTGTGTGTATATAGTCAGAATAAAAACACTTGGAGTCACACAAAGTCAGAGTCTTCCTTTCTCTCTCTCTCTGGAAGTGGCAGAGTGATAGCCATCCACCCAAACAGGAAGTGAAGGAAGAAAGATTAAGATACTTGTGTTAAAGGCAGTAGAGGGTCTCTCACTGTTTATTTCACTTTCCTTCAGGTGCCAGAGTCTGGAAAGCTAAAACCACTCATCTGTATTATTCCAAAAGTGTATCACTGTACACAGTTCCAAAAGCCCAGTTTTCTCCACCTGCATAAAGGGGCGCATGGGTACCTCATAAAATGGGGAATGACGATTATCAAAGGGTGATGAGTCAGGTCCATGGATGCCTGGAATATTGTGAATTTGGTATTTCCTAACATACATCTTTATCATTTTACTCCAATGTTTCTCAGGTTCAATGTTAATAGGGTTTACTTGAAGAAATATTTAATACTGAAAGGTAGCTTCAGATGCATTTTCCATAATGAAACTGAGATGCTATATTCAACAGTTAAAATTACAACAGTGCTAAAGATGGATATTTACTGCAATTTTTAATGAGACTGCAGTTGCAAAAGTTGTGTTTGAACAATTTCGCTGGGAAAAATGTTTAACATTGTCTCAAGGTGGTACTGACTTTGGGTTGGGGGTGATGGAACAGGATAGCTTTAATATGCAAGTACTAAAACAAACAACAAAAATCTTTCTGTCTTTCTGCTCACTGGAAAATTTGGGTTTTATTTCTTAATTTTTACTTATTTATTTGAGAGGCACTGAGATGGAGGTGGGGACGAGGGGAGGCAGAAAAACAGAGAGAGGTCTTCCATTCACTGATCTCTCTCCAAAATGCCTATAACTGCTGGGGTTAGGCCAGGCCAAAGCTAGGAGCTTGGAGCTCAATCAAAGTCTCCCACATGTGTGTCAGAAACCCAAATATTTGAGCCATCTCCTGTTGCCAACCAGGGCACACAGTATAGAAAGCTAGAACAGGGAGCAGAGTGGGGACTCTACCCCAGACACTTCAATATGGAACCTGTCCCAAGTGGTGTCTTATCTACTGTGCCAAACACCCACCCCAGATTTATTTCTCATGTACCAATCTCGCTGCCCTAAAATGTAAGTGCATAAGACTGGAAGAAGTGAGATTATACAGAAGGCAGCTCTCTGGCTGGATGGAGGGGCGGTACGGTCATGCTATTTTTTAAGAAAGAAGGCAGGCGGAGCCAAGATGGCGGAATAGTGAGGGTGCGCACCGATAGTCCGGGAAAAGATGGTTTAATTAAAGTGGAGTTACTGTAGCCTCAGGAAAAAATTGCAGAGGAAACTCTTCCGGATCTAGTGGATGTGACACGGAGGACCTACAGGGAGAGAGCTGCAGGAGCCGAGCTGCAGAAGCTGAGCCTCAGAGTCTGCATGCCAGCACTGGAAGGGGAGGTGAGACAAAAACCTCGGTAACCCGAGACATTGGCAGGGAAAGGTAGAAAGAGCCTACAGGGAACTAGGCCTGAAGCCCCACTGGGGAAAGTTCACCAGGCTGACTGGAAGAAAGAAAAAAACGAATAAATAAGGGGAACCGGCACAGACATTAGCCTCTCTCTCCAGTCACCTTACAAAGCTGAGCAAGACAAAGAGCAGGCGCCATTTTACGTATGTAAAGCGGCGCCCGCCAATAGCCAAGCAGAAAAACCTGACTCTGGTGGGGAGAAATAACAGGAGGTTAAGACCTAGTGAAAGTGTGGAGCTAACGAACTGAGACTGAAAATCTGAGGGGCGGGGGAGAGAGAACTCACTGAGTACACAAACTCGGTAACCTGGGCAACCTGGTGAGAGACTGCAGAGAAATTTGAGACCATACTGAGGGCTGCATAAACTCTTTGTGTGGTCCCAGGGGTAAGCAGACGAATACCCACAAGGGCCAGATTTCATACATCAATTACCCTCAATTGCACTCAGCTGTGTGGAATTACGTCCCAACAGAGTCAAAAAAAAAAAAAAAAAAAAAAAAGAGCGAGCGAGCGAGCAAGAGAACAATCTGGGTGAGTCACCTTTGGCACACCCTTAACCCTGAAGTACCAAACAGAGCTCTCTGGCCACACCCTTCACAGCCTCTAAGGATCCACCAAAAGCAGACAGTCCACTTAATCTAGAGTCACAGTATGATAAGAAAAAACACCACACCGAAGAAACCAAAGAATATCTCCAATATGCCAAACAACAAATGCAGAAACCAAGGTCACAAGAACAAGGAAGACACTATGATGCCCCCAAATGAAATAGACACCCCAACTCAAGATTATGAAGATGATGAGATAGAAGAAATGCAAGAAGCAGATCTCAAAGAATTGATAAGAACATTAAGAAGTTCTCAAAAACAAATTCTTGAACTACAGAAATCCTTAATGGACAAGATAAAAAATCTCTCACAAAAATGAAATATTAAGGAGGAATCAAAATGAAATGAAACAACTAGTAGAACATGAAACTGTGATAGTGATGAGAAATCATAATGAAATGAAGAATTCAATAGATCAAATGACAAACACATTACAGAGCCTTAAAAACAGAATGGGTGAAGCAGAAGAGAGAATATTGGACTTAGAAGACAGAGAACAGGAAAATATACAGCCAAACCAAAGAAAAGAAGAGGAAATTAGAAATCTAAAAAATATTGTTGGGAATCTTCAGGATACTATTAAAAAACCCAACATTTGGGTTCTAGGAGTTCCTGAAGGCATGGCAAGGGAGAAAGGATTAGAAGGCCTTTTTAGTGAGATACTAGCAGAAAATTTCCCAGGTTTGGAGAAGGACAGAGACATCCTAGTACAGGAAGCTCATAGAACCCCTAATAAACATGACCAAAAGAGGTCCTCACCACACCATGTTGTAATTAAACTCACCGCAGTGAAACATAAAGAAAAGATCCTAAAATGTGCAAGAGAGTAATGTCAGATTACTCTCAGAGGATCTCCAATCAGCCTCACAGCTGACTTCTCATCAGAAACCCTACAAGCTAGGAGGGAATGGTGAGATATAGCCCAGGAACTAAGAGAGAAAAACTGCCAGCCCAGAATATTATATCCTGCAAAGCTCTCATTTGTGAATGAAGGTGAAATAAAGACCTTTCACAGCACACAGAAATTGAAAGAATTTGTCGCCACTTGTCCAGCCCTGCAAAAGATGCTTAAAGATGTGTTATACACAGAAACACAGAAACACGGTCATCAATATGAAAGAAGGTAAAGGAAGGAAACCTCACAGCAAAAGATCAAAGGAAGTTCAAAACATATATTAGAAAATATCTTTGGCAAATGGCAGGGCAAAGTTACTACTTACCAATAGTCACATTGAACGTTAATGGCCTGAACTGTCCAGTTAAAAGACACCAATTGGCTGACTGGCTTAAGGAACAAAACCCGTCTATTTGCTGCTTACAAGAAACACATCTTTCCAACAAAGATTCATACACACTGAAAATGAAAGGCTGGAAAAAGATATACCATGCCAACAGAAATGAAAAAAGAGTGGGCGTAGCCATCTTAATATCGGACAACATAAACTTTACCACAAAAACCGTTAAGAGAGACAAAGAGGGACACTACATAATGATTAAGGTATCAATTCAACAGGAAGATATAACAATTATCAATGTATATGCACCTAACTACAGGGCACCAGTCTATCTAAAAGATTTGTTAACGGACTTAAAGGGAGACTTAGACCCCAATACAATAGTACTGGGGGACTTCAATACTCCACTTTCAGAAATAGACAGATCAACAGGACAGAAGATCAACAAGGAGACAGTAGATTTAAACGACACTATAGCCCAAATGGTTCTAACAGATAGCTACAGAACTTTTCATCCTACACATAAAGCATTTACATTTTTCTCAGCAGTACATGGAACCTTCTCTAGGATTGACAACATACTAGGCCATAAAGCAAGTCTCAGCAAATTCAAAAGAATTAGAATCATACAATGCAGCTTCTCAGACCATAAAGCAATGAGGTTGGAAATTAGCAACTCAGGAATCCCTAGAGCATATGTAAACACATGGAGATTGAACAACATGCTCCTGAATGAACAGTGGGTCATAGAAGAAATTATAAGATAAATCAGAAATTTTCTGTAAGTAAATAAGGATAACAGCACAACATACCAAAACTTATGGGATACAGCAAAAGCAGTGTTAAGAGGAAAGTTTGTATCAATAGGTGCCTACATCAAGAAATTGGAAAAACACCAAATAGATGAGCTTTCAATGCATCTCAAGGATCTAGAACATCTGCAGCAAACCAGACCCAAATCTAGTAGGAGAAGAGAAATAATTAAAATCAGAGAAGAAATCAACAGGATTGAATAAAAAAAAAAATTACAAAAAAATCAGCCAAACGAGGAGCTGGTGTTTTGAAAAAATAAACAAAATTGACACCCCATTGGCCCAACTAACTAAAAAAAGAAGAGAAAAGACCCAAATCAATAAAATCAGAGATGAAAAAGGAAACGTAGCAACAGACACCACAGAAATCAAAAGAATCCTCAGAAATTATTACAAGGAGTATGCCAGCAAACAGGGAAACCTATCAGAAATGGATAGATTCCTGGACACATGCAACCTACCTAAATTGAACCAGGAAGACATAGAAAACCTAAACAGACCCATAACTGAGACAGAAATTGAAACAGTAATAAAGGCCCTCCCAACAAAGAAAAGCCCAGGACCAGATGGATTCACTGCTGAATTCTACCAGACATTTAAAGAAGAACTAACTCCAATTCTTCTCAAACTATTCAGAACAATAGAAAAAGAGGGAATCCTCCCAAATTCTTTCTATGAAGCCAGCATCAGCTTAATTCCTAAGCTGGAAAAAGATGCAGCTTTGAAAGAGAATTAAAGACCAATTTCCCTGATGAACATAGATGCAAAAATCCTCAATAAAATTCTGGCCAATAGAATGCAACAACACATCAGAAAGATCATCCACCCAGACCAAGTGGGATTTATCCCTGGTATGCAGGGATGGTTCAATGTGCGCAAAACAATCAATGTGATACACCACATTAACAGACTGCAGAAGAAAAACCATATGATTATCTCAATAGACGCCGAGAAAGCATTTGATAAAATACAACACCCGTTCATGATGAAAACTCTAAACAAACTGGGTTTGAAAGGAACATTCCTCAATACAATCAAAGCAATTTATGAAAAACCCACAGCCAACATCCTATTGAATGGGGAAAAGTTGGAAGCATTTCCACTGAGATCTGGTACCAGACAGGGATGCCCACTCTCACCACTGCTATTCAATATAGTTCTGGAAGTTCAAGCCAGAGCTCTTAGGCAAGAAAAAGAAATTAAAGGGATACAAATTGGGGTGGAAGAACTCAAACTATCCCTCTTTGCAGATGATATGATTATTTAGGGGATCCAAAGAACTCTACTAAGAGACTATTGGAATTCATAGAAGAGTTTGGCAAAGTAGCAGGATATAAAATCAATGCACAAAAATCAACAGCCTTTGTATACACAGGCAATGCCACAGCTGAGTAAGAACTTCTGAGATCAATCCCATTCACAATAGCTACAAAAACAATCAAATACCTTGGAATAAACTTAACCAAGGACATTAAAGATCTCTACGATGAAAATTACAAAACCTTAAAGAAAGAAATAGAAAAGGATACCAAAAACGGAAAAATCTTCCATGCTCATGGATTGGAAGAATCAGTATCATCAAAATGTCCATTCTCCCAAAAGCAATTTATACATTCAATGCAATACCAATCAAGATACCAAAGACCTTCTTCTCAGATCTGGAAAAAATGATGCTGAAATTCATATGGAGACACAGGAGATCTCGAATAGCTAAAGCAATCCTGTACAAGAAAAACAAAGCAGGAGGCATCACAATACCAGATTTCAGGACATACTACAGGGCAGTTGTAATCAAAACAGCATGGTACTGGTAAAGAAACAGATGGATAGACCATTGGAACAGAATAGAAACACCAGAAATCAACCCAAACATCTACAGCCAACTCATATTTGATCAAGGATCCAAAACCAATCCCTGGAGTAAGGACAGTCTATTCAATAAATGGTGCTGGGAAAATTGGATTTCCACGTGAAGAATCATGAAGCAAGACCCCTACCTTGCACTTTACACAAAAATTCACTCAACATGGATTAAAGACTTAAATCTACGACCCGACACCATCAAATTATTAGAGAGCATTGGAGAAACCCTTCAAGATATTGGCACAGGCAAAGACTTCTTGGAAAATACCCAGAAGCACAGGCATTCAAAGCCAAAATTAACATTTGGGATTGCATCAAATTGAGAAGTTTCTGTACTGCAAAAGAAACAGTCAGGAAGGCAACCTACAGAATGGGAAAAAATATTTTCAAACTATGCAACAGATAAAGGATTGATAACCAGAATCTACGAAGAAATGAAGAAACTCCAAAACATCAAAACAAACAACCCACTTAAGAGATGGGCCAAGGACTTCAATAGACATTTTTCAAAAGAGGAAATCCAAAGGGCCAATAGACACATGAAAAAATGTTCAAGATCACTAGCAATCAGGGAAATGCAAATCAAAAGCACAATGAGGTTTCACCTCACCCCAATTAGAATGGCTCACATTCAGAAATCTACCAACAACAGATGCTGGAGAGGATGTGGGGAAAAAGGGACACTAACCCACTGTTGGTGGTAATGCAAACTGGTTAAGCCACTATGGAAGTCAGTCTGGAGATTCCCCCGAAACCTGAATATAACCCTACCATACAACCCAGCCATCCCACTCCTTGGAATTTACCCAAAGGAAATGAAATTGGCAAACAAACAGCTGTCTGCACATTAATGTTTATTGCAGCTCAATTCACAATAGCTAAGACCTGGAACCAACTCAAATGCCCATCAACAGTAGACTGGATAAAGAAATTATGGGACATGTACTCTATAGAATACTATACAGCAGTCAAAAACAATGAAACCCGGTCATTTGCAACAAAATGGAGGAATCTGGAAAACATCATGCTGAGTGAACTAAGCCAGTACCAAAGGGACAAATATTATATGTTCTCCTTGATCGGTGACAACTAACTGAGCACCAAAGGGGAAACCTGTTGAAGTGAAATGGACACTATGAGAAACCGTGACTTGATCAGCTCTTGTCCTGACTGTTGATGTACAATGTAATATTTTATCCATTTTAGTATTTTTTTGTTCTATTACTATTGGTTGAACTCTGTAATTAACACACAATTATTCTTAGGGGTTTAAATTTTAACTGAAAAGTGATCCCTGTTAGGAATCTGGAAAACATTATGCTGAGTGATATAAGCCAGTCCCAAAGGGACAAATATCATATGTTCTCCCTGATCAGTGACAACTAACCGAGCACCAAAAAGGAAACCTGTTAAAGTGAAATGAACACTGTGAGAAACGGTGACTTGATCAGCCCTTGCCCTGACTGTTGATGAACAACTTAATACATTATCCCTCTTAGTATTTTTTTTGTTTGTTCTACTTAATACTTTTGGTTCAATACTGTAATCAATACACAGTTATTCTTAAGTGTTGAAACTTAACTGAAAAGTGATCACTGTTAAATATAAGAGTGGGAATAAGAGAGGGAAGAGATGTGCAATTTGGGACATGCTCAAGCTGACTTGCCCCAAACGGTAGAGTTAGAAACATACCAGGGGATTCCCATTCAATCCCATCAAGGTGGCATGTACCAATACCATCTCACTAATCCAAGTGATCAATTTCTGTTCACAATTGATAATAATGATAGGACTAAGAGCCAAAGGGATCACATAAACAAGACTAGTGTCTACAAATACTAACTGATAGAATAAAAAAGGGAGAGAACGATCCAACATGGAAAGCGAGATACACAGCAGACTCATAGAATGGCAGATGTCCTAAACAGCACTCTGGCCTCAGAATCAGCCCTTAAGGCATTCGGATCTGGCTGAAAAGCCCATGAGAGTATTTCAGGCATGGAAAGCCAAGACACTCTGGCCAAACAAAACAAAACAAAAGCTAAATGAAAGATCTCTATGAGTGAGATCCCAGTGGAAAGAACATGTCTTCAAAGAAGGAGGCACCTTTCTCTGAAGGGAGGAGAGAACTTCCACTTTGCCTATGACCTTGCCTAAATATGATCAGAGTTGGTGAACTCAAAAGGTTTCCATAGCCTTGGCAGCTCATGACAAGAGCCTAGGGTGATTACTGATGCCATAAACAAGAGTGTCAATTTGTTAAGTCAACAACAGGAGTCACTGTGCACTTACTCCTCATGTAGGATCTCTGTCCCTAATGTGCTGTACATTGTGATTTAATGCTATAACTAGTACTCAAACAGTATTTTTCACTTTATGTTTCTATGTGGGAGCAAACTGTTGAAATCTTTACTTAATATATGCTAAACTGATCTTTATATAAAGAGAATTGAAAATGAATCTTGATGTGAATGGAAGGGGGGAGGGAGCGGGAAAGGGGAGGGTTGCGGGTGGGAGGGAAGTTATGGGGGGTGGGGAAGCCCTTGTAATCCATAAGCTGTACTTTGGAAATTTATATTCATTAAATAAATGTTAAAAAAAAAAGAAAGAAGGCAAAAGTGAACCCTTACCACCGCTTCTATCCCCCCAACACCTACAGCTTTAATTCTGTCATCTTTTCAGGGTACCCTTGAGCTTGAAGTTAAAGAATAAGAAGCCAGAAAAACAATAAATAGAACTCATAAATTCAGAAAAAATCTGAACACCTTACCTCCCAAATTCTTCAAGAGAAATAAATGATGGGCACAGACAAGAAGATGGGATATTTTTACTTCTATCTAGCTGCCGTGGGACAAAATAGGGCTTAAACAGAGGAACAATTATTTTTATTGAAGTTTTAGATGTTTACCTGTGGGCTTATATAAAAGCTAACATTTACTGGAAGATTGAATGGTTACATCTTGTCTTATGGTAAGGAAAATAACTACATACACTTTTAAATATTTGGTTGTGTGATTTTTTTTCCCTACAGGGAAATGGTTTTTCATAGTTTGAGTATGTAACATATAGCAATGTTCCTAGTTTTTAGACAGAAAATGCACGTTAACATCATGATTGATAATATCAGTGTTAAGACTTAGAAAAAAAAAGGGCTCTTAAAAATTTAATTATATAAAAATACATTATATAAAAATACATTATAGATGACAGTACCACAAAAGGCTCATAAAAATAGAATTAAAACCTCAGTTTTCTTTGGTTTAAAAATTTTAGAATCTATGCATATGAAGGGTCCTCAAAAAAGTTCATGGATAATGCATATTATCAAAATTATGCATGGATTTAAAAAATTTTTGCACCAAAATGAACTTATCTTGAAACCCACTTTTCTAGGATTTTTATTCATTTATGTTCATCATTTAATTTAAAAAGCGCAGAGACAGAGACAGATAGACAGAAATTGTCCATTAGCTGAGTCACTCCTCAAATGCCCACAATAGCCAGGGCCAGGCCAGGCTGAAGCCAGCAGTTGGGAACTCAGTTCAGGTCTCCCGTGTGCACAGCAGGGACCGAAGCATTTGAGCCATCACCTGCTGTCTCTCAGAAGGTGCATTAGCAGGAAGCTGGAACTGGAAACAGAGCCTGGACTTGGGCCCAAACGCTCCCATAGGGGATGTGAGCATTCCAAGCAGTGTCTTAACCTGCTGCTCCAAATGCCCATCCCTAATTCCATTTTTCTCTGAGGCTAGAGGGACATTTTTCAAAATGCACTAGATAGTTCTTCTCTGAAAAAAATCCTTTAATTTCATATTGATTTTAAGTTTTTAATTCTAAACAATAACCACAATTCTTGCTCTTCTTCTCAATTTTTCATTTATTAACATAAAAATTGCTGCACATTCTCCTATTGAGCAATCCCAGAAGCATAACCTATGCCTAACCAAATGAGCCTGACCAACTTTCATGGTTTTGAAGAAATGGTAGGACCGTGATTTCAAATCACATCTACTTCCTTGGAACTCCTCTGAGATAACAGCAGAAATTAGAAAATCCACCAAAACCAAAGAAAAACAAAAGCTATAAAACTTGAAGGCACAGGCCAATTGGGTCCAATTTTCACAAAGTGCTTATTTGAAGTCTGATTTTTAACATGGAACTGATTTACAACATTTTATGTGAATCTTACACCATCCATGTATATAATTTTCTTAGGCCACAACACATGAACAGAATAATTTCTGAATTGGAAAGCAGAAAATTGCTAGAATTCCATCCTGTCACATGGAGGAAGAAATACACAAGTAGTTCTGTGGGATCAGAAAATGGACAGGAACTTTTGGTAACAAAAAAGCTAGTTTTAAAACAATAACAAAGAAGAATTGTACTGAACTCCTAGTCTGAGCCCACTTAAAAATCCCTCCTCCTTTGGTTTCCGCCCGAGCTCATATAAATTCAGGCATGCAAGACAGAAGAAGAAAGCATTAAAAACATAAACATTCCCCTTTACTCCATACAATCTCTTGGATCTGGACTTTTCAGAAAAGAGAATTTAATAACAAGACTAATCTTGAGGATGCTGTCCCCCTCAAAAGCAAAGTGGAAATCATTTTAAGGTACATAGTATATTAAAGAAAATCACTAACAATGGAACATTGTGCATTCTAAGAAATTAATGCTGCCACCAACCATTCGTATGAACTCAGGTAAATGTACAATATTTGTCCACACTGGGAGATAAACATTAGTACTCTTGTTACCAGCAACACAACTGAACTGTTGTCAGCACTAGAGATGACTTCCAGAACACACAAACCTTTAATTAGTAGTGGCAAATCTGCTTATTTTTCTCCAAAAATCTTGAATTGGAACAAGAAGAGTAGATAAACCAATACAACCAACTGTTTCTTTTCCATAAAAAGAGATAGTGTTCTTAGCAAGATTAGTAATAGCTAGTTTGTCATCAGTCTTTGGATCTAAAATACTGATTTTTCCTCTGTAAAAACAGTTTCTTGATTATTTATTTATGCTTCTGGTTGAGAGTATAGCTTTGTTAGTAAAAGTCTTCAACAATAATTACTGGAATTAATTAATCCAATACATTCCATTGGATAAGCTTCCATGGGGAAGCTCTATTGTGCTGGGTATACAGTAAGTAAAACCATCTATGCCTGAAGGAGTGTTTGCACTGATTTTTGGTAGACTTTAATGCTTTGCTTTAATTTACAAGTATATTTTCCTGATTGTTACTGAGGTTCAATTTTTTGGCTCATATGTTTTATCCATTTAACTAAGATGCTTGCCATTTTCTAGTTTATTGGTATAAATTTTTAGCTATTCTGAATTTTAATTATTATTCTTGATATTCATTACTTGTTTCTTATAAATGCTGTAAATATATTGTTTTATCCATAACTGTATATATTTCCCCACACATTAATGTTAGTATAATCAAATTCCCCTGAAATATTTTTTATTCTTCTATCTTAGGAAATTCTTCTGTAGCCCAAGGGCATACGGAAAGCATGGATTTGATATTTGTATTTAGGTCTATAAATGGACCAGCAATTTGATGCCATGTAGAGTGTGAGGAAGGGATTTAATATTTCCTTTCTGATAGGTAGCCAATTACCCTGGCATTATGCAGTAAAACAGAATTTCCCAGACAGTGAAGAGGGAAGAGGATGTAATGAAGTGGATTCTCAGCTCAGTTTGGAGAGACATTTGGTATCATACATTTATACATGCAAATCTAGACTGAATTTAAATAGAGTGCTAGATTTTTTTTTTTTTTTTGACAGGCAGAGTTAGACAGAAAGAGAGAGAGAGAGACAGAGAGAAAGGTATTCCTTCCGTTAGTTCACTCCCCAAATGGCCGCTATGGCTGCGCTGTGCTGATCCAAAGCCAGGAGCCAGGTGCTTCCTCCCAGCGGGTGCAGGGCCCAAGGACTTGGGCCATCCTCCACTGCACTCCTGGGCCACAGCAGAGAGCTGGCCTGGAAGAGAGGCAACCGGGACAGAAACCGGTGCCCCGACCGAGACTAGAACCCGGGGTGCCGGCGCCACAGGCAGAGGATTAGCCAAGTGAGCTGCAGTGTCAGCGAATGCTAGATCTTTCACAGAAGGATTACACTTTGTTCTTTGTGCCTTCCACAGCAGACAGTTACATAAATAATACAAAACCCTTTATTTTACGATCACCTTCTAGGGATACCCATCATATTCTTGGGGAATACCAAGCGAATGAGCGCCTCTGTACTTCCTGAGGCTTCTGTTTGAGATGTTGTTTTCCAGTTGCCTTACCGATTGGCCAATTGGCCTGTCAACACTCTAATTTCTCCAGGCAAAAGACAACGCATTCCTCTTTGCACTCACAGAGCACTTACGGAAACTTTATATAATATCTGGGACATTGTCATGCATGCTACAGTCCATGGAAATCCTGGCAAAACAAACTCTGTTGCAAAACAAATTCAGCTCTTAGAATAGTAAGAATTACCTTTTTTTCAGCCTACATGGTCAAGGACTTGAGACACTTACTGGCTTGGGGACTGTGTATGAAGTCCACAGGGGCATCTTCAGAGCTTTTCCGAAGCCACTGACATATTCTTTGTGGTAAAGGAGACAGTGCTCCTTGTTCTTCTGTATAACCCTAGGCCTCCCAAATGGCATATTTAGTTTCTCTGTGGCTGTTACTAAAATAAAAAGAACAAAATTAAAAATTGGTGAAATCATCACATGTTTCATATGCATACAACTACAACTCTCTGATGGCTTATGTGTCTGGTACTCTGATACATATTTTACATCCTTAACTTTCTTTACTTCTTATAACAACACTATGAAGTAGGTGTTCGCTTTTTAAGATTTTATTTATATGTTTGAGAGGCAGAGCTATAGACAGAGAGAGGGAGAGACAGAGAGAAAGGTCTTCCATCTGCTGGTTCACTCCCCAAATGGCCACAATGACTAGAGCTGGGCTGATCTGAAGCCAGGAGCCAGGAGCTTCTTCTGGGTCTCTCACATTGGTGCTGGGGCCC
This sequence comes from Oryctolagus cuniculus, assembly GCF_051225735.1. Taxonomy (NCBI): domain Eukaryota; kingdom Metazoa; phylum Chordata; class Mammalia; order Lagomorpha; family Leporidae; genus Oryctolagus; species Oryctolagus cuniculus. The sequence goes on from NC_142871.1 coordinate 37,234,713, forward strand.
AAACACTTGGGCCATCTTCCACCGCTTTCTCAGGCCATAAGCAGAGAGCTGGATTGGAAGAGGAGCAGCTAGGACACGAACTGGCGCCCATATGAAATGCTGGTGCCCAAGGCAGAGGTTTAGCTCACTATGCCATAGCGCCAGCCCCTGACATAGGTGTTCTAATTGCATTCTGCAGATAGCACAAAAACCAGGCTTTGATACAAAACTTGCCCAACCAAGAGGTTGAGCAAGGATCTGAAGCCTGCTCAGTTCATGATTTATAACACAGGTAATCTATTCAATAATGGTCATAGAAAAGATACTGAAATTTTATAAAAAGTATGTCTACTATTAGCTGAGTGTTTACATCTCCTCAAAATTCATTTTGAAATCCTAACCTCCAAGATGATGGTATTTGTAGGTGTGGACTTTGGTGGGTGATTATCACTTAAGGCTGAGCCTTCATGAATGGGATTAACACCCTTAAAAAATAGACCCCAGAGAGATTCCTGTCTCTTCCGCTACATGGAGTCACAAGGACAGGACAGCACCTTTGAGACAACAGGCCCTCCTAGACATTGACTTTGTCAGTACCCTAGTCTTGAAAACCATGAGAAATAAATTTCCAGTTATTTCTAAGTCATTGGCTTATATTTTTATAGCAGCCTGAATGGAGTAAGATGATGTCCTGATATATTTATTTATTTTTACCTGTATACCATTATATGAATTCAACCAACTGTGGATTGAAATATTCCTTCACTGAACATGTGTAGAATTTTTCATGCCATATTCCCTAAATGATAGAGTATATCAACTATTTATATAGAATTTATATTTTATTAGGTATTATAAGGAATTTAGAGATGATTTAAAGTATACAGGAGAATGTGCTTAGGTTGTACACAAATACTATACCATTTTTATATAAGAAACTTAAGTATTATAGATTGTGGTTATCCAAAAGGGGTCCTGTAACCAATCCTCCATGAATAATAAGGGATAACTATATCCCCATCTTGTAAGTGATGAAACTGAAGAACAGTAAGTTTAATTCAAGGATACTTAAAAATGATAACTGGTGAGAACAGTGGTTAAAACACCCAAATTCCACATCAGTGTGCCTGGGTTTGCTCCTGGATTCCACTCCTGACTTCAGCTTCTCACCAATGAAGACTGTGGGAGGCAGTGACTGGGCCCCTGCCACTCATGTGCGAGATCTGGGTTGAGTTATTGTCTCTGGTCCCTGACCCAGGCCCAGCTGCTGCTGATATTTGGCAAGTGAATCAGTGGATGGGACCTCTCTGTCTGCCTATCTAGGTCTCCCTATCACCTTATAAAATCTTTTTTTTAAGCTTAAGGTAATAGGTAATAAAAATGTTCCCATAGGCCATGTTGTACATTCTTCCTGTAGATCAACTCCTCATCTTTACAACTACATGAGATGAGTACAGTTATCATAGGTTAGAAGAATGGCATGCAGAGGGAGGTTAAGTGATTAGCCCCTGGTTACACGGTGAGGAAGCAGCACAGGTAGAACTCAGACTCAGGCAATCTGGTATGTCTGTGTATGAGAAGCAAAATAGGGGAACATAGACAAGGCACCACAATTTCAAGGAATTGGCTGTTCTTGGAGTCATTGTAGTTGTCCCCATATTTGCTACTGTGATCATTAGATCTGCGGGGAGTTTTTTTCCTGTTTCCTTATAAGGTCCTTGTATTTAAAAACTTCCGTGATGTTATTTTGGAGAATCTCAAAGGAACAAAGTGGTGTTTTGTTTCTTCTAACCATCAAACATTTAACGTGTTTCCTGTTGACTTACTGTCTTCTTCAGTGAGATTTAGCATTTGATTCACACTTTCTATTTCATTCTGTAAGATAAGGAGGGGGTAAGGGAAGAAATAAGTCAGAGTAACATCACATATTTTTGTGGAGGATCAAGATTATTTCTATAGTGAGCTCCTGAAGCATTTGACTACTGAAGAAACTGGACTAACGTGTATGAAGATTCTCACTCTGCCACTAATGAACACGAAGATGCTGCTGCTACTCTGCATCTTTTTTTGGGTAGGAGTTTCCAAGACATCACTGAGCCGGGGCAAAGCATTCTGAGCACAGCTGGAAACAACTGAGTTGTATGACACTGTCCCAGTGTGCATCTCAAACATGAATCTGCAAACAAGTCACTAGAGAGCTTTGTGCAGACTCTGATTCTGTAAACCTGGGATACGGCTGAGATACTGCTTCTCACACGTTGAATAGGAAGGGGGTTGCTTCCAGATGGAGTAAACTTCTATGACTTTAGAAAATTTACCTAATTTCTCTGAGCCTCTTTAACTCTAAAATGGGGAACAAAATGAAATGCCCACTTTGTGATTGCTTTGTGATCTTTAATGTCAGTTCCATTCCTACTGGCTAGGAAATCCATACCCTACTGTGCCATTAGCTGTAGATTAATCTTTATTGGAAAGCTTTGCCCCTTTGAGGCTCTTTGGTTGGTTATTTATTTATAGGTGTAACATTGTTTTGAGGATTAAAGAATGTAAAGTCTTCACTGACCCCTGACTGTAAGGAACAATTCTTACCTGAGGCAGCAGTGTTTATTTAGCTCTCCAACCACATTTTGAACTTGGCATCAAATGCACCTTGATGTTTGAGTTAGCCTGCTGATTACTGGGGTCCAATTTCATTCTAAAATCCCAACCTCAGCCAGATGCACTGATTCTCACAGGTCGGTTTTGCCCTTGTATTTTGATCTGCACTGACTTCTGGCCCTTGGGGGCCCATCTAGTTCTGGAACTTCACTTAGTTGAGAGTCTCTCAGGGCCTGAAATCCTGCTTTTAAACTCAGCCCAAAACCTGATCTGCCAACAAGACACCCTGGTGCTGACTGTCAGCTGGCTTCCAGGTGTTGCCTGATAGAAACCCTCAGCTGCTACTCAAGGGAATACCCCCAGGAACTTCCCTAGTGGTGCATCTGATGCCACGTTACAATACCTGCAGTCTCGCAGTTCTTTCTGCTCTAGATAGCTGAGTATGACCATCTGATTCTTAAACTGTAAGATGAATGGTTTGTGAAGGAAATCAAAAAGAGCTTTGAATGGTTAAGGGCAGTTAGCTCACAACTGAATGAACAACTGTTTTCCATTTTACAAAGCATATTCACAGGCTTTATCTTCTAATGCATACATTATAATCCTTCATTCCAGATAAGGTTCAAAGACATCACAGACATTTACTTAGTGAATATCCACCACGCCAGAACACAAACTTGGTTGTCAGTCACTTGGGCTATGGAGGAGCTTGTCCCATTGCATACTTACGGATGCACAAAATTGTTACTTACGTCTTGCAGTTCAGAGCATGAGCAGTTTAGACTATCTGTGGGCAGTGAAGCAGTAAAGCCACAAACAGACGATTCTGATGCTTCTTCTGCATGGGTTGGTTCGTAAAAAGGCAACTTCAGAAGATGGTTTAAGCTACCATGGGTACCATTGTTTGGTGCTGGCTGAATGCGTAAAAGATCTGTGTTTAAAAAATAAGTTCAAAATAACTTTAAATTGGAAGAATCCAATTCTTAAATGGGAGATGGGGGTGGGGAAAGCAAACACCTACACTCTTTCATTCCTTTAAGAAATTCTGCTGCAATGCAGTTGTGTCCAGCATGTGCCATTCATCTTTTTGACTTTTGACCCCATAGTTTCCCATGTCTTGTCTTTTAAAGAATAGGAACAGTTGCTGCAGAAGAGTCACTGGAACTTTCACGAACTCTTTGTGCTCCTCCAGAGAAAAGCTACATTGCTTAAATGATCACTTTGGTCTTTATTTAACTAAATTTAACTTTACTTAACTTAAGAAGTTAAATACAATCTTACTTATGGTATATGAGCTTGGTCGTGTGAAAATTCTCTAAGGACAGATACTTTAAAGAATTAAGGTAGTTAATTCTGCTTATTATTTAGATAGCTTGTTCTGGTTATTTTCTACCAAAACAAAACAGGCAAATATGTTACAAGAATAGCCTTTTAAGTGTCTCCTGCTGCCTGCCACCTACTACATCTCTCCTGGAATACTATGTAGTTCCTTCTAGTCACCTTTGTAAAAGGCCTGGCTACAAACCCAGCCATGGAAATCAAGAATTTAAGTTTTTAAGGTTATAACACATTATTTTTGAAGTGGATACTTTCTGATCTCTAAATTGTATCGTTTCCACAAGCCAATGAAAAGAGACAATTGTGAGCATGTTTTTGTTCAAATTCCTAAAGCTAACAGTGAAATTATCATTTTCTCATTGGCCTGCCCAGGAAAATGATTTACTGCAATGATCTGAGGCAAGCATGTAGGAAGGGGGTTGGGTTCCCTAAAACCTTAGCTCTTTACAGTTTCTTACCATTGAGCATAATAACAAGTTTCTATCCAAATAGGACTTTCTTAGCATCCTTTTAGTACAGAAGCCTTCCAATTTCCAGTATAAGAAAATATTTGTCTTTCTAGATGTGTTTATCCTGCTTTGAAATGTTTCAGGTGTTACTTTATTTCTCTATGTTTGATTGAATTAAATTATCATATAGCAACTAGATACCAGAAGAACTTGGTATCCTGAGAACTAAAATTTATTATTTCTAGTAAAATGAAAAGAATTTACTCTTACAGCTAGTGGAATAATTCTGAATAATAAACCATTCTTCATTATCATTTCTATTTTCTGTTTTCTTAATGCACAGCAGTCAGCCTCAGGGATTCAATTTAAAACAAATTTCAATGGACATACACTGAAAACTCTCCACATCTTGCCGGTGAATTTATTTAAATGTACTTACCACACAATAGGTTATAGACTTCAATATTTTCAAATGGTTCAACTTCAGTTTTCTCTTTAAAATTGGGTCCATGTGCCAAAAATATAGCCTAGGTGGTAAAGGCATCCTATTATTAGATATCATCTAAACTCAAACACAAGTATAGGATGAGACACACAATTTCCCATCTGTAACAACTCTTGTATTTGTATCTTAGGCCACTGCAAGGATTTTTGTTTTTCAGATTTGAAAATAATTTTTTAATCATTCCCACTTGTGATGTTATATCATTATAAGCCCTGCTGTGTTTACTTCTCTACACTGGCTTCCATAGCACCTCATATGTCAACAGATTGGGTGGACACATGTAAAAGTAGACAGCCCACAGCAGTATAATTCTGCAAAATCCAGATGGGATGTATTAGAAATTCAATATATAGCACCAGATAGTCTTTTCATATTCCTTCTACATCATTGCTCTAATATGCTAATACATGATGAAAAATGCTGACATGACTGAGCACTCAATTTTCACAGAACTTTTTAACCTGATTACTCCCTTTTACCTTTGGGATGAAAAACTTTTTTATACTCCATGTATTAATATTAAATGACTTAAATTATTCACAAGATATCTAATTGTTTTACATTGTAAATAACTGGAGGAAAAGTATCAGTCATAGACAATTGATTCTTTTTTGGTTACAGGAGTAGGCATAGTTTTTCCCCAAGATAATCAGCAAAGAACTTGAGGTATAGGGTTTTTTTTTAAAGCAGTAATTAATTTAATTGTTATATAGTGCCCTAATCAATAAAAAGGCTATTCAAATACATACTTACAAAGAGATATAACTTACTAAGACAACGTTAAGAGGCAATATATTGGAGGCTGGCACTGTAGTGTAGCGGGTAAAGCCACCACCTGCAGTGCTGGCATCCCATATGGGCGCCGGTTCAAGTGCTGGCTGCTCCACTTCTGATCCAGCTCTCTGCTATGGTCTGGGAAAGCAGTGGAAGATGGCCCAAGTCCTTGGGTTTCTGCACTCCCGTGGGAGACCTGGAGGAAGCTCCTGGCTTCAGCAGCCAATTGGGGAGTGAACCAGCAGATGGAAGACCTCTCTATTGCTCTCTCTCTGCCTCTCCTTCTCTCCGTGTGTAACTCTTTCAAATACATAAATAATCAAATCTTTAAAAAAAGAGGCAATATATTCATTGGTGTAACCCATTGTTTTTTCCACTTAGAAAGAAGTGTGGGATGTGTGGTGAGTATGACACAGGGAACTAGACAAGACAGCCAGATTGCAAAAACCACGAAGGTTTATCCTGGAGATGGGAGGAGGGTATCAACTGTGTTTTATTCACAGACTTTTCCATACCCTTTCTCCTCCGGGCTTTTGAGCACCACACACTCCTGGTCTTCCTGCTTCCTCTCTGGGGGCTCTACTTCTCAGTCCCTTCACAAGTAACTTTGTCCTCCCCAACCTCTTCAAGTCAAAGTGCCCCACATTTGGCACTTGGTCCTTCTCTGCCTACACTCAATCCTTAAGGATCTTATGAAGTCACATTCTTTTAAATAATTCTAATGTCTCAGACTCATTTTTTAATCTCTAGGGTAGACTCTCTTTAATTGTCTATTCAGCATCTCTATTTGCATGTCCAATAAATATTTCAGACTTAATGTATCCAGCGATCCACTGCTCCTGCCCTCCAAATCAGCAGCAACCACAGGCCAGCATCCTTCCACTTGCTTGTGAAGGTCCCCTTATGGCACAGCCCATCTCTGGCCTTTGTCCTGGCTATTTCTTCTGCCTGAGACACTTGTTCCTTGAATACGTGAAAGGTTGATTCCTTCACTTCAAGTCTCTGCTCAAAGGTCACCTCTATGACTCTTGCTCTCTGAACCTCATTTAAAGTTGCATATTGCCTTTGTGGCATCCCAAAACTATCTCAACTTTTCCTTACTCTCCTTCACTTTTCCTTCACTTCCCATAGCACTTCCCTTAACACACTAAGTCATATATTCCTTTAAAAAATAAACATTTTATTTATTTATTTGAGAGGTAGAGTTATAGACAGAAAGACATAGAGACAGAGAAAAAGGTCTTCTATCTGCTGGTTCACTCCCCAAACAGCCGCAACTGCTGGAGCTGGGCTGATCAGAAGCCAGGAGCCAGGAGCTTCTTCCAGGTCTCCCACAAGGTTTCAGGAGCCAGAAGGTTTCAGGAGCCCAAGAACTTGGGCCATCCTCCACTACTTTCCCTGTTGCATTATCAAGGAGCTGGATCAAAAGTGGAGCAGCTGGGACTAGAACTTGCATCCATATGGGATGCTGGAGCTGCAGGTGGAGGCTTAGCCCACTGTGCCATAGCACTGGTCCCAATATATTCCTTCAATACGCCTAGTGCATGTATCCTTAATTGAATGAAAGCTTTATGAGGCAAGAGATCTTTATCTGTTTTGTTCACAGATGTATTTAAGAATCTTAGACAAGAGCAGATTGTTGTGGTACAATAGATTAAGCTGCCACTTGAAACACCTCCATCCTATATCAGGGTGCCAATTCCAGTGCTGGCTACTCCATGCTTTGGATGCAACTTCCTGCTTATGTGCCTGGGATGGCCCAGATGCTTGGGTCCCTGCCGCCCGCATAAGATACCCAGAGGAGTTCCAGGCTCCTGGCTTTAGCCTGGCCCAGCCCTAGCTGTTGCAGTTATTTGGGGTAGGAACCAGCAGAAGGAAGATCTCTCTGTGTCTCCCTCTCTCCCTATCACTCTTTCAAATAAATAAACCAATAAACTTTAAAAAAAAGTCTTAGACATTGCCTATCACAAAGTTGGTATTCAATAAGCATTCATTAAGAACAAAGGAAAAAGGAAGTACATTACCTCCATGCTCTTAAATTCATTGTTATAACCATGGTTGCCTCCTCCACAGTATGAACTTGTTCTATTCCTATAAAGAAATATTACATACTGACCATTGTGTTAATGCAAGATCTTGTTTTAAGTTGTACTTTAGTGGGTTTTTAATGTAACTTCTGCTTTTATGTACGCAAATTTTTCTCTCAGGAGCAGTGTAAATATCTTTATTTTGATGCTTAAGTGTATAACCGTAGAGGAACAAACAAAATGGTCGGAGTAACAGAAGAGATCCAAGGTCTATAAATAGATTTAAAAGGTCTTTTGACTCAAAGGTATTGACCCAGGAATAACAACAGAGGCTCAGAGTGAAAGAAAAGAACTTGTCTTTAAGCACAGCTGCAGACTTCTACACCATTGACAACGTGATTTAGAAGAATATGTTGATTAATATATCACTTTAAGTGTTTCAGCATTTTAGGAATAAACATTTGGAACTGGAAAAAATATTGATGCCTATTTTATAGAGGAGATGTCTATGGAAATAACATAAAAAGCATGAATACAGATTGCCCTGGGCAGGTTAAGTATAACATTTGATAAGAAGCTGGATCAAGAATATTTTGTAAAATCAGCATTTATTTTTAGCCTTTAAAATTTTCTCCCAAGGGCTGCTGCTCTATCACTGGAATAGGTTCTCAAATGCAATTGATTTGTCTTTTGCTGACATTCTCGGGATTTTAATCTTTGAGCTCTGTTAGCGATTTTATACATGGTTGGTTTTTAAATTCAGGAAAAAAGTAGCAATAAATAAGCTTGGTTTGTTTTAAAGCGACAATATTACACTGGTTCAAATTTGGGCTGTGGAGAACAAAAGACTTCTATTTCCAAAGGCTGGTCTTGAAAAGTGTCTCTCATTTGCTCCCCCATCCTCCACCTCCAGCCCCGAGGGCACAGACACACACACACACACACACAGACACACACACACACACACACACACACACACACACACGGTTTCTGTTTGCCTTTACCTTGAAGGCTCAATTGAGAACAAGACAGGCATTTACTGTTAAAAAAAAGTTTAAAAAGTCATAACTGACTCTCAGTTTAAATAAAAAAATAAAAATAAATCACAAAATTTAAAAACAAATCACAACTCTGGCCAGGCCACACTCAGCTCTACCTTCGAGAGGGAAGAAAAGACAAGCTAAGACATCGCCTGCAGGGGGGAAAGCATGGGGAAAGTGTGATTCCACCCCTTTGTGAGGGGCTTAAATTCGATTACCTTGTGGGGGTCAGGACATGTCCTTATGTCAATCCCTCCAAGACTGCTGGAATGGGGTAAAACTGGTTTTACAGAATAACTTTATTCTGTAATTATTTGATTTCCTATGATTTTTGAAATTATTTAACTGGAGATCATTAAATTTTAAATTCTGTGTGGGAAGTTAGAGTGCGCATTAAAGAAAGAAAAAGGTCTTTTCAATCAAATATTTGGTAAAATGTTCTAAAATTATTATATATTAATTTATTTTCAGAAAATTCTAGTTTTCTTATATTTCCATTTCCTAATCCAGCTCAATTAAAAAACTAAATATTGCAAATCTTATGCAGAAGAAAAAGATGAGAATATTGGTTCACAAAAGCAATATTTTCTCTTGCTTTTCAAGTGAAAAGTACAGAAATTTGCTCTCCCAACTGCTCGCAGCCATTAATTCGGTTCTGGAAATCACACATGGAAAATTGGTAGCAGGCATTTGGAAACTTGATTTGATTTTTTTCTGTCATAATTTAGCTCAACTTCCAAATGCTGTGTGTGTCATCTGTAGCAAATCCTCTATTATCTTCTCCCTGTCTAATTAACACAGTTGAAATCAAGGCTGGGTGTCTCGGCCACAGCAGGGTAATGACACAGGCGGGAGAAGAAGGGGCACACTTCTGTTTGTCCTTTCCTTTCCTCTCCTACTGCTCCCCCTGTAAGCCAGAGCCTCATCTCCTGTGACCTAAGTGCTGAGTTGATCATCCTGCTTCCAGAACTTCAGAAGTTTTCTGCATGACACACGTGCATACACTCAATCTTTTTCAACACTATCACTGCTGGAAATGGAAACCAGTGTGGGTCAGACTGTGATGAACCAAGACTATCCTGGAAAAATCTGGGTCGTCATTAACGTCACACCTTGCTGGTGATAGGCTGCATACTGAATTTCCTCATTCTCAGGGCTCCACATCCTCCCTTGGGATTGTCCTAATGATGAATGTGTAACAGGCCTCCCTGTCCTGCTCCTCTGAGAACAGCTAGAATGAGCTCCCTGCAAAGCAAACTCAGTGTCTCCCAACTGTCTCTCCCCCTTTCTTCGAGATCAAAGTCACGCTTGGTCGGGTCCCCCAGGCACAGGGCAGCTTCACTCACTCAGTGCTCCGGCAAAGCAGAGCTACTAGCAACTGCTGGACTCCGGTCCTTCCACCTGGAAGCCTACCTCCTTCTCTCTTCCTGTCCTTGCCCCAGAGCTGCTGCTGGCTTACATAACGAGCCCAGCTTCTCTGGCAGAAACAGCTGCCTCTTGATGGACACAGCCTGGCAGTGCTCAAGGCTTGGCAAGCAGATGCCACCTTCTGGCCCAGGAAAAGTGGCATCTTCCTCCCGCTGACACAGCCCCTGTCAGGGTTTATTGAACCGAGCGAGAGTGCAATTTCTGAGGCATATGTTTGACACAGAAGTTAAGGTACTATTTGGGACACTTGCATCCCATATCCGAGTGCGTGGGTTCAAGTCCTGGTTCTGCTCCTGCGCTCAGCTTCCTGCTAATATTCACCCTAGGAGGTAGCAGGTGATGGCTCAAATACCTGGGTCCCCACTACCTATGTTGGAGAACTGGACTGAGTTGACCTAGTCCACTGCTGGCACTTGTGGGTGCCTGGGGAGTGATCGAATAGATGGGAGTCCTCTCTCTCTCTCCTCTCCCTTTCAAAAAATAAAACAAAATATTTTCAGTCTGATTTCCATACCCTGTCACCTTCTTGGTCAAATGCCTCTGTACAATGCACAACATCCACACTGGCATGTGGAATCATTTTTTGCTTTGAATTTTCTACAGGTACTTGGTGCTGCTTCAACAGTTTTCACACTACATTAGAGTTACTGTCTTCCTTCTCACCAGCCAAAGGTCCTTAAAGCAGGGGTTGTGTGTGTCAAGTCCAGTTCTTAGAACGGTGCCTGTGATGCATTTGTAAGTTGCTATTCTATTTATTATCTCCAAAATACCATCTACAGTAATTCAACTATAGTTGGAAACAATGGGGTTCCTGCCAATTAGTAAAATCTAGCACATCTTAGGTAAGATAAGGATGGTGATTATGTAAACAGATGAGATGAACAGTTACAATTTACTGTAATTTTGAAAAAGCGATCTAATATAGTTATCAACTAATTCACAGGATTACTAAAAATGACAAAGATTTACTTAAAGCAGTAGGTAGCCCGAGACTCATTATTGAGAGCTATAGAGAGTAGGCCTGGGTTTTAATCAGATTACAATCTTCAGTTGCTCTTACTAAGGCTATATTTAAATTTTTCTTGGATGGAGCTAGTTTACATTGTAAATTAATGGCAAAAGAATGACACAAACAGGGTCATCTTGTAGTACAAGGATAAGGAAAATGAACCTTTAACATGTCAAATTTTCCAGTTTTCCACAAGGTGGGGAGCCAGGCCTTGAACTCTAAAGCTGTTGCTTTTTCTATATCCCACTGCTTGCTATTTGAAAGGCTACAAAGTATCAAATGAGACTGGGTTTTAATGGGTGATGCCCAGAGGTATTCTAATGGCTGGACTCTCCCCTAACTCTTTCTCATTCTGCCCCAGTAACCTCTGAAAGTCTTTGCTCTCATCCCCCTAACAGTAAATATTTGGAGCTCATACCCCATTTGAGGCATATATTTATTTATTATATATATAAATTACTAGCAACCTTATGTATTTAATGTTAGTAAAGCTTGATTTTGTTCACATATTTTACAGAAATGCTTTTAGAGAATGTTGTCCTGAGTCGCAGTACAGCAGCTGTCCAATCCCCAGGAGAGAGGCTAGTGCCATCTAGTGACCCAGTGAGGAGCTGCACACACTCTTGCTGAATAGTCAGTTTCCAGGCTCTCTTGCAGAACAGGCTCTGCCAAGTCCCCAGTGCCTCATCCTGCACATACATCACATATTGGAGCCCAACTCTCTTGTCTTCTTTCATCTACTTTTTCTCAAATGTATCTGTCTTTCGCTGTAACCCCATTGTTATTTTATGCCCCTGGCATTAAATTGCATCCATATAAAATAGCCCAGAAATCATATCTGTGTCAACACCTGGGACTGGGTCTGGCACACACAGAGCGAGCATTTTAAAAAATTCTGTAGATTAACAAACAAATAGTTATTTGGAATGGAGTGACTCAGAATGATTTTTATTTTCTCTAAACACACTTACATTTTGCAAATGCTCAAGGATCAATATGAATTACAATTATAATAAGGAATCAATGATATAATCAATTGACTAGCTTGGCCTTATAGCCATAAAAAATTTCAAAGCACTGTCTACTCAGTCACTCACTACCAGCTTGGAAGACAATGAATAACATCTTTATCCTGCTGATGGCCTTATAGGGCAGCACAGAGGGAGTGAACGTAGGAATGTGCTGTCCCAGACAGGCTCTGGACAGTGGCCAGAGGATCTCAGTCTCTTCCACATTCTAGGCCATATGGTGAAGAGTAGGGCACTAAAGTCAGTATACTAACAACTATAATTTCAGATCCAGAATTGCAGAAAAAGGTCAAGAATATGTCAATGCCCAAAATTAAAAAAAAAAACATTCCATGATCTTAGCAGAGTAAGGCTAAGTAAATGCATAATGAAAGATGGCTAATAAGAACATGATGAGAGAAATAGACCCACAAACCTCACAGCCAGCCACTGCCGATCCACCATGAGATGAACTTTGTCAATTCGGACATTGTTGGCATAGTGGAGTCGTTTGGGCAAATCAGGAGTCAGGTAGGGTTTGAAGTGCTGATCAGGTTTTCGACACTGAAAAATATATAAATACTTACTCATGAAGCACAAAACAGGCAAACTAATTCAAAGGTTTCATCTTTTATGACCATTTAGCTTAGGCAGGAATAATAAACCTATTATCAATGTAGTCAAATTCCCTAGTTATATGATTTTTGTTGTTGCAACAATAATTAGGTTGCAGTGAAAATCTGATCTTAACAGTAATTTGGTGTTTGATGTCTTAAGTTTTCATTCCTGAGCATGCATCTTAAAGCCACCACAAATCCCTCCTGTACTTCATTAGACAAAAACATTGATAAATGTCTAGATGTGGAGTGCTAATTTCAAATTCTGAGTCTAAATTACATATGAAACATATGCAGATATGGGCAAAAATTTTAATGAATTTAATTTTATCAAAATCCCTTCATAACTGACTAATAAGTAACATTTTCTTAGTTTTCAAATCATGTCATGTCAACAGCTTTTTTTTTTTTTTTTTTTTTGACAGGCAGAGTGGACAGTGAGAGAGAGAGACAGAGAGAAAGGTCTTCCTTTGCCATTGGTTCACCCTCCAATGGCCGCCGCGGCCGGCGCGCTGTGGCCGGCGCACCGCGCTGATCCGATGGCAGGAGCCAGGAGCCAGGTGCTTTTCCTGGTCTCCCATGGGGTGCAGGGCCCAAGCACCTGGGCCATCCTCCACTGCACTCCCTGGCCACAGCAGAGGGCTGGCCTGGAAGAGGGGCAACTGGGACAGAATCCAGCGCCCCGACCGGGACTAGAACCTGGTGTGCCGGCGCCGCTAGGTGGAGGATTAGCCTAGTGAGCCGCAGCGCCGGCCAATCAACAGCTTTTGAAACTGAGTCATCACCCTAATCACCATGAATTTGTGAAAAATTCAGGAATTTCTCAAATTGGAATAAAATTTGATGTTCCTTAATAATAACTAGAGTCACTGCAGGACATGTTTTAAAACTAAAAATGCAAATGATATTGGTACTTATTTGTGCAAAAGAAAAGAGGAAATGAGAAACAGAACCAAAAAGGAACTTTCTCTCATGAACTTTTTGAGAAACAGGAGGTAAGAAGAGAACAAACATTCAAGTGACAATATGAGGAAATGACTTTTTTTTCTATTTCCTCATTTTCTCACTTATTATAAACCGCAATCTCTCATCTGTATTAACAAGTCTATGTCCCTATCATGTCATGCTCTGTTTGTATAAGAAAAATAAGAGAAACTGTGAGATACAATTTACGAAAACAAAATCCAAAAGAAACAGAAACAATGGGAGGGTAAGGAGAGATGATGGAAAGAAAGAGGAATGAGAAAAGTATTACACATATACTCAGCCAATGTCCTTCCTGCCTATTTTGGTAGCTTTTCTGGACTTATTTTTCTCCTTTTCCATTTATTGTTATTTCCTTTCTTAAGCTAATATTTCTGTAACTTCCAGACAGGAAAAAGATGGCAACTGCTGATGGTAAGGCTTCACCAACATTCAAGGGATTAGAAGGTGGCCCTGACAACTATAGACAACCTGATGGGTCACACGTTCCTCAGTAGTGGACACTTTCCTTCCAAGAACAAATGCAGAGAAAGCTGGGGTTACACTGCCAATGTCTGAACAACCAAGAAATTATCATTTGCATTTGAAAATTGGGATAAAGACACCAGAGTTAACAGTTTGGTCATTTTATCTAAGAACAAAGTTGGTGCTAATGTCTCTCATGCAGCCAGAATGTTGTGGAACTTAAAGGGTTGCAAGCTCGTGTCTGGTCATGTTTGTTCACTCTAAGCTCAATATAGATCACAAAACAGCACCACTGGGAATACTGTATTACCGCATGGAATATTTTCCAGGAATGATGTACTACTTCATGAAATGGTGGTCCATTTCTTTGAGGTTCTGTAGTGCTCTGTCTGTGATACTATGCAATGGATTTCCAAAGCTTGAAGTACTCAGTCTCCTCACACCACTGGGGTCATTACAGATTCTCCCTTCCTCACCAACATAATTTCATCTTTATGGATTATGAGGTGATGAGACAGAAGAAAAACACCTGTGGATTCATGGAATCCACATACTGAAAATTCTAAACTACCCAGTCCACACCGCATGAATACATTGCATGTCTACACCCCACTAGTAAGGGGTGATATTGTCATATCTATTCAAGATCAGAATATTAGAGAACATAAGAGAAAACAAATCTATTTCCAAATTTTAACAGTTTAACATCTCATTCTCTGCCTGTAACTTCTAGTGAAGAGTAAGCTCATGATTATAAAATAAACTGAAATGATGTCATTGTAAAAATTAAAAGAAAGAATAAGAGGAAAGAAGTTGGGAGGGAGTGTTGGGTGGGAAGAACCACTATGCCCCTAAATCTGTATATATGAAATATATGAATATATATGAAATATATAAATTAAAAAAAAAAACTGAAAAAAAGCAAAGCAAGCAAAAAAAGGCATATGCTTATTCTACATTCCACAGTACTGTGGTCATATGCTGGACATATTGCTTTTAGAATGTTCTCTCAAGAAGTCAGAAAATAAATTGCTTTGAAATGACACCCCCTACAAAATGATTAATACTCTAAAGGACTTCTGTTCTGCTGGCCATTCCTATTTCAAAGTTTCAGTGTGTCCCCTATTTTTTATATAGATAGATAGGTAGATAGGCAGAGTGGACAGTGAGAGAGACAGAGAGAAAGGTCTTCCTTTGCCGTTGGTTCACCCTCCAGTGGCCGCCACGGCCGGTGTGCTGGGGCCGGCGCACCGCGCTGATCCAATGGCAGGAGCCAGGTACTTATTCTGGTCTCCCATGGGGTGCAGGGCCCAAGTACTCGGGCCATCCTCCACTGCACTCCCTGGCCACAGCAGAGAGCTGGCCTGGAAGAGGGGCAACCGGGACAGAATCCGGCGCCCCGACCGGGACTAGAACCCGTGTGTGGGCGCCGCAAGGCGGAGGATTAGCCTAGTGAGCCGTGGCGCCAGCATCCCCTATTATATTAACTATTCCTTCCCACTGTCCCTTTATTTTTAATCATTCAAAGTCTGCCCTTAAATATTTTTACCTTAATTATATCTCACCTATGCCTAAATAAATTTAGTGTCATTCAATCAGTAATAAACTCATGAATTCTTTTTTTTTTTTTAATGTGGATGTATCTCATAGATACAATTTTAGGAATATAGTAATTCTTCCCACCATAACTGCCCTCCCACTCACTCTCCCCTGCCTTCCACCTCCCCTTCTTGTTTAGTAAGAGAAAGAAAAAAAGAAAAAATGGAATAAAAAAATTAAAAGAACCGTTCCTCAGCAGTCTAGACAAGGGCTGTTCCATGTTACTGCTTCTCGAAGTTGATTTCACTATTTTCCCCCTTCCTTTTTTCCCTTCCTTCCTCCCCCTTCTTTTCTTTCAGAAACTTGTCATTGAAGAAGAACCCAAGGATGATACATCTTTTGTGAGTCCTTAGTCATAACCATAATTTATGAGATGTAATAGTATACTGTATTTATTACACTAAAAGGAAATGATTCGTGAGAACAAGTTTTTCTATTAAAGTCTCATGGTACAACTCTCTGGGGACAGAGGTTCTGCATGGGAAGTGCACAGTGATTCTTGTTTATTTGTTTGTTTATTTTTTAAGTGCAAGTTGTATTCCATTTTTTTTTAAAAGTAATTCAAGTGTTAATATCTCAGTTCAAAACTTCAACTTAATCTTTGGTCAAAAATAGTTTTGTCAAACTGCTGACTTTATTCTAGATCTTGTTTACTTAACAAATAACACGGCGGAGCCAAGATGGCGGAATAGTGAGGGCGCGCACCGATAGTCCGGGAAAATTTAGTTTAATAAAAGGGGAGTTACGGTAGCCTCAGAAAAAGGAACCAGGAAAATATTGCAGACAAAACTCTTCTGGATCCAGTGGGCGTGAATCGGAGGACCTACTGGGAGAACAAGGTCGCCCACCGCGCGCGAATGCTGAACCGCAGGACCGAGCCGCGGGACTGAGCCGCGGAAGCCGAGCCGCGGGACTGAGCTGCGCAAGCTGCAGGGTCTGCGCGCAAGTGCTCGAAGGGGAGTGCAACAGCGGGGAGACTTGGGAAGTCCAGGGCTCCGAGTCCACACATCGGCGCTGGAAGGGGAGCAGACCTGCGTGGAGAGCGTGGGAGCCCACAGTTCGGGACATCAGCGGCAGACTCAACACACCAGCGCTGGAACGCGAGGTGAGCCGAACCTCAATAACCCGAGACACCGGCAGGCAAATGGAGAGAGGAGACTAGAGGGAAGGACCCCCGGGACGGGGGGGACTTCACCAAGCTAACTGGAAGAGAGAGAGAGGGAAAAAAAAAAAGGTGACTGGTATGGACACGGGTTTCTCTCTCTCCGCTCACCTCTCAAGGGCGAGCAAGACAAAGAGCAGGCGCCATCTTGGACATACGTCATAAGCAGAGCGACCTCAGGTCTGCACTGGCCCTGAGCCTAGCAGTAAAACCTGACTCTGGGTGGGGCGAATTAACAGGAGATTAGGACTTAGTAAATTTATGGTGCTACTGAACTGAGACTGTGAAAAAAGAGACGGTGGGGGAGAGAACTCACGGAATTCACGTGAGCACTCTCCAGAGATGCTACAATTCCGTAACTTTGGCAACCCAGTGGGAGACTGAAGGAGAATTTGAGCCCACTCTAAGGGCCGAACAGATTCCCTGTGTGGTCCTTGGGAAAGAGCTTCTGATCTCTGGCTCCTGTGGGTATATCATTTGCCTGCTAACTACCTCCAACTTTGTTCAGCTGTGCAGAATAACTTCCCTGTTGAATCAAAAAAAAAAAGAGAGAGAGAGAGAGAGAGAGAGAGAGGTTTACCACGCCTAACCTGGGAGTGTCACCTTTGGCACACCAAACAGAGCTCTCAGGCCACACCCATCTCAAGCCCTAAGGCTCCATCAAAAACAGATAGTCCACTTAATCTAGAGTCATAGTATAACAAGAAAAAGCACCACAGTGAAGAAACCAAATATCTCCAATATGACAAATAACAAACGCAAAAACCAAGGTAATAAAAACAAGGAAGTCACCATGAAGCCCTCAAATGAAAAAGACACCCCAATTCAAGATTATGAGGATGATGACATAGAAGAAATGCAAGAAGCAGATCTCAAAAAATTGATAAGAACATTAAGAAGTTCTCAAAAACAAATTCTTGAACTACAGAAATCCTTAATGGACAAGATAGAAAATCTCTCTCGTGAAAATGAAATATTAAGGAGGAATCAAAATGAAATGAAACAACTAGTACAACAGGAAACTGGGATAGTGACTGAAGTGAAGAATTCAATAGATCAAATGAAAAACACAATAGAGAGCCTTACAAACAGAATGGGAGAAGCAGAAGAGAGAATATCGGACTTAGAAGACAGAGAACAGGAAAGGATACAGTCAGACCAAAGAAAAGAAGAGGAAATTAGGAATCTAAAACATATTGTCGGGAATCTTCAGGATACTATTAAAAAACCCAACATTCGGGTTCTAGGAGTTCCTGAAGGCATGGAGAGGGAGAAAGGATTAGAAGGCCTTTTTAGTGAGATATTAGCAGAAAATTTCCCAGGTTTGGAGAAGGACAGAGAAATCCTAGTACAGGAAGCTCACAGAACCCCTAATAAACACGACCAAAAGAGACCCTCACCACGGCACGTTGTAATTAAACTCTCCACAGTGAAACATAAAGAAAAGATCCTAAAATGTGCAAGAGAGAAACGTCAGATTACTCTCAGAGGATCTCCAATCAGACTCACAGCTGACTTCTCATCAGAAACTCTACAAGCTAGGAGGGAATGGCAAGATATAGCCCAGGTACTAAGAGAGAACAACTGCCAGCCCAGAATATTATATCCTGCAAAGCTATCATTTGTGAATGAAGGTGAAATAAAGACTTTTCATAACAAACAGAAATTGAAAGAATTTGTTGCCACTCGTCCAGCCCTCCAAAAGATGCTTAAAGATGTGTTACACACAGAAACAAAGAAACACGGTCATCAATATGAAAGAAGGTAAAGGAAGGAAACCAAGGAAGGAAAGCTCACAGCAAAAGATCACAGGGAATTTAAAGCATATATTAGAACTTATCTTTGGCAAATGGCAGGGCAAAGTTACCACTTATCATTAGTCACATTGAACGTGAATGGCCTGAACTGTCCAGTTAAAAGACACCGTTTGGCTGATTGGGTTAAAAAACAAAACCCATCTATTTGCTGCTTACAAGAAACACATCTTTCCAACAAAGATCCATACAGACTGAAAGTGAAAGGCTGGAAAAAGATATACCATGCCAACAGAAATGAAAAAAGAGCAGGCGTAGCCATCTTAATATCAGACACCATAAACTTTACCACAAAAACCATTAAGAGAGACAAAGAGGGACACTACATAATGATTAAGGGATCAATTCAACAGGAAGATATAACAATTATCAATGTATATGCACCTAACTACAGGGCACCGGTTTATCTAAAAGATTTGTTAACGGACTTAAAGGGAGACTTAGACCCCAATACAATAGTACTGGGGGACTTCAATACTCCACTCTCAGAAATAGACAGATCAATAGGACAGAAGATCAACAAGGATACAGTAGATTTAAACGACACTATAGCCCAAATGGATCTAACAGATATATACAGAACTTTCAATCCTACAGCTAAAGATTTTACATTCTTCTCAGCAGTACATGGAACCTTCTCTAGGATTGACCACATACTAGGCCATAAAGCAAGTCTCAGCAAATTCAAAAGAATTAGAATCATACCATGCAGCTTCTCAGACCATAAAGGAATGAAGTTGGAAATGAACAACTCAGGAATCCCTAGAGCATACGCAAACACATGGAGATTGAACAACATGCTCCTGAATGAACAATGGGTCATAGAAGAAATCAAAAGAGAAATCAAAAACTTTCTGGAAGTAAATGAGGAAAACAGCACAACATACCAAAACTTATGGGACGCATCAAAAGCAGTGTTAAGAGGAAAGTTTATATCAATAGGTGCCTACATCAAGAAATTGGAAAGGCACCAAATAGATGAGCTTTCTATTCACCTCAAGGATCTAGAAAACCTACAGCAAACCAGACCCAAATCTAGTAGGAGAAGAGAAATAATTAAAATCAGAGAAGAAATCAACAGGATTGAATCAAGAAAAACATTACAAAAAATCAGCCAAACGAGGAGCTGGTTTTTTGAAAAAATAAACAAAATTGACACCCCATTGGCCCAACTAACTAAAAAAAGAAGAGAAAAGACCCAAATCAATAAAATCAGAGATGAAAAAGGAAATGTAACAACAGACACCACAGAAATAAAAAGAATCATCAGAAATTACTACAAGGACTTGTACGCCAGCAAACAGGGAAACCTATCAGAAATGGATAGATTCCTGGACACATGCAACCTACCTAAATTGAACCAGGAAGACATCGAAAACCTAAACAGACCCATAACTGAGACAGAAATTGAAACAGTAATAAAGGCCCTCCCAACAAAGAAAAGCCCAGGACCAGATGGATTCACTGCTGAATTCTACCAGACATTTAAAGAAGAACTAACTCCAATTCTTCTCAAACTATTCAGAACAATCGAAGAAGAGGGAATCCTCCCAAATTCTTTCTATGAAGCCAGCATCACCTTAATTCCTAAGCCGGGAAAAGATGCAGCACTGAAAGAGAATTACAGACCAATATCCCTGATGAACATAGATGCAAAAATCCTCAATAAAATTCTCGCCAATAGAATGCAACAACACATCAGAAAGATCATCCACCCAGACCAAGTGGGATTTATCCCTGGTATGCAGGGATGGTTTAATGTGCGCAAGACAATCAATGTGATACACCACATTAACAGACTGCAGAAGAAAAACCATATGATTCTCTCAATAGATGCCGAGAAAGCATTTGATAAAATACAACACCCGTTCATGATGAAAACTCTAAGCAAACTGGGTTTGGAAGGAACATTCCTCAATACAATCAAAGCAATCTATGAAAAACCCACAGCCAACATCCTATTGAATGGGGAAAAGTTGGAAGCATTTCCACTGAGATCTGGGACCAGACAGGGATGTCCACTCTCACCACTGCTATTCAATATAGTTCTGGAGGTTCTAGCCAGAGCTATTAGGCAAGAAAAAGAAATTAAAGGGATACAAATTGGGAAGGAAGAACTCAAACTATCCCTCTTTGCAGATGACATGATTCTTTATTTAGGGGACCCAAAGAACTCTACCAAGAGACTATTGGAACTCATAGAAGAGTTTGGCAAAGCAGCAGGGTATAAAATCAATGCACAAAAATCAACAGCCTTTGTATACACAGACAATGCCATGGCTGAGGAAGAAATTCTAAGATCAATCCCATTCACAATAGCTACAAAAACAATCAAATACCTTGGAATAAACTTAACCAAGGACGTTAAAGATCTCTACGATGAAAATTACAAAACCTTAAAGAAAGAAATAGAAGAGGATACCAAGAAATGGAAAAATCTTCCATGCTCATGGATTGGAAGAATCAATATCATCAAAATGTCCATTCTCCCAAAAGCAATTTATAGATTCAATGCAATACCAATCAAGATACCGAAGACTTTCTTCTCAGATCTGGAAAAATTGGTGCTGAAATTTATATGGAGGCACAAGAGACCTCGAATAGCTAAAGCAATCTTGTACAACAAAAACAAAGCCGGAGGCATCACAATACCAGATTTCAGGACATACTACAGGGCAGTTGTAATCAAAACAGCATGGTACTGGTACAGAAACAGAAGGATAGACCAATGGAACAGAATTGAAATACCAGAAATCAACCCAAACATCTACAGCCAACTTATATTTGATCAAGGATCTAAAACTAATTCCTTGAGCAAGGACAGTCTATTCAATAAATGGTGCTGGGAAAATTGGATTTCCACGTGCAGAATCATGAAGCAAGACCCCTACCTTACACCTTACACAAAAATCCACTCAACATGGATTAAAGACCTAAATCTACGACCTGACACCATCAAGTTACTAGAGAACATTGGAGAAACCCTTCAAGATATTGGCACAGGCAAAGAGTTTCTGGAAAAGACCCGGGAGGCACAGGCAGTCAAAGCCAAAATTAACTATTGGGATTGCATCAAATTGAGAAGTTTCTGTACTGCAAAAGAAACAGTCAGGAGAGTGAAGAGACAACCGTTAGAATGGGAAAAAATATTTGCAAACTATGCAACAGATAAAGGGTTAATAACCAGAATCTACAAAGAGATCAAGAAACTCCACAAAAACAAAACCAACAACCCAATTAAGAGATGGGCCAAGGACCTCAATAGACATTTTTCAAAAGAGGAAATCCAAATGGCCAACAGGCACATGAAAAAATGTTCAAGGTCATTAGCAATCAGAGAAATGCAAATCAAAACCACAATGAGGTTCCACCTCACCCCAGTTAGAATGGCTCACATTCAGAAATCTACCAACAACAGATGCTGGCGAGGATGTGGGGAAAAAGGGACACTAACCCACTGTTGGTGGGAATGCAAACTGGTCAAGCCACTATGGAAATCAGTCTGGAGATTCCTCAGAAACCTGAAGATAACCCTACCGTTCGACCCAGCCATCCCACTCCTTGGAATTTACCCAAAGGAATTTAAATTGGCAAACAAAAAAGCGGTCTGCAGCCTAATGTTTATTGCAGCACAATTCACAATAGCTAAGACCTGGAACCAACCTAAATGCCCATCAACGGTAGACTGGATAAAGAAATTATGGGATATGTACTCTTTAGAATACTACACTGCAGTAAGAAACAACGAAATCCAGTCATTTGCAACAAAATGGAGGAATCTGGAACACATCATGCTGAGTGAAGTAAGCCAGTCCCAAAGGGACAAATACCATATGTTCTCCCTGATCGGTGACAACTGACTGAACACCAAAAAGGAAACTTGTTGAAGTGAAAGGGACACTATGGGAAACGGTGGCTTGATCAGCATAGCCCTGACTGTTAATGAACAACTTAATACATTATCCCTCTTAGTAGTTTTTTTGTCTGTTCTACTTAATATGACTGATTTAATTCTGTAATTAATACACAGTTATTCTTAAGTGTTGAAATTTAACTGAAATGTGATCCCTGTTAAACATAAGAGTAGGAATAAGAGAGGGAAGAGATATATAATTTGGGACATGCTCAAGCTGACTTGCCCCAAATGGTAGAGTTAGAAACATACCAGGGGACTCCAATTTAATCCCATCAAGGTGGCATGTACCAATGCCATCTCACTAGTCCAAGTGATCAATTTCAGTTCACAATTGATCATAATGAAAGGACTAAGAGTCAAAGGGAGCACATAAACAAGTCTAGTACCTGCTAACACTAACCGATAGAATAAATAAAGGGGAGAGTGATCCAACATGGGAAGTGAGATACTCAGCAGACTCATAGAATGGCAGATGCCCTAAATAGCACTCTGGCCTCAGAATCAGCCCTAAAGGCATTCAGATCTGGCTGAAAAGCCCATGAGAGTATTTCAGGCATGGAAAGCCAAGACACTCTGGCAAAAGATCTCTGTGAGTGAGATCTCAGTGGAAAGAACAGGTCTTCAAAGAAGGAGGTACCTTTCTCTGAAGGGAGGAGAGAACCTCCACTTTGACTATGACCTTGTCTAAACAAGATAAGAGTCAGAGAACTCAAGGGGCTTCCATAGCCTTGGAAACTCATGACTGGAGCATAGGGAGATTACTGATGCCATAGACAGGAGTGTCAATTGGTAAAGTCAACAACAGGAGTCACTGTGCACTTACTCCTCATGTAGGATCTCTGTCCTTAATGTGCTGTGCATTGAGATTTAATGCTATAACGAGTACTCAAATAATATATTTCACTTTGTGTTTCTATGGGGGTGCAAACTGTTGAAATCTTTACTTAATGCATACTAAACTGATCCTCTGTAAAAAAAAAAAAAAAAAAGAAAGAAAAGAAACTATCAACTCCCAACTTGACTCTCACTGGGATTAAACATGACAATAGGTCTGATCTGATTTCATCATCATTAAAAAAAATCATCTATTATTTTTCACTTTATGTTTCTGTGTGGGAGCAAACTGTTGAAATCCTTACTTAATGTATACTAAGCTGATCTTCTGTATATTAAGATAATCAAAAATGAATCTTGATGTGAATGGAAGGGGAGAGGGAGTGGGAAAGGGGAGGGTTGTGGGTGGGAGGGACGGTATGGGGGGGAAGCCATAGTAATCCATTATTCGTACTTTGGAAACGTATATTCATTAAATAAAAGTTAAAAAAAAAATTAAAAGTTAAAAAAAAAAAAATAACACACTTATATATGATATCAGTGATCACCCAAGGCTCTTGACATGAGCTGCCTCGGCTCTGGAAGCCTTTTGGAGCCACGAGGTTGACAAGGCCATAAGCAAAGTGAAAGTTCTCTCTTCCTTTCAGAAAAAAGTATATAGTTCTTTGGTGGCCACTTCTTTCCACTGGGATCCCATCCACAGGGGTCCTTTATGCAGGACAGTTTTTTCCAGAGTCTCTTGGCTTTCCATGCCAGAAATACACCCCCTGGCCTTTCCAGCCAGACTAGAATGCATTAAGGGTTGACTCTGAGGTCGGAGTGCTGCTTAAAGCCATGGCCATTCTATGAATCTGCTGTATGTACTGCTTCCCATGTTGGAGCCTTCACTCCTTTTTAATTCTATTATTATTTCCAAACACTTAGTCCTATTAATATGATCATTTTAACACTTTATCCTGTCTATATGGCCTCTTTACCACTTAATCCTATCCAAGATGAATTCTATATGATAATAGATAACTATTGTCACAGAAACATAAGAACTTGCCAGGTTTCTCCAGTAGTACTGAATCCCATTGTGAATAATGCTATTTTAAACTTTCTGGAATTTTCTCTACTCATTTACTTACAACCCAGGATGTGGGATTCAAACAAAAGCAGTTATAACTATACTTAGGAGGCAAAGACATTATTGCTCCAAACTGTACAAAAAGATCTATAGGAGCCTATGATGCACCAATTTCTGATATCAAGTCACTCAAAAAATGAGAAAAACAATGCTTGATGCAGCTCACCAGCACAGCCCTTTGAATGTAACACCAGCCCTTTCAACAACTAGGATTGAGTGCCTCTGTTATTCCAAACTAATTACCTGTAGTGTGACCAGCTCAAAAATAAAAATAACTATGATAAAAAGCAACTAATATGCATATAAAATAATTGGTAGAGGGTTTAAAAATGAATAACAGATAGTTTAGACTTAGAAATAAAGAATACAAATTAAGGTAATAACATTAATTTAAATATTTGTATAAAGGAGATTATACTTACACTGAGGTTCCTAACAATTTCTTCAGAATTAACTGTTTCAAAAGAAAAGTAAATCACATTATAATTGATAATTAACAAGTGCAAAAAAATGTGAACAACATAGGTGAATCTGACACATATAGTAATAACTGTGATCTGGTAAAAGTCAAATAAGAGTTATTTTGAACAGAGAATTATTCCAGCATTTGAGAACAGAATCGAATGCATTTTGACTTAACAACATTAGTTGTAAGCATTGACTTTATAAAGTGAGTAAAGTTCAACATGGGATGTGTCATTTGTTCCTGTGCCATCTCCCCAAGAAGTCAGAAGCAGTGGGCTGGTAATTCCTACGCACTCTCAGAATCAGGGGCCATGGTTATTCACTTTCAGTTCACATTTGTTTTCCATGCAGGTGTCTTTATACTTACAACTAAAGAAGTCAAAAGGTATATTACGACTCCTGATGCGGGGAGCAGGTCCTTCATACATATAGAAGTGTATTTGTTGAAAATAATCAGCCATATACTCCATCTTGTCACAGTAAGTCTGGTCCATTCCTGGAACAAAAAACACTGAATGTGCATCAATGGTAACAATTGCTTGTCATTTGTCATGTCAAACATTCTTACCAATTTCTTTGAACAAAAGATGTGTTCATGTTTTGCTTTAGGTTTTAAAACAATAGGGCAGTGCTTGGGAACCATTCAAAAAATGTAAAATGCATTTCAGTGTTTCTCATTAATGTTCCAAGCTACAACCCAAAGGTCTACAGACTGGCTCTTTTCTTGCTCATGCCAGAGCCTGGTTCTTCTGCAGGTGTGGGAGCTTAGCTGTGACTGTTCTCCAGAAGACGATCTGCTCTCCCTGGCTGGGAAAGACCCACATCTGCTCTGCGTACTTCCCAACAGTGTTTCTAGGGGAGTACTCAGCATCGAGTAGACACTTATAAAATATATGCGAAATGGATAAGTACTTTAAAACTGAGTGAATGCATTCTGTATGCTGGGGGAGAGAAAACGGTTATTTCATATCCTTTAACTGAAATAGTTATTCTCTAGCGTAGAAATGTGAGATGGTGGGGACTTACAGACAAGACCTGCGATTACACATACTTGTATTTGCATAACTCAGACAAGGAGGAAGAGTGCATGTTTGGCATAGAGGTTAAGATGACGCTTGGGAGGCCCCATTCATACTGGAGCGTATGATTCACGTCT
Source organism: Oryctolagus cuniculus (assembly GCF_051225735.1). Lineage (NCBI taxonomy): Eukaryota > Metazoa > Chordata > Mammalia > Lagomorpha > Leporidae > Oryctolagus > Oryctolagus cuniculus. The sequence goes on from NC_142871.1 coordinate 37,261,008, forward strand.
GCTCAGATCTTGGTCCCAGCTTCCTGCTAATGCACATCCTGGGGGGCGGCAGGTGATGACTCAAGTAGCTGGGACCCTGCCACCATGTGGGAGACCTGGGTTGAGTAGCAGTCTTTTGGTTTCAGCTTGACCTAGCTCCATCTGTTAGGGGCATTTGCAGACTGAAACAGGAGATGGAGATATTCTCCCTCTTTCTCTCTCCCTCCCTTTATCTTTCTCTCTCTCTCAAATAAACAAAATAAATAAAATTTTTTTAAATCCTGGAAAATCTTGCCAACCTACATAAAGGAATCACTTACTAAAAAGAAGTCCTAAAATGCAGTTTTTAGCTTGAATAGCAACCCTGTTAAGTACTATTTATTCTGTTTTTTACAGAAAATAAAATATATGGATAAACTAGAAATATTCAGTCTTCTTTTCATTGCAGTCTACCACAAAATAACTTCTTCACTTCTTCAAAAGCTTTGTGGTCTGAGCATACTCTTGTTTATGCTACACTTGAGACTATAACATATAACCAAAGGTAAAATATGATTTAAAAAAAATGCATACCATGGTCAGCCAAAAGGATTATATTCACACAGTTGTGTAAGTTCCGTTGTTTTAAGCCTTCCATCAACATTCCAAAAGTATTATCTACTGACTGTAAGGCTTGGATTACCTAAAAAAATGAAGTTAAGATTGTCTTCACTAATTATTTTAGTTATCTCATACAGTAAAAATTTAATATTTTTCCTTCTCTGAAATTGATGACTTTTTAGAACATCAGAACCCGGTACTCATGCTACTACATTTATCAAATACCAATTCCCTAAATCTATAAACAAAACAATTTTGTTTTTCGTAGTATTCTCTACAAAGGAAAATAAACTATTGGTCAGTAGATATGCAAAACAATGTTGAGTGTCAACAAACACTATTAAACTGTAAATGTTTCCATGACTACGCCTGAGGTTAGAGAGAACAGTCCACAGACACATCAAAGAGAATCTAAGTGTTACACCTCTGGAGGATCATGTGACAATGAGTTATAAGAGAGCTAAAAGGGGTCATGCTCTGACACCTAATAATTCTACTTCTAGCCATCTGATTTATATATAAAAATATGCATTGTTGCATTATTAATTTATTATTTAAATTCTAAGAAAAATAAATTATAGCACATCCTTAAGAAATTATACAAACCACTTTTAAAAGAACATTGGCATAAGAAAATGTTCAGTATACAATGTTAAACATAGGAAAACCATGGTGTATACACATTTATACATTGTACTGACCTTGTTTTTAAGTAAATTATCTTTTCTTAGTAAACACACATACATAGAAAACTAAAAAGAAATGTTTCTAAGTGCTATTAACAGTGGCTATCTCTGAATAGCAGAATGAGAATTCATTTTTATTTTATTGCTTATACTTTTGAGTTCTTAAATTCTTCTATACTTTACTAGTATAATATATTGAACTGACAAGGTTTAACTAGTAAAAAAAAAAATGCTGAAAATTTATGCCAGTGGGCCGGAGCCACAGCTCAATAGGCTAACCCTGCGCTGCCACACTGGGTTCTAGTCTCGGTCGGGGCACTGGATTCTGTCCTGGTTGCTCCTCTTCCAGTCCAGCTCTCTGCTGTGGCCCGGGAGTGCAGTGGAGGATGGCCCAAGTCCTTGGGCCCTGCACCTGCATAGGAGACCAGGAGAAACACCTGGCTCCTGGCTTCGGATCAGCGTGGTGCACCGGCCGCAGCGCACAGGCCACAGCGGCCATTGGAGGGTGAACCAATGGTAAAGGAAGACCTTTCTCTCTCTCTCTTTCTCTCTCACTGTCCACTCTGCCTGTCAAAAAATAAAAAAATATATAAAATAAAAAAAATTTATGCCAGTGAAAATAGAAATCTACATTTTCACTGGCATAACTTTTCGGTATTTTTTTAAGTAAGTGTAATAGAAATGGATTGGGAAAAAATGTTCAGTGTCTCATAATACTATAACAGAGTGCCTTTTTTTTTTTTGAGAAAGAATTTCACAAGCCAGGAAGCATTAAGAACTTTAGTGCATTTTTTTCATTCAATCCTCACAGCCAACATTTGTGGATGGAGCAATTGGAACTTCCAGTTGTAAAGGCCAAGAAACTTGAGATATTAAGAAGGTGAGTATCATGTTCATGGTCCCACAGGTAGTAACAGACATTGCAGGACTTAAACTCAAACCACGCTCAACCACTGCTAGATTTGTCATCAGCTCTGTGGTGCTTTCTTGACATCCAATCTTAAGCCAACCATGCACTCTGGTTTGGCAGTGGGAGTCACAGTTTCCACCCCCTGCCATGGCATATTGTCTACTTCCACATAGTCATCCCACCCACTCCTCCCAGTCACACAGATGGCCTCTTCTTTTCTATCTCCAAGCACGCTGACACACTGCTATCACTGGACTCTCCAAAGTTATGAAATCATCCGTATATGTGTCTGCCTCCCACAGGTTTCCCCAATCTAGAGTCTTCCATGAAGAACACATGGAAGAATATGAAGTGACTGGATGCCAGCATCCAACGCCAGTCCATCCAGAAGAAAGACACTAGACAGCTCAGTAAGGAGCAAGGAGTGAGCAGCTTTTCAGATCGTTAGATATGGAAAGGAATAGAAATATTTGCAGCTATGGTGAAAACCAAGTTCTGTTAGGATAGTGTATTAGAAAACTCAGCTTTTTTAAATTTTATTTATTTTTTTTAAAGATTTATTTCTAAGAGTTACAGAGAGAGAGGGAGAGACAGAGAAGGAGGGATCTTCCATCTGCTGGTTCACTCCCCAGATGGCCACAATATCCAGGGCTGTATAGGAGCCCAAGCATTTGGGCCATCTTCCACTGCTTTTCCTAGGCCATTAGCAGGGAGCTGGATTGGAAGTGGAGCAGCTGGGAATCAAACGGGCACCCATATGGGTTGCCGGCGTCAAAGATGATAGCTCTTCTTGGCCGGCGCCGCAGCTCAATAGGCTAATCCTCCGCCTGAGGCGCCGGCATTCTGTCCGGGTTGCCCCTCTTCCAGGCCAGCTCTCTGCTGTGGCCCGGGAGTGCAGTGGAGGATGGCCCAGGTCCTTGGGCCCTGCACCCACATGGGAGACCAGGAGAAGCACCTGGCTCCTGGCTTTGGATCAGCGTGATGCGTCAGCCGCGGTGGCCATTGGAGGGTGAACCAAGGGTAAAAGAAAGACCTTTCTCTCTCTCTCTCTCTCTCTCTCTCTCTCTCTCTCTCTCACTGTCCACTCTGCCTGTCAAATAAATAAATAAATAAAATAAAATAAAATAAAATAAAATAAAAAGATGATGGCTCTTCCCAGTAAGCCAAAGCACCACACTGTCCTCCCTCCCCTTTGTTTTTAAACAGGGAATTGTGATCACTGATTTTCACAGTACGCACTGTGGAAACATTATAATCAATTCTGGTACCAGGAGTTGACTGATAGGATCCTCAATGAACAGTTACTCTTTGGATTCAGAAGCAACTCTTTGAAAAACTGAATTCCAGGTTGCAGAGAACCCAGCGAGCTGAGCGCTCTGTGCAGAAGTGCTGCAATATGCTCTGCAGGGCGTACGGCGTCCTTCCTGACGTAGTCTCCCGCACATGCTGGCCCCGCAGTGGAATTCCTGCGTGCTCCAAAACCCTGCCAGTGTGCCCCTGAGCATCACCAACATGCAAGTCAACTTGTTCTTAGTTTCAGCTTTCTTTTCTGAACTGAATTTCTCTTCCTAATTTTTCATTCTAAGATTTAATAATCTGTCAGTAAAAAAATAACAGCTGAATTTTACTGAAGTATAGAAGCCATTAATTAAAGTTACTAATAACCAGTTAGGACATTTTGGGGACTAATCCTTCTTCAATGCAAGAAATGCATTAGAACAAATTTGCTTTTAAGGAGTTTTTGCCTTTGCTTTGTTTCTTTTTAATTAATTAATTAATTAATTTGAAAGGGAGAGTTACAGAGGGGTTGAGGCAGAGAGACAGAGAGATAGAGAGAGAGAGAGAAAGAGAGAGAGAGGGCTTCCATCCACCACTGGTTCACTCCCCAGATGGGCACAACAGCCCAAGCTGCACCAATCTGAAGCCAGGAGCCAGAATCTTCTTCCAGATCTCTCACATGGGTGCAGGGGCCCAAGGATTTAGGCCATCTTATTTATTTATTTATTTATCAATCTTCCACTGCTTTCCTAGGCCATAGCAGAGAGTTGGATCGGAAGTGTAGTGGCTGGGTCTCAAACCTGCGCCCATATAGGATGCCAGCACTGCAGGTGGTGGCTTTACCTACTATACCATAGCGCTGGCCCCTGCTATGTTTCAAATGCCTCTCTTACCTGCTCCTGCCTGTGCAAATCCTAACACTCCAAGTCCTCATTTCATAAAGCCTTCACCAGGCCACAGTCATCCCACACTTAAACATTGTTCAAATTATCAAATTTGTAAAAATTTTTAACCTGAAAAGTTTTCCTTAAAAAATTTATCCTTTCAACATGGTTTCTGGCATCATATTCTTGACCCTTGGGAATGCCCACCAGAAACTGTTCAAAGTATATTAGGATTTCCAAACACTGTTCACAGTATCTTTTTTTTTATTTTTTATTTTTGACTGGCAGAATGGACACTGGGAGAGAGAGAGAAAAACAGAGAGAAAGGTCTTCCTTTACCGTTGGTTCACCCTCCAATGGCCACTGTGGCCAGCGCGCCGCGCTAATCTGAAGCCAGGAGCCAGGTGCTTCTCCTGGTCTCCCATGCAGGTGCAGGGCCCAAGGACCTGGGCCATCCTCCACTGCACTCCCGGGCCACAGCAGAGAGCTGGCCTGGAAGAGGGGCAACCGGGACAGAATCCGTGCCCCGACTGGGACTATAACCCGGTGTGCCAGCGCCGTAAGGTGGAGGATTAGCCTATTGAGCCATGGCGCTGGCTGTTCACAGTATCTTAAAAAGATAGCAAAGCAAGGAGGGTTTGGAAAATTGAATAAGCTTTCAACTCAGTGAGTGAGTAGGTAAAAACAAACTAAAATAATCTTTGTACTTTTATTTTTAATTTTAATTTATAGGTCATATTAAGCCTGGAATAAGGTACATGATTAATAATAACAATAATAAACTACAAAGCCTCCAAGTTTCTCAATCAGATTTGCCTCTTCTTCCTGAGTTTTAATGAGTTTTGGTCTTAATCCCTCTTCCATTTTCACTCTTTACTTCCCCCTTAGAACACTTCTACTTCCATCTTTTTATGTTGCCAAATTTCTAAATATTTATCTCCTTTGAGTCTTAAACCCATATTCAATTGCCTTCTGTACATGTTAATTTGGATGTCACAGGTACCTCAACTGAAAAAGAAGCAGCTGGCCCAGACTGATCTGTCAATGTCAGTGGATCCACCATCATTATGTATCCACTGGCACATGGTAAAAACCAGGACATCATCTTTGATCTCCCATCCCTCTCGTCCAAGTCATGTTAAGTCATTCCAAGTCTGCTACGTAAATGAATCTCGAATGGATCTTCTTTCATCCACTATGGTTTCCATTACCCTGGACCTAGTCACTATTACCCTTTTTTCTGGAACATTACAAAAGCTAACCCATCTTTCCCCAGTTCATTCTTCATTCTTATTATTTAATAACAGTGACTTCTAAATATACACAGATCTAGTAATGTCACTTCCATGATTACGATGCCTCACCGCCTCCCTTTGCACTTTTTATGGCCTGCAGGGACCTGAATGATTTCGTGCCTGCCTCCTTCTCTGAGTTCCCTCTTGGCCCTCTCCCCCGTCCCTAATTTTCTAGATGGGAGAAGGTGATAATACTCATACAGCACTTCCAGTAGTCTAGCACAGAGTAGCACACAATAAGGGTTAGCTGCTATTATTATCCTTACTACTGTTGTGTTGTCCATTTGTGAAGCCACCTAACCATTTGTCCATCTGTTCGTTCCAAGTGCTCCTCTCATGTGCTTAGTACCCTCTTCAATCAGACAATTTGCAAAATCTGTTTTTCTTTTTTACTCAGAGGAAACTCTTGCCCACCCCAGACTAGACCAGGACATCCTGACAGACCTCTCAGGGGAACTTGATCTTTTCCCTTGCAGCATTTTTTTTTTTTTTGAAAATTATACTTAAAAGACATTGGGTTGCTAAAAGAGAGCACTTAATAGAACAAAAGGAAATGGTGTGTAACATACAAGTCAGACAAATGAAGGTGAAGCATGCCCTCTTAAGTGATTAATCGTGCCAGACATGGGTAACAGTTAAAATAGGAAAGAAGAAATGATGGTTATGGTTTAGACAGTTGCTACACCACTCAGTCATAATCTGAATAAGGGTAAAATCTTGTAATACAGTCTAGAGTGGTGCTGGGATTCAGAGGAGGTCTATAGGCTTGAAACTGGGGAGATGTGAGCAAGGTCTTGTAGTAGGGATCATTTTAGTTTAATAGGAAGGAAGAAGGAGTTTTCTGATCAATGGGAAAGCCATGTTGCTTGAGCAAATGGGCTTATACTCCAATCGAGGAAGACAGCACTCCTATTAGGAACCACTGGTAAATGAATTTTCATGGGATAAGGAAACACCATAGTCATGGGGGTTTTGTTCCTTTACATTATGTCAAAGATAATAGAGTCTTTAGTGAAATTTAAAAGATAAAATGGCCATATATATATATATATATTTGGACAGGCAGAGTTAGACAGTGAGAGAGAGAGACAGAGAGAAAGGTTTTCCTTTTCCATTGGTTCACCCCCCGAAGTGGCCGCTACGGCTGGCGCGCTGCACCGATCCAAAGCCAGGAGCCAGGTGCTTCCTCCTGGTCTCCCATGCAGCTGCAGGGCCCAACCACTTGGGCCATTCTCCACTGCCTTCCTGGGCCACAGCAGAGAGATGGACTGGAAGAGGAGCAACCGGGACAGAATCCAGCACCCCAACCGGGACTAGAACTCGGGGTGCCGGTGCCACAGGCAGAGGATTAACCTAATGAGCCATAGCGCCAGCCTATATATTAAAAATAGTTATTTGAGGACTATATGTAGCAAAATCATAACAAAGTGCTCTAGCTAATGAAGAGACCAGTGTTAGAGGGTTCATCTCAAAGATAGTGGGGAACTAAGAGGAGAACAACTCTGCCTGAGGTAATAATATACGAAGCCCAATGATAAGGAACTCATGCATGGAGTCATGTGTGAGTGGGCAACTGAGTGTAGCACAATGGATTTTCAGGTGACCTAGCTTAAAATGCACTACATTACCACATCAGTCTGGCAAGTTCAGTAGCTAGCCTTGTTTTCATGATGTGAAATAACAGTGCCTTGTCTAAGTCTTTAATAAGTATTTATCAAATGAAGTAAGATGTGGTCAAAAGGTAGCTGTTCTTTCACAATTTTAACTATTTTGTGGCTAATATGGTAGACAATCTTTTTAGACTTTTAATTAATTTTATCTTCTCTTGTAAATATCAAATATCATTGGGTTCAATTGAAATGAAAGAATATCATTTTATTTTGTGGGTTAGGATTAGACAGATTAGCATTTAAAATAAAACTTACTGCGGCACTGACTGGCCCATCACTATGTCCTGCAGAATCAGGCTGTTCCACATATATGGTATAAAAATCAGGTCTAGAGTGAAAATTAAAGCAGAAAAAGATATTATCAATTTGGAATAAACTTAAAAGCTGGATTGGAAGATTTTGTAGATCTTGAACTTGCTGGCTGCTGCCCTCTCCTTCTCTCTGGCTTCCTTTTCTTCCTCCAGGCCCAGATGTTCCAGTTGGTCTCAGCAGGGCTAGCTCTTGCAATAGGAAATAAACGAGACCATGCTAGATATAAGCATTGGTATGCCTTAGTTATGAAAATCTGTCTTGTTCTTGCAGCTAAAACCTCTCTTGGTATGCCCTGGCCCTCTACATTTCCTGGTCTCTGACTTTTTGTTGCCACACGCAGTTCTGTCTCAATATCTAGATTCTGAGGCACTGCTTTCATAGAGCACCCTTCAAGGAAGTTCCAACTCCAGCCTGGTGCCATCACCTTGGGCAAACACCTGTGGCTTGGTCAATTCTAATAGCAGAGAGTCAGATCCAGTTTCAAGTTTCAGCTCTCCTCTACTTCCTGGTGCCTCTCCCTCTGGTGCTGGCTCCATCTCTATCGTTCAATAGCGATAGTGTCAACCATGTCCCAGGAACAGAGTCATCAGGTTTCAGCAATAAGTTTTGAAAAGTGCCCATAAAAGGTAATGCCATTTCTCAGAAATGGTCATTGAAAGTAAAGAGATGATTTCATTTCTTAGCTACATATATCCCTCTAAGATAGCACTGCTCTGGCATTATGTATTACCTTTCAGCTTTGGGCAAGTCCAACCATTCCAACAATGTAGTGATCCTCTTCTCATATGGGATGCTTCTAAAGAGGCAGAGAAAAAATTCTCAAAAATCAATTCAATAAAGAATAATTCCATTACATTCCTGTTCAGGAAGATAGGTTAATATCTTCAGATATTTGTTTTGCTTCCTGTATGATCAAAATACTGAAAGGGCTCCATTATTACTCAAAGGGAATCATATTGTTAGTACTTATAGATACACTTGCTATATTACATATTAAATGAATATTTCTTTGTTTCCTCCTTACCTTTCTCTCCTTCAATTTCCCCAAATTAAAATAAAAAGTCAATGATTATGATCTGTTCAATCTATTGATTTTTATTCATTTATGAATTTATATCTATTGAGCACCTGTCCCTAGACACTATCTGTCCATTTGTAACAGAATTTATCAGAGAGAAAATCATTACCCGTTGTAAGGTGAATACAAGGAAGGAAAGGTCTGATTTATAGCCACATCAGATCCTGGCCAGAAGAAGGTGCCAGCTTTTAAACCTTGATACATTGCTGTCAGCCATATCTGCACAAAGAACAAATTTAGAATAAATGAAAGTCAATAAAATTACTTGGGGGTAGAACTTCTACAACTTACTGGAAACTAAAGAGTAACAACTGCAACATGTATTACACTTAAGTAAAATTTGTCTTTATAGTGGTTAAAATATATAATGACCCAAAATCTGCCTTGAAAATTAAAAACATAGTAAATCGGTAAGAAAAAGGTCATTTTTAAATTGGTAAAATTGTTCAGTTCTTCTTTCCTTTTAAAAGGATTATGAAATAGAATTAGGGAAAAAGTTAATGGATAATCTGAGTAATTTCCAGATTGACACATTTATGATACAATATCCACTTTTCAACCTAAGGCCCTCTGCGTGAATAATTAGAAATGTTTAACACATTTCAATTATAATTATAAATAGTGGGGAAACACTGTCCCACCCCAGCCTTTAGAACCTGAATGGATAATGTGAAACTCCAAGCAGTGCGTCAAGGCTGATCTACTGTCACACTGGGCACTGGTGGTTACTTTCAATTCCAAGTAGACTGCTACCCACCGGTTGCCCCTGCCACCAGGCTGGTTGATTTTTCTCCGCTGAAGAAAGTGAAAAGTTCTTGTTGAGATTTACATCATACATGTTATTGTCAATGATGCCATGCGATTCTGGATATAAGCCCTAAAATGATAATTTTAAAAAATATTTAAGATAAAATAACATATTAGCAAAATGTACATTTAAGTTAAGTAGCAGATGACATATAACTCATGTCACATACCCACATACCTTTCAACATAAAATACTTGATCTGAACTCAAATATCAGATCTATAGCAGCAGATGAATGATATTAGGCTGATGGTTTATGTTGGTGATGGTCATGTAAAACCTGAATGCCTAATAACTGCTAATAAATTTTCTCACATTACAATAATAGTTAATGGTTATATTGGAAACAATAGCAAGACATTTACCAGATAGAAGATTTCATGTGTAAAATATTCTGGCTTTGAACATTTGTTAGCAGCACTTCAAAAGGCAGCCTGCCCAATCCCAATCCATCCTGCCTTCAGTGGATCCATGCATTACCCACTAATCCAATCACATTTATTCATTCAATCTTTCCACATATTTTCTTTGAGTGCCTATCCTATGTGGTATAAATGTGGTATAGTAGTAACTACTAGTAGATAGATTTTTAGGATATCTTTTCAGAACATTATTATACTCATACATGATCATGTGTTTGTATGTGGCTATATCTATATCTACATAAAATATAAATTAATAGCATTTATATGAGGCTACTTAAAACTGTTTTTTGAAATGAAAGATGAATTTATTTTTGGTGCAAAGATCTTGAAAACCATACACAATTTTTTCAGGATATGCATTTTCAACAAACTTTTGAAGATTCTTCTTAATATGTATAATCTCTTATTTCTATACATACATAAATATATGTATTATAAATATTATGTATGTATGTATGCAGTCAATTCTTGTTAATCACTGTAGTTATGTTCTATAAAATTGCCATGAACACTGAATTAGTGAATACAGAATCACTGCTCATTGGGAAAATACAAGATTACTACTCTGCATCTTACTGTTTTATTACTATGTAGCAATAACTAAATTTATCTAAATTTGAAATATCCTCATTATTTGCGGATTCTATATTTGAAATTTTCTTACTTGCTAAAATGTAATCAGTACATAGCAGAAGCTAATATCCTCTGCCTACTATATTTTCATCTAGTGATTAATACATAACCTTGTTTCTGGTGTATTTTAGTTTAAAGATGTGTTATTATTTTTTTTAAAGATTTATTCACTTATTTGAAAGGCAGAGTTAGAGAGAGGCAGAGGCAGAGAGAGAGAGAGAGAGAGAGAGGTCTTCAATCCACTGGCTCACTCCCCAACTGGCTGCAACAGCTGGAGCTATGCCAATCTGAAGCCAGGAGCCAGGAGCTTTTTCTGGGTCACCTACGCGGGTGCAGGGGCCCAAGGACTTGGGCCATCTTCTACTGCTTTCCCAAGTCGTAACAGAGAGCTGGATTGTAAGTGGAGCAGCTGGGTCTTAAGCCGGTGCCCATATGGGATGCCGGCACTGCAGACCAGGGCTTTAACCAGCTGCGCCACAGAGCTGACCCCAAGATATATTATTTAACAGATATTTTTGGATAACCATAATTTGTCTGTGATTCAAGTTTACCTAACACATATTTTCTGTTATCACAGCCTTCTTGCTCTAAGGAACACCAGACATCACTCTAACTCTATATTTGGGGGCCATTGTTAACATCAAAATCATCAACAAAACCACAGACATGAAAAGCATGGCATTAAATATACAATGGGCTGCAAAGATGACATTTGTTGTTAGTATGACAGTTAAAATTAGAATGCACATTGTCATCCTGCCAAACTTCTTTTGGGCTTGTGTATATTGCTGCTTTGTACATGTCTTCAAATAACCATGAATGCACTACATTTACTGATTTGTGGGTAACAACCATTTTTAAAATGGGTGGGGGAAGTAGGAAGGGAGAGAGAGAGACTGAGAGGCATAGATCTCCCCTCAGCTATTTCACTCCTAAATGCCTTCAACAGCCAGGCCTGAGCCAAGTCAAAGTCCTGAATTGGAAATTCTGTCTCAGTCTCCCATGTCAGTGGCAGGGACCCAAGTACCTGAACCATCACCTGCTGCCTCCCAGGGTCAACATGAGTAGGAAGGTGGAATTGGAATTGGATCTGGGACTCAAACTCAGGCATTTTGTTATGGGATACAGGCATCCCAGACAGGGTTTTAACCACTAAGCCAAACACTGGCCCCACAAATAAATTTTAGTAAGAAGGTAAATCCCAAATAATGAGGATATATATACAAATATAATATTTAAGGAATAAAATCAAATGTTATAGTTACTGTGCATTAATGATTGAATAATAAAATACAAATTAGTAAAGATACAAATATCCCTTGGTGATAAAGGCTGAGGCGAACTTTTAAAATGTATTTTAAATCTATATATGTTAAATGACTTAATGTTTCTTTGAGTTCACTTTAGTCATTCCACCTACATCTTTTCATACATCGAGGAGAATTCTCTTGATTTAGCTCCTTTTCTGTAGAGGTCAAGCCATTACACTTGTGAAGCAGAACTCTTTATCAACTTAAACATAATGAAATATTGGGAGAGAACAACATTCCCACATCAAAGCGGTTGTCCTCATGTACTCATATAGCCTACTGTCCCCAGCAGACCTTGAGCTAGGTAAAGGACAATCAAAAAGCCAAAGAATGGTTCATAAAAAGAGGATCTCCTGGCCTTTCACAAAGCTGAATGTAGCTAATGCTGGAACACTCTTTCATAGTTAATGTCCCACAGCACTCCATTGTCCTCAGTTACAGCCCCGCCTTTGCAGCCTGAATTAAGCCAAGAGCTATCAGCACATGCGCTTGTGAACCATGATGCACTGGGCTCAGCCAGTTCCTGCCAGCTCCTGACAGTCTTGCCACTGGGCCAAGTACTTACCGTAACAATGGTATAATGATTTGGAAAGGTTTTGGTAGGATACACAGGCCTCATGTATTTTGAATGAATTCCACATGTTTCTGCAACAAAATTTGGGGAGAAATCAGGAAGTTATTTCTTCCTTAGAATTTGTTGTGTAATGAAAAGTCTAAACATGAAGTTTCTCAGAAAAACAACTAGAATGTAGATCAGAGATGGAAAGAAGTTGATATTCTGATCCTTAAGTTTCCTCTATTTCAAGACATGTCAGTTTTTAGGAAAAGAGTAAACTAATTCTAGATCCCTAAAATTTTCCTGTACATAGCCACATAATAGAAGGCCACAGACTCTACAGCCTCTGTTGGAACAGCTCAACTCTGCCTTTGAGGCCCTAGAGTATCCATAGATAACGTGTAAACAAGTGAGCATGGCTGTGCTCCAATAAAACTTTATTTGTGGACATTGAAACTTGAATTTCATATAACGTTTACATGTTACAAAAAGATTTTTTTTTGGAAAGCAATCATTTAAAAATATAAAGCAATTCTTAGTAAAGGGCAGGCAATACAAAAACAGAGTGCGCAGGATTTTAGCCTACATTCTACAGCTTCCTGACTGCTAAGCTGAGCTAAAGATACCCCAAATTAGACATGGCCAGTTTTGTCTGCTCCTGCTGCTTCCCTCTTTCCAAATCTGGTCACTATAAAAAGAATGTCTAACGCATTTGCATCTCAGCTGAGATTTTCTATAGGACGAGGTCCAAAATTACTTGTATAGCCACATACATCAATGTCATATAGTCATGTCTACAAAATGGGCTAACTTTACTACACATTACTTTGAATTTGGTTCCCGTTTTATCGTCGAAGTTTCCATGAATCTGTTTTTTACAAAGTACGGCATTAATTTTGCTTTCATTGTTCTGTTGTTTTCAATCTGCACAGTAACCCATTTAGAGGTCAGAGCCACTGGAGCACAACTATTTCCTTTGCAGCAGTGAAATACAAGAAATTTTCCAAACCAAAATCCCATTGCCTCTAATCCTAAAAGAAAACATCTCCATTATAGATTCTGTTGAGATGGAGAAAAAAAAGTGAAATTGATCGCTGTCCAAAAAGTAATAAAACTCTGCAGCTGGAAACAATGAATGTTTTCTCAAATAGGCCTGGGATTGGTCTCTTTCCCAGTCTCTGTTAAGTATTTCCACTATGATGAGGAATTTCCTGCTCGCAGTCTTTTAGGGCTCCATCTCCAGTCCACTAAATAGCGTCCTCTGATGGGAAGAGGGTGGGGGTAGACACGGAGGAAAGACAACTCAAAAAAACATACACATGTTAACAAGCACTCAGAGGATTCCGATGTACTTCTTTTTGCAAATAGCTCTATAATTTGACTCATAATCCATAACTTAAGATGAAAATAATCTTTATTTTTATTTCTTGCTCAATACCAGCAATAAATAAAGCTTGCCATTAAATCAGGGAATGACGCATTTAGTATTGGTAAGGTGTCAGATGATTAGAAAATGAAATGTGATCTAATTCAGTAACATAATTAAAAGAATGTAAGTGGGGGTAAAGATGATACAACAAATAGAGATGTAAAGTCAGTTTCTGATTTATTGCCTTGAAATATGTAAGGCAAACTCAAATTATTAATGTGAAAAGCTACAGGGTATAAAATAAAGTGCAAAGTAAGCTGCCTGTATTGTGAAAACATTACACCACCCTAGTTATGATGTCCTAAACATGACACACCTGTTGGCTATCTACACTTGCCTCTGAACCACAGATACTGGAGAACAGCTCACGGAAACATCATTTTCTACCATTGCTCCTTGCAGATATTAATAACCTGAATTACCACTGAATAGAATACTTCTGGAAGGATACCTAACAAACCAATAGGAACAATTGCTTCTGTCAAGGAAATGTAGGAAGACCAATAAAGAGGTTTTGTTTGTTTTTACTATATACATATACACTTTAATATTATTTAAAAATAAGCCTTTTGTAGAAAGAAGGTACCAAACAAAAATAAACTAAAAAATATAAATGGGATAAGCCAATGTAGCTAGGCTTACAATAACTTTAAACTTTAAGGAGGGACAAAAAGACTACATTAATGAATAAGTAAAGTGGCCAAGAGAATAGACAAGTCAAAATTATAATGTACTCTTTATGGAATTCTTATATAAGAATAAGCATAATTAAATACTATTAATTATGACATTCCTACAAACTGAAAACATGGCAAGCTACTCAGCAACATTCACAGGCTTGAAATACTTTCACTTTGGCATGTATTTAGTAGAACAATCTCCTGCAAAGACTAGCTACCTGGTTGGCTTATGACATCACCATCACTCAACAAAATCAAGATTAATAAGCTCTACAACTGCTCTTTTCCCAGGAGTTTCAGGTAAGCATTCCAAATCCTGGGCACATAGAGAAAAAAGGATGAAAGACAGACAGGACTGATGTCAGAAAGATGTTCAAATAGGAAGCCTTGGACTCTTCTTCCCATTGCAGACACGACCATTCAATAGCAATCAATCAATTTCCTCTGAGTAAAATCCAGGAACTACTTAGGGAGGCTCCTAATTATGAAGCAAGTGTGAAACCAGCTATGTCAAAACTGGTAGGAAGGGGAAACCTGCTTTCACCGTAATCTAGGAGTGGGTTGTAGCACAGCACTAAATTATCAGGAGGAAAGCCCCAGCTCTCAGGTTCTTCCCAAGGATGTAAAGAATTGGAGCACAAATCTGACATCCCAAGTTTGGTGTTACCCAAAGGACTGATTTCAATCTCACCTGTCTTGGAGAGGTGATGGGATCCAGTATACACTGGTAGCCTGGGGACTACACAGAACAAAGGGGAGGTTTGCCTGTCATGCAGGCATAACCACAGCTCCTCTCTGCTCAGCAGGTGATAAATCTCAGCTCTCAGTTTCTCACGGTGAGGGAAAGAGTTGGACCACATATCCAATGTCCCAACAGGGAGTTCCCAAAGGACTGGTTTCTGACTTGCCTGTTTTGGAGCACTAACAGGATGTGGAATACTCTGGTCATCTGGGAGCCGGACAGAACAAAGGCAGTGATTTGATCCAGCAAGATAGTCACCTCAGCCCCTCCCTAAACTCAGCACAGAGAAAAGAGGTTTAAAAGAACACCTAGACCCCAACTTATCCCTGGAGACAGGAAGAATGGTAAATGGTATCTAATGATCTGACTTCTCTGGTGACTTCCTAAGAAACTGGCTTTAATCTTGCTTATCCCAAAGCACTTGGGGAAACTAACTTGCTCTTGACACCTAGTGGGGGTGCTTGGAACAACAAAAGAAGGTTGGCCTAGCATGGAATTTTGAGGAGCCTTCAGAACCTTTGACCAGGCTGACTGGTGAGGGTTTCTCCTTTAGAAGTCCAGGCAATGAAGCTAGAGAGACGGTTATTTTGTTTTATGCTCAGATGCCAGCACAGAGAGTAAAGAAAAATTAAGAAAGAGGAATATATGCTCTAAACAAAGAAACAAGATAAATCTTCAGAAACTAACCCTAATGAAGCAGAGATACATGATTTATCCAAGAGACAATTCAAAACAATCATCATAAAGATACTCACTGAGGTTAGGAGAACAATGTATATACAAAATAAAACCTACAACAAAGAGACAATATAAAAAGCACTGAATAGAAATCACGAAACAGAATAATATAATAACTGAGCTGAAAAATTCATGAGAAGAATTAAATAGCAGACCAGATCAAGCAGAAGGTATGAGCTGGAAATCCAAAGACATGTCATTGGAAATCATTCAGGCAGAAGAAGGAAAAGAAAAAAGAATAAAAGGGAGCAAATAAAGATTAAAAGATGCATGGGGCCAGTATATGCTGTAAGGAATTTTCTGAATGAGATGAGAAAGAGAAAGAACCAGAAAGTGAATTCAAAGAAATAATAACTTCAAATCTCCAAGGGAACCCAATACAACGAGCCTAAAGAAATCCACACCAAGACACATTATAATCAGTTTGTCAAAAATCAGAGACAATTTTGAAAGATGTGAAAGAAAAGCAAGGTAGAACATACAAGGGGAGCTCTATAAAACTAACTGCTAATTTTTTCAACAGAAACCCTGCAAGCCAGAAGGGAGTAGGATGATCTATAAAAAATGTTCAAAGAAAAAAAATATCCTACCAACCAAGAATACTCTACCAAGAAAACTGTCCTTCAAAAAAGGACGTAGTAAATTTTTTAGAGGAAGACTTTCCTAGACAAACAAAAGCTGAGGAGATTCATCACCACTCTTCTTGCCTTGGAAGAAATGCTAAAGGAATTCTTCAACTTGAAACAAAATACACTATACAGCAACAAATAAGAAATTACATAAGAAAGTATAAAACTTATTGGCAAAGGTAAACACATAGACAATTATAGAACATTGTTTTATTATAATGGTGGCAGGAAAATCACTTATTCTAGTACAAAAGTTAAAAGGCAAGAGTATTAGAAATAGCTATAACTAAATCCTATGTTAATGGATACACAATATAGATGTAAACTGTGACATTAATAACTGCATTGAGAAGTAAAAGTATTGAATTTTCTATGAAATTGAAATTAAGTTCTTACCAGCTTAAAATAAACTGTTATAAGGAAAATATATTTTATGCAAAAACCATAGAAATAAAATAAAAAGAGAAAGGAATCAAAGCACATCATTCAGGGCTGGCTGCAGTGCTGGCATCCCATATGGGTGCCTGTTTGAGCCCCGGCTGCTCCACTCCCCATCCTGCTCTCTGCTACGGCCTGGGAAAGCAGTGGAGGATGGCGCAAGTCCATGGGCACCTGCACCCACATGGGAAGGCCCGGAGGAAGCTCCTGGCTCCTGGCTTTGGACTGGCGCACCTATGGCCTGGCGGCCATCTGGGGAATGAATCAGCTAATGGAAGCTTCTGCCTCTGCCTCTCTGTAACTCTGCCTTTCAAATAAAATAAATAAATCTTTTTTTTAAAAAAGCAAATCATTCTAATAAAAATGAAACATTAAGGAAGACAGCAAGAGAGGAAAAGGGGGTAAAAAGAACTACAAGCAAAACAGAAAGCAACAGTGGACTTTTCTCTAACAATTATTTTAATTAATATTATAAAATTAATAAACTAATAATTACTTTTGTTAGGATCATAGAAGACTACTATGAACAATTATGTTCCAATAAATTGTATAATTTAGGAGAAATGGATAAATTCCTGGAAGCATATCACCTACCCAGACTAAAGAAATAGAAAATTTGTAGAAAACTTAGAATTAGCAAAGAGACTGTATCAGCAGTAAAAAACTTTCCAGCAAAGAAAAGTCCAGGACCAGATTGCTTCATCAGCAAATTCCATCAAATACTTAAACAACTAATGACAATTTTTCTCAAATTCTTCCAAAAAAACTGGGGACAGAGGAACACATTTAAACTCATCTTATGAGGACAGCATTACCCTAATATAAAAGCAAAACAGACACTATAAGAAAATACCAGACTAATATCTCTGATAAAGATAGTTATAAAAATCTTCAACAAAATATTAGCAAACCAAATTAAACAACACATTAAAAAGATTACACACCATAGCCAAGTGATATATGTCCTTGTTTAAGGATGGTTCAACATAGGACAATCTATTAATGTGATTATAGCTCATTAACAGAATGAAGGATAAAAATCACATAATAATCCCAACAAATGTAGAAAACCTTTCATGCATGCATGGCAAAGATCATTAAAAAATTTCATGATGAAAACTCTCACCAAATTAGGACTAGAAGAAAACTACTTCAACACAATAAAGATTGTATATGATAATCTCACAGCTAAGATACTGCCCAGTGATTAAAATTAGAAAGCTCTTTCCACAAAGATCAGGATCAAGAAAAGGATGTTGCTCACTTCTTTTTGATATATTACTGGAAGTCTTAGTGAGAACAATTAGGTAAGAAATAAAAGACACTCAAATAAGAGAAGAAGGAATATTGTCCCTCTATGTGGAAAACATATTATCATATATAGAAAACACCAAAGATTCCCCCAAAACTACTATAACTAATAAATTCAGTAAAGTTACAGGTTACAAAATCAACACAGAAAAATCAGTTACATTTCTATGTACTAATAAGGAACCAGCTGAAAATTAAATTCAGAAAAAATCTCATTTATAATAGCATAAAAAAGAATAAAGTGCTTAGAAATAAATATTGTGAAGCAAAAGACTTAATAGTAACAACAATAAAATATTGGGCAAAGAAGTTAAAGAAGACATAAACAAATTAAAAAACATCTAATTCTTATGGGCTGAAGACTTACTATTGTTGAAACTGTTCATACTACCCAAAGTCATTTTCAGAATCAATGCAGCTGCTGTCAACATATCAATGGCATTTTTATAGAAATAGAAAAAAAAAAACATATGGAACCACAGGTGACCCTGAATAGCTAAAATACTCTTGAAAAAGAACAAAGCTGGAGGCATCATACTTCCTGACTTGAAAATATATAGTAACTAAAACAGGATGGTACAGTCATAAAGATTGACATAAAGACCAATGGGACAGAATACAAAACCCAGACATAAACCAGTATAAGTCAACTCATCCTCAACAAGGGTTTCAAAAAGTACAGTCTCTTGAAGAAATGGTGTTAGAACCGATAGAATAAAAAAAAGGGAGAGAATGATCCAACATGGGAAGCGGGATACACAGCAAACTCATAGAATGGCAGATGTCCTAAACAGCACTCTGGCCTCAGAATCAGCCCTTAAGGCATTTGGATCTGGCTGAAAAGCCCATGAGAGTATTTCAGGCATGGAAAGACAAGACACTCTGGAAAAAAAAAAATGACCTAAATGAAAGATCTCCGCGAGTGAGATCCCAGTGGAAAGAACAGATCATCAAAGAAGGAGGTACCTTTCTCTGAAGGGAGGAGAGAACTTCCACTTTGACTATGACCTTGTCTAAATATGATCAGAGACAGCGAACTCAAAAAGCTTCCATAGCCTTGGCAACTCATGACAAGAATGACAAGAGCCTAGGGTGATTACTGACACCATAAACAAGAGTGTCAATTTGTTAAGTCAAGAATAGGAGTCACTGTGCACTTACTCCTCATGTAGGATCTCTGTCCTTAATGTGCTGTACATTGTGACTTAATGCTATAACTAGTACTCAAACAGTATTTTTCATTTTGTGTTTCTGTGTGGGTGCAAACTGTTGAAATCTTTCTTTAGTATATACTAAACTGATCTTCTGTATATAAAGAGAATTGAAAATGAAAAAAAAAAAGAAATGGTGTTAGAAAACTAGATATCCATAAGCAGAAGAATAAACTTGAACCCTTATGGTACACCACCACCACAAACAAAAAGCTCAAATTGGGTTACAGATTTAACTAAGAGCTAAAACAGTAAAATGCCTAGAAGGAAGCATAGAAGGAAAATTTCATGCCATCAGGCTGGGCAATGATTTCCTGGCTATGATATCGAAAGCACAAGCAACAAAAGCAAAAACAGTTAAATGGGACTATATGAAGCTAAAAAGATTTTGTACAGCCAAAGAAACAATCAATAGAATAAAAAGGCATCGTATAGAGCAAAAGAAAATATTTGTAAATTGTAAATCTGACAAGGGGTTAATGTCCCAAGTAAGTAAGGAATTCCTGCATGCAATAGCAAAATACAAACTCTTCTATTAACACATGGCCAAGGACTTAAAAACATATCTGTTAAAAAACACATACGGATATCCAATAGGTATTGAAAAGATGTTCAATGTTATTAATCATCAGGGAAATGCAAATCTAGGCACTCCATGTTCACTACAGCACTATTCACAAAGATATGATTATCACAAGATATGATAATAATCTGAAGGCCTATGAACAGATGAATAGAGGGGGAAATATGGCCTACACATACAATGAACCCTGATGACATTATAAAAAGGGAAAAAATCAGGCATCAAAGCACAAAAACAGCATATCAAAATAGTCATAATCATGAAGTAAAGAACAGAAAGGTAGTTTCCAGGGGCTGAGTTAGAGGGAAATTACGGAATTATTCATTAATTGGTAAAAAATTTTATTTGTGCAAGATGAGTAAGACTTAGAGACCTACTGTACAATAGTGTGCAGGTAACAATGGCATCTGCTGTGGAAAATTTAAGAATTCAACTGTTTAAGAATTCTTAAATTCTTAAATTTTCACTATCACAACTGACAGTTTGCTGATCTTGATTTGTAGGCTGCAAACCTAAGACAAGACGATGTCTCCGCTTCACCGGAGCAGGATTTGAAACGTCATATTCTTGTCTACATAGTAGTCACAGACGTGACCCACTGCCCTGTGGTATTAATTCAAGTTCTGTCTTCACAATCAATGTCGTTCAACCCAGGGAGCTTGATGGGACCCTAAAGATGGGACCCTGGATTTCCTGAACAGTGATGTTTCTTGTCACACACTTCACTTGAAGGCTACCTTTATTCTTATCCTATCTC
Organism: Oryctolagus cuniculus; assembly: GCF_051225735.1. Lineage (NCBI taxonomy): Eukaryota > Metazoa > Chordata > Mammalia > Lagomorpha > Leporidae > Oryctolagus > Oryctolagus cuniculus. The sequence continues at coordinate 37,281,949 of NC_142871.1, forward strand.
ACCACATCTATTCTTAATTTGGCCTCCTAGAAAAGAATTGCCCTGTTTTGCCTTATCAGGCCTAGCTAGTCATATATTCACATGATGAAGATCAATATATTGTATGTATGACTAAAATATTTTAAATATTAGAAAACCAAAAGCTAATAATAAATATATACTAATGGGGCTGGTGCTGTGACGCAGCGGGTTAATGCCCTGGCTAGAAGCGCCGGCATCCTATATGGGCGCTGGTTTGAGACCCAGCTGCTCCACTTCCGATCCGGTTCTCTGCTGTGGCCTGGGAAAGCACTGGAAGATGGCCCAAGTCCTTGGGCCCCTGCACCTGCGTGGGAGACCCAGAAGAGGTTCCTAGCTCCTGGCTTCGGATCGGCGTGGTTCTAGCCGTTGCGGCCATCTGGGGAGTGAACCAGAGGTTGGAAGACCCCTCTCCCTCTCTGCCTCTCCTCTCTATGTGTAACTCTGACTTTCAAATAAATAAATAAATCTTCAAAAAAATTTAAAAATATATACTGATATATTTATTTTATATATATAAAATATATATTTATAAAATATATTTATATCATTAGTATCATTTCCAATTCTTTATGGTATGAATAAATCAATCATTCCATCTAAAAAGGGGTCCAATTTGACCTAGCTAGTTAAATTCTCTTTAGGAAACAAGTCTTGATATACCTATTATCTGGAGATATTTATATAAGGAAATAGAAGCTGGTAAGTGTTTATCAGATCAAAGTGGCTCAGCAGTACAAGTGTGGGAAGTGTAAAACTCAATCTTTTTGCTAAAGAGGTGCCTCAGGGTGTGCATGTGTCTGGTGAGGGAGAGAGAAGAACAGGAGAGATTACTTTTAGCGAGGTAGGGAAAAGTAGTTTACCTTTCTACAATTGTGGCATTTTGGAGTTGGGATTACAGTATAAATCATTAGATCTCATGGTCTCATTTTAAAAATGAGGAAACTAAGAGCTAGAAAAGGCAGTCAAACAGACTAAAACAGTTGTATTTTTTTTTTTTAAGATTTTGGAGGAAAATAAAAACAGGAGTCATAAAATTTGAAAATTTTGCAGGTAAAGGAGAGTCTGGAGAAAATGGACAGGGGAATGGCGCAGTGTGAATAATATGGACCCTGTAGTATTAACCCTCTGGCTATATCCTTTGGTACCCAACTCCCCTTTATTGTTTCCTTTATTAAATTATGTGGAGGCCAAGTGCACAACATCCTGATAAAGATGATAATAAAATCAGCAACTATAATAATAACCAATAATTGCACATCTCATGAAATCCCATCAGGTAGGACATGACTATTTAAGTGACCAAAGGCAAGAGCCACCAAAAGATGAGGGAAAGTGACCCGAGACATCACAGCTAGTAAGTGGAAAGGCCAAGTTCCAGGCAATTTGAATCCAGAACTGGAATTAGATCGTGATCTTTTTACCTACTGGAGTATTTGTGGATGTGGAATCTGTGCAGCTAATCCAGGTTTCTTCAGGATCTTGTCCTGGAGCTGTATCAACTTTGCACAGACCCAGCACCCAGTTCTGACAAACACTATTTTGGAAACAGTATATATGGGCAAGCATATGAAAGGAGTTATATTCAAACACAATAAATCAAAATAACCAAACAGATGAGTGTGCTGCCAAAGGAAGAAAGAAAAGGTAGGAAGAACCAACAAGTATGAAAATACTTTCCCCACTGAAAAGACATGGATGCCATGTGATCTTGAGAGCACCTGGGCTGAGAAAAAATGTCAATATCAAAGCCAGTAAGAAAGCTGCGTCATTTGACATCATCTAAGTAGGTGTCTTTATCATTTGTGTGCCGTTAGTTGGAGAAGACTTACTCAGTTTATTGATATTAGGCATTAGAGTACTCCATGTTTGCAAATACTCAGCTCTGAAGCCATCCATTGAAAATAGGATAACTGGTGGCAGGTCAAACCTGAAAATGCAAAACAAAACTCATCCATTGTTTTGATTATTAAAGAATATACATTTCTATGCTGCTTGCAATTCTCCAAATTAGAAAATTCTTAGGAAGTACAGTAAGAAAATAATTTGGGGTCTATAATTATCTAGTCCTATCATCTATTGTACATAATTATTATTTGGAACTTAGAAAAACTCTATAAGATCTTTCCTTTTTTCTAGTGTTCTACATCTTTTGACATTTTTATTCTAATAACTCAGGATATTAATATATGCCTCAAAATCCTTATTATCTTTGTTTAACCAGTACCTCTGTTAAAATGATAGGATACAACTTTTGGGTTATATGCAGGGACTCTCTGTTTTTTTTTTTTTTAATTCAATGTCTTTTCCACTTTCTAAACTGTACTCATATAATACACAACACACATACATTTCTCAATGGTATAGTTTGATGAAATTAAAGTGACCTGATATAGTTTACGTTAGAAAACACTTTTCATGAAGTTATTTGCATAATTCTAATTTAAAATTTTATGTTAATAAATATTCCACAAAATAATTTTCAGCTTAAAGACAGGATCAACCATTATATGATCAGTGAGTGGGGTCCAAAGATCCAGTACACCCCTTTTTTTCTTCAAAGATTTATTTATTTATGTGAAAGGCAAAATGATAGAGTGAGGACAAGGATGAGACAAAGAGAGAAAGAAATCTTCTATCCATTGTTTCACTCCCCAAATGGCTGCAAACAGCCAGGTCTGGGCCAGGGCGAAGTCAGGAGCCCAGAACTCCATCCAGGAGTACACCCTTTTCTTAATGTCCTCCCTGCCTCTCAAAGTTTGCTGCTCAGAGCACATTTTCATCTCTGCTGCCATGAATATCCATACGCCTAAAACATCCTTCACTGCTTCCTTAGGATAGGTTCTTAAAGATCATATTTCCTGGTCCAAGGATAAAATTTTGAGGAGTCCAAAGTATTTTGTCACAATTCTCTCCTGATAATCTATATAAATTTATCTTCTATCATCAAAACAGGTGACAGGTGTACACAAATCATGGTAGGTTCATTATGTATGAAATGAAAATTGCATCTTATTTTCATTTTTATTTGCTATTGCCAATAAAAGTGAACCTTAAACTAATATTATTTTTACTGCCCAAGATGAAACCTGAGCAAGGACACATCTATTATTTCATGTTATCATTAGCAAAAAAACCAACAACAACAAAAAAGAAAAACCCAAAACTAACAGTCACCTGTAAGCCAGGTGCTGATATTACTTCCAGCTCAGCAATGAGACAAGTAGAAAAGAAAGATAACTTTCTCAAGGTGTCCTACGTTAGTATGGACCACAACTGTATGCCCAAGGGCCCGTGCTCCTTGCCATAGGACTATTAAATAGTTAAACACACAAACAGAAATGTTAGTTTGTTTTATTTAGTCTAGTAAGATTGTTTTATTCAATGAAATGTTTCTAGCCACTTAAATTGCTATATAAGAATATTATCAATAGTGGCAGAATCATCACTGTAACTTTGTCATGCAAAGACAGAGGAGATGGAGATGGGAAGGAATTCCTACAACAGAATAAATGACAAGAGTGGATATGTAGTACCACTAGCTTCCTTTCTGGTCTTGCCGTGCTTGAAGATCATCATATTAGTATTGTAATCTCTCTGTTACTCTGCTCCAACTCTCAAATACTTGGGTAGACATTTTGATCAATCATTCAGGCTCAGTCATCAAGGTCCGCTGAGGCTCCTTACAAGGACAGTGGGTGACAATCTTCTAGCTTGTCATGTGTCCTTCTCCCCAGCTATCAGCAGGAGAGGGAGTCTCAGGGCCACAAATGATTCTTCACATTGTCCTATGCTCTTTCCATTCCTCTGGTCAATTGGAGTGTCATAGGCTCAGATTGTGACTTGTGGGTGCACCTTGCCATAGAGATCTGGGCCTCACTGCCTGGTTTGCCTCCTTGCCTCCAGTAGTCTCCAAAAGTATATTTCAATTTCTTCACAGCTTGTGCCTAATTTCATTACATGGGAGTTGAGATAATGGTTCTGCTTCAAAAAAAGTTTTTTATAAAGAGTTGTTACCAGGAGAAAATAAAACCATATCAATATTAGTTATTATTACTGTTATGCTTTCGCAAAAGACCAGTTGTCAGTGTCATTTGGACCCTGACAAAAAGCCATATGAATATTGTCTGTTTGGTTCTAAGCACACCTTAATATATGTTCAAGAATAAGATTCATCTAATAAAACAAGCAATAAAATAAATATTCCACTAAGAAATATTAAAACTTTTGAGTACTTATATTATGCCACATATCATAACTAAAATTAACCTATATTATTTTTATAACTTATCAAGCATTTTCCTTTCTTTAGATGTTTTAATTCTCACATGAAATCTTCTGAACCTGACATCATCACTATTTTTATTCTGGTTTTATAGATGCAGCTCAGAGAAGTGGCTAATGCAAAGTCCCACAGGCAAAACCAAGACTCCAACTCAAGTCTCCATTTTATTCTAACCCCTCTGCTCTTCCACCCAAAAGCTGCTGAAGAAGCCAGCTGGGTCTGAGGATTGGGACATCTCAAAGTGGCATGGTACAAAAGCCAACACATTATCCATAAGCATTTTTGTGTGTAAAATATGTCTTATTATTCATTAAAGGGGTTCAGGTTTGGTTTTTAATCAGGCTGCACATGTTTTGTCAGTCTGACATCCCTCTTACTATGTCAAACTGACTTTAGCAAACAATGCTTCATTAAATCCAAAAGAAAAAATTTGTTTTAATTTTGAAGAAAACAACATAGTTCTGAGAACATTTGTCTAAGTTAAAACAAAAGGAGAGCTTATGGTTCATGTTGCTTTATACACTCTTTTCTGACAGAACCAGGAATGTTAATTTTCGTAATCCAGGCAGGCAGATACTGATGGATACTGCACATGCATACACACCCCCACACACACACCACACACACTCCCCCTAGATGGAAAGGGTTTTTACAGTATTGATCAAAATCCTTGGAATCAACATCTTTCTGAACTTAGAGGGAACACAGTTTTGATCTTGAGGCTATGTTAATGGAATCAACTGTCACATTCTGAAATAAAGAATTTCAGATAGTATCATCATTTTTTCCCTTAAAATTCTAGAAATAATTTCCAAAAGCATGACTTTGTTTTGCAATTTAGGTTGGAAGAGGGGAGAATTTATATGTTTGCATTTAGTTAAACATCAAATGAAACAAATGTTATTTAAAAATTCTTCCTAATTCTAAGAATTCCTTGCTCTTTCTTCTGTCTCACTGTCATACTTGTACTACTTAGCCCAGAAAAGTGTCAAGGGCGGTGGCTACAGGAAGAAAAGGGGAATCTTTGGCTCTGAGGTGAGTGGGGACACATGCCCACACTGAGGTAAAGAACAGGGAGCAGCCATCATTAATGTGTGGAGTTGGTGCCCAGGAGGGTTAGCGGGGCCTCATATGTTCGTCATCGGGGTGCACCTGCCAACCCCTCTGCAACCACTCCTTAAAGTCTTTCTCTCATTGTAAGACTTTCTTTGGACAAGCCTTTCCCCCTGGGCTCAGAAAGAAGAAATTTGAGGCACTTGATTGTTAATATAAAAGTGTTCTGGTGGGAGTAATTTTAGTCAAAAGACCTGACCATAGAAGCATTAGTTAATACCCCACCCAGTTTTTTTAAGTCTTTGTTGTAACATATGAATATAATAAATTAACATAAAAGTGTCTTGTACACAGTAAAGCAAACAAAAAATCTGCTATGTCTTTGAAGCCACCAGCAATCTCCTCTTTTGTTAACTATTCTGTTTTGAAATGAAACAAACCAAGGAAATGCCACCATGCCACTCAACTACATTGCCATGTGTCAATCACTAAAAGAAGATAAAAATTCCATGTCATTCATCCTCACCCTTCTGGACATTGAGACTGCTGGGCAGAGACACAGTCTTCATTCACCCATGAAGTTTCTCCTGAAAAGGATAAGACCAATAATCTTTTGACTTCTGCACCACAAACAAGAAAAAGATGCAAATGTTCAATGGGTGTTATCTTCCCAAGTGACTCAATTAGTGTCACTGCAGTGAGTAAATTCTTCCAGAACATGAGAAGTGCTGTTTCGCATGTTGGCAAGGGCAATGCCTCTAATGACTTGCAGAAATCACAATCTACAATAGCACAGCATAATACCAGGAAGCCAGTCTTTACCAAGAAAAACAATGCAGATTCCTGTAGCTGAAAAGAGATGTTTCTTTTGCTTCTTAGTAATGCCCCCCCATCAAGGACAATGTTTTCCCAACTGCTAAAATAAATGGGTATAATAAATATGTATAAACAATCCAAAGAGAGAAGGGAAAGCGGGAAAAACAAATAGTCAATGACAATAGTTGATAGCTAATGGGGGAGATTTAACAAATGTTTCAAGCTGTGAGCAAAAATAAAATCTTGCTATTCTCTTTACAGAATTTCTAGCTCCCAGATGTCCATCAACTGATGACAAAATAAAGAAAACATGGTACATATACATAATAGAATACTACTCAGCCATAAAAAAAGAATTAAATTCTGACTTTTGCAACAAAATGGATGCAACTGGAGACCATTATCCTTAGTGAAATAAGCCAGACCCAAAAAGTGCTGGCATCCCATATGGGTGCTGGTTTGAGTCTTGGCTGCTCCACTTCCCATCCAGCTCTCTGCTATGGCCTGGGAAAGCAATAGAAGATGGCCCAAGTACTTGGGCCCCTGCACCCATGTAGGCGACCTGGACGAAGCCCCTGGCTGCTGGCTTCAGATCAGCACAGCTCCGGCCGTTGTGGCCAACTGGGGAGTGAACCAGCAGATGGAAGACCTCTCTCTGCCTCTTTCTCTCTGTAACTCTACCTTTCAAATAAATAAATAAATCTTAAAAAAAAGAAAAAGAAATAAGCCAGACACAAAAATACAAATAGTATATGTATTCTCTGAATGAACTGTAGCTAATTTAGAGAATGAATAAAAAAAGCATAATGTATATTGAGCTAAACTGACATCTTGTGATGATTTTTGTCTACAACACTTGCCTATACCCCTATGGAACAGCAGTCTATCCACCTTTGTCTTGTGAAGCATTTTGTTTAAAGGAGCATTGAGTTTGTGATTACAAAGTCAATTGAAAGTTTGATATGGAAAAAAGGAAAGGAAGGAAGGAAAAGGGAGGCAGGAAGGGAGGGAGGGAGAAAACTATCACTATATTCTTGGAATCATAAATATGAAATCTAGACAGAGACCATTCTGACTAACATCCCCCAAAACCAAGGAGTAGACACAATGTACTTCTTGAAACAACAACACCACCTAAAAAGTATACTTGCAAAAACAAGTAAGTAAATTACACAAGAATCTGAAAGGTCCTCTGGTCCCAGCTACTAATCTGCAGAAATATAAGGGCTGAAAAACTGCTAAAGTCACAGAGGATGCAATTAGCAAAACCATGACTGAAAAGCTCTATAGGGCAAATGGCCCCATCTATCCAACATAAAAATCGCAAGGGGGAAAAAGGGAGAATATACTTTTAAAGGACTTGAAATATATGTTGAAATATGTAAAAATCTATTTAGATCCTGCTATAATCTTTTTAAAAAATATTATGAGATAAAGAGAAAAATTTGGGCACTGGTTGGATATTCGATGACAGTAATTATTGATGATGTTTTGGGATGTATAAACAATATAATAATTTTGTTAAATCCTTAATTACTTCAGATACATATTGAAAATATTTATGGATGAATTATATTAACTCTAAGATTTGCATCAATATTATCTAAAATTTGGGGAGAGAGGTTAGGGAGAATTCTGAGTATATTTTGTTAAGGGCAAAAATATCTAAAACTTAAAAATTGGCAAAAGGAGAACTGATCAATATATTTCCTTTTAATGCCAAGCTGAGAATTATCTAAAAAAAAAACCCATCTGTATGGATTATCTAATTACCTAGGGTATGTATCTTTATCTAGTTTTCTCTTTATCACTCATTTTACAACTCATCAGGGTAGCAATTAACAGGCAGAAGATAAACAGCAATATACTGTGGTGGAATGAGGTGAAAAGGTCATATCTACATGGCCACTGAGGTGAAAAGTTCATGCCAAGATGGCCACTGAGGTGAAAAGGTCATGCCAAGATGGCCACTGATAACAGAAACTGCCTGGCAACAGGCCGTGATTGGGTGGCTTCGGAAACCACATGACAACAGAGCCTGACAGCAGGCTGTGATTGGATGGTTTCAGAAACTGCCTAGCAACAAGAGCCTGACTAGCAACAGGCTGTGACTGGATGGCTTTGAAAACTGCCTGGCAATAGGCTGTGATTGGTTGAAGCATAGACCGCCCCTTGACCGAATTGGTTGGTCTTGACTATACAAGCTGTTGTACTAACTGAAATAAATGAGTCTGTGGGCTGCTCTCCTCAGGCCTGCTTTCACGCGATTCCCGGGGTCTGTGTGATGACTCTGCACCTCTTGCCCCCACCACGCTCCTCCTCTCAGAAACGAATTCACTGCAACATTGTTGAGAAATCAACTGCAACAATATACAGCAATCGATTTTTGCCTAGTGGCAAAAAAGTGATAATTATTTTTTCCCACTAAAAGTTAATCCTCATGATTTTAGTCCACCCTCTTTGAGTCCTATATATAGTTTATACCAAGTCAAATCAATTTTCTTCAAACCAGCTTTACATTCTAGCTGGTGATCTCATTAATGAGTTAGCAAATCTCTGATGTCCTATATATATATATATATATATATATGAGAGAGAAAGAGAGGAAAAGAGAGAGAGAGAGAGGAAAGGAGAGAGAGAGAGAGAGAGAGAGACCCATATTCTTATCTTTCTGAAAAATTTGCTTTGCCAATCTGAGATAGAATTGGCAATGAGACAATAACAATTGAATACACGTGATGGGCTTATGGGGAAAATATCATATTGTTGTATCTTCGTGAAGTAGTAGAAATTTATCACAAAGTTTTAAAAAAAATTAAATACTTTAGACTTAAAATACCAAAGAAACCAGCTGGCTTCTTCCACAAAAGTGACTCAAACTCCTCTACTCTCTGAAGATATAAATTTGACAAAAAGAATTTAACATTTTAAAATATAAATTAGTATTGAATCTTTGTGAGAAACGTGAAAAAGAGCTTTATTTTACAAATAAACTGAAATGACTAAATTAACATCATCAGAGTAACCAGTTAGTAATAATGATAAACTTCATCAGTGCATATAAAAATTACTTTTGTTTCTTTTAAAGTCAGGCAACATTGTACAATGAATTCAGTGGAAAAATTACCACATGACCTAAAAGTCAGTCTTGAATTAAATCTAGTTAGAAAACTGAGACAGAAGAAAAGAGACTAGAGATGCCAGAGGCAGTATGGTCTGTGAAATTAGAGAAATAAACAAACCTGAATCTACATTTGTCTTTGTGAATTTAGAGAAATTTCAATACAATTTTTATTTGAAAAAATTTGACATAAAAATTGTGCATATTTATGGGGCACCATGTGATGTATTGTTACATGCTATACATCGTGTAATGTAAAATCAGGGTAAACATATTTATCCTTTCAAGCACTAAACATTTCTTTACAGCAAATGTATTTTTTAATAATACAATATTTACTATTAAATATTGGGCAATTATTAGTTATTTCAGGCTTTTATTTCCTTTTCTAATATCCCTGTTTGTCTGATTTTAATTATATTTTATAAAACACTAACTCATCCTTTAATTTATACTTATTTTCCTGTCATAGAATAATAATGTTTCTAATGATAGGACTAAGAACCAAAGGGATCACAGAAACAAGAATAGTGTCTGCAAATACTAGCTGATAGAATAAAAAAGGGAGAGAATGATCCAACATGGGAAGTGAGATACACAGTAGACCCACAGAATGGACGATGTCCTAAACAGCACTCTGGCCTCAGAATCAGCCCTTAAGACATGCGGATCCGGCTGAAAAGCCCATGAGAGTATTTCAGGCATGGAAAGCCAAGACATTCTGGGGAAAAAAAAAAAAAAAAACCTAAATGAAAGATCTCCACGAGTGAGATCCCAGTGGAAAGAATGGGTCATCAAAGGGAGGAGGGAGGAGAGAACTTCCACTTTGACCATGGCCTTGTCTAAATATGATCAGAGTCAGTGAACTCAGGGGGCTTCCATAGCCTTGGCAGCTCATGAGAAGAGGCTAGGGTGATTACTGACACCATAAACAAGAGTGTCAATTTGTTAAGTCAACAACAGGAGTCACTGTGCACTTACTCCTCATGTAGGATCTCTGTCCTTAGTGTGCTGTACATTGAGATTTAATGCTATAACTAGTACTCAAACAGTATTTTTCACTTTATGTTTCTGTGTGGGAGCAAACTGTTGAAATCTTTACTTAATGTATGCTAAACTGATCTTCTGTATATAAAGAGAATTGAAAATGAATATTGATGTGAATGGAAGGGGAGAGGGAGTGGGAAAGGGGAGGGTTGCGGGTGGGAGGGACGTTATGGGGGGAAGCCATTGTAATCCATAAGCTGTACTTTGGAAATTTATATTCATTAAATAAAAGTTAAAAAAAATTTAAAAAAAGAATAATAATGTTTCTGCTATGATGCTTGCATTTTCCTCCTGTTTCAATAATCAAAATTCAAACTTATCTTTTTTTGTGTGAGAATATTAAAATTATAAGTTAGGTAGCTTAGTTGGATGTGGTATCATGAAAAAGGAGTGGATAGTTTGAGGAAATCATATTGGCATATATATATATATTATTCATAAATTTCCTCAGGTGTTCTAAGGAATTGATAACATTAAAATAAAATAATTTCACATCATTTATAAAGTGGTGATCAGGTAGAATAAAAAACTGAATAACCTGCATTTTAATCTTGACTCTCTATTACCTCCCTGAGGTCAACTTTGAACCATTCAGGACATAATTATTTCAACTAATGTGCTGATGTTTGCACTAGATAACTTCTTCCCCAATGTTTTAACTTAAGGATCCAGGGTCTCAAATCACAATTACAAGAGGGCTTCAAAAATTCACAGAAAAAAATGATGGAAGTAAAAGATAAGTCTATTTTATTGCAAAAAAAAAGTTGACATTAATGCATAGCTTTTTTTTCATAATATGCATTTTCCAGGAATGTTTTGAAGCCCTTACATATGTTTGGTGTGGTCATTGAACAAAACAAGGTCTTGTCTTCTAGAGAAATATGGAACTTCCGCTGTTGCTTCCTTTCCATACTATCTGGTGAATAGATTCCCTTCCTTGATATACATTTCTTCTTGCAGTAAACACATATGGTCTTTTCTTCCATGTGGAGTAACCGGTGATTCTCTGACCTGCGTTAGTTCTTGCAGCCTAAGAGAGCTCTAGGAAAATCACAGATTCACTGAACTTCCAGAGGCAGGTGCATCTGCATCCTCTTGCTTACCTTGGCAAATGCTCTTGTAGTCGGTACAGCAGTCTTTCCTCTGCAAACAGTCGTCTGCACACGAGCAAAGCGTGTTCTCTAGTCTGGTCTCCCCACACCGAAATTTATTGCATGTCCATATTTGAGCTGTAAAATTAGGCAACTCAGTTCTGAGCACTGAATTTTTCTTGAATATTTAACACAAAAGATATAAATGTCATGTATTTCTCCCTGTATTATTCTAATAGATCAAATTCCTGTAATAATAAATGAAAATACACAATAAAAAAGAAGAGCAATGGAGTACTTTCATCACTGGCATGAGAGGTAGAGGGAAATTCGGCTCTGTAGGCTGCAATTCTAGTCGGTCTCTCAGGTACACTCAGAGTTTGAAGAAACACTGACCACTAGCCCTGTTCCTGCTCAAGAGTAGGGGCTCTGTTTGATGACGAATCATGAGCCTTGACTGATCACTGCCACCCAAGAGTGGTTTGTCCCAGCCATGTCTGAGGACAGACAATAAGGAAGAGACAATGACAAGAGAAGGACCGGGAATACAACCACATTTTTGAAAATGTAGGCAAGTGGGGGTATCTCTCAGCTGAGAATGACAGAAGAGGTAGGTCAGCTCCCGACCATGTCTTTACTATTCTTTCCAACTCCATACTTGGTATAAGAGCAGTTTAAATAAATCCCATTGCTGAAGGTAGCAAGAGACTTCAGGAAGGCTGTTACCCATTGCCAACTGCTAGGAAACAGTGAGTAAAATCAACATCAGCCCTGTGCTTAGATAAACACATTGGATAGAAGGTTGCTGCCTGCTTCTGTTTTATCTAGAGTTCTTCATCCCCCTTCACTCACTGTTTACTGAGAAAAGATTTCAGGAGATTAAGTCATGGGAAGACAGACTTCTATCTACTTTGAGTTCTATCCTTCCTCTTGCCCTTTTCAGAGAACATAATGTAAGGAGCTCTATTGTTCTAATCTTCACTTTTCTTTAAGTACAAGACCTCCCCACTTTCCATGATTTCTGTTCCACCTAGATAACAGTATTTTTCAAATTGTGCTCTGGGGTGTGCCAGCATCAGCATGATCAAGAATCAACAGTCTTCCAAGTGAGTCTTATGTGTCCTGAAGTTTGAGAATCACTGCCAATGAAATGGAAGATGTTCACTTTAAACCACAGTAAAACTCCCTTGAAACTCTATGATTACACAGCATCACAGTCCCTGCAGACTGTTATTCCTCAGTGCGTGAATCTGGCGCTGTAAAGAGGGAAATGCTATTAATAGACCAAATATAAAAGATATTGAATTGCATTGCATCCTCCTCCAAAAAAGATGTTGAAGTCCTGATTATCTGAAGAGATAGATTCCCTGTCATAGCCTTCAGAAGGACTCCATCTTGTCAATATCTAAACCTTGGACTTCTAGTCTCCGTAAGTGTGAGACAGTGAATTTTTGTTGATTGAACTATCCAGTTTGTGGTACATTGCTATAGCACCCTTAGTAAACTAATGTCAGTACATAGGTAAAAATCTGGATATGCATTAATGATGGCACAATCAACACGTTAATAAATGAATTCTCTGAAACCCTACCTGGTTCCACACAGGTGCCTGTAAAATCCCAGCAGCAATCGCCACGGTCACTACATCCCACATCACATCGGCAGCCCTCTAGTCCTCTGAATGATGAATCAAAGCATTTTTTCCTGCAGCTTCCTGTAGAGTAAAAGAAATAGGACATCTGTATTTAGAAGTTATCTAATATTTCGTATTTAGATGGTGGAAACATACAGAAGCACTTAGCACAGACTAAGGCACACAAATAGATAATTTGTAGGGTGCTGCATGACCCACCAGTATTATGTGATAAATACTGGGACACTGAAAGGTATAAGAAACACATGGGAGCAGGGAGGGGTGAGACAAAAACTAGAAAAGGGATTGTGTAGGCTCCTCTGAGTCTTGGGAGAAGGATCAGTGTTTTTAAAATCAGTGAAGCTTAGAAAGCAAATTTAGAGAATAGTAGCTAGGTTATGATGATGAAGAAGTAGAGTTCAAAGGCAAAGATGAAGTAGTGGGGGCTGGTGTTGTTGTGTAGTGAGTATGGCTGCTGCCTGCAATACTGGCATCCCATATGGGTACTGGCTCATGTCCCAGCTGCTCCACTTCTGATCCAGCTCCCGGCTAATGGACTGGGAAAACACTGGAAGATGACCCAAATGCTTGAGCCCCTGCCATCCACATGGGAGACCTAGAAGAAGCTCCTGTTCCTGGCTTTAGCCTGGCCCAGAACCATCTGTTGTGGCCATCTGGGGAGTGAACCACTGGATGGAAGGTCTCTCTCTTTGTCTTTCCCTCTCTGTAGCCCTAAATTTCAAATAAATAAATAAATCTTAAAAATGTGCTCATGTCATACTAAGAAGTCTGAAGCCTAGCCTTTGGTAATGGAAAGCCACAAATAATAAGCAGAGAGTAAGCAATTAAGCTTGCATGTTAGAAGCTCACTCTTGAAAATAGGTGAAGGGGAGTAGCAGGGATGGAAACTCTTGGGTCAATCAGGAGATTTTAGCCCAAACCAAAATTGACAAGGGCCTCAAGTAAGTCAGCAGCCATAGATGCAAGAAAAATGTAAATAAAATAAAGCGAAGAGAAATTAAATTGCAATTAGTAGGAGGGAAATTTTACATAAAGAGTGAGGAAGAAGAATGAGTCACAAATGCCTTCTAAGGTGTAGGGTAAGACCTTGAAAGAAGATAAGTTCAGTTTTTTTTTTTTTTTTAGATATCTAAGGAAATATACACTTGAATATTTGAGTCTGGAGCTTAGGGAAGAGAGACACAAAGTAAACACACTGGTTTTAGAGTCATCAGTATACTATTGATAATTAACAACTGAAATACTGCAGATCTTGTTGTGCAAGGAATGTATATCCAGCTAAAAATAACTTCTTTCTCTATATTACCATGAAAAATGATCTGTAAATTCCCTTGTGATTCTTGCTTTCTGCTTTGTATTCTAAAGGAGTCCCTTGAAGAAAAGGAGGGTATGATGGTATATCTGAAGGAATTCCACTATGCATACTTTGTCCTCATCCCTTAAACAATCATTATATAGCTTAAATATTGTCATTTATTCCATAATTATTTATTTTGCATCATTTTGTTTCAGACACTGTGCTAAGCATTGAGTATAAAATGATAAATAACATGGTTAAAGAGACTTTATGCTTAATATTTTTGAAAATAGTGGTGGTTAAAAGCTATGGTGGAGGCTGGTACAAGCTGGTGCTGTGGCACAAAAGATTAAGCCTTTGTCTGCAGTGCTGGCATCCCATATGGTACGAGTTCAAATCCTGGCTGATCAGTTTTGGTCCAGCTCCCTGCTAATGTGCCTGGGAAACCAGCTGAAGATTGCCCAAGTACTTGGACCCCTGCATCAATGTGGGAGATCCAGAGGAAGCTCCTGGTTCCTGGCTTCCACTTGGCCCAACCCTGGCTATTGTGGCTATTTGGGGAGTGAACCACCAAGCAGAAACTCTCTCTCTCTCTCTCTCTCTCTCTCTCTCTCCATCTGTCTCTGTATCTCTACCTTTCAAATAAATAAATAAATCTTTTCTTTTTTTTTTTTTTTTACAAAAAGCAATGTTGAACACTACATAACATGGGGAAAACTAGTTTCCTACTTGGGGAGGAGGTCTTGCTTGATATTCTTGCATCACAAAATAAACAAAAAATTATTTTAGAAATGCCCTACATGAAGGACCTCTGTGGGTGAGACCCCAGTGGAAAGAAGTGGTCATCAAAGAAGGATGTACTTTTCTCTGAAGGGAGAAGAGAACTTCCACTTTACTTATGGCCTGGTCTGAATACTGACAGAGTTTGTGGATTCAAGAGGCTTCCATAGCCTAGGCAGCTCATGTCAAGAGCTTCAGGTGATTATTGGTGTCATACATAAGAGGGTTAATTGTTAAATTAATAACAGGAGTCACTATGCATTAACTTCCCATGCAGGACTTCTGTACTATGAGAGTTAACAGTGAAACTTGTTCTCAAAGATTTATTACATTTTGTGTATTAAGTGGAGAATATTCTTATGTCTCATAAGTTTCAGTTATGCCTAAGTGTCCAACTCTATTGCTTTTTTTTTTCTTTGGTGCTTCCTTAATTTATGATAAAACTTGTTCTCAAGGACTTATTTTCTTTTAATGTATTAAATGGGGTATATTCTTATGTCTCATAAGTTATAGTTATGACCTAATTGCTTGCAAAAGATGTATCATTCTTAAGTGCTTCTTTAAAGTTAATGAAGTTTCTCTAAAAAAAAGTGAAGTAAATTTCAAGATGTAATGATTTTTTTCGAAGGTTTTTATTTAATGAATACAAATTTTCATATGTACAGCTTTTATAGATATAGCGTTTCTTCCCCCCATACTCATCCTCCCACCCCCACTCCCATCCCACCTCCAACTCCCTCTCCCATTCCATGTTCCATTAAGATTCATTTTTAATTGACTTTATACACAGAATACCAATTCTACACTAAGTAGAGATTTCAACTATTTGTACCACACAGACACACAAAGTATAAAGTACAGTTTGAAGACAAGTTTTACCATTAATTCTCATAGTACAACTCACTAAAGATAGAGGTCCAACATGGGGAGCAAGTGTACAGTGACTCTTGCTGTTGATTTAACAATTGACACTCATTTATGATGTCAGTGATCACCCGAGGCTCTTGTCATGAGCTGCCAAGGCTATGGAAGCCTTTTGAGTTCACAAACTCTGTCAGTATTAAGACAGGGCCATATGCAAAGTGGAAGTTCTCTCCTCCTTTCAGAGAAAAGTACATCCTTCTTTGATGGCATCCTTCTTTCCACTAGTGTCTCACTCACAGAAATCCTTCATGCAGAACCATTTTGCCACTATGTATTGGTTTTCCATGCCTGGAATGCTCTCATGGTGTTTTTAGTTAGGCCTTAGGTGCTGATTCTGAGGTCAGAGTGCTGTTTTGAGTGTTCATCATTCTATGAGTCTGCTGTGAGGACTGCTTTCCATGTTGGAACTTTCTCACCTTTTTTTTTAATATATATATAATTCTATCTATTGTTATTACCAGGAGATGCAATAACTTTGAACAGCCCTTGTCTAGACTGTTGAGAAGCATTTTTTCCCCTGTTAAAATTGTTGAAATCTTTATTTGATATAGAGTTGGTCTTCTGTGTATAAAGTTAATTGAAAATGGGTCTTAGTGGAAAATGGGACTGGGAATGGGAGAGGGAGGAGGAGGATAGGTGGGAAGAATCACTGAATTCCTAAAATTTTACTTATGAAATGCATGAAGCTTGTATTCCTTAAAAAAAGTTTATTTGGGAAAAAATATTTTGGAGACTTAACTAAATATAAACATCGCAGGGGTCAAGCGGATAAGGACAGTATTTTAGGATGCTCACATTAAAAGTGAACAAAAAAGGTCAAAGAAGGTGAAGACTGATGTAACAGGCAGTGAAAGTGGTAACTGTCAAAGTGACAGAGCTCCTGAGCTCATCCACTGTGATCTGGCCAAGGGACATACAACAGAAGACTCACATAATTTCCAGAATTCTGTTGGAAAAGATTAATGAACATACGAAACACACAGTTATTTTTCACTAGCAATCAAATCAAGAAGACACGCTGTTGTTGGCAGTGTAAATTGGAAAAATCTTTTTGGAAGGTTATATGACAGTATGAAGCAAAAGCCTTAAAATGTATTTTTTAAAAAGACTGAAATGATAGGCAAAGAAATGAAGCAAGGAAGGAAGGAAAACTGAGCATATGAAAACACAAATATAACAATGTTCTGATTTGGACAAAATCATTGGAAGAAAATACAACAATGTGATGATAATTTTATTTGCCTGAGATAGGAAACATGGCAACTATAGGACAGTGGTGGAGGAAAACCTTTTGAAAAAACAAAGGGATTCTACCAACAATTTGAATCTAATAATAATTCAAAAAGTCTATCTGTTAAGTAGGGAACATTCCCTCTAAAGTATGTATACCTTATATTACAGTACATTTTTAAAATGTCTTTATAGAAATAAATACGGAAATACCTGTGGGAACAAAATGATACCTGGTATTTGCTTCAAAATATTTTGAAGAGGACATAGTGAAAAAAATATAAATAAAATAAGATTGGTTATAAATTGATGGAGGAAGGTGATGGGCCCATAGACATTTATTAAATTAGTCTCAGACTCTCATATATATTTAAAATTTTCCATTAATTTTTAAAAATCTTCATACTTTATTCTCAGTAATGCATTTCCAGTTTGTATTCTAAAGAAACATACGAAGATCTATGTGCAAAAATGTTCTCCACACTGTTACCTATAATTGCATGTACTTTAAAAAGTGAAAACCTTAAGGTACATCCAAGAATGGAGTTCATTATATTACATTATTGTATGTACATAAAATAACTCATAGCATTCCCAGATGCCATTAGAATTTTATCTTAAAACATTGCTCATGGTTCTAAAGTTTGAGGAATGTTTGTGTTATTATTTGGAAGAAATAGTTTTTCTCATTAAATATAGCTGATCAGTCTCAGTTATCTCCTCAACCTCCTTATTCACAAGATGAGTAGAATAAAAGTTTTCAAAATAGATAAACACACTAAGTAAAAGAATTAGAAGATAAAGGCAGGAAAACAAACTTGAAAGACAGAAGCAGCAAAACGAAGGAAGCAATAACTAAGTGCCTAAGAGGAGGGAGTCCCTGGAGCTGTAAAAGCCGAGAGGCTTTCCCCGGGGTCCCTGGATAGTGTAGTCCTGGACGTGGAGATACCACACATCACCAGGTGAGAGTAGGGGGACAGACACAAGGTTGAATACAGGGAAACTGATTGAAAATCTGGACATGCAGCAGTGACTACCCAACCCCTATTCAACTCCAAACTAAAAGAATCAGGATCTAGAGGCTTTAGGAAGTAGTAGTTATTGTCGCAGAGACAACACACACAGAAGAAAACGGCTGGGACGAGAAAAGATGAGCAATCCTTACTCTGAAATCTGAACAGATGGCCACCAGGCATTGAGAACAACAGGTAAAAAAAAAAAAAAAAAAAGAAAGAAAAAAGAGAGAGAAGAAAAACTTGTTTGTAGAAGAAACAATGCAGGGAGAAGAGCTTTCTCCACCCCCCCCCCATCTAATCCCCCCTTAACTCTGCTTTTCAAATACAGAAATCTAAATAAATTTTAAAAATTAAAAATAAAAAGAAGTACCATTCAGCATGTTATTTTTGGAAATAAAAGTATGAGTGCAATCATGAAAATAATCAAGAGAGGGGTATGGTGGGCAGAATTATAGTCCCTAAGAAGATTCCATGCCCTCATTTCCTAGACAATGGATTTGCTGTTAATGTGACAAAGCGGGTTGCATGTGCTATTATGGCTACTAATTAGTCAATCTTAAAGCAGAGAGGTAGTGAAATAATATGAACATTATATTATTAAATAAATCATATTATAAAATTGCCAGAACTGAAAATATATGAACATTATATTATTAAATAAATCATATTATAAAATTGCCAGAACTGAAAATATATGAACATTATATTATTAAATAAATCATATTATAAAATTGCCAGAACTGAAAATATATGAACATTATATTATTAAATAAATCATATTATAAAATTCCCAGAACTGAAAAGCATAAATTATTATATCAAAATTGTCCAGGGCAAAACTCAAATGAAAAAGTAACAAGATTAAGAGATCTTGAAAGTTCACAGTGAGAGATTATGGGCAATATACAAAGGATCATAAATAAAAATGTCATCAAATTTCTTAAAAGTAACACTGATGCTTGAGGACAGGAAGGAAATGTCTCTAAATTGCTGTAAGACAATTATTTTAATTTTAGAATTCAATATCTAGGCAAACTACTAAGCATTGGGCTAAGATGAGAATGTTTTATATAGGCAAATGCTCAACTTGTATCTTCCAACTATCCTATCTTAAGAGATTACCAAGGATGTTCTTTAGCAAAAAGGGGAAGAAAAAAAGGAAAATGAAACTCTAAAACATGAGATCCAAGAAAATAGACAAGTTGATGGAAATACCAATTGTCCACAGAATAAAAACGGAAACCAACATAAGTTGGAGTGCCAATACAGAACAACAAAAATTGAAATAAAAGGTATTGTTCTATATCCAACTTTACACTGCCAAAAATTAGAGAGCTGGATAAGGCCATGTGTTGGTGGGAATGCACGGTGAAAGTGGAGCAGGTTGTGGCAGCCATCCTGGAAAACAATCTGGGATTCCTTACTCAAGTAAAGAAGACACACGCCCTTAGATCCTGTCATTCGATTCCTTGATATGTAACAAGGCAAATATCACACAGGTCCTTAAGGAAAACTGCAAGACTGTGTGGTCCTAGAAAACTAAAGTCAAACTGGATGCCCAGCACTGGGAGAGGGCATAAGTCAAATGGAACGTTGGATACATGCCAAAGAGTACCATGTACTAGTTGCACACACAGCAATTTTCATGGATCTTAAGAACAGCCCAGGGGCCGGCATTATGGCGTAGTAGGTTAAGCATCCACCTGTGGCACCAGCATCCTATGTGGGTGCCAGTTCAAGTCCCAGCTGTTCCACTTCTGTTCCAGCTCCCTGCTAATGGCCTGGAAAAAGCAGTAGAAGATAGCCCAAGTGCTTGGGCTTCTGCAACTGCTAAGGACATGGAAGAATATCCTGGCTCCTGGTTTTGGATTGGCCCATTCCATCCATTGCCGCAATCTGGGGAGTAAACCAGTGGGTGGAAGACCTCTCTCTTTGTCTCTCCATATCTCTGTCTGTAAATATGCCTCTCAAGTAAATAAATAAATCTTTAAAAAAAATCAAAGAAAAGAAAAATTGATATGGATAAGCCACAGTTTACATAAATGACCTTTACATTTTTGAAAGATTTATTTATTTATTTATTTATTTATTTGAAAGGCAGAGTTACAGAGAGGCAGAGGCAGAGAGAAAGAGAGAGAGAGGTCTTCCATCCGCTGGTTTACTCCCCAGATGGCCATAATGGCTGGAGCCATGCTGATCCGAAGCCAGGAGCCAGGACCTTCTTCCAGGTCTCCCATGCAGGTACAGGGACCCAAGGACTTAGGCAATCTTCCACTGCTTTCCCAGGCCATAACAGAGAGTTGGATCAGAAATGGAGCAGCCAGGACTTGAACCCGCGTCTGTATGGGATACCGGCACTGCAGGCAGTGGCTTTACCCATTACGCCACTGTGCCAGCCCCAACCTTTACATTTTTACATTCACTTTCTTTTAAACCTTTCTGCATTTGGCTTCCAGGAGACACCAATTACCTGGCTTTTCTCCTACATTCCTGACCACTCTTTCCTGGTCTCCTTCTTTGTTTCTTCCCCCATCTCCCTTTAAGGTTGATGTAACCCATCATATGACTTAAAACCCCATGTACAATGCTGATAAGCACACAGGCTATGCCTAAACAGGACTTCTCCCTAAGGTAAGCTTCATTTATCTGACACTGTTATTGATTTCTCCACTGAAAATCTGTAGATATTTCAAATACAGCATTCCAAAACTGACTACCTGATTTTTTTCCCCAAAACTAGCTCCTTCCAGAGCCTTTGCCATGTCAACCGTGGAAGTTTCATATTTCCAGATATTCAGGGCAAATATTCTTTCTCATTCCATATCCAATCTGTCAATAAAACCCATCTATCACATCAAAATATACCCAAGATTCAAATATTTCTTACTGGTTGAGATGTAAGCTATCACCCTGATTCAATCACCCTGGGGCTTGTCCATAAGATTGCAATAATCTTGTTGCTATTCTTTCTACTTCTGTTTCCATTCCACTGTGTCGTGTGTGTCTGTCTGTCTATTTATCTATCTATCTAACACAGAAGACCTAGTGATTCTGCTGAGAAGTACTCCAGAGCATGTCATTCCTCTGCACAAATCCATTAGTCACTTCTCATTACATGCAGTATGAAAGCTAAAGACCATGCTTTGACATACCAACCCTTATATAATCTGGCTCCCCTTTATCAGGATAACCTCATTTTATGACTACCTTTCTTTGGTACTCTGAGTTCTAGTGCATGGTCTCTTTGTTATTTCTTTAATGGAGCATGGCAAGCAAGCTCCTGCCTTAGGCTCTTTCACAAGCTATTCCTCTCTACCTGGAATGTTCTTCTCCAAAGTATCCCTAAGTTTCTCTTAACTTTAAAAAAAAATTATTCATTTATTTGAAAGTCAGAGTTACATAAAGGGACAGAGACAGAAAGATAGTCCGTCTGTTGGTTCACTCCACAGATGACCACAATGGCCAGTCCTGGAACAGGCTGAAGCCAGGAGCCAGGAACTTCATCTGGATCTCCCAAGCGGGTGGCAGGGGCTCAAGCATTTGGGCCACTTTTATCTTCTGCTGCTTTTCCCAGGCCATTGGCAGGGAACTGGATCAGAAGTGGAGCAGCCGGAACACAAATCAGTGTGCATATGGAATGCTGGCTCCTTTCCCTCACTTCCTCTCCCTCTTAATTCAAAAGCTATTTCACTCACACTCTCACACACGCACCCCAACTACATATTTCAGATTCCTCCTTTTGGTTTTATTTATTCCAGAACACATTCACTATTTTTTTTTTACCTCTTGGTTGTTTCTTTAGAACACATTCACGATTATATATTGTTTACATATTTGTACTTTTATTGCCTATGTTTCAGGTAGAATATAAATGCAAACAATTTTTCTCTGCTTTCCCCCATTGCATCATCAGAAATTATAATAAAATCAACCCCATGGTGTTCAACTTTTGAAGAATAAACAAAAACAAGTATACACAAGACAGTAAACTTGCAAGATCACATATACATTTTAAAACTCATCCTAGGAAAAATATGCATTGCCTATGGAGGGTGGGCTACCTGGAGAAAGTAATGCTCTAGGGTTGGGCCTCAGAAGAACAGATGTGGTAGAAGAAAAAATAATAAAGGGGATGAAAATTTTAAATAACTGAGGAATAATAAAAGGAACAAATATGTTAAGGGTGGAGGCAAAAGCAAGCCAGGAGGTGAACACCAATGCCCTGGGTAGGAGAGAGAAGGAAATGATGCCAAATAAGGCCTGATAGACTGAGATGAAAGGAAGAGAATGAGAAAAAGGATTCTGGGCAGCCAGCCAGTAGATGTACTGAGGTAAGGAAGAGAGTGAGTGAAAGAGCTGGAACAATAGGAGATTTTGTTTAGAGATTAGTACAAGTATATGCCTTTTGAAATCAATTTATGTGATTTGGGGGATAAGACAGCCAATAAATGATTCCCATTGTGTGCACTTGCATCAGAATATTACCACCAAAATAAACAGGCAACATGTGTTAGAGCTAGTAGGACTGGCACTACTTACTGCTCAGAAACACAGCAACCAAGTGACCAAGAGAAGACAGTAATTTTCCAGCCAATATTCACCATTAAATTCCACCTTTCTATGCTATATGAGGAGAACTGGGTGTTTGATCACTTTTTAAATTATTTAGGTATGTATATATATGTATCTGAGGAGAGAGAGAGAGAGAGAGAGAGAGAGAGAGAGAGACTTGCATCCATTAGTTCACTCCCCAAATGCCCATGAAGTTGAAACCTGGTTGCCCAATCCAGGTTTCCCCATGGGTGGCAGGGACCCAAGTATTTGAACCTACTACCTCTCAGAATGCACATCAGTACAAAGCTGGAATCAGAACCTAGTGTCAAAACTCAGGCTCAAGCACTCCAATGTGGGATATGGGTGTCCCAATCAGCATCTTAACCACTAGGCCAAACACTTGCCTGCCTTGTTGATTCTTAAGTGAAAACATAACTGAAAAATGATCAGTTAACTTCACCAAGACTGTTCCTAATGAAGGAAAGACAAGATGTTCCTCACTGAGGTCAAATCAAAAGTTATCAAATTGAAAAATGGAAGGAATGACCCAGCAACTGGCCTCATACTTCATCTTAGTAAAAACATAAAAACAACATATAAAGAGACTGTAGAAAATGATTTTTATATTGTCACTTGTACATGGTCTGTTTACTATTCATTCTAATGAATACAACAGAAAGGATGTAAGGTGTGGTATGTATTTCCTATTTTTCTTCACTTCTTATGAGAAGAAAAACATTTGAAGTCTTTTTTATACACAACTTTTTAAGAATTTGACACCACCTAATGAGAAATAGTGAGATTTCAGGAATAGAACAACACTAATGTGAAATAAAAGTGCAGGAAGAGGGTGGGAGTTTCTGGGTATAAAGCAACAAAGATCTTGAGACCAAGTGGCTGATACTTTGTCATCAGATAGTTATGCTTACAGAAGAAGCTGGGACAGAAAGTCTGGGATCCAGTTATCAGTCCTTTGGTTAGGTGAGGAGGGGTAAGCAAGATCCTAGGATAATAGGACTCTCCCAGGAGCAAAGGTTCTTGTGCGAGGGTGAAAGAGGAAAGTCCAAAAGCGAGAGTGGATGGCACTAACTACAAATGTGGGCTTCTGATAGGTGGGAAGGAAAGCCCAACAGGAAGATACAGAAAGCTTGGTGGGGAGACATGTTGTAATGGATGAAGACCAAGGGAAAGT
This sequence comes from Oryctolagus cuniculus, assembly GCF_051225735.1. Classification (NCBI taxonomy): domain Eukaryota; kingdom Metazoa; phylum Chordata; class Mammalia; order Lagomorpha; family Leporidae; genus Oryctolagus; species Oryctolagus cuniculus. Next base: position 37,306,027 of record NC_142871.1, read on the forward strand.
AACAAGCGAATGTAAGGAGAAAAGCTGAGGGGATACCTTGCCCTTCTGGTTTCCTGAGTCCAAGCCCCAGGCCTAATCCAAGCGACATGATCACCAACAAGGCAAGAAGAACCTATTACAAAAAAGGAAAAGTAATGTTTACCATTTTAAAATAATACAAATACACAGATTACTACCCTCTGTCAGTGGACAAGGGGCACCTGCAGCATGCTAGTTAGGCAGAATCCAGATCCAATAATGATAGATAATGTTATTTAATGTCTGAAAATGAGAAAGAACGGCTCAGTAGGCTAATCCTCTGCCTTGCAGTGCCAGCACACTGGGTTCTAGTCCTGGTTGGGGCGCCAGATTCTGTCCCGGTTGCCCCTCTTCCAGGCCAGCTCTCTGCTGTGGCCAGGGAGTGCAGTGGAGGATGGCCCAAGTGCTTGGGCCCTGCACCCCATGGGAGACCAGGAGAAGCACCTGGCTCCTGCTTTCGGATAGGTGCGGTGCGCTGGCCGCAGCGCGCCGGCCGCGGCGGCCATTGGAGGGTGAACCAATGGCAAAGGAAGACCTTTCTCTCTGTCTCTCTCTCTCTCACCGTCCACTCTGGCTGTCAAAAAAAAAAAAAAATGAGAAAGAAGGTCTGGGAAGAATTTTATAACAGCATTTATTACAGGTATTCTAATTCAAATACATGCATAATTCAGATATAATGAATTCAAGTAAGAATTAAAACTGCAAGAGCTACTTCACTTTTGGCCATTTTTCTTTTTTAATTAGACACCTGCTTGGAGATCATTTATCTAAAAGCATTTCAGAATTGTGAAATCCTCAATTACTTAATTCCCAGAGAGCAGAGATTTTTTTTTTATTTTTCCTGCTCTGTCGATCAGAAGATAATTAGCACATTTAACATATGTAAAATATAGTGCCCCCAAAATATACTGGCAAGTGATAGGTTTTGCTCTTTTGTTGAAACAAGTGATTCTTTGAGAAGCAATGACTTTGAACAGCCCTTGTGACTAAGGAGGAACAGTTATCTTTTTCCCCACACTATTTGGTGAACTCTTTACTTAATATAGAGTTAATCATATTTGCATAAAGTTAATTGAAAATAGGTCTTAGTAAAAAATAAGTACGGGAATAGGAGGAGGAGGAAGGGGGTGAGAAAGTGGGTAGGAGGGGAGATACAGTGAGAGAATCACCATGTTCCTACAGTTGTAACTATGAAAGCTATGAAAATTGCATTCTGGAAAAAAATAAGACTTGGAACCAAGCTTAGAAAATCATTAATACTAGATAAATATTAAAATATAAATATCAAAAAAGGAAACAAATGATTTAGAGTAATTTTGAAGCTTCTTACCAAAGACTCTGCCATTCATTTTTATTACTGCTGACAAAGCTCTATCATGTAGTAGACTTTATTCTATGATTAGATTAAGTTGTGAGCTAATTCAACAGAATTCTTGCTGTCCTCTTCTCTGTCCAATGTTCAATGATAAACATGTAGGTCAATAGAGCATCAATACTTTAGATTAAGTCCAGAAATAAATCAACAGAATTCTCACTGTCCTCCTCCCTATCCATAAAGTTCAATGATAAACATGTAGGTCAATAGAGCTTCAGTACTTTACATTGCAATAAAGAATGGGAACAGTTTAGGAAAGCATTTAACAATACCTATGGCTACCCTGTCATTTAAAGCACAAACATATGAGTTCCACAAAAGGGAAAAAATTGAATTTACTTAGATAATAAAGAATTACATAAACTATTGGTTTGGGGAGTTTGTTTTCATTCTGAAAATCAACTGGAAAAAGTAAATTTTTACAATAGAAGTGAACTTGATGACTGAAGAAAATTAGTAAAATGCTATGAAAATAATTCTTACATGAAGTCTCGAAATTCCACAAGGGTCAGTGGTCTTCTAGTATGGGTTCATTCGGGAGAATGAATGGAGAGCAGAAAGTGGACAGAAATGGTTATTGATAGTACCATTAGCACCTTGTCATGGTGCTGAGAAGCTAGACACAAAACTACAGAACCAATATTGAGAAACTCAATATGGATGCTAATACCTTTTGGTTGGCATCTTATCTTTAGTTCTCCCACTATTTAAACTGGCTGGAAAAATCAACATCTAGCTGTCCTGAGATTCTTCAAAATTTTTGTAGTAGTAAATCTGTGTCTGTTTCTCACTAAGACAAATCTCACATATTTGTGGCTTGTTTCTTAGTTACTCTGTAAACTCCTTGAGTGCTAAAGGTTCATTTTAATCTTTCATAGTTGTTTATTCTAAATATGTCATTCTGAAAAAATATCTTGATTTGGGGGTACACTTGTGTCTGAAACTCTCTTACAATATGCATACAGTGGGAAGAATATTCAGAACTCCAGAAGTCATTGATAATCCAACATTTGCCTTTAGCAAGGCTAAATAAAGAGCTCTAGGAATATAGTTGATATCTTTAAATTTCTTTAATGGAGTGTTGTTGAAACTTGGAAAAATTAGGGTATTTTTGAAATTGTAGTTTAAAATATTGGGCTTAATTACCTATACTAAAAAACCACTGGAAGCGTACAAAGAAAGGCTAATAAATTATGCAAAAGTTTTGTTCTCGAGGATGTTCTCATTTCTTTAATTGGTAAGATGGGGTAACTATAACAAATAGTTTAAGAGCTAGAAAGAGTGCTCTAAAATCTCGGAATAATAAATAAATAGAATACAAGAATACTTCACACAGTTTGTGGGTAATGTGTATCATGAAAAAATATGCAAGAAATTCAAAGATTTTTGCATCAAAATTAACTTATCTTTGAAGTTCATTCATTTATTGAGAGTTTGTTTTGTTATGGTCACTGGACTCAATGCTGATGCATGTAGTATCATTTACTCTGTGAAACAATGCTGGAGAGATGGAGAGAGGGGTTGTGACATGGGCTAAAGCAGAGAAAGTAGAAATGAAAAAGCTAGCGCAGGATATGAGCATAGAGAAAAGCAATTCACTTGATTTTGTCCTTGAGGTCCCAGGCGAGGAGCCAGAAAGCAGGCTTTAGAAACATATGGCACGGACTCAGCAAAAGGTCAGAGAGAGTGGCTTCTTGGAAATCTTGTTGAGGATCTGAATCTGAAAACCACAGCAGAAGGTGAGATCGCCTAAGTGAAAGATCTTGAGGTGGGCTTCGGGAGAATGCACGTGTGTGATGTGCAGTGAGAGCAGAGGTAAGTGGGTCCAGAATGCAGGTAATGAGGAGAGTCATAAAACTGAGAATTTCAGTGTCATTATGGAAGCAATAATTCAAAATGAGAAAATACTCAACAACATCCATGGAAGCAGCCGCGGGAATGGGAAGGAACTGACTTCAAGCACCGAGAAAAAGCCAGAGCATAGGAGGTGGGTGGGTATGAGAAGACCGAGGTGGCGCATGGAGCCCTTTTCTCTCAAGGTTTCATGGTGAAGAGAAAAGACAGAGTAACAAAATAAGGGGAGGTTTTAAAAATTTATTTCTTTAAGACAGGGGACTTCACCGAATAAAAAGATAATAAAGAGAAGAGAGGCAAAAGAGATTACCTCTAGGAATGAAGTGAAATAGGAAAATCAATAGTTCAGCAAAAAATGTAAAATATAATGATTTTTCATTTTCTGGTCTTAAAATATTCATGCAATAAACAGCTGACTTGGAGGGGAGATTATAACATGCAAAGAAATCAGTGCTGCAAAGTGTTCTTTCATGGATTCTGACTTTTTAATCAAATATTAACCTGTTGTTTCTCAAAGTTCCCACTTGCAAAATACAACTAAAAATATTAACTTGCGTTGTAGTTGACATAAGGAATAAAGATAGAATTACCCACAAGTTTTACATTTAAATAGCAACACCAACAAACACAAGTGGGGAGCTGCACACTTTTGATATTTGTTACAAAGCTAGAAAGACTAAAATTAGGAACTGTACTTACAATACATATTATTTTGTATTTCCTTAGGGTGCTCTTCTTAACAGACTCTTCGGTTACTAAAGTTAGCCTGGAATCCATTGTTCTGGCCGCTGCATAAACCTGTTTTACCAGAAGACAATAGTGCTCCTTCTTTCCTTCAGTGGGCAAAAAGAAACTGCTTGATTGCACAGCTGAGCCTGACTTTAAAGTGACAGGGAGAGTGCTGCTCTTTTGTGATTGGGCAACTTGGACAGGAGAAAAATACTGTAAAAACAATAGTGTCAGAAGATTAAAGTCCATTTCTAGTACATCGTAGACAACAACTGTTTTTCTCCTTCTAATTGTACCAAATATTAATCAAGACATACATAAGAATAATACAATAACCAAATTTTAATATAATTTGTTCATTTCTTTTCTTTAAAAATAATCCCCCAAACAAAAATCCTTACCAAACAAATTCCAGAAATTTTCTAAATTATATAAACTTTGTATCATAGTTGAAAACCAACAAATTAAAACATGTGCTTGAACTACTAAAATGGAATTCTGAAACCACTGAACTAATATAAAATACTTGACTATGAAATAATTGTGTGTTATATTTTACGATGTTTACAATTTAAGACGTGCTTTTTATTTTCATCCTCTCATGTAAAAATTCAATAATAGTTCTTTTTTCAAAAAGACTTTATTGGCCGGCACCATGGCTCACTAGGCTAATCCTCCACCTGTGGTGCCGGCACCCTGGGTTCTAGTCCCTGTTGGGGCGCCGGATCCTGTCCCGGTTGCTCCTCTTCCAGTCCAGCTCTCTTCTGTGGCCCAGGAAGGCAGTGGAGGATGGCCCAAGTGTTTGGGCCCTGCACCCGCATGGGAGACCAGGAGGAAGCACCAGGCTCCTGGCTTCGGATTGGTGCAGTGCCGGCCGTAGCGGCCATTTGGGGGGGTGAACCAACGGAAGGAAGACCTTTCTTTCTGTCTCTCCCTCTCTCTCACTGTCTATAAGTCTCTCTCTCTCTCTCTCTCTCTATCTCTATCTCTATCTCTCACTGTCTAACTCTGCCTGGCAAAAAAAAAAAAAAAAAAAAAAAAGACTTTATTCACGTATTTGAGAGGTAGAGTTACAGACAGAGAGAGGGACAGAGAGAAAGGTATTCCATTTGCTAGTTCACTCTCCAAATAGCCACAACAGCTGGAGCTGTGCCAATCTGAAGCCAGGAGCCGGGAGCATCTTCTGGATCTCCCACATGGGAGCAGGAGCTCAAACACTTGGGCCATCAGAGAGCTGGATTGGAAGAGAAGGAGCTGGAACAAGAACCAAAGCCCATACGGGATACTGGCGCTGCAGGTGGCCCAATAATATTTCTTGAAAACATTTTATTCCTGTTTTTTTGGGGGGTGACTAAATGAAGGCTCTGATTATTTAAATAAAATTATGTGACTTTCTCACCAAAAGTCACACAGTTTCCTGATGCCAGAGCTAGAACAGGAACCCAAGTCTTTTGACTTCTCAAATCCACTTTCTTTTAGTCTGGGTCTCCCATGTGGGTGGCAGGGGCCCAAACACTTGGCCCAACTTCCATTGCTTTTCTCAGGTCATTAACAGGGAGCTGAATTGGAAGTGAAACCGCTGGAACTCAAACCAGTGCGCATATGGGATGCTGATGTCATAGGCGGTGGGTGGCTTTACCCACTATGCCACAATGCTGGCCCCTCCAAATGATTTTATATATAACTAAGATCAGTCTACACACTTGCTTTAAATGATGTACACATTCAGATTTTCTTCTGCAAACATTTACTCTGTAGCCTAACAAAACTTTTGAATTTTTACACATAAGTTCAGAGCACTAGCTACTTCCAAGGGTTTCGTTGTTTTATCATCCTAATTTTACAAAAAAAGATAAAACCTATATCACAATTAGCCTCAAAATTAGGGGATCACTAGGTTCTATGTTTTTTTACCTAATCATCTGTTATAGGACTTCAATGTTTACAGGTTTCTGGGTTCTGAATGTCTGTTTGCATTTATGACAATCTACCCCCTCTACTTGATTCTGCTTGCTGGGATTCCTACTTTATCTTTCCCTCTGTGATGGATCTATTCATTGCCATGATGACATCTTGTAGATGTAGTAAAAACTACAAACAATTGACTATTTAAAAAGGAAATAATCTTCAACAACATGAGTTGACCTCATCTAACCAGTTCAAGGTCTTAAGAGTGAAAACAAGTTTATCAGAAAATAAATTCTGCCTCAGGACAGTGGCATTAGTTTCAGTGTCTAGCCTGCCCTCTCCTACAGTTTCTGGACATGCCAGCTCCACAATCAGGTAAGTCAATTGCTCAATACCTCACTCTTTCTCCCTCTGGAGATTATATTCTTCAGCTTTAAAGTGACCTCGGGGGCAGGCATTTGGCACAGCATCTTGAAATGCCTGCATTGCATACCAGAGTGCCTGGGTCTGAGTTCCAACTCTACTTCTGATTCCAGCTTCCTGCTAACGTGTACTTTTGGAGGCAGCAGGTGATGGCTCTAATACTTGGGTCTCTGCCACCCACGTGAAGTTCTGAATTGAGTTCTGTGTCCTTGGCTTCAGCCTTTCCCAGTCCAATATGTTGCAGGCACTTGGGGAGTAAACCGGAAGATGGGAGGTTCCTCTCTGTCTCTGTCTCCCTGCCTCTCTGTCTCTCTGAGTTTCTCTGCCCTTCAAATAAATTAAATAAATAAGTTAAAATAAACAATAAGGTCAATGGCATTATTGTGGGAAACCTAAATTTAAGCTAAGAAGAGCCTCAGATTATCTCTAAGTTACTAAATTTTGAATATTATAATGGAGGTGGATCTTAGCCCTTCAAGTTCTGAGGTTAGTGAACGTCAGGGATTCTACCCGGGTGAAGTATAGATAAGCACACTAATGATGTTGCCATTACTGAGTCTCTAATCATGTTTTCTTCTCTAGCAGCCCCCAGCTAATACCTAAACCCGAACTTCTCTGAGTCTCTCAACTTTTAGAAACATGTCCCTAACTGTTCACGTGAATATTGAACACTGGCCAAATCCACACCCTCCGTGTAATTTAGACTTTGGAATAGCCATGTCATCTAGATCTGAACCTGTGTTTTTCTAAGTTACCTGGACCTTGGAAGCTTCCCTACTCTTTCCCTGTTACCTCCAAGACAATCTGCACCTTCTGCACCCTGAAAACTTTGCTCTGCATTTTCGAATGCTTAATGGCCTAGATCACACACACTCTCAGAGGTAGTTACCACTAACTCTTTACCAGTCTGAATCATAAAAAATTCTTACATTCTAAAAGGTCCCATTGTCTGCAAAATTTGGGGCATTTTTCTAAAATCACAGAAAATCCATTTGTTGCTGTCTTAGGAAAAGCCCATGGGCCTGTTGACTTCCTTAATTCTCAAAAACTTGCCCTTCCTGGTTCCAGAGCTACAACTTGGATGGTAGATGGACAAGCTAGACTGGGAGAGTCCAGAGAAACTAGATACACTAAGGGAGGTGATGGGAGTGAGGCAGAAACTAGGCTCAGGCCCAATAGCAAGAGGAAGAAGGAAGGCAGATCATCAAGGAAGCCAGACCTCAAATAACATGATAACAGGTGATCCACTTTATGAAAGGTCAGTCTTGAAGAAAAGGTAGAAAAATTTGCAGGGAGATTGGCAAGCAAAGCAAAAAGAAAGTTAGCCCTGTAGATAACTGGTACAAGAAAGATGGATATTAATTAATGTTGAATGATTAGGACTATCCGTTTAGGTAACACTGGAGCCAGCACCGACAAACCTTGTCTGAGTGGCACAAGTACACACAGGGTACAAGGCAAGCATCTCATTATTGAAATATAGGAATTGAATTCTTGGAATTGAACTATACATAAAATTACTAGGTTACTAGACATCCAAATAATAACTGTGACAAAGTAGAATCCATGACCATGAATTGATATCAGTATTTGGCAATACCTATGTGGATGAAAAGACATTTTATTTTTTCTCCTAAAGAAATCTTTCATTTTAGAAATAAAAACGTAATGCATTTCATAAATTCAACTTCAGGAACATAGAGATTCTTCTCACTGTACCCTCCCTCCCACCCACACTCACCCCTTTTCCTCCTCCCTCTCCTATTCCCAGTCTCATTTTTTACTAAGATGTATTTTCAATTAACTTTATTTTTTAAAAGATTTATTTATTTATTTGAAAGAGTTACACACAGAGAGAGGAAAAGCAGAGAGAGAGAGAGAGAGAGAGAGAGAGATCTTCCATCCAATGGTTCATTCCCCAAGGCCACAATGGCCGGAGCTGCACCGAACCGAAGCCAGGAGCTAGGAGCTTCTTCAGGGTCTCTCATGTGGGTGCAGGGATCCAAGGACTTGGGCCATCTTCTACTGTTTTCCCAGGCCATAGCAGAGAGCTGGATTGGAAGTGGAGCAGCCGGGTCTCGAACAGGCGCCCATATGGGATGTCGGTGCTTCAGGCCAGGGCATTAACTTGCCACAGCGCTGGCCCCTCAATTAACTTTATACATAGAAGATCAACTCTATACTAAGCAAAGAGTTCAACAAATTGTATGGAAACAAAAAAAACTGTTCCTCAACAGTTGAGACAGAGTTATTCAAAGTCATTGCATCTCCAGATTAATTTCACTTCTTTTCTTAAGCTTTTTATTTGAGAAAAATTAATTAATTTTAAAGAAGAACCTGAGAATTATGCATCTTTTGTGGGCATTTAGACATAACTATAACCTATGAAACATAAAAATATCCTCCACTTAATACACTAAAACGAAGTAAATCTTTGAGAACAAGTTTTACTTGTCCTGCATGACAAGTTAGTGCACAGTGACTCATGTTGTTAATTTTACAATTAACACTCAAAAAGACATTTTAAAAATCAATGCATAAAATCTCATTATTAATCAGCACAGATGAATATTTATAATCAATTTGGAGATAGGAAACTTAATTTGATGAATCCTCTAGCATTGCAATTGTTTTCTACAAAACAATTTAAAATCTAACATTATCTCTGGGTCCTGGAGGACTGCATCTCTTACTTTTCTCAAGTGCAGAAATTTTACCTAGTAGCAATAGAATTCTATGACCATTATCTTATTCCTTTCAAAATTCAGAAATAATTTGATTTTTCAAAAAAATTTTCAGGCTTTAATAGACTCGTCCTGTTTTAGTGCTTTCATGGGGTCTCATGTAAGACTTAGACTATAGCAATGTCTCCGCAAGAGACCTCCTAAAATTACTTTGTTACCTGAGCTCTCCCAGCTGTGGGAGAGGCCCATAATTGTCAGTCCAAGAAGCACAGGTACAGGTCATGGTCTGTCTGCTTCTGTGAACCTTGCATGGGCTGAGTGATTTACCAGAATCATGGAACCCTTCTCTGGCATGTATGCTCCATGGGGGCAGGAAGTAAGTTAGTTTCAGCTTGCCATTTTGTTCCGGTGTGTACCACAATGACCAGCACCTACAAGACAATAAATGACCACTGAATAAATTATTTGTTTCCAAATTAAAATTGGAAGTCTAACTAAACTAACACACATAAATATACAATGAATGGAATTGTTATAAATGATGACAAACTTATGTGGCATAATTTTACAGATAATCTAAATCTTTCTCTCCATCTAGCATTCCAGAAGTAGCTATTACTGCAAAGGAAGTCTTGTCCATGAAATAAAGTGTCTTTGAATGTTTTTATTCAACTAAGAGTAATGACAAATAACTAAGTACCACCAAGTCTGAGACTTAATGCAGGTATTAAGGAGACGCAAGCACATTTACCTTCTGTATCTGCCATAAAAAGCTTTAGTCAGGTACAGAAATAGGTCATTTCAACCAGAATTTAGCGTGTAATGTGATATGCTAGTGATAATAAGGAACTACTTAGGATTCAAGAGGAGAATAATAGATTTTTCTAAGGAAGGGGATTCAGAAAATTACCTATGCTAGGTTGTTCAGGCTACAATAAAAAAGAGAGACTACAGGAGAACTTTGGGGAGACTCTAAAAGACATTGGCATAGAAAAAGAGTTTTTAGAAAAGACCCTAGAAGCACAGACAATCAAAGCAAAAACAGAGAAACAGGAATACACCAAGCTAAGAAGCTTATGCACTGGAAATGAAACACTATAAAAAGTGAAGAGCAATGGACAGAATGGGAGAAAATATTTGCAAACTATGAAATTGCTAAATGATTAATACCCAGGATTTATAAAGAGCTCAAGAAACTCAACAATAACAAACCAAACAATCCAGTTAAGAAAGGGACAAAGGACTTGAACAGGCATTTTTCAAAAGAGGAAATTCAAATGGCCAACAGACACATGAAAAAAATGCTCAGGATCAATAGCCATCAGGGAAATGCAAATCAAAACCACAATAAGCCTTCACCTTACCCCAGTTAGAATGGCTCTCAAACAGAAATCAAAAAGTAATAAATTCTGGCTAGGATGTGGGGGGAAAAGTTATCCTAATACATTCTTGTTGGGAATGCAAACTAGTATAGCCATTGTGGAAGATAGTATGGAGATTCTGCAGATGTCTGAAACTGGAGCCATCTCTTTCCTGGCATTTCATTCAAAGGAAATGAAATCACATATAAAAGAGTTATTTGTACCCCTTGTTTATTGCAGTTCAATTCACAATAGGTAAGATATAGAATCGACCCAGATGTCCATCAACTGATGACTGTATAAAGAAAATGGAATATTACTCAGCAATAAAACAGAATAAAATCCCATCTTTTACAACAAAATAGATGCAACTGGAAACCATTATACTTAGTGAAATAAGCCAGCCCCAAAAAGACAAATATCATGTTTTCCTGATCTGTGGCAACTAATATAGTACAAAAAATGTAATGTATATGAATGAAATTGACATTTTGAGATTTGATTATTGTTTATAGGCCTTGTTTCTACTATTAAAAAACAACATTTTTTCTTCTTACTTTTTGTTGAATTATTTACTTAGTAGAAGGTTAAGCTTATGATTAAAAATAAACCGAGTGGCTCAATAGGCTAATCCTCCACCTTGCGGCGCCGGCACACCGGGTTCTAGTCCCAGTTGGGGCGCCGGATTCTGTCCCGGTTGCCCCTCTTCCAGGCCAGCTCTCTGCTATGGCCAGGGAGTGCAGTGGAGGATGGCCCAGGTGCTTGGGCCCTGCACCCCATGGGAGACCAGGAAAAAGCACCTGGCTCCTGGCTCCTGCCAGGATCAGCGCGGTGCGCCGGCTGCAGCGGCGGCCATTGGAGGGTGAACCAACGGCAAAGGAAGACCTTTCTCTCTCTGTCTCTCTCTCTCTCACTGTCCACTCTGCCTGTCAAAAAAAATAAAAAAATAAAAAAAAAAATAAACCGAAAGTATGTCATTGTAAAAATTAAAAGAAAGAATAGAAAGGAAGGAGGAGGAAGGGTGAGATCATGGGTGGGAGAGAGGGTAGGGTGGGAAGTATTACTATACTCTTAAATCTGTATATATGAAATACATAAAATTTGTTCACTTTATATAAATTTTAAAAATTAAAAAATAAAATAGACTCTGATAAGATACACTAAGCACACTGAAATCGAAGGATCCAGGCAGCTTGATCCATTTTCCTCCCACTAGGTGGTCAATCAACAGAACTTGACCCACTTGTAAGAGATTGGAGGTATCTTCTCTGCTGATTCAGATCAGCTCAAGAGGAAAGGTGCAAATCGAACCTTAGGGATTCCTAAAAAGCAATACCCCAGGCCACCCTATAAAGATACTTATATTGACCAGACTTGCACATCAGCTCAGAATGTGAATTTGGAAGGACCCTCTAGACATCTGAAGAAAGCATGTAACAAGGGCAAAAAAAGTAAAATTAATGGCTAAAAGTTATTTAAAGACGACAGAATATTCAAGAGAAAAAATTTTTTGAAAACTCACTAATGTTAATAAAGACCAAGAAAACCCATAGAAAGTAAGCAAAAAAAAAGGAATACTCAGAGATAATAGGAACTTTTGGATATTAGATACATGGTAGCAGAAATCTGAAAGAGAGAGAGGAAGGAAGGAAAGAAGGGAGGGAGGGAGGGAGGGAGGGAAAAAAGAAAGAAAAGGAAGTAAAGTGCCAAATTCCTTAAACTGTTGAAGTTTCAGTTGTACCTGTAGGAAGAAAAGAATGTGCTTAAAGAATTGTCTAGTACCAGATATAGAATAATCAGAAGCTCTTACTAATTTACACACTTGTAGTTACTCCTTCACCCTCTAACATGGTTGGGCTCACCATCAGAGTTCAGGTTAAGAACACTAATATTAAAAGGAGAAAGAAAATCCTAATCTCAGGGATAAGACTTTGAGAAGATAGTGGTGATGCTGGGAATTACACTGTTGGAAAGGCTTCTAAGCATCTATACAAAGCAGCATCACCTAACCACTCATTGTGCACAGGGAGAGGAGGCTGCACAGCAATGAATAGTAAATGACCTTGTGTAAATAATTTACCTTTCACTGATAAGAGATCTGGTCTTTGCCCTTGACTTCTGAGAGGTAAGCTTTAAGACCTTAAAATGTCGTACCTAATACAAGCGTTCGGTTTGCCTGGGGACCTTGGGTCACCTTAGATAGTCTAACATTGTGATCTGGTGTGTGTGTGGTAAGACTGGGTCGTGAGGTGTCATCTGAATCTCTAGATGGGCTCACGACAGACCAGCACATGGACAGGAAACCATGTCTACCTGATAAAACCCAGAAACATACCTGGACACTGAGGTTCAGATAAACTTCTGTGGTCAGCAATATTTCCTGTGTGAAATATGGGGTCTTGAACAATCAATGGAGAATGCATATTATGAAAAAACTTCATACGGATTTAAAAACATTTTACATTCACATAAACATATATTTTAATCTCATTTCCCATAAGCTTTTTGATGTACCGTTGTGTGTATTTAAATGTTTCCAAATATGTTTTTCTGGAAAACCTTAACTGACAATAGTTGGCTTACTTAAGAGCCACTGAGCTCTGATCCCTTAGCCAGTGGGAATTGTATGGTCTTAAAAATGGAATTTTTACTTCACAAGCCAGCTTACTCTCCACAGCTTCCTTTTCGATCTCACTGCCATTTCATTCATTAATGCATCACAAACATAATAAAGTTCATGAAGCTCCCATCATGTGTCAGGCGTTATGCTGAAATTTGGAATAGAAAACAAAAATGTGGTGCTGGTACTGAGGTGGATTGGGTTAAACTGTTGCCTACAATGCTGGCATCCCATATGGATGTAGGTTTGATTCCTGGCCACTCTGTTTCTGATACAGCTCCCTGCTAATGTGCCTGGGAAAAGCAGTGGAAGATGGCCCAAGTGCTTGGGCTCCTTCACCCACATGGGAGATCCAGATGAAGATCCTGGCTCCTGGCTTCAGTCTGGCCAAACCCTGGCCATTGTAGCCATTTGGGGAGTGAACCAGTAGCTGGAAGTAGGTGGAATATATCTCTCCCTCCACCCCCCTCTCTCTCTCTACCCCTCCACTTCTTCCCTATCTCTCTCATTCTGTATCTCTACCTTTCAAAAAAATTAATAAATTTTTAAAAGAATCTTTACTTAAGATATGCTAAACTGATCTTCTGTATATAAAGAGAATTGAAAATGAATCTTGATGTGAATGGAAGGGGAGAGGGAGTGGGAAGGGGGAGGGTTGCGGGTGGGAGGGAAGTTATGGGGGGGGAAGACATCGTAATCCATAAGCTGTACTTTGGAAATTTATATTCATTAAATAAAAGTTAAAAAAAAGAAAGGAAACAAAAAGGTGTCCTTAGGTTGTTCACGTGCAGATTCTCCTCTACTCTTCACTCTCGTCCTCCTGAGCCTTCAGCTGCTTCATTGTCATCCTCAGCAGCCATGGCTCCCAGCTTCCCCCCAGAGGTGTTGAATCCCACTCCTCAGGAAGGCAGACACATCTTTCGACCCCCAAACAGGCCATATGTCTTTGAAACCAAATGCTATTCAGATATTTAAAGGGATCTTCTAGCTGACAATATTATTTTACTTTTTTCAAATATGGCTTGTTTCTTTATTCTTGCTCTTAATATTTTAGTTTTAGTAATATTTTAAATTTAGCCACATTTATTTATTTACTATTTATTTTTCTGAAAGGCAGGGAGATAGAGAAAGAGGCAAACAGAGAGCGATTTTCCATCTGTTGGTTCACTCCCCAAATGCCTTCAAGAGCCAGGATGGGGCCTGGTTGAAGCCAGGAGTTCAGAGCTCAATCTAGGTTTCCCACATGGGTGGCAGAGATCCAAGTACTGGAATCATAATCTGCTATTTCCCAGGGTACACATCAGCAAGAAGTTGAATCAGAAGCTGAATTGTCAAGATGTGATGTAGGTGTACAAAGGGTTGACTTAACAGCAGTGCTGAACACTCACCCTGAAATTTTGAAATAATTCCAAACTAACAGAAAAAGTTGGATAAATCAATGCAAAGAACAAATTTTCCCCTAAACTAATTTAGAGTAAGTTGTTAGCCTGCTCTCACATCTTCTCAAGGTACTTCAGTGTATATATAACATATATATAAATGTGGTAGAATGAGAAGGCCATGCCAACATGGCTGCTGGCTACAGAGCCTGCCTGGCAACAGGCTGTGATTGGATGGCTTTGGAAACTGCCTAGCAACAGGCTGTGATTGGTTAGGGCATAAACCGCCCCTTGACCAGATTGGCTGCCTTGGCTATATAAGCTGCTGTACCAACTGAAATAAATGAGTCTGTGGGCTGTTTGCCTCTGGCTCGCTTTCACTTGACTCCAGGGGTCTGTATTGTGACTCCATGTCTCTTGCCCCCACCATGTTCCTCCTCTCAGAATGAATCCACAGCAACATCTGGCACCCAAAATGACTGAGAGAGAGCGTGTTGGACTCGGTGAGGTCTCCCCTTGATTTCAGAAAGTAGGCCCCTTGGTGTTTTGTGTGCTGTTTGGTTCTGTGAGGGTGAGCACAGAACCCCCTCCTATGCCTCTTTCCTTGTCCTTGTCCTCGGACTAAGTGACTCTAGGTTAGGCACACACTGCCCAGGAGCATAACACTGCTTCTTGGCTCCTCCTTTTACTTTTGGTTCACCTGGCAAATTCACATAAGGGACTGATCATCCCAGAATTTGGAACCAAGTCATCTTCCCTCACTCGAGAGAGGTGACGCTCCAGAGACACCATGTGGGCATACAGCCTTGACCTAATGAATCAAGGAAGTTCCCCACTAAGCACAGGACATACTTATGATCTGAAACACCACTGTCTGTTCGTCTAATGTAGGGAACCCCCTGCAAAATACCATCAGCTGCTGAGGTGCTAGGAATTTGTTTTGTAATGGCAGCAGTGCTGTGGGTGGCTTTCCTTTGGCTAGAGTGGCATGGCGTGCTGCTCTTAAGCACTCAAACATGGGAAATATACCCCCCTCTCAGAAACCCACACAGATGACCAAACATAATGAATCTGTGAGTGATAAGAGCCTGACACTCCAGGCCACTGCCTCACAGGCAACAGTTGATGACTTAGGGAGAGAGAGCTCTGACAGTGAAAATGACATGTCAGCAAAGAATGCAGCAATGCCTAGTCAGCCACTCTTCAAATACCTGTGGGATGAACTTAGATGACCTCGAGGCAATAACCCATGCGAGGTCATCCCATCCGCACCCAGTAAGGATCCCCACATTTGTGGCAGTCCTCGAGCACCCCAGGCTCTTAGGGCAGCTGCTAGACCCCATGCCATCTGCATGTTTGCCTTTAATGTCAGAGTGGATGCAAAATTCAGGCCCTGGATACCAACACCTGTAAAAAGGCTTCTGTTAACCAAGGGCTGAGGATATGCTTGTGTCTTTCCAGAGAATGTGGGACAGCCCATTTGGGTACCAGCCAGAAATATCAAGCCTACAACTGACAGTCAACCAGAACCAGCTGAACAAGACTGAGAGTCCGTCTTATTAGCCGACGCACATACGCTATCATCCTACTCTGAGGAACTGCCCATAGCCACATCAGCTACTGTTGTATACCCCACTAGCTCTGGTCAGCCACTCAAATGGCCCACAGCCTGCGTGCGGTCACGCCATTCGTGAATACCATTGTTCCTCATTCCTACCTCTATCTGAGCAAGCACTCCTGTGGTCTCCCATTTTGAGTGCTGGTTAGTCAACAATGGGTAAGATCCCCTGGGGAACAACCTAAGACAGGCACAGCTGCATATGGGGACCACATGGAAAAGGGTCAACAATGGTATGGCCAAGAATCATGCCTCCCATTGCTCAAAAATAAACAAAAAGGGGGAAATGTGGTAGAATGAGAAGGCCATGCCAACATGGCTGCTGGCTACAGAGCCTGCCTGGCAACAGGCTGTGATTGGATGGCTTTGGAAACTGCCTAGCAACAGGCTGTGATTGGTTAGGGCATAAACCGCCCCTTGACCAGATTGGCTGCCTTGGCTATATAAGCTGCTGTACCAACTGAAATAAATGAGTCTGTGGGCTGTTTGCCTCTGGCTCGCTTTCACCCGACTCCAGGGGTCTGTGTTGTGACTCCACACCTCTTGCCCCCACCATGTTCCTCCTCTCAGAATGAATCCACAGCAACATATATATTATTTAAGTAAGGACATTTTCCTTCATAGCCACCAAAGTTAAGGAACAAGCATTGATGGGTGCCTGCCATCTAATCCTCAGATCCCATTCAGTTTTGTCAATTGTCCTTAAGAGTAAAAGGATTCTCTTCAAAACTGTGTTTGTGTAAGATGTGAAGTAGGGGTCTTATCTGTAAAAAATAAGGGTGGGAAGGGAAGAAGAAGGAAGAAGAAGAGTGGGAGTCTGGATGGGAGGGAGGAAGGGGGAAGAAGCATCCTGTTCCCAAATCTGTATACATTAAATTCATGAAGCTGTATTCCTTAAACAAAATAAATCATATTTTTTTAAAAAAAGTTTGTTAGTTGTTGTGGAAATTCCTTTTTTAATATGAGGTTTTTAAAAAGATTTATTTATTTATTTTTGACAGGCAGAGTTAGACAGTGAGAGAGAGAGAGAAAGACAGAAAGGTCTTCCTTTTTCCTTTGGTTCACCCCCCAAATGGCTGCTACGGCCGGTGCATTGTGCCAATCCAAAGCCAGGAGCCAGGTGCTTCCTCCTGGTCTCCCATGCGGGTGCAGGGCCCAAACACTTGGGCCATCCTCCACTGCCTTCCCGGGCCACAGCTGAGAGAAGGACTGGAAGAGGAGCAACCAGAACAGAATCCGCGCCCCAACAGGGACTAGAACCCGGGTGCTGGCACTGCAGGCAGAGGATTAGCCAAGTAAACCGTGCTGCTGGCCGATTTATTTACTTATTTGAGTGTCACAGTTACACATAGAAAGTAGAGGCAGAGGGGGGGGGGTCTTCCATCTGCTGGTTCACTCCCCAGATGGCCACAATGGCCAGAGCTGTGCCAATCCAAAGCCAGGAGCCAGGAGCTTCTTCCAGGTCTCCCACGCAGGTGCAGGGGCCCAAGGACTTGGGCCATCTTCTACTGCTTTCCCAGACCATAGCAGAGAGCTGGATTGGAAGTGGAACAGTCGCGTCTCAAACTGTCACCCATATGGAATGCTGGCACTTCAGGCCAAGGTGTTAACCTGCTGCGCCACAGCTCTGGCCCTGAAATTCCTTTTTTTTTTTTTTTTTTTTTAAAGATTTATTTATTTACTTGAAAGTCAGAGTTACACAGGGAGAGAAGGAGAGGCAGAAAGAGGGAGAGGTCTTCCATTCACTGGTTCACTCTCCATTTGGCCTCAATAGCTGGAGCTGTGCCAATCCGAAGCCAGGAGACAGGAGTTTCTTCCAGGTCTTCCACGTGGGTGCAGGGGCCCAAGGACTTGGACCATCCTCTACTGCTTTCCCAGGCCATAGCAGAAAGCTGGATCAGAAGTGGAACAGCCAGGACTTGAACCCGTGCCCTTATAGGATGCCGGCACTGAAGGCAGCGGCTTTACCCACTATGGCACAGTGCCGACCTGGGACAATTCCTTAATTCAGGAAGTCTGTAAGTTAGTCCTTGACTTCCTTTACTGTGAAACTTTTGACTATTATAACCAGTCATTTAGTAGAATGCCCCTCAGTGTTTCGCTTTATATTTCTTCATGATTAGATTCAGCTTATCCAACTTTGGCAGAAAAATAACAAGAATGGTGCTGTGTTCTCCTCATCATGTTCTATTAGGGAGGAGTATGATTTTGATTTTTTCCCAGCATTGATGGTGCTCACTTTGATCACTTGATTAAGGGGTGGTGGTTGCCAGGCTTCTACACTATGAATTTACTGGAGTTGCACTGAAATTATATATTTCTATCATTTCTAACCAAAAATTTTATTCATCTTTATATTTACAACTTCATGGACTGAGACTTTCCTATGTTATTCAGTGGACTGTGATCTATTACCATTATTTTTTGAGACTCACACTTTCCCAGATTGGACCTTTGAGAATGCCTTCAAGATTCTCATCCATCTTTAAGAATTTTCTTGTTTAATGGCAAAACAAGATGCTTTATGTTCCTCTTGTACTTTCCCTGACCCAGGTCTGCGATCAGGCTTACATACAAGATATTTGGCTCCCTTAAGCAGAGAATAGTATTTGGATCTGACCTCAAGGTGCAATCTCCTAAGCCATATCCATTTCTAGAGCTAAGGAATATGTGTTTGGGTGTGCTATTTGTGTTTGTGTATGTGTACATTTACACTTATTATCTATATTCACTTTTTTTTTTTTGGACAGGCAGAGTGGACAGTGAGAGAGAGAGACAGAGAGAAAGGTCTTACTTTTGCCGTTGGTTCACCCTCCAATGGCCGCCGTGGCCGGTGCACCGCGCTGATCCGATGGCAGGAGCCAGGTACTTCTCCTGGTCTCCCATGGGGTGCAGGGCCCAAGCACTTGGGCCATCCTCCACTGCACTCCCTGGCCATAGCAGAGAGCTGGCCTGGAAGAGGGGCAACTGGGACAGAATCTGGCGCCCCCACCGGGACTAGAACCCGGTGTGCCGGCGCCGCAAGCTGGAGGATTAGCCTAGTGAGCCACGGCGCCGGCCTTATATTCACTTCTAAAACTATTTCTTAAAGAGTTCATATCATGAATATTAATCAGCCATTAAAGGAATGAAATTTTGACATTTGCAACAAAATGAATGCAACTGGAGATCATTATGCTGTGAAATAATCCAGACCCCAAAAGAAAACAATCACATGCTTTCTCTTATTTGAGGTAGTTAATATTTATAGATATACTACTATAGTTTTAATAATGTGATAATTTTAGAATTTACTGTCTATGAGTGAAATGGACATCTTTGCATTTGATTATTGTTTATAACCCTTGCCTATATTCCTGCTGAACTGTGTCTTTTTACTTCTTAAACTGTTTATTTAGTGGAGCATTAAGTCTTTGGTTATAAGCATAAATTTAAAATGTGTTATCTCAAAAATTAAGAAAGAAAGATAGATGGAGGGAGGGAGAGAGGGAAGTATCATTGTATTCTTAGAATTATATCTATAAACTACAAGGAATCTGTTCTGTTTGTACTGATCACATTAACATGGCAATTGACGAGAAAAAAAACTTCCAATTCCAATCAAGTACAACTTCTCCTACCTGACCTTCACAAACTTACTATCTTTGCTTATTTTATTAATTCCCCACTCTGGAACCAGTCTCCTAGTCTTCTCATGCTTAGATACCAACCTCATTCCACTCAATCACCTACAACCTCTGCCTGGATGTCCCCAGGTAGAAGCCCTAATAGGCCTGACAGACAAAGTATCAAACCAAAGGAGGAGTATTCGTGAGCCTTCAACCTGATGGAAATTAGCCTTTGAGTTTTCAGACTGGCTTGGTATTCATGACCGCTTTGTTCTTTTCAACTTCCTTCTTTTGGACTGGGAACATATATCCTATGCCTGTCCCACCATTACATTTTGAAGCAGAGAACCTGTTATTCAGTCCCACAGGTTCACAGCTGGAATTCTGCCTTAGGATAAAACATACCTTGAGGCTCTCACTCATACCTGATTTAGGTGATATTTAGATAATACTTCAGACTTAAGGGTTGATGCTAGAATTAAAAGACTTTGAGACTATTGGGATGACAGTGAATGTACTTTGCATGTGAGAAGGATAGGAATTTACAGTGTCAGAGGGTCAAGTGTTTAGGTTGAATTTTGTCCCTCCAAAAGTATCAATACCCAGTGCCTCAGAATGTGGCTATACTTGCAGGTAGTGTTTTAAAGGGGTACTTAAAATGAAAATGAAGTCATTAACGTGAACCCTAGACCATTAGGACTGATGTCCTTATAAGAAAGGGAAATTAGGACACAGCTATGACAGAGGGAGCCAAGGGAAGACACAAGAAGACAGCCATCCACAAGCGAAGGAGAGAGGCATCCGAAGGAAACAGCCCTGCTAACATCTTAATAACAGACTTCTAGAATTCAATTTTGTGAGAAAATAAATTTCTTCTCCTAATCTACCCAGTTTTCGGATTTCATTATAGCAGCCCAAAAAAACTAATACTTTAAGCCTAACTTAATGATAGTCTCCTGCAGGAAATTTGAATTTGATCATCTCAGTTTCTAGTAGTTACTCTGTGGTTAACAATGACACACAGTGGTTGTACATGCATATTACAGTTCCAGGTCAAGGACGGGTAAAAAAGATGAGTGAGGAGTCATGTTCTCATTGTCCAGCAGCCTCAAGGGAAGAGAGTGCTTGGAAGTCTCCAGTATTGCACAGCCCTCAGAGAAGTTAGAAGTCATTAGAGCCTTTGACTCCAACCAGTAATTTTCTTCATAATCTCAGAAGAATTAAAATGAGAGATCCTTATTTTCTGGAATGAGCATATTGCTGAGTGAATTTCACATGTTAGATCTTCCTCCTAAAATACTGAGAGCAGAGAACTACCATGTGAGGCAGCTCAGAGCCATTCACTAAGACTTATTTTGAAGAATCTGAGTAGGAACTTGGATGAAAGGAGTGTTTACAAATAAAACTTTTGTATTACATACACCCTAGTTGCAATAAAAACAATGGACAATGATCTGTCAACAGTACCAATGGGCTATACTCACATACAGGCTTTGGGGAGTATATGAACAAGCAATAAATATTATTTTTAGGAGGTGACCCTGTAGTTGACAAATCACACAATAGCCACAGACTGCTTCTAAACAACCAACAAAAAAAAACACATCAATGGGATTTGCTGCACTTGAAGTCTTACAAGAGAACAGCGAATAATAAAGTCTGAAAATAGCCCAAAAGACAAATATCATTGTGGTAGCTAATAAGTAGAGTACAAAAAAAGTAATGTCTGAGAGTGAAATTGACATCTTGAGATTTGTTTATTACTTATGTCTATTCTCCTTGTCTTGTGTATACTCCTTCAGAGCAGGAATCTTTCTGCTTTTTAAATTTAGTGTTGAATTCTTTATTTCATGGAGGATTAAGCCTGTGACTATAAAGTAAATTGACAGTATGTTATCACAAAACATAAAAGGAAAAAAAAGAAATAAAGAAAGGAGGAGGGAGGGTGGGAAATATGTGCTTAAAATTGTATATACATGTGTATATATACGTATATATGTGTATATACACATATATGTATATATGCATATATGTATATACATGCATATGTATATACATAGTATATTCATGTATAAAATACATGAAATCTATTTTATTTATATAAATAAATAAAATGACAAAAGCATCGCAGAATACACTTTCTTACTTGAAATGTTTCCCTAAATGTCAACTTTTGAAGTTCAACTCAAATTTGGCAAATCTGAACTTCTCATATTTAACAGAATAATTATTTTGTACATATGCCTACCTAGGCTGGCATGGAAAGGGTGTCATTTCACAAATTACTGGATAGTATCGGAATAGTTACGGTACCAATACTCCTTGCCTTGTAAAAATCGTCTAGAAACACTATTTACTAGAACTTACTTCAAAGAAAGGCAACATGGCATTGTTTTAAAAAAAAATTTGGTTTCTAGCGTCTCAAAGAGCTGCACTAAAATCCTGATCCACATTTACTGGTTTTTCTTTTTTCTTTTTTCACTTTTAGAAGCTTAAAGTGTGATTTAACCTTCCTAAGTCTCAGTTTCCCCACTTGTAACAGAAGCAATAGCAAATTCCTGGATGTCACTGTGAATATCAGTATTTCATTCAATGCATTCTTTACAGCGCTTATTATGTCCTAAGCACATAGTACCTGGTATGTAGCAAGCACTTGGACTCCTGTTATGACACTGAGTTACCATAATTGAGAAGATATGGTCCCTGTAGCCAGAAAAAATGTGGTTTCAACTCTTGCTCCAGGTAGACAGGGCTCCAGGTCAATCAGTCTGAGACATCAGCTTGCTCCCAGCTGCGCCAAATCATTTTCTGCCGGCTGCAGCCCCTGGGCTCCAATCTTCTTCCCAGTCTGCAAAAGGGTTAGCCCGGGGCCTGGAGCCCTACCGCCGGGAGGTGGGGGCCTGCTGCCTAAGACGCCTGCGGCTGACTTGGGCTCGAGTCTCCTCTTGAGGGCACTCTTGTCCAGCGGGCGGGTCGCCTATAAACGGAACCGTCGAGTTAGGTCCTTAGTTTCTGGAGGGGTTCGTAAACGGCGCGCACCGAGCCTTTTCCGGCTTCCGTGCAGGTCCCTGTTGTTTGCTAGGCTCTGGAGGGTACCAGGTCCGCTGAGCGCTGGAGTCGGGAAGCGACGCGGAAGAGCTGCGGTTTCCTCCTGGGGGCTCCGTCCGTCTGCCCCATTCTTCCCGCAGCTCGGGCCTGGGCACCCCGGGGAGGCGGGGGCGATGGTACAGATGGAGACGCAGCTGCAGAGCATTTTTGAGGAGGTGGTGGTGAGTGCAGCCGCCCTGGATCCCGGCGATGGCTGGGGAGGGGGAGATTCGGGGTCCGCCTGAGCGCTCTGCTTTCCCTCCTCGCCGCGGTTTTGACCCCCAAGTGTGTGTCCAAGGATTTCTGAGCTCCTACTGGCGTCAGATACAAAAACTTCTTTGAAATCCACAACACCTTCTGACAGGCCGGGCAGGAATTGTTAGTTCCAGCGCACTGCTGGTTACGGTGATTTGCCCTGTGTTACAGGATCGCATTTTCCCAGGGGAGCGCGCTCTCGTTTTTGTCCCCATCGCTTACGTGTGTTTGTTTGTTTGTTTTTAAACAGAAAACAGAAATTATAGAAGAGGCTTTCCCCGGGTGAGTATGCCCTTGGCAGGTTTTTGTGAACAGATCGATCTAAGATTTTGCTTAGGGTTGTTTTGGAGGGTTATGCAATCCCCTGCTCGGATTATGTTTGCTTACGTTTTTAAAACTTGTGACAAATAATGTGAATTTTGGGATTTTTTTTAGCATGTTTATGGATACCCCTGAAGATGAAAAAACAAAACTGACTAGCTGTTTGGGGGCCTTCAGGCAGTTTTGGAGTGGGCTTTCTCAGGTGAGCATGCATTTTTAATACATCCACCTGATGACTTTTGTCCCCTTTTGTGCACTTTGATATTGCCGTTAAGATCTTTAGATAAATAGTAAATAGAAAAATAAAATTGTCATTTTAAATTCTGATTTCCATTTTGTTGGTTTATATGCTTCAGTGGAGAATTTGTATTGAGAAATTGATGACATCACAGTGTAAGACGTCTAAAGATTTTCCCCCATTTTAGATGATATAAGACCATTTTCATCCCATTATGATTTATTTGTTGTACTTGAGAACAGCTAAGTTTTACTTGTTATGGATAAAAACTCTTATTCAACATGAAAGTAACAGGCACAGTATTGATATAAAAATACCTTAGAAAGATAATATGGTAAAGAAACCAAGAAGCTTTAATAAAATACAGATATTATATAACTTAGTATCAAAATAAGTCTCCAGAAAATGTATCTAGAAAAGCACAAAATGTTTGATCCTTAAAGACCTCATGTTCTGGTAGTGTATTATATTTTCTTGGTGCCCTATAGGTAGGGAAATGAGAACTATATGTGAGCCACTGGTGCTTGGATGTACCACTCAGAATGGAACATACAGTGACAATACAATTGCGTGGTTTATATTTTTAAAGATTGATTTATTTATTTGAAAGGCAGAGTTACAGAGAGGCAGAGAGAGAGAGAGATAGATCCTCCATCCGCTGGTTCACTCTCCAAATGACCACAATGGCTAGAGTTGGGCCAATCCGAAGCCAGGAGCCAGGAGCTTCCTACAGGTCCCCCACATGGATGCAAGGGCCCATCTTCTACTGTGTTCCCAGGCCATAGTAGAGATCTGGATCAGAAGTGGAGCAGCCGGGACTAGAACCACTAGAACTGAGCTGTAGGCTAGGGCTTTAACCCACTGCGCCACAGCACTGACCCCTACAATTGTGTTTTAAAATGTTGTATTAATTATTTTCTAATAAATATGAATTCATGTGGTTCAAAATACAAAGATTACAAAGCAGGTAGTTCCAATGAGTAGTCTCCCTCCAATCTCACTTAACCTAATCACCTGTCTTTTTTCCTATCTGCTGTCAATATCCCCAGTTTGTTTCCTTCTGGAAGTATTTTATGCATTTAGAAAAATATAGCATGGCCAAATACCTTTCACCCATTTATTAGCATCTTGCTTTCTTCCTCTTAATACTAAATTCTGAATTCAATTCCTTATCAGTCCGGTGAATTACTCCATTTTCCTACCTTCCTTCGTTCCTTTGTAGCAGCGTAAAGTTCCACTGTATGGCTGTACCTTATTTCAGTTACACTCCTCTGCTGACTGACATTTAGGTATTTTTTTTACCTTTAATATGTTAAACAATGTTTTAATGAATAGCATTGTTCATGGGACATGGGATAAATTCCTAGAAGTAATGTCACTGAGTCAAAGGATATTTCTTTCTTAATTTTTATAAAACTTGCCCAATAGTTTTTCATAATGGTTATGCTGGTTTACACTCCCACCATCAATGTTTAAAAGTATCTGTTCCTTATAGCTATAGCCTCACAATAGTACTAATAAACATTTTGATCTTTGCCAATCAGAAACATTAGCAGTATTATCTCAGTATAGTTTTGTTTTGCATTTTCCTCAGTAATGTTGAATATCTTTGCAACATACTTTAATTTTTAAAATAGCTTGGGGAGTATTATATAAGTTAAGATGCAGCCCTTGTCTTCAAAAAGTTTGTATTCTAATAGGGGAGCCAAAAAGACAGTGTTTCTAAACTGTATTGCAGGTATTTGTGAAGACAGTGGTAGTGTGAAAGAGCAGGGCGTATCGACTCTTGGAGACATCCTAGAAGACCTTGTTTTGAACACAACATTTTGGTATCAGACTTATCATTTTGCAAGACTAGAAATTTAATCATTGAACTCAGAATGGGCTCTTACTTGGGCTTCTGGTGATTAACTTCATGCTAAATTTTCAGGAGGCTGATGCACTATCCCATAAGAGACTTTTCCACCTAGACAGGAATATTTATATCTGCCACTAAGGGCACTGCCCACAGTGCCTTATACAACCTGTAGAGTTTTCTGCTGATCATGAATGTGCTAATGAAATCTTAACTACTTTTATAGGTCCCACATAATACATATGATGGGAGTTTATATAATTGTAAGATTTTAAGCTTAACATTCTAAATCTGAGTTTATCTTGTTTTTTAAAAAATGATTTTCATGTTCACAGTGAAGAATTGCATTCATAGTTTTGCTGTATTCCCAGGTGGTTGTTATACAGTGTGACTTCAGGCCAAAACTAAAGTCATTTTATAATTTCCCAGGAGTCTCATGAACAGTGCATCCAGTGGATTGTTAAATTTATTCATGGCCAGCATAGTCCTAAAAGAATTTCTTTCCTTTATGACTGCTTGGCAATGGCCGTTGAGACTGGTCTTCTTCCACCCAGGTAGGTGAAATTGTGAGTACAAGCAATCCAAAGAATTCTCTATTTTACAAATGTTTGGAAATTTTGAAGTTGTTGTAAAGTGGATAAGAGCAAGAAGAAGGAAGTAAGGTGCATCAGCTGATCCTAATACATCAGGTTTTTGTTTCTAGGATGCGTATTTGAAATGTGCATTAAGCTCAAAGCCAGCTTCCAGCCAGGGGCTGAGATCACGCGCTTTGATTATAGTTTGTTTCCTTTTATTTTTTCTGTACAATAAATTACCTCAGCATTTCATAGCGTGACACAATAATCATCCTATTATCAGTTGTGGCTGGTGGTTAACTGGGCTTAGGAAGCAGTATTTCTCAAACTCTGCCCTGTGATTACAATCGGAGTGGCTAGCATGGGAGTCAGGAGGAAGGGATCCCCGCTCACATGTGGCAGGGAGTTCCCAGCTGTCATCTGGGACCTCACTAGGACCATCAGCCAGAACCTACCTGTGCTTTTGAACCTGTGGCCTGGACTTTCTTAAAGCATGGTACAGTACCAGAGCAAGTTTGCAAAGTTGTGGAAGCTGTATCACACTTTGGAAGTCATGCTGTACGCTTTTGCTCTAGTCATAAGCTTGCCCACATTTATGGAGAGAGAACATAGATCCTCCTCTCACATCTCCACGGGAGGAGGATCAGTGTCATTTTCAGGAAAGTATGTTGGATTGAAAATCTTATTATAGCTGTTTTGTAAAAAGAGAGTCTGCCATAAGCTAAACATTTAACCAAAAGTGTTTCGTAATTTCTTTCTAATAAAAATACAACATAGCGAATAGTATTTAATTCTGCTTGTGTTTGGTCTTTCAGACAAGTAAAAAAAGATAAAATGTTATATGTGTTATAAATGTGTGCTTAAGTAATAATATACTTTTATGAAATATACTTGTTCTGACAAATATGATACCCAGAGTATGCAAACTGTGACTGTTGCAGAACTCGCATAATTCTGCCTTCTGACTAGAATGGCATTCCTTTTCTCCTAGGCTGGTTTGTGAATCCCTGATAAACTCGGACACTCTGGAATGGGAAAGGACTCAGCTCTGGGCTTTAACATTTAAACTGGTTCGGAAAATAATTGGGGGAGTGGACTACAAGGTATTTTTTTCTAATTATTAAAGTGATTGCTTCACACATGATTAGTTTTTCCATATATGTCTTATTTTCAGGTGAGAGAAATGA
Source organism: Oryctolagus cuniculus (assembly GCF_051225735.1). NCBI lineage: Eukaryota > Metazoa > Chordata > Mammalia > Lagomorpha > Leporidae > Oryctolagus > Oryctolagus cuniculus. Next base: position 37,333,122 of record NC_142871.1, read on the forward strand.
AGTGAAAGTATTTACAAAATCTATTTTTTGTTGTCCATTTCCTAAGCAAATTTAAAATTACAGAGTTCCCACAGCTTCTGTATTCCTTACTCAACATTCTTTTTTTTTTTTTTAATCCCCCTAATGTGTTTTTTTTTTTTTTTTGAGAGACAGAGAGCTCCTATCTGCTGGTTTGCTCTCTAACTGCCTGTAATGGCTGGGGCTGGGCTAGGATTGAAGTCAGAAGCATGAATCTTCTCTCGGGTTGATGTTTGGGAGTAAATGTACCTTTATGCAGAAAATGTAAGGGTGTCACCCAAAAGGAATGTATAATCCTAGAACTTTGGCATCTTTTAGCTAACATAGGAGACATTGCTTAGTTTTGACCTGTGTCTTCTTTCTTGTATCAGGGTGTTCGAGATCTCTTAAAAGTGATTTTGGAGAAAATCTTGACAATTCCCAATACAGTGAGCTCTGCTGTTGTACAGCAGCTTCTGGCAGCGAAAGAGGTACTTTCGACATATCTGAAATCGATCATAGCCTCACAAAAAGTGCAGATTTGTGCTTTTAAAACTTAACAAGAGTTTGTAGAAATATTCCATTTCTTCTACCAAAAATATCACTTCTGTTTTTAAAGGTACTACCTTATTTGTATTATATTTCAGAAGGAAATTTTAAATTTTAATTATTTAATGGTTTCTAGGTATGAAAGCAATAATATAATTTTAACCATTATATAACATCAGCCTATGGACCATTGAAATGATCCTTATACTTTGTAACCGATGTTGTAAGAATTGTTATTTGGTCTGTTGATCACCTGTAAAGTCTACTAGTATTTAAAACATTTACTATATTTACTAACCATTATAAATCCATTCCATTGCTTGTTAATCTTCATTTTCAGACTTTTGTTTTTTACATAAAGGCGAATTCCTTTATCCTACTGTTGAAATACATAAAGTATTATCTCTCCATTGTGAAATAGCTAAGTCACAATATTTAACATGTAGATTATCCTCATGTACTTAAATTTTTGTGGTGAGAACATTTAAGATTTACTGTCTGAGCAATTTTCACGTATGCAGTATATTGTCATTAACTGTAATGACTGTAGCATACAATATCTCTTGAACTTATTTTTCCTATCTAACTGGAATTTTGTGTCCTTTGACTAGCATCTCCCCAAAAGGTAACATCTTTACTTTTTGACATCCTTTTTGTTGTTGTTGTCATTGCCATTGTTGTATTTGCAGGGCTTATTTGTGGAACCAGTGAAAAAAATGTTGTCCTTTGATTTTTCTTAGGTTATAGCATATATCCTGGAAAGAAATGCCTGCTTGTTACCAGCTTATTTTGCAGTCACAGAGATCAGGAAACTGTATCCTGAGGGCAAGCTTCCACACTGGGTAAATTTTATATTTTTCAAAATTTTCAATAGAAGTTATTATCAAAAATAGTTACATTAATCTTCTTCTTTATGAGCTTGCTTTTTTAAATGGTTATTTTTATCCTTAGACAATATGTGCTTTTTAGTGATATGTATTTCTTTTACGTCTTCACTGACTCATTGAGATAGTTTTCTGTGCCATGTGGTATACACAGCTTCATCAAATAGCTAAGAATATGGTGGTGTAACTTGGTTTAATTTAGTGACAGATGAACTAGCAAAGGATTGGAAGGAAGCAAAAGGGGACTAACCTTTGAGTAATTATCGTGCCGGGCATTTTATTAAATGGCAAATTACATTATCACATTTGTAAATGAACACTGTACTTAGCGTAGTATTGATCTTATTTTTATACTTATTTTATTTTTATTAGTTACTTGGAAACCTGGTATCAGACTTTGTGGATACCTTCAGGCCCACAGCAAGGATAAACTCCATTTGTGGTAGGATTATATTTTAAAATATACTAAGCAATACATGATTTTTAGTGATTTGATTGAAGGATGGTCTCTTACATATATCGTGTAGCTTGTCATTTTTGTCACTCTAGCAAAACACTAAAGCATTTCACTTATTTTCAAGAACTTTGTGTGCTGCATGTAGGGAAGTTTATCTGGAATGGATCTATACTTCAGACGAAATCATTCTGGAAGGTTTCCAGGTGATTAGAAAGACATTTTTTTTTTAACTTTTATTTAATGAATATAAATTTCCAAAGTACAGCTTATGGATTACAGTGGCTTCCCCCCAATAACTTCCACCCGCAACCCTCCCCTTTCCCGCTCTCTCTCCCTTTCCATTCACATCAAGGTTCATTTTCAATTCTCTTTATATACAGAATATCAGTTTAGAATATATTAAGTAAAGATTTCAACAGTTTGCACCCACATAGAAACACAAAGTGAAAAATACTGTTTGAGTACTAGTTATAGTATTAAATCACAATGTACAGCACACTAAGGACAGAGATCCTACATGAGGAATAAGTGCACAGTGACTCCTGTTCTTGACTTAACAAATTGACATTCTTGTTTATGGCGTCAGTAATCTCTCTAGGCTCTAGTCATGAGTTGCCAAGGCTATGGAAGCCTTTTGAGTTCGCTGACTTCAATCTTATTTAGACAAGGTCATAGTCAAAGTGGAAGTTCTCTCCTTCCTTCAGAGAAAGGTACCTCCTTTCAATGGCCCGTTCTTTCTACTGGGATCTCACTTGCAGAGATCTTTCATTTAGGTTTTTTTGTTTGTTTGTTTGTTTGTTTTGTTTTGTTTTGTTTTTGCCAGAGTGTCTTGGCTTTCCATGCCTGAGATACTCTCTCACGGGCTTTTCAGCCAGATCCGCATGCCTTAAGGGCTGATTCTGAGGCCAGAGTGCTGTTTAGGACATCTGCCTTAGAAAGACATTTTAATACAAGTAGCAAAGCATCATGGAATCTCTAGACAACTAGAAGTCTCAACAGATCTTTCTCTCTGTGGCCATAGTACATGAGAATAGTGGGCTCATTCCGCCTGTTCTATATACCTTTGTCCTTCATTGCATTTTTGTTTATTTTCCATTTTATCATGCTTTGATAAATTCTCTCTTAAAAATATGCATATGATTTGACAATTTTGCATTGCCCAGATGTATTCCCAAATTATTTTTAAAAATTATGGTAGCCTCAGAACTATCTGGAATATAGACTTTTATTTATTCATTTATTGTATTAAATACTGTCTGTGAGCCAGGTGCTGTTCTAGACACTGGAAATATGAAAATTAGCAGATCCTACCCAGATAATTCTCAGGCTTCTAGCTTTTGTAATTAAGCAGATATTGATAGGATTTAATGAATTATGGAAATGAAGCAGGTTTGAGAAGGATGATGAATTCAGTTGAAGACTGTTAAGTTTAAAGTGCATAAGGGACATCCAGTTGACAGTATTGTTTAGCCAGTTGGACATATGAGCAGATGGTGATGTGATACGCTAAGGTTTCTATGACTATCCTTCATAAAGGTAAATTGTGTTGGCTTTAGACTTGTTTCCTCAGGGGCTATCTAGGAAATATTGGGCTTTCCTGTCTGTTGCACCTACTCAGCTCTGCCATTGCACTCTAAAATCAGCTGGGTTCTGATAAAACTTTATAAAAAAAATGGCAGCCTAGATCTGGCCCATGGGTTATAGTCTATAACATTTATGCCAGACACTTGGACAAAATGCAAATTTTTGAATTTGGAAAGCCTGTGCAAATTGATCTTCAACCATGTAGACTAAAGATAATAAAAGAAAATTCCTAAACCAGTGTCATAAAAACATTTTTAAACCCATGCCTGATTCAAAATATGTGTTCATTAAATACTTGTGGAGTGCATGAAGGACCAGACTTCGTTATGTTCACATTACTTAATAACGGTTTTGTAATATGTGCAGGCCGCTGTAGTCTTCTGCCAGTTGTAAATAACTCGGGTGCCATTTGTAATTCATGGAAATTGGATCCGGCGACTCTTCGTTTTCCTTTGAAAGGTCTTTTGCCATATGATAAGGTATGTTGCTAAATGTAATGGTCTGTCTAAGATGGCATCTTAGGTTAAAGATGTGTAATGCTAAATTCTCTCTTCATTGTCTGAAAAGTAAATACTTAGTGAAAAATAATTTATGCCTTATCATGTCATTCCACTATCTAAGTATACCCTGTAGCTTGTACTATTATGGGTGTTTATGTTTTAGTAGTCTACCTCTGGCAAAATATTTGGAGATGGAAAACTGAAATTTTAAATTTATTCCTTGACTAAGGCCCCACATTTAAAAAGTGATAGACCCAGGATTTAAACTCAGTATGAAACCAGAATCTGTACTCTTCACCCTTGATATCAAGTCATTTGTCATCTCCAAGTATGAAGATAGTGCATATGTTTACACTTGTAAGAGTTTTTGGAAACCATCTCCATTCTTCTTTAAGTTTCAGAGCAGAAAATTCTTTGCACTGATGCTTGAAACTGATGTCCTTGTGTGTGAAATTGCATTTCTAAATTTCATTCTAAAGGGAAGAGGGCTTGCTCTTTTGAATCCTTGACATTTTAGTGTGCCCTTTAAGGGGCTACTGTTCCTCCTACATTGTTGCATTAGTAAGCAGTCTTGTACAGTAGACTGATACTTCTTTGTGTATCCATCTTAAATCAACTCTTGCTATAAAAACTTGTTCATAAAAGAGGCAATTTGCTTATTCTGTTTTAAAGTGCCTTAAGAACTCCTTTAATACATTGAAGTGAATGCTTAAATACCCACACATCCATTTCTCAGATATTTTATTAGTAAAACGCAGAAAGAACCAGTAAACAGAAACATTCTCGTAGCTGGATTGAATTCAGAGAGACTACACTTTAAAAAACAAAATTTTGCCTCACAGTTACAATAGCACAGTCTCTTAATGAGTGTCTTAAAAACTGAGTATGGGATGGGCATTTGACACAGTGATGAAGATGTTACGTGGAGCACCCACAGTCCCGTCTCGGTGAGCCAGGATTCAAGTCCCAGCTTTGCTTCCAATTCCAACTGTATATTTTTGTCCCCACTGGGAGGCAACAGTAACAGCTCAACTATTTGGGTTCTTACCACCTATGTGGGAGATCTGGATTGAGCTCCAGGCTTCTGGCTTTGAACTGGCGTAGCTCCTACTATTGGAAGCATTTGGGAGTGTGTCAGCAAATGGAAGATCTTGCCCCGTATGTCTCTATTTCTCTGCCTATCATTCATATATACATGTATATCTTCACATAAAGTGATTTTCTAAAAATTTTTTTGACAGGTAGAGTTATAAACAGAGAGAGACAGACAGAAAAGTCGTCTTTCCGTTGGTTCACCCCTCAAATTGCTGCTACGGCCGGCACTGCACCGATCCAAAGGCAGGAACCAGGTGCTTTTTCCGTCTCCCATGCGGGTTCAGGGGCCCAAGTACCTGGGCCATCCTCCAGTGCTCTCCCAGGCAACAGCAGAGAGCTGGACTGGAAGAGGAGCAACCGGGACTAGAACCCGGCACCCATATGGGATGCTGGTGCCGCAGGTGGAGGATTAACCAAGTGAGCCACGGTGCCAGTCCCACATAAAGTGATTTTTATCTATCTTCCATCCATCTACCATGAGGCTGTTAAAAAACCAGTTAACATGTGAATGGTACTTGCAATGAATTTCCCATTGACTATATCAAAATACTATGTCTTCTACAACATAGAGGTAAAAATGTGTTCCAGAAAACAGTTAGATGACTCAAAAACTAATATGCACGAAAGAGTAGAATGAACTAGAAAGAAAGATTTCTAGAGTAAAAACAAGGGTAAGGTATTTTTAAATTAATGTATTTAAAGAATGAGCAGAATTAACAAATATAAATAAGCATATGCTATTTTGTCTACTCCTCTATTTGTATATTTAAGAGCCAGAAAGTTACTTTGGGAATTGTTTTCATTTTATTTATTTATTTTTTTAAAGATTTATTTATTTGAAAGGCAGAGTTACAGAGAGAGGAAAGTCTTCCATTACTTATTTCATTCCCCCAAATGGCCACAATGACTGAGACTGGGCCAGGCTGAAGCCAGGAGCTCCTTTTGGGTCTCCCACGTGGGTGCAGGTGCCCAAGCACTTAGGCCATCCTCTAATGCAGTCCCAGGCAAACTGGATCCGAAGAGGAGTGGCTGGGACTCGAACCAGCGCCCATATGGGATGCCGGTGCTGCCAACTGGGGCTTTAATCTACTGTGCCACAGTGTTGGCCCTGGGGATTGTTTTTAAATTTTTTATTTATTTTCATTTATTTAAAAGGCAGAGAGTGAGGTTGGGGTGGCGGAGGGAGAGTGAGTGCTCACAATACTGATTTACTCCCAAATGCCTGCAACACCAGGGTTGGGCCAGGCCAAAGCCAGGATCCCAGATCTCCCATCCAATTCTCTCACGTGGGTGGCTGGGACCCAGGTGCTTGAGTCATCCTGCTGCCTCCCAGGGTGCACGTTAGCAGGAAGCTGGAAAGGAACCAGAGTTGCCAGGACTCAAACCAGGGATGCAAATGTCCCAAGTGAGGACTTAGCCGCTGTGCCAAATGCCTGCTCCTATTTTGGGAATCTTTATTAGGGAAATAGGGGAATGACTGGCTTATGTTCAGGATGTACTGGGTAAATTTTCTGGTTGTCATTTGGGAAAAGTGACTATAAACTCTGAAAAAGATTTTGTTTTCAAATGTAGCTTTCTGGTATTATATATTATAAACCAAATTTGGCTATCAGAAATTGTGTATTATATGCCTAGGCACACTTTTAGAAAATTGTCAGTTTTAACAGAAAGAGAGCAAAGATTTTCCTAAGAATGTGTCTTTATATCTAAGAAACATTAGGATAAATCTATATAAATTGACACTGAGACTCAACCATTGAATGTAACAAGCTTGTATGTTTTCTGAAAGTAGAGTGTGAAGTGCCTTGACAGGAGTATTGGGAAATCTAGTTTGGGTGTCTTCTTGGCTGTTACCCTCTATCTGACTTTGGGCAGATCTCTTCACCTGTTATCAAATGAGGGTGGGAAGAGAGCTACTGTAAGCACTAAAATCCTGTGATTTTTTTTTTTCCCCACTAGATACTGCCTACTGTGTGAAGGTAACAGGTGCCTTTACAGGACTTCTTAATCCCCATTTCCAAATAATTTGAATTTAAATTTATGTTAACCTTGAAGCAATAATTTTCTTTATTTTCTTTAAAGGATCTGTTTGAACCACAGACTGCTTTGTTGAGATATGTATTGGAGCAGCCCTATTCCAGGGATATGGTCTGCAATATGCTAGGTTTAAATAAGCAGGTACTGTACTATGCTGGAAACCTAGTAAATTCTACATAGAATCTGCACTATTCTTTTCTCTTTTCTTTGCTACAGCTAACTGAGCAAAACAGTTAAGAACTATTTGATAATTTTTTTAGTACATGGTTTATTAAACAATGTATTGTTTCTATCACTTATATATTGCTTTAAGAGTGTTTAAATTAAAAAGGAGATATTTTTAAAGTTGGTTTATTTTGCATTGCTTTTTTTTCTATAAGGCCAGTTTCAAGTATACCTTTTGGCAGAGAAACCTACACATGACTTAACCATCTTTTTTTTTTTTTTTTAACTTTTTTTGTTGTTTGGGTGTCGATTTTTGTAACTTTTGGACTCTTCAGCGTGGCCTCCTTGCTGATTTTTTTTTCTTGATGTGTCTTTATTTTTGGTGGTTTAACATGTGGGAGGGTTTGTGCTGACTCTGGGTTCCTTGAGGCTGGCCTCATAGTCACTGTTTTGTCTTTTCTTTTTTTCTTCCTTTATTTTTGTTCTGTCCTGTCTTGTCCTGCCCATCCTCCAATGCTCTAGACCTTGAACATTGCTCAGGTATGTTCACAACCTTACTGTTGTATTGTGACTAACGATACGCTGGCCGCTTTGTAGCCACTGATTCCATTTAGAGAATACGTGTATGGTCGGGGCTTGAAATTGGCAGGACCATGCTGAGACCAAGGCCACTAAAAAAAATTTCTTCTTGGGATATGAGAGTTATTTTTGGTGGATGGTTTTTATTTTTTATTTTTTGAGCTTTTTTTTGGTGTTTGTTTTTTATATTCTTTTTTCTTTTTCTTCTTTTTTTAAAGAGACAACACCTGGCACTCCATAAACCCTGTTGCTTTTTTGATGGGTTATTTTTCCTTCCCACTCCATTTATTGTTTTTCATATTTAGGGCTAAAGCTAGCCTAGTGAATTTTTAGAGATGGAAAGATTTGTGGTGGCCTTTATCTTTCCAGATTATTAAAACAAACAAACAACAAAAATACTTATGTTTCTTTGCCTTAAAACAAAAACAAATTAAAACAAAACCAAACAAGAGGAAAAAAAAATCGCTTTAATAGAGATATGCTGCTTTTAAAAGTTGGAGTGGTAAACTTTATACAGGGAAGGCTTTTTTGGAAACATGGGGATTGACTAAGAAATGTCACTCTCCTAGGTGACCCCACACCTGCTTGACAGACACCCTTCTTTGTCAGTCATTGCCAGAAGTGTCCTCCTCCTCCTGCAGCGAGCTCCTCTCTGTGGCAGCTCACCTATGGCGGCAGAAAAATGCCGCGGCCAAACGATATAAACCAAACTCTTGTACAGTCCCAAGTCTGTTCCAGGACTTTTCACCTTTGAGATTTTAAGCAAAATAGTGGTTCCAATTCTTTTTGTTAAAATTTTTGAGCCCAACATATTAAAATAGACCAGCTTTTTGATTTTAAAAAGACGTTCTTGTCCAGGTTAAATAAAATAGCGTTCCTGTTTGCAATACTATAGTGAAGGTTGTGCCAGTGCTTCCATTTATAAAGCCCTATTTTTAAGGACATATAGCTTGGCCATAAAACTTGCTCAGTGTTGAAACTTTGCATGCCAAACCTCACCCTAGTAGCAATATCTCTTTTATTATTTTAAGTTTTTTCTTCTGAAAAATTTACCAAGTTTCCTTGTTTGGACAAGCCTTTGTACATGTGAAACTGAGACTGCTCCACACTAGAGTATCTGACAGTCACTTCATAATAATCTGTCAATTTAAGCTCTTAAATACCAAGTCATTAATTCTGATCACCTTTCACTTGAGTTAGAGGTAAGTATTCAGTTAATTGTGGAAGAATGCTTTATGCTCTGTCTTAAAACGAATTTTTGTCATGAACTTTAAGTCATACTTGACACAATGTTTTTATATTTTGGTGGATAAACATACCTCATGGTCATTTGAGCTGCGAGTACCTATCCCCAGATACCCTTAGCATCCTTAGCTTTGTTCTTTTGGGGAGCAGCTCTTCTCAAACTGGAAATTGACAAAACAATTCAGAGAATATTTCTGATCTGATCTTTCAATAACAAGTTTCAACCTAAAAAAAGTTTATGACTAAGACATAAATCCGTAAAAAATAAAGTTTATAATGGAAATGCTGACAGAACATTATTAGTATTGGTCCCACTGTAGTGTAAACATTGTCCAAAATTCACAATTCATCAATAATTGTCTTCATAGTGAGGGGACTTGTAGATGGAAGATAATATTCTGAATTGATGTTATTTTTACCTAATAGAAAGTAGAGTAGAAAATGAAAACAGTATAAGAAGCATATAATTAAAAATAACCAATTCATCCTATCATATCTTTTATCATTACAGAGAATTATGTCCTGCACTATACTTTCTTGTCCTTTCTCTAGCAATGCACTAATTTACTTAAAGCCTGAAACCTTTTCAAGAGCTGTCCATATTGCATTTTCCAGTAGGAATTGGGCTATTTCTTGTTCTAAAATTGGTCATACCCAGAAGGTTGTAAATAGCCCAGTTCTGTAACCAGCAAGGTAGAATGTTGGACTTTTAGTGGAAAAGGCTCATTTTATGTGTTTGCATGAGAGTTTGAATTTTTTCTGCTGAATAAAATATTGCAAAACCTATTCAGTCCTTAAGCTCATGTTATATGGTAGTATATAAATTCTATCTACCTTGAGACAGTTCACCTTAAATTAGTCATTCGTTTTCTTAGAGATAACTTTCAAAATTATTTGAAAATGTCTTTGAAATACACGGTTGAAAGTGTATTAATGGGCATAGGACTCTGGTTCTGATTGGTACCTTTCTTGGTTAAAGCAGAGAATATGATAAATAACGTTGAAGAAGGATTTTTTCCCAAGTTGTTCCAAATTGATGCTGCAATTTAAGCCAATCTATGTGTGATATGTTTAAAATTTGTACCTGCAAAAACAGCACAAGAAATGTAAAATGAAAAGAAGTGTCAAGTGTTCCTCAATAAAGGATACGTGATACCCAGACTGGAAAGCATTATCATTTTCTGGTTGACATAGCCGTGGGAGATATCGGAGGCATTGGTAATGGTTCATGTTAATGTTTCTATTAATGCCTTGTGCCTGATTTTCAGCTTTTATGAAAGATGAAAATCTAAAATAGCTTTCCAGTATAGTATGGGCTGTTAGGTAGAAATTGCTTATTAAAATATTGAATTTAGACATTATTATTAAAACATGTTTTAACTAAATATGCATAGAGATGCAATGAAAACTAACAAATCAACTTTATATACCAGTGTATTAAAGCCATAAATTAATCAAAGCTTCCAAAAATGTAAGATGTCAATAGTCATCCATTGACAATAGCACCCATTGGCTTACAAAACTGTCTCCACCTAGCAATTGATAATTACCCTTTATTCACAGATCATTAAACTGCCTTACAAATATTAACTTGGTCCACAATCTGCTATGTGGTAGAGAATCTTAATTATCTATATTTTAGTAACTGAAAACTAAAGCAAAATGTATTATTATTTTGAAGTAGTAAGCCTCATTTTATATTTCAAACTTTTTATTTTTAATCGTACTTTTTATTTTTGATAGATGAAACAGCTTTGTTTTGAGAAATTTCCTTGGCTTTAACCAAAAACACCTGGGGAATTTATAGTTAATCCTTATAGATGTTCCGCTATCAGGATATTAGGTACCACAAAGATTCCTGATTGAGTTAATTCTTGACAGAAAAGGGGGTAATCTTATGTCATGGAGTATGTTGAAAGGCCATCAGCTTTAACTGTAAATTTCCTGGTTGTTCTTCCTTTGTCAAAACCCTGATATTTTTAACTTTTCTTCTTTAAGTCATTGGCTGTATTACCATCACTATGTACCCAGAAATATGTAAGTGAAAATCCAGTGTTTTAAATAATAATAAAAAGGGAAACTCCAAAGTGACCCAGGTGCTGAAAACCAGTTTTTGTTTAGTTTGCCCTTTTTTCCTCAAGTAGACTGATGGAAAACCATCATGGATGGAGAAATAGATGACAAATTGGTTTGTTTCCAGTCTATATTATACCACTAGTTAAAAATTCCTACTGGAAATCTTAGCTTTACTTCTTTTCACAAATTTTTCTGACTCTTGTATACTTTGAATGATCTCACTCTAAATTTGTGTTGTCTGACACATTTCTTAGGTTGTTGGTGGTTGGCAGAACTAGTGAATTTCAAGCCCTGTACACAGTAGTTTCGCATGTTGATTTAAGAAATAGTCTGTAGTGTTGTCTGTTGCACTTTGCTCTGCTTCGTAATGACAATTACATTTGGAGGAAAAGTACTGTAATCTCTACTGGTGGTGTTACTATTGCTATTCGTAAACCTGTAATGTGGTTGAACTGTGATCATGGCATTGTGTCTTTGGAAAAAATAGGAAACAACCATCAATGCTTACCGTTTGGGATAAACGTCTGTTTTATTTGCATGCTTTAAGAAAGTGCAGCTATATTGGAGCTTTACAAGTTTGGAGCTGGCGAAGAGCATGCACAAGAGGGGATGCTATTCATGATGTTATGTTTATTTCCAAATTTGTCCCCATTTTGCACTTTTCCCTAAATTTGAAGAAATCATATCCCTTTTTCATGGCAAAAGACTGATAATCATATCTAAAGTTTAAAAGGGAAAGCATCTGTATTAGTAATTGTATTCATGAGAAAGGCTTCCAACTGCCTGCTACTAAGTCATGTAACATATTTATAAAGGGAATATGCAAATAGTTTAAAATATGGCTTAATATACTTTTGGTAAAAATATACATTTTAAATCACATTAAAAAGCACAAATCTTTTTGCCTCTAGAAAGGGAAGTTGCATTTTCATTTTAGTGTTTAAACTCAATCCTTTTTCTTGTTTTAGATTTTAAAATGGTCTAATTTAAAATTAAAGCTGCATTATGTTTGGCTTCCAAGAGGAAGGAGCAGAAGGTGACGCTGAGATCAATTTATTTTTCCAGATGACATTTCTATTTCAGTATCAGGATTAATACCACATATTGAAAAATAGATATTGAGTAACATGTTAGCTGTTTAGGTTTACTCCTGTATGCAAAGTTAGTGTAAAGTTGTATTGGTTACATTAAAATAAATGGATTCATGGTTTGCTTTATTTACTCTATCTCAGCTTTTTGATCCCTGGAAATTCAAGCTGTTCATCTTTTGAGTTAGACTGCAAGATTACCATAGATATCCCATTTCATATGCCTTTTAAAATGTTAACTTTTTTCAAGGATAAATAACAAAATTTTCTACCCTACTATGCCCTGTATCAGATGAAAGCAATGATGTCCATGGTGGAAATCAAAAATTAGTGAGAAGTCTATTTTGTGGATAACCTGAAAAAATGATTTTTGACCTGAAACTCATCCTCTATGATATAACGTGATGCAGCTTTAATAGACAGATCTAACCTTGAGTTCAACTTCATTCCATGCTTCTCAGCCTCTTGTTACAATTAATGCCCATTAACTGGTAACTTCTGAAACTAACCGGGAGGCTTTTGGAATACTGTATCTAATCTCTGCCCTACAGCACAAGCAGCGCTGCCCTGTGCTGGAGGACCAGTTGGTGGATCTGGTAGTTTATGCCATGGAGCGATCTGAAACCGAGGAGAAGTTTGACGATGGTGGGACGAGCCAGCTCCTGTGGCAGCATCTCTCCAGTCAGCTCATTTTCTTTGTGCTTTTCCAGTTTGCCAGTTTTCCGCATATGGTCCTTTCTCTGCATCAGAAGGTATGTAGTACTAAACCTGTAGGTCAGAGCAACTTGATCTCTTGATTACTATGTTTTAGAGAATATGAGTATTAGCTTTTGTGGTTTCTTAACTTTTCACTTTCTTGTCACTGTGAACTTGGATTCAGTCACTTGGTCTCTATTCATTGTGCGAGGGCTAGGGGATTCAAGATGAAAAGGCACTGCAGTACCCCCTTGAAGAGTAGGTCACTAGAGAAGATATATGTAGTATAAACAGTGATATTACGATGTGATAGCTGCCATAGTGGACACATATGTCCCTGCAGTGGGAATAAAAAGGAGTAGTCTCTACCAAAGATATCAGGTGTAGCTTTATCAATGAGACCTTTAATACTTGAAAGACAAATAGTAATTTGCCAAGAAGAAAAGATAGGAAAACAATTCCATAACAATAAGATCATCATTTGAAGTAGGATAGAAAGATACAAGAACTCGAGGAAGGGGAAATGTGGGCATTGTGGTACTATATTAAGCCACCTCTTGAGACACCCACATCCCATATCAGAGATCAATCCTGCCTCGGCTTCAGCTTCCAATTCAGTTTCCTGCTAATGTACCTGGGAACCAGCAGATGACGGCTCAAGTCCAGAGTGTATGCCAGCCATGTGGGAGGATGGATTTCTTGGTTCTTGGCTTCAGCTTTGCTCTCCCCCAGCTGTTGTAGCCAGTTGAGGAGTGAACCAGCAGATAGAAGATCGCACTTTGTCTTTTTCCCTTTCTCTCACTCTTTGCCTTTCAAATAAATAAATGTTTAAAAAAGTTGGAGGTAGAGGAATGTGGATGAGATCGGGAAGGCAAAGAAAGACATGAGAATTTCTATGGAGTCATGCATTTTAGTAGCTTTGCTTTTTCTTTTGGAAGCTATGTTGGAAGAAATGAAATTATCAGAAGCAAGTTGGTGGGAAGATGGTGATGTTAAGAGGAGACAAAACTAGAGGCCAGGACATGAATAAGGGAGGTATTGCAGTGACTAGATAAAAGATGCTGAAGGCCTAGAGGAGACATGAGTAGGACAGAGGAGAAGCCAGAGACCAGATTTGCTGAAGAGGTTGAATAGGACTTCGTAACTGACTGATACTGGAAGGAGTAGCAAGAAGCTAGGCTCTCTCGCTTTCTGTTTGTGTGATGAATGGAAAGTAGGACAATGACCCATAAAAGGGAAGAAATGTGGAAGAGTAAGTTGTGGGAAGTGTTCGCTTTAGTCATAAGGTTTCAGACATGTTGAGTGGAAATAAAATAAAATCTGTTATACTTACACCATCTCTATAGCATGGATTATTTGGGGGAATTATTTTCATATAAGTTGTTAAACATTCTTTTAACCACGGTGCTTCTACCACCACTGTATTAATTTCTGTTATTTACAGGAAACCAAGAAAAGTTTTATGATGAGGATTTTACATTTTTAAAAAATGCTATTGTTTAATAAAATATTCCTCATGTTCTGATGACATATTTTAATAATACCATATTAAACTTGATTCTCACACACAGATGGTCCATTTAATTGTGTTCTAAAGCATAGTTGTGTTAGGAAACAGGAAAGAATTTATATATAATAAAAATAAAATATAATATCTAAATATAAAATTTATATATTATAAATATAAATATAAATAATAAATATAAATTATATATAGTATTAAAATAATTTAGCAAGTAGCTTTGTGTGGTGTCCTACAAGTGTCAAATTAGGTGCTTCCTAATAGCAGAAACTAGAGTTTCTCTTTAGAAATAAATAAATAGGTACCAGCATTGTGGTATAATGGGTAAACCACTGCCTAGGATGCCAGCATCCCATATGGCACTAGTTGGTGTCCCAGCTGCTCCACTTCAAATCCAGCTCCCTGCTAATGGCTTGGGAAAAGCAGCAGCAGATGACCCAAGTATTTGGGCCCCTGCCACCCATGTGGGAAACCTAAAAGAAGCTCTTGGCCCAGTCCTGGTGATTGTGGCCATCTAGGGAGTGAACCAGCAGATGGCAGATCTCTCTCTCTGTAACTCTGACTTTCAGATAAATACTTAAATAAATAACAAATAAGCAAACAAATTTCCTACCTCATTCTCTTTAAATAACCAGGAATACACCTGTATTTAAACATCTTTTGTAGTTAGCAGGGCGAGGACTGATTAAAGGCAGAGATCATCTGATGTGGGTACTCCTGCAGTTCATTTCTGGAAGTATTCAGAAAAATGCACTAGCTGATTTTCTCCCTGTCATGAAACTCTTCGATCTGCTGTATCCAGAAAAAGAAGTAAGTTTTACTGAGTACTTAACAATGTGATGAGTAAATTATGTTTGATTTACATTTAAGATTTTACTGTGATTTTGTGAGAATTTGACCAGCCATGATCATAGGATGGGCATTTAGTCGCTTTTGATATTAGTTCGCTCATATGTTTAGTGAAGAAATTGAGATAAATTATTTTTAAACTTTTTCCTAAATCACATTGAATATCTTGCTTAACAAGCTCCTCTACATTTTCAGGAGTTCTATGATTTTTAGAAGCACTAAATGTTATTTTAATCTGTGCCAATCATTGAATGGCTAGATAACAACACTATCTTGTTAATACCTCTTTTTTTGTTTGTTTCTAATTGAGTCTCAGTATGTCCCCTCATAAGATGTCTGAGTAAAATGTAATGTATTTTGATTGCCATTTTTTAGGAATATTTTATTATGAATAATTTCAGCACACACAAAAAGTAGAATAAACTCCTACGAACCTATCACCAAGAAATATTCTTATTTCATGTTTCTTATGTTTTTGTTGTTAATGATGAACAATTTTAAATCAAATTATAGACATCCATATCATCCATGTCAATATGTTTAATGTGGTTATTTAGGTTACATATTTCTCAGGTTTTTGTTTGTGAAAGTATATACAAGACTTAGAAATTCTATTTCTAGTATATTACAATAACATTTTCTAATATTAACTTTTAAGATTTAGATTTCATTTATATCAAAAGTATAATTTTTATATACGTCTAGTGACAGGACACTGAAGGAACAGACAGTTCTCCTACTGTGCCTTTAAGGTGTCACCAATTTGTAGTTTTAGTGTTAACTCTGCAAAAATATTTGTTGACACGTTTTACAATAAGGACAGACCAAAGTCAATACATCAGAGCTTCAAGAACTTTGGGGAGAGGTTCCATAGAAGCATATTTGGCTTGTTAATAAATGAACCAATTTTTATTGACTTATTTTCCCATAGAAAATGCTACTATTTACAGGAAACTTGACTACTGTCATAATTATGATAAAGGTACCGGGTATAGTGCCAGAAATGTTATGTAATAGTGAACATCTCTGACAAAATAATTTTCAGAAGTGATCATATGCTTATTTTTACCATTAAAGAAGGGCTGTTGAATTTAAAATTTTGGCCAGTCGGGATTGTAGATGATCAGTATATGGCACACTCTTGAATGAAACTGATTTTATCTTTGAGTGTCTTTATCAGTTTAAGTAATCTCTGAATCTTAAAATAAAACATGCTGCTATAACAAAATTAAAATATTGGATGTACCAATTGTTTAACAACATCTTTATTGTAGAGCAGAAATTTATAAAACTGACATGTTGAATGTGAACAGATGTTTTTACAGGTTTGATTTGTTTATTAATAAAATTATTAAGGCTTTAGGGAAAGGTATACTTAATGTAAATGAATGGAATAAGCAACTAAGAGAGACTTAGGAATTGGCCTTTGATTTTTTAAAAATATTCTTACAAACTTTGTAAATCAAAATTATAAGTCTAAAAGATTTAAATTTAAAAATGATTTTAATTGAAGACTGCTTTTAATAGTAGGAAAATATAATTAAACACCTATGAATTTATGTTACTGTCTTTGCAAGTAAAAACATGCCGAATAAAACCTTTTGTAAGAGTTTCAAATTTTTATGGCTGTTAGGCCTTTTAATGTGGGTTGTTGAGTAGTCAAAGAGCCTTTGGTGCCAAATTGAAATGTAATTTTTAAAAAGAAATAGCAGAAAAGTATTATATAATATGTAATTCTTCCCTTTCTTATAATCTACAAATTTTTATTTTTCAGTGTATCCCAGTTCCTGATATTAACAAACCCCAGTCAACTCATGCCTTTGCTATGACTTGTATTTGGATTCACCTCAATAGAAAAGCCCAAAATGACAACTCTAAGCTGCAGATTCCAATACCTCATTCCCTAAGGCTTCATCATGAGTAAGTTCACAATTTTCTTGTTTAGTAAATGGTGGAGTAGGGTGAGGTAAACATTTAGCCTGGTGGTTACGATTTCCGAATCCCATATCATAGTGCCTAGATTAAACACCTAACACTGGTTCCAGCTCCTGACTTTAGCTTCCTGCTAATGCTGACCTTGGGAGGCAGCAGCGATGGTTTCCTGCCACCCACACTGGAGTCCTGGATTGAGTACCCAGTTGCTAGTTGCAGTCTGGGCCAATCCCAGCAGATATGAGCTCTTGCATTTCTCGCTTTCTCACTCTTTATTTCTTTCTCTCTGCCTCTAAAATAATCAAATGAAGTTGATTGTAGGCTATCATTGCTCTCAGTGTTTGTGTGAAATTTGTAAATTTCACTCCACACCCACTGGAGATCAGGATGAATATTTAATTTGTGTGTCATAACAGAAGAAATTAATCAGTGCCTGCCTTAGAAAACTAGATTAACTAATCCTGTTAGATGTATAGATTTGTTTTTAATTTTCAAGGCTGATCTTCATTTTTACATGTTACCATTTAAAGTTATTTTTTAAGGGGCCACCATTGTGTTACGGCAGGTTGAGCCACAGTTTGTGATACTGGCATTTCTTGTCAGAGTGCTGGGTTGAGTCCCAGCTGCTCCACTTATGATCCAGTTTCCTTCTAATGTCCCTGGGAAGACAGGGGAGGTTGGTTTAACTGCTTGGGCTTCTGTTGCTCATGTGGGAAACCAGAATGGAGTTTCTGGCTGCTGGCTTCAGCCTGACCCAGACCTGGCTGTTGCAGCCATTTGGGGAGTAAACCAATTGATGGAAGATCTCTCTGTCACTCTCCACCTCTCTCTGTCATTCTGACTTTCAAATAAAATAGATAAATAAATATTTAAGTTATTAATGTAATTGAAGAGTATTAACTTTTGTTAATATGAAGATGTTACCAGATTTCTCAAGTACTTGGGTTTGGAACACAGTCTGACTTGAGATAGCTTTCACTCTGTGGGCTGCCAGATGGCACTGATGGCATGATCTGGCTGGCATGCTCCCTTACGTCTCTGCCACACCTGTGATGATTCAAAGAGTCATCTTAAATCATCTTCTTAAATAGGACTGTACTTCAATTCAGGGTACTAGAAATAGCTAGGAACACCTTGAATTTCTGAGAAAGACTGTGTCATATCTTCATTGGAAACTATAGGGTAGTCAAACCTCATATTTCATTTGACTTTCATTTTATGAGACACGCCTTATCCATCTTTTCATATATCTTTTTTTTTTTTTAAAGATGTATTTACTTATTTATTTTTTTAAGATTTATTTACTGATTGGGAAGTCAGGAGAGGTCAGAGAGAGAAAAAGAGAGGTCTTCAATCTGCTGATTCACTTCCCAGTTGACTGTAAAAGCTGGAGCTGCGCTGATCCAAAGCCAGGAGCCAGGAGCCTCTTCTAGGTCTCCCACGTGGGCCATCTTCTACTGCTTTCCCAGGCCATAGCAGAGAGCTGAATCAGAAATTGAGCAGCCTGGACTCAAACCGGCGCCTATATGGGATGCCGGCACTGCAGGCAGTGGCTTTACCTGCTACACCATAGCGCCAGCCCCTTTCCATATATCTTTAATGAAGGCATATTGCTATGTTTAAGCCACAATAGGTGGGGACCTAGTTCATAGATTAGTGAGTTATTTCTTCATTCTTTAAGACTTAGCCTAATACAGCCTTATATAGGTAATATGTACTTACCAACTACTCTTTTTTTAACTTATAACTGACTTATATTTATCTTATAATTTTCTTTTGAAATGTTACCCAAATTTTTGTGTGTATTTCTACTTTCCATTTCAAACAGAAACTGTAATAGTTATAGGAATAAAGATAGTAAATAGTTATATAAAGTTGAACTTTTAAAAAAATGTTTATTTTAATTTCTAGTTTTTAATAGATTTAATTAATGTGATCTGTAGTTATAGTTCCAAGAACATAATGTTATACCCTTCCTACCTTCCTTCCTCCCTGCCATTCTCTCCCTCCCTCCCTTTTTCTTTCTTCCTTTTTTTTTTTTCAGTTTTTGTGATAACATGTTTTAAAATTACATTACAGTAAAAAGGCTTAATACTAAACCAAATAAGAAGGTTAACAAGTAAAAAGCAAAAAGACTCTAGTTTAGTAGGAATATAGACACAGCTCTAAATAGTAGTTGAATGGAATAATGACCATTTAACCTATATATAGTAAATTTTAAGTAATCACAGATCATTAAAACTATAGTAGTATAACACTCTTAGCCATTGTTTTGACAAAGTTACAAAACAAAGTTTTACAAAACTAAATTTGCAGCAATACTTATATACCCAGACACAGACATTCTTTCTTTTTTTTTAATTTTAGCTCCTGCATATAAGGGAGAACGTTTAGTATTTGTCTTTCTGAGTCCAGCTTATTTGACTCAATATGATATCCTCCAGTTGCATCCAATTTGCTGCAAATGGTAGAATTTCATTCTTTTTTGTACCTGAGTAATCTGTTCTCCTAAGATCTGGAACAAGGCAAGGATGTCCACTTTGACCACTCTTATTCAATATAATACTGGAAGTTTTTGCAAGGGCAGTTAGGAACAAACAAAGGGCATCAAAATTGGAAAAGAAGTCAAATTGTCTATATTTGCAGATGACATGATGTTGTTAATTGGAAAACCTAAACACTCTGCCAAAAAACTGTTAGAATTGGTAAACCAGTTCAGTAAAGTTGCAGGTTACAAAATAAATACACAAAACAGTATCTTTTTTGTATGCTAATGATGAACTCACAGAAGAGAATTCAAGAAAGAAATCCCATTCACAGTAGCCACAAAAAATATCAAATATTTAATAATAAATTTAACCAAAGAGGTAAAAGATCCCTACAATGAAAAATACCAAATGTTGGAAGAAGTCACCAAGGGCATAAAAAAATTGGAAGATATTCCTTGCTCATCAGTTGGAAGACTCAACATTATTAAAATGTCTTACTGGGGCTGGTGCTGTGGTATAGTGGGTAAAGCCACTGCCTGCAGTGCTGGCATCCCAGTCAGGCACTAGTTTGAGTCCTGGCTGCTTCACTTCCAATCCATCTCTCTGCTATGGCCTAGGAAAGCGGTAGAAGATGGCCCACGTCCTTGGGCTCTTGCATCCATGTGGGATACTCAGAAGAAGCTCCTGGCTCCTGGCTTTGCATCGGCCTGGTTCTGGTCGTTGCGGGGAGTAAACCAATGGATGGAAGATCCTTCTGTCTGTCTCTGCCTCTGCCTCTCTGTAACTCTGCCTTTCAAATAAATAAATACATCTTTAAAGAAAAAAAAGCATGTATTTATACATATATATAAATAATATATATATACATATATATATTTTAAAATCTTGCTATCCAAAGCAATCTACAAATTCAGTTCACTTCCTATCAAAATACCAATGACATTCTTTACAGAACCAGAGAAAGCAATCCTGAAGTTCATATGGAATGACAAAAGACTTAGAAGAGTCAAAGAGACCCGATACAAGAAAAATCAAGCTAAAAGGATCACAATACCTGATTTCAAAGCATACTACTAAGCTTTAGTAAATAAAACATCATGGTACTGTCATAAAAACAGATAGGCAGATTAATGAAACAGAATAGAGAGCCCAGAAATTTTTGACAAAACTGCTCAGACCGTACAGTGAAGTAAGGATGATCTCTTCAACAGTGGTGCTGGCAACACTGGATGTATATATGTAGAAAAATGAAATTAGATATATGCCTCTCACCATATAAAAAAAACCAACTCAAGATGGGTCAGAGACCTAAATTGAAGACCTGAGACTATGAAGCTACTGGAAGAAAATGTAGAGGAAACACTCCAAGACTTTGGTGTAGGGGATGACTTCTTGGATAAGACCCCCAGAGCACTGGCAACAAAAGAGAAACTAAAGAAATAGGACTATATGAAGCTCAGAAGTTTTTGCATAGCAAAGGAAATGATAACAGAGTGAAGAGATATTCAATAGATTAGGAAAAAATATTTGAAAACTACCTCTCCTACAAAGAATCAATCTCCCAAATATTAGCAACTAAAAAAAAACTCAACAACAAAAATCAACCAATCCAGGTGAGGAATGGGCAAAGGACTTCAGTAGACGGTTTTCAAAAGAAGAAATACAAATGGCCAACAAATACATGAAAGAATGTTCAGCATCATTAGCCATCAGGAAAATGCAAGTCAAAACCACGATGAGATATCACCTTACCCCTTTCATAATAGCTAAAATCCAAAACATAAATGCTGGTGAGGATAGGGACAAAGTAGTGGGAATGCAAACTAGTGTAGCTACTGTGGGAAACAAGGTGGAGATTTCTTAAAACCTGGAAATAGACTTGCCACATGATCCAGCAGTCCACTCACTATTAGGTATATACCTAAAAGACTTGAACACAATGTATTAGAGATACCTGCACCACCATGATTATAGCAGCACTGCTCACGGTAGCCAAAATTTGGAATCCACCAAGGTGTCCATCATCATATGAATGGATAAAGAAAATGTGTACTTACACAATGGAATATTATTCAACTATAAAAAAGAATGAAATTCTACCATTTACAGCAAAATGGATACAACTGCAGGACAAAATGTTGAGTGAAAAGCCAGGCTCAGGAAGACAAATAGCACATATTCTCCCTTACATATGGGAACTAAAATTTGGGGGGGTGGGGAACCAAGAAGAAATGTCTGTGGGTATTAGTATTCAGTAAATATGGTTTTGTCAAACCTTGTATTATACCTTTGTCAAACCAATAATTAAGAATGTTATACTGGGGCCAGTGCTGTGGCATATCAGGTTAAGCCACAGTCTGCATTGCCAGCATCCCATATGGGCACAGATTCTAGTCCCAGCTGCTCTAATTCCTATCCAACTCCTTGCTGATGTGCCTGAGAAAACAGCAGAGGATGGCCCAAGTGCTTGGGGACCTGCTCCTGTGTGGGAGACCCAGATGAAGCTACTGGCTCCTGGCTTCAGCTTGGCCCAGCCCTGGTTATTGTAGCCACTTGGGAAGTGAACCAGCAGTTGCAGGATTTCATTCTCTGTAATTCTATCGAATACAAAAGTAAATCTTTAGAAAAAAAAAAAAAAAAGAAGAATGTTACATGGTTTTAATGATCTGTGATTACTTTAAAATTTACTTTTATTTGGGTGAAATGGTCATTTTTCCACTCAATTATTGTTTATAGCTGTTGTCTGTATTCCCACTAAACTAGGGATTTTTTTATTTTTTTGCTTTTTACTTGGGAAGCATTAAGCCCTTTTACTGTGATGCGGATTTAAAATATGTTATCTAAAAAAAAAAAAAAAGAGGGAGGACAGAAGGAAGAGAAGAGGAGGGGGGAAAAAAGGAATATTTTTATGTTCGTAGAATTGTATCTACATACTACATTGAATCTGTTAAAAACTAAAAAAAAAATTTATTTTAAAAATCAAATATTTAAAAATAATTTTAGCCAAAGAAGTGAAAGATATCTACAATGAAAAGTATCAAATATTGATGAAAGAAATCATCAAGGATACAAAAAAATTGGAAAGATATTCTTTGCTCATGAATCAGAAGAATCAATGTCATTAAAATGTTATACTGCCTAAAACAATTTACAGATTCAGTGCAATCCCTACCAAAATACCCATGGCATTCTTTACAGAGTTAGGAAAAAACCCTAAAATTCATATGGAATCACAAAAGACCCCAAATAGCCAAAGCAATCCTGAGCAAGAAAAAAACTTTTTTTTTTTATAAGAAGGAAGTTAACTTTATGGAAATTTTTAATAATTTTTTAATGGGATCTGAATTTTTAGGTTTCTACAGCAGAGTCTGAGAAATAAAAGTTTACAGATGAATGACTATAAAATTGCCCTATTATGTAATGCATACTCTACAAATTCAGAATGTTTTACACTACCTATGGGAGCTCTGGTAGAAACTATTTATGGAAATGGAATTATGAGGATACCTCTCCCTGGAACCAGCTGTTTGGCTTCAGGATCTATTACTCCATTGCCAATGAACCTCTTGGATTCACTAACAGTTCATGCCAAAATGAGGTATGTTCTTTAATTTATTTGCTCATAACAGCAAGTTGATCTCAGTATAGTGTAAATTTTGATTTCATTATTATATATGCATTTTACGGTCTGTAGTATTTTATAAGGCTAATGAAATGTATTGTCTTACAAAAATGAATGTTGTTTATTATAAAAATTCTAAAATAAAACAAATAAACTTAAAACCAATGTCATAATGCTTTCATGAGGAATCAGCATTGAAAAGTGTTCTTCTGTTTATTTTTCTGTCATTTAATAAATGTTTGTGTTTTTTAAGACAAAAACAAGCACATCCTGAAATACTGCTTTATAATCACCTTTCTCCCATGATATTCAAACATCTTTTCAGATCTAGTGTTCTTCAAAAGCATTTTTTAATTGCCATAAAGGTTTTTGTGTGACTATATATGATTTTTCAGTTCCACGTTGTTTACACTGAAGGTTATTTGCAGTGTTCTAGCGTTAGAAAGATGGCCGTGAAGACTCTTCTTCATGTCTGTCTTTGTACTCATCCATAATGAAATTTTCATTAATTTGTTGCAAGTAGAGTTGCTGCGTCTAGGGATCTGAACAAGACTTTTAACTTTATTGATTACATACAGGAACATGTTTAGAATTGATGCAGTAGTTTCTGCAAAATAGAAAAGGCTCTGTTGGTGGTTCTACAATTTCAAGTGCCCTTAGGAGCAACTGAGAATACAGATGAGCAAAGCCTAGCACAAAGTGATGTTAGTGCTTTTAGAGGGGTGTGTGTGTGTGTGTGTGTGTGTGTAGAGGTGTAGAGGTGTACAGGGACTGAGGCCACTATCATCTCAGGTAAAACACTGCAGGCCAAAACAATGTATCTGTGTCTCCAGCTGGAGCATCAATAGAAAAACCAAGCTCTTTTTCAAATGGTAAACATTGTAATAGAATTATATATGTGCTTCACCTGCATGTGTGACAAATTTGAACAGAGTCCTGTTAGAACCTAGCCTTTGAGATTTAGCAGTGATTTATTAAGCAATTCTATGGCAAAAGTTACATAATTTCTCTCTTATTTAGTACATGTAATTATTACATCTTTCAGGTTTATTCTTGTATGAGTTGTACTCAAAGTTTGCTTTTCCATGAGCAGAGGGATTCAGGTGCATATTAAAAACACCGTGGAATTCAGGATTCGTCTGTGGTTCTAGTTTGTGCATCATTTCCAAGTGTCCTGTACAACTTACGTGTAGTAAATGAAACAGTGCCATAAGTTCAGATATATACTAAGTCACAGATAAGTAGAGTAACTCCTGTATTTGTGTTTAAAATGATGTATTTTAATTTTCTTCCCTTTTTTATTCCTCCACAGCCTTATTCATAGCATTGCAACAAGGGTTATAAAACTTGCTCATGCAAAGTCCAGTGTGGCTTTGGCTCCAGCTCTAGTGGAAACGTACAGTCGTTTACTGGTCTATATGGAAATAGAGTCTTTGGGCATCAAAGGATTTATCAGTAAGAGGACTTTCTGATGTTTGTAACCATTAACCCACTCACTAGTTCAGCAGACACTCTTCTGGGTGCTGGGGACATGGCAGTGAACAAGTCATTGCCATCCTGGACCTTTCCTACAAGTGAGGGATAAGACAATAAAGCAAGTAGATCAAACACTGAGGGTGTCAGGTGAAACAGACAAAAGAGAAAAATAAAGCAAAAGGGAGGGTTGGGAAGTGTAGGGTCAGGGGAATGAACTGTTTTTTTTTGTCATTTGTTTGATAGGTAGAGTTATAGACAGTGAGAGAAAGACAGAAAGAAAGGTCTTCCTTCTGTTGGTTCACTCTCCAAATGGCCGCTACGGCTGGCACTGCGCCAATCTGAAGCCAGGAGCCAGATGGTTCCTCCTGGTCTCCCATGCATATGCAGGGCCCAAGGACCTGGGCCATCCTCCACTGCCCTCCTGGGCCACAGCAGAGAGCTGGACTGGAATAAGAGCGACCGGGACTAGAACCCGGGGCCCATGTGGGATGCCAACACCACAGGCAGAGGATTAACCAAATGAGCCACAGCGCCGACCCCGAGCTGTATTATTATTATATACATATATATTTTTTTTTTGACAGGCAGAGTTAGACAGAAAGAGAGAGAGAGAGACGGAGAGAAAGGTCTTCCTTTTTCCGTTGGTTCACCCCCCAAGTGGCTGCTTCGGTCGGCGCACTGCGCTGATCCGAAGCCAGGAGCCAGGTGCTTCCTCCTGGTCTCCCATGCAGGTGCAGGGCCAAGGACCTGGGCCATCCTCCACTGCACTCCCGGGCCACAGCAGAAAGCTGGACCGGAAGAGGAGCAACTGGGACAGAATCCGGCACCCCAACCGGGACTAGAACCCAGGGTGCCGGCGCCGCAGGTGGAGGATTAGTCTAGAGAGCCGCGGTGCCTGCTTGAACTGTATTTTTAAATACAGTGATAAGCAAAGGGAGCTTATAAGCAAGTTAGAGCCTTGGTCTACATTCTCATACAAATAGTTTCTCCTCTAAGGGAGCAATCCTATCCTCTGGCAGAACTTTGGCTGGCTGGAAACAAAATTTTCCTACACTGGGCTATTATGGTAATTCCAATAGTGTGATTTCATAACAATACACTGTAATTTTAATTTTAGCCACAATAATTCTTCTTTCCAGATAACTTAAAGCTGATAATTCCAGATAATTTAGAGCTCCCTTTCTTGGGAGGAGGGAGGAAATAGGGTGGATGTACTACAATTTTTGGGGTTTTTTTTTTTGTATTGAAAAGTGAACCTTGTACTTTAGAAGTTGGAAACAGCTTTCTAAAAGTAATTTAATAAACAAAAGTGAAAAAGTTTACAGTTAGGTTATAGTAATTCCAGAGGGAAGAAAGCAAGTTTGCTATTATAACTGGAATATGGGTTTTTTCCCCTTATAATCAAAAAAATTTTGGAAAATATGTGTGTATACATGTGTGTGTGTGTTTTCACAGCTGAACCTTTACATTTTAGTGTGACTTTCTTCAAATATGTCTTAATGAGTAGCTTTTAGTAACTGCTACCTTAAATTATCTTCCTCCAGGTCAGCTTCTGCCGACGGTGTTCAAGTCCCACGCCTGGGGAATCTTACACACACTTCTTGAGATGTTCAGCTACCGGATGCACCACATTCAGCCTCATTACAGAGTTCAGCTCCTGAGTCATCTTCATACTTTGGCTGCAGTTCCACAAACAAACCTGAACCAGCTGCATCTTTGGTGAGCTTATTAAAGGCTGTTTTCCCTTAAGATTTATTAAAACACTGGAGGTGGGAAACTTGATCCTTTATGGTTTTTTCTTGTTGTTGTTCGTTTGCCAAGAAACTTCTCAGCTTCTGAACAATTTTATTTACTGTATAGGAGTGGAATCCAGTTTTTTAAATAGAAACCAACTGGGATAGATGAGTGCTTGCTTTAGAATCCTTGGACTCACAGTTTCTACTTCCAAGACCTTTATTCTTTATTCTAACTTAACCCTTTAGAATGCTAGATTTAAATATACTTTAGATTATGAGTAAAATATCATGTCATTTTAATTTTGTTATAAATGAAAATATATTTCAGATAGGAAAAATGTAAATTTTGAAATGCTGAATATCTAGGGAAATATTTTAGTTCTACAGACTAAAGCTAGCATTTGTAAATGTATAAAAAAGTTTTCATTTATAAACTTTGACACCTCAGATTTTTTTAAAAACAAATTATGCAACACTCATCCTCTCAGGAAAAAAGTTGCTTTTTTAAAATCAAAGATGAGAAGTTTATAGTTTATGTTTTTCCATTGTAATTAAATGGAATGAGATATATTTTATATGTGACTTTTTCATGTTTCCTTTTGTTCTTCCTCTTCTCAGTGTTGAGAGCACTGCACTCAGGCTTATCACAGCATTAGGTAGCTCCGAGGTACAGCCACAGTTTACACGCTTCCTGAGTGACCCCAAAACAGTGCTGTCAGCAGAATCTGAAGAACTGAACCGAGCCTTGATATTGACCTTAGCTAGAGCAACTCATGTAACAGGTACAGTGAGTATTGGGTCACAAAAAACAAAAACAAATGAATTAGAGTGTGCTCTGATTCTACTGATTACGATGGGGATAACATAGTAAAAAGATACTTTTCCATTTGTTAAGAAAAAAGCAGTTGTGGTTTTGTTACCTTCACTATTCAGTCATTAATGGAAGTTGTTTCGTGTAAGCATTATTCTAACTGGGTTGGGCAGTGATTTTCAGCCATCTTAAATAATTTGTAAATAGTGGTTTTTAAGATTTTTGGTTTCTGAACTGTTTTATAACCTTGTAAAAAAAAAAATGGAGAGGTAAGTGTTTAGCTTGGTGATTAAGTTGCCATTTGGCACACCTGAAATCCATATCACTGTTCTTGGGTCTGAGTCCCGTCTTCACTTCCGATTCCAGTTTCTTGCTAATATACACCCTAGAAGGCAGCAGGTGATGCCTCAAGTACTTGGGTCCCAGCTATCCATGTGGGACTTCCAGCTTCTGCCTGACACAGGCCCAGCCATTGTGGGCATTTGGGGAGTGAACCAGCAAATGGGAGCTTTTTCTTTCTCTCTCAAAAATAAATATAAAAATTACTATTTTAAAAGTTGGAATTTCCAGAGTTTA
Source organism: Oryctolagus cuniculus (assembly GCF_051225735.1). Classification (NCBI taxonomy): domain Eukaryota; kingdom Metazoa; phylum Chordata; class Mammalia; order Lagomorpha; family Leporidae; genus Oryctolagus; species Oryctolagus cuniculus. The sequence goes on from NC_142871.1 coordinate 37,361,087, forward strand.
TGGTTATGTGGACTATACCCGTGAACATTTACTCTACTACTTATTAAAATGGAGAAGTTTTAAAATGTTTATTAATTCATTTAAAATATCAATAAGCTCATTACATATAACAGATACCATGTTTTTTGGAAAAAGTGTATTTTCTAAAACAAGATTTAATAAAAAGTGCCACTGTTTTCCTTTTGGCATCTCTTGAAAGGAAAATAATTGGATTTTCATATCTGGTTCTACATTTAATCTCTTGCAATATGTTGTTGTTTTAGTTGAAGTAAATAAAGAAAATATTGAGTTGGAAAAGGGAAAAGTATTTCCATAACCTTCTCAGATAATTGTAAATATTTGATATCATACCAAAATTAGACAAGTGATGGTTCCTTAAATGTTATCTGCATTGTAGAACACAAATCCTATTAATGAACTTTTTGTACTTTTGTTGTGTTACAATTCATTCATCTGTTTTGTATGTTTAATGGATTTTTTCATCCATATATATTTTGTAACATTATAATTTGATCATTTAGAAATCATTAGTTCACTGAGTAATTTAGATCTAGCAAATGTTGACACGTTTCATTACACAGCATCAGAAAACTGTACTTGTTAACAGCCCTTCAGACTCCATTAGAAAAATCTTCAAGTTTTGAAAAGCTACCATAGTCATGATACAAGTTTTCCTAAATTCTAATTTTCACTGGAAAGATCATCATATTATTCATAAACGATACTTTCATCTGCTTTACTAGAAGTAACAGGCTCACTTTGTTAATTTTCAATAAAAATGTCCGCCAAGTACCCAAATCTGAATAATTGTAGTTTTATGTCAAATTTCTTTAATGGAAAATTAAATTTAATGACAAAAAGCAGCTAACTTAACAGTCACACAGGTGCTTTTCCTCAAGACTCATCATACTTTTTGTTATTGTTAATGATTTATCTGTATTTGTTTGAACAGGAAAGAGAAAAGAAAATTGTCACTCTTGGTTCACTCCCAAATTGCTATAACAGCCAGACCTACTGAAGCAGAAACCAAATACTTGGGCCATCTTGCACTGCTTTCCCAGATGCATATAGCAGGGAGCTGTATTAGAAGTAAAGTAGCCCAAACTTAAACTTAACAGTGTTCCCAATATGGGATGCCTGATGCTGGTGTCACAAGACAGCAAGTCCCTTCCTCATAATTTAGAACCCTTTTGAATGCTTCTCTTTTGGTCACATAGAATGTTAAAAATAGATTATACACAGGGGCTGTGTAATAGATTATGTCGCCGCCTGTAGTGCCCATCCCATATGGACGCGGTTCTGATCCAGCTCCCTGCTAACGCTCCTGGGAAAGCAGCAGAAGATGGGCCAAGTGCTTGGGCCCCTTTACCCATGTGGAAGACCTGGGAGAAGCTCCTGGCTCCAGGCTTCAGCCTGCCCAGCCTTGGCTGTTGCAGCCATTTTGGGAGTGAACCACTAGGTGGAAGATTTCTTTCTAACTCTTCCTTCTAAATAAATAAGATAAAGTTTTAAAAAGAGAATTGTGCATTTCTGTAAAAAAATAGATTGTACTCAAGGACTGACATTTAATAATTTTTGCTGCTACATCAAGATATTCATTAAAGGACACTGGCACTTTTTTTTTTCTCACTGAGAGTGTTTGGTGAAGGAAACAATGACTGTTACTATAATCTGGTTCTACTATTTGATTCACACTAAGTGCCAGCAGCTTTACCACCATTGCCTTTGCACTATTAGTGGACATTCAACACAGTAAAAAGAGGCAACAGCAGTATCTTGATATCATTATTTATGTAGTTTTGACCTTATCAAATCTGTGAGAGAATATTGGGGACTCCCGGAGATCTGTAGATCATAGTTAAAGAACTGTTTTTTTTTTTTTTTTTAAGAAAAAGGTATTGAATATAACAATCCCAAATTATTTTTTTAAAGATTGATTTTATTTATTTGAAAGAGTTACAGAGAGAGGTAGAGACAGAGAGTTCTTCCATCCGCTGGTTCACTCTCCAGATGGCCACAATGGCCGGAGCTATGCCAATCCGAAGCCGGGAGCCAGGAGCTTCTTCTGGATCTCCCACATGGGTGCAGGGGCCCAAGGACTTGGGCCATTTCTGCTGCTTTCCCAGGCCATAGCAGAGAGCTGGGTCAGAAGAGGAACTGCCGGGACTAGAACCAGCACCCATATTGGGATGCTGGCGCTTCAGGCCAGGGCTTTAACTCGCTGTGCCACAGCACTGGCCCCAACAATCTCAAATATATTTAAATAAACTATGTAAATAATGTTGTTTTTCGTAAGTAAATCTCTTTGATTTAAAGATTTGTACTTATAGTGAATAGTTTCTTCAGTCATTAAAAAAAGACATTCCTTTTCCTCTGACTCAATAAAGTACTAGTAAATCATTGTCAGAGTGAACTTAAGGAGCAGTTTGGTGGGCTTACATATTGTCGTGTCATTGGTGTTCTGTAATCTGAATCAAAAGAGACAGAGAAAAGACAGTGATGTAAATCACTCATAAACTGAGAAAATTTAGGCATAAGCTGAATATGACTAATAGATACATAATGAATACACTTTATAGTGAAATCTTTTAGCATACGTAATTGTGACTTTATAATATGGCTGTGGAATTGATCATATCTGGGTCACATCTGTTTGTTTTTAGATTTTTTTACAGGCTCTGACTCAATTCAGGGAACGTGGTGTAAAGACATTCTTCAGACCATCATGAGTTTTACTCCTCATAATTGGGCTTCACACACCCTTAGCTGTTTTCCAGGCCCACTGCAGGTAATGTAGTCTTGAGTTACTTATCGAATTCATATGAAATTCTTCTTGTTCATGGTGTTATTCCAGTAAGTCTTGCCAATACCTGAGGAAAATTAGCTTTTATGTCTCCTCAAAAATTTTAATTATGATTATTTCATTTTAACAGTTAACAGTTTTAGAATCTCATGAAAAATTAACATATTATCTGGAAGATTCTCTCTCATAGAAGTGGAATGAGAGAAATAATTTAAAGGAACTTGAGAGTGCACATACACTACACTTAACTGAATTTAAAAAAATCATACAGAAAAGCTTTAAACCTGGCTTTTACTGTAAGAAGAAAGGCAAACCTCATTTGTCTTCTACTTTTTAGAGAAAATTTAAGACATTAACATTCATTTTTCCTCTTAGTAGAATTAAAATGGTTGTCAAACTTATCAAAATCATTTGGAAGGCTTGCTAAGCTGCAGATTCCTTTTTTTTTCTTTTATGTTTTTAAAAATTTTATTTAAACTATACAAGTTTCATGTATTTCACATATACAAATTGAGGAACATCCAACACTCCCTCCCGCCCCATGCTCCAACCCTTCTTCCTCTTCCCTCTCCTGTTCCCACTCTTAATGTTTACAAAGATCTATTTTCAGTGTATTTTATACTCATCCGGTTAATCGTACACTAAATAAAGAGTTCAAAAGATAGTATGAAGAAAAAAATTGTTCTTCAATAGTAGAGACAAAGGCTGTAAGCAATCAATGAATCTCAAAATGTCCATTTCACTCCAATACATTGCATTTCAGGTATTCTGTTATTACCCCAAATCAGGGAAAACATATGATCTCTCTTTTAGGTACTGGCTTATTTCATTAAGTGTGAAGCTTTCCAGTTGCATCCATTTTTGTTGTTGCAAAAGATAGGAATTCATTTGTTTTTACAGCTGAGTAGTACTCCATAGTGTATATATACCATAATTTCTTTATTTAGTCATCAGTGGATATCTGAGATATTCGTCATCTTCGTTATTGTAAATTGAGCTGCAGTAAACATGGGGGTGCAGATATTCTTTCATATGCTGATTTCTTTTGGTTTGAGTAAATATCCAGGATGGCTGGATCATATGGTAGCTCTATATTCAGATTTCTGAGGTATCTCCATATTGTCTTTCACAGTATGGCTGGACCAGTTTACATTCCCACCAACAGTGGATTAGGGTACCTATTTCCCTGCATCCTCACCAACACTTGTTTTTTGATTTCTGTATGAGATTCAGTACATCTGGGATAGGGCCTGAGAATTCGCATTTCTTTCAAGACCCATTTGATGCCAATACTGTTGATTTGGGGCTCACAATCTGAGAACCTCCTGGGCTAGAGAAATGGATTTTCCTTATAGAGACAACTGAAATTCCTAACCAAATGATAAATTAATTTTTTCCTTTTTTTTTTCCTCTCTAAAATTAGTAAATGTGTTAAAAGATAATTGAAGAAGCATTGAATTCAGGCTTGCTTGGAGTTTCTCTTTAATCTGGAAAAGGGGGTGCCAGGGCAGTAGCATAGTTGGTAAAGCTGCTGCCTGCAAGGCGAACATCCCATGTGGGTGCTAGTTCGTGTCCTGGCTGCTCCACTTCCAATCCAGCTCCCTACTAATGACCTGTGAAAAGCAGCGGAAGTTGGACCAAGTGTTGGGACTATGCCACCCATGTGGAAAACCTGGATGAGGCTCCTGGCTCCTGGCTTTGGCATTGGCATTGCCCAGCCTTGGCTGTTGCGACCATCTGAGGGCTGAATCAGCTGATGGAAGATCTCTCTCCCTCTCCCTTTCTCTGTCACCGTGCCTTTAAAATAAATAAATCTTTTTTTTAAAAAAATCTGAAAGAAGAATCTTGGAAATGATCTAGTCAAATGTACAGATTTTACAAATATGGAAATTCAGGTTTACTGAGTTTGTTGAGGTTACCTACAATATATTGTATAAGAATTAATTCTAGAACTGTTTTTTAATTCCATAATCAATGCTGTTTTTACTGCAACCAATGAAATAAACTTCTGGTCTTCCTTTTAGGCATTCTTCAAACAAAACAATGTACCTCAGGAAAGCCGTTTTAATTTGAAAAAAAATGTGGAAGAGGAATATAGGAAGTGGAAGTCCATGTCTAATGAAAATGAGATCATTACCCACTTTCCTGTGCAAGGTTCTCCTCCTCTTTTCCTTTGTCTTCTTTGGAAAATGCTTTTGGAAACAGATCATATCAATCAGATTGGCTATAGGTAAGCCAAAAAACTGGATTTGCATTCTATTTAAACATTATGTCCATACAGTAGTAGAGTTTATTATTTACTTTCTACCTTCCAGAGTATTAGAGAGAATTGGTGCCAGGGCCTTGGTAGCCCATGTGAGAACATTTGCAGATTTCTTGGTATATGAGTTCTCTACATCAGCAGGGGGCCAACAACTCAATAAATGCATTGAAATTCTTAATGACATGGTATGGAAGTACAACATTGTTACATTGGACAGATTAATTCTCTGCCTGGTAAGAATAAATATAGTTCTAAGCTTTTTTATTTTGTTTGGGTCAAAATGTATGACTGATAAATCTTGTACTGATCTACTCTGTATTGCTTCATCAAAGCAATTTATTCTTTATGCTATAGTCAAGCTTTGCTTTCATTTCCCTGGGGAGCTATAAATTCTACAACTTCTTCACTTATTCATTAAGTATGTGTTGAGTATCTACTATGTCCCATGGACAGAAGTATAGAAATAAATAAAACAGAAGGCCCTAGCCTTGTGATACACTAAAAATTTGTTCAGTGAGACCCTGAGTTGATTCTCAAAGTTCTACTAGAAGCAGGAAGAAGTAAAAAGTGACTGAATTTCTTTGCAGAACATTAATATAGCCATTTCTGTACATTTTTGTAGCCACAGCTGTAACTGAAATGTTCTTCATAGCCATTCAAGATCCCCCAAATGTTTTTCTTCATGACTTTGATGGCTATTTTAGTCAAAATTTCAAGACAATAAAACACGCTGGAAAATGCTTTATTTTTAAAAATTCTCTGGTGGTGAATTTGTGATAGCTTGGTTGTTAACATTAACCTCGTAGTTATGGAGTACACATATAAAGGTAGTTATAGTAGAGGAAGTGAAGTAAGTTTCACAATACGTAAAATAAAAGGGCAAGAGAAATATAGGGAAACTATAGGCCGGTGCCACAGCTCACTAGGCTAATCCAGGAGCCAGCACCCTGGGTTTTAGTCCCAGTCGGGGCGCCGGATTCTGTCCTGGTTGCTCCTCTTCCAGTCCAGCTCTCTGCTGTGGCCCGGGAGTGCAGTGGAGGATGGCCCAAGTGCTTGGGCCCTGTACCTACATGGGAGACCAGGAGGAAGCACCTGGCTCCTGGCCATTGGGGGGTGAACCAACGGAAGGAAGACCTTTCTCTCAGTCTCTCTCTCTCACTGTCTAACTCTGCCTGTCCAAAAAAAAAAAAAAAAGGAAATATAGGGAAACTATAGCCTGGAAACAATGTGAGATCACTTCTGCCCAGGAGGGAGGTAATGAAGGATAAATTAAATTTTGAAAGGTAAAGGTGGATATTCCTGGCAGAAAGGAGTGGTGATCCAAAAATAGGCAAAAGCTAGTCGGATATGTTTGGGGCATGTTGAATAATCAATTTGGGATAGACTATCCATCGAAGGAAATTCTAATGATAGCGAGACTTTTCTCTATTAATATTTAGACTGTAAGTCACAGAGCCATGCTTATGTAGAGGTGGGAAATTTTCATATAATTTTTTTTCTTCTCCAAAGGCCATGCGTAGTCATGAAGGAAATGAAGCCCAGGTTTGTTATTTCATAATTCAGTTGCTGTTACTCAAACCAAATGATTTCAGAAATCGAGTAAGTGACTTTGTGAAGGAAAACTCCCCAGAGCACTGGCTGCAGAATGACTGGCACACCAAGCACATGAATTATCACAAGGTACTCATTCTAATTTGTCCTTCAAATAGCTTTTTAAAGCCCACATTGGTATTTGACTGATTTGACTGTTTTCTCTCTTGTATATGCAGGGGCTTCAAAAAGTTCATGGATAAAAACAATTAAAACAGATTTCTTTTGGTGCAAATAAATTTTGAAGTCCATGCATATTGTTTCAAAATGTGTAATTTCCACGAATTTTAAAAGACCCTTCATATGGAAGTAAATTAGATCTCTTATGTCTTCCAAGACTCTAGAGTTTCTGTAATGTTCATAAATTGAAACTGCAGTTTTAATAGACAAAGGTAGTTTCAATCTAAAGTGAAGTTAGTTGTAATAAAGTAAATCTTAAAATGTTTTCTTACTAAGAAAAAATATTCAAACAATATTTTCAAGTTTATTTATCTTTTTAATGAGAATTTTATAAAGATTCCCTAAACCTTTACTATCTTGTCACTTCCACAGAAATATCCAGAGAAGCTGTATTTTGAGGGCCTGGCAGAACAGGTCGATCCTCCTGTACAAATCCAGTCGCCCTATCTGCCCATCTATTTTGGAAACGTGTGTCTTCGATTCCTTCCAGTATTTGATATAGTAATCCACAGATTTTTAGAGTTACTTCCAGTGTCCAAATCACTGGAGACCCTACTGGATCATTTAGGAGGATTATACAAATTTCATGGTGAGCTTTTCCAGATTTTAATTCCATCTGATACCTGTGTAAACAAAAGTAAGCTATTCATAAATGTGTGGTAAAAGCTCTATATGTGCTTAAACTTTAATAAAAATGTTTTGAGAACAAATGCTGTGACATGATGTCAAGTAGTATAAAATTATGACATGAAAATATTAAAATATAAGTTTAGAACACAGTGTAAGTATTATAAACTGGAGAGATCTTGACAGGCTTCTTTGGTGAGTGTTACGAGTGATCCACATGATTGAATAGATTGAAAGGATCATTTGGAAAAATCATGGAGATAGAAAGTATAAGGCATATTTGAAGGAAAATTGTCCCATTGGGTTGAATTGAGAATTATTCCAAAAATAAGGCTGGAAAGAGAAACTGTACTCGACTATAGATTACCCTGGTTGCCAGGCTGAGAAGTCTTGACTTTATAAACTACAGATAATAGCCAATTAGAAGTTATTGGATAAGATTTTTGCATAGAAAGCATTCTTTGAAAAGGCAAGCCAGTCATAGTTGGCAGCAGATCTTGGAAGGAGTATACTGTTTCAAAGACATGTTGAAATACTCCAATGTATGATTAGTATCTAAATGACAGTAGCCTTGGAAACAAGCAAGAAGAGACGGATGGTCATGGAAGAAGGAATGGGACTTCTTGGTTGGTTATAGGCAAAGTATTAAAGAAAAAAAATCAAAGCCAACTCTGTAGTTTTTAAGTATGGTAACAGGAATGGTAGAGTCAGAGGATAGAAGTATGAAAGTACTGAGTAGCCACTCTGGTGGAACAAAATATATTTGTCTAGTAAGGAGTTCTTAGTCCTTATTCTGAAGGATCTTCCTCCACACCAGCAGTATAAATTGTGTATAACATTGTAGAATAGGCATGAAGTGCAAATGAGCATTGTTAAACATTTTCCTTTTGGATTGGCTAATGTGAATACCGTGTGTGGTACAGATGGGTATGCAGTGAAGCATCATTACTCTCATCCCTACCCTCTAGCCAGCCCATGTCATTCTCTGTGGACGACCATTGTTACCAGTTTCTTGTGTTTCCTCTGTTAGGTATTCTGGATCTTGTATTTTTTTTTAAACACAGAGTCCCTAATATTTTTTCTGCAACATGCTTTTTCCAGCCTTATCACCTATTACGGTTGTTCATTCGGATCAGTGATTAGGAGCTGCTCTCAAACATGCCAGAATTTACCGCTCCCCTGTTTTGACCGTCGGAACTAGTTTTAATCTTTTGCTAGTGTCACCAGGGAGGATGGTAGTGACATTCTTGGCTGTATATTGTTTTTTGAGGATGCATTTCCGGAAATGAAATTGCTAGCCCACAGTACAAATTACAAAATTAATTACAAACTGGTTATTAGAAGGCTTCTACCTATTCTAAGATTAAAGTAATTCATTGTATTCCATTGGCCAACATGTGAAATAGTTTCATGATCTTCTGAACTGTTTTTGAGCAACCTTGAAAGCAGAGGATTTGTTTTTCATAGTTGTCAGTAATCAGATAAACACTGCAGTGATCTGTTTTCTTTTCGGCAGATCGACCAGTGACTTACCTTTATAATACTCTGCACTACTATGAAGTGCACCTGAGACAGCGTGCATTTCTCAAAAGAAAACTTGTCCATGCAATCATTGGCTCACTGAAAGATAATCGACCACAGGGCTGGTGTCTAAGTGACACTTATTTGAAGTGTGCTATGAATGCACGAGAGGAGAATCCTTGGATCCCAGAAGATTCCTACTATTGCAGATTGATTGGCAGACTGGTAGATAATATCCTTTTTGTTGTAATTTTCCAGACTCTTCAGAAATAACAGCATTTTGATTTGTGCAAACGTATTTTTTTCTTTTCTTTTTTTTTTTTTATTTATTTTTTTTTTTATTTTTTTGACAGGCAGAGTGGACAGTGAGAGAGAGAGACAGAGAGAAAGGTCTTCCTTTGCCGTTGGTTCACCCTCCAATGGCCGCCGCGGTCGGCGCGCTGCGGCCAGCGCACCGCGCTGATCCGATGGCAGGAGCCAGGAGCCAGGTGCTTTTTCCTGATCTCCCATGGGGTGCAGGGCCCAAGCACTTGGGCCATCCTCCACTGCACTCCCTGGCCACAGCAGAGGGCTGGCCTGGAAGAGGGGCAACCGGGACAGAATCCGGCGCCCCGACCGGGACTAGAACCCGGTGTGCCGGCGCCGCTAGGCGGAGGATTAGCCTAGTGAGCCGCGGCGCCGGCCTATTTTTTTCTTTTCAAGGTAGTATTTTTATAGATTCTAATGCTTCAATTTTTTTAAAAGATTATTTTTTCCTGTGTAGAAGTTTTGAAATTTTAAGTTAATAGCATAATGCCAGATAGGCTGAAATTCTCTCCATTAAAATTTATATTTAAAATCAGCCCTGATATATATGGAAACCAGATTTTCTTCATTGAAGCAAATCTAGAGAACATATAATCTTCTTTATTTAAATGAATCCTTGAAAGTTCAAAAATATTAATAGATAATAAAACTTGTATTTCTTCTAGTGAAAAAAAAACCTGCCATATTGGTATTTTTACTTTCTCATTTTAATTTCAAGTTTCATGACTTCATGTTGAGGATAATACATCCATGTTATGTCTGTGCAACATATTGGTATTTACACTGTTTACTAGATAGTGATTTCATATAAATGAGTAAGACTTACTTTCCTATGTAAAGGAATTTACTTCCTGAAGTTTTAAAATAGATTATGAGGTCATTTTCATGTTAGTGTCCTATAATTATTAAAAGAAATAGGTTGGTAAAGCCTAGAAATACCTTGGTTGCGTTGATAGGTATTACAGTGTGACAGTTAAAGAGCCCATTTGTGCCTAGTGAGATTAACTTATACCTTGAGGTTCATCAAGTGGTTGCTATCAGTACATTCCAATCACATCAAAAATCCATTGTATTTGGTTTGTGTTATAGGCCTCTTAATCTCTCTGACTGTAGATAAATCACTTCTTGGGAGCTCATTAATAAATTGAAAATCATATAAGGTGCTTACATTTTTGAAAACTGTAAAGCCCCATACAAATTTAAACCATTAATTTCAAAATAATCAAATCGTTATTGCTTTAATCATCTGTACCGATGGCTGGAAAATCTCCTGGTCCTTTTCCAAACTGTGACTGGAGATTCAATGAGTTTCCCAACCCGGCTGCCCATGCTCTTCATGTTACTTGCGTGGAGCTCATGGCCTTGGCTGTACCAGGTGAAGATGTTGGGAATGCTCTTCTAAATGTTGTCCTGAAAAGGTATGTGTTCTGTTTCATGCCCTAAACTCATTGTTTATTCATAAAGAGAATGGTATTTTATTTGGAGCTGTTAGATAAATCTGTTTCCCAAAGGCTAGTAGACATTGGATAACAAGGGTCTTTTGAATTCAGACCTTGTCTATCCTATTTCATATCAAAGGGAATGAACTCTGGACAGGATCAGAAGCCCTGGGGTTTGTTTGTGCTTCTAATCTTTATTAGCTGATTGACATTTAAGCATAAATGTCACTACAAACATTCAAGATGATCTTAAAGATCAGCATAAAGTAGGGATAAAGTAGGGGATAATCCAGCAAAGAGCTGGATTGGAAGTGGAGCAGCCAGGACTTGAACTGGCACCCATATGGGATGCCGGCACTGCAGGCAGTGGCTTTACCCGCTACACCACAGCGCCAGCCCCACATATTAAGTTTTTACTCAATTAAAAAAAAATCCATTTTAGTTTTATGAGTTGATCAATTGTCAGATCTCTGAATTATGACAATAATTTTCTCAAATTAAAATCCATTATAAACCATGTAAAATGCTTTTATAATTTCACACTTGTATTCTTTTTTTTTTTTTTTTTTTTTCCTATTTGCAGTCAGCCTTTGGTGCCAAGAGAGAACATTACAGCGTGGATGAATGCAATTGGTTTGATCATTACTGCTTTACCAGTGAGTTAATAATTATAATTTTTGCTTAGGGACCAAAAGAGAAAAGGATGCATATAGAATGAGCTTGTACAAGGACATCATGCAGATTAATGAAGTATTTCATGTTTTTAAAGTTTTTCATGTTTTTACTACTTTAAATTCAACAGTGACTTCCTTATTTTGTTTTTTCATTTTTTTCCTTTCTTCATCATTACCTGACTCACAGGTCTCTATATTGTCTGGTACCACCCAACCTATCCAAACTTAGTTTTTATATCATAATCTGATCTGATTGTGGCTGCTTAACATGTCATGTGTCTAGACCTTTTGCTCATGCCAGTGAGGCTTGTTGAGACATTTTATGTCTTCTGCTGAGTTCATATACAATGCAGTTCATTATGCAGAACCCTCTTCCATGACCAGCTCTGAAGCCTGCCTGTTCTTTGCTAGCTTAGGATCTTCTTCCCTGACTTCTCCGGCTCTTGTGAAGTAGCCGTCTGTGACCTCCACGTGTGTCCAGTCAGTACCACACAGCCGTCTGTTTCAGTGTCTGAATAATGTTGTCTAACCCACAGATCTCCAGGCTTCTCCAAAATTGCAGCAATCTTCCTCCCCACCAAATAAACCTTTTATTTTATTTTTTTTTTAATTTATTTATTTACTTGAATGAGTTACAGAGAGAGAGGAGAGGGAGGGAGAGGGAGAGGGAGAGGGGGGGAGAGAGAGAGAGAGAGAGAGAGAGAGTCTTCCATCCGCTGGTTCACTCCCCAGTTGGCCACAATGGCCCGAGCTGCGCCAATCTCAAGCAGGAGCCAAGAGCTTCTTTCGGGTCCCCCACGTTGGTGCAGGGGCCCAAGGACTTGGGCCATTTTCTATTGCTTCCCCAGGCCACAGCAGAGAGCTGGATTGGAAAAGGAGCAGCCAGGACTAGAACCAGCACCCATGTGGGATGCCGCCACCTCAGGCCAGGGCGTTAACCCACTGTGCCGCAGCACTGGCCCCAGAAACCTTTTATTTAAGGAATACAGACTTCATGCATTTCATAAGTAGAACTTTAGGAATATAGTGATTCTTCCCACCATCCCCACCCTCCCACCCACTCTCCCACCCCTCCTCTTCTCTCCCATTCCCAGTTCCGTTCTCCACCAAGATCTATTTTCAATTAACTTTATACACAGAAGACCAACTCTGTACTAAGAGTTCAACAATTTGCATGGTAAAAAACAACTATCTCTCAACAGTTGAAACAAGGGCTGTTCAAAGTCATTGCATCTTGAAGTTAATTCCACATCTTTTTTTTTTTAAAGACACTTAATTAACTTTAATGAAGTACCTAAGAATGATACATCTTTTGGGAGTACTTAGACATAATAAAACTCTTTGAGGACAGAGGTCCTGCATAGGAAGTTAGTGCACAGTGACTCTTGTTGTTAATTTAACAATTAACACTTTATGTATGACATCAGTCATCACCCAAGGCTCTTGATGTGAGCTGCCTAGGCTGTGGAAGCCTTTTGAATCCACAAACTACGTCAGTATTTAGACAAGTCTGTAAGGAAAGTGGAAGTTTTCTCCTACCTTCAGAGAAAAGTACCTCCTTTGATGACCACTTCTTTCCACTGAGGTCTCACCTATTCAGATCATTCATATAGGACATTGTTTGCCTCAGCGTCTTGGCTTTCTATGCCTGAAATGCTCTTGTGGGCTTTTCAGCCAGACCAGAATGTCTTAAGGCTGATTTTGAGGTCAGAAGATATGCAGCATTCTTAATCATTTTTTCCTTATATACCTCCAAAGAATGTGTGTACCAATGTTTGTGTTATAAACATTGGTAAAGTTAATTTATTACTTGGCGACTATCAGGTACTAATTGAACTGCACAGGTGAATATATGGAGCCCTACAACTCACAGACACTTCTCACTTTGTTAGCAATTAAATTGGGTCAACTATGAACCCCTCCCACCCAACCCCAGCTTTATTTCATGATGTACATTGCAAGCTACAAGCTGATTATGCAGAAAACTTCAAAGGATTAGAAAGGACTACTATTGCAGGATTGGGGGTAAATATTAAATAAGTGGTATTTTTCATCAGCCTTCTCTTTGATTTTAAAGGAGCCATATTGGATTGTTCTTCATGATCGAATTGTGAGTGTCATCAACAGTCGCAGCCTGACCTCTGAAACTGAGTGGGTTGGCTATCCATTCCGCCTCTTTGATTTCACTGCTTGTCACCAGTCCTATTCTGAGATGAGCTGTAGTTATACTTTAGCTCTAGCACATGCTGTGTGGCACCATTCCAGCATCGGGCAACTTTCCCTCATTCCCAAGTAAGTATTATGATTTCCTGAAGAAAATTGATTTTTTTTCATTTTTCTTTATTCAAAAAAATCTTTTAAAAATTTTTACTTATTTATTTGAGAGAGAGGAAGAGAGAGAGATACACACACACACAAAGCTCCAATTTGCTGGTTCACCCCTAAATGCCTTCAAGAACCAGGGCTAGACCAGATTGAAGCTCAGAGCCAGGAACTGGATCCATCAGGTGTCCCATGTGAGTGGCAGGGACCCGCCAATTGAGCCATCACCTGCTGTCCCCCAGGGCGCACATTAGCAGGAAGCTGGAGCAAGAAGTGAAGCTGGAACTTGGACCCAGGCACTCTGACATAGGGCAGTTTTCCCAACTGGTGGCTTAACCACTGCATCAAATACCCACCCCTCTTTTTTCTTTTATCTCCTTTACAGATGAGTTATGTATCTGGTTCATTAGAACACCCTGCAAAGTAAGAGTTTTTTAATTAAGTAAAATTTTTGGTTAATCAGAAAGCCTCTTTTATATCAAACCTGCTTTTAAAAAATCAAGTCGTGTGTATAAGTAATGTGGTATTTAGTTTCTGGAAGCTTGGTCAATGCATAATATTTCCAGAATTTATCTCAAATTTACCTTTTGAAATAAGCTATAATAATAACCTATTTCCTGACTTTTTTTACTATAAAATTTATATTAATTAGATTCTAAATTTTTGAGAATGATTTATATTAGGTTAGTCTTTTTAATTTCAGATAATTCACTTTTCATAAAGTAGTTGTGCTATTAAGAAAGACTTTTAAATATGAAGTGATTTACGTCAGTAATTGATCCAATGGAAGTTAAGAGCCAGTGAGAGAGATGTGAGATTAATTAGAAGAGTTATTGTTAGAAAAATTGAAAGGAACTTAAAATTACTACAAGTTTTACTAAGTACGTGTAATACTTTTGCAAATGCTGTGTTAACAAAACATTTCAGCTGATTTTGTGTCACAAGAGATTTTTCCATTTATTTTCAAATCTTAGGTTTCTCACTGAAGTACTCCTTCCCATAGTGAAGACTGAGTTCCAGTTGCTTTATGTGTACCATCTTGTAGGACCATTTTTACAAAGATTTCAGCAGGAGAGAACTCGGTGTATGATAGAGGTAAGATAAAACCTGGGTGTTTCCAGATAAGATTAGCTTTCTTTACCAGTATTTTTCAAACTGCATGTCACAGCCATTAGTAGTGACATCGGTACTCAGGAGCGGTTTTAGAGGAGTCAGTGTGCCTGTACTGAATTTGATGTGGGATGTGTCGAACTGCAGATGTAGGGGCAGTGCCCATCATCAAGGATGAGTAGAAAGTTAAGGATGGAGACATGTTTTGAGAACAGTTTGGGCCGGCGCCGCGGCTAAATAGGCTAATCTTCTGCCTGTGGCGCGGGCACCCCGGGTTCTAGTCCTGGTCGGGGCACTGGATTCTGTCCCGGTTGCCCCTCTTCCAGGCCAGCTCTCTGCTGTGGCCTGGGAGTACAGTGGAGAATGGCCCAAGTGCTTGGGCCCTGCACCTGCATGGGAGACCAGGAGAAACACCTGGCTCCTGGCTTCAGATCAGTGCAGTGTGCCGGCCGCAGCGGCCATTGGAGGGTGAACCAATGGTAAAGGAAGACCTTTCTTTCTGTCTCTCTCTCTCACTGTCCACTCTGCCTGTCAAAAAAATAAAAGAACAGTTCAGAGGGTTAACCAAATTCGGGCAATAAATGAAATCAGTATCTTCTAACAAGTTTTAGAGAAAAAGAATAGCCAGGATTAGAACTTTAGACACATATTACCTTAATGGAACCAAGAATTCCCCAGAGGGCAGTCATCCCAGAAATTGAGAGGTGGTGTCTAGAAGGAGGATTGTCTATCTCTTAATTTGAAGAGAAATTTCTCAATTAAAAAGAGAAGTTTTGTGTAAGTACACTTTGTAGCACTATGGATTTCATTATAAATGTGGCTGTATCATAGCTCTCGTGTTCTAAAGGTGTGTTGATGGGTGACTGTTCCCATGGCAAGTGTGCTGTCCCCCAGAACTGGTGTTGTGATGGAGTCCAACTGTACCATGCTGAATTATTTAAGTACTTCTTATCATTTAAATAATTCTGTATCATTTAGATAATTCTATAGTAATTATTTAACTGCTTCCAATTATTTAAATAATTCTCTATTATTTATTAAATAGATTGGAGTGGCATTTTATGACATGCTGCTAAATGTAGACCAGTGTAGTACCCATTTAAATTACATGGATCCCATCTGTGACTTCCTGTATCATATGAAGTATATGTTTACTGGTGACAGCGTCAAAGAGCAAGTAAGTGGTTTACTTAATTATTTGTTAATGGGATATACAGTCATAGACTTTTTATGGGGGGGTGAGTATTTTTGTTGTTACATTTTTTGTTTTTAATGGGAAGAGTTGATATCATGCTTTTTAAGTTAGGAACATATTCTTTCCTCTTTGTATTATACAGAGCATTGGAGGGAAAAATAGAGGGGGTTGATTACCAGTAATTTCATTAGGGAGAAACAATGTGCATTGGCTACTGAAAATACCAGACCAGACAGGTGTTGTGTTATGAGTGAAAGAGGTCCCACTTTTCCCTACACTTATTAGGATACACTATGAGAACATTGTGCACATTGTAGCATGACAGACAATTGAAGCTAGGATAGTCAAGAGAGTATTTGATGAATATTGGAATGCATAGCCTGAAGAAAAAGTCCTCAACAATTGTTCACATCCTCCTTATTCAGTATAGGAATTAGATTGGCTTTGTGTGACTTCAGAGGATTGTGGATTCTGGGGAAGTTAAGGGAAACATACTCTGACTCAGTATATGAAGATGCAGTTCCTGGTAGAGGTATCTGAAAATGGAAAAGACCTCCTTGAATCCCCGTGTGTGGGAAGCACAATCTGTACTATTTTAGAGTGGTGGAGACAGGGCAGATAGGTGAAGTCTGCTGTTCTTTCCCAGTATTTTAGTTTTCTTTCTATAGCAGAAAGGAATGCAAATTGCTGTAGAATGATAGGAATCCAGTTCAGTGAGTTCTTTCCATGGAGTTGGGGATGGGAGGACATATGCATTCTTCTGTGTCTCAGCATGGAGGTCAAAGATGGGTTGACGGGTTCTCACTTATACAAGAAAGAAATAATCGTTTCTGCTTTTATTAAAACACAGAACATATAGAAAAGTGATAAGTGTTTATTTAAAAATATATCTTTATATTTGGGTCAAAGAAACTTTAAGCCAAAATAAAAAGGAACAATTTTAATGGACTGATCTTTCTGATTAGGTCAGAGAGCATTTAAATGAAGCTGAGAAAGCTTTGAAACTACTTGATTTATTTATCTCCCTGAAATATTTTAACGAAGAGTAGACCTAGTATTCTATAGTTTGAATTCCAAGTGTGAATCACCAAAAAAAATTAGCTTTGTAGGTTACTGTCACAGATAAGAGTTATTCAATGAACTTTGTAATTATGCTTCTTTGAAGATAGCATTTTAAAGGGTTGGTCAACTTTTTGGATGTATAGAATTTCCAGCGTAACCTATACTAGCCGTTGGTAGTAGGATGACTGATTAGCTAGGTAAGTGTATATCTTTTTGTAAATGTATGCACATAACTACATGTAATATGTAACATGTGTGAGGGAGATCATGTATTCTGTCTCATGTGAGAAAGAAGTAATTGTTTGATAATGATTGCTTTTGTTAAAACAGAACATATAGAGAAAATCTTCATGTATTCTATCTGCTCCCTAGCTTAATCTCTCAGGATGTGTGTGGGTCACTTCTTTAAAGGTAGGAAATTCACTCTGAGATTAAAGCATTTTTTAATGTTTTTGTTTCTTAGGTAGAGAAGATTATCTGTAATTTAAAACCAGCCTTAAAACTTCGTCTTCGCTTCATCACACACATTAGCAAGATGGAACCCGCTGCAGTGCCTCCACAAGCCATGAACAGTGGGTCTCCGGCACCTCAGTCTAATCAGGTTCCAGTGTCTTTACCAGTAACGCAGTGAAGCTACAGTGCACTGTGCTGGAAATGGAAATACATCCATCTTTGGACATGGACTCAAATCTATTAAATCTGAACACAGTCATGCTATATTGACGAAGTAGCAGCAGCAATGGCGTTCAGATTGTTTTATTTTGATTCAAATAGTGAATCTCCTAATACCTTATAATCTCCATCTCCCTAACTATATTTTGTCTCTAAGAGATCAAGTAAGCTCCATGTTGTTCATATCCATAACAATTGGACTCCCTAAGAATGTAGAGGTAACTGATGCAATGACACTCTTGGTCCTTCCCTATTCCAGCTGTTGCTTTTGTTTCTCTTATTATCAGTGGTGTATTCAGTCTTCAAAACATAATTTAAAGGCACCACACACGTCAGACAGTTGCTTTTTATAAATCCTTTTATAAATAATTCTCCTTTGATGTAACTTTGGGATAACAGATTTTTTTTATCAAGAAGTAGGTTTTAGATTTCATTGCACTGTAGGAACAAACAAGGCTTCATATTCTTTTAAAAATGGCTTGAAATTTTATTGTAAATTTCCAAGTAAATATCTAATGCTCCTGTTCAAGCTGGATTGGCTGTTTTTACCTTCACTGTACACTTGCACTCACTGTATGAAATGAGTTGAAGTCAAGTAAGGAAGTACAAGTACCATGCATAAGCTTAAATAAAATCATACTTAAATGATTGATTCTCCGATCTCTGTTTTAAAAAATAAATCAGTTGCTTTTGAAGGTTGACAGTCTCACCTGCAAATAATTTGATTCTTTGCACTTTTACAGTCTTAAAATTTAAAAATATTTAATATTTTTAAGTATACTATGCATTTTGATTCTTTATTAGATTTTGGGAGACATTGTTAATTTTTGGAAACAGCATTGTGAAAGGCTTAATTAGTGAAATCTGTTGGGTGAATAAACTGTAAGACTTCTTCAATAGCTCAGTTTGAATGTGTCTACTATGTACCATACAGTGTGCTGGCTGGGTTTTGCAGAAGGGTATGAGACTACTCCATGCATTCTGCACTACAAGTTGATGACTGATGTTGGCCTAGGAATTAAGAGTTACTCATTTTTTTAAAAAAGAATTAGTGAATTTAACTAACTATTCTTCAAATTCTTGTTTCCAAAATACATTCCTCCTACACCTTTTTCTTTGTAGCTCATGTTATTGCAGTAGTAACTCTTTATATGCCATGTAAGTCCAACTTAACATATATAGTAGTAGTAGTAGTATAAATAATTTTCCAAGACTAATAAGACTCTTAAAACTCTCTAGAAACCTTGGGCTAGAAATGATCTCAGGTACTACTCTTAATATAGTCTCAACATACTATTTATTCTTGCCTTGAAGAATATATTGATTTGAGAGTCCATTAGAATGGCAATAATCATGGCACTAGTATTATACAAGTGGGATTGAGGAAGTCAAAATTAATATCGCTGTCTCAAGGATATAAACATTCTAATTTATTAAAAATTAATTTTTCCTCTTTAACTCAAAAAATGAGAACTTTATTTCCACTGAACAGACTTTTCTGTAAAGTTGTTATCAGAGACATTACTAGAAGTCAGAAACTTTCTTTGGGTTTAGGATATAGCTGAGGGAATAAAAATGCTTTCATATTCATTAAATCCTGAAAGTTTTTCTTTTTGACAATTAATAGTAACTTTAGAGCAGCTCTGTTCACTAGGACTTTTTGCAGAAATGGAAATGGTCTACACCTACGCTACTGATAGAGTAGTTCCTAGCTGCATACCACTTGAGCGTTTGGAATTTGGAACTGAATTTTTGAAAGGAGCACCATAAAAAATCCTCTCAGAGTACCTACAGTATTACACAGTCCCTTTAAGTTCTTACATAGATGGGGATTGGGGACGAGTTTGCTTCCCTTGTTTCGATTATATTCTCATTTTCTTCCCATTCTCCTTACGATCCCAGAGCCAAGATAAGTTGTTTGGTTGCTTACAGTTTTTAACTGAAACATAACTGTAATTTCAACGTGTGAAGGGTGGGAAGTTTCAAATGCACATCACAGATGTTGGAAACAAAATCACAGTTTAATTTCCTTGGCCCCGGAGACAGTTCTGTAATATTTTACACTTCCAAAAAAGCTACCTGAATAACAACCAAGCTTAAAATATCCAAAAATACCATGTTTGAAGTGTGGAAGTAAAATATGCTATTTTCTTTTTTTTTTTTCTTTTTTTGACAGGCAGAGTTAAGACAGTGAGAAAGAGAGAGACAGAGAGAAAGGTCTTCCTTCCATTGGTTTACCCCCCAGGTGGCCGCTACGGCTCTTGCTGCACCAATCTGAAGCCAGGAGCCGGTGCTCAAGCACTTGGGCCATCCTCCTCTGCACTCCCGGGCCACAGCAGAGAGCTGGACTGGAAGAAGAACAACCGGGACTAGAACCCAGGGTGCCAGCACCGCAGGTGGAGGATTAGCCTAGTAAGCTGCGGCGCCGGCCAAAACATGCTCTTTTCATATTATGAACATGAAGATTGTCCAAGTTTGTGATTACTCCCTTTATACATGAAAAAAACAGATCCAGAATATTTAAGTAGCTTCACCAAGTCTTCGGTCTTGAGGATGCTTATATATCTTCATAGTGCTTTTAAGCAGGATGTATGTTAAATATGCATGTGGTGGGGATTGAATACTGTGTGTATTTAGATAGAGACAATACATTTTCTTTATAAAGAGTTTATTACAAAAGGAATCACATATTTCAGATAACATGGACATGTACTGTCTTTCCAGATGAGGTAACTTTGTTTTCTGATATCAGGAGTCTACTCTATGTTTGGGGGATTATAATGGGTGAATATTTGCACACCAGCACATTTTTAATTGGGAGTCAATGTGTGCTGCTTCTAAGTATATGTCTTTTTTTTATGAGAAAATCTTTTCCAATTTCACAGAAGTTTTAATTTCTAATTCTTGAGTTTGAGTTTCGCAACAAGAGGGAATTGGTAGAGTTTATACTAATTGGAAAAACATTTTTCTGGAAGAACAAGTCTTTGGGCAGATAACTGTAAGCTTAAGTAAGTTATAGATTTGCTAATACAGCATTAGCTGTGAAATTTTTAGATAATGCTCCATATTTATTTAGGTGGGTGAAGGTAGTCAATTGGCTTGTGATTGCCCTCCCGAGCAACTCCAAAAGAAGCCAAGGTGAGTGCTACTGCTGTGTTCACCGTTCGAGTTACTTCTTCTGGTGTTTTCCCCAGAGATGGGTTTACTTCCATTATATCTAATCCTGAGAGTAGTCCTACAACAACAAATGGCAATAATGTATTTATCAAATAATTGACATTTTAAAATCAGTACAGGCTGACTTGAAAGACTATGCAAGGAGGTGACCAATGAAAAACAATTAATACATAATGTGATAGATATTCTCTAAGTGTCATTTGGAGCTTGGTTTTCAGATCAGGGAGATACTAATAGACATTAGTCTAGATATACTTGCTTCTTTATTCCTTAAGATTTTTACCTACCTGTCTTATGAATTGCTTCTGTGATGTAGATGCCTTCTCTGTAAGACAGACCTCCCGCAACTGGTGTGCCAGTAGCTGGTGTGAAAGATGGGTCTAGTCCATCAACATCAAAACTCAGATGAATTGGCCTTTTCTTTCTTTTAAAAAATATTAAAAGACTTCAGCATAATATTTATTAAACATGTATAATGCTCATCCTGCTTTATAAACAATAATGACCAAGTGAAGTTCCATGATTTTATTGACAGACTTCATCAACAATTTAAACTGATTAGTGTCAGTGGCAAGCCCTATGTTACACTCACGTGCACACACCCAGGAGTGTCATACCTTCCTAGTAGATAGCACAACGTTTCTTCCATCACCTTGCCAATTCCCAGTTTGTCCACTTCAGTCATTGAAAAGTATTTAATACCCAGAGTTTTCACAATGTAGCTGTAAAAGAAGAGACGTTAAGATAATTATAATTAATAAGGCTGACTGTGTCGTCCCGTTTCATGTTTAAAAGATCAGTGTGCTAATTTATGTTAAATAGTTGGGTTCTGTGAAATACATAATTGTGTTTGTATTTTTAATATCAAGTCAATTAAGATATAAATTGAGTACATACATATGAATGTACAGGTATAGATTTAGCCAGTAAAGCACACTTTGCACACAAAAGGATAACAGTGAGTGTACATCACAGCAAAGAATAAACTTACTGTTCCCCAGGGTCTACATCTCTCAAGCCAATATAGACAATATCCTTGGCAGATATGCAGGGAGTCACCCAGGAGAATCCTGGTACATCAGGGATCTAAAATGACAATTTTCCATTGGGTTAATGGTGATTCTCTTGAGCAAATCCTACATTTTCTAAGTTAATGACAGTTGTTAAATTGCATATAATAGAGTGTAAATTAAGAGGAAATCACATAAAAAATAAAGTTAAGAGTGTGCCCTCATCCTGTTGTGGTATCCTTGATTGCTTTAGCCTTAGCAACTTCACCCCATGGCCCCCAGACCTAATGGTAACTGGAGGCCCCATGTCCCATGTCAAATGAATGTAAATCCATTGCTTTGGTAGCTTCCTTCTTTACTCTTCTTTCTCAGTGGGGACTCAAACCCCAGGGTGACCTAGCATGGCTGAGGGAATGAATGTTTGACCAGATCTTTGATTGCCCTTCAAATCATAATGTGATGGCATCTGCTTTGTCCTGGAGCCAAGCTGAGTTCTTCCTGTGTGCTTGCTCAACATTATGTAAATTTATAGACCCCTGACTTGGTTATCACTTCAAAACCATGTTACTTCTCAGTATTTAAAAACAGATGTGAATCGCTTTTGTAATATCAGGATCAATACCGTATTACAATTATAGTGATAAAAATTGGTTTTACTGATAAACTAGCATTCCAATAGGAATTATGAGCCACAGTGGTACATCTTACTCTAAAATTTTGTTTCATATCTTTTAGAAGAAAAGTTTTTAGAGAGCAAGGAGATGGTTCTTCTTATGATTTTAAATAATAAACCATTGTAATCTACTTTAAAACTTCCACTTTTCAAAAGGTTCTATATTGTAAGGGGATGCTTAGTGAGATAAAAGGCCTTGTGGATATAATAGTAAAAGGTAGGAGCTAGTAGACTTGGTTCAACCCTTGCCTCACTGTGTGCTTTGCACATGCTCTTGGCAAGCTGGTGAGATTCTGAACCTCTACTAACTTGTTCATAAAGGATTATTTTCTGTTCTGTCTACTAAAAAGAGTAGTTTAAGAATACACACACAGGCTGGTGCCACGGCTCACTTGGCTAATCCTTCGCCTGCGGCGCCGGTACCCCAGGTTCTAGTCCTGGTTGGGGCGCCAGATTCTGTCCCGGTTGCTCCTCTTCCAGGCCAGCTCTCTGCTGTGGCCAGGGAGTGCAGTGGAGGATGGCCCAAGTGCTTGGGCCGCACAGCCTGCTGGCTGCAGCACACTGGCCATAGCGGCCATTTGGGGAGTGAACCAAAGAAAAAGGAAGACCTTTCTGTCTGTCTCTCTCTGTCTAACTCTGCCTGTAAAAACACACACACACACACACACACACACACACACACACGATATACAGTCAGTCCTCTGCATCCTTGGATTCGGCCAATCACTGATTAAAATGTAGTTGGACCTAAGATGGTAGATTTTTCTTGTCATTATTCCCTAAATAACACAGTATGACAGCTATGTTTCTTTTGTATTAGGTATTACAAGTAATCTAGAGATTATGTAAAGTATATAGGAGGATATGCATGGGTTACATGCAAATACTGTGCCATTTTATCTAAGGGACTTGAGCATCTTCATGGGATTCATAGGGGTCCTGGCACCAGTTCCTGGCAGATGCAGAGGAATGACAGTACTCATATCTGAAGTCAGTTTCATAACTGTTAAGTAAGGTAGAGAGCCTTGATACTTTTATGAACCAATCCTTTAGTTACTAGCTACAGAATAATGGTTAGAAATTACAACAAAAATAAGATAGGGGAGAGTGTTTGGCCTATCAGACAAGACACCTGCACCCCACATCCAGAGTGCCTGAGTTTCCTGCCCAGCTGTGGTTCCTGTTAATACAGATCCTGGGGGGCAAGACAATCACTTGATGGTTCAAGTGATTGGTTTCCTGCCACCCATGTAGTATACCTGGACTGAGTTCACAATTCTAAGCCAGGAGTCATTGTGGGTATTTCTGCAGTGACCAAGTACATGGGAGCATTCTCTCTCTCTCTCTCTCTCTCTCTCTCTCTCTCTCTCTCTCTCTCTCTCTGTGTGTGTGTGTGTGTGTGTGTGTGTGTGTATGCATGTGCCTCTCAAATAAATAAAAACAAGGGGCCGGTACTGTGGCTTAGCGGGTAAAACCACTGCCTGCAGTGCCAGCATCCCATATGAGTGCCGGTTCAAGTCCCCTCTGCTCCACTTGTCCCCGCTGCTCCACTTCTGGGATCCAGCTCCCAGCTATGGCCTGGGAAAGCAGTAGAAGATGGCCCAAGTTCTTGGGCCCCTGCACCTGCATGAGAGACCTGGAGGAAGCTCCTGGCTCCTGGCTTCGGATTGGTGCAGCTCCGACCATTGTGGCCATCTCAGGAGTGAACCAGCAGATGGAAGACTCTCTCTCTCTCTCTCTGCCTCTCTATAACTCTGCCTTTCAAATACATAAATCTTAAAAATAAATATGAAATCTATGTAAAAAATTGAGGTGGCATAAGGCTTCTCACTTCCTTTTCACCTTTTGAATGTCGCAATAATATTCCTTGGTAACAGTCTACCAACTGGCCTTTACCTTTCCTTTCAGTTCCTTCAGGAGGAAAGACACAGGTTGTCCATGCAAGTTCCCACTTGTGGTTGTCAGTGGAGTGTTGATATCAGTATGAGCATCCACCCAAATGACAGCCAGGTCGGGGCAGACACTGGCATGGCCAGAGATGCTTCCAATCGCCAAGCTTTAGAGGAAAAACATTGGTGTGAACATCGGATTTGCAATGCTGTTACATACATCTTATCACTGACTTCCTTAAAGCTATCATTTGGTTTTTCTTTAAGGCCAACTGACTGATATTTCTGATAATCAGAGATTCCAATTAAACAAGTACAGTAATAAGTAATAAAGTGTAACTTCCACTTAATGCTTCCTAACAAGTTATATTTACATCACTAGCATTACAAAATTTTGTGGTGCTATTTTTCCAAAATCCACCTTGTAAGAAAATCACAAATTAATCAAAAAATAAACATGTATTAGAAGGTTGTCCATAGGAGAAATTCTTTCACAGGACACACTGTTCAGTTCTCAGGGCTAAATTGGGCTATCTGCATACTGGTCTCTCTCAGTAAAAACACAATTCTTTTTTTTTTTTTTTTTTTTTTTTTTTTTTGACAGGCAGAGTGGACAGTGAGAGAGAGAGACAGAGAGAAAGGTCTTCCTTTGCCGGTGGTTCACCCTCCAATGGCCGCCACAGCCGGCGCACTGCGGCCAGCACACCGCGCTGATCCGAAGGTGGGAGCCAGGTGCTTCTCCTGGTTTCCCATGGGGTGCAGGGCCCAAGCACTTGGGCCATCCTCCACTGCACTCCCTGGCCACAGCAGAGAGCTGGCCTGGAAGAGGGGCAACCGGGACAGAATCCGGCGCCCCGACCGGGACTAGAACCTGGTGTGCCGGCGCCGCTAGGTGGAGGATTAGCCTATTGAGCCGCGGCGCCGGCCAAAACACAATTCTTACAAGTGAATTATAACCAGGCCTGTCTCTCTCTCTCTCTCACTGTCCACTTTGCCTGTCAAAAAAAAAAAAAAAGTGAATTATAACCAAGTCCTCCCGCTTTTCTTAAAATTCCGCTCCCCTGGCCAGCGCTGTGGCTCAATAGGCTAATCCTCCACCTGCGGCGCCGGCACCCCGGGTTCTAGTCTCGGTCAGGGCGCTGGATTCTGTCCCGGTTGCCCCTCTTCCAGGCCAGCTCTCTGCTGTGGTCCGGGAGTGCAGTGGACGATGGCCCAAGTACTTGGGCCCTGCACCCGCCTGGGAGACCAGGAGAAGCACCTGGCTCCTGGCTTCGGATCAGCGCGGTACACTGGCCGCAGCGCACCAGCCACAGTGGCCATTGGCGGGTGAACCAACGGTAAAGGAAGACCTTTCTCTCTGTCTGTCTCTCTTTCTCTCTCACTGTCCACTCTGCCTGTCCAAAAAATAAATAAATAAAAATAAAAATAAAGAAAAATTCCACTCCCCTGAAGTCCAGGGCCGTCCGTCAGTCCGTACGTTCCCTTCTGCAATATACCCTGGGTGCTTGTTCCCTCTTCTCCATGTTCATATCCCCCGCTTTAGCTTTCTGCCCTGCTGCCACATTTTAACAATCCCTCTTAACCAGGACCCACCAGCGTGGGTCCCAAAACCCCCAAACTCCAGAAGCGAAAGGTGAGAATTTAGAACCCAAAGCCTGTACACATTCTCCCACCTGGGAGTGGTTAAGCATCGTTCAGACCTTTCTCTGTCTCTCTAACTGTCCACTCTGCCTGTCAAAAAAAAAAAAAAAAAGGCTTGTGCACAACAATTATCTTCATTATCAGAGTATCTGATGATATGGATAAAGAGTGATATAATCCCTTGAAGAAAAATTATCCAGCAGTAAAAAAAAATGATTCTTATGGGAATACAATAAAAAAAGGAAATTTGTACTGAAGATTAAGAACAAAATATAGGGTATCAGAGACTTACATGCATGCAATTGTTAAACAAAATCACCAAGTACAAGGAAAAAAGACATCACGAAGGAAATGTACCAGATTTTAAATTCTGCTTGCAAATAGTTGTTAGGAAAATACAGTTACCCCTGAATTTTTAAATGTGTGTGTGTGCTTTCAAACTTTTTATAAAGCAGTTTAACTTTTATAATGGAAAACACAGGCTTTGACATTGTTTCCCTAAACGAAGTTGTGTCCAATAAGCTGACTATGAATTTCCTCAGTGTTGATTTATTTAGATTATTACACTGAATGTTTTCTTGAAATACCTCCATATCTCATTCTCTGCTGTGATAGATAAAAATAAAGATATTATAAGACTTCAAATAGAGCAAAGTCTATATTTCTGGAGTAAAGTAGTAACCCATACAATATTTTTTGAGGTAGAAAATGTGGCATAAAATCGGTCAGGGCTATCCTGTCTACATTTCTTCTCTGGCTGTCTTGGGTGTACTTCCTTTCTATCAGTACCAGATGCCCACACACAGTCACTGCACAAGACCTGTGGTCCCCGCCCAGCACCAGGCTGATCCTCCCGTTCTTCTTGATTTCTGCCACTGCACCAGCCAGCTGCTCGTTGGCTCTTCCCACCGCCCGTGGGTTCTTCACAATATGAAAGGGGCTGTCATTAGGGACATCAGCAAAGGACAGGTCTCCATAGTCTGTCACGTCATGCTCTAAAATTAAAAGTGTCAAGTTACTAAGTAAAAAAGATTGCAAATCAGTACACGTAGGAATATTCCAGGAGTACAAAATAAGTATATTTTCAAAAGCGTAAGCAAAGGAAATGTCTGGAAGGTCTGTGACGATCATGAAGGTACAAATCGTGTCTCTATGCCTGACATTATACTCTCACCAAGACCTCACATGGGTGCCTGCTGTGTGCCTGTCTCGCAGTAACTGTTTCTTGAATGAATCCAGTGAGACTGGACACTAAAATATATCAGGGATAACTTTCTGGAAGGCATCACCATCTCTGTTTATGTGCTTTTTCACTATTCAGTAATAAGCATACTTTGTTTTTGTAATAGTCAACTATATATTTTACATGTATAAATGCCCAGAAGAAAGTGCACCAGGATTTTCTAAACTTGCTGACTCTGTATTAACAATCCTTGGTTTCTATCCCATCTG
Source organism: Oryctolagus cuniculus (assembly GCF_051225735.1). Lineage (NCBI taxonomy): Eukaryota > Metazoa > Chordata > Mammalia > Lagomorpha > Leporidae > Oryctolagus > Oryctolagus cuniculus. The sequence continues at coordinate 37,388,693 of NC_142871.1, forward strand.
TCTCCTGCTGACACAGCTACCTCCTCGGTCCATTGTACCTGCCTCACGGTGCTGTGTCAGACTTAAAATTAAGAATCTGTACTGAGCGCTGAGCCCAGTACTTCAAAGAGCTCAGAAAATAAAGGTTTTGTCAATTTTATTTTTAAAAAGGTAAAGTTGTAGGTAACCCTATTATTATACGTTTTAAAAAGTATAAATAGCAGATAATCCTAAGTTTCTAAGGATCTGGATGTGCTTCCTAAAGGAAAAGACTAAAAAAGACTGGAAGAGATTCAAAAGTAGAGAACCTCATGGAAAATTTGGATAGGCGATCAGCTCAGTGTTCTGAACCAACTGTCCAGTGTTGTATTTACTGCATGTCTGTGTCTGTCTGTGACCCAGTGACACCACCGAGAGATTTCACCTTTATAATATTTGACAAAATTAGCTTGTTAACTGAGGGACCAACCTGCTTGTCCAAGTTTTCTCTTCTTTATTGAGTATCCCTCATCCCTCCCTCCCTCCCACCCTCCCTTCCTTCTTCCCACTTTTGTAGCAACCTATTTTTCCTTCAGTGTGGGAAACAAATCAAGCTGATCATCTTTCAACTTGAGAATTACCATGTTTTTGCTTCCAGATAGTGCACATTCTGGGAGACAGTAGATGAGACCTCAAGTGCTTGGGTCCCTGATATACATGTGGGAGACCTCGATTGGTTTCGTGGCTCCTGACTTTGGCCTGGATCAATCCTGGCTGTTGCAGGAATTTGGGGAATGAACCAGTGGATGGAAGATATCTCTCTCTCTCTTGCACTGTCTTGCCTTTTCCAATAAATACGTAAATAAAATGATAAAATATATTTTTAAAATTACCTTGTTCTTTAAGTTTCTCAAGCAGACCAGCCTTTCTCAATACTGTAGGACCTTCTTCCACCCCTCCTCGTGGCTGAACAATTAAAAAATTAATACTTCAGACATTATCATGACCATCAGATGCCCATGTTAAGAATCGTTTTCATTATTTAATTAGTTGAACCATAACAATCATTTTCAAGCTCCTACAGCCCCAGAGATTTACATTGTCTCATTTAGTCTTCATTGCAAAGTAGACATAATTACTCCTAGTTCAAATAGGAGGAAATAATATCGCGAAATTAAACACACAGCTAAAGTGGCAGAGCCTTGGTTCATATCCAGGTTTTTGAATTCCAAAACCTGCACCCCATCCTCCCTTTACTCCGTGTTATTAACACAGTGAATACATAAATATGCAAAAGCACTCAGATAGTTGGAGATATAATAATGTAGGGGAGAAGGCTTCTTTTTGTCGCTCGTAAGCCAACAGAGATGTCAGACATTTAAACCAATTATAATCACAGATAGTTTCTTCAGTGCAGCTATAAGAGGTCATGAGAACAAAAACAGGATGCCCCTAACTCAGCCGGGGCAGGGTGTGTCAGCAAAGGCTTCATGGAACAGAAGATATTTGAGTTGAGTCTTGCAACATGACCAGGTGGTCAGAAAAACAGGATAGAGGATGGAGAGAGTTTGCAAACCAGGGAGCAGCTTGGGCACAGGTATCAGAAGACAAAGAGCATGGTCTGGAAGATCCCTATGTGTAGGTTCATTCAGCAGGAAGTTGGAGCCCTTGGGAAGAAGGCAGGCAACAGTGAAGATCACCACTCGGGAGATGAAACCATGCAGCCCAGCCCATCATTTCCAGCTTTGACCCGCTTCAGCAGCACATGAGAAATTCCCCCCTTGCCGTTTTGATGTCAGGGAAGCTGACATTCTTCCTCCTTCCAGGGAGTCTTCCCCCCGCACCTGGCAGACCACAGGGCTCCAGAAGCAGTGTCTTTCTGACTCAAATTTCCAATAGAACTTTTAGACAGGAAATTTACATCTTGTGGTCAGATAAGATTGTGGCGCCAAGCTGAGGGAATGTTTCTGTCCCATTCATATGACCAGATGTTCTGCCCTGGATGCCAGGCAAATTCATAATGGCAAATCCCTGTCCATGACAGTACGCTCTGCCTGATGCACTTTGCCCTTTTACTCCTCTCCCTTTGGCTTGAGCCACCTCCTTCTTCCTGATCAAGTACATATTATTTCTCCACCTACTTTGTTCATAGTTTGCCTGTAGTTTTCTGTCTACTTTTGCCTTTCTCCTATTGCTAAATTTCAGTACAGCTTGCTTTCTAAATTAATTAATTAAATTTTTGAGAGGCAGAGTAAGAATGAGTTAGATAGAAAGCGAGAGCTCCCATCAGCTTGTTCACTCTCTAAATGCCCAGGCTGAAGCGGGAAGCCTTGAACATAATCTAGATCTCCCAATTACTTGAGCCCCATCACCACTGCCTCTCAAGATCGGCTAGAACCAGGGGTCAGAGCAAGGTATCCAACCCAGGTGCTCCCCTGTGGGCTGTAGGCATCTTTCCTGGTATCTTAATCAGTAGGCAAAATGCCTGGCCCAGTCCAACTTTCTATACTTTTGGGGCACTATATTTTGTAGCATAGGGCTGACATATAGTCAGTGCATGACAACTGTCAATTGGATAAAATTCCATGGTCTTCCTCCCTACCTTCCAACTTTAGAACAAATCTCATAGACTCCGTTGCTGTATCACAGTCATTAAAGTTCTCAGAGTGACATTTTTAGTATTTTTGCTATGTTTGATTTCAATTGCCTCTCACAAAGGGTCTTTTTTATCGCTTGGTTTATCTGCTCACTTCAGAAATGACTTCCTCAACTCTATCGACTTTCTCGGCTGCATCCAGTCCCTAGCTGGCTGCACACCTAAGATCCACCATGGAGTGAAGCCCTCTTGAAAAGCCATTTACATAGGTCCAGGGCACAGGCTTTGGAATCAAATAGTCCTCTCTGGAATCACAGTCGAGGCTGAGCGACCCTGAGCAAACTGCCAAACCTTTTTGAACATCAGTTAATGCAAATATAAGATAAAAAGTATACCCAGCGCATTGGTGGCACACTGCTTTTGTTAGAGGGTGAGTCAGGGAATGGAGCTCTTTTTCGGACTCTACTTCTGATAACCTGCCTTCTAGTCCCCTCTTTTGCCTGCTTGTCAATTTTTTTTTCTCCCTTTAGGTGGAGACAAATGCTTAGGTATTGACCACTTGGCTCTGTACTCTATGGCTTGATAGAGAAGAATCAGTTTCTCTCTCTCTCTCTCTCTCTCTCTCTCTCTCTCTCTCAATCATGGGACAGTCCTTACAATCAGGAGACTTCTTTGTCATGGTCATGTTCAGGAGGGAATCTTGGGATAAAAAGAATTATTGAGAATAAGAAATGCATCAGGTTGCATTTTAACTCAGTGTCCCAGCGGGGCTGCCCTTATGTCATTCTAAGCATTAATTACATAAAGAAACAAAGGTGTTTTCTTAGAATTCTCTCTCCTTCTATGCAGCGGCAGTCACATCAATCAGAGACCGAAGCATGTTTGGTATCCCTTCTTCCAAGCCTCCTCCCTCCTCTCCTTGCTCCCCTCTCTCCCTTCCTCCCTTTGTTCCTCCCTCCCTCCCCTTTCCTCCATCCACCCTCCCTCCCTTCCACCCTTTCTTCCTTCCTCCCTCTCTCCCTCCCTTCCTTTGTTCCTTCCTCTCCCTGCTCTTCATTCCTCTCCCTCCTTCCCTGCTTTCCTTCCTTCCTTCCTTCCTTCCTTCCTATCCATGTCCCTTCTTTGCTTCCTCCTCAGTTTCTTCGATTCCGTCTTTGTCAGCACCCGTCCTACGCACAGATAGGCACCCTGGATCTTAAACACTCTCCATCAGCAAAGTGCACTGTGCTCTGGGAACACGGCCTTTGGAAGACTTCCAGGGAACGTGAAGCAGCATTTACTGACAGTCCAAACGCAGTTTCCATCTCTAACCTCTGACCTCTCCCAGTCTATTTTGCAATAAAAAGCCAGAATGAACACCAAGAGTTAAAAATTAAGAGGAAGCTAAAGCACTACGCAGATTCTGAGGAACCAAAGACCCTACTTAAAAAAAGATCAGGCTTGGGAGTTTCGGTTCACAGAGTCGTGCTCGGTTTTGAACACAGACCCATGCTGAAGTCTGTGGCGTCTGTCATCTCACTGTATTTACCAGAATGAGTGTGCCCAGGAAGAAGAAACGCCTGGACGTTTATGAGTTGTTGGTGTGCATTGGTTCCCAGCTACATTTCTCTGAGGCAAGGTAGGAGCTTCATAAATCATTAATCCTTTCAGTGTTGCCAACTTGTGGTAGGATTTTCCCTCAGTCTTTTTGTTCCCCTCCAAGAAGTGCTCATGCGCCAACAGTTTTAGAGAATCATTAAAGCCCTAAAATACCATGAGTCACTCATAAAGTTGGATAAACCAGTAATATTTAAGTTAGCCAAATCAGAGGACGTCTGAAGTATTAAGTATTGTATTAAGTATTGTAGACGTTCATTACACAACTAAACAAAGGTGTTGCTTTTTTTTTAATTCTCTTTCCTACTACACATCCACCGTAACATCAAAAGCAAAAAGAGCAGCAAAAGCCTCAGTAGCTACAATACAGAAATGGTCCATTTTAAATTCAAATAAAAAATTTTTTCCCAAGGCATTCAATAAAATGTAGATAACAATGAAATTGGCTTTGACTGAGATCAGCAGCCCAGAGTCAATGGGTTTGTGACCCATAATCACACAGTGCTGCAAAATGGGGAGAGGATAGCAAAACATGCTTTTCTGGGCCCGAGTGGATCAGGAAACGTAACTAACCAAAGAATCACACCTTAGAGATTTTCAAGCCCCAAGTTTTCAAATCAATGCACGTACTCCAAGCCAGATATTTCACTCACCTGTCCCTTGGAGAAAGGGGCTCCAATGATCCCTATGGATTTTGACTTAGAACTCATACTTGCCACTTCTTCCTGCTGCATCTCCGTTCTCCAGGGGTTGCCACCCTCTGCAGCCCTCAGTGACTGAGGACACATCTTTTTTCCCTTTATAATTGGGTTGAATCTGTTTACCTTTATTCTAATGAGGATCGCTTGCTCCACCTACTGAACGGAAGAATGACAGAGTCAACTGAAGTCTAGCAAATTCTTCATACGTGGGATAATCGTGATTCTCTGACTCTAATTACGTGAGCATTATTCATGTTACCAGTGCACACCCTCTTGAAAAAGCCAGCTGGATGACATTAATCTTTCCTTTGACAATCGACAATTGCATGTGGTTTCACAACCACGTAAGAACTACCACATTTTCAGCTGTGCAAGCTCAGGGCAGGGCATGTGCTTTCTGTAGGCTCTGAGTTCTTGTAGAATAGGGGCTGGGACTGGCCAGATGGGCTCTCACTTTCCCTCCATCCTTAACATCCTGAGTGAAGGTTTCAGACACTAGAATAATCCACAAGACACACTTCATACACCACTAGAGCACACTCTTGGGGGGAAAGTAGGCAACTTCCTTTTTTGATATTTTCTTAAAGAGAAAAAAATCAGTTAACCAAGTGTGTTACTATTTTTAAAATACTATATGCAAGGAAATAACAATTTTGGAATCATAACATCATAATCAGGGCTTAAAATAAAAATAGCCAACATTGTATTTTTATCATTTGTCACATGTAATTCTGTTTTACAGGTACATTATCTCATTTAATGTTTATGTCATTTTTATGGTAAGTCACAACATTGGTGCCATTTTACAGAGAAGGAAGCCGAGTCTTGGAGAGGTTGCCAAGGGTCACATACACATTGTAGAGCAAAAGCCAAAATCCAGGGTTGGGCACTCTGGGTCACCCAATCACTGGTCTTACAGGCTAACCACATGCCACATGTCAGTTATCAAGCACTCTGGGGAGTTGCTTATCATCTTGCAAAAGTATGAATCTACAAGAAATGCATGCTTGTAATTTTTTAAAGATTTATTTATTTATTTGAAAGGCAGAGTTACAGAGAGGCAGAGGCAGAGAGAGAGAAAGAGAGAAAGAGAGAGGTCTTCCATCCACTGGTTCACTCCCCAGATGGCTGCAACAGCTGGAGCTGCACCAATCCGAAGCCAGGAGCCAGAGCTTCCTATGGGTCTCCCATGTGGGTGCAGAAGCCCAAAGACTTGGGCTATCTTCCATTGCTTCCCCAGGCCATAGCAGAGAGCTGGATCAGAAGGAGAGCAGCCAGGACTCGAACTGGTGCCCATATGGGATGCTGGCACCGCAGGCTGTGGCTTTACCCACTATGCCACAGTGCTGGCTCCATGATTGTAATTTAAAAGGGAAATTCACTAACTAAAAACATAATTTTTTTTCCTGCTGGTGGGAGAGAATATTGTGGAGTATATAAATCCTATAAGGATGGAGAATTTTGTCTGCTGTATTCCTGTAGTCTAGGACAGTGTTGATGTTAGATAGATGTTCACATATTTATTAGGTTAATGAATCAAAGAATCAAGGTCTCACAGTTACATTTTGATAGGATCTTTTTTTTTCAAATAGATGTCTTCCCTTTCACCTGCAAATTTACTTATATATCCTAAATATTGACTTGTATTCTTTGTATGGCTTTGATATTAACCTCTTACATGTTGACAGAGCAAATTTTTTTTCAAATCTGTTGTAGGATTGAGAACTTTATGTATATTATCACTCAAAACTTTTAACTTGAAGTATGAAGCTTAAAAAATGGCATGTTTTATAAGTTTTAAGTCCTTCCAATCCACTAAATCACAAACCAATACTTTTATATTTCCTTCAGAGTTTGTGTTTTACGTTTAGTTTTCTGTTTCATCTACATCCATCTTGGTATGTTATGTACATTTTCCAACTACATTTCCCCGTAGATCAACCATCAGACTCCCCATCAACACTCATTGAACAATCCACACATTTTGCTATTAATTTGAGTGCTATCACCATCTTAACCAAGTTTTCCTAAATACGTGGGTCTGTTGCTGAGACCTTTCTTTTGTTCACCAGTTTCCTTACCAGGTCCATAATGTTTTATTATCATGGCTCTGTGGTATATATTACCATTGTTTGGACAAGAGTAAACTTCATCCTTCTTTTTTAAAAGTGGTTTGCCTTCTATGGGCCTCTATTCCACATATTTAGGATAAATCATTGAATTGCTTAAAAACAACCCTGCTAGGATTTTTACTAAATGTGTAGATGAACCCATAGAGATTTTCTATCCTTAAAATTTCATTAAAAGATTTTTTTCTTTGAAAAACTCAACATTCTAGAAGTTCTCCCAATACCAAGCTGAAATTATCTTCTTGTCATCTGACTCCTTAGTCATAATACCTTCGTAGAGGTAAAGCACACTATCTCTTGGCTGTTGTTATCTTTATTGGGTCTCTTTGTTGAGGCTGAAAATCCTCCAAAATACCTTCCAGTTTATTATAAAATATGTTTACTGTTCTCTACTGGGTCACCAACCTGGTCATTCCCTTCAAAACATCCAATTTCTCTATGCCTTCCAAGGGTATATCCAGGTGTAGACAGCATCAACTGGACAATCAAGCACAATTTTGATAATGTTTGCTTTTTCCAGGTCACTTATAAAAATTTTGAGCAGGACAGTGCTTATGTAAAAGCCTCCAGGACATTCCACTGGAAACCCAACCCAGATTAGCTCATACACACTATCAGTCATAAATCTCTAAGTATAGCTGGATAGTCACTAATTTCCAACTCAACCACTCCATCTTGTCCAGAAGGACAAAGTATGGAAATTCACCAAGTGTCTTAATAAAACCTCATTGCACTTTACTACTTTTTGTCATCAACCAGTCTGACTTCTCTGTCAAAGATGATGAACTAACCAGGAGAGTTCCTTCTTTCAGTGACCTCATGCTGATTCTTAGTGATCATAGCTTCCTTTTTGTCATAAACACAAACTATCTTTTCTGTCTCCACAACTATTATCTCAGAATCGCTAAAGGAAGGAGACAGTGGACATCTTACCTGTATCACTCTATTACAACTTTGCTTTCTACAGATAAATTCTTTCATTTATTATTGAGTATGTCTACTGAGTCTTGAAATGTGCTTCTCCTAACAAGACAGACCTGTTTAAACAACCTGTTTCTTTTTTTTTTTTTCTTTTTTCTTTTGTCCTATCTGGCATTGTCTTGGAACCAAGACCATATCATTGACCTTGATCCACAAACATTAGCTTGAGATTTGGTCCTCAATAGGTCCTTGCTTAAGTTTCCTATATCTTCTGTAATAAAGTATTACAACCTGGGTCACTTAAAGCAATGGAGATATGTCATTTACTCATCTGGAGAACAGAAGTCTGAAATCAAGCATTTGACAGGGTCATGCTTCCTCTGAAATCTGGAAGGAATCTGTTCTTGTCTCTTCCTAGCTTCTGGAAGTTTCCTTGTAATCTTTGGCATTCTTTCTCTTATAGATGCCTCATTCTAATTATCCATCTTTGCAAGGTGCTCTTCCTGTGTCTCTGTGGGTTTTTAAAAAATATTTATAAAACACATTTTTGGAAATATTTATAAAAATATTTTAGAAATATTTTTAATTAAATATTTGATGTCAAGAGTATTAATGCCCAACAATGGGTACCACAGTTCTTCTGTGAAGTTATTAGTGTGGGAGGCTCATAATTTTTTGTTTTAATTAATTAATTTATTTAAAAGCACAATGACAGAGAGAGAGAGAGGGAGAGGAAGAAACAGAGAGATATTCCATCCACCAGCTCACTCTCCAAATGGCACAACAGCAGGAGCTGACCCAGGCTGAAACCAAGAGCCAGAAACTATCTGGGTCTCCTCCCACATGGCTGGCAGTTGCCCAAGCACTTGGACCATCTACCTTTGCTTTTCTAGGTACCTTAGCAGAGAGCTGGATTGGAAACAGAACAACAAGGACTCAAACTGGCACTCTGATATGAGACATGGGCTTTGCAGGTGGTGCAAAGTGGCATGACATGACCATCTTCTTGTAAGAATATTAGTCATGTTAAGTGAAGGGCCACCATACTCCACTTGGCCTTATCCTAACTATATGTGCCATGACTCTTTCCAAATTGAGCCACATTCTGAGGCACTGAGGACTAGGACTTCAATATGTGTTTTGTGAAACACAACTCAAACCCTAAGAGTCCTCAATTAATGTTTTTACAATAATAATACGATGAGCAAAAAAGGTTATACAATCAGAGGACCCAAAAAATGTCATACCTGGTGGTTTCTACTTGTTTCTCTTTCTGAGGTTCCAAACTGTAGCCCATTTCTGTCTTATCTTTTCATCAGTCAGCTAACAGGTAAGACCCTTTTCAGATACAGCCCAGGATTCTTAGGACTTTTTACTCTCTAATAGTGGAGTTTCAGGGAACCATTTTGCTTGGAGTATTGCCTACATTCCATAAATACAATATGAATGGGCCTAATCCTGGAACAATACAAACTACGTGATCCCTGGACAAGTCACCTAATCGTGCTTCTGAGTAATACTACTTCTAATCCTTTGAGGTGTTCTAGCAGCGTGAACAGAGTGGGTAGTGACAAAAAGAAATTCAGGTCATTTCACCATTTTTTTGGTAGACTCCTTCTCTTGCCTTCTCTTCTCTCTTTACCTACTTAAACTTGAAGCCTTACTCTTAGGAGTGTGTACTACACACAGGTAAAAAAAAAAAAAATGAAATCCTGTCACTTGCAACAAAATAGATGCAACTGGAAAACCTTATTCTTAGTGAAATAAGCAAGTCCCAAAAAGACAAATACCATATGTTCTCCCTGATCTGTGAAACTAATAGAATACCTAAAAGATAATCTATAGAAGTGAAATTGACACTTTCAGATGAGATGACTTTGAACAGCCCTTGTCTCGACTGTTGAGGAACAGCCATTTTTTTTTTTCATATTATTTGTTGAACTCTTTACTTAGTGTAGGGTTAATCTTACATGTATAAAGTTAATTGAAAATAGATCTTAGTAAAAAATAAGAATTGGAATAGGAGAGGGAGGAGAAAGAAGAGTGAGAGCTCACTATGTTCCTAAATTTTTATTTATGAAATACATGACGTTTGTACACCTTAAATAAAAGATTAAAAAAAAAAAAAACCAAGAGCAATGCTGTTAATGTCTTTATGAAGGAAGGGAGCTCAGGGCAGTGCTGCTTGAGACCAGGTGAGAGAAAGAAACCCAAGGAGGGGGTTATAGCTACTTGGGTGCCCTGAGGTATCACCCAGCATCCAATAGGGTCCTGAACTAAAGCCTTAGTGTTAGGGGGAAATATTTACATCTCATTGGAGGCCTTACCCAGGCAAAGTCTGAAACTAGGGGAGAAGAAAGAAGGTATGAATTACAAGTAATTAAAATCACTAGGTGAATGAGCATATATGAGTTGCTTTCACCTTTCTTTCTAGAAATATTGCAGGGATTTAATGTCTTGCTCTTTGGGTAAGAATTGGAGCTACACAACTATTGTGTATGGCCCTTAGTGAGAAGCAGACTTACTGCAAGGTCAATGTGGATTTGGAAATAGAATCACAGACAGAAGAAATAGCTGTAGCCCCTGTGATAGGGTAGTTTTTTTTTTTTTCTCAAGTTACTGAGCTAATTAATTGAATCTAAAACTGAAACTGGAACCCAAATTTCCTGAGTACCTTTCATGTGCTCCAAGTTCCTGATGCCACCTCTCTGTAACTACAAGACTTCTTCATTCCTGGAAAGGAGAGTCAGTTTTAGCTTTCAAAAGATTACAGAGATTTTCAGAATCAGGAACAAAGTCTTGTGAACAGTGAGTGAATCACATACGCTGGAAGTATACAAAGAATCTACTGTAAATTAGTAATGTTCCCCATTCGAACACAGACACTCAAACCAACTTTATATTTTTTTAGTGCTTTCTTTTTTTAGAATTGGTCTGTTAACTGACAGATGCCTTCAAAATCAATTTGCCTGGAAAATTAAACTGAAATTTAAAGTAAAATTTTATTTTTGCTGAGAGGTTTTAGTGTACCTATATATTACCTGGGCCTTAATATCAATTTAAAGAAAACCAAAAGTATGCTACTGTGACAAATGGTAATTTTTTTTGGTACAATAAAATACCTTGCTTCGTGTTCTGAGAATCAGCTTATGGAGAGTACACAGAGGCATTTTTTTTTTTGGAGGAAATTTTGGAGTGGAAAGTGGGTTTACCTATATTTTTGGTATTTTTCTCTCTCACATTCTGTACTCTTTGACATTTGTATCCTGTATTCTGTATCCAAGTTTGGATTTCTAGACATCTTTTTGAATTGATTAGGCTCCTTGAAGCTGTAGATTAGTACTACCTATCAAGTTTTAAATATTCCCAAAAATTTTCATGTATTCAAGTGTTTTGTCTTCTGTGCCTAATATTTTCTCTCCTTCTGGAGTTAAAGTTAAAAGCATTCTGATTTTATTCTTTTATCACTTACTCTTATCTTTCCTCATTGCTTTATACATAATATCTTCTGACTTGTTTCCTGATTCACTAATTTTTTTGTATATACTATAATCTTTATTTTTAAATGTGATGTGCCAACTTAGCATTTCCCACCAACACAGGGATTGAAACCGTCACTGGCTTTACAGTCTTTGGCTTAGGTACTGTCTCTGTAGAAGCCTTAGCTGTCACCATTGCTGTCTTCTTAGATGCGTGCTTAGCCCTTTCTGGCTTACTTGGTAGCCCTGATAGATGGTTCCTGTTGGACCTTTCTAACTTCAGATTTCTGATTTCTCTGTACCAGTGTATCAGCAAGAGATGGACCAGTGATGACCCTCTGGAACCTGGCTGTACCTCAGGCTCTTCATTTTTGAATTTCTTCTGACTGTCCCATTTTATGTTTTCTTCTGTAGAGGACAGTCCAGTTTATCCTCCAAGGATTCCTCTTAAAAAGAAACGCAGACTCTCATTTTGTATTAAGAAATTAGAAAAACCCTCGTGAGGCCCTGGGTAAAGCCTCCTGTGTCTGGGTTAGATTTTGTACTGCAACTGTGCAGTTTGACCTTCATGGCGATGCAGCTAAATGTTTGATGAATTCTGAATTTCAATTATTATAATATTCATTTCTTTACATAGTTTCTTTCTTCCTGTAGTCACTACTATTTTTCTTTTATTTCTTTAAGCATAGTAAATATAATCAGTTTGTAGTCTGTACTTGATAATTCTGGTATTTAAAACCTTTGTAAGCATATTTTTTGTTTTCCTTGTTTCTTTTAGTGCCTTTGTTGTTATTGTTGTTTTAATTCCAGATCATTTTTTGTTTCTGTGCTGGTCATTGTCAAAGAAAACGTTTTCCAAGGTAATATAAGGTGATAACAAAGGAATTTGCCTCCGCAGAAGATTTACATTAGTTTCTACATAGTTGGTAGCTCAAAAAAACAATCCAAGATCACTTTAAATCAAATTCAGAGGTTGAGGTTCTTTAAGTCATCCTTTGAATGGAAACTTGCCTGAAAATCTCTGTGAATGTTGATTAACATCTTGCTCACCTTATCCTGCGGATTAAACCATTTAGGGTCACAGTTTATTTTGAAGTCTCTTTTTCAATTCCAAACCTATGATACAACCTGAGCTTAAGTTCCTATTCACTTCATCCCATGAAGTTGTCAAAACAAATGTTCAGTCTGTCTGAATTGTCAAATGCCCCAGAGCAAAACCAACTTGCTTTCTAACTCTTTTCTTGAGGTTCGCATTTTTTATTTTAATTTTAGTCTGGTAATTATTAGTGTTGTTCTAGGTCATCATAGTGTTTAAGTTAGGTTTGTCTAGTAGTTTTAGTTGTTTTCATTAAAGGAGTTATCTCAATAACCTAGCCCATCCTTCTGGGAGACCATAAGTCTACAACTGAGTTTTTGAGAGTCTTTAGATGCAATACAGTGGGAAGTTTAATTTACGGTCTTTTCAATGACTTTTTCTAAAAGAAGAAGCTTACAAGGTACACACTATCTGGTTAGATATATTAGCAAGGATTCCTGGGTCTCTAGTTCTTCAAAGTCAAAAACAAATGAATTGGAGTTACTGCTGAGATCAGCAAACATCTTTACTCAACAGAGAATGGCACCTTCAACAAATCTTGAGTTTTTTCCTATATATTGCAGGCAAAATTTTCTGATGAAGAATAGGTCTCTTCTGGCATGCCTAAGTGTACACCTATATTCTGTGGGTGGTTTGGAACATGCGTTTCTATTCACAAACAGGGAGGCTGATGAGGGCAAGGACTCTACCCATTTAGATTCCCTGGGGAGTAATCAATCAATAGTTATTAAACAATCATTTTGCTTAGTTCTTACTGCTATACTCTTTTGCTATCTGAGATCTAGAAGTACAATATATGGTCAATGCCCTTAAGCAGGATCAAATCTTGCATGAAATTGTCATGTCTTTTTGGCTTCCAATTAATCTGGCAGAATTTCTGTTTTTTCTTTGTCCTACACGAATTTCAGATTTTGAAGAGTTTTGAGGAAATTTCCTTTGATTAAATTCAGGATTTGAATATTTTCATGAATATCACCAAAGTAATATTATATACTTCTCATTGTATCACATTAGAAGGCACACATATGGTGTTGATTTATCCCATTTCTGTTCATTTATTCTGTTTCTGCTCATTTGGTTAAAGTAATTTCAGGAAAGTTTTTCCACTATAAATTGATTATTTTTCTCTTTGTAGTTAATGAACATCTAGGGGATCTTTTAATAACATATAATTACCCTGTTTGTCATCATATTTGACCCCCTAACCTCAACATCTACTATGATTCTTGACTAAAGCAATTATTACTGTGATGTTTGCCAAATGGTAAATATTTTCATCACTTTTATAATTAGTTGAAATTCCACTCTGAGGAAGAGCATTTACTTTTCCCCAATTATTTATTTACTCAATTATTTATATCACCATGGTCTTATTTTACTCTAAGAGTTACAATCAACTACTATCATTACTGTATGTTTTTCCCATTTTGAGAATGAGGGACATGTTTAGTGCCTTGATTATGATGTTGGTATTCATAAGTCACAACTCATCAAAATGTATTACATTAACTGTATAAAAATTTTCCTATCAATCATACATCAGTAAAGCTTACATTTTTCCTTAATTTTGATTGAAAAATTAAATTCGTCAACTAGTATTTACCTTTCTAGACATAAGTATAAGGGCCAATGTTGCGGCATAATGAGAAGGCCACCAGCTGTGATACCAGCATCCCATAGGGGTGCTGGTTCACGACCCAGCTGCTCTGCCTCCAGTCCATCACTCTGCTGGTGCACTTGTGAAAGGAGCAGAGGATGGCCCCAATACCTGGGTCCTATCACCCCTATGGGAGGCAAGATGGACTTCCTGGCTCCTAGCTTCAGCATGGCCCAGCCCTAGCTATTACAGCCATGTGGGGAGTAGACTAGGGGATGGATGATCTCTCTCTCTCTCTCTCTCTCTCTTTTGTCTGTCTCTCCCTTTCAATCTATAACTCTGACTTTCAAGTAAAATAAATAAATCTTTAAAAAGACATAAGTATAAAATGGAGAAAAAGAGAAGAAATAGATAGGCACTGGCCAGTTATTCTTCAATGTCTCCTGCAGGTAAATAATTGAAATGAAATGGATTTCAGGTTCAACATGAGCCAATCCTTCCCTTTAGTTAAAGAAGAGAAACTGTCATTATAAGAGGAGAAAATTTCCAAGCAGTAAGAGCTCAATGATCTACACTGATTCGGAGGATTCAATATGGGCCAAATTTCTGAAATATAAAATAATTCAAGAAAATTTTGCTTTCTTTCCATCAAATAAACTGGTTACTAAATTTACCAACATTTTTGAAGTAATAAATACATCAAAGAAACACATTAATGCAAGAAAAAATTGCTGCTAAAATAGTGCTCATTTTAAAATTTCCATTTTTTTCATGATCTTTTTGAAGTACCTTATGTATTTTAATTATTTTCACTGACAATCTGTATATTTAGTTGTACTGCTTGGAATTTTAAAGTAGCTAACATCAGTTTTAATCATTAATAGCCTATAATAAATGTGATAGATTTCATATAAAAATAGTTATCATTTGATCTTTGCACATTTTAGGTGTTTATTGCTTCAATTCATTTAAGTGAAAGCTTGTTGGAGAAAGATATGAAAGGCAAAGATGCTTTTAGGCCAGACTTTGACACAGTTCCTACCTACCTCACCTGTTGTTAACAATTCTGGGATGACTGTGAAATGCATAAATAAGCAGTAAGCAGTTTGTACTGTAAGGAACAGGTTCAAGCCCTATCTATTAGCAGGATTGCAGAGGCTAATGTTCTGCCTGGAAGGGGAAGGGAGTTTTCAGTGATTGGCCTTGACATAGAAATTAAGATGACTTTTGGGAAATGAAGGAAATTCCAATTTTGCAAACTTGATATAGGAAGCTATATTGCTAAAATTATTTTAAAGAACATTTAATAAATCACCTTTGTTGTAAAGAAACAGACTCAGAGTTATCCAAGAGAATCCAAAACTATCACCACTATTACTATTCTGGGGAATCCTGCTAATATTCAAAGACCTGTTTATCAGCCAAGCCTCCTTAGTTCTTAGGTGTAGCTAAAGACAGGGAGAGAGGTCCCAGGGGAAGCCACAAGGAGATAGGAAGGAAGTAGCAAGGAGATTTGCAAACCGAAAGATGCAGGGCATTTGCAGAGTTAATACACGGGGTTTTCTGCTTGGATTGGTTGTTCTCTGCTTATTTTGATATTTCTAGACCATTTCTTCTTCAACATGAATGTAATAATTGAATTTTAGTCATATTTTAGAATTTATTGTGGTTTCTCATCTCAGTATAGATTGATAGATGGAAAAATTTAAAAGAGGTAGAACTGTTTTCCAGTTCCTCATACAAAGTTAAATTAGTACCTTGGTCTTTCTTTCTTTTTTCTTTTTTTTTTTAAGATTTTATTTATTCATTTGAGAGATAGAGTTACAGACAGTGAGAGGGAGGGACAGAGAGAGAGGTCTTCCATCAGCTGGTTCACTCCCCAAATGTTCGCAACACCTGGAGATGTGCCAATCCAAAGCAGGTAGCCAGGAGCTTCTTCTGGGTGCATGTGGGTGCAGGGGCCCAAGCACTTGGGCCAACTTCCACTGCTTTCCTAGGCCATCAACAGGGAGCTGGATTGGAAGTGGGGCAGCTGGGACTTGAATCGGTGCACATATGAGATGCCAGAGCTGCAGGCAGATGCTTAACCTACTCTGCCACAGCGCCACCCCCGTACTTTTGTCTTTCTTAATGTTTAATTATCATTCATAGGACTTCCGGTATCCAGAAGGAAAACTGTTTCCTTTGACTATGTGATGTAAAAATGACTCAAATTTTATTATCTTTTAAGATCTGTGCTAATGCAACAAAATTGAATCACATATGGAAAATGGAATACAGCTCTCAATTCTAGTGCAATTCAAAATGATTTTCATTACACATTTTACCAATTTTCAGGGCTTATTAATGAATACTATGTGATAAGATCATAGAGGGCCTGATGAAGAAGAGGAGGCGAACATGCCATGGTGTCTTCTAGAGCTTTCAGAAGCCAAGAGGCTCTCAATTCCCAACAGCTCTCAATTTGCAGAGTCATTACTGCTGGAACACTGGCTGAATCATATAACAACAAATTGTTCTAGAGTTTGCATCCTAATCTCAATCCGTTTTAAGAGGGCCATGCTTTTATGTCTTTTGTCTCATTGGATGCATTGGGTAGGTACTCAAATAAACACAGGTAGAACTGAATATTAGGTTCCTCCATAGAAACGAAATCAACAGGAGATTTACAGTTAAACAGGAAGAGGGTTATTATGAGAGAATGGATTTTAGATGGTGGAGGCTGAGAGTCCCAGGGTCTCTCACCTGGAAGTTGGAAGTTCAGGAAACACAAACAGGAAGAAAATATTTGCCTTTCCTCCATCTTCTTGTTCTATTTGTACCCTTAGTGGATTAGGTGCTGTCCACTCCTATCGGTGAAGGCACTTCCTTTCTTTTTTTTTTTTTTTTTTTTCAGCTAGACTGGATTTATTCAGAGAAAATAAACTCACAGAGGTTGACCAACTGCCAGTGTGTACATAGACCAACACATGACAGAGGGCCCAGACCCAGCAGGCTGGGGCTTTTTATATCTTAGGTGGGCTTGGAGTGGGGGTTGGGGGCAGTAGGTGGATATGAGCTTCTGCATACTAGCTCTTCAAGTTTGTCCCACTGGCTTCCAAACCTGGGGAAGAATGCAGGGGGTGGGGTGGGGAACAATACAGGGTATGAGACTGAACTGGTAGGGGTAACAAGAACCTAAAATGGCTGAGGCCTATGTCCTTGTCCCATCAATCCTGACTGAGAGTATAGAAGAGGAGATGGGAGAAGATGGGGCACCGGCTCCTTTATGGCTACTTCCTACTGATATGGGGCATGGATGTGAGGCAAGGATCTATACTTGGCATTGGATGGATTAAAGAACAGCAGTCTTGTGTTGTTCCTTCATGATGGCTTGGGATACAGCAGTCATATGCTCCTGTAAGCCTTTTGAAATATGCTAATTATACATGGTAGAAGTAGGGGCACTATTATTATGAGGATAAAAGGAGAAATTAGAACCATTGTTCATGGTGAAAATGATGGCCAAAATTAGGACAAAGGGGAAAATAGGAAAGCAAGAGTCCTGTCCATATGGCTGGTTGCCAAAGAGAAAGAACGCTCCCATTTTGTTTAGTGTGCATGTGCTGGCAAAGAGCTGTGGGATGCAGTTAGTCTGGCCTGCTACTAGTCCTGGGCTCCTTCGTTTCCTCCCTCTGCTTATGGAAACCTTAGCTACTGTCAGGGGTTTGAGCAAGGATTATAACTGAGTTCTTCAAGCTGAGTAGGGGTAGAGTAGGGACCTGTGGTCAAGACAGGATTCCAACAGAAGGTAGCCTCTTGAGGGGCTGCAGCACCAGCTCACAGAAACTGTCTCCATTCGAGGTTTCATGTGCATGACCATCAAGAATTTTATTACCTGGAGCAAATGAATCTAAGCAGATTAAATATACAGGGTCTAAAACTAAGGACACAGTCATTATTAGAGGACCTAAGAAAGGAGGGAGTTTTGCCAGTGAGAGGCAAACAGAGACTGACAGGAGGGGCATGATAATAATCAGGTGGGCATTACAGCTTGGCTAGGTATATGTGAGGTCCAAACCTATCTATCTCTTCACATGTGGTACTAGATGAGATATCATAACGGAAGTGTGAACCTTCTTAGAGAAGGCGCCCTGTTGACTTCCATTACCTAGGTGGCCTGGGAGGAGAGCTGGCCTGCATAGGAGGCTGGTATCAAATAGGTAGCATCTCCAAAGCAAATCTATAGCTCTGCTTAGATTGCTACTGACCGACCCTAGGCTGTCCCCCCTGATGGCAGTGGTTACTAGGGAAGATGGGCAGAGTGAAGGGCTTTTTCAGCTTGAGGCCAAAAGAGTCTGCAGTTCTGACCTAGGAGTCCTTCAATTCTTAGGGCAATTCCATTTCCAGTGGCTTGGCTCTTGGCAGAGCTGACAGAACTGACAGCTGCTTGCCTAATGCCCCAAATGCTCATATCAAAAACAGGTGCCCTTTGGGGGTGGACTGGCCTTGTTGGGTCTTCTGGATAGCAGATCACCATGTAAAGCAGCCATTAGTTGGCCTCCCACCTATCCTTACACTGTCCCCGCTACCTCACTCACTACTCTTCTTCCTGGTCTTTGTCAAAAGGAGGCCACAGGACCTGATTCTGTGGCACAGCCTGCAGTGCCGGCATCCCATATGGGAGCTGGTTTGAGTTCCAGTTGCTCCTCTTCTGATCCAGCTCCCTGCTATGGCCTGGAAAAGCAGTGGAAGATGGCCCAAGCCCTTGGGCCCCTGTACCCATGTGGGAGACCAGGAAGAAGTTCCTGGCTCCTGGCTTTGGATCAGCTCAGCTCCAGCCATTGCAGCCATTTGGGGAGTGAACCAGCAGATGGAAGACCTCTCTCTCTCTCTCTCTCTCTCTCTCTGTCTTTACCTCTCTATGTAACTGTACCTCTCAAATAAATAAAATAAATCATAAAAAAAGTAGGCCACAGAGGCAGCCTCTAGGAATGTCAGCCAAGCGGGTGCTCAATCCGGCCCCTAATCTTTGGTGGCCTGAGATAGAAATCTGTGGCCACAGGCATGTTATGACAATATTCTTCCTGTGAGATAAGATGATGCCCATGAGCAAAGCTGTGCCCTCCTAGGTAAGATCAAACATTAAGACCACCTTCAGACCAAACTGTCTTGTATACGGTCTAAAGATCAAGCCTTATGTCGTGATGGTGAGTTCTAGAGAATAGAATCAGTTTTTCATCTTGAAGAGAAGAAAGGAGTGAGGAAACAAGTCTGGCTTCCCAGATTGCTCAATATCAAGTGAAAATTTAGCAAGAAATTTTAGCTGTCAAATAACTTATGAAAACATTTACCGAAAGGTCCAGTGCCTTCTATAAATTTTAAGAACACATATTTCCTGAATATCTAACACAAGTGTAAGCCAATTAAAACATGTTAATAAATTTTCCCTGTAGACATACAATATGTACACACGTATAATACATTACAGGAAAGAACAACAAAACAGTTTCAGGTCTTAGCAAGGAGATTTTGGCTGCCACTAGACAAGGCAGGAGACAAGATAGAAGGGAGTTAGGCATGAGCATTTTTTGGAGCAAAGTTGCTCAGAACTTACCATTGTTCTGGAGTTTTTCTTTGCTATCCCTGCCAAAAATATTACCGGAGATGGCTGGAAAGGTGCAATGTGCAAATGTGGCTCCATTATGTTAGGTTTTAGGATTTTAGTGTTTGCAGAAGAAGAGGAGGTGGCTAGTTAAGACGACTTTATTTTAGGGAATTCAGAATGTGGGGGAGAAAAGGAGGATAGGAGTTGAGGGTAGGCGTGGAGGGGTGGAGGTAGGGGTGTTCAAGTCAGGCTTCATTGCATTTGAACATTTGAACAGCAGGCAGAGTCCTCTCCAGAGCTGCTTGTTAGGAGAGGTGCAGGGCACAGCATAGACCCAGCTGAGGTGTGCAGGAAGATGTGAGAAAGACTCCTGGGTCATTGTCTTAGGAGCCTGGAATGTCCCAGGTATGGGGCTTTCCAGAGCGATAAACATTCTGCTAGACTTTACACTGTATCCCTATGCCCAGGAGGAGAGAGTGCAGGACAGAGGAGGGGGAGCAGTCAGAAGAGAAGAGAGGCAGTTTTGACTGCAGGTGAGGGGGAGTGGGGAAGAGCCAGACAGGGGGCAGGGAGAGTAGGGGGGTCCTGTTCTTGAGGTGGCAGCACCCTGAGGAAAGAGCAAGAGTGGAAGAAGGGAAAGTCGAGGGCTCAAGAGGAGGCTCCAAGCCTTCCTCCTGCCTGAGGGCTTGGAAGGAGGAACGTTGACCTCAGAGGAGGAGGAAGGCTTAGGTGTAGGGGAATCAGGTGGGTCTGCTATGGAGGAATGGCCAGATGGAGGCTCAGCTGCATCCTGGGGCGGGTAGAGTGGAGGTTCAGTATCACAGAGCGAGTGGGATGAGGGAGAGAACAGTGGCGTGGAGGGCCTACGGGGAGGTTTTCTTTTCCCCTTGGGGAGAATAGGGTGGAGGGGTGGCAATTGCACCTGTTGACATTGGTGGGGCAGAAGAGAGGAGGCGTTAGAGAGGAGGAATGCAGTGAGTGGAGGGCTGTGTTTTCCTGAGATGGCTTCTCAGATGGAGAGGGAGAGGGAAGAGGTAAGAAGGTAGAAGATTCAAGGGGAGGCTCCAGGCCTTAGGGAACTCTGATCATTTGCCATTTCTCTGTATATAGTTATGAAAATCTTGGAGAATTTTGAGATGAAAATGCCAAATTAAAATCATTGTCCAATTTATATTGAGGCCAACTTTTAGTACAGAGATGAATTAAACACCTCTGCTTTACCACCCCCTCAGGCCCAGCTTGTGCGCGTCTTTTAGGAGGTAGGCCAGAGGGGTGTCAAAATTTGGAACCTATGGATTGTTACAGTTGATTTCTCAACAATGTTGCAGTGGATTCATTTCTGAGAGGAACAGCCTGGTGGGGGCAAGAGGCGCGAGTCACCACACAGACCCCGGGAGTCGGGTGAAAGTGGGCTTGAGGCGAGCAGCCCACAGACTCATTTATTTCAGTTGGTACAACATCTTCTATAGCCAAGACCAGCCAATCTAGTCAAGGAGCGGTCTATGCCCCAACCAATTACAGCCTGTTGCCAGGCAGTTTCCAAAGCCATCCAATCACAGCCTGTTGCCAGGCAGTTTCAAATCCATCCAATCACAGCCTGTTGCCAGGTGGGTTTCAAAGCCATTCCTGAGTAACTGACGCTCGCTTGCCATCGGCCCCCTTGGCATGGCCTTCTCATTCTACCACAATGGATTAAGAAAAATATGGTCTGAGGGAAGAGGATCCTTTCACAGGGCGTCCTCGTGAAAGAATCACCCCAACCGAGAATTTAAGTTCTGAGTTCTCTGAGAGAGCAAGAATCCTCATGCTTAGACCAGCATCCCAGTTCTAAGCTGTGGCAGGTGAGTGTTTCCCCCAAACAAGGGAAACCAACCGAACACCCCAGGTCTTCCAAGGGGGGATGAACCAGTGATGAGCACTGTCCCAGCGCACTTGATGTGACAGAGACCTTTCTTACCAATCTGTTAAGTTGAGAATTAGGTCAGATGTGGGCATGTAGTGATTAGATCTGGTGAAGGCTTTGGCTGTGAATTTGTTGGAAAATGAAAAGTGCAAGTGGGAGTGAGAACGTGCTCTGGAGAGGTATCTCAGGGCTGTCTGGGTCAGAAGGTCAAAAGGAAAGAAGGGGCAGATAGTAGGATAAAGAAGTCAGGGCTGGGCAGAGACAGTAACAAGGGGAAGGAGTTCAGAAAAGAGAACCAAGTTCAGAGGAAGGGTGGGGGATCACAGCTCTTACCCAGAGACCAGGTCCTCCTCTCCCCTGCTCACACGAGGCACTCAAATGTAAGAAAAAAAGGGCACAGATTGGTACCTCCTCACATGGGGTACCAAATATAGGAAAAAGAGGTGCAGAACAGAGAGGAAACAGAATACAAACTCGCAGCCAGATAGAATTTATTCAGAGAAAATAAACTCACAGAGGTTGACCAATGGCCAACGTGTACACAGACCGAATACATGGCAGAGGGCTGTTATTAATATAAAGAGAACAGATTGCATGCACTCCATAGATACGGTTTCAAGAAGACAACCACACTTCCCTCCTTCCCCCCCCAACTCTCCTCCCTCTGCTTCCTCTCTTCCTTTCATAATTTTAATCCACTCTGCATTCACAAGCTTAATGCATCACTAAACATAATACCCAAGAAGTAAAAAACAGGAAAATCACAGTGATTATTAGCATTTTTTCATATGTCTGTTAGCCATTTGAATTTCTTCTTTTGAAAAATGCCTGTTCAAGTTCTTTGTCAATTTCTAGCTGGATTGTTTCTTTAGTTGTTGTTGATTTTCTTGAGCTCTTTATAGATTCTGGATATCATTCCTTTATCAGTTGCATAGCTTGCAAAGATTTTCTCCCTTTCTGTCAGTTGCCTCTCCACTATGCTGAGTGTTTACTTTGCAGAAGAGAAGCTTCTCAGCTTGTTAAATTCCATTTGTCTATTTTGGCTTTGATTGCTTGTGCTTCTGGAGTATTTTTCAAAAGTCTTTGTCTATGCCCATGTCTTACAGAGTTTCTTTGATGTTCTCCACTAGTAATTTGAAGGTATCAGTTCATAGATTTAGATCTTTGACCCATTGTGAGTTCATTTTTGTATAAGGTGTAAGGTAGGGGTCTTGTTTCATACCTCTGTAAGTGGAGATCCAATTTTTCCAGCACCATTTGTTGAAAACACTGTCCTTACTCCAGGGATTATTTTAGCTCCTTTGTCAAAGATTAGTTAGTTGTAGCTGCATGGATTCATTTCTGGAGTTTGTATTCTTGTCCATTGGTGTATATATATCTATTTCTGTACCAGTATCAGGCTATTTTGATTACAACTTCCCTGTAGTATGTCTTGAAATCTGGTATTATATTGCCTCTGGCTTTTTGTTGTTGTTGTTGTATAAGATTGCTTTGCCTATTTGGGGTCTCTTGTGTTTTCATATTCTTTTTGATAAAATACAACATTCTTTCATGATGAAAACCTTTAGCAGATTGTGTGTAGAAAGAACATTCCTCAACACAATCAAGGCAATTTATGACAAACACTAGGCCAGCATCATATTGAATGAACAATTCAATATATCAAATAAACAATGTGGTGGAAAGTGTTAACAATAGACTTGGTGAATCAGAATAAAGAATATCTGAGCTAGAAGACAAATATTTAGAAATATCTCAGACCAAAAAAGATAACAAATTAAAAAAACTAAAAATAATGTTTGAGATTTATGGGATACTATCAAATGACCCAACATATGGGTCTTAGGAGTTCCTGAAGATGAATTATAGAATAGATTAGAAGGCCTATCCTATGATATAATTACAGGAAAAAAATCCCTAATTTGGAGAAAGGGACATCCAAGTACTTGAGGTATATAGAACTCCTAATAGACATGACCAGAAAATATTTTCACCATGACACATTACAGTCAAACTTTACGTAGTAAAACATAAAGAAAAAATTCTAAAATGTGCATGAGAGAAATGCCAGATTAGTGTCAGAGTATCTCTAATTAGACTGACAACTGATTTCTCATCAGAAGCCTTTCAGGCTAGTAGATAAGGGAGAGACATAATCCAAGTTTAAAGAGAACAAACCTGTCAACTCAGAATACTGAACACTGCACAACTCACATTTATGAATGAAGGTGAAATAAAGAGCTTCCATAACAAACACAAATTTAATGATCCTGTCACCACTCATCTAGCCTTAAGGATGTGCTACACGTAGAAACAGAAAGTCATCATTATGAATGAATGTGAAGGCAGAAAATTTCCTGGTAAAGGTACAAAGAAATCCAAAGCAAACAAAAGGAACAGCCTCTACTGGTGTCAAAATGCCACCTTCTCTGTGCCAATTGCAGGTCACTATAGTTGGAGGTGGAGAGAAAAAGAATGCTTTTTTCATCTGGGTTAAGCAGGTACCCTGCCCCTCACTGGGGCTCCAGGTTGGACTAAGATATTTTGGTCCACAAGGCTCTCCCTCCAGCAATATCACCAGCGCCACAGGCTGCTGAAGTCTGCTCTCACGTCACTCTTCAAAGCTGGTGTGTCCTCTAGCTCTTGGCTACAGAGATTGTGTGAGGTCTCCTTGCTCATTTCTGTGCATCCACACCTTCCATGCTGATCCACAGAGTCCCTCTTCCTATTGTAGAGTTTCCACCTCAGATTTCTCTCCAACTCTTCCCTGGGAATGTACTTTCTCCATTTTTTTCCTTCCATTTTTCCCTTGTCTACACCAGCATGTCTTTTCCTTATTTAGCAGTCTTAAAAATCTCAATTTCTGCCATCCAAAGAACTCAACTAAAAGACTATTGGAACTCATATAAGAGTTTGGCAAAGTAGCAGGATATAAAATCAATAAACAAAAATCAACAGCCTTTGTATACACAGACAATGCCATGGCTGAGAAAGAACTTCTAAGATCAATCCCACTCACGATAGCTACAAAAAAATCAAATACCTTGCAATAAACTTAACCAAGGATGTCAAAGATCTCTACTATGAGAATTACAAAATTTTAAGAAAGAAATAGAAGAAACACAAAAAATAGAAAAATCTTCCATGTTCATGGATTGGAAGAATCAATATCATCAAAATGTCCATTCTTCCAAAAGTAATTTACAGATTCAATGTAATACCAATCAAAATACCAAAGACATTTTTATCAGGTATGGAAAAATGATGCTGAAATTCATATGGAGGCACAGGGGACCTTGAATAGCTAAAGTAATCTTATACAACAAAAACAGAGCCAGAGGTATCACAATATCGATTTCAAGACATACTATAAGGCAATTATAATCAAAACAGCCTGGTACTGGTACAAAAGCAGATGGATAGACCAATGGAACAAAGAAGAAACACCAAAAATCAACCCAAACATCTAAAAGCAACTTATATTTGATCAGGAGCTAAAACCTATTTTAGGAGCAAGGACAGTCTATCCAACAAATGGTGGTGGGAAAACTTGATTTCCACATGCAGAAGTATGAAGCAAGACCCCTAACTTACACCTTACACAAAAATCCATTCAACATAGGTAAAATATTTAAATCTATGACATGACACCATCAAATTATTAGAGAACATCAGAGAAACCCTGCAAGATATAGGCACAGGCAAAGATTTGTTGGAAAAGACCCCAGAGGCAAAGGCAGCCAAAGCCAAAATTAACAACTTGGATTACATCAAATTGAGAAGTTTTTGTATGGCAAAATAAACAGTCAGGAAAGTGAAGAGGCAACCAACAGAATGGGAGAAAATATTTGCAAACTATGCAACCGATAAAGGATTAATAACCAGAATCTACAGGGCTGGCACTGTGGCTCACTTGGTTAATCCTCTGCCTGCAGCGCCAGCATCCCATGGCACCGGGTTCTAGTCCCAGTTACCCCTCTTCCAATCCAGCTCTCTGCTGTGGCCTGGGAGGGTATTGGAGGATGGCCCAAGTGCTTGGGCCCTGCACCCACATGGGAGACCAGGAGGAAGCACCTGGCTCCTGGCTTCGGATTGGTGCAGCACCGGCCTTACTGGCCATTTGGGAGGTGAACCAACAGAAAGAAGACCTTTCTCCCTCTCTCTCTCTCTCTCTCTCTGTCTATAACTCTACCTGTCAAATAAAAAAAATAACCAGAATCTACAAAGAGATCAAGAAACTCCACTACAACAAAGCAAACAACCCACTTAAGAGAAGGGCCAAGGACCTAAACAGACATTTTTCAAAAGAGGAAATCCAATCGGCCAACAGACACATGAAAAAATGTTCACAATCACTACCAATCAGGGAAATGCAAATCAAAACCACAATGAGGTTTCACCTCACCCCGGTTAGAATGGCTTACATACAGAAATTTACCAACAATAGATGCTGGTGAGGATATGGGGAAAAAGGCACACTAATCCACTGTTGATGGTAAAGCCACTATGGAAATCAGTTTGGAGATACTTCAGAAATCTGAATACAGCCCTCCTGTATGACCCAGCATTCCCACTCCTCGGAATTTACCCAAGGGAAATTAAATTGACAAACAAAAGAGCTATCTGCACCTCAATGTTTATTGCAGCTCAATTCACAATAGCTAAAACATGGAATCAACCTAAATGCCAAATGAAGGAAGACTGGTAAAAGAAATTATGGGATGGCCGGCGCTGCGGCTCAATAGGCTAATCCTCCGCCTAGCGGCGCCGGCACCCCAGGTTCTAGTCCCGGTCAGGGCGCCAGATTCTGTCCCGGTTGCCCCTCTTCCAGGCCAGCTCTCTGCTGTGGCCCGGGAGTGCAGTGGAGGATGGCCCAAGTGCTTGGGCCCTGCACCTGCATGGGAGACCAGGAGAAGCACCTGGCTCCTTCCTTCGGATCGGCACGGTGCACCGGCCACGGCGGCCATTGGAGGGTGAACCAACAGCAAAGGAAGACCTTTCTCTCTGTCTCTCTCTCTCACTGTCCACTCTGCCTGTAAAAAAAAAAAGAAAGAAAAAAAAGAAAAAAAAGAAAAAAGAAATTATGGGATATGTACTCTATGAAATACTACACAGCAGTAAAAAAGATGAAATCCGTTCATTTGCCACAAAATGGAGGAATCTGGAAAACATCATGCTGAGTGAAATAAGGCAGTCCCAAAGGGACAAATATCATATGTTCTCCCTGATCTGTGACAACTAACTGAGCACCTAAAAGGAAACCTGTAGAAGTGAAAATGACACTATGAGAAGCAATGACTTGATCAGCCCTTGTCCTGACTGTCGAGGAAAAGCTTACTATTTTATTCTTTTTCTACTTAATACCATTGGTTGAATTCTTTACTTAACACATAATTATTCTTAGGTGTTGAAATCCAATTGAAAATTGATCCCTGTTAAAAATAAGAGTGGGAATAAGAGAGGGAGGAGATGTACAGTTCAGGACACATTCTTCGGACTTACCCCTAAAGGTAAAAGCTTGCTTTGGGACTCCAAATCCCATTAAGTTGGCAGGTACCAATGCCATTTTACCAGTTAATATAATCAGTTTAAATTAATAATTGATCATAAAGATATGATTAAGTGTCTAAGGGATCACATAAATAAGACCAGTGCCTGCTAATAAAAATTGATAGAATTAAAAAGGAGAGAACAATCAAACATGGGAAGCAGGACACCCACAGACTCATAGAGTGACAAATGCCCTAAGCAGCACTTCAGCCTCAGAATCAGCCCTTAAGACATTTGGATCTGACTAAAAAGCCCATAAGAGCATTTCAAGCATGCAAGTCCAAGACACTGTGGCAAAAAATGACCTACAGGAAAGATCTCTATGCATGAGACTCCAGTGGATAAAAGGAACCATCAAATAAGGAGGTACCTTCCTCTGAAGGGAAGAGAGAACCTCTATTTTGATTATGGCCTTGTCTAAATAATGTCAGAGTTTGTGGACTCAAGAGGATTACATAACCTTGGAAGCTCATGACAAGAGCCTCAGGTGATCACTGACGTCATAAATAAGAGTGTCAATTGTTAAATCAACACAGGAGTCAATATGCACTTGCTCCTCATGTAGGACCTCTATCCTTAATGTTGTACTATGAGAATTAATGGTAAAACTAGTCTTCAAACAGTACTTTATCCTTTGTGTGTCTGTGTGGGTGTAAACTGTTGAAATCTTAGAATAGAGTTGGTCTTATGTATATAAAGATAATTGAAAATGAATCTTAATGAAGAATGGGATAGGAGAGGGAGTAGGAAGTGTGATGGTTTGGGGGTGGGAGGAGGGGTATGGGGGGAAGAACCGCTATAATCTAAAAGTTGTACTATGAAATTTATAATTATTAAATAAAAACATTCTATAACAAATCCCTATTCCTATATTTCCAAGTGGAATTAAGTTCAAAGAATCTAGCTCACTCAATCAAATCTAATTTTAACTAGAGAAGCCGAGACTGAGCACAGACATTTTTAGTTCGGTGTTGCTATTGTACTGGATAATTGAAAAGTATTCTTTCTCTGCTGTCGCCGCGGCACTGCCTGCCTCTGCCTGTGGCGCTGGCACACCTGGGTTCTAGTCCCAGTTGGGGCGCAAGATTCTGTCCTGGTTGCTCCTCTTCCAGCCCAGCTCTCTGCTGTGGCCCAGGAGGGCAGTAGAGGATGGCCCAAGTGCTTGGGTCCCTGCACCCACATGGGAGACCAGGAGGAAGTACCCGGCTCCTGGTTTTGGATCTGCGCAGCACTGGCCATAGCGGCTATTAGGGGAGTTAACCAACAGAAGGAAGACCTTTCTCTCTGTCTCTCTCTCACTGTCTATAACTCTCTCTCTCTCTCTGTCTCTCTCTCTCTCTCACTGTCTAACTCCAGCTGGCAAAAAATAAAATTAAAAAAAGTATTCTTCCTCATTTGTTATTCTTTCTCATTTGTTTAAAGGCTTACCCCATACAAATATCATGTTATATGCTGATACTTGAAAACATATTTAAATGGCAATTCAGTTCAAAAGTAGTCCCAAGTTATTATGTGGATAAAGCCTAAATTTGTCAACCAAGGTAGAATGGTTCCCCAGGAGGGATTGGTCCGGTGTTTATTTTTATTAAAGATCATTTGACTGATTTTTAAGTTCTTATCTGAACCTCTCTCAATTATTGAACTTCGTATCAAATCTTTTGTTAGATGAATAATCAAAAGTATAATAATTTCTCTGTTCTATATTGTATTAGGTTTTAGTCAGGGTCCATACCAAAATCTAAGAACTTAAGAAAATTACATCCTTGGGAACTGTTTTAACTCAACACAGGCTGATCTTCCTGGTTTGCTTGTTTGTTTGTTTGTTTTTAGGATTATGAAATTGACCTGTTTGGAAGGGCACACAAGAAGCAGCCTCATGGATTCTGAATCTATATGTGCTGAGCAGATGTCATAGAAGTCCACTGAGTAATCTTTAAAGCTGAGTGCTATAAGATCTTTGCTTGGTGTGAGAAACTCTTTTTACAATGAAAACCACATAACTGACTTTTCTTTTGAGTTGTGGTTTCCAGAAACCTGAAAGCCAACTTATTTTCCACTTCTGGCCAATTATATCAGACAGTATTGCTTAAGTATTTGTGGGAGTGGTTATGTGTGTGTGTGTGTATAAACGAGTACTTTCACTTTTATATTGCCCTAATTTCTTATTTAGCCTTGATATTATGTGTTGCCTAAAAACACCCTCAAATTTTTTAAAGTCTCAAAGCATGGGGAAATATATTTTAAAAAATACTCTATTTTAATAAATTTTTAAAAATACTCTATTTTGAAATATCATAAACTGATTTACTTGAATCTGCTTAAAAACAGGCCCTAAATTGCTTGTAAGAGTCATTGGGAAACACTCAAGGAACAGACACAAAGCCCCAAGACTATAAAGATTTAACAATTGTTAAGGATAATAGGTTTTTCAAGTGAGTGGAAATAGGCAAAGTCCTTTTCAAAGATTCAGGAATATTCATTGCTTACTATTCCCACTGAGGGCCAGCTTTTTAGCACAGAACTTCCAAAATTTCAAACTATTTGCCAACAGAGCAGGTGAAAACAAGACTGTGAACAGTATCTACTGTGTAACATCCATAGACTTGGCTGCCAAACTCTATTGAAACTAAATAATAAAAAAGTTTGTGCTGTGGAAGGAGCTTCTGTTTTCTAAGTTTTCAGGCAACTGCGTGCAAGTTCCAGATCTGAGTACTTTCTCTTCTGTTGCTAGAATGTAAGTCATGCCCTCATTAAGACACTTGTGGCTTTAGTATTCATTAGATTCATATGACTGTGTTATAAGCATGTGAAAGCTAATCTTTCCAGAGAAGGCTTCAAAAAAAATTAGGGTTGCAATATTTATAGAGCAGATGGATGAAAATGTATTTGCTGGTTCTTTTTTATATATAAAAAGGTAAATTTACAAAGGTAGGGAAAATGGTCAACAGTGACCTCTTTGAAACCTGAGGAATCATCTTGAACTCACCCAGTCATTTGACAAATATTTGTTGAGACTAGACTCAGTTCCAGGTATCTTCGAATCTATTTTCAGCGTGGAAACAATGGATAATACAAACCAACATGTTACAAGATCAAACTTCCAACAACAGTATTAGATTATCTGAGGTTTTCTTTAAACAGACATGCTTTCATGAAAGTTTTACAGCTAAATGTGAATATCATTAATAAGATTGGGGGCACTTACCATTTTAATTAATCAACTCAGTTATTGGATGATCTGTCAGATTCCTCACAATTGGTACTTCTCTTCCTCCTGATAGGTAAAAACTAATACTTTTTTTCTATTTAAGAAGTAAATACGTGCCCTTGTAAAACAGTAAAAAGAATACAGAAGGATGTGTATTACCCACAACCTTGCTGCATATATATAAATATGGTTAAAATTCTGTTATATTAATTTCTAGTATTTTATATATTTATATATTTTGTTCATTGGGAAAAATTATATATCTTTTTAAATTGGAATTATTTTCTAAACATTTCTCATACTGAAAATTCTTTGAAACATGTTTCTGAAAAATTATCAAATTCTACCCACTGATTGTTTCATAAATTAACTGAATGACAAATATTTAGGTTGTTTCACTTTTCACTACCCTTTAAAGTAATGTTACACTTAAAGTCTTTTAGCATATGACTTACCATATTAATATAACCAGTATACAAGTAAGGGACCATGACATTTAATATAATAACTAACTTGAATTTAGGTATCTTAGGTTGTGGTGTACCACCACCAAAATCTTTGGTTCCTGGCTGGATCATTATTGCTTGGATTAAAAACTCTAATTTTCTGAAAAGTTATCTTGATATAACAGATCAACATTTATTTCTGGATGGAGAAAGCAATCTTGCTAACAGGAATAATATTATCTCTTTCTTAAATATGTGGCATTTTCAGGTCAGCATGCAGTATAAGCATTTAGAGGCCAATAATGTGGTGAGATAACAAGGAATCTGGGTCAAAATTATTTGATCATTTTTGCTCAAAACTTTTCTTTTCCCTTAAGTTAGCCACTTTATTTTCTATTTTTCCTAAGATACACTTCTATAATCCAACATGACAAAGTTGAAAGTTTATAAATTAATGCTTATGAATCAAAAAGATAACAAGGTAAAATAGGTTTAAGATAAAATGCAGAACTATGTAACTGTGTACAGATCATGTAAACCCAAATAACTCAATTAACCTTGTGGGACAAAGGACTTTGTAATATCTTCATTAGAAACTTGTAAAGCAGTCCTTTGGATTTCCAAGAGAATGAACATAAATGGAATCTTTCTGTAAGAAAGACTTTGCATCTATTACTTATGCATAGGGCACACAGTAGGACCATTTTGTTATAAGTCAAATAATGTTACACTTTTCAATATCATGTTTGAAAGATTATGATGTTATTAAATAGCAAGTAGGTGCTGGAGGATGCTTAAAACTCTCTCTTCTCTTCCCACAGGCCATTGTCATGTCAACATCATGTAACTGAGCAAAGTGAAGACTTGGCAAATGTCTCTGTATTTTCATTTTAACAAAGCCATATCACATTAATCAGGCCCAAAATGGATAGTGTTTTGCTCATTAAATGTATTTAATTTTCCTTCAAGTCACCAAAGCCAGGGGATAAATATAAGAGCATTAGTTGACTTGATGTTGTTACTTGAACTAAGTAATAAATGATGGTGTGAATGAGCTAATCCATTCTACATGCTCTCATGCCCCTTCCAAAATAAATCCAGTATCAAATAAGAGTATATTACCAGCTTAAAGTTGAGGAAGTTTTCATCAGAAGCAGAAACAGGAAGATGATAAGAATTTTGCAGTTAGTTTCTCAAGCATTTTAAATATTCTGTTGCAAGAGGAGCTTTGAATTCTCTCATTTGAATCTTTGCCCATAGTAATTTTCAGAGGTATGCTATAACTATTAGGATGGAAGATTGTGTGATGTAGTAAAAAGGACATGGATGCTGGAGTAAGAGAAGTCTCAGTTTGTATGAACAATCATCTATGAAATGAAGATAATAATAACAACTTTGGATGATTTTAATGAATTACATTTTGATTAGTATATGTCATATGTCTGATCTATATCTATGTAATATGTCTATAGTAAATGCTCAACACAATGGTGGCTGCTGTTTTTCCTTAAGTTTTTTGTATATATGTGTGAATGCATGGTTATTTAATAAAAGCCACTGCATTCTTATCTGACTTTAATGACTCCATGCAGGTATTTCAGTGTGCAGTGACTTGCAAAAATTGCTTCTCGTGTGAATTGAAAACCTAGAAACTCTTCAAAGCAAAGATTTCTCCATTAGTTGTGAAATAGACGTGTCTTACAGAAACTGTTAGCAGAGTGGTTGATTAGTAACAAAAATTGATCTATTTGCCACTAAGGACAGTATTTGGAAGTTAAAAGCCTCCACCCCAAGAATAGATTTCCAATCTTCTAGTTACACACAAAGTGCTCAGAGATTGTATCTTATCTTTTCTATTAAAAAAACAACTCTAGAAATCTATATTCATTAATCAACTAGAAAGCAGGTTTTGAGACTCCTTCTCTTGAATAATAAATTAATTGAGGGAATAGGGGTGCGTATTGGAACCTCCAAAGTGTCCATGTGTCGGAAGCATGCCTAATCTCATACTGGAAACCTTAGCCTGGTGTCACTATGCATGCTGGAAGCCGTGGTACTTTGGTGTGGAAAACAGTTCTTCCTTTTGAGGCTGTAAATGTTTCTCAGGAAGCAGAAAGCACATCTCTAGTGTTTAAACCAATGGATTTCATCTACAGCTGCATATGAGAATTTCCTGGAGAGATTTTAAAAACACAAAACCAAATAGATCAGAACCTCTGGATATAGGGACCAGGTACAGCATATTTTGATTTAAGCCAGTGGATCTGAAGTTAGCATACATCAGAATCACTTGGAGGGCTTGTTAAAACACAGAAGGCAACTGCATTTCTAATATGGTGCTTTTACATTGTGTAGGTGCTCTAGAAATTTCTGCTGAATGCATATTGCTAACTTTCCATTTGAAAACAAAATTGTTTAACAAGGTTGATTAACTGGCATTCATGGATGGGCACCATGGACCTTGAGCTTCTGAAGTCGACAGCACTATTTCATGGGAGTGTGCCTACGAAGATAGTTCCTCACTTTTATCAGGTTCTTAGAAATGTGGACCTAGAAATTTCAGGAACTAGAAATGTGACAAATCACTCTTAGGGGAATTAAATATCATTTTACTTATGTCTTTGTCTTCACTAATAGAACAAAGGAAAAAAGTACTCTTGTTTTCAAAAAAAGCAATTTTAGTATTGGCAAGCATGGAAAGCATTTTATTTTGTTAAAAATAATAGGCCAGGGGGATGGTGTTGTGGCACAGCAGGTTAAGCCTCACCTGTTAAAGTTAGTATCCCAGGGCTGGCACTGTGGCGCAGTAGGTTAATCCTCCGCCTGCAGCACTGGCATCCCATACAGGCGGCGGTTCTAGAGCCAGCTGCTCCTCTTCCAATCCAGCTCTCTGCTGTGGCCAGGGAAAGCAGTAGAAGATGGCCCAAGTGCTAGGGCCCCTGCACCTGGGACGAAGCACCTGGCTCCTGGCTTCAGATTGGCACAGCTCTGACCATTGCAGCCATTGGGGAGTGAGCCAGCGGACAGAAGACATTTCTCTCTGTCTCTCCCTCTCACCATCTGTAACTCTACCTCTCAAATACATGAATAAAATCTTAAAAAAAAAAAGCTAATATCCTATATGAGCACCAGTTCCAGGTCCTGGCCGCTCAACTTTCCGTGCAGCTGTCTGCTAATATGCCTGGGAAAGCAGCAGAAGATAGCCTAAGCACTTGGGCCCCTGCACCCACTTAGGAGACCGGGATGGAGTTCCAGGCTCCTGGCTTCGGTCTATCCCAGCCCTGGCTGTTGCAGCCATTTGAAGAGTGAGCAAGCAGATGGTAGATTCTCTCTCTCTCTCTCTCTCTCTCTCTCTCCCCTCATTCCCCTCTTTGAACTCTGCCTTTCAAATAAATAAATCTTTAAAACTAGTAATAATAAACCAGCTACTAATGACTAGCTTTTTCATCCAAGAGTCTTTTTGTAAATGAGAGCTCATTATTTGATGAATACATTTATGACTGTTTTAATTTGAACAGCATTTGTTGCAGTTTGAAAATTAAAGGTTAAGACTTTCAGCTTCTCAAAGGCAGGAACCTTATCTTGTCATCTTTTCTTTTAATGAATTTTTTTTTTTTGAGACGCAGGAAGAGGAGAGCGAGAGCGAGCTCCCATCCACTTGTTCACTCCCCAAATGCTTACAACAGCCAGGGCTGGGCTAAGCCAATGTGGGACCTGGAGACTCAATCCAGGAGTCCCGAGTGAGTGGCAGGAACTCAGTCACTTGAGCCATCACTGCTCCCTCTCAGGGTTTGCACCAATAGGAAGCTGGAATCAGCAGCTGGAACCAGGGGTCTGACCCAGGGACTCCAGTCCTAACCAGCATCTTAAATGAAGGCTCAGCGTCCACTCTGGTCACCTTCGGGCCTGCCAAGGAAAGGTGTACGATGATTAGCTGCAAGTCGAATGGTCCTGATGCTACACATTATTCAGTTCTGGAAAATCGTACAGAGGTATTTCTCAGATGCAATCTTTATGGTACTTTGTAATTAGGAATTGGAAAAGTTTTTCTGAAATACTCTTCTTCCTTTCTCCCAGCCAATCTCTGCTCTTCAAGACTCAGATTCACCTTCCCCCAAAACAAAATATTCTCACCAAGTACTCTACTCTTTGACAAGTATATAATAATAATAATAATATTTTTTCTAAATATTTGCTATTACTTTTCTAATGTTTGGCTTTTATAAACTCTTGTCTTCATGAGGCAGATATTTCTGTTCGGTGGATATGTCAGTGTTACACAGTTGTGCCATATGAAACAGATCAATGACTATTATAATCCCAGTTAGTAACAGAGTGGGGATGCTCAGAAAGGAGTCCCTAGCCAATGATAATCATCCCCAGTATAGTTGTGCTTTTCTTTTTCTATGCCAAATATTTCTCAAATATTTAACTGAGAGAAATCGCCTCGTTGGTGCTGTGTTCCTTAGGGCACAGGGAAGGCTCTGTTGCTTAGTGTTGGTTGGTCTGGTGGCACCTGTTCATCAGGGTAGGAAGCAGAATAGCAGTCACTTGTGTCTCTTACAGTCTCTGTCTCGTCTCTTCTTTGTCTCTGTCTTCGTCTCTACATGTGTAGAAAGAAGTTACCTTACAGAGATTACTTTCACACATGTATTTTTTTCTTAGAAGGAATCAATCGCTTTATCTTCATGTAACATTCTCTGGGAGAAAATGGTAACTCTATCTCCTTGGCTGGAGGATGAGCAAGTTTAAAACAGAAATCTGTCTCCTTGACGTTTCCTGATTCGAATCCCATCAGAGGATCCTTAGAGATCCATCCCAGAATGGGTAGATTGCCAGAAGGCATGGTACATTTTTTGTAAATCAATTGCCCAAAGGGGGTTTCAGCTGTCTCACCAAGTATTAAGGTTGTGTGGATGTCTAGGTTTGGCTGAAAAATTATTACCTGTCATGACTGCTTACAGTCAAACTGAATGTGGGTTGTGCAAAACGTCCCAGTGGAAACAAGAAACTAGGCCAGCCCTTTCTTGGTAATGGAGGCCATGAATAATGCACAGAGAATTCAGTTTGCTTTCATGTAATTCTTAGTTTGTTAATATTTGCAAACACTCTAGAATGTAGAAAATCCTGGGAGAATAAGCAGGGGTATAAAAAAAAAGACCAAGTATGGCATGTCAACAACTTTGACATTATTTTCTCATATAGTGTGGCATATAATTCCACCAAAGAATGACAAATAAGATGACTTCTCTGAAGATCATGTAGGAAAAATAGCTCACATTGCAAATGCTTAGTTGGTGTCAAAGCTGTGTTACATGTTTTATATCTATATCATAGTAAATGAATTTGCCAATCAATACAATCAATATGGCTTTTGATAAAGTTAAATGTGTATGACAGTCAAGGAAACAGGAACAAGCACTCCAGTTACTCTGAGCCAACAAGTCAAGCCAGAAATCCTGATATGTCCTAAAGGTTATTAGCTTCAGTTCTATGACGTCATTTGCCAGGGAACTATTGGATCAGGTTATGGTTTGGTGAGCCACCCAGTGAAACTGCTTAGGGAAGTGTAAGGTAGTCCTATTAGGAAAGAAAAATAAACAAGTTTGGAACATCTAGTCCTGTTTGATATTTCCACCTGTGACACTAGAGACAGAGCCCAGAGCATTCGCACCTGAATCAAGGCACATAGATGTCAGGGAGTTAACACTTTTTTTAAACTTCTATTTAATAAATATAAACTTCAAAAGTACAACTTTTGTATTATAGCAGTTTTCCCCCCATAACCACCCTTTCACCCGCAAACCATCCCATCTCCCACTCCCTCTCCCATCACATTCTTCATCAAGATTCATTTTCAATTATCTTTA
Organism: Oryctolagus cuniculus; assembly: GCF_051225735.1. Lineage (NCBI taxonomy): Eukaryota > Metazoa > Chordata > Mammalia > Lagomorpha > Leporidae > Oryctolagus > Oryctolagus cuniculus. The sequence goes on from NC_142871.1 coordinate 37,425,330, forward strand.
TATACAGAAGATCAACTTAGTATATACTATGTAAAGATTTCAACAGTTTGCACCCATACAAAAACACAAAGTATGAAGTACTGTTTCAGTACTAATTTTACCATTAATTCACATAGTACAACACACTGAGGACAGAGATCCTACATGGGGAGTAAATGCACAGTGACTCCTGTTATTAATTCAACAGTTGACACTCTTATTTATGATGTCAGTAATCACCTGAGCTGCCAAGGCTATGGAAGCCTTTTGAGTTCACAAAAAGGAGTTAACATTTAAAAGTTTATAGTGCAAGGCCTCTTATGCAAGGTGGATTCTCTGCCTCATGGGAGGCAACTTCTTATATACAACTTCTTATATTTTTTTGTATAAAGCTGTATGTTAACCACAACAAGCAGCTCAAACCCTACATATTAGTAGATACGACTCAAGAGATGAAAACTAAAAGGGTTGAGACTCATTGAGCCAATCACAGGATCCTTTACTTAACCCCAAGGAAAGGTTAGAGAATAGAGGGAGGAGCTGTGGGAGGCATCCAAGATCATCTACCTAAGAACTGTTGAAGAGTGAAAGAAAAGGATAACATTAAATTCTGATTGCTAACCTGTCCAGGTCACATTGGGCTTTACCTAGATCTGAACCTGTGGGTTCAAAGATGTGTGAATATCGGAGTCTCCTCTCTCTTCCACAGATCTTTTGGAGCCCTCTTACTCCCTCTTCCTGAGTTTATCTGGACTAACTACAGTTATTTCTACATTGAAGATTGTGTAGGCGTCTCCAGTGAGGTGTGGGGTTCTTGGTCCCCACAGAATCCAAGTTCCCTTTCATTCTGGACTCTGGCTTTCCCCACAGGTCTGAGTATGGCCAGGGCACTGCTCTGTACCGATGCTCTCTGAGGAGTCTGGAGAGTTGGTAGCCATTGTTCTGGTGGCCTATAGTAATTGGAAAATGCTTGTCCAGGAGTGCCCCAGGAGTATTTCTGCCTATTTGTAAGAATGCAGATACAAACAGGGAGGAACAATGTTATCATATAGTCCCCAGAGCAGGGAGCTAAAGGATCCCTGACGAGGATGACAGTATCAGGATCTGTCATCTGACTGCTTCCCTGCTGACATGTGCTGCTGATATTAACTCTCCCTTTAGTCCCTTATTGATTGCCTCTGCTGTGCACTTTGGCTCTGGGTGACCAATCCTTTCTCACTTCTCCAGGGTTCCTCCTGGTCCACTCAGTTGCATCTCCTCCGGGAGTGGGAGGAAAACCCAGACCACTTCTTTTTTTTTTTTTTTTTTTTTTTTTTTTTTTTTTTTTGACAGGCAGAGTGGACAGTGAGAGAGAGAGAGACAGAGAGAAAGGTCTTCCTTTGCCGTTGGTTCACCCTCCAATGGCCGCCGCGGCCGGCGCGCTGCGGCCGGCGCACCGCGCTGATCCGATGGCAGGAGCCAGGAGCCAGGTGCTTTTCCTGGTCTCCCATGGGGTGCAGGGCCCAAGCACCTGGGCCATCCTCCACTGCACTCCCTGGCCACAGCAGAGGGCTGGCCTGGAAGAAGGGCAACCGGGACAGAATCCGGCACCCCGACCGGGACTAGAACCCGGTGTGCCGGCGCCGCTAGGCGGAGGATTAGCCTAGTGAGCCGCGGCGCCGGCCCCCAGACCACTTCTTAAGACATCTTCCATTCCTTTCAGTTGTATGGTTTTGTCATAAACCAGTCTGTGAGTTATTCTAGATGTGTCTTTGACACTTTCAGATAGGATTTTTGAACATTTAGAAACAAATTATGAAATTAATCAACCAACAATTTCTTGGTACCTTTTAACATCTCACTCTTGGAATAAAAAAATTCTGTTTTTTAAGATTAACATGATCCTTCCTGAAGGAAATTCACAAGAATCTCCTTAGGAGGATGGGTGTTGTGGTACATGGCTTAAGCCACCTCTTGGTGTGTCCATATCCCATATTGCAGTGCCTGGGACTGAGTCTCTTCTTTGCTTGTAATCCAGTTTCTGGAAAGCAGCAGATAATGGCTTAAGTAGTTGAATCTCCAACACCCAGTTGGGAGACTTGGATTGAGTTCTGGTATCCTAGTTTCAGCCTGGTCCACCCCTGGTTCTGCTGTGTGCATTTGGGGTGTGAACCTCTAGATGGGAAATTCATTCTCTCCCCTCCCCCTCTCCTCACTCTCTCTCTCTTTTTTCTTTTCCCCTGCCAAAGAAATAAATAAATATATTTTAAATTTTAAAATTCATTCTTTCAAAAAAATCTCTTTAGGAACATGATGTCAAGAACTTGACCCCTCCCTTCCTCTCTGTGCCATTCTCTGGAGAGCAACCCATTCACATCTGTAGCCAGACCAAAGGAAGAGGATGAAGGGCACTTCATCATGCTAATGGGCAGAGGACTAAACTTCAACCTCCTAACTTCAGCTGCCATTCTGCTGTACAAGGAGCAAATTAAGTCTAGAATTCAAAACTTCTAGTTGTTTCCAGCAGAATAATGTAAAGAAATGTCAAAAATAAGCTGAGAATGGATCAAAGGTAATTTACTACAGAGAAAGTAAAGACAGATGGAACATTCCTTTTCTTTCTCGCCACATTTAGCATTGTGGAATCATTTTTTTTTTAAGATTTTATTTATTTATTTGATAGGTAGAGTTACAGACAGTGGGAGAGAGAGAGAGAGAGAGAGAAAGGTCTTCCTTGTGTTCGTTCACCCCTCAAATGGCTGCAACAGCCGGAGCTGTGCCAATCCAAAGCTAGGAGCCAGGTGCTTTCTCCTGATCTCCCATGTGAGTGTAGGGGCCCAAGGACTTGGGCCATCTTCCACTGCCTTCCCAGGCCATATTAGAGAGCCGGACTGGAAGAGGAGCAACAGGGACTAAAACTGGCACCCATATGGGATGCTGGCACCGCAGGTGGAGGCTATGGCACTGGCCCCTGGAATCATTATTTTTTCAGAATATTTAGGTTAAGATTCATCATTGTAAGCAAGAAAACCACACCCTAATCAATTAAGCAGAAAACAAAATTTATTAAAAAACTTCTAGGAGGCTCAGAGAAATGTTGGATTGGCTGGAAAAATCAGGCTGAAAGCAGAGTTGCTGGGAACAAAGGTCCCAACATCACAGCAGCAAGGGGCCACTGCTCACAGAGTGCTAGCTAGGTGCTCCTGTCTACCTGGATGTAGGAAGTGGGCACTGATCCATCTGTAAGTGCCAAAGTTTCCTAGGCCATTTCTACACCAGGGACTAATCTCAAGTCCACTGATAACCCTGCTGCCATTAAACACCAAAATGGACATTGGACAGAGCAATATATACATGTTCAGAAGGCCCATGAACAGAAAATATTTAGGAAAAAATGGCATTTGTTCTGAATATGCAGTCATTTTTCTTGCTGTTATTCCCAAACAATATAGTATAAAAAGATTTAAAAGAATTTCACATTTTATTATGTATTATAAGTCATGTAGAGATTATTTAAAGTATAGGTGAGGCTGTGTGTAGGTCATATGCAAACACTTCACATCTGATATAAGGGACTTGAACATCTGAGGACTTTACTATCTGCGGAATTACTGGACTCAATCTCACGAGGACACCATAGGACGATTTTATATTCTTTTTGAGGGTGAGAATGATCTTTCCTGGGCTCTATCTACCTTTGTTTTACTTTTTAAAAATTAACTTATTTATTTCAAAGTCAGAGTTACAGATAAGTAAAAAGAGAAGAGAGAGCTCTTTTGTCCACTGGTTCACTCCCCAGATGGTCGTAATGGTCAGAGCTGAGCCAGGCTGAAGCCAGGATCCAGGAGCCTCTTCTGGGTCTCCCACATGGGTACAGGGACCCAAACACTTGGGTCATCTTCTGCTGCTTTCTCAGGTGCATTAGCAGGGCACTGGATCGGAAGTGGAGCAGTTGGTACACAGACTCCTGGCCATGTGGAATGCTGGCATTGCAGGAAGCAGCTTAACCTGCTATGCCACAACACCAGCGCCTCTATCTATGTTTATGAGGCTACACAGTCCCTAGACACAGTGAGAATTTTTTTTTTTTTTTTAACAGGAAGAGTGGACAGTGAGAGAGAGAGAGAGACAGAGAGAAAGGTCTTCCTTTGCCGTTGGTTCACCCTCCAATGGCCGCCGCAGCCGGCGCGCTGCGGCCGGCGCACCGCGCTGATCCGATGGCAGGAGCCAGGAGCCAGGTGCTTTTCCTGGTCTCCCATGGGGTGCAGGGCCCAAGCACCTGGGCCATCCTCCACTGCACTCCCTGGCCACAGCAGAGAGCTGGCCTGGAAGAGGGGCAACCGGGACAGAATCTGGCGCCCCAACCGGGACTAGAACCCGGTGTGCCAGCGCCGCAAGGTGGAGGATTAGCCTAGTGAGCCGCGGCGCCGGCCCAGTGAGAATTTTCAAAAGATGCTGGATTAATCAACTTGATGGAGTACTACGTATAGTCATTTTAAAAAAAACTTGTAGAAATAAACACTGGAGGATAAGAAAGAAACTGTCAAAAATGATTAGCTATTTTGTTGGGAAGGAAATGGTGGAGGAGTTAGAGGTGCTGAAAAGCCACCTGGAGCTGACTGCTGAGTCTTTACCTCCGGAAAGTAAGGGCACTTCAAGAAGTTCATGCAAAAATGAATTAAAATATATTTTGGCCGGCGCCACGGCTCAATAGGCTAATCCTCCACCTGCGGCGCCGGCACACCGGGTTCTAGTCCCGGTCGGGGCGCTGGATTCTGTCCCGGTTGCCCCTCTTCCAGGCCAGCTCTCTGCTGTGGCCCAGGAAGGCAGTGGAGGATGGCCCAGGTGCTTGGGCCCTGCACCCCATGGGAGACCAGGAGAAGCACCTGGCTCCTGGCTCCTGCCATCGGATCAGCGCAGTGCGCCGGCTGCAGAGCGCTGGCCGTGGCGGCCATTGGAGGGTGAACCAACGGCAAAGGAAGACTTTTCTCTCTGTCTCTCTCTCTCACTGTCCACTCTGCCTGTCAAAGAAATGTTTTTCAAACTATGTATATAAAGATTCTTCAAAAAGTGGATAGAGGATTGGGCCTTTGGCCTAGTGGTTTAGAGGCTAGCTTGGACAGCCACGTCCAATATCAGTGTGCCTGGATTCAATTCCTACCTCCAGCTCTGGATTCAAGCATCCTGCGAATGCAAACTTTGGGAGGCAGTGGTGATGGCTTAAGTAGTTTGGTCCCTGCTACTCACGTCAGAAGCCTGGATTGAGTTCCCTGTTCCCAGCTTCTGTTTGGAGAGTGAGTCAGCAGACAGGAGCTTTGTCTTTCTGCCTCTGTCTGCCTCACTCTTGCACGTTCATATAACGGAAATACGTAGAAAATACACATTATGAAGCAACTGTCCGCAGATTTCAAAATTTTTGCAGCAAAGTAATTTTCATTTCTGTTTTTATGACCTTTTTGAAGTTCCCTTTTTACTACAACTTAGTTAAAGCTTCAATCCCTAAAATTGAAAGTAGAATAAAAAAACGGATTTGGTTGTAATGTTCCATTATTAGAGTACCCCCTGAGGAGAGAGGTAATAGAAGTAACTCTAGTTATTTATTCAATCATTTATTTCATTTTTATTTGAATGGCACAGAGACAGAGATCTCCTACATGGTTCACTTCACAAATGCTCACAACATCCAGGGCTGGGTCAGAAAGAAGCCAGAGCCTGGAACTCAATCTGAGTCCCCCATGTGGGTGACAAGGACCAAAGTATTTGAACCATCATCTGCTGCCTCCCAGATTGCACATTAACAAGAAGCAGGATTAGGAGTAGAGGAGCTGGGACTCAAACCAGGCACTAGAATATGGGATGTGGGAAACTCAAGCAGACGTAACTGTAGAGCCAAATGCCTGTCCCCCAAGTAACTATAAAGCAAATTATGTTCACTACACATTCGCAATGAAATGCATCTTAAGTATAAAATAATTGACAAAAATCTTAAAACTGTTTTTTAATAGTAATATTGGTATTGTTTTTCAAAAGCATTTTTCTTTATATTGTAAGATAAGCTAAGGGGGAAGAGACAAATTTATATAAGTTAAGAAATTAAGTAAAACATGCTAAAATTGAACTGGAAATAGCAATATGAGCTCATTTTTAAAAAAAAGTATATATTTTCTTTTTAAAATGATGTATTTATTTATTTGAAAGGCAAAGAGATACACTGTGAAAGAAGGAAAGAGAGAAAGAGAGAAAGAGAGATAGAGAGAGAGAGAGAGAATCTCCCATCTACTGTTTCACTCTACAAGTAGTTGCAATAGCTGGGGCTGGACCAAGCTGCAATCAGGAGCCTGGAACTCCACCCAGGTCTCATGCATGGGTGGCAGGGGCCTAAGCACTTGGGCTTTCCCAGGCACAATGGCAGAATGCTACATCAGAAGTGGAGCCGCTGGAGCTCAAACCACAGCCCATATGGGATGCAAGTTTCTCATGAGGTGGATTGAACTGATATGTTAAAATGTCAGCCCTTAAAAAATATATTTTTTCTAACTCTATCCACTAACTATCTAAGATGTGATGTAACTGCAGTAGCCACTAACACCTTGATAACCAGCATTTTTGGTTTTTACACTGTTCCCTACCAAAGGGATTCAAATCTGTGGCCAAAGACAAACAAAGAAACATGCAAAGTTTAATGATGTCATGGCTACAGGACCCAGGAGCGAGCTTACGTGGTCTTCCACTGGTCTTATTTGAGACAAAAAACTCAGACAGCAAACTCCAGTACATATCTGTAGTTTATTGAAATTCACCGAATTAAAAACCCGTGAGTCTACAATATTATCAAAAGGGGAAGACAGAAAACACAAGAAACCTCACTTGTCACTCCTTGAGGGAGTTATTACATGGTTTGCTTTGAAAATTTGTAGTAATAGTAAAGAATAGACCATTAACAATGTTTTCTTTCAGGAACTATCTATCTCATAGCCCCAGTTAGGAGGAATGACAGAATTAGGAAATAATTATTTTTGCAACATTTAATTAAATTATTGGTTCATCGATGAACCTGTGATGACAATGTTGGATGAAAGAGTGATGGGGAATTAGATACCTGTGTGGGGCCACCATAACCCCACAGAGCCTGGTAACCACAGAGGGATTAGGACATTACCTCCGTTCCCAGTGTCTCTCTCAGCATCTCATGCATGGACAATTCGTTCTCATGAGTTGGCAAAGCAATGCAATGTGAAGTAGATGGTGTGCTTTAGCCAAAATCTAATTCCAAATCTATAGAAACAAGCTACATAATGCCACAGTGAAACAACTGGATAAATCCAGAATTGGAAGTATTGTTTTCAGTGAGAACTTTTTTTTCTTTCAGAAAATGTGACTGGCAAGATTAAAGGGGACTTAAAGAAATAGCAACCAGTTACAATGTGTGGGCTCCAATTGGATCCAGCTGTAGACAAGTCATATATATATATATATATATGTATATGTTTATATATGTGTATATATAAATATATGAACTCAGGGACATTTAGGGAAATTTAAATGAGGACTGGTTGTTAGATAATGCTAGGGACTTTACAACAGAATTTTTAAAGTGAGAAAGTTATTTCACCTATATAGAAAAGATGACGTTATTAAAAGTTGCAACTGATAAAGTAAAATGTTTTGATGTCTAGAAGTTACCTTAAAATAATTCTTCATAAAAATAAACTTCCAAAAGCTGCTGGGCAATTATAAAACACTTTTTCCTCACAGTTATCTGCTACAATAAGATGTTAGTTATCTTCTATAACCACGTGGTTCTATTTTAGTTACTCAGCTTAAACCTTCAATTGCTGTTGGCTGCTCTCCTTCAGACAGCAAGACAAGTCTGCCATGCCACTGACAGAAAATATGGTGCATTAGTTTCCTTGGGGCGCTGCCATAACAATTCACCACAGAATCCTACAGTTTTGGAAGCTGGAAATTCAAGATCAGGTGTTGACAGGGTCCTTCTGAGGGCTGAGTGAGAATTTTCCTTGTGCCCTTCCCCTAATTTGTGCTAGTTGCCTGCTGGTCTTTGTCATACCTTGGCTTCGAAAAGCATCTCCTTGATTTCTGCCTTCATTGTCACAAATTTCCACTTTTTATAGACATTTGTCATGTTGGGTTAGAACCTAGCCTAAGAAGCTCACTTTCACTTGATTGTCTCAAAAAAAGCCCACATTTCCAAGTAAGATCAATACCCTGAGCTGCTGGAAGCCTTAGGCCTTCAACATATGAAATTGCAGCAACAGAGTTCAGTGTGGAAGGGTGAAGTCTGCAACTGTGGTGTTGACCCACGGTGCTGAGAAGTTGACAGATTGATGAACCACAGGAGCTTAGGCCCCACCTGGAGGATAGTCCAATGGACAGGGATCTATCTCCCTTGCCTTTGGATAGGGCAGCACTGCTTCTACTGGTTACATACTGATGCTCACGCGAGACTTCCTGAAAACCGAGCTGCATGGGGAGCACCAGCCACGCTGTTTAGTCTTGAGCCAGCCCCTCACAGAGACAGCGGCCTTAATATACAGCAAAAACAAGAGCCAATTGACTCCTGTTCCTCACTATATCTCCCGTTTTCTCTCACCCGCACACTCCAAGCATCAGGTGGGACCAATGATCTTTTTTACAAAATGGCTTTCCCATTTCCTCCTGAGAGTGGATCTGTTTTTCTTATGAAATGTTCTCATTTGCAAAAGTGGACTCTGCCAACTGACAGTTACAGATGCTCTAAGATGCAAACTTCAGTCTTGTTAGTCCTACAATGTTTCTCATGTACAGTTTGGAAATACAAAAGAAAAGAAGACAATGAAATAACAACTTTTTTACTGATTGGTATCCTCTAGGAATCAGAAAAACCAAAACAGACATAAAATACTGCCTCTCCAACTTTGTTAGTAAAAACTGTCACACAAGAGGGCGCTAGATTAACATACAAGAGTCTGTCTCATGAAGGACTAACAAATTAGCTTTTGTATATAATTTAACCTAAAATAAATTTTAGCCTTTGTTTTCTCCAGAGCTGGGGGTTGGCAATATTTGCTAATTGAAAAGACTATTCCCTTTCTGTGGTATTTAGCCTCTTTTCATGTCTGAGAAATGAAACATTTCTTTCGATGTATTCTGCCACCCATGCACACACACTCACACAGACAATCCACAAATGCCTGGAGAGAACAGACACACACCTCTCATCTGGCCTGTAACAGCAATGAGGTCGCATATTATTAAGCCTTTTTTATTACCCATGTAATGCTTTCTATTAAGTCATTAGAAGCAGTTGTCAAAATAAATTAAGTAAACTCTATTGGTGATGTAGCATGTCCTTTAAAAAGCCATTCATTTCCATGGTTGCTTGGTTTAAATCAATAAGGGAATTATGTGCTGTCATTAATGCATCATTCACTCTGGCAGGCTTGATCCTCCTACCTTTACACTTCCTTGTGCCACAGAGTTATTTATGGGAGCCATCACGACAAACCAGCTAACTTCTCATGTACAGGAAGTATTATCCAGCTATAGTCATGTACTCATTTCAAGTTGCCCAGTTTAAATAGTTAAGAGTGTAAAAGTTCAAATTGCATAGAGGGAAAAAAATCAGAAAACTCTAGAGTCCAAAGGAAACATGTGTTCATAATTCTAAATTATTTCTATAGTCAAGTTTTCCAGTAGGTATCCAAATAATGACTAGCAAAGATAACTAGACATCTTACTCTCTTTTCTTCACTAAATTAAAAACAGTGTTCATCCTGAGGACCAATGGTTGGGTTTAAGTCTTGGATTCTGAGGCTTGATTTTATTTGAACTATTTGGTATATCGTGATGACATTTTAAATGAGATACTATGTGTACATTGTGCAGATCGAATAATATTTATAAAATGTTAGATATTCTTCCACTTTTTGTTCCTGTTTCTAGCTTCCTTGTTTCCTTCCTGTTTTCCTCTGTCTCCTCCATTCTCCTTTGCCTTGATTTCACAATGTTTCAGGCTTCAAAGAGTGCCAAGCTTAAAATGCTGTTGCAGTTACAACTACCTAATTTTTTTTTGTCTGTCAATCTCTCTTTGCGCCCTACTCAACTGTCCCATTCTCCTATTTACATACTCATTTGGGAACACCTTGGGGAATGTATACCAAGCAATTTTTCTGGGCCTGATACAGAGCCAGTGCACTAACCCTTCCTAAATATGTATTTTCTTTATTTTGATTGTGCAGATTTTATTTTTATTTATTTATTTTTAGAAAACATTTATTTAATAAATACAAATTTAGAAAGTATAATTTTTTGATTATAATAGTTTTTCCTTCCATAACCACCCTCCCACCCACAAACCAACCCATCTCCCACTCCCTCTCCCATCCCATTCTTCATTAAGGTTAATTTTTCATTATCTATCTATCTATATATATATACACAGAAGATCAACTTAGTATATACTAAGTAAAGATTTCAACAGTTTGCACCCACACAAAAACACAAAGTATCAAGTACTGTTGTTTTTTTTTTTTTTCATTTTTTTTGACAGGCAGAGTTAGACAGTGAGAGAAAGAGAGACAGAGAGAAAGATCTTCCTTTTCCGTTGGTTCATCCCCCAATGGCCACTGTGGCCGGCATGCTGTGGCCGGCGCACCATGCTGATCCGAAGCCAGGAGCCAGGTGCTTCTCCTGGTCTCCCATGGGGTGCAGGACCCAAGGACTTGGGCCATCCTCCACTGCCTTCCTGGGCCACAGCAGAGAGCTGGACAGGAAGAGGAGCAACCGGGACAGAATCCGGCACCCCGACCGGGACTAGAACCCGGTGTGCTGGCACTGCAGGCGGAGGATTAGCCTAATGAGCCACGGCGCCGGCCCAAGCACTATTTGAAGACTATTTTTACCGTTAATTCTTATAGTACAACACATTAAGGACAGAGATCCTACATGATGAGTAAGTGCACAGTGACTCCTGTTGTTGATTTAACAATTGACACTCTTATTTATGATGTCAGTAAGCACCTGAGGCTCTTGTCATGAACTGCCAAGGCTATGGAAGCCTCTTGAGTTCACAAACTCTGACTTTACCTAAATGTATATTTTGAAGGGTGTTTTCTTTCCCTGGTACATTCCTTTTAGCTCCACTGAGAATGCTACAGTATGCTATAATATATTGCATTAGACAGGAGTTTTAGTTGCAGCACCTGCCCAACTAGTGTAAGACAGACATTGTTTAAGGGCCACAGGCAGCTCACAGAGTCATTGGGATATCTTCAGAAATAGACCTTGCTCCCAGGAGCTGCTGCCTTTTCCAGGGTAGGAACCTGAAGAATCAGGCCATTGCCAAAGCCACTAGCAGATATCTGTGGCCACTGCCATGAGCTATGCAAAATGCACACTTCAAATGTTTTCTTACTCTGCAATGACTCAGTTACAAATAAATTCTTATATGAGTGGTAGACTTGACTTACATATGGAACCTTACCTTTAAGAAAGGTTAGTAAAGTTGCAGGGTATAAAATCAACACACAAAAATCAAAAGTTTTTGTATATACAAATAATGTCATGGCTGAGAAAGAACTAGCAAGATTAGTTACATTTACAATAGCTACAGAAATTTAAATACCTTGGAATTAATTTAACCAAGAATTTGAAAGAAGTCTACAATGAAAATTATTACCAAAAGCCACTTATAGTTTCAATGTGATCCCAATCAAAACACCAAGGATGTTCTTCTCAGATCCAGAAATAAGTGATCCTAAAATTTAAATGGAAACACAAGAGATCTATGAATACCTAAAACAATCTTATACAACAAAAATAAAGCCAGATGTGGGGAGCAACTGGGAGCAACTGGGACTAGACTAAGTTACTGGAATTAAGACTTATTCTATGCATCTGCTCTCCCACAATATGGCGCTGGGAGAGGAGGAAACAGCTTCTACGCAGCTGCCTCCAGTTCAACCAATAAACAGCAGGACCTGCTCCTGATTGGAGGAGAGCAGCGTACTCAGCGTGTGGGTAGCAGAGTTGGGATTGGTGGAAGAGGACTATAAAGGAGGAGAGAGACAACATGCACCAGGAACATCTATCTGAAGGAACACCTGTGCAGCCCCCGAGAGAGCCGGCCGGCGGTGTGCCGCTCCCCCGCGGAAGTGGGGAAAGTGGCAGGGGGAACCGCCCTTCCACGGAGGTGGAAGGGACGGTAGCCAACCTGGGAAGAACCAGCAGCAAACCCGGGGAGGGCCGAGCAGACAAAAGAACAGCACAGGGTCCTGTGTCGTTCCTCCACGAAGACGGGGAGCAACAGCCAGAGGCATCAAAATACTAGATTTCAAGACCTACTACAAGGCATTTATAATCAAAACATGTAGACCAATGGAACAGAATAGTGAAGAGTTAAAATTGTATATGTATGGGTGTCAAAAGTTAAGCTTAAGCTTACAGGTTTAAACCTTCCTGGTGCAGCTGTGAAAATAAGAGTAAAGTAGCACCTTGACAGTAGGGACTCCATTTTGGAGCACTTGAGACTGCATTCTGGGAAAGCAACCCCCCCACCGTGAGACTCTGGTCTGAAACTATGATCTCAAATAGTCGGACAATAGCAGTGCACTACACCACCCTTGGCAACGCACAAAAACCCCCTAGCATGATTGCTCAAGCTTAAAAGTAGAAAGGTTGCACCTGGGTTACCTGGGCTAATAATGAAGATGTGATTTGTCTATGTCTTAAAATCATAATTGCTGATTGTAAGATTTTAGCAACCGCTTAGCAACCGTGTATTCTCTCCCTCCTCCCGATTTTGTGGTTTTTGCCTTTATAAACCCTATGCTGTAGTTCCTCACTGCTCCTCTGTCCTTGTCAGAGGGCCCCAACATGTTGGATCAATAAATTTAACCCTTTGCTGGTTGCATGAGAGAAAAAGTCTCTTGGAGTCGTTCCTCGGGCGGTGGGCTTTTTTTTAGACCCTAACAATAGAAACTCCAGAAATTTATCCACACAACTATAATCAACTAATCTTGGACAAAGGAGTTAAAATCAATCCCTAGAGAAAGGACAGTCTCTTCAACAAATGGTTCTGGGGAAATTGGATCCACCCATGCAGAGGTATGAAACAACACCCCTTACCTTACACCTTGTATAGAAATAAACTCTCAATGGATCAAGGCTCTAAATCTAGTTACTAGAGGAGGACATTGGGCGAAACGTGCAAGACATTGGCATAAGCAAAGACACTAGAAGCACAGGCAATAAAAGCAAATATAGACAAATGGGATTACATCAAGCTAAGAAACTTTTGCACCACCAAGGAAACACTCAACAAAGTTAAGAGGCAATCAATATAATGGGAGAAAATATTTGCAAACTATGCAACTGATAAAGGGTTAATATCTACACAGAGCTCAAGATAGTCAGCAACAACAACAAAAAAATCCAGTTAAGACATAGGCAATGGACATGAAAACACATTATTTCAAAGGATAAAATACAAATGGCCTATAGACACATGAACAAATGCTCAGGATCATTAAATATCAGAGAAATGCAAATAAAAACTATAATGAGGTACCACTTCACCCCAGTTAGAGTGCCTATCATCCAGAAATCTAAAAAATAAGACAATGAATGCTGGTGAGGATATTGGAAAAAAGTACCCTAATACATTGTTGTTGGGAATGTAAACTAGTACAGCCACTGTGGAAGACATTATGGCAACTCCTCAGAAATCTCTATAAGATCCAGCCATCCCACTCTTGGAAATTTACTCAAATGAAAAAAAAATCAGCATATGAAAGAGTTATTTGTACTTTAATGTTTATTGCAGCTCAATTGACAATAGCTAAGATATAGAATCAATCCAGATGTCCATCAACTGATGACAAGATAGAGAAAGTGTAGTAAATATATACTGTGGAATATTATTCAGCCATAGAAAATGAAATCCTGTCTTTTGCAACACAATGGGTACAATTAGAAATCAATTCAATTAATGAAATAAACCAGTACTAAAAAGACAAACATGATGCTTTCTTTGATATGTAGAAGTTAAGATAGAATACAAAAAAATATAGGAATGGAATATCTTGTGATTTGATTGCTATTTTTAACCCTTGCTTATACTCCTGTGGAACTTTATACTTTTTATTTGTTGAATATTATGCTCGGTGCTTCATTAAGCCTATGATTATGGAGTGGATTGAAATAGTTTTTGCAAAAATTAAAGCAAAAGGAAAAAAGGAGGAGGGTTAAGGGAGTGAGGGGATTATGGTTATTGTGTTAAAATTGTGCCTATGAAATATGTGAACTCTGTTCTCTTTATATTAATACAAAATTTTTTAAAAGAGTCCCAGCAAGATATAGGCATAGGCAAAGACTTCTTGGAAAAGACCCCGGAAGCACAGGCAGTCAATGCCAAAATCAACAATTGGGATTACATCAAATTGAGAAGTTTCTGTACTGCAAAAGGAACAGTCAGGAAGGTGAAGAGGCAACTGAGAGAATGGGAAAAATATTTGCAAATTATGCAACCTATAAAGGTTTAATAACCAGAATCTACAAAGAGATCAAGAAACTCTACAAGAAAAAAAAACAAACAACCCATTTAAGAGATGGACCAAGGACTTAAATATACATTTTTCAAAGAGGAAATCCAAATGGCCAACAGACACATGAAAAAATGTTCACGATCACTATCAATCAGGGAAATGCAAATCAAAACAACAATGAGGTTTCACCTCACCTTGGTTAGAATGGCTCACATACAGAAATCAACTAACAACAGATGCTGGTGAGGATGGGGGAAAAAGGCACACTAATCCACTGTTGGTTGGAATGTAAAATGGTAAAGCCCCTATGGAAGTCAATTTGGAGATTCCTCAGAAACATGAATGTAACCCTACCATTCAACCCAGCCATCCCACTCCTTGGAATTTACCCAAAGGAAATTAAATTGGCAAACAAAAAAGCAGTCTGCACCTCAATATTTATTGCAGCTCAGTTCACAATAGCTAAGACCTGGAATCAACCTAAATGCCCATCATCAGAATGGATAAAGAAATCATGGGATATGTACTTTATAGAATACTATACAACAGTAAAAATCAGTGCAATCCAGTCATTTGCAACAAAATGGACCTGGAATCTGGAAAGGAACCAGGAAAAGATCATGCTGAGTGAAATAAGCCAGTCCCAAAGGGACAAATATCATATGTTCTCCCTGATCGGTAACAACTGAGCACCTAAAAGGAACCCTGTTGAAGTGAAATGGACACTATGAGAAACAATGACTTGATCAGCCCTTGTCCTAACTGTCGAGAAACAACTTACTACTTTATTACTTTTAGTATATTTTGTTCTATTTAATACCATTGGTTGAACTGTTTAATTAACACAGAATTATTCTTAGGTGTTTACATTTAACTGAAAAGTGATCCCTGTTAAATATAGAGTGGGAATAAGAGAGGGTTGAGACGTACAGTTTGGCACATGCTCAATGAGACTTACCCCTAATGGTAGAGTTAGAAACGTGCCAGGGGATTCCAATTCAGTCCCATCAGGTGGCATGTACCAATGCCATCTCACTAGTCAAAGTGATCAGTTTCAGTTCACAGCTGATCATAATGATAGGACTGCGTGTCAAAGGGATCACATAAACAAGACTAGTGTCTGTTAATACTAACTGATTGCATTAAAAAGGAGAGAACGATCCAACATGGGAAGTGGGATACACAGCAGACTCATAGAAGGGCAGATGTCCTAAACAGCAATCTGGCCTCAGAATTAGCCCTTAAGGCATTCAAATCTGGCTAAAAGTCCAGTATTTCAGGCATGGAAAGCCAAGACACTCTGGAAAAAAAAAATTGGTCTAAGTGAAAGATCTCTATGAGTGATATCTCAGTGGAAAGAACAGCCCATCAAGGAAGGAGGTACCTTTCTTTGAAGGGAGGAGAGAACTTCCACTTTGACTATGGCCTTGACTAAATAAGATCAGTGTTGGCGAACTCAAGAGGCTTCCATAGCCTTGGCAGCTCACGGTAAGAGCCTCGGGTGATTACTGACACCATAAATAAGAGTGCCAATTGTTAAATCAACAATGGGAGTCACTGTGCACTTACTCCCCATGTAGGATCTCTGTCCTTAATGTGTTGTACTATGTGAATGAATGGTATAACTAGTCCTCAAACAGTACTTTACACTTTGTGTTTCTGTGTGGGTGCAAACTGTTGAAATCTTTACTTAGCACATACTAAATTGATCTTCTATATATAAAGATAATTGAAAATGAATCTTGATGTGAATGAAATGGGAGAGGGAGCAGGAGATGGGATGGTTGCGTGTGGGAGGGAGGTTATGGGTGGGGGGAAGCCACTGTAATCCAAAAGCTGTACTTTGGAAATTTATATTTATTAAATAAAAGTTAAAAAAAGAAAGACTAGTAGAATTAATTTTTGTATAGAATAGTAAACATAATAAAATAGTATTAGAAGGATTTGAAATTAGCCAATGCAGAGAATGTCCACATTCATTACTTTCTATATGATTTATTTGTATGTAATTGTTAGAACTTCTATATACTTTATTAATTAAAAGTCAGTGTTGCTTGTAACACTATCAGTGAGAATGATGAATGGTGCAGAGTTTCTATGATGTGACCCTACATGCAGAGACTGTTTTGAAACCATGTACCTTAAATATTTTTGAAATCATTTATCTTTCTTGAACCTATGCATCTCTAAAACTTCTACAATAACCACATTTGGTAATAACAGATTTTTATTTCCTGGAACAGTTTACATAAATTGGACTCTGAATAGCTTATATACAGGATTTAAACAATGAAAAAATTTTGGCCTTTGGAATGCTTTCAATTATTCTTTCTTTCTAGAGCTGTTTGTTTAACTCCCAAAAAAGAGCTGGAAAAGTCTGGCATCTTGGCCTTTAAAACTCATCTGAAAAAAAAAACTCATCTGAAATATTTAAATTTAAAAATATTGCAAATAGGAGCATCATCAAATGAATGATTGCAGCAGTTTTATCATTGTGTTGATTCTTTAGCAATTCTATAGTTCTGTTGACTTCTACCATGCCCATTTGGTCCATCTGTGAACTTTTACAAAGCTTATGGAAAACATTCCAAGAAGAGAAAGATTGCTGGCACAACCAAGAGGAAGATTAGACTAGAGGTGGGTTCTTTTTGATATGTTAAATAATTTCTCATATCTTTACTTTCCAGATTGATGTCTGCTCTATAATTTCCATTAAAATATCTCAGATTGGAAGTAATATTGGGTTTGCAGAGTGCAGAAGGCTTACAAATAACTGCAATAACTCAAATTTCCTGAAACCCTTTCCTAGCCCCTTCATTCTTCCTTTTAAACAAAACAAATGCTGCAGCTTGAATAAAGCAAAAAAGCATCACCCTAGTCTTTTTTAAATACACTACTTTTTAAACTTTGATTTAAAAGCTGCCATAGTAGTCCAAATCAATGAAAACAACAATAAAAAAGTTTTAATCTCAGTGGAAATATGAAATATTAATCTGATCATTCAAATCACTCAGAATAATGAATAGATGTTCCAATGAACAAAAGTGCTTGATTTAAAAACCATGGACAGGTTATACCTGGATGAAATGAATAATGTATTTACTCAAGTTTTGGGGTCTTAACATGAAACACAGCCACCAGTTGAGTTATTTGAGGACAGCGAGGTAAGGGACAAATTACAAAGGTGTGGACAGAGATAAGGAAACTAACATGAAATACAGCAGCCCTCATAGGGTGGTGACTGTGGGTGGGACAGGAGAGATATCACCTACTCCAGGGCCAGATCGCAAAGTGTAGTTACTAGCAATAAGGCAGCTGTGTGGGGAGGGCTGCAGGACAGGAACTGAAGCCATCAGTAGAGGAATGAAGAGAATCCCTTGTGGCTGGAATGGAGATAGCTGCGAGAGTAAGTGTTCCCATTCAATCTTTCTCCACTCCTTCAGTAGCTTGTTGCTGACTTGCACTGGCAAAAACATAATCAGCAACATAGACAGAAGCAAGGGATTCCACTGCGCGTCAACATAGTCATAAGGCAGAGAGAGGAAGAGCGGAGAGTGGATCTGGAGGGGAGCAAGAGGGAATTAGGCATGGCCTTTCTTTTGTGCCTGCCTGGAAATTCTTCATAGTCTTTAATTTAATCCTACAATAATCCTGCAATGTAAAGATTATTTTCTATAATTTACATGTGAGGAAACAATAAACACTCCAATGTATGATTGCAATTTACCGTATCCAAAGTCATCACATTAATAAATTTTTTGAAAGATTTATTTTATTTATTTGAGAGGCAGATTTACAGAGAGAGAGGTCAAGACAGAGAGAGAGAGAGAGAGGTCTTCCAGTCACAGATTCACTCCCCAAATAGTCACATTGGCTAGGGCTGGGCCGATCTGAAGCCAGGAGCCAGGAGCTTTTTCTGGGTGTCCCATGTGGGTGCAAGGGCCCAAGCACTTGGGCTGTTTTCCATTACTTTCCCAGGTGCATTAGCAGAGAGCTGGATTGGAAGTGGAACAGTCTGGACTTGAACAGGTGCCCATATGGGATGCCAGCACTGCAGGCTGGGGCATTACCGGATGTACCATAGCGCTGGCCCATAGATTTTTAAAAACTCTAAATACATGCAGATAAAAGCACACCAGACAGTGGCCAGCACTGTGGAGCAGCGGGTTAAAGCCCTGGCCTGAAACGCCAGCATCCCATATGGGCATCAGTTCTAGTGCTGGCTGCTTGTCTTCCGATCCAGCTCTCTGCTATGGCCTAGAAAAGCAGTAGAAGATGGCCAAGTGCCTGGGCCCCTGCACCCGCATGGGAGACCAGGAGGAAGCACCTGGGTCCTGGCTTCAGATTGGCAAAGCTCCAGCCGTTGCAGCCATCTGGGGAGTGAGCCAGCGGATATAGGCCTCTCTCTCTGGCTCTACCTCTCTCTCAAACTCTGTCTTTCAAATAAAAAAAGTGTAACAGACAAAATTTAATTTTCAGTGATGATAAAATGTTTCTGCAATCATTTCACAGAAGGGAATTTTCTTAAATTAGTAAAGAATATATATACCTACATATGTATATATATATATATATATATATTCCACATTAAATATAATGCTTGATGGTGGAAATGTAAAAACAGGACTTTAAAATAAAATACAGATTAAGAACCTGGAATTCCATGTGCCCTCCCCCCCCACATGGTTGGCAAAGGCCCAGGCATTTGGGCCATTCTGCGCTGCTTTCCAAGGCATGGTAGAGGGAAGCTGGATAGGAAGTGAAACATCCAGATGCAATTGGCGCTCATATGAGATGCCAGCATTGCAAGTAGCAGGATAACAAACTGCGCCACATGCTGGCCTCACACCCTTGTTTTTCTAACGTAGATTTTAAGGTGAACTCTCAAGCTCCGCCAAATCCTATTGCCATTCTTGTTGAAATTATTTTGAATTTGTAGATTAATTAGAGAGAAGTATTATATTGTGATAATGGAAACATATATCTTTCTGCTTATAATTTGTATTTGAGCTACATATGTGAGCTACTGGTGGAAGTCTTAGCTAACGCAAGACATATATATGTGTGTGTGTGTGTGTGCGCATATATAATACATATAATGTGTATATATAATGCAAAAAGATTGCTATGCTTTGAATGGGTCCTGCAAAATTTATGTATAGGAAATGCACTCTCCAATGCAATTGTTTTGAAAAGTGGGGCCTAATGGGATGTGTTTAGATGTGATGGTTTTTCCCTTGTTAACGGATTACTGCCTGAATAAGAAGGGCTTGTGGGAGTGGGTTCTCCCTCTTCCACCTTCTATTAACACAGTGTTAATCCTCTTTCCCCTCTACCTTTATCCATGGGAGGACACAGTAAGAAGATTCTCATCAGATGCTCGTGCCTTGGTCTTAGACTCCCCAAAATCCAGGATCCAGAAGCACAAATTTTTTTTAAAGAGCAGTTTATTCATTTATTTTTCTATACTTACTTACATACTATTTTTTTCTTGAAAACAGGGATATTAATATCACAAAATGTAGGATTCATGACAATAAATGACAAAAGGGAAACACTGAAAGTCATTGGCAAGGAATTTTGAGCTAAGACCTCAAAAACACAGGCAATAAGAGCAAAAATAAACAAATGGGATTATATCAAGCTAAGAAGCTTCTGCATGGCAAAGGAAACAATTGACAAAGTGAAGGGACAACCAACAGAATGGGAGAAAATATTTTCAAACTATACATCTCACATAAGATTAATATCTAGAATATGTAAGGAGCTCAATAACTCAACAGCAACAAACAAATAATACAGTTAAGAAATGGGAAAAGGATATGAATAGATATTTTCCAAAGGAAAAATACAAATGGAAAAAAAAAATCTGAAAAAAATTCTTAGGATCACTGGTCATCATTGAAATGCAAATAAAAACCACAATGAGGTATCACCTCATTCCTGTTAGAATGGCTATTATCCAAAAGCCAAAATATAATAAATGCTGGTAAGGTTGTGGAGAAAGGTGTACATTAAGACACAAATTTCTGTTGTGTATAAATTATCTACTCTGTCATATTTTACTATAGCAGCACAGAACAGAATGAGACAAGGATTCTTACTAAGGCAAAGAAATTCCATAGGCATTATAGTTGTCTGCAGAGAAAACTTTAGAAAAATCTATAGGTAGCTTGGGAGCTCTAAGCAGAGTTTAGCAAGATTGTTGGATAAAAGAACAGTGTACAAAATTCCAATTAATTTTAATTAATTAATTAAATTAATTCAAATTAATTTTGTGAAAAAATATAGACTTTACTGAAACATATGAGAAACTCAAATAAGCAGAAAGATATATGTTTCCATTATCACAATATAATACTTCTCTCTAATTAATCTACAAATTCAAAATAATTTCAACAAGAATGGCAATAGGATTTGGCGGAGCTTGAGAGTTCACCTTAAAATCTACGTTAGAAAAACAAGGGTGTGAGGCCAGCATGTGGCGCAGTTTGTTATCCTGCTACTTGCAACGCTGGCATCTCATATGAGCACCAATTGCGTCTGGATGTTTCACTTCCTATCCAGCTTCCCTCTACCATGCCTTGGAAAGCAGCGCAGAATGGCCCAAATGCCTGGGCCTTTGCCAACCATGTTGCGGGGCACATGGAATTCCAGGTTCCTGGCCTCGTCCTAGTCCAGCCCTGGCCATTGCAGCCAGTTGGAGAGTGAACTAGTGAATGAAAGACCTTTCTCTCCCTCTGTTCATCTATCCTTCTCTCTTTGCAACTTTGCTTTTTAAATAAAATAAAAGTAAATCTTAAAAAGGAGAGAGAAAAACAAACCTGCGAGGATACCAAAAACAACTGGGCAAGATCAAACCTACCCTACTAGACAGAAAGACTTCCTGTAAACCTACAATAACCAAGAACATGCTATAAGAAAGGTCAAATAACACACCTGGGAAAAAAAAAAAAAAGAAAAAAGAAAGGTCAAATAAGTGGAAGAAAAGAGAAGTCCAGAAGCAGGTTCATACAGATTTGACGATTGAGTAGATGATGGAGGTGGTATGACTTATCAGTGGGGTTGAAGGTACTGGGAAAATTAGTTGTCCATATGGATAAAAATTGGACAGATATCATCTCTAGCTATATCAAAGACCTACATTTAACAATAAATCTTTAGTCTGTTGAAATCTTTATTTAGTATATATTAAGTTGATCTCTATATAAAGATAATTGAAAATGAATCGTGATGACAAAATTTTCTGGATCAGATTATTGACATTTGCTTGACAAAACACAACATAAGGGAGGCCGGCTCTGTGGCACACTAGGTTAATCCTCCCCCTGTGGCGCTGGCATCCCATATGGATGCCTGTTCTAGTCCTAGCTGCTCCTCTTCCAGTACAACTCTCTGCTGTGGCCTGGGAAAGCAGTAGAAGATGGCCCAAGTGCTTGGGCCCCTGCACCTGCACGGGAGACCAGGAAGAAACACATGGCTCCTTGCTTCAGATCAGCGTAGCTCCTGCCATTGTGGCCATTTGGGGAGTGAACCAATGTAAGGAAGACCTTTCTCTCTGTCTCTCTCTCTCACTGTCTGTAACTCTACCTGTCAAATAAATAAATAAATAATTTTAATA
This sequence comes from Oryctolagus cuniculus, assembly GCF_051225735.1. Lineage (NCBI taxonomy): Eukaryota > Metazoa > Chordata > Mammalia > Lagomorpha > Leporidae > Oryctolagus > Oryctolagus cuniculus. The sequence goes on from NC_142871.1 coordinate 37,447,452, forward strand.
AAAAATAAAAAAGACAACATAAGGTGAAAAGGTAAGATATAAACTCAGAAAAGATATTTGCAGCATGTATACTTAATAAATCCATAAGAAAAGGGACAAACAACCAAATAGTAAAAGATACAAGGAAGAAATGTAAAGAAAGCCAATATGTATAACTAATAAAGCATTATTAGTCAAAATATATAAAGAACATTGAAACATCATTAATAGCTATGGTTTCATCCAACACAAGCTATGAATAGAAAGTGTGATAGATTTGGTTATGTTACAAACAAGCTTTGCACAACAACAGACATAGAAAATAAACTGAAAGGATGGGCTGCAGAGTGGAAGATACTTTAACAGCTTATGACTGACAGCATGCAAAGGCTAGAGAAGACATGGAACAAAGATAGCACCCACAACCTTTCTTAGGGTTTCTAAATTGTCATCACTTTGAAGATCCATTTGGCAATGTCTAGGAAAATAGAGATGTTTGTACTCTTCGAGTGGACAAGAACGTTATCACAACATTGTGAGAGTAAAACCTTCAAAATAATGCACTGTGGCAATAAGGGATGAAATAAATGTGGTGTATTTAACATTGATTGCTACAGAGCAATGATGATGAATGGATAAAACTTGAAAGAATGCATACAAAGCAAATTATAGGAGAGTCTGGTTTAGGGGAGACACTAGGATATGAAGTGATACACAGGGAGCTCCAAGTACATTGGTAGTATTCCATTTCTCAAGCCAGGTAGTAGGAAATGGGAATGTATTTTATTAGAGCCTACATGATTGTACACATCTAAAATGTTTCATTATTAAAAATAAATTATAGGTGGGCATTTAGCCAAGCAGTTAAGACACAGGTCAGGTCGCCTATGTCCCTCATCTCAGTACCTAGATTCAATCCACCTCAAATTCCTGATTCCAGCTTCCTGCCAATGCACTCTGGGAGGATGTGGGGATGGTTCAGCCGGCTTGTTTCTGGCCACCCATGTGAGAAACCTGAGTTCCTAGCTCCTAGCTTCAGCCCCTTGCCATCGAAGGCATTCAGAGAGTATCAATAGATAGGAACAAACACACACTCTTTCTCAAATAAAGCAATAAATAATAATAAAGAAATTAGTCAAATCAAAAACTAAAAGATGGGTCATGAAGAGGTAATTACCTGGTAATTAAAGAACACAGGCTCTGAAGTACAGTAGATCTGGTCTAGAATCCAGATCTCCCATTCTCAAATCGTGTAGCTTTGGCTACGTGCCATCATCAGAACCTCAAGTGTTAAATGAAAGTATTAACAGGACCTATTTCAGGCCACACGTACCCACGCCATACAGTCCTACAGGGAGAGCACTAAGCAAAATTTTGGTATGTGGTGAACTTGCATCTCTAGCCAAGCCGTGCTGGTGTTTCAGACATCTGAATTTCCCCCCTCCCACTGCAGGACCTATGCTAATGTCGTGTACTTCCCTTCACAGTACTCATCTGACCAGGTAATCGTGCACCCAAGTGGGCAGTTGTTGAATTAGGATCCAACTCATCACCAAGTTGTAAGTCCCAGAAAATCAGAGCAGTTAGTATTATTTGTGCTCAGTATTCTGTCTCCAGAACCCAGGAGATTTCCTGACTCCTTTGATACATTTTGGTTGAATAAGTGACTGATGAAGCACTCTTTAAATAATAAATACTACTATTATTATTTTATACTTTTACTAAGGCAACAGCTAGGAAGTGCAAGGGCTGGGACTCCAAGTCATCCGAGGAGTTTTAAAGTCCTTCCCGCGGGGCTGACACTATAGCAATTTCCTGAAGAAAGGCAGCTGGGGCAGCTGTCATCACAGGAGCATGAGACAGGAACGATTTAGCCAGTTTTCACAACTAGAGGTGGTTTTGTTCCCTAAGAGACAAAAATTGAGCAATGTCTGAAGATATTTTTGAGTGTCATGACTGAGGAAGGTTGTATAATTCCAGCATCTTACAGACAGAGGTCAGGGAAGCTGTTCAACACGAGACACAAAATATAGAATTATCCCACCCCAAATATAGGTTTGTCAAGTTTTGTTTTATATCTTTGCCAAACCAAAGGTTAAGAATTATCTACTACTTTAGTCTTAATGATCTGTGATTATTTTGAAATTTGTGGTATATGAGTGAAATGTTCATCTTTTCAAATGATTATTGTTTATAACCTTTTCCTGTATTCTTGCTAAACTATGGTCTTTTATGCAAATTAATAATGTTATCTCAAAATCTGAGGGATAAAAGAAGAAAGAAAGAAAGAAAGAAAGAAAGAAAGAAAGAAAGAAAGAAAGAAAGAAAGAAAGAAAGAAGGAAGGAAGGAAGGAAGGAAGGAAGGAAGGAAGGAAGGAAGGAAAGAAGGAGGGAGGGAGAGAGGAAAGAAGGAGAGAGGGAGGGAGGAAGAGAAAGATGCCGTCCAAGCATCTATCCTGTAGCTAATACACGTGGGTACTTCAAAAAGCTCATGGAAATAGAATTAAAAGGTTATTTTGATGCAATAAATTCTGAAATCTATAGATTTTTTTCATAATACTAATTTCCCATTTTTGGGGAATTCCTTATGTAAATAATTCCCTTCTTTTTATGCCAAAATAAACATTTTAAATGCCATTTTACTACAATTTTTGAGGTCTCCTTGTATGATCCTAAAAGACAAAAATGTTAGAAAGTTCCTCTCTCCCACCATCCTAGATTTGAATAATTGCACTACTCTCTAGTAAAGTTTCAGATTTCTGGGTGTTCATCTAACTTGCTTTCAAATATTTGGAATTTTGGATATTTACCCATTAACTCTGAATTTCTAAAGAGCATTGCTACTTTCTTTTTTAACTCTGATTTTTCCTCTTGTCCTGTTTACAGGACTCTAAATGAAAATTAATTCTTTCCATTGACTCTCAGGTTTTAGTATCAGGGTTGTTTTCTTCTGGAGTCAACATCAAGACATATTTCTCAGATGAATAAAGCATTTTAATGAACTTTTACAGTACAGATTGGTAGGGGAATAATAATGATGCCTTTCAGAGTTATACCTTCAATTCTTCCCATCGCTTTTGCATCCAGTATGCATTTTGATTTCACTGCAAGCTGAGAGTTAATTTCTCTTCCACCCACACCACTGCTGACTGCTAATGGTCTTATTACCCAAAGCCATTTGCCTCACTGCCACCTGTAGCCATCAGAGTACACTGAGACAAGGATACAGAGCGGGAGAAGGAGGGGGAAAGTCTGAGCAGAGACCGTCACAACTACCTTGGGGGTGGTTTCCTGCTTCCTGAATCTGGCTGGAGAATTGTGGGGATTATAGAATGACAGAAAGCTAAGTTTTGCTTATAGCAAGGAAAAAAGTAATAACCCAAGATTCCTGGCAATGGATTAGAAATGTTGGCTTAATACATTATTCACTAGTAGAAAAATTCTACTATGAATGGTCTCTGTGACAATTATCTTGAGAACTAATAAAAACGGGCTGTTTCTTAGCAAAGATGACCCGGTATTCCCCCGATTTTGTTTCCACTATTTAGGAGCTGGGGAAGCTACTCAATCTCTGGAATCCCTGGGTTCTCATCTTTAGAACAGTACTACACGCCTCATTGGGTTATTGTAAGGCATAAACGAGGCAATGAATGTAAATAGGCAGATTACCATGCCTAAAACATACTAAGTACTCAACAGTAACTATTATTATCAGCCAGCTCTGCACACCTTCCATATCCCTAGAAAAATCTGGAAGATGTTCCTGAAAACCAAATATAAAATACAATTAAATAATGAAGTTTTTTTATTTTCTGAAAACTTTTCTACAGCACATTTTATTTCATGAAACAAGAAAAATGCTCCCCTAACCAAAATATTTTTAAATATAATGGAAAAGCAACACACTTATTGGAATTAATGCTTCCCCATCCCCACAGCATATTTGGCCGCCCTGTAGTTGAACAAGTTATAAACTCTTCAACATTATAAGCTGGGACTCACATAAAACTGCAAAGGTAGCAAGACATTAATAATGCATGATGTTTATGTTAGAGGGAATGAAGGCCACATTATCTGACCATGTTATGTCTGATTCTAAATTCACAGAGCCCTCCATCATATATATGAATTGTTAGCTATTATGTTGTTAGTGTCCCAAGGAAAGAAAAGACATTTTGCTTATCTTTGTGTTTCTAGCATCTAATTTTATACCTACTAGATAGTATATTCTCTGCTACTTGTTAAGGAAACAAAATAGTTTCTAAATGTTAAATAACATGGTAGGCCTCACGTGACTGTGTGACTTATTAAATAGAATCTCAAGGAAGCACCATATTATGAGCTTTAAAGCAAAAATTTAATATCTTATATAATGTCTGGTTTTATTACAAGAAAAGTTAAGGCAAAATTGGATGGAGTAAAGCAGATTATTCTATTTATAAAATACACATCCCGGTCTGAATGGCACTAAGGACAGTGTGTTGTCATGGTGATAGCACAGTGGGCTGTTATGCATAAAGTCAGTGTCAGTGTATAAAAGGAGATTATTTGGAGACATTTTCAATTATTCTTTTTTTTATTCAATGTTCCTAACAAGCATCATCTTAGAGCAATGATAATGTAGTCAATTGGCCAGGGATTTCAGTGCAAGGCTATGCACAATGAACTCTAATGTAACAATTAAAGAGGACTGAGTCATCCACTTGGTGAGTATTTAATAAGTGCCCCTGTGTTCCGGGAACTGTTTGGATTGGGGACTAAAGGCTGGGATTCTGGGGCTGGTGCTGTGGCATAGTAGGCTAAGCCTCCGCCTGGGATGCCAGTATCCCAAATGGGCTCCACTTTGTACCTAGGCTGCTCTTATTCTAATTCAGATCTCTGCTCGTGGCCTGGAAAAGTGGTGGAAAATGTCCCAAATACTTGGCCCTTGCATCTCAGTGGGAAACCAGGAAGAAGCTCCTGGCTGCTTGGCTTCAGATCAGCTCAGCTCTGGCCATTGCAGCCATTTGGGGAGTGAACCAATGGATGGAAGACCTCTTTCTCTGTTTCCCCTTCTCACTGTCTGTAAGTCTACTTCTCAAATAAAAGAATAAAAATATTTAAAAATGCTTAAAAAGCTGAGGTTCTCTCCTAAACCTACACTTCCCTACTGGCACTGGTAAGAGGGTAATGTTGGCAAATTCTTTGGCTTCTGTGAACGCTGGTTTCCTCATTTGTTATACAATCATATTTAGAACAGAAGGTGTCATCCACTTTGTGCAGCACCTGTCATTTCATGATTATGATACTGTCTGTTATAATAATGTGCTAGGTCTAAGGTAACATATACCAATGAATGGCATGGACCCTCTCAACAACAGAGACTTCTTGCTTCTCATTGATAAAAATCATCTTGAGAGTGGCTGCTGTTCAACACTTACTGATAGCGGAGGAGATTACCATGACCAGTTTAATCAATTGGTGGGCATGCAATGAATGTTAGTATGTAAACAACACTATCAAACAGAAATTAATGCTTTCAGACATTATTTTAGTCTTTCGGGGCTTCACGCAATTCTAGTTCATTTCATTCTATTAATTGGCACAGATCCTCAACTCATTTCAGCACTTAAAGAAAGCTCTTAATTAGTGACAATTGTGATGCAATGAAAGACTATAAAAAGTCCTAACATAGCCAGCGCCGCGGCTCACTAGGCTAATCCTCCCCCTAGCAGCGCCAGCACACCGGGTTCTAGTTCCGGTCGGGGCGCCAGATTCTGTCCCGGTTGCCCCTCTTCCAGGCCAGCTCTCTGCTGTGGCCAGGGAGTGCAGTGGAGGATGGCCCAGGTGCTTGGGCCCTGCACCCCATGGGAGACCAGGAAAAGCACCTGGCTCCTGGCTCCTGCCATCGGATCAGCACGGTGTGCCGGCCACAGCGCGCCGGCCGCGGCGGCCATTGGAGGGTGAACCAACGGCAAAGGAAGACCTTTCTCTCTGTCTCTCTCTCTCACTGTCCACTCTGCCTGTCAAAAAAAAAAAAAAAAAAAGTCCTAACATAGTTATGTCAATATTTCTTAACTCAGACACATTTGAAATATTGCTAATTCAACAATACTAGAGTTCTTTTTTTCTAAAAAAATATTTGTTTTTATTTGAAATACAGAGTGACCAAGAGAGAGAGGGAGAGAAACCGAGACAGAAAAAATAGATCTTCCATTAACTGGTTTATTTCCAAAATGGCCATAACAGCTAGGGCTGTGCCATATATGAAGTGCTTGGGCCCTCTTCCACTGCTTTCCCAGACTCGTTAACAGGCAACTGGATCTGCAGCAAAGCTGCCAGGACTCTCACGTTCTCTGCAATATTGGATGCCTGCACTGAAAGTGGCAGCTTTACTTATCCACTGCACCACAATTCTGACCCAAATACAAGAGGTCTTGAGACCCCTTTTCTATCCACATTCTTTTGGTGAGATCATCTAGTCTCCTGACTTTGATTATTCATTGTTTATTGATAACTCCTTTTTTTTAAGATTTTATTTATTTTATTTGAGAGGTAGAGCTATAGACAGTGAGAGGGAGAGACAGAGAGAAAGGTCTTCCTGCCGTTGGTTCACTCTCCAAATGGCTGCAACAGCCGAACTGTGCTGATCCGAAGTCAGGAGCCTGGTGCTTCTTCCTGGTCTCTCACAAGGGTACAAGGACCAAGGATCTGGGCCATCTTCTACTGCTCTCCCAGGCCATAGCAAAGAGATGGATTTGAAGTGGAGAAACTGGGACTAGAAATGGTGCCCACATGGGATGCCGATGCCACAGGCAGAGGACCAACCCACTGTGCCATGGCTCCAGTCCCTGATAACTCTTGAGTTTTGTAACTAGCCTCTATCTTTTCTGACACCATATTCTAACCCAAGAACTTAACCATGTCTCCACTTGGGTGTCTAAAAGGTATTTTAAATTCCAAACACTCACTAATAGAACTCCTGTACTTACCCTTAAAACTGTTCTCACCCAAAGTCTTTCCCATCTCGTTGAATTGTAACCACATTCCTCCATGGCACATTAAGAGGATCTGCTCATATCTCTAGCCAAATTTGTGTGCTTCAACTTCAGGTTTCATCAAAGTACTGCCTTGGGATATTAGGCACCTGGGAAGGTGTTAATAAAGAGGTATTTCAAATCATAAAATACTATTGATCCCTGGGTGTTTAATCTCACAGAAACCCTAGGGGAGTCAGGATTCAGGCAGACTTCTTTACAAAACCGCCAAAAATTTTAACACAAATTTTGGTAATATCAACTACTGCAGAAGGAATTATCCATCCAAAGTAACAGATTTGGAGAATACAGAAAATACATAGAACACACACCAACAATCCTTTCAGATGATAATGGGAAAAATCTACACTTTTCTTAGTGGTATGATACATTCATCATAACTGAATTTCAGCATCTGTTTTTCCCTCTGTACTTTTAATCCTCTTCAACTCTCTATCAACAAGAACTTTCAAAAAAGTGATATCAAGAAAATTGTGGGGAATATACCACTGGCTGAGCAAGAGCCCAGGGGGGTAACAGCAGAAACCAGAGAGTACAGCATTAGCATCAAGGGAAGGTACATGGTGAAGGTCAGTGTTGGGAATGGGGAGAAGGGTGTGCACAGAAACTGTACTATAACTCCTCTAAAGGTCAACAGTTCAATGTCTCTCATAGCAGGAGACATTCTACAGCCTCAGTAGAGTAGCCAGCAGCATCAGATAAAATTAACAAATGTTTAGCCCTCATCCCTGTTGCCCAGCTTGATCCTGGAGAGATCAGAGGTAGTAGATTTGGAGAGAAAGAGTACAAGAGTGTAATAGACTGAATTATGTGTCTCCCCCCACCAATTCAAATATTGAAGTCCTGACCCTCAGTATCTCAGAATGGGATTTTTAAAGGAGATTGTTAAGTTCAAATAAGAGCATTAGACTGGGCCTGAATCCAGTGTATGACTGGTGCCCTTATAAAAAGAAAAGATGAGGACACAAACACAGAAATAGAGCTGTTGAAGACATGGGGAGGGGAAGACAGACATCACAAGCCAAGGAGAGGGACCTCAGAAGAACTCAACTCTGCCAACACTTTAATCTTGAACTTCTAAACCCAGGGAATGTGAGAAAGTAAATTTCTGTTGTTTGAGTTCTGTGAGAAGACTCAAGAATACTGTGGAAGAGAATGGCTTGGGTCTCGGCAGTTCCAAGATGGCAGAGTAGGAAGGGAGCTTACTGATCTAGTCCAGGAAAAGATAGTTTAATAAAAGTGGAGATAGTGTAGTCTCAGGGAAGAGTTAGGGAAAAAACAGCAGAGGAAACTCTTCCATAATTAGAGGGACACGGTGGACCTATGTGGAGGGCATGGGCACCCACAGCTCAGGACTCCAGCTGCTGAGAACCTCCACACCACTGCTGGAAATAGAGGTGAGGTGAAACCACAGTATCCCAAGACACTGGCGGAAAAGCAGCAGAAGAGCCTAGAGGGAACGAGGCTTGAAGCCCTGTGGGGGAAAGTGCACTGCCTAACTAGAGGAGAGGAGAAAATAAAAGGGTTGGTACGGACACAATTCAATCTCTCTCCACTCATCTTACAGAAGCATATGAGCTGATAGAGCAGGTGCCATTTGGACATATGTAACAGCTGTGCCAGTTTGGGGCTGTGCCCAGCAATCAGCTGAGTGGAGAAATCTGACACTGGTGGGGAAAGAAAACAGGCAGCTAGGAACTTGTAACTGTGTGAAGCTTCTGAACCAAAACTGTGAAAAAAAACCTGAGGGTGTGTGGGAGAACTCATGGTGTGGCTCAGACTTTGAGTAGTCTCGGTAGGAGACGCCACAAGCTCAGGTGGCCCTGGCTACCCAGTGAGAGACATTGCAGGGGAATCTGAACTCACACTGAGGACTGAACAGATCCTTTGTGTGGTCCTTGGGACAGAGCAGACAAATATTATACCCACTGGGGCTAGTACTCAGGCACTGATTACCATCGAGGAGAAGAGCTCAGCTGAGGAAAATAGCTTCCCTTCTGATTAAAGAGAGAGAGTGAGAGAGAGAAAGAGAGAAAGAGAGAGAGATTTATCATGCCAAACCTGATTGTATCACCTTAGGCACGCCCTTAACCCTGAAAAACTGAACAGAGCTCTCAGGCCACACCCACCACAAGCCTCTAGAGATTCACTGAAAGCAGACAGTCTGCTTATCTATAGAGTCATAGTACAAAGAAAAAAGCTGCCACTGCAGAAAACAAACAAACAAAAAACAAAAGAAGAAGAAAAAAAGGAATATCTCCACAAATGCCAAACAACAAGTTCAACAGTCCAAGAAACAAGAATAAGGAAGACAACATGACACTCCTAAAAGAACATGACCCTTCAATATAAAATTATGAAAATGATGAGATAGAAAAATGCAAGAAATGGAACTCAAAAAATTGATAAGAATACTTAGAAGTAATTAAAAACAAACACATGAGCTACTGAAATCCATGCAGGACATGAAAGAAAATCATGAAAATAAAATCTTAAGGAGAAATCAAAATGAAATGAAAAAATCAATAGAACATGAAATTGAAATATTCAAGAGAAATAAAAATGAAATGAATAATTCAATAGAATAAAAATGCAGTTGAGAGTCTTAAAAACAGAATCAGTGAGGCAGAAGAGAGAATATTGAACTTGGAAGACAGAGCACAGGAAAGTATACAGTCAAACCAAAGAAAAGAGGTAATTAGAAATCTAAAAATTATTCTTGGGAATCTACAGTATACTATTAAAAGTCAAACATTCAAATTCTGGGAGTTCCTGAAGACATGGAGAGAGAAAAAGGAAAAGAAGGCCTTTTTAATGAGATACCAGTAGAAAACTTCTTGGATTTGGAGAAAGAAATTGACATCCAAGTACAGGAAGCACAAAGAACTCCCAATAGACATGACCAGAAAAAATCCTCACCATGACACATTGTAATCAAACTCACCACAGTGAAACATAAAGAAAAGATCCTAAAATGTGCAAGAGAGAAACATCAGATTACTCTCAGAATCTCCAATTAGACTCACAGTGGACTTTCATCAGAAACCCTACAGGATAGGAGGGAATGGCGAGATATAGCCCAAGTACTAAGAATATTATATCCTGCAAAGCCCTCATTTGTGAATGAAGGTGAAATAAAGACATTTCATAGCAAACAGAAATTGAAAGAATTTGTCACCATTCGTCCAGCCCTGTAAAAGATGCTTAAAGATGTGTTACACACAGAACATAGAAACACAGCCATAAATACGAAAGAAGGTAAAGGAAGAAAATGTCCCAGTAAAAGATCACAGGAAGACAAAGCATATATTAGAAAATATCTTTGGGAAAATGGCAGGGCAAAGTCACTGCTTATCAATAGTTACATTGAATGTAAATGGACGCAACTCTCCAGTTAAAAGGCACAGAATGGCTGAATGGGTTAAGGAACAAAACCCATCTATTTGCTGCTTACAAGAAACACATCTTTCCAACAAAGATGCATACAGACTGAAAGTGAAAGGTTGGAAAAAGATATTCCATGCCAACAGAAACCAAAAAAGAGCTGGAGTAGCCATCTTAATATCAGATAAAATGAACTTTAATACAAAAACTGTTAAGAGAGACAAAGAGGGGCACTATATAATGATTAAGGGATCAATTCAACAGGAAGATATAACGATGATCAATGTATATGCACCTAATTTCAGGGCACTGGGCTATTTAAAGAAATGTTAAGGGACTTAAAGGGAGACTTAAACTCCAATACAATAGTATTGGGGGACTTCAATACTCCACTTTCAGAAATAGACAGATCAACCAGACAGAGGATCAACAAGGAAATAGCAGATTTAATCGATACTATAGCCCAAATGGATCTAAGAGATATCTACAGAACTTTTCATCCTACACTTAAAGAATTTACATTCTTCTCAGCAGTGCATGGAACTACATACTAGGCCATAAAGCAAGTCTCAGCAAATTCAAAAGAATTAGAATCATACGATGCAGCTTCTCAGACCATAGAGGAATGAAGTTGGAAATTAGCAACTCAGGAATCCCTAGAGCATATGCAAACACATGGATACTGAACAACATGCTCCTGAATGAACAGTGGGTCATAGAAGAAATCAAAAGAGAAATAAAAAACTTTCTGTAAGCAAATATAGATAACAACACAACATATCAAAACATATGAGATAGAGCAATAGCAGTGTTAAGAGGAAAGTTTATATCAATAGGTGCCTACATCAAGAAACTGGAAAGGCACCAAATAAATGAGCTATTAATGCATCTCGAGGATCTAGAAAAACTGCAGCAAACCAGGACCAAAACTAATAGAAGAGAAATAATTAAAATTAGAGAAGAAATCAACAGAATTGAATCCACAAAAACATTACAAAGATCAGCAAAATGAAGAGATGGTTTTTTGAAAAATAAACAAAATTGACACACCATTGGCCCAACTAACCAAAAAAAAAGTAGAGAGAGGACGCAAATCAATAAAATCAGAGATGAAAAAGGGAATGTAATAGCATACACCACAGAAATAGAGTCATCAGAAATTACTACAAAGAGTTGTATGCCAACAAACTGGAAAATCTATCAGAAATAGATTCCTGGACACATACAACCTATACCTAAATTGAACTATGGAGACATAGAACAGCTAAATAGACCCACAACTGAGTCAGGAATTAAATCCGTAATAAAGGTCCTCCCAACAAAGAAAAGCCCAGGACCAATGGCTTCACTGCTAAATTCTACTGAACATTTAAAAAACTAACCCCAATTCTCAAGTTATTCAAAACAATTGAAAGAGAGGGAATCCTCCCAAATTCTTACTTTATTCCTAAACCTGAAAAAGATGCAGCATTGAAAAAGAATTACAGACCAGTTTCCCTGATGAACATAGATGCAAAAATTGACAGTAAAATTCTGGCCAATAGAATGCAACAACACATCAGAAAGATTATCCACCGAGACCAAGGGGGATTTATCCCTGGTATGCAGGGATGGTTCAATGTTCGCAAATCAATCAATGTGATACACCACGTTAACAAACTGCAGAAGAAAAACCATATGATTATCTCAATAGATGCAGATAAAGCATTTGATAAAATACAACACCCTTTCATGATGAAAACTCTAAGCAAATTGGGTATAGAAGGATCATTCCTCATCAAAATCAAGGAAATTTATGAAAAACCAATGGTCAGCATTGTATTGAATGGGGAAAAGTTGGAAGCATTTCCACTGAGATCTGGTACCAGACAGGGATGCCCACTCTCAGCATTGGTATTCAATATAGTCCTGGAAGTTCTTGCCAGAGCTATTAGGCAAGTAAAAGAAATTAAAGGGATACACATTGGGAAGGAAGAACTCAAACTGTCCCTCTTTGCAGATGATATGATTCTTTATTTAGGGAATCAAAAGAACTCCACTAAAAGACTTTTGGAACTCATAGAAGAGTTTGGTAAAGTAACAGGATATAAAATCAATACATAAAAATCAACAGCTTTTGTATACACAAAAATTGCCATAGCTGAGAAAGAGCTTCTATGATCAATCTCATTCACAATAGCAACAAAATAATCAAATACATTGGAATAAACTTAACCAAGACATCAAACATCTCTACGACGAGAATTACAAAATCTTAAAGAAAGAAATAGAAGAAGATACAAAAATTGGAAAAATCTTCCATATTCATGGATTGGAAGAATCAATATCATCAAAATGTCCATTCTCCCAAAAGCAATTTATAGATTCCATGCAATACCAATCACAATACCAAAGCCATTCTCTCAGATCTGAAAAAAATGATGCTGAAATTCATATGGAGGCACAAGAGACCTCAAATAGTTAAATCCATCTTTACAACAAAAGCAGAGCCAGAGGCATTACAATACCTGATTTCAAGACATACTACTGGGCAGTTCTAATAAAAACAGCATTGTATTCATTAGTATTAGCAGACACTAGGCTTGTTTCTGTGATCCCTTTGACTCTTAGACCTATCAGTATGATCAATTGTGAACTGAAATTGATCACTTGGACTAGTGAGATGGCATTCGTACATGCAACCTTGATGGTATTGTATTGGAATCCCAAGGCAAATTTCTAACTCTAACTGATAGAGTAAAAAAGGGAGAGAATGATCCAACATGAAGCGGGATACACAGCAGATTCATAGAATGGCAGATGTTCTAAATAGCACTCTGGCCTCAGAATTATCCCTTAAGGCATTCGGATCTGGCTGAAGAGCCCATGAGAGTATTTTAGGCATGGAAAGTCAAGACACTCTGGCAAAAAAGTGACCTAAATGAAATGTGAGACCCCAGCAGAAAGAACGGGCCATCAAAGAAGGCAGGACCTTTCTCTGAAGGGAGGAGAGAACTTCCACTTTGACTATGACCTTGTCAGAAGAAGATCGAAGTCAGCGAACTCAAGAGGCTTCCATAGCCTGGCAACTCATGACTAGAGCCTAGGGAGATTACTGATGCCCTAAACAAGAGTGTCAAATTGTTAAGTCAACAATAGGTGTCACTGTGTACTTACTCCTCATGTAGGATCTCTGTCCTTAATGTGTTGTTCAATGTGAAATAATGCTATAACTGGTGCTGAGACAGTATTTTACACTTTATGTTCTAGTGGGTGCAAACTGATGAAATCTTTACTCAATATATACTAAATTGATTTTCTATATATAAAGAGAATTGAAAATGAATCTTGATGTGAATAGAATGGGAGAGGGAATGGGAGATGGGAGGGTTACAGGTGGGAGGGAAGTTATGGGGGGAAAAAGCCATTGTAATCCATAAACTGTACTTTGGAAATTTATATTTACTAAATAAAAGTTTAAAAAATAAAAAACATAGGTATTAAAATATAGTATAATCTAATCTAATACAAAGATTATAATTTTATTTTAGGCTTTTTGTTTGTTAGTGATGAAAAGTACTTGACTCTTCCAATGAGGGAAATAAAATTGTTGCAGTCAAAAAAAAAAAAAGAAAACAGCATTGTACTGGTACAGAAACAGATGGATAGATGAATGGAACAGAACAGAAACACCAGAAATCAATCCAAACATCTACAGCCAACTTATATTTGATCAAGGATCTAAAACCAATTCCTGGAGTAAGGACAGTCATTCAACAAATGGTGCTGGGAAAACTGGATTTCCACATGCAGAAGCATGAAACAAGACCCCTACCTTACATCTTACACAAAAATCCACTCAACATGGATTAAAGATCTAAATCTATGACCTGACAGCATCAAATTATTAGAGAACATCGGAGAAAACCCTGCAAGATATAGGTACAGGCAAATCTTCTTGGAAAAGACCCCAGAGGTACAGGCAGTCAAAGCCAAAATTAACAATTGGGATTACATCCAATTGAGAAGTTTCTGTACTTCAAAAGAGACAGTCAGGAAAGTGAAGAAGCAACCTACAGAATGGGAGAAAATATTTGCAAATTATGCAAACTTTCACTTTGATTATGACCTTGTCTAAATAGGTCGGAGTTTGTGAACTCAAGAGGCTTCCATAGCCTTGACAGCTCATGACAAGGGCCTCAGGTGACCTCTGACATCTAAATAAGAGTGTCAGTTGTTAAATCAACAACAGGAGTCACTGTACACTTACTTCCCATGTGGAACCTCTGTCCTTAATGAGTTGTACTATGAGAATTAATGGTAAAACTAGTCTTCAAACGGTATTTTATACTTTGTGTCTGTGTCTGTGTGAGTGCAAACTGTTGAAATCTTTACTTAGTATATACTAAGTTGATTTTCTGTATATAAAGATAATTAAAAATGAATCTCAATGAAGAATGGGATGGGAGATGGAGCAGGAGATGGGATGGTTTGTGGGTGGGAGGGTGTTTATGGGGGGAAAGGTGCTATAATACAAAAGTTGTACTTTTGACATTTATATTTATTAAATAAAAGTTTTCTTAAAAAAAGAAGAGAATGGCTCAAACAATTTCATTCTAAAAGAACTGTTGGGTATGTGTCCTTGGGTCAGGTCATTCAATGTGATGGCAATGATGTAATTCACAACATTGCACACAGCTTAGAGCTGCACATATAAATGCATCATTAAATGATTTGCATGAGATACCAGAAAAAGTTTCATTGACTCTGTATTAAAATTCTACAAGATTGATATGATCCCAGAGGAATCAAGAGGAATCAAGGACTCCTCTATATTAACCTGTAGTTGTTGAAGCCTGGAATAGTACCCTATATTCCTAATGCAATGTCAGTTTTTCTATCCAAATTATAAAAGTTGTAGGAGGCTATCTTGCTCCCCAAGTGACATAATAACCTCTTTCTGCACATCAGGAGCTTGCCTTTGATTCAGAAAGGAAGATATTCCATTCCATGATGTGTAAAGTACATAGCACTGGTTGGAAGAAAAAAGTAACACTGAATAGTAAGATATTTCATGATTTTAAATTTAGAAAATAACCTTCTAAGTAATTTTTCTTTCTCTAGAAGTTGTGAAACTCTCCAAATTACTTTAAAGTAATTTGACAGCAGTCAGAGCAAGATCTATCACCCTAAGTACTGTTAAAATGTACTTGTTTTATCCTTTCTGTCCTTTATGCTTGACCTACTCTAAAGGTCTTTAAATTATTCACTATACTGCCAGGCTATCACTCAAAAGGACTATCATTTTGCTAATGAAGTTGAAGGTCTGATTTTATAGGAAACATGATTTTTAAAATTGACTCAAGAATAAGTAGAAAGCCTAAACAGCTTTATAATTGCTGAAAAAATTTAAGAAAACTGTCATACTTTTTAAAAATGTACACTGTCCAGATGATTTTATAGGTAAATACCTTATATCTGATATTCAACGAACAGACGACTCCCTATTGTTTAAATTATTTCTGAACATTAAAAGATGAAAATACTCTCAATTGCTTTTAGAAAAGAATATCTGGGGGCTGGTGCTGTGGCATAACCAGTAAAGCCACTGTCTGCTATTCTTGCATCCCGTGTGGGCACTGGTTCAAAACACAGTTGCTTCACTTCCAATCCAGCTCTCTGCTATTGCACATGGAAAGCAGCAGAATATGGCCCGTGACCTTGGGCTCCTGCACCTTTGTGGAAGACCTGGAAGAAGCTCCTGGCTCCTGGCTTCAGTCTGGCCCAACCCTAGCCACTGCAATCACTTGGGGAGTGAACCATTCTGCTGCATGGAAAATTTCCCTCTCTATGTCTCTCCCTCTCTATCTCTATAACTCTTCCTTTCAAATAAATAAAATAAAAATCTTTTTAAAAGATAACCAGAGGGGTCAGTGCTGTTGCGTAACAGGTAAGGCCACCACCTGCAGTGCCAGCATCCCATATGTGTGCTGGTTTGAGTCCTGGCTGCTCCACTCCCCATCCAGCTCTCTGCTATGGCCTGGGAAAACAGCGGAAGATAGCCCAAGGTTTTGGGCTCCTGCACCCTTGTGAAAGATATGGAGGAAGCTCCTGGCTCCTGGTTTTGGATTGGTGCAGCTCTGGCCGTTGCAGCCAATTGGCGGGGGGGGGGGAACCAGCGGCTGGAAGACCTCTCTCTCTCTCTCTCTCTCTCTCTCTCTCTCTCTTTATGTCTCTCCTCTCTCTGTGTAACTCTGACTTTCAAATAAATAAATAATTCTTTTTTAAAAAGATAACCAGAACACTTGTTATACTAAATCTGACATATTGAGGAATTGGACATTGAGCTCAGAGGTTGAAATGGCTGCATCTCAAATCAGAGTACATGGGTTTGCTTCTGTCTCTGGTTCCTGATTCCATCTTCCTGCTAATGCAGACCCTGAGAAACAGCAATGATGACTCAAGTAACTAGGTTCCTGAAAACCACAAAAAAGTCCTGGATTGCGTTCCCAATTCCCAGCTTGGCTCCATCCTCCCTGGCTGTTGCAGGCATTTGGGAAGTAGATTAGCAATGAGGGATATTTCCTTCTCATCCTCCTTTTCTCCTTCCCTCCCTGTCTTCTCTCCCTCTTTCTCTGCCTCTCACATAAATAATGTGATGCAAATAGCACAAAATAATAAAACATGGATAAATTTCATGTATAAATATGGTGCTTTCCTAAACAGTGAAATTGTGATAGAATTTCCACAGAACAGAACCTTAGTCTTCATCCTCTTCCCTTGATCTTACATTTTCATGCTATGATGTGAAAGAAAGTTAAAAGAGCAGAAAGTGAACTTGGAACTTGGGAAAGGCCAACCAGAAGGTAAGAGGTACTGTAAATCAATTTGGATTCATTTACAAATTATTTGCACATTATCACAGCCAAGATTTAAAATATAAAGGTGTTTTGTGATTTATTGGTTCACAAAGTAAATACTGGTGTTTAGTGGATCATTTAGATTCTAAAGGGTGCAGTCTAGGGACTCAATTCTTTTGGAACAAAATGCTCTCTTGACTTTAGCTTATTTTTATTTTACACTCAATATGCTGATTCTCCAACACGGTGATTAAGAGAGTTACTGTTCTTAGACTTGCCTAAGACAAAGTTCTTTTTTTTTTTTATCATGTTCAGAAAACATAACTCAAGGAAGGGTTGATGACACTTTGAACATACGTGGTTCCAAAGTAGAAGAGGAAGATTGTTGAATTCAGTTATGAAAACATTTGAGGTACCGATAAGCAGCAATGGGTTATGCTGCCACTTGTAATGCCAGAATCTCATACCAGAGGACCAACTTGAGTCCTGGTTACTCTGCAAAAAAAATCCAACTTTCTGATAATGTGCCTGGAAAGACAGATGATGATGTCCAAACTACTTGGGTCCATGACACACACATAGGAGACCCAGACAGAATTTCTGGTTGCTGGCTTTGACCTGGCCTAGCCCCAGCTATTGGCATGCACGCTGTGCCTTTTAAATAAATATGAAAATAAAAAATCTTCTTAATATATCTGTTGGCCATTTGGATTTCCTCTTTTGAAAAATGCCTGTGAAAGTCTTTGGTCCATCTATAAGCAGGTTGTTTGTTTTGTTGTTGTAGAGTTTCCTGATTTCTTTATATATTCTGGTTATTAATCCTTTATCAGTTGTAAAGTTTGCAAATAATTTCTCCCATTCTGTCAGTTGAATTTTCTGACTATTTTGCAGTACAGAAGCTTCTCAATTTGATGTAATCCCATTTGCCAATGTTGACTTTGGTTGCCTGTGCCTCTGGGGTCTTTTCTAAGAAGTCTTTGCCTGGTGCCAATGTCTTGCAGGCTTTCCCCAAAGTCCTCTAATAATTGGAGGGTGTCAGTTCACAGATTTAGACCTATAATCCATGTTGAGTGGATTTTTGTGTAAGGTGTAAGTTATGGGTCTTGCTTCATATGTCTGCATGTGGAGATCGACTCATCCCAGCACCATTTGTTGAAGAGAGTATTCTTGTTCAAGGGATTTGTTTTAGCTCCTTTGCCAAAGATAAGTGGTTGTTGATGCTTGGATTGATTTCTGACTTTTTCATTCTGTTCCATTGGTGTATCCATCTGTTTCTGTAACAATACCAGGCTGTTTTGATTATAGCTTCCCTGTAATATGTCTTGAAATCTGATATTGTGATACCTAAGGCTTTGTTTTTGTTGTATAAAATTGCTTTAGTTATTTTATAGGAATGTTTCCATATTAATTTCAACATAAATTTTGTCTATATCTGAAAAGAATGTGTTTGGTGTATTGATTGATATTGCATTGAATCTTTAAATTTCTTTGGGTAGTATGGACATTTTGATGATATTGATTCTTCCACTAAATGAACATGGAAGATTTTTCCATTTTTTGTATCTTCTTCTATTTCTTTCTTTAATGTTTAGTAATTCTCATCATAGAAATCTTTGACAGCCTTGGTTAAACTTATTCCAGGGTATTTGATTTTTTTTTTTTTTTGTAGCGATCATGAATGGGATTGATCTTAGGATTTATTTCTCAGCTGTGGCATTGTCTGTGCATACAAAGGCTGTTGATTTTTGTGCATTGATTTTATATCCTGCTACATTGCCAAACTCTTCTATGAATTCCAATAGTCTCTTTGTGGAATTTTTTGGATCCCCTATATATAGAATCATGTCATCCGCAAATAGGGATAGTTTGACTTCCTACTTCCCAATTTGTATCCTTTTGATTTCTTTTTCCTGCCTAATGGCTCTGGCTAAAACTTCCAGGACTATACTGAATATCAGTGGTGAGAGTGGGCATCCTCGTCTGGTTCTGGATCTCAGTGGAAATGCTTCCAACTTTTCTTCATTCAATAGGATGCTGCCATGGGTTTGTCATAAATTGTCTTGATTGTGTCGAGGAATGTTCCTTCTATACCCAATTTGCTTAGAGTTTTCATCATGAAAGGGTGTTGTATTTTATCAAATGCTTTTTCTGCATCTATTGAGATAATCACATGATTTTTGTTCTTCAATTTGTTAATGTGGTGTATCACATTGATTGACTTGTGGATGTTGAAACATCCCTGCATCTCATGGATAAATCCCACTTGGTCTGAGTGAATGATCTTTCTGATGTGTCATTGGATTCAATTGGCTAGAATTTTGTTGAGGATTTATGTGTCTGTGTTCTCCAGAGATATTGACCTGTAGTTCTTTTTATTGTATCTTTTTCAGGTTTAGGAATGAAGGTGATGATGCCTTCATAGAAAGAATTTGGGAGGATTCCCTACTTTTCAATTTTTTTTAAAATAACTTGAGAAGAATTGTGGTTAGTTCCTCTTTAAATACCTGATAGAATTCAGTAATGAAGCCATCTGGTCTTGTTTATTTGGGGGGGGGGGGAGGGTGTGGAGAGTCTTTATTACTGATTCAATTTCCATCTGGGTTATGAGCTATTTAGGTTTTCTATGTCTTCATGGCTCAATTTAGGTAGGTTGTATGGGTCCAGGAATCTCCATTTCTTCTAGGTTTCCCAGTTTGTTGGCATACAGCTCTTTGTGGTAATTTCTTATGATTCTTCTTATTTCTGTGGTGTTTTAGTTACGTTTCCTTTTTCATCTCTAATTTTATTAACTTGGGTCTTTGCCCTCGCTTTTCTGGTTACTTGGGCCAATAGTGTGTCAATTTTTAAAAATCTTTTCATAGAACCAATTCTTTGTTTTGCTGATCTTTTGTAATTTTGTTTTGATATTATTTTTTCTCTAGTTTTAATTATTTCTTTTCTGCTACTAACCTTGGGTTTGGTTTGCTGTTGTTTTTCTAGGTCCTTGAGATGCACTGATAGCTCATTTATTTGGTGCTTTTTCAAATTCTTGATGTACACACCAATTGATATAAATTTTCCTTTTAACACTGGTTTTGCTGTATCCCATAAGTTTTCATATGTTGTATTGTCATCTTCATTTGTTTTCAAAATTTTTTGGCTTTGATTTCTTCAGTGACCCACTGTTCATTCAGGAACATGTTGTTCAATCTCCATGTGTTTGCATATATGCTACAGATTCCTGAGTTGTTGATTTCCAACGTTATTCCATTGTGTGCATAAAAGATGCATAGTATGACTTTGATTTTTTTTTAATTTGCTGAGATTTGCTTTATGGCCTAGTGTGTGGTCAATCCTAGAGAATGTTCCATGCACTGGTGAGAAGAATATGTATTGTGCAGCTGTAGGATGGAAAGTTCTGTAGATATCTGTCAGGTCCATTTGGTCTATAGTGTGATTAACTCTTGTATTTCCTTGCTGATTTTCTGTCTGGCTAATCAATCCATTGCTGAAAGTATTTGAAGTCTCCCTTTCTATTTTAGTCTATGCCTTCCTCTACATTCATTAACATTTCTTTTAATAGCCAGATACCCTGTAATTAGATATATATACATTTATAATAATCACTTATTCCTGTTGAATTGATCCTATAATCATTACGTAGTGCACTTCTTTGTCTCTTTTAACAGTTTCAATGCTAAAGTCTATTTTGTCTGATATTAGGATGGCTATACCAGCCCCATTTTGGTTTCTGTTGGTATGGAATATCTTTTTCCATCCTTTCACTTTCAGTCTGTGAGTATCTTTCTTGGTGAGTTGTGTTTCTTGTAAATAGATGGGTTTTGTTTTTCTAATTTATTAAGCTAGTCTGTGTCTTTTAACTGGAGAGTTGGGGCTATTTGCATTTAAGGTGACTATTGATAGATAACGACTTTGCCCTGCCATTTTTCCATAAATATTCCTATTGTTTACTTTGGATTTCCTTTGTACTTTTACTGGGAGATTTTCTGTCTTTACCTTCTTTCATAGTGATGACCATATTTCTGTGTTTCTGTGTGTAGCAAATCCTTAAGCATCTTTCACAAGGCTCGATGGGTGGTGACAAATAGTTTCCATTTCTGTTTATTATGGAAAGTCTTTATTTCACCTTCATTTATAAGTGAGAGCTTTTCAGGTTACAGTATTCTGGGTTGACAATTTTTTTCTCTTAAGACTTGGAATATATCGCGCCATTCTCTCCTAGCCTATAGGGTTTCTGATGAGAAATCTGCTGTGAGGCTAATTGGAGATCTTCTGAAAATAATTTGGCATTTCTCTCATACACATTATAGAATTCTTTCTTTATGTTTCACTGTGGAGAATTTTACTACAATGTGTCATCGTGAAGGTCTTTTCTGGTCATGTCTATTGAGAGTTCTGTGTGCTTCCTGTACTTTGATGTCCCTTTCTTTCTCCAAATTAGTGAATTTTTCTGTTATTATTTCACTAAAAAGGCTTTCTAATCTTTTCTCTCTTTCTACATCTTGAGAAACTAGTAGGGCCTGTATGTTGGGTTGTTTGATAGTATACTGTAGATCTCCAACACTGTTTTTTTTTTTTTTCTTCTAATTTCTCCTTCTTGTTTTTGGTCTGATTGTAGATTTGTCTTCTAGCTTGGATATTCTTTCTTCTGTGTCACTGACCCAGTTGTTAAGACTTTCCACTGCATTTTTTATGTCATCTATTGAATTCTTCATTTCTAGTATTTCATTTTGAATTCTCTTTAGGATCTCAATTTCATGGGAAAATTTTTCATTCACATCATATATAATTGTTCCTTTGGGGGGCTCATAATGTCTTCCTTATTCTTGTTTTTTGAATTTTTGCCTTTATTTTTTGGCATTTGTAGAATTTTTTTTTTCCTCTGGTTAGAACTATGTTTTGCATCATGCGAAGTGCCCTCATGTTGCAGCCCCACTCACTTCTCAATTGTGCTGGGTGGATTAGAATCCCTCAGGTGGCACTGCCCCTTTGTAGAGGCAGCTTCTCCTCCCCTCCTGCTGTCAGGCTTCCAGCACAGTGCAACTGGCACAGGAACCTGGGCAGCTGCCTTCTCCTGTGTCCAATGGTGTCAGCGCTCCCACCACTGGCCGCGGGCCTCTGCTATAGCAGGGAGTGGGGGAGAAAGAGAGACACACTGCCTTCTTTTTTTTCCCTGCCATTGGATAATTGGTTACCTGCTGTAATGGGGGATCTGCATGGAATACCAAAAGCAGGTCATTAGGCTCTCTCTCCCATTGTATCATTAGCACCATGGGTCTGTGCAGTCTCCTCTCACCTGACTTGCTGGGGTGGGCATCCTCCTCCCTGGATCCAGATGGCAGTTCTTCTATTGTGCATTTGCTCTTTCAGCATGGGTCTGGACCACCTCCACTACTCTGGCAGGGTCTCCCACCATGGCTCTTCTGTAGCTTTATCCTGAGAGTGTACTTTTTCTCCTTTTTTATATATTAGTTTCACCCCATGTAATCAGATCATCCTGTTGTTATTCTGCCATCTTGGAGTCTGTAATCTTAAATAAAAGATTTGTGGGGAAAAATTTGTGGTTTTTGAAAAATATCCACCTTTTGTTAAAGAAAATGTTTGAATTCAGATACATATACATGTACCAAATTACACATGACTGTGATGTTCTGAAGATATCTGAGAAACCAACTGATTGGCTGCAACAACTTTTTCTAACTCACACGCTCGCTTGCAACACAACCCTGACATTTCCACATCAAAATATAGAGTCTATTCCTCTTCCCCTTGAATGTAGGCTAACTCTGTGATCTAGTTAAACATTATTTTTAAATAATTTTAATGTTAGAAGAAGTGACAAGCCTAACAAGCAGGTTTCTATGTAATTTTCATCCAGATTTCCATAATGTTAGCAGTTTCCAAAACTATTATATATTATGTGATGTATTTTGATCAAAAGAACTCAAATGATGCCATATGTTTTTGTAGATTGGACTGGAATATTCCATACAGTAAAGAAGCCCAAGAAACCAAGTAGAGCAGCCCACTTAGAAGCAAACCAAGACCCCAACTCATGACCCCAGTTGAGCTCTCAAATACAGCAATGTGAATAAGGCCATTTTGGCCATTCAGCCATCCCAACACCCCATGTCATAATGCAGAATGACTTGCTCAATTTGTATAATTCTGAGAAATAATAAATTGTTATTACCTTAATCTAGGAAACTGAAACACTAATTCTAACTAACTTGACATTTTTTACACTGTGTACTAAATAAAACTAATCCAGGTATGTTGGTTTACCAGAAGAAGAAAAGATTCAAAAAGATGAAACCATCTCCTCCATTAGGCCAAGGTAAGGCTGGTTTTGTAAGCCTAAAAATCTTGTCTAATGAGAGTTTGAACTTCGTGATGAATTGGTGCCTTTCATTTATTAGTTTTTTTTATGTAAATCATTTTTTTGCAAGAGAAACTAAGAAGGACTCAAATTCTCCTAAATTTATATCCAGAAAAGCACCAACAGGAAAGCAAGAGGGACTGTGAAACTTGGATATAGGTCTTTAAAAAATATCCTGTTATTGTAAGCTAGTGTTCCGCTAAAGAAGAAAACTAGTGCCATTTACTTTAATTGGCTTGCTTTTATTCTAAATTCAAATGATAGTTTAGAGCAAACATGCCATATTCATACTTGATATTATTCATCAAGTGGCATACATTTTTAGCTTATGAATACTTTATATACTTTTCAAAAATTATATTCTTTTGGGGAAAATAATACATATTCATTGTAAAGTAAATCCAACTGCAGAAAAGTACAAAGAAGGAAGCAAAAATCATTCAAATTCTACCTCCTACAGAAAGAATATCATGAATAATGCTTGGTATCTATATAACTTCTAAGTATCTCTCTAGGGGAGTGTATGTGTGTGTATGGTCTGTGTATACATATCTCCTCTCTCTCTATATGTGTGTGTGTATAAACACATATGTGTATGAGTGTACATATATGTGTAGATATGGAGGGTCTTCAAAAAGTTCATAAAAATTTTTATTATGAAAAGTTATGCATAATTTCATACATTTTAAAATCTAGAATAAAGTTAACTTTAATTTTATTTTCCATAAACATGTTGAAGTATCTTGGTATGAATATACACAATTTTGTATAGCATGAATACTGTGAATAATGATCAAATGTATAATTTGAAAAGTACCTATATATCTGAACATAAAGGCATATAAATGCAAAGACATGTTATTTTTTCTTTTTATGTAAATATTAACTCATTATATATATTGCTTTGTGTTTAATTTTTTAAAGTCAGACAATATATTTTGGGTTTCACTCACATCTCAGTATTAAGAATTTTCCCACTAGTTAAACATGCATAGTATTCTATTGTATAAATACATCATAATTTATTTAACCAGTCCCCTGTAGATAGACATACAAGTTCTTTCCACCTGAACTGTTGCAAACAAATGAAAGCAATAAGTTTGGGAAAATGTAAGCTTTCATGAGTGTAACTATATCAGATGATCATTGTTCCTATAAGTGGAATTGTTGGGTCAAAGAAGACATTGCCAAATTACTCTTTGTAAAAGTTGTACCAAGTAAATGGTCATCGGTTGCATATAAGATTGCATATTTCTGCAGATCTTCATCAGTATAGTGTTATTACTTTTTTTTTAAGATTCACAGATCTAGAACCAGTATTGTGACATAGCTGCCAAAGCCACTGCCTGCAACACTGATTCCCATATGGGCATCATTCATGTTCTGGCTGTTCCACTTCCAATGGTTCTCCAGTTAATGGCCTGAGAAAAGTAGAGGAGGATGGCCCAAGTGCTTGGGCTCTTGCACCCACATGGGAGACCCAGAAGAAGTTCCTGGATTCTTGCTTTGGCCTGGCCCAGCCCTGGCTGTGGTGGCCATGTGGGAAGTGAATAAGTGGATAAAAGATTTCTCTCTCTCTCTCTCATTTATCTTTTTTTTTTAATATTTATTTATTTATTTATTTATTTAAAAGAGCCACAGAGAGGCAGAGGCAGAGAGAAAGAAAGAAAGAGAGAAAGAGTCTTTCATCCACTGGATCACTCCCCAAATGGCCACAATGCTAGGGCTTAGCTGATCTGAAGCCAGGAGCCAGGAGCTTCTTCTGGGTCTCCCATGTGGAAGCAAGAGCCCAAGCACTTGGGCCATCTTGTACTGCAAGCCCCTCCCTCATTTATCTTATATGAGCAAGGCTAAGCTTCTTATCATATGTGTGTTTCTTTTTCTGTGAATTGCCTGTTCATAACATTTTTTCCTATTTCATGATTGATTATTTTCTCACTAATTTGTGGGTTTTTTACTTACCAGGAAAAAGGTAGTCTTTTGTAATATGAGTTAGGAACATATTGGTTTTTAAATAGCAAAGCAAAAGGTAAATGATGTTCAGTCAGGCATTGTATGCAGAGATTTGTGTCGTTATTTATTTTTGATGTGGCTGAACAGTGAGAATAAAATAATTAATTGATATTGAAAGATCAAAGTTAAGTGATCATGAGTCTAGTCATGCAAACTACTTAAGAAAAAAGAAAAAGTGCTGCTTCATATGTGAGGAAGACCTGAGATGAGCATCTATAGACGTCATTAGTTGCTGTCACATCTCCAAATTATTTCTCTGATATATCTGTCTCTGATATTCTTCTCCCTACATCTTAAGAAGTCTGGTTCTTTCTGAAGTTGGAAGGTAGCAATTAGAAGCAACCATGGCCATGTGTCTCCTTGTTCAGGACCAATAAGTGAGTGAACTTGGCTTTTTAAATAAATGAAGACCTTATCCCACAGATTCCATTTCTCATCAGCTGGCATCAAGTCATTTGCCCACTTTTTAATTAATCCTTTGCAAGAAGAACTGAATTACTTTTAACTCAAATTCATCACTTGGTTCAAAGTATACACACCAAAAGTCATTATTGCCACTCAGTTAGGAAGTAAAGTGGATGTTGGATAGGTGCCCCCAGAAATGACATAACTTCTCTGTGTCCTGTTTTCTTTCTGCATCTAATGAGATAATAATAGACCCTAACTCAGAATGATTTATGCAGTGCCTTGCACAAAGTAAAGTCTAATAAAGTTCCACCCCTTTCTTTCTACCTTCTCTTCCCCGCAAGAATTGTTATTTTTTTTATGTTATTATTATCTACTTACTGAGTGTCTATCTAAGGAACAGTTTTGGAAAAACTTCTTTTTAGAAAGTATTTGTGGTTGTTGCTGGAGCATCCTCATCCTGTTTCTGACTGACCAGCTAGCTCTACAGTGATAATTTATCATACTACAATCTTGATGACTGACATCCAAGATGGCAGAATAGTAAGAAGTCACACTGACTTCAGCCACAGAAAGACACCAAAAAACAATGGAAAGACCACATTCCCAGGGGAGTGATTGAGAGAATATTCCAGAATAGACAGAATAGCACAGAGACTCTGAGGATCATCAAGGAGAGAAGAGAGTCAAGCTACAACCACCCACTGGCTCGCTCTGGGAAGCACCATCTTCCCAGGGCAAAGTTAGAGGAGGATGCCACAGCCTTGGCACTGGTAGCTTTGACTGAGGAACAATTCCAAAATCCCCACTGGATTCAAATCTGGCTTGGGGACTTGATGACTACTTTTCTCTGTGAAGTGAGGCTGCTTTACCTCCTTCCCCTCCCTCTCCCCCTCCAAAGTACCAGACTCATTCTGCTGAGGTGCAGTTGCAGCTGAACTCTGTGCCAAGGCAGGGAACAGCAGACAGTTCTGCCACCGCTGGAGAATGCCATGACCAGGACAAAGAATTGCAGAGTAGATATCAGAACACCTGTACCCTGTGACTGTGGGAATTCTAGACCTAGGCCATGGAACTGGGAGGTACATGGGTTGCAGCTAAGTCCTGTGCACCTGTTCAGCATGACTTCGAGACTCAGGGCTCCTTGCATGCTGGGGATAGAACTCATGGAAGGGTCAGAGGACACATTGTAGGATGGGTTAGTGCTCCATATAGTGCAGGTGCCTAGATGGGTGGGGTATTCTGGCACCATGAAATCACTCTAGGCTATGAATCAACTGGTTCTCTCTGGCACACAAAATGCCTAGGACTGTGAACACAGTAGCTGGCTCCAATATGCTTACTCCCACTGACAGTAGACAGAGGTGCTCCACAACATCCAATGTGAATGTTACTCTGAACTCTTGACTCAAACAAAAATGGTGGCCAGATATCCTTGGCCCCTCCTGGTACATTCTCCTGGAACCAAATAAAATAAGACTTAGGCACTTAACCAACCTCCTAATGCATATTTCCAGGGAATAAAGCCTTCAATCAGAAAAAGACAACCTCCAGAGAAAATAACAACAGGAGGTTACCCCAGATATGCCAGCAAATTTGAAATCTAGGAAAATGGATGGATTTCTGAACACATATCATTTACCAGAACTGAGGCATCAAGACATAGAAAACTTGAATATACCAATAACCAAGACTAAGATTGAATCAGTAATAAAAAAAAATTCCCAATATAGAAAAGCCTGGGATTGAATGACTTCACTGCTGAATTATACCAAACTTTTTAAAGAACTAGTCCCAATTCTTCTTAAACTATTAAAAACAAATGAAAAAGAGGAGACCCTGCCAAATTCATTCTATGAGGCCAGCATTGCCTTAATTCCAAAACCAAACAATGATACAGTAAAAAAGAGAGTTATAGACCAGTATCTGTGATGAAAATAGATGCAAAAATCCTCAACAGAATACTGGTTAATTGAATCCAACAACATATTAAAAAGATCATTCACATAGAATTTATACCAGTGATGCAGGGAGGTTCAACACACAAAAATCAACATATGTGATACACTACATCAACAAAATGAAAGATAAAAACCATATAATTATCTCAATAGATGCAGAGAAAGTATTTATAAATACAACATATTCTTATGATAACAACCTTTAAAATGGATATAGAAGGAACAAACCTCAACATGATCAAGGCAATGTTTGAGAAACCCACAGTCAGCATCATATTGAATGGGGAAAAGCTGGAAGATCCAATATAAGATCTATTAAGATCCAGACTGAGACAAAGATAACCTCCTCTCACTGTCATTATTCAATACAGTTCTGGAAGTTTTAATCAGAGACATTAGGCAAGCAAAAGAAATCAAAGAGATACAAGTTGGAAAGGAGTAAGTCAAATTATCTATGCTTGCTGATGACATGATCCCTTATAAGGGGAAGCAAAAGACTCAACTAAGAGACTATGGGAACTCATAAGAGAGTTTGGTAAAGTTGCAGGATATAAAATCAACACACAAATTCAACAGCATTCTTATATATCAACAATGTTCTCGCTGAGAAAGAACTTATAAGATCAATAACTACAAAAAATTTAAATACCTTGGGATAAATTTAACCAAGGATGTGAAAGATGTGTACAATGAAAATTACAAAATATGTTTTATCTTATTTGTGGTGGTTAATATATAGCGAAAGTACAAAAAAAGTATGGATGTCATATTACTTGACATAAAGTTATACAGTGATTCACTAAATCATACCATGTAAATGACAGTATACTCTTTCTTACATGTTAGAAAAGAAATGGGGGGATAGTGATAGAGAGGACTCTTAGGGTCCTAGTAATGCTTTGTTCTTTTTTTATTTTTATTTATTCATTTTTTTTGACAGGCAGAGTTAGACAGTGAGAGAGAGAGACAGAGAGAGAAAGGTCTTCCTTCCATTGGTTCACTCCCAAAATGGCCACTACGGCCGGCACTGTGCAGATCCAAAGCCAGGAGCCAGGTGCTTCTCCTGGTCTCCCATGGGGTGCAGGGCCCAAGCACTTGGGCCATCCTCCACTGCCTTCCCGGGCCACAGCAGAGAGCTGGACTGGAAGAGGAACAACCAGGACAGAATCCAGCGCCCCAACCTGGACTAGAACCCGGGGTGCCTGTGCCGCAGGTGGAGGATTAGTCAAGTGAGCAGCGGCGCCGGCCTATGCTTTGTTCTTAATATGGGTGTTGGTTTTGAGGGTGATTAGATGATGAAAAAGAACCAATTCGTCTCTACACTTAAGTACATTTCTTGGTATGAATGCTGTATTTCAATAAAATCTTTGTAAAAAGAATATGGGTAGCATCAGTAAATATATCCTGTCATTCATAGTCACCTTCATTGATTTACTAGTGAGGGGAACTGTTTATTAAACTTACCACAGAAATATGCTACCTAATTACCCAATTTAAATTTTTTTTTAGTTTTTTTATTTTTTTATTTTTTAACAGGCAGAGTGGACAGTGAAAGAGAGATAGAGAGAAAGGTCTCCCTTTGCCGTTGGTTCACCCTCCAATGGCCGTCACGGCCGGCACGCTGTGGCCGGCACACCGCACTGATCCGATGGCAGGAGCCAGGTGCTTCTCCTGGTCTCCCATGCGGGTGCAGGGCCCAAGGACCTGGGCCATCCTCCACTGTACTCTCTGGCCACAGCAGAGAGCTGGCCTGGAAGAGGGGCAACCGGGACAGAATCCGGCGCCCCGACCGGGACTAGAACCTGGTGTGCTGGCGCCGCAAGGCGGAGGATTAGCCTAGTGAGCCGCGGCGCCAGCTAATTACCTATTTTAAATTTAATAGTCAATAATTTACATAAGTTGCTAAAATAATAAAAAAACCTTAGAATAACCACTAAAGAAAACACAAAAATGTATAGATAAAATCAATAGAGGCTTAAAAAAAGGATAATTAGATATATAGGTTAATCCAAAAAAGAGAGAAGAAGGAGAGAACAATGAAGACTAGATTGAAGAAATAGAAAACAAATAGCAAGATGAGAAAGATGGTAGGCTATTTATGAAATATTGATGACTGTATTAAATATAAATGCATTACAGAGACAGATGAGAGAGATCAGGAGATGGAGAGAAAGAGAGCCACGTGTTCAGGAACAGGTCCTTTTAAATCTTTGCCTGGGGGTGGGCAGGAAGTAGGAGCAGCAAATCCCATTAGAGTGAGGTTGGATCTTGACACTGCTGGTTTGGCCACGTGGCGATCTGGCTTCCAGCAATGGAGGAGGGGGTTACAGCCTAAGATGGTGTCTGGGGTAGATTGTGCTGTAGATAAGACTGTGCCATTTGATTAACAATCTCAACCTAAGTAAAAAAAAACTGAAAAAAAAAAATCCAGTATATGTACATGGTAAAAAAAGATTAGAAGGAGAAAGAAATCTTCTCAAGCTGATAAAAGATATCTTCCTAAAATATCTTTGAGGCTAACACTATATTGTAAAGTATTGACTACTTTTCACCCTAAGACCAAGAAGAATGCAAGGATATCAACCCCTATTGCTTCTACTCAACACTGTACTGACAATCCTAGTTTATGTAATAATGTAGTAAAAATAAATAAGCCATAAAGATTTTAAAGATACAAGTAAAACTATCATTAATTTCACAATACATGATTATATATGTAGAAAATTCTAAAATCTACATACTACTACAATAAGTGAATTTAGCAAAACCACCATACCTAGGAGCAATAAAAAGGCAGTGAAATTTCCACATGCTTGTAATAAATCATAGTAGAATTAAATTTAAAATAATCAATTTATACCTTAAAAATAGCCAAAACTTATAAATAAATTTAATGAATGAAAAGCAAATCATTTATACTGAAAACTAAAAAAGTAAACTTCTGTTGAGGTAAAGTTAAAGAGAATCTAAATAAATAGAAAGACATACCATGTTTGTGGATCAAAGATTTAATAGAGTTAAGTTGTTAATTCTAATCCCACACAAAATAATTGAAGCTAATTTTGTAGATATTTATAATCTGGTTTTACCATGGATCTGTAAAAAAAGACTTGAAATAGTCACAACAGTCTAGAAAGAGAAAGATAATGTTGGAGGAGGTACACGGAAAGAGTCCAAGGCTTAACAAAAAGTCACACCGGTTGAAACAGCAAATTTCCCATTGGGCAAATGGATAACCCCATAGATTAATGGATCACAATAGAGAGTGCAATTACTTGATGAGAATATGAGAAAGAAAGGTCTTTCTAATAAATGTTACTGAAGTAACTGCATATCCAAAACAAAAAATAGAGCTCAACTCCTTCCTCACATGATAGACAAAAATTAATGTTAAAGGAGTCATTGACCAAATGTGAAAACTAAAACTATAAAGTTTCTATAATACATACATACACTCTCTTATTGACTTTAAGATAAACAAGAAATTCTTAGATAAGAAACTAAAAAAACCTAACCATTGTAAAATCCAATTATAAATGGGATTTCAGCAAGCTTTTTTATTTCTAAAGAATTTCTTTGCACTCCTTTTATTCAAATATTAAAAAAATACTGCTAGGGAAAAAAATTTATTGTGGGGAGAGCAGCAAGATGGTGGAATAGGAAGGGAGCACACTGGCAGTCCGGGAAGAGAAAGTTTAATAAAAGTGGAGATACTGCATGTTCAAGGAAGAGTAGGGGAAGAAACAGCAGAGGAAACTCTTGCAGAACTAGTGATTCACGGTGGACCTGCGTGGAGAGCGTGGGAGTCCACGGTTCAGGACACCAGTGGCAGAATCAACACACCAGCGCTGGAATGCGAGGTAAGCCAAACCTCAATAGCCCAAGACACTGGAGGGCAAGCGGAAAGAGGAGACTAGAGGGAACGAGGCTTGAAACCACGTGGGGAAAAGTTCACCAGGCTAACTAGAAGAGAGAGGAAAAAAAAAGTGACCGATACGGACACGAGTTTCTCTCTCCGCTCACCTCTAAAAGGTGAGCAAGACAAAGAGCAGGCATCATTTTGGATGTACATCATAAGTGGGGTGACCTCAGGTCTGCATCCGCCCTCAGCCAAGCAGAAAAACCTGACTTGGGGGGGGGCGTGAAATAACAGATTAGGACCTAGTGAATGTGTGGTGCTAATGAACTGAGACTGTGAAAAAAGAGACGGTGGGGGAGAGAACTCATGGAATTCACGTGATTACTCTCCAGAGATGCTGAAATTCATATGGAGACACAGGAGACCTCAAATAGCTAAAGCAATCTTGTACAACAAAAACAAAGATGGAGGCATCACAATTCCAGATTTCAGGATATACTACAGGGCAGTTGTTATCAAAACAGCATGGTACTGGTACAGAAACAGATGGATAGACCAATGGAACAGAATTGAAACACCAGAAATCAATCCAAACATCTACAGCCAACTCATATTTGATCAAGGATCCAAAACCAATCCCTGGAGTAAGGACAGTCTATTCAATAAATGGTGCTGGGAAAATTGGATTTCCACGTGCAGAATCATGAAGCAAGACCCCTACCTTACACCTTACACAAAAATTCACTCAACATGGATTAAAAACACAAATCTATGACTTGACACCATCAAATTATTAGAGAGCATTGGAAAAACCCGGCAATATATAGGTACCGGCAAAGACTTCTTGGAAAATACCCCAGAAGCACAGGCAGTCAAAGCCAAAATTAATATTTGGGATTGCATCAAATTGAGAAGTTTCTGTACTTCAAAAGGAAAGTGAAGAGGCAACCGACAGAATGGGAAAACATTTTTGCAAACTATGCAACAGATAAAGGGTTAACAACCAGAATCTACAAAGATATCAAGAAACTCCACAACATCAAAACAAACAACCCACTTAAGAGGTGGACCGAGGACCTCAATAGACAGTTTTCAAAAGAGGAACTCCAGGCCAACGCCACGGCTCACTAGGCTAATCCTCTGCCTTGCGGTGCCGGCATACTGGGTTCTAGTACCGGTCGGGGTGCCAGATTCTGTCCCGGTTGCCCCTCTTCCAGGCCAGCTCTCTGCTGTGGCCAGGGAGTGCAGTGGAGGATGGCCCAAGTGCTTGGGCCCTGCACCCCATGGGAGACCAGGAGAAGCACCTGGCTCCTGCCTTCGGATCAGCGCGGCGGCCATTGGAGGGTGAACCAACGCCAAAGGAAGACCTTTCTCTCTGTCTCTCTCTCTCACTGTCCACTCTGCCTGTCAAAAAAAAAAAAAAAGAGGAAATTCAAAGGGCCAACAGACACATGAAAAAATGTTCAGGATCACTAGCAATCAGGGAAATGCAAATAAAAACCACAATGAGGTTTCACCTCACCCCGGTTAGAATGGCTCACATTCAGAAATATATCAACAACAGATGCTGGCAAGGATGTGGGGAAAAAGGGACACTAACCCACTGTTGGTGGCAATGCAAACTGGTTAAGCTACTCTGGAAGTCAGTCTGGATATTCCTCAGAAACCTGAATAAAACCCTACCATACAACCCAGCCATCCCACTCCTTGGAATTTACCCAGAGGAAATTAAATTGGCAAACAAAAAGCTGTCTACACATTAATGTTTATTGCAGTTCAATTCACAATAGCTAAGACCTGGAACCAACCCAAATGCCCATCAACAGTAGACTGGATAAAGAAATTATGGGACATGTACTCTATAGAATACTATAAAGCAGTCAAAAAAAATGAAACCCGGTCATTTACAACAAGATGGAGGAATCTGGAAAACATTATGCTGAGTGAATTAAGCCAGTCCCAAAGGGAAAAATATCATATGTTCTCCCTGATGAGCGACAACTAACTGAACACCAAAGGGGAAACTTGTTGAAGTGAAATGGACACTATGAGAAACAGTGACTTGATCAGCTCTTGATTAACACACAATTATTCTTAGGCATTTAAATTTTAACTGAAAAGTGATCCCTGTTAAATATAAGAGTGGGAATAAGAGAGGGAGGAGATGTACAATTTGGGACATGCTCAATCGGACTTGCCCCAAATGGTGGAGTTAGAAACGTGCCAGGGGATTCCAATACAATCCCATCAAGGTGGCATGTCCCAATGCCATGTCACTAGTCCAAGTGATCAACTTAAGTTCACAATTGATCACACTGATAGGTCTAAGAGACAAAGGGATCACACAAACAAGACTAGTGTCTGCTAATACTAACTGATAGAATCAAAAAGGGAGAGAACGATTGATCCATCATGGGAAGCGGGATACACAGCAGACTCATAGAATGGCAGATATCCTAAATAGCACTCTGGCCTCAGAATCAGCCCTTAAGGCATTCGGATATGGCTGAAGAGCCCATGAGAGTATTTCAGGCATGGAAAGCCAAGACACTCTGGGGAAAAAAAATAAAAGAAGACCTAAATGAAAGATCTCTGTGAGTGAGACCCCAGTGGAAAGAACGGGGCCATCAAAGAAGGAGGTACCTTTCTCTGAAGGGAGGAGAGAACTTCCACTTTGACTATGACCTTGTCAGAAGAAGATCAAAGTTGGCGAACCCAAAACACTTCCATAGCCTTGGCAACTCATGACTAGAGCCTAGGGAGATTACTGACGCCATAAACAAGAGTGTCAAATTGTTAAGTCAACAACAGGAGTCACTGTGTACTTACTTCTCATGTGGGATCTGTCCTTAATGTGTTGTCCAATGTGAAGTAATGCTATAACTAATACTGAAACAGTATTTTACACTTTGTTTTTCTTTGTGGGTGGAAACTGGTGAAATCTTTACTTAATGTATAGTAAATTGATCTTCTGTGTATAAAGAAATTGAAAATGTATCTTGATGTGAATGGAATGGGAGATGGAGCGGGAGATGGGTGGGTGCAAGTTGGAGGGAAATTATGGGTTGGGGAAATCCATTGTAATCCATAAACTGTACTTTGAAAATTTATATTTACTAAATAAAATCAATAAATAAATAAAATAAAAAATAAAAATTAAAAATTAAAAAAAAATACTGCTCGGGTTCTAATCTGTGATTTGGTTTGGCCCTCTCTTTTCCCCACTATAGCTGTAATTCACTGAGGTGTAGTTTTATTGTCCAACCCTGCACTATTTAGACTGTATTCCTTTTTTTTTTTTGAGATTATTTATTTATTTATTTATTTGACTGGTAGAGTTACAGACAGTGAGAGAGAGACAGAGAGAAAGGTCTTCCTTCCAATGGTACACTATCCTAATGGCAGCAACAGCCAGAGCTGTGCGGATCCAAAGCCAGGAGCCAGGTGCTTCTTCCTAGTCTCCCATGAGGGTGCAGGGGCCCAAGGACTTGGGACATCCTCCACTGCTGTCCCAGGCCACAGCAGACACCTGGGCTGGAAGAGGAGCAGTCGGGGCTAGAACTGGCTCCCATGGGGGATGCCAGCGCTTCAGGTGGAGGATTAACCTAGTGAGGCACAGAGCTGCCCCCTCTCTATTCCCTTTCAATTCTGATTTCAAATTGGCTTGTCCTTTTCTGAGCTCATTTCTTTCTTGCAACAACTTACTCAAACTGTCAACATTATGCCTTGAAATTTTTCTAATTCCACAGGTCCGTTAGATGTATTTCCTGCCCTCTAGGGAATAGTAGATGATAGATAATCAAATGTTTTGCCAATATATAACAGATTGCAAATTTTCCAGGCTCCTATATTACATTTCATACACCTGTAAGTTAGTCTCAAAGATAATACAGCATATTTTAGGTTTCACAAAGGTAGAAGCCAACTTCTACCACCATCTGAATTCGTCCATTTTTTGCTACACAACAAACTTGAGATTTCAGGGACTGTTACAGAGTTAATATTTATTTTCATGCTCACAGGTCTGCATGTTACGGTATTTGATGATCTGGGCTGGGCTTTGCTATGTCAAACTAAACTCCAGGATTTTGGTTCAGTTTATTTCTGTTATGCATATTTTTACTCTCAGGCATTTACAAAGAAGTACTAGCTGTGTCATCATCATAGGGTGTGTTCTTTTCATGGTAGTTCAAGGAATACATTTCAGACTTTGCTTGAGTCAGGTACTCGACATTCCAGAGGCAAAGATTAATGTGCATAGGGCAAGGAAGTACAACTACCCACCATGACAAAGTGGAGGTGCAATTCTCTAACAGGGATGGGGGAAGAACTGGGAACAATTATGTCATCTCCTCTTCAAAACCAAATGAGACAATTTAAATTTGAAAATACTAAACCAATTCTAATAAAATCAGAAATAAGATTGGTGATTAACTGCTATCAGCAATAATAGCTAATGCAGCAGAATAAAATAGCAATATTAGCCAATAAAGCATATTATATCACTGGAGTAAAACCATGTGGCAAAATTAGCTAACTCAGACCATTCCTATGTATTGGGAAATAAGGCCAAATCAGCATTTAAATCTATGCATCTGGCATCTTACTAACTAGTTTTTAAAAATTTCATTTATTTATTGTTTACCATTTTAGGTACTCTAAAGCAATTAACATTTTGCTAAAAATTAATCTTTAGTGTGGACAATTCCAAAGACCAGTTTGTAAATTGCAATCTGCATAGACCAATAAGTATATAGCTAAGATGGCAAATAGAAAAGAAAAGGCATCTGCTGGCCCCAAAGTAGCTGATAAATAACTCCTTCCACCAAAGCAAAATGCTCCCCCTTCTCTATACAGGATGCCTAAAGTGCATTGGATGCTGGGTGGTCCATTCACATTCCAGGTTGGATGAATAAAGCGATCAGCATAGGAATCTCTTGTGATGTTTCCTCTGTGTGTGTGTGTGTGCATCATCACAATATGACAAAATACTTTTAAACAGCTAACTTAGGTTATGAAAAATCAGACCAACTGCCTTTTTATGCTCATGTTAATGATGAGGCATTTGAAATACACAACAATGAAATTCTGGGGAAGAGAGCAGAGACCTTAAAGTTTCTCAAATGGCCCAATTTAGTTTGTTTTTATGCTGCAAGTGATGCCACTTACTCATACCAATGAATCATCACTGTAGAGCTTCTGCCATTCTCTGCCGCTTTTCATCTCTTTTCATTGTTTTTGCTAATTCCCAGTGTCTGAAAAGTAGGTAATAAATAAAAATAGCTAGAGGCCGTGTTACTTGCAACCCTTTGTTTTTAAATGATAGTGAAATGCTGACACTGTGGTCACTTAGCTGCACTAGCACAACGAAACACCCGAGCGGCTTCCCCCCAAGACAGCTCAGCTTGTCAAGGTACAGGACTTGGAAACTCATTTCAAATGTCATTTCTCCCCACTGTCCAGCACTCCCTTCGGATTCTTGAGAGCAAGGAACCTGAAACATTTTTTCAAGCAACCAGGTTATATAGAGAGAAGACAGATGACAGTTGAAACCATTACCCCAAATCTCAAGGATAGCCTTGCCTTTGGGGCTCTGTTCACTATGAAAGGTTATTTTTGGGAGCTATTTAAGGCATATAAGACAAAGCAAACAGAATACTGTCCTTGGATAGGAAAGAGGAGATTAACATGGAGATAAAGCCATCCGATGAAATGTATTTTTTAAAATTTTTAATTAGTTTTTAACCGTTTCAATGCGCTTTGCACATAACAATTCTAAGAACATATGATATTCCCTTCCTTCCTTCCTCTCTCCCCCAAAGATTTGTTTTATTTATTTTAAAGTCAGAATTACAGAGAAAGGAGGGGAGAGAGAGAGGAAGAGAGAGAAACTTCCATCCATTGGTTGATTACCCCATGGCCGCAACACAAGGAGCCAGACGCTTCATCCAGGTGCTCCAAGTGGGACCATCTTCTGCTGTCTTTCTCAGACTTTTAGGAGGGAACTGATCAAAAGTGGAGCAGCCGGGGCTCAAATCGGCACCCATATGGGATGTTAGCATCACAGGAGGCTTTATGCACTATGCCAAAATGCTGGCCCCCAAAGAAAGGTAAAAGTAAGGCAATTCCAGAACTTTGTATAAACTAGTGGGCAAGCAAATTTCTCTCTAGACCTACATTATAGGACAACTGAATGAGATGGAAATCAGCTGAATTTAAGTGCTGATGATTCTGTAAAATTATCTGCCTTTATTGTACATTGAACAAATTGTATTCTCTGTACATTTCAGTGAGACCAAAAAAGGCTTTATTCCTGAGATATTCTACTTTTATTTGATTATATGAGCTTCTAGAGTGTTGGTGATGGCTTTTAATGTCAATGAGCCACTCTGAGTTCTTTGAGTCCTAATTTCTACCCTCTAGTTTGGATAGAAAACACAACTGGAGAGAAATATTTATGTACCTCTTTATCTGGAATCAAAACACTCAAAAAATCAAAAAGTTGTCTGGGGAAAGCAATGATAACTAATTGTTTGATGATGACTCAGAGGCGCTACTAGAGGACTTGAAATGCCTTCTGATGGATTCCTGAAAAAATGAATTATGAGCTGTGTAATTTTAATGCTAATAGCTAATTCATTATATTCAAATTCTCTGAAGTTGGTGATTTCCTTAGTCTGCTTTATGTGCTATAATAGAATGGAATTGGCTGGGAAATTTATAAGGAAAGTAAATCTCCCTCTCATAGTTTTGAGAGTGGGAAGTCCACCACCAAGGTGGCAGCATTTGGCTAGCACCTTCTTGCTGTGTCATCCCATCACAGAAGGTGACGGTGTGGGAGAGACAAAGAATGCTAGTCCACCTCCAGAAGCCCTGTACTAAAGGAATCAAACCCATCATGAAGGTGGAGTCCTCTTGGAGGACTTCTTGAAGGCTCTACTTCCCAATTCTGATACAATGACAATTAAATTTCAACATGAGTATTGGAGGGTACAAATTTTCAAACCACAGCAGCTATCCATTTATTCAGTCAGTAAGTGTTTTTTCAATATCTCCCAGTGCTTGTTTTTTTCTTAAAGGGGGAGATAATCTGACAAAAAAACCTAACATTTAGAAATCAAGATTAAGATTCCCATAGGAGCTGACATAGAATCTGGCACAAAAGGACTTGGGCTCTGAGCCTGACTGAAGCGGATGGCAGATCTGCTTCCTTCTGTTCTTAACCTATTCATCCTCAAGCATGTTGACTAGTTTGCTCTGTGCTCACCTTGTCCCTGGGTCTTGAATGGCTTCCAAGTCATCAACACCTGATTAAATACAGATTTTCCTGTAATACTTCACATATAGAAGATCCTGTATATATTTTGAATTGAGTGCATCAGAAGATAAAACATTTTTCGTAGCAATTTATCAGTCCAGAAAATGGAAGAAAGAGTTTGAGTAAAATCAAGACTTTTCACACATTTCAAGAGCTAGCATCTGTGGCACGTTAGTATGTGCAGTAAAAAGCCTGCATGCAAATCTGCAGGTAGATGTGGGGACACACATTTCCTGAGCAGTCCAGCAGAGCAACAGATGTCGTCTGCCATCTGCTCTCATCTCACTAGTCCCTCCTCTGTCTCCGCTCTTTTCTCCAGATGTATCTTTTTTTTAACTTTTATTTAATGAATATAAATTTCCAAAGTACAGAATATTGATTACAATGGTTTCCCCCCCATAACGTCCCTCCAACCCACAACCCTCCCCTTATCCACTCCCTCTCCCCTTCCATTCACATCAAGATTCATTTTCGATTCTCTTTATATACAGAAGATCAGTTTAGCATACATTAAGTAAAGATTTCAACAGTTTGCTCCCACACAGAAACATAAAGTGAAAAATACTGTTTGAGTACTAGTTATAGCATTAAATCACAATGTACAGCACACTAAGGACAGAGATCCTACATGAGGAGTAAGTGCACAGTGACTCCTGTTGTTGACTTAACAAATTGACACTCTTGTTTATGGCATCAGTAATCACCCTGGGCTCTTGTCATGAGTTGCCAAGGCTATGGAAGCCCCCTGAGTTCACTGACTCTGATCATTTTTAGACAAGGCCATGGTCAAAGTGGAAGTTCTCTCCTCCCTTCAGAGAAAGGTACCTCCTTCTTTGATGACCCATTCTTTCCACTGGGATCTCACTCGTGGAGATCTTTCATTTAGGTTTTTTTTTCCCCCCAGAGTGTCTTGGCTTTCCATGCCTGAAATACTCTCATGGGCATTTCAGCCGGATCCGCATACCTTAAGGGCTGATTATGAGGCCAGAGTGCTGTTTAGGACATCTGCCATTCTATGGGTCTGCTGTGTATCTCGCTTCCCATGTTGGATCATTCTCTCCCTTTTTTATTCTATCAGCTAGTATTTGCAGACACTATTCTTGTTTATGTGATCCCTTTGGTTCTTAGTCCTATCATTACGATCAATTGTGAACAGAAATTGATCACTGGGACTAGTGAGATGGCATTGGTACATGCCTCCTCGATGGGATTGAATTTGAATCCCCTGGTATGTTTCTAACTCTACTGTTTGAGGTAAGTCAGCTTGAGCATGTCCCGAATTGCACATCTCTTCCCTCTCTTATTCCCACTCTTATATTTAACAGCAATCACTTTTCAGTTAAGTTTCAGCACTTAAGAAGAATTGTGTATTGATTACAGTATTCAACCAAAAGTATTAAGTAGAACAAACAAAAAAAATACTAAGAGGGATAACATATTAAGCTGCTCATCAACAGTCAGGGTGAGGGCTGATCAAGTCACCGTTTCTCATAGTGTTCATTTCACTTCTCCAGATGTATCTTAAATACTCATTTCATCAGAATTCTTTTGACTTTATGCAAGTAATTATCAGTGTGAAAGATCCATGACTTCTGATCAGATCCCCTTCCTGCTCTTGGAAATCACCAGACCCCATTGTTTGCCATTTTATTAATCTGCCGCCTTGTCCACAGGTGACAGGCCCAGGGGTCACTGCTGCTCTCCACTTGGGCCATAAATTTGCAAACTGTACAGTTTTCTTGTTATTAACTTCTGATGAGCACAAGATTGTGAAATTGACTGAGACTTTTTTTGTGTGTTCCAACATGTGATCTATTCAGGAGAATAGATGTCCCATGTGCATGTGGAGAAATATATATTCTGGTGATTTGGAGTAGTTTTTTGCATTATCTTTTAGGTCTGGTTTACTTGCAGTACTATTCAAGTTCTCAATTTCTGTACTGTTTGTTGGGGATAGAAGTATCCAACTATTCATTCTATCAATTTTTGCCTTATGTATTTTGGGGCTCTGTCGTCAGATGTGTATATGTTTGTTATATCTGTGTAATAATGAATATTCTCCACACCCATTCAAAAAACTTAAACAGACCATAGCTTTTTTTTTAAATGTCCAGGAATTCCAATCAAAGATTGAGTAGCCCCATGTCTTACAGTTTAATATTTGACATAGTACTTGATATACACAGTGAGTCTTCAAAAAGTTCACATATTCATATTTCAAAAAAAAAGATCTATGCATAAATATCATTTTGTGTACCAAAATGCATTTATCTATTATTTCCATGTTTCCATCAACTTTTTCAAGTATGTTTGTATACAGCTGTTTACATAATGCAAGTCTAGAAACTTTTGTATAGTTCATTAATTTGCATAAAGTGAAATTGAAATATTTCTCTGTTTTAAGGTTTTTATTTATTTATTTGAAGGAGTTATACTGAGAGAGGAAGGGGGGGGGGTGGAGAGAGAGATATGTTATATTTGCTGGTTCACTCCCCAGAAGGTGACAACAGCTGTGGCTGGGCCAGGCTGAAGCCAGGAGCCAGGAACCAGGAGCTTCATCTGGGTGTCACACATCAATGGCAGGAGCCCAGATACTTGGGCCATCTTTCTCTTTGTTTCCCAGGCCATTAGCTGGGAGCTAGAGCAGAAGTGGAGCAGCCAAGACACCAACTGTTGCCCGTAAGGGATGTCGGCATTGCAGGCAGTGGCTTAGTCTGCTATGCTACTATGCCAGCTCCTAGAAATCTTTCAAGAGAGGAAAAATAAATGATCAGGACAATGAAATAGATTTCTAATCAAATTTAAAATGAAAATCAATTACAAGGCACTCTGCAGCACTTTCTCCTTTGTGAAAATGTTACAATATGTGCCATACATATATATGGATATATACAAAGCATTCATTACAAGAAACAGCATTTCTGGTAACTGATTTTTGTTTATATAAATGCTTGTTGTGATGCTTTTTGTAATTTTTTTCATTTTCAATTACCTTTATATACAGAAGATCAATTTAGTATATACTAAGTAAAGATTTCAACAGTTTCACCCACACAGACACACAAAGTATAAAGTGCTGTTTGAGTACTAGTTATACCATTCATTCACATAGTACAACACATTAAGGACAGAGATCCTACATGGGGAGTAAGTGCACAGTGACTCCTGTTGTTGATTTAACAATTGACATTCTTGTTTATGGCGTCAGCAATCACCTCAGGCTCTTGTCATGATTTGCCAAGGCTATGGAAGTCTCTTGAGTTTGCCAACTCCGATCTTATTTAGACAAAGTCATAGTCAAAGTGGAAGTTCTCTCCTCCCTTCAGAGAAAGGTACCTCCTTCTTCGATGGCCCGTTCTTTCCACTGGGATCTCACTCACAGAGATATTTCATTTAGGGTTTTTTTTGTTTGTTTGTTTTTTTTTTTGTTTTTGCCAAAGTGTCTTGGCTTTCTATGCCTGATACTCTCATGGGCTTTTTAGCCAGATCTGAATGCCTTAAGGGCTGATTCTGAGGCCAGAGTGCTGTTTAGGACTCTGCCATTCTATGAGTCTGCTGTGTATCCCGCTTCCCATGTTGGATGGTTCTCTCCTTTTTAATTCTATCAGTTAGTATTAGCAGACACTAGTCTTGTTTATGTGATCCCTTTGGCACTTAATCCTATCATTATGATCAATTGTGAACTGAAATTGATCACTTGGACTAGTGAGATGGCATTGGTACATGCCAACTTTATGGGATTGAATTGGACTCCCCTGGCACGTTTCTTCTGTAACCCAAAAAGTAAATCTTCATAAGTATTTCAAAAGTACATTTTCAGGTTTTTCTATCACTGAGAAGTACTTTGATCTACTTCTAAGAAGCAAATAAAAAGTGGTTGTCCTCTGCTTCTTTGTACTTTCTTTGCATTGTCCTTACTGGGTGGTTGATCCCATGGTTTGTATGTGAGAGCTGGTGTGTGTGTGTGTCTAAATAATATGGTAGATTAGTTCCCCGTGCCTATGATGTCTGTCAGGAAATTTTAAAATGGTACATTAGCAGCCTGAATGAATCAGATAGTCTTTAAATATTAAAAAATCAAAGCTAGAAGGTATCAAAGACTATTTTTTTAAAAAAAAGAAAATGTGAGAATACAAGGTCCTAACTGATATTTAAGTATGGACCATTCTCTGGTGCTGTAAATAGGTTAAAATAATCCTCGGGCTTCTAAAGGAAATACGTTATCTATAAATTATGCATTGATATAACATATTTTAACTTACTACATCTGCTCAGTCCATAAACCCTCCATTGGAGATGTATTCTCTCTTCCCTGGAACAGTGAGAGAATGAGGGAGGGCCAGAAATAGTGCACAACCTAATTCCTCTCTTGTCTATTGCCACCCCTCCCAACACACACATTTCTAATTAGCCCTTATGGGAATAAAAAATTGCTCAAGAATTGGAGCAGGGACTTGAGCCAAGGTTCCTACCATGAGATTGGAGACTAGGGCTAGAATGGGAGTGGACAAAAGATGAAGTGGGTGATTTTGAGGAAGGCCCGGGTGGCCTGAATCCTCCTGGGCTCTGCTAAGCTGTGGCTGACCTGCACTTCCAACGTGGAGACCCATGTAGAAAGCCAGAACAGAGGAGTGCAGGCTGAGTCTGGGGCGGGGAGGCCATGTGGGCGGGACCTGGCCATGCCTATGCAGGCAAATGGCAGTTTCTTTAGCTGTTCACAGCTAATAAGAGCTTTTCTTCTTCACTAGGCCACTTACTGTAATTAACTATATTATGTTTTTAGAAAACTTTTATTTAATAAATATAAATTTCATAGGCACACCTTTTGGAATATAGTAGTTCTTCCCCCCATACCCTCCTCCCACCCCTACTCCTGTCCCACCTCCTACTCCCTCTCCCATCCCATTCTTCATTAAGATTCATTTTTAATTATCTTTATATACAGAAGATCAACTCTATACTAAGTAAAGATTACAGTAGTTTGCACCCACACAGACACACCAAGTATAAAGTACTATTTGAAGACAAGTTTTACCAATTAACTGCATTCTTGAAAGAGGCAGACAACATTACTATCTCCAATTAATGCAATCACCCCTATTTATTTTCACAAATCAAGAAATGGAAGCTCCCTAAGATCACAGTTTCACCAAGAACAGAGCAATAATTCAAACCTACATTCAGAGGTTTTATGCCTCTGAAACTTGTGTTATTTTGACTGTCAGCTTCAAACAGACCCACGTAGCCATGGATCAAAACACGTTGTCATAATGTAAGTCTTTCAATATGCTGGAGCTGAGTTTGTGAAGGAGGGACATAGTTAGACATTCTGGCTGGGCTTATAAACTATTTTCAAGAATATGTCATTTATACTCATGGCCACACAATTTTTAGTTTGGAACAAGGATGAAAAAAGATATGGCCCATGGGCCAAATTTGCTCTGCTGTCTGTTTTGTAACTAGGTTTATTGAATCACATCTATGCCTATTTATTTACATGTTGTCTGCACTGATATGCTGTAACAGATTTGAGTAGTTGCCACAGAGGTCATGGAGCT
This sequence comes from Oryctolagus cuniculus, assembly GCF_051225735.1. NCBI lineage: Eukaryota > Metazoa > Chordata > Mammalia > Lagomorpha > Leporidae > Oryctolagus > Oryctolagus cuniculus. The sequence continues at coordinate 37,492,184 of NC_142871.1, forward strand.
TGCAAAGTCTATAATAATTACTGTCTGGACTGTCTTGGTCTGTTTTCTGTTTCTATAACAGAGCATCTGAGACAAAGCAATTTATAAAGAATCAAAGTTTATTTAGCTCACAATTCTGGAGGCTGCAGAGTTCAAGGAGATGGCCTGGGCATCTGCTCAGCATCTGCTCAGGGCCTCGCTACATTCTAACATAGTGAAGCACATCACATGGTAAGACAGAGCAGGCTTGCCAGAGACAGCTTGATTTCATAACAAAGTCCCTCCCTAGATAACTCATTAATCAATAAATGGATGGATCTATACCTAAGGGCCGAGGCTTCATGACCCAATCACCTCCCAAATCTTCACCTCCAAGTGCCATTAACATGAATTTTGGAGATAAGTTTACAACATACAAAATTGAGGGGACATATTCAAACCATAGCATGATCCTTTCTAGAAAAAGCCTGTCTACTTCTGCTGTAGAAAGATCAGTCTGGCCATGTTGTTGATTAGAAGGAGATAAGATCACAGGCAGAAATCACAACTAAACTGCTTCATGTATTAGTGAGAGATTACAGAAATCCAAAGTTAGTCTTGGCAATGGCAATGAGGGAACGGACATAGGTTTAAAAGATGCTGGGATGGAAATGGTGGAGGTGGGATTTGGTGCAGTGGTTAAGACATATCTTGCAAAGCCATGTTTCCATTTAAGTCCTGGCTCTGTTTCATATTTCAGCTTCCTGCTGATGTGCACCATGGGAGGCAGCAGGCTACATTTCAAGTGGTTGGGTCCCTAACATTAATGTGAGACAGCACTCAGACTGAGTGCTGGGTGCTGATGATTGTAGACATTTATGAAGTGAACCAGCAAATGGAAGATCTTGCTCATTCATTCTGCGTGTGTGTGTGTCTGTGTGTGTGTGTTGGCCTTTCAAACAAGTAGAAATTAGATTTTTTTAAAGTTAACACAAGAAAGATGCTAAGGGGACAATGAGAGAAGACTTGGTGACTGGATATGAGAGCTGAGAAAGTAGAATATAATGATGGTACAATTACACCGAAATATTGAAATAGTAATGGAAGGCATAGGATTAGATACCTCATCCAGGGAGAGGATGAAGAGAGAGGAAACCTCAGGTGGAACCTTGATGAACACAGACTTATAAAGCTAGGGCAACTAGGGGGTTCTCAGAGAAGATTTGAAAGAGTCCTCAGACAGGCGAGAGGACAGCCAAGGGTTGATAGTGTCAAACACACCTGTAGGTGGAGGTGAGGGCTCCACACCTGCCATTGGATTTGTCAAGAAGGATTAATGTCTGTGCGAACACAAGGGGCATACACCAGACTCTGGTGGGCTGAGGAATGACAGATGGTGAGGCAGTGGGGAGAAGAGTAGACCAACACTTTCAAAACACTTGATTCTGAAGGGGAAAAAAATGGAGACAGCAAGATGTCTGTGGCGAGACTTTTGTTCCTTATTTCCTAATAGCTCTCTGAACATGTGTCTATTATAAGGAGGAGGAGCCAGTGTGGGGAGAAGCTGAAGCTTCCGGGATGGAGGATGGCTGCCAAAGAGGCAGGAGGAGTGATCTAGAGAGAGCAGGAAACAAGGCCATGTTCTGAGAGCAAGGGAGGAAGCCACAGATTTGGTGGTTTGAGCAGTCGTGGTAAAACACAGAAAAAGGAACAATAAGGATGGAAATCTAGAATTCCTGGGCAAAAAAAGGAGCTGAAGGTCTGAGAATTGTGGTTTTCTTCACCAGTGTGAAGGCTTGATAGAAAAATAAACAGGAACTCAGGAGTGAGCAGTTGCAACAACTCAGAAGTCTGGCTAGGAAAATGTTTTAGTCCAATTTTTGTCCTAATGTTTTAGTCCAATTTTTGACCTTAAAACAAGTTAGGATCCCAGAAGACTAGGCCCATGTCTGCATTCGTATGAGTTAAATTTCATGATGTCCTCTAGCCTATAGTTTGAAGCCCAATTCACTGGAACTTGTAGTAAGAACCCTATCTTGCTCCCAAGAAGTGTTAAATCTAAGATTCAAGTGAGTCTGAGAGTGTATGGAGGACTGGTGGATGCTAACAAGTTTTTACATGAAGATTGGTGCAGCCGAGTAGAAAACACATTGTGAGGAATGGGAGAATCAAAGTAATTAATGTACTGAAATCTTGAATACTGGTACAGGAAGCTCACCAGATTTTTATTTCACTGAATTCTCTATGAGCACAAGACAGCAGCCTCAAGAGATGGAATTTGAGTGCTTTCCAACTAGGAGTCATGCATTGGTTCTTGACCGAAATTGTCCTGATCAATCTAGCAACATTTTAAGGAGATATTATTGTTGTTCTCTTTTAATAGATAAATAAATGGAAATATTAGGTAACTTTTCTGAGATTACACAGCTGATTACCAGTAGCACAGGATATACACCATCAAAGCCTAAATTACCCCAGACACTTCTCTGATGATAGGCGTAACTGCCCACAAAGACAACTGTACGAGAAACTTCCGACAGTGTCTGCAATCCATCTTAATGTCCATTTTAAGCTGCATCCTGAAGTACCTATGAGTACTTAAGCTGGATCATTTCAGGTCTTTCACTCCTCCCATTTCACTCTGCGAATTCCACTCAATATTATATGACTCATGTAACACCCAGACACTGGGGTTGCCCTAAACTTTGGTACTCCATGCATGCTACTAAGACACTTGTTTTCTCACTCAATGTGGCCCATAGGCCACAGATCAAAATTTATCAAGTACAGTCAAAACATTTCATTTGCTTGTGATTGCAAATAAAATTGCAAAAGTTAAAAGAAAAATAAAAGAAGGACAAGGGAGGATGGGAGTAAGGGAGGGAGAGAGGAAGGGTGGAAGTTATCATGTTCTTAAAACTGTACATATGAGACCGGCACCGCAGCTCACTAGGCTAATCCTCCACCTTGCGGCGCCGGCACACCGGGTTCTAGTCCCAGTTGGGGCACCAGATTCTGTCCCAGTTGCCCCTCTTCCAGGCCAGCTCTCTGCTGTGGCCAGGGAGTACAGTGGAGGATGGCCCAAGTACTTGGGCCCTGCACCCCATGGGAGACCAGGAGAAGCACCTGGCTCCTGCCTTTGGATCAGCGCAGTGCGCCGGCTGCAGAGTGCTGGCCGTGGCGGCCATTGGAGGGTGAACCAACGGCAAAGGAAGACCTTTCTCTCTGTCTCTCTCTCTCACTGTCCACTCTGCCTGTCAAAAAAAAAAAAAAAAAAAAAACTGTACATATGAAGTACATGAAATTTATTTCCTTAATATAAATAAAAATTTTTTAAATAAATAAATGTAGATTTAGATTGCTTGGGACACTCGTACACTGTAGAGTTCTGCCTCAGTTCCACCATTCTCCCAGTTACACCACTTCTAACCTGCTTCTCACAGTTGTGTTATCCACTAGGTAACCTGTATGCATTGGTATACAGCTCTGGTAAGTAAACCTTTTTCCTCACAGTCTTGTAGGAGGCCAGTCCGTAGTTCCTTTTGCTCCTGAGATCCAAAGACCATCAGAGGCGTTTGTGCTCTCTGATGGCTCTGCCAGGCAGCAGGTTGGGAAGTCTCCCACCACTTCCTCTGTATCCCTGAGACTTAGCGAACACTTTGATCTTGTGACATACTGTATCTTCCATGCTGAGGTCACTTTCCCTGAACCCACAAACACTTTCCTGCCTCTAAGGCTTAGGATTTAGAAAACAAAACAGGGATTTCCAAGTTTATCCTGCGCTTTCCTCTGCAGAGGCAAGAAGGGGCAGGCTTATGAACTGCTCAACAAAGGAAATACAGGGAGAGTGAATAGCAGGATAATACAAGCCTGTGCTGTGGAGTACTGGGTTATGCCGCAGCCTGTGACACCAGCATCCCATATGGGAGCCAATCCAGCCTCCTGCTAATGTGCCTGGGAAAGCAGCAGAAGATGATCAATGTGCTTGGGCCCCTGCCATCCATGTGAGAGGCCTGGATGAAACTACTGGCTACTGTAGGTTTCTGTCTGGCCAAACCTGACTGTTGTGGCCATTTAGAGAGTGAAACAGCAGATGGAAGATCTATGTCTCTGCCTCTCTCTGTGTAACTCTGCCTTTCAAATAAATAAATAAAATCCTTTTAAAAGAGCAGGATCTTATGAATTTAAAAAAGTAGTATCTTACCTCTTGGAGTTCTGTAGAAGAAGAATGCCATGTAGCATGTGAGGAACAAAGTAATAAAGGCCCTTGGATGATTTGCATGAGAGCTTTAGTAACATGTCTTCTGGAACCAAACAACCAGAAAAAATATAAGAATATGCAAAATGCATTAGAGTGCACTTAAAATCTAGGAAAGTTAAAAGCTGAGAAAAGGCTGTGCTTGCACAAAACTCTCGCATAACAGTAACTGTGAAACCTCTTTTCAACTCATATTGGGTACCATTCCGGTAGCCTGTTCATTTGCCAGGAGAAACACATGCTGGTGGCATAAGATCACAGAACACCAACTTCATTCATTCACTATCCTGTTCCTGGTATGTTTTGTGTTGATTCCATCAGGGCTCTCATAAGCAGAATCACTCTCTTTTTAAATTACAGGGAGGTTTTCTATCTCTTTCTTCCAACATGGCAACTACAGGTCAAAGGGTACTTTACAATGTACAAAAAATAAATTTCAGAGGTCTAACATACAGTACAATGATTGTAGTTGATGATCATGTATTGCATACTTGAAATTTTCTAAGAGACTAGAACATAAATAGTCTTACTCCCCACACATAAGACAGTAACTATGTGAGGTGATAAATACGTTGGTTGTTGTAAATGTTTAAAACTGTGAAAACACAGAGAAACATCACATCAAGAGTGAGAGTTTGGTGTGGCAGTTAAGATGCTGTTTGGGGTGTTTGCCTTCAATATTTGAAAGCCTGGGTTTGAGTCCTGGCTCCACTTCCAATTCCAGCCTCCTGCTAATATACTTCCCGGGAGGCAGCAGATGATGGCTCAAGAACTTGTATCCTTGCCACTCACGTGACAGACCTAGATGGAGCTCCCAGCTCCTGGCTTTGACTTGGACCAGCTCCAGCTGTTACAAGCATCTGGAGAGTGAACCAATGGATGGAGGATCTCTGTTTATCTCCCCACGTGTGTCTCTCTCTTTGCCTTTCAAATAAATAAAATTAGCAAGTAAATAATTTTTAATGTATCACATTATATTCCTTGAATATATATAATCTTTATCTGTTAGTTATACCTAAATAGAGATGAAAAATAATGAAGTACAAAATATATGGGCAGCTTTATATGGTATTTTTAGTTTCTAGTCTTTTTCTTTTCTTTTTTTTTTGACAAGCAGAGTTAGACAGTGAGAGAGAGACAGAGAGAAAGGTCTTCCTTTTCCATTGGTTCACTCCCCAAATGGCTGCTATGGCCGGTGCTGCACCGAGCCAATCCAAAGCCAGGAGCCAGGTGCTTCCTCCTGGTCTCCCATGAGGGTGCAGGGCCCAAGCACTTGGGCCATCCTCCACTGCCTTCCCAGGCCACAGCAGAGAGCTGGACTGGAAGAGGAGCAACCAGGACAGAATCCAGTGCCCCAACCAGGACTAGAACCCAGGGTGCCGGCGCCTCAGGCGGAAGATTAGCCTAGTGAGCCGTGGAACCAGCCTCTAGTCTTTTTCAATTCAAGTATGGCTTTGGAAGCTGAAATCTCAGGTCCTTTGAGATATTCTCTCCTGGAAGAGTGACAATTGCTATGTCTCCTATAAGTCTGTACTCTCTAAAGACTCAATTTACCCTTTACCTTAAGATAATTCTACTTGTACTATGTTGTACTTGAAAATACAGAATGAAGTACATAAATATACTTTGATGTCTGTGGGAGATTGGTTCTACAATGCCCTACGGACACTACAATAGGAAGATGCTCTAGTCCCTTACATAAAATGGTGTAGTGTTTCCATATAACCTACATATATTCTCCCATATACTTTAAATCATTTCTGGATTACTTATAATGCATCATACAATCCCTATATATCACCTCATTCTCATAGATTGAAAATAGTACTTTGGTGTGCGGCAAATTCAAGTTTTGCTTTTTTGGCACTTTGTGATTTTTTTTTTAAATATCTCCCAAGTGTAGTTGATTGAATCTGGAAGCACAGCGTCTGTGCCTTTGTATAAAGGGCTAATTCTGCATTCCAGGCTGGGAGACTTGCTTTAGAAATATGGAGTAAGAGACCAAAGGATCCCCTCTGAAGGCTGGATTTCAAGATTGGGGCAGGTGGAAGGTGGGGGCAGAGAAGAAGTGTGGGTATAGATGGGAAAGCAGGGTTTAGCATCCTGAAGATGCAAGATGGGGGACCTCAAAGAATTGAGCATAGAGGACTGAAGCCTTGAACAGTGAATGGTGGATGATACAGAAAACAGAACCCATACACTGAGCAATGGAAGGCCTAGATGTTAGCCATGGGATTGAAGGTCATGGGCAGAACTGTTGCACAATCAAACCTCACAAACTTTATTTTATTTATCCCTGCACCCCATTCTAGGTGAGTAATTTCTCTCTGTGCTTCATTGAAGGAAATAAACCTCAGGAGAATTGAGTTTCCTAGTCACACCTCTAAGAAAATGATTCAACCTACAGTTGTTTCCAAGGCCCTTCTTCACATCTGTCAAAACCCTAAACTTTTTCCAACTTCGCCAGGACATACTGGGTTGGACTTGAGTCTTCTCAGGCAACTTCCTGTCCAAGCCAATTCTGAAACTTGCAGTCTCTCAAAATGCAGCCTATGAAGCCTTCAGTAGGAATCATACTAGCAGACTGTTAAATACTGATTATTGAGACTGGATATTGTGATTCCAAAGGTCTAGAATGGGTCTCCAGAATTTTAATTTTTCTTAGCTCTCTTGCAGCAGACTAATCAATAACAGCACTTTATTCTCCCTGCCACGGCAATTGAATTCTGGTCAAGAATGAGCATGACCAACTGATACCTTCTCTAAGATTAATATATGTACATTTAGCGGGAGTGATGTTCTGTCTTTTAATGATGATAAGCTATGAAGACTCGGGTTGGGTCAGCTGGGATCATCTTTCTACCATGTAGAGAACCTTCCTACAGAAGATTACAAATAAGAAGTAAACGTATCAGCTTTTGAGTTCCTGGATGCAGTAACATCTGAAGCCTACTTCAGATCTCCTAATCCTTTAAGCCCACACCCCTTTTTATTTTTTTAAACTTAAAATTAGTTTGAATTGGTTATCTGCTAGTAGCAACCAGCTGGCCTAGTGTTAAAGAAGCCAGGTTTGCATGAGGGTAAGGTGAGTTGTCAATGTAAAGGGACATCTAACTTCACTGAGGTCATCTTTGGGCTTCAGAGCACATGGAATACACTCAGAAAAGAGTTGTTTAATTAAAGTTTATGTTAAATGCATGCCATTCTACCTTGAATTATTAGATCCATCTCTTAAAGTATGGACCCATTTTGAAAACTATTTTTTTATTTGAAAGATGAGAGATGGAGAGAAAGATATCTCATCCTCTGGTCTGCTCCCCAAATGCCCACAACAGCTGAGACTGGGCCACACCAAAATCAAGAAGAGCTGGGAAATAAATTAGGTCTCCCATATGGCTGAGTGGCAGGAATCCAACTACTTCAACCATCACCTGCTGTCTTCAAGTGTACTCATTAACAGAAATGTGGAATTGGAAATGAAGCTGGGACTCGAACTCAGGCACTCAGCTATAGGATGTGGGCATCTTAACCACCAGGCCAAAAAAAGTGTATGGGAGAATATGCATAGGTTATATGCAAATACTATGCCATTTTACGTAAGTGGCTCTTTTTAAGAGAAATAATAACAAGCTAGACTGAATTACAAAATGACATTGTTGATGAAAGACTGTGGGTACCTTAAATAAGAAATGGAATAAGAAATATTTTAGCAGAGGATAGAAACTCCGCAAAATGAAAGCTCTGACTTCAAAATTTTGGAAGTCTGTCCCATGGAAGAAAAACCAGACTGCTCCTATTGCTTCAGAGAGCAGGAAATAGAGTCCGTAGACATTATAGGGAATCAGAATTCAACTCAGTATCAGGAAGAGTTGCTGCCTAACACACTCACCACATGGAGGCGAGATTCTCCCTGTATAGGAATGATTCCATCAGGCCTGTGCTTGGTAAACCACAGGGGTTCCTGAGTGGGTGGGAGCCCAGAGGAAGGGTGGACTGAATGGTTTCAGAGGCTTTAGGGTCTTAGGCTAAACTAGAAACAGACATATTTCTTCCAAATTCTTGTTGAAATACCCAATTATGTGTTCATGTTGCATTTCATTAGGACTCACATGGGTTATCAATGTCCTTACACAGGGTAAAGCTCTCAGACCACTTGCAGGCTCTGTCAAGGCTGAACTAGAAACCTGGAGAAGCAGAGTTATTTGTCATCTCTCACCCTGCATTCACCCCACACCAAACAGGGGCATCCTTGGGCCTTGTCATTGCTCTTCACACATGGTTACCAGTGCATCTTCAATCATGCTCATTTACTAAATTCCCCCATACTGTCTTGGTAGGAGGCTGATATTATTCTCCTCACCTTAAAGGCAAGAAGAGGCACAAATATTCAAAGTAATCTTCACAAGGTCACTGCAAATTAGACAGAGGCTCAGGGAACAGCTAGCACGATGCTTAATTCCTGAGTCAACAGCCCCTACTGCTGCCCTGCAGGAAACCTGGGGTGAGAGTCTCAGGACTTTCTTACTATTTTTCTGTTTATGCTTTTGCATGGCGAAGCAATACTTACAATATTTTAAAATAATTTTAAAGAACTAAAGAAGTGCAAAATCAGGAAAGAAAATCCTTTGACAGGATGCTTATTTTGTAGTACAATGCCTGAATTCTCATTATTCTTTCTTTGTTTCATAAGCCTTTAGAGTCATACCATCTACTGCAGAGTGTTTTAATGCATTCACCTGAATAGGTATTACAGTGGAGAAGATAATTCTGCTAATTCCTCCTATGTGCAGTGTTAACCGTGATGGAATTGAAGAAGGCACACTTAGCAGAAGGGTGCTCTTGTGAGGGGACTCTGACATGGCAGCTGTAAGTGCACTTCCATCTGCCCATTCCTGAATTATTCAACTGACACGAAACAGCTCTATTTGGGTGCGGGGCTTTAAATGATGAAATTTAAATGAATCCTCTTAAGCTCACTCCTGGACCCTCAATTCCCTGAAAAACTGTAAGACTGCATCACTGCCTCCAACCCAGGCAAATCTGGCCAAGAACTGTTTGTCATCACCAGTTCTGCAGGACTTCAAAATTTTTCCAGGGAAACAGAAGGAAGCTTAGATTAAAAAAAGAGAGATGTTTCAAAAAGTCCATTCAATTCTAAATCTAACAGTCATATCTTTATTTGGGAATTATTTTCCTTGGAGGGAGAAAAAAACAATACCAGGGCCATTCAAAAAGTGTGTAGAAAATGGAATTTGCATTTCATTTTTGGTGCAAAAAAAATTCATTTTAAGTCCAGGCACGCAAATGTCTTCAAAAATCTTGTGGACAATATTTGTGAGGAAACAACGTGCATAGATTACAAATGTCTTACACAAAAAGAGATTTATGATTTAATTCCATTTTCCATGAACTTGTTGAAGTCCCCTCATTGTAGAACCATCCCTTGTAGATATTTAAATCTTTATGCCCATGCTGATGACTCCAAAGGGAGTACTGATCCAGAGAGAGGCAATGATCCAGAGGGAGCAGTGGGGAAGAAAAGTTCGGAGCTGGCCCTGCCTTTTCCAAAGCAAGCATCACAGTGAGTGCTCATCTCAAAGCAGTCTTTCAAATATTTTTATAACATGTGCATATTACACAATTAAAAGTAGAAGCCATTCTGGACTAACCCCAATTTGAAGCATCAGGATGATTTATATCTTAAGAATGACATGAAACACAATCCCAACAGCTTCTTTCATTAGCCTTTTCAAAGATTCAATGACAGAATTCCATAAATTGTGACATTTAACTGCTCATGGTGTAGAAATACCTCTAAAGAAAATCACAAGCATGCATGTGTTGAAGGGCCATTTACTTAGCTATAATTTGGAGAGAGGCTACTGGATGGTTTTCTTCTCTGCTTTTGTTTGCATGAAGATCTTATTAGAAAGAATGAGAAATGTTTGAACTCCAATCTTGGTGGCATGCAAGGATTTAAGTCTTGAAGATTGGTGGCTTCCCTCACCCCCAGGGCAGAATTAAAAGATTCTGAAAATATCTGTCTTATTGGTGAGGAGGAATGGAAACCTATGGGGTTGGAGCGGCTGGAACTGAGAAAG